>NC_050103.1:27500000-28750000 GCF_902167145.1 Zea mays
TTAGTCAGCCAAGGGCGTCCCATTATACCCTTGTGGTAGCACTGTTTTCCCGGGTGGTCGCTCCATGTTCCCATTAATTTAATGATCTTAACATGAACAATAATAATAACAAGTTAATAACAGAATAATCATGAATAGTGTATCTCCATACCCAATCCACATAAAGCAATAGCAAGTACTACCCAAAAATATTTCAGGGGTGAACAAGGTATAGAGGTAATCAAAACTGGGGTAACATAAAGGCCCCCATCAAAATTATCCTATGCAGATCATTAAAATTAATAAGAACATGGCTGGGAAAGTAAGTGATCAAGGGCACAACTTGCCTTCAATGAGCTCCTGCTCAGCTACTTCTACTTGTTGAACCTCAGAATCCACAATGGCTTGCTCGTCTACTCGCATCAACACAATACATACATAGTATAGCATAAATTAACATCACATCAAACATGCAAATAAAATGCTCAGTAAAAATCTACACATTAAACTGAAATCATAGGAACTGGAATTACTAAATTTGGAGTTATAGAATTCAAGTTATGAATTTCCTAAGGTTTAATGTGATTAAAATAGAGTTAAGTGACAAATTAATTTTCCTACTGTTTTCATGTATAAAAAGAGACTCTAGACGATGGAGAATAAAATTACAAAATTTTAAGAACTGGAATGGAGTGATTTGGACTAAAAATGGATTTTCTATGCATTTTACAAGTTTCTATATTTGTTTTTGTATTAAAAACGAATTTCTATAATTAATTCTCTGTTTTTAATCATCTCAGGACTGGGCCTCATTTTTCAGAAAGTACAGGGGTTAAACCTGCAAAAACTCCACAAACTCAGATCTATCGTGCGCTGGACGACGGGTTGATATAGGTAAAGGACAGGGGCTCTTTAACAAAATGTATCCGCGAAGGGGTATCGGGGATCCAGCGCCGCCGGATTAGAAACGGACGGCACAGATTGGACTAACTTCATTCCGAACCGGTATGTATTTACAGTCGGTCGATCGACAGTGAATGGCTCGGATTAAACCCTAGTTCCCCAAACCGTTATGCAAAGCTAGCCATCGGATCATGGATCGATGGCCCCAAACTCGTTTGCATCCGATCAAATCCCAGCCCTCCATTACGGATCCGAGGACTCACACAACTAAACCTCTCACTATCACACCCGACGGCGGCGCCACCCTCCCTACGGTGGCGGTACTATCACCGGCGTGCAGTCCCCCTGGCTCCCCCCTTCCCCAAAACCCAATCAAAGAGATGCTACATGGTGTGGAGGAGAGGGCGAACGTCATGGGGGCGACGATACCGGTGATTAAGTCCCGACGATCCCTGTCCACGAGGCACAGCGGCCCAGCGGCGGGACAAGGGCTCCGGCGAGGTATTGCCATGCCACCCAAGGCAACCCGTGCACTAATTTCCTCACGCACACTTTCCCTTAAAGCCGACGAACACCGCGAGCCACAAGCAAGCACCGCGGCGGTGACACACAATTCTCCCTCTCTCTGGTTGCCGCCCGCCATAGATGCGCCATGGACGAGCATCCTAGCCATGCCCTGGTGAACTTGCTCCAACCCAAAACGCTTACTATGCAGAGCGAGAAATACAACGAAACCTTGGAAGGAAGTCTTACCGCGTTAGCGGGTGACGAAGGCTAGAGCTTTCCCCGAGCGGACCTGTCACTCATTCGATCACGTCGATGGAGCTCGGTGCGAATTCCCCAATGGTGGCGGGCGCACCACTGGTCACCATGGGCACCCGAACTTGAAGAGAAGGAGGTGGACGAACTGAATGGGTACCGAGCTAAGAAAAAGGACGCTAGTTCATGGACACGGGCGCCGGCGGTGGGTGGCCGGAGAGGGGCGCGCGGCAGCAAGAGCAGGGAGGACGGCGGTCAAGAGTTTTATACTAGGGTCGAGACCTATTTTGGGGGAAAGGTCAGAGGAGCGCGAGATGCACGCGACGCCTGTTGCGAACGGCCAACGGAGAAGAAGGAGGTCGCTGCGAACGGGGCAATTCCGTTCCGAGGTAGCAGGAGGAACTAGTCAATGGGCCTCGCGAGTCAGTGCCCTCCCCACGACGAATGACTAGCATGCGCTGGCGTAGTGCGACCGACGGGGTGGGTCCACCAGTCAGTGTGACCACAGTTGGGCTGGCGGGATTGGGGTAAATGGGCCGAAAGTGAGGTAGCCGGTCCAGACGGTTTTAGTTCTTTTTTTTCTATTTTCTCTTTTAAATCTCCATTTTGAATTCAAACTTGTTTGTGAGCTTCATACCTGAGTTAAAAGCCTAAATTAAAATATAAGTAGGACCAAAATATATTTATTCATATATTTATTTTCTCTATTTTGTATAATATTTTCCTTCTTTATTTTCCCAATTTTTAGAATTTAAATTTAGGCTAAATCTCAAATTCTCACTATTATCTTATTTTTATTCATATTATTATTGTTTTAAATGCACGAACAAAAATCCAATATGATGCAATGGTTTACTTGTGTTTTAGTAAAGGTTTTTCTCATTTTTAAACATGATCAGTCACATGTGATGATGAGTAATAGTCACCAAACATTGAGATCAACCCTATTTCCATTGTTTACATATTTGGGTATTACAAATCCTACCCCCCTTAACAAGAATCTCGTCCTCGAGATTTAAGAAGATCTAAGGAAAAGATGGGGAAAATCTATGCGAGGCTCTTCTTCTCTCTCCCAAGTAGCTTCATTTTCTCCATGATGGCTCCATTGTACTTTGCACATCTTTATCACCTTATTTCTTGTAACTCGAGCCAAAGTGTCAAGAATCTTAATGGGGTATTCCGTATAAGTCAAATAATCCTGAGCACTGAATTCCTCCACAGGTAGCTGCTCATCAGGGACACGTAGACACTTCTTAAGTTGAGACACATGGAATACATTATGCACATCAGATTGATTATCAGGTAGCTCGAGTTGATAGGCCATCTCTCCAACTCGCCTAAAAACTCTGGATGGTCCAATAAAGTGAGGGGACAATTTGCCCTTGACTTAAAACCTCCTCATTCCATGAAGTGGTGACACCTTGAGGTACACATAATCTCCTTCCTCAAATTCCAGTGATCTTCTTCTGTTATCAGCGTAGCTCCTTTATCTGGTCTGAGCTACCCTCAAATTCTCCCGAATTATACGGACTTGTTCTTCTGCCTCTTGAATAATTCTAGGTCCAAAGAACTGTCTTCCTCTAGTCTGATCCAATATAGAGGAGTCCTGCATTTCCTGCCATATAGAGTCTCAAACGGTAACATCTTCAGACTGGCCTGGTAATTATTATTATATGAGAACTCAGCATAAGGCAAACTCTTATCCCAACTACTACCATGCTGAAGGGCACAAGCTCTCACATGTCCTCCAATACTTGATTAGTCCTTTCAATTTGTCCATTAGTCTGACGATGGTAGGCCGAACTTAAATTCAACTTTGTATCCACATTCTCATGAAAACTTTTCCAAAATCTGAAGGTAAACTGTGATCCTCTATCCAAAACGATCTTCTTTGGTACTCCATGTAAACACACAATTCGAGCCATATATACTCTGCCAATTGAGATCCCTTCTAAGTAGTCTTGACCGGAATGAAACGAGCCACTTTGATTAGTCTATCCACAATAACTCATATAGAACCATATCCTTTCGAGTGTGCGAGGCAATCCAGTAATGAAGTCCATATCAATCTCTTCTTACTTCCACTCGGGTAGCTTTAATGGGTGCAGTAGTCCGGCTGGTCTCTGGTGTTCAGCCTTAACTCTTTGGCATACATCGCACATAGCCACATGTGCAACCACATCTCTCTTCAATCCATACCACCAATATTTCTGCTTCAAATCTTGATACATCTTAGTACTCCCAGGGTGGATAGAGTAAACTGAATCATGTGCCTCCTTCAATATGGTTTCCCGAAGACTATCGATATCGGGAACACAGATCCGATTCTTGAACCATATCGTGCCTTGCTCATCCTCTGTGAACTCTGGGCCTCTACCCTCTGTTATCAGATCCTTGATCTCCTGGATTTTGGCATCACCAACCTGACCTTTACGAATTTCTTGCTCCAAGGTAGGTTCCAACTCAATAGTAACTCCTTCCGTATGTGTAACAATTCCCAGGTTGAGCCTCTCAAAATCCTTTGCTAATTCATCAGGTAGCTGGACAACGAAAGCGGAGTGAACATGCTCCTTCCGACTCAAGGCATCTGCAACCAAATTTGCCTTGCCTGGATGATATGAATCTCCAAATCATAATCCTTGATAAGCTCCAACCAACGGCGTTGCCTAAGGTTGAGATCCTTCTGAGTGAATATATACTTCAAACTCTTATGTTCCGTGTATACTTGACACTTGGTTCACATAATATAATGTCTCCAAATCTTAAGCGCGTGCACAACAGCTGCCAGTTCTAAGTCATGAGTGGGGTAGTTCAACTCATATTTCCGCAATTGACAAGACGTATAGGCAATCACATGTCCTTCTTGCATGAGCACACATCCCAATCCTTGGCCACATGCATCACAATAAATGTCAAATCCCTTCTGTAGATCTGGCATAACCAACACTGGGGTGACATCAATCTCTTTAATTGATCGAATCTATCTTGGCACTTCTCATCCCACTTGAACTCTCTTCCCTTCTCCAGAAGTGAGGTCATAGGCATGGCAATCTTAGAAAATCCTTCAATAAATCTCTGATAATATCATGCAAGCCCCAAGAAACTCCAAATCTCAGTGATTATAGTGGGCACGCTTCATTCCATTATCTCCTTCACTTTAGCAGGATCCACTGCTATTCCTCCATTAGAAATAATATGTCCAAGGAATGGCACCTTGTCAATCCAAATCTTGCACTTGCTAAACTTGGCATAGAGCTGGTTATCCCTTAGCTTCTGTAGCACCAATCTTAGGTGTTCCTCATGATCACTTTCACTCCTAGAATAGATAAGAATATCGTCGATAAATACTACGACGAATCTGTCCAAATACTCCATAAACACCTTATTCATCAAATCCATAAAATAAGCTGGTGCATTAGCTAATCCAAACGACATAACAAAGAACTCATATAATCCATATCAAGTCGAGAAAGATGTCTTGGGAATATCCGATGGCCTAATCTTCATTTGATGATAACCCGATCGGAGATCAATCTTCGAGAATACCCTTGCACCTCTCATCTGAATAAATCCTCAATGCGGGGTAATGGACTCTTGTTCTTCACAGTGACATCGTTAAGGGACCTATAATCCAGGTACATTCTTTGTGATCCATCCTTCTTCTGTACAAACAGAACCGGCGCTCCCCAAGGTGAAGACTTCGGACGAATGTACCCAGCCTCTCGTAATTCCGTTAATTGCTTCTTAAGTTCCTTTAGTTCTTCTACGGACATCCTGTATGACCGTTTAGAAATAGGAGCAGTTCTAGGTAAGAGATATATGACAAACTCAACTTCCGTATCTGGTGGCATCCCTGGTAACTCCTCTGGGAAGACATCCGGAAAATCTCTAACCACACGGATGTTGACACCAACAAACTTCCCATCTACTAAGAATGCCGCTAGTCTGGTGGCGGTAGTTACTGCAATTCCAACTTCAAATCTTTGTCCTTTCGAACTTGTGAGTGCTACGGTTCCCTTAGCACGGTGTATATACTGCCTTAGCCTTTCTTAACCATGATATACCAAGGATCACGTGTATAGTGCTCTCTTCTAACACTATAGGGGTAGCCCATCTGGGTTAGAAATACAAGGTAAGAAAGGAAGAATTGTAGATAAGGTGAGTAATTACGAGGAATGTTACTGCGGGGGATTTATTAGCTAAGTAGATTAGTGTGTCACCTACTAACGCTAATACATTACCTTATGGTGGTACATGCTAAGATGTCCATCTATAATAATTCAATCAATCAAAGAAGCAAATCAGGCATTTATCATCAGAACAATCAACCAACATTTGTAAAGAAAATAAAATAATTTTGGGTTTTTTGGTCTTAGGCCTCCTATCTCTTAAAAAGGTCATAAATGTAGGATTCCAAGGTGTGAAATCCATCTTGTCTTAGAATGGAAAAGATAAGAATGATCAGAGTAGAACAGTAGAAGGTGAGACAGGATCAAGATAAGTATAGAGAGAATCAGAGTAAGGTAAGCATAGAATGATTCAGAGTAAGATAAGTAGGTAAGGGTTTGTCCATTTCTATCTAGGTTTCGTCCTACAGTCAACATTTCCTCTGATACCACTTCTGTAACACCCGGTTTTAAAGGGACAAAGCCGGGTGCATCTCATACATGCGCCAAGAAGACAACATATATAATAACAGAGTGTATAGAGATAAATGTCATAAAACATCAGAGTATTTATTACATAGCGGAAGACTTATTACAAAATAAAGATAAATATAAAACGAACTAAGGATCGTCGGCGCCAATGTCGACCGAGACACGCCACCTAGATCAGATCGAACTCCTCAGTGTTAGGCGGCTCCTCTTCGACCACCTGTTCTTCTCCTGTGGGGGGGGGTGTGAGACAGCAAGAGTGAGCTCACATACGTTCATAGCTCAACAAGTCATGGGGAATAATGTGGCATGAACTCACCAAAGGTGGGAGTTCATGTAGTGTAAGGCTGATCAATGAAATAGAGGTTGAGGCTGAGCATTGCTTTTATAAGTTGGTCAAAATTTTATTAGCAATTACTAAGTGTAAGTAAATACCAAACCTTAATAATAATAAAGAACAGTAATAGTAAAATAATCCCAAATGCGATGCAAATGTCAAATTGAATTTAAGTTCCATAATTAATCATGTGAGGGTCCGAGCCGCTCTTGACCGTGAGCACGGCTAGTATACTAGTTTTACACTCTGCAGAGGTTGCGCATCTTTACCCACAAGTCGTGTATCCCATGTCGCCTGGGTTTGCAAGGCCCTTAGACACTACCGAGGTGAATGGCTAGGGATCCACTACGAGGCCTTTACAAAGTTCCACTAGCTTCCGAAAACCCGCTACAGTTTATAGGAAGATCCAGTACAGGGTTCCTGGCTGACAGCCATCGCAGCAAAATCAACCAGGGACCTCCCCGCACTGACCTCTCCCCTACTGCCCTTGCCCCTTTCGGGTAAGGTAGTCTTCCACTAGCTTTCCTAATTAGTCAGCCAAGGGCGTCCCATTATACCCTTGTGGTAGCACTGTTTTCCCGGGTGGTCGCTCCATGTTCCCATTAATTTAATGATCTTAACATGAACAATAATAATAACAAGTTAATAACAGAATAATCATGAATAGTGTATCTCCATACCCAATCCACATAAAGCAATAGCAAGTACTACCCAAAAATATTTCAGGGGTGAACAAGGTATAGAGGTAATCAAAACTGGGGTAACATAAAGGCTCCCGTCAAAATTATCCTATGCAGATCATTAAAATTAATAAGAACATGGCTGGGAAAGTAAGTGATCAAGGGCACAACTTGCCTTCAATGAGCTCCTGCTCAGCTACTTCTACTTGTTGAACCTCAGAATCCACAATGGCTTGCTCGTCTACTCGCATCAACACAATACATACATAGTATAGCATAAATTAACATCACATCAAACATGCAAATAAAATGCTCAGTAAAAATCTACACATTAAACTGAAATCATAGGAACTGGAATTACTAAATTTGGAGTTATAGAATTCAAGTTATGAATTTCCTAAGGTTTAATGTGATTAAAATAGAGTTAAGTGACAAATTAATTTTCCTACTGTTTTCATGTATAAAAAGAGACTCTAGACGATGGAGAATAAAATTACAAAATTTTAAGAACTGGAATGGAGTGATTTGGACTAAAAATGGATTTTCTATGCATTTTACAAGTTTCTATATTTGTTTTTGTATTAAAAACGAATTTCTATAATTAATTCTCTGTTTTTAATCATCTCAGGACTGGGCCTCATTTTTCAGAAAGTACAGGGGTTAAACCTGCAAAAACTCCACAGACTCAGATCTATCGTGCGCTGGACGACGGGTTGATATAGGTAAAGGACAGGGGCTCTTTAACAAAATGTATCCGCGAAGGGGTATCGGGGATCCAGCGCCGCCGGATTAGAAACGGACGGCACAGATTGGACTAACTTCATTCCGAACCGGTATGTATTTACAGTCGGTCGATCGACAGTGAATGGCTCGGATTAAACCCTAGTTCCCCAAACCGTTATGCAAAGCTAGCCATCGGATCATGGATCGATGGCCCCAAACTCGTTTGCATCCGATCAAATCCCAGCCCTCCATTACGGATCCGAGGACTCACACAACTAAACCTCTCACTATCACACCCGACGGCGGCGCCACCCTCCCTACGGTGGCGGTACTATCACCGGCGTGCAGTCCCCCTGGCTCCCCCCTTCCCCAAAACCCAATCAAAGAGATGCTACATGGTGTGGAGGAGAGGGCGAACGTCATGGGGGCGACGATACCGGTGATTAAGTCCCGACGATCCCTGTCCACGAGGCACAGCGGCCCAGCGGCGGGACAAGGGCTCCGGCGAGGTATTGCCATGCCACCCAAGGCAACCCGTGCACTAATTTCCTCACGCACACTTTCCCTTAAAGCCGACGAACACCGCGAGCCACAAGCAAGCACCGCGGCGGTGACACACAATTCTCCCTCTCTCTGGTTGCCGCCCGCCATAGATGCGCCATGGACGAGCATCCTAGCCATGCCCTGGTGAACTTGCTCCAACCCAAAACGCTTACTATGCAGAGCGAGAAATACAACGAAACCTTGGAAGGAAGTCTTACCGCGTTAGCGGGTGACGAAGGCTAGAGCTTTCCCCGAGCGGACCTGTCACTCATTCGATCACGTCGATGGAGCTCGGTGCGAATTCCCCAATGGTGGCGGGCGCACCACTGGTCACCATGGGCACCCGAACTTGAAGAGAAGGAGGTGGACGAACTGAATGGGTACCGAGCTAAGAAAAAGGACGCTAGTTCATGGACACGGGCGCCGGCGGTGGGTGGCCGGAGAGGGGCGCGCGGCAGCAAGAGCAGGGAGGACGGCGGTCAAGAGTTTTATACTAGGGTCGAGACCTATTTTGGGGGAAAGGTCAGAGGAGCGCGAGATGCACGCGACGCCTGTTGCGAACGGCCAACGGAGAAGAAGGAGGTCGCTGCGAACGGGGCAATTCCGTTCCGAGGTAGCAGGAGGAACTAGTCAATGGGCCTCGCGAGTCAGTGCCCTCCCCACGACGAATGACTAGCATGCGCTGGCGTAGTGCGACCGACGGGGTGGGTCCACCAGTCAGTGTGACCACAGTTGGGCTGGCGGGATTGGGGTAAATGGGCCGAAAGTGAGGTAGCCGGTCCAGACGGTTTTAGTTCTTTTTTTTCTATTTTCTCTTTTAAATCTCCATTTTGAATTCAAACTTGTTTGTGAGCTTCATACCTGAGTTAAAAGCCTAAATTAAAATATAAGTAGGACCAAAATATATTTATTCATATATTTATTTTCTCTATTTTGTATAATATTTTCCTTCTTTATTTTCCCAATTTTTAGAATTTAAATTTAGGCTAAATCTCAAATTCTCACTATTATCTTATTTTTATTCATATTATTATTGTTTTAAATGCACGAACAAAAATCCAATATGATGCAATGGTTTACTTGTGTTTTAGTAAAGGTTTTTCTCATTTTTAAACATGATCAGTCACATGTGATGATGAGTAATAGTCACCAAACATTGAGATCAACCCTATTTCCATTGTTTACATATTTGGGTATTACACGGACGGTCCGCGCGTACGTAGGGGCGGTGGAAGATCGCTGGTGGCGCCTGGATCTCGCTCCTGGGAGGGACCCGTTAGGGAGGAGAGATCCTAGGAGTTGTCTAGGCTCGGGCCGGCCGACCTAGACTCCTCTAATCGACGTAGAGTCGAAGAGAAGCGGAGAATTTGGGGATCGAGTGGCTAAACTAGAACTAGACTAGAACTACTCCTAATTGTACTGGAAATAAATGCGAAATAGAAGTTGTATTGATTCGATTGATGGTCACAAATCGGCTGTATACCTCTCTATTTATAGAGGAGGGGGGCTGGACCCTTTACAAACTAATTTCCGAGCTTATCCCGAGATTCTCGGCAACAAACATAGCAAAAAACTCGAAACCCTAATCTGTTCTGCGCTTGCTCGGACCGTCCGGCCCATAGGCGCGGACCGTCCGCCCTCTCTTTTTGGTGTCGAACATATGCCCCCCTGCCTTTTGGTGGAGCTGAACGAACCAAAAGCAACTAACTCGATGTGATCACATCGGTTTTCTTAGGCATTTTGACACTTACTAAGATAATACGCAGTGGCCTTAGTCCCGATGGTTGACTCAACGGACGTGACCCCTTTAGCTTTGATCGAACTGTTAGTCCCAATACCGCCAAGCGCCATACTGGTCCTGACCAATTCGTCACCTTGCTTTCCTAATTTTCTAAGTGTTCTGGCGTAGCTTCGTAGTTGACCAGATCTTCTCCTTGCAGGTCGTCTTCCTCCATGGGTGTTGGTACGTCGTTGCAAGTGTCATGGTGTATTGCGGATGAGTCGGCCTCAGTGGTCGGACGGTCCATGCCCTGTTCGGTTGGTTCGGTCTTTATAGCCGGACTGTCTGTCATACCTGCAAGAGCTGTGCATTTGTCGTTTTATTTTCTGTCTCTGTGGCCGTTTGATTTTCTTCAACGGTCTTTGGTCTCCATCTCTTTTGTGGTGGTGGATACTGCGGATGTGTGTCATTGAATATTTTTTCTGCCTCCTTCTCCTGATTCTCCTTTGCTCTAAGGCGCTGTAATTTTCGCTTTTGCGATCGTGTCAATCCCGATGGGCACCATCGGGGCATGGAATATTTTGGATCGGCTGTTTTGTTGACAGTCGTACCTCCTTTTTTGTTTGTGTTGGCCAATTCACCAAAAATCATCGGCCCTTCGTTATTTTGTTGTACGACGATATCTGTCGTTCCTATTTTAATGATGTCTCCTTTTTCGTACTGTTGGAGGTTGTAGCTGTATGCCCCCTGCTGGATTAGTCAGCCTTTGGGGCCGAGTTGTTCGACAATCTTGCTGGGCCTGTGCTCGTGGACCAGATTGAGGGGCTCTCAATCGGTCTTGTACTGGAGATGTCAACCTATTGAATACAGATGTTTGAGGTGCCCCCCAAGCGGGGTACTGTGGCATCCCAAATGTATATGGTGGCATGCCCCACATTTGATTTGGGACATATGGTGGAGGTATGTATGTGTATGGATATGGCATAGGTGAATATGGTGGTGGAGGTGCCCATGCAGATACGTTAGGTCTTAATTGAACATTATGACCTCCCGTCCTTTCCGATTGGTGTGGTGGTCCAATCGGCCTAACCCGTTGTCGCACCTGGGTGGTTAAGCGAGGTCGTTTTGGTGGCCGGTCGCTAGGGTCAGCCTTCTTTTTCACATATTTAGACAATAATTGATCAAAGGTCGGGCTGGATTTTACCAACTGTCCAGTTGCCTTGAACGTGTTAGTTTTCCACGTACCTATTTCTGGTCATCGTGGTTTGAAGGTACGTGGTCACCGCGGTTCTTCGGCGTTGCCGGACCGTCCGCTGGAACGCTCCGGACCGTCCGCTGGAACGCTCCGGACCGTCCAGTGATGTTACGGACCATCCGTGCCTGAGCACCGGACCGTCCGCGATGCGTAGTATGGGTTCTCGCGCATATCCCCTCGTCTGCGCTTGCCCCCCAGTGTCGGAGTTTGTGATGGTCACTTTCAGTGTCTCTCCTCCATCAGGAGTCTTCTCGGCCACCACTTTCCTGCAAGAGATTTTGTTGTTTCCATCGGCCTCTCGTGAGTTGTCGATGATGACTTCTTTGTCTTTGCCCTTATCGGCTGTGCTGGGCCGAATTAGGACCCTTTTTCCCTTGAAGTCGATCATATTCATTGGAAAGGGCTCCATGTCCTCCTGAAATTTCAATCGTCCCTCGTTAATGGCCGTTTGGATTTGTCGTCGGAACACATTACAATCATTAGTGGCATGAGAAAATGAGTTGTGCCACTTGCAGTATGCACGACGCTTTAGTTCGTCGATAGGTGGAACGATATAATCAATTTTAATGTTACCATTTTTTATTAATTCATCGAATATCTTATCACATTTGCCAACATTAAATGTAAACTTAATCTCCTCCTGCCGTTTCTTTTGAACTGGCTGCAAGGAGGAGCAAGCCGAAGATTTGGCCTGCTCAGGCCAAACTATTTCGGTAGTGTAAATTTCCTTTGGTTCACCGTTCGAACTACTTTGATTGTGTTCTACTATATGGACATTATGATGAACCGTTTTGACTAGTTCTTTGCTTCGGCTTTCACAAGCCAAAGCTTTCTGATGTAACTGAGCTAGCGTAAAGAACTGGATGCCTTCTAATTTCTCTTTTAAATAATAGCGCAATCCATCAAAGGCTATTCCCGTCAGTTGTTTATCTGTTAAATGAATTTGAAAGCATCGGTTTCTCGTATCCCATAATCTCCGGATGTAATCACTAACCGATTCATCCTTTTCTTGTCGTAGGCCCACTAAGTCTACTAAATCTAGCTCATAATTGCCAGAGAAGAAATGTTCATGAAATTTTTGTTCTAAATCTCCCCACGACAAAATGGAATTAGGAGGGAGCATGACATACCATGTGAATGCAGTCCCTGTTAAAGATAATGAAAATAAACGTACACGGAATGCTTCGGTGTCGGCTAATTCTCCTAACTGTGCTAAGAACTGGTCTATGTGCTCACGCGTGCTCTTTTCTTCGTCACCCGAAAACTTTACAAATTCGGGTATTCTGGTCCCCTGTGGGTATGGGAGCCGGTCAAACTGGCTATCATAAGGTCTCCGATATGACTGCCCCCCGGGGACTATACTAACTCCGAGCTTATCTCGGAACGCCCCAGCTATTTCTTCCCTTACTATATCGATGGCAGCCGGTGGGAGACCACCGGCTCTTTGACCCAATATGGGTGAGTTTGTTTGGATGTTGGTATGTTGTTTTCCTCCCCATTGGTTTGGGTTTTGCGGCGCTTTAATGCATGCCCTATGAGGCTCATAGGACTGGCCATTCCTTTCTGGCCTTCTAGGGGCCGGAAAGTACTCACTCTCACGGGTTTGATAGATTATATTATGGTGCTGGTGTGTCGTATGGTGAGATGGGGAGTCTAGCTGGGACGGATACGGAGTTGGATATCCATCTTTCTCAAAAAACTCTGTGCCGGACCGTTCGGTTAAATACGCGGATCGTCCGGCCCCATGCGCGGACTGTCCGGCCATGTGGCCGGACCGTCCGACATTATATTCGGACTGTCTGGCGCCATACGCAGACGGTCCGAATGGGCTATCTAGGGTTTGCACGGCATGTGGCGGCTTGGGTGAGGGTCTCGGTAATTCGCTTCTAAAAATGGGATCGGCCGCCGATGGCCCGGACGTTCCGCGCCTACGTGCGAATGGTCCGGACATGCACAGATCGGCAAATTTATCGCCGATGTGCGTGGGAGGCTGTCGTTGCCTAGGGTACATGTCCATCGGCATCCCATAAAGGGGTTGTGACTAGGGGTGGGCGTTCGGGTTACCCGAAAATTTCGGGTCGGGTAATTCGGGTTTTTAAAATTTCGGGTTTTGAGAATCGATACCCGAAATTACAACGGGTTTTGCAATAACCGAAATTTCGGGTACCCGAAATTTCGGGTTCGGGTTCGGGTTTTCCCGAACTACCCGAACTATTGTGTCACCTTTATAAAAACACATACACCCTATTAAATTAGTATAAAAATATAGTTTGAATAATGATACACATAGACATATAAAACACAAGCAATCTACAATCACTAGTTATGCACACATACACATAATTATAAATGTACAAATTAATAATTAAGCATAACATGAGTACATGACACATTAAAGTTCGGGTAATTCGGGTATTTCGGGTACCCGATTGTGATACCCGAATTACCCGAACTAAATTCGGGTTTTGCAAGTTGCTACCCGAAATTCCCGAACAAAATTCGGGTTTCAGGTATTTCGGGTTCGGGTTCGGGTATTCCGGGTTCGGGTTTCGGGTTACGGGTTTTTTGCCCAGCCCTAGTTGTGACTGGTCGTGACAACCTGTAGCCGATGAATTATGTGTGTATTCCCTCAATTCAACCTCGTGCGAAGGAAGATTTGCCATAGTAGACTTATCAAGCACACGCACTAGCCTTTTATGATCATTTTGTATATCCCCTATGATACGTTGTAACTGTTCTCGCTGTTCGTCTATGTAAGCTTTAAGAGATTGGAGTTCGTTGGTGCTACTTACATTGGGGGTAATCGTAGTAGGTCGGAGCGAAGCCAGATCTGTCGCCCGTTGCCGAACGACTTTGTTGTTCCTGTCCACTTTGAAGTCGGCCAGGAACTTCGCCTTTGCATCTTGGATCAGCTGCTCCTGGCGCTCCTCGAACAGGAGCTGTTCTTCAGTCGGCAAGGTTTCCCATGTCGGTGTGATGATATTGCTGGTGGAAACTTCAGAGCTATACTTTGAACCGGCCATTGAGGGTCGATTTGATGCGTCTATATTCGCTTTCCCCAGCGGAGTCGCCAAAAAGTATGTTGACGCCTTTTTGGAGCGCCAAACACTCAACAAGAATCGTGGTGGTGCCCTCTGCACAGGGGCGGACGGTCCGCGGCCTGGTGTGAGGTGCGGCGGTGCTCTCTGCAAAGGGGCGGACGGTCCGCACGCAGGGGCCGGACGGTCCGCGGCCTGGCGCAGGGGCTAGGGTTTCCTGTCTGACGGCCGGACGGTCCGCGCCCTGGGGCCGGACGGTCCGCGCGTACGTAGGGGCGGCGGAAGATCGCCGCCGGCGCCTGGATCTCGCTCCCAGGAGGGACCCCGTCGGGGAGGAGAGATCCTAGGAATTGTCTAGGCTCGGGCCGGCCGACCTAGACTCCTCTAATCGACGTAGAGTCGAAGAGAAGCGGAGAATTTGGGGATCGAGTGGCTAAACTAGAACTAGACTAGAACTACTTCTAATTGTACTGGAAATAAATGCGAAATAGAAGTTGTATTGATTCGATTGATGATCACAAATCGGCCGTATACCTCTCTATTTATAGAGGAGGGGGGCTAGACCCTTTACAAACTTATTTCCGAGCTTATCTCGAGATTCTCGGCAACAAACATAGCAAAAAAACTCGGAATCCTAATCTGTTCTGCGCTTGCGTGGACCGTCCGGCCTTATGGCCGGACCATCCGCCCTCTCTTTTTGGTGTCGAACAGATATCAAACCAAACAGGCCCTTAGTCCCCTGATTGACTCTAACCTAATTAAGACACAGCTAGAAACTTGATCAAAGGTCAGGATAATCTGACATATTTAAACAGTTGAGCTGAAAAGAAATACGACTGAGATTATAATTAAAGAGCTGTTATATTGTCTCGTCGTGGCTGGGCTTTGAGTGCATGCAGAGAGCACCAACCGCGATCGACACGTACGTACGGCGGGCCACCAAGCATGGGTCCAGTCCATCTCTCCATGGAAATCTTGTCGCTTCCCCGTACCTCCAAATTAAACACACATGCGCTCGCCTCCTGTTCACTCACAGTACGTCACACGGGCTCACGGTCACGGCTAGCCTCTCGCCGGCCGCGACGACGTGCCGCCATGTGCGTGAACAGGAACATGGTTTTCTACGTACGGAGCTGAGCAGAGCAAGCAGTGACTTGCGTCGTACGTGCAGGTGATCGCGGATGCCGGTAGGGATGGATCCGGATATTTATTCGGATGTCATTTTTTTGGTCTTCTTTCTTCGATTGTGAATAACTAACATATAGAATTTGCTATGTAAATTTATATACTTGTTTTTAGCATTAAGACTATTAATCTTCACAAAAAATAAACATTAAATTCATTCTATATCTTTTTAAATAATTCATATAAAATTCGGATGTCTATTCGAATACGGATTCAGATATTTTTTCACCTTTTTTGTTGTAGGGAGAAAATAATGTACATAAAAAATTATAAAAAAAATTATTTAAATACTTCATAATATTCTTAATAACATTGCCAAAAATTAACTTTAAATTCTATGTATATCTATGCTAAAATATTAGATTTGTGATACAATTCGGATGTTTTAGGAACATCCCTAGATGCCGGGGCCACAGGCTGCAGGTCTGGCCGGCAGCGACTCGGTGGTGCTCACGCAGGCTGTGCGGGTGTTGGGGAGCCGAGGAGACGGCTGAAATGACGGGCGACGTGAGAGCCCGGACTCGGTTCGTTCGATCGTAGCGCCACAGGCGCACGCACTGTACTGGCCGTAGCCGCAGATCCAGCGCAGGGTAACCGGTGCGGCCGCGTGCAGCCCCCACCACACCGGCGGGCGGCCTCCGCGCATCGCGGCTGGCATCGCCAGCAGATGAACAGTGAGGCACAATACTCTAAAAATATCATGGTTAACTACTAAACCATGGTATTCAAAATATTTTTTTACAAGGTAGATAAAAATCTCTTGACAAAAAAGTACTATAGTTTTATCTCGAAACTCAAAAAAAATTATGCTTCCAAACACACCCTCAACTTCACATTCTCATCATATGATAGATGAAATTAATTAATTTTCATTGGTAGCTCACAAAATTTAGTGATTATATTGGGTTTTTTAGTGGGCAGAAATTAATTAGCTAATTTTTGTCGCCTAGCCTACTATTTTTTTTGTCAATTTCCATAAACAAGACGACCAAAATTATCCTTTTAATTTCCATCGGCTATAGTGTTGAGCGACAAAAATTAGTCTGGGTTATTTAAGTCGGTTATGGTGGGGCCGATGGAAATTATCTTAGGTTAATTCTTTACATCCAACAACACAGACGTATATACTACTAGTTAGATGCACATACATTGCTATGATTTTTATATATCGCATGAATAAATTTTGTTTCAATAAAATATAATTTTATATGTGTTGTTTTTGGTTAGGTGGTTGTGAATGTGAAGTCAACAGCTGAGATTCAAACACTATTTGTGCATAATTTTACCTATTTTTTCATACATATCTTCATTAATTGTTAGGTCATTTATGATTTTTGTTAGGCCATTCCATAGTGGATGATCATCACGCAAATAGAATTTATATATGTGTATTCATACACATCTAATCACCACAGATATATATTTATCCACATCATATACATTCACAAACATATATCCATCCACATCAAATACATTAGTACCCATACAACATCATATAAATCGTCCACATCATATATTCCATCGTATACATCATCATATTATATAAGCGGTGTTGTTCGTTGTTCAGTATCGCTTGCATTGTTGTGTGCATGCATGCCAATGGGCAACAATGGCCCATGCAAATCTATTGGGCTGGGCCCAAATCAGCTAACTTCACGTATCAGGGATTTGGGATTCTTTCTTGGTTTGGGATGATGATGATGGAATCTCAAGGCTAAGGTGTAGAAGAAGCAAGGGGAGCCAGCCATTGCAGGAAATGCTGACCAGGAACATCCAACAGCTGCTTAGATTTTTTTTAAAAAAATATGTGTTTTTCCTGCTGTCAAACAATACACTAAATTAAATACCAAGAGGATTTTAGCCCCTGAGAACTTATTTGGGGGCAAGGAGATTAGAGAGGATCGAAGGGACTAAATAATAAGAAGATTTTAGCACTTACAATCCCCTCCATTTCCCTTACTGCTAAATATGTCCTCAATGCCCCTTCAATTTCATTGCTCCTAAACTAGCTCTACGCAATATATTATTCCCTTTTTATTCTGCAGATATGATAATGATAAACTGAACCACCTGGATGTCCTGGCAGGCATTTTCTCTGCTGATGACACCATGTTCTCCTGAAGAATCCAGACACCACATCGATCAGTAATCATTTGGATTCCCTCTGGGTTTTCTTAAGAGCCAACACGCATGTTATTTTCATAGCAAATGCAGGGCACCAAGACAAAAAAAAAAGATGCTAGCATAGAGACGAGATTAGTTACGCTAAATTAATGCCCGAGACTGAACAGAGAGACCAGGAAGGAGAACCCTAATCAATCCAAGGAATATATACTGCCTCTTCAGGGTTTTAGAATTGTCTGCACATTTTCTATGGTCATGTTCGTTGTGAATTACCGTGGCTTCTATAATATTTTGCCTCTATGGATCGTAGTTGTAGTAGTTCGAACAGCGGTAGCCAAACAACCTATGCTCAAAACAGGGGACAGGAGGAATCCTAGCTTGCTGCTGGGCTGGAACAAAGTAGTTAAAAATAGCCAAGGAGTGCTTTATTTGGATCGAATAAAAGCGTGACGATGGTTGGTTCTGTGTATGCATGAGCTCGTGACGAATTGGCAGCAATTTGGACCGTAAAGCTTATTACCTGAACCACAGTGCCTATTACCTCTCTTCTCTTCTGTTCTTCATCTTTCATCTGCATGTACAGTTAAACTCAAGCTTATAAGAAACCCTCTCAATTGTTTTGGAGAGAAATTAAAACTCTCTCAAATTATAACACTACAACTCTGCGCTCACATATACAAGTTTTACAGTGAGTGAAAGCATTATGCATATAAAAAGCTCTCTGCATGCATGCATCGCCTGACGACAAATCCTAGGCGCATGCTTTTTCAAACGAACTGGGTTCCAACATAGTCAAAATTTGCACTTGTGCCAAGTGTAAAGAACACACCTGTGACCTTGCATTATATTGTTCGTTATATTATATATATATATATATATATATATATATATATATATATATATATATATATATATATATATATATATATATATATATATATATACTTGTTACTCTAGACCAAACGGCTAGGCAAAAACTGATTCGTTCCAACACAAACCAGATGAATCACCTATATAACACGCAGAACAACAAGGTCTTGTTCGTTTGTGTCGGATTGGAGGGTCGGAACGATTCCTAACCGGATTGCTTCTCTAATTTATATAAACTTTGATTAGCTGTAACGATTCCGGATGCAATTCGACACAAACGAACAAGGCCTAAATGATAATTAACCAGGGACAACATATTTTATCCCAAACATCACATAGTTAGAGATTATTTAGAAACTTTCAAACGCTGCTTACATATTTTATAAAGTGTTGTCAGAAAATAATTAAGCGAGATGGTGTGCTAACGACATTGCGTCAAATAAACCTATAAATTAGATGAAAAGAAATGCATAAGGGGCCAGTCAAGCCATTATATGGCGGCCGGTCATCCACTAACCCACCTAACATCTTCTTATACCCGTCTTAATATGAAACCATGGCTACTAGCTTCTTTAGTTCCTTCTTCTGTAAAGCTTGGCAAAGTTGGCAACCACCATGGCTGGCCTAATAAATAGATGCCAATACGACACAAGTCGTGCTTTCTCTTTTTTTTTTAAAAGGGACGGGCAAAAGATTTGTCGGTCCAATATATTAGAGATGAGAAACACTTACAAGACACTCACGAAGACGAAAAAGAGAAAGGGGGGGAGAAAGAAGAAGAGCAAAACTCGACTACCTACTGAGACTAAAAACAACTCCAAAACCACTAGGCCCAAACTAACCCAATAGAGCACCAACAAGTTCTCTCACTAAATAAGCGACCTGATCTGTATTCTTCTGCTGATTTCTGAAGATCCTATTGTTTCTTTCTAACCATAAGCTCCACCAAAAGTATATCAGAAGCCCGTCGAATTTTTTCCTAGATTGCCTATTACAGAGACCTCTTAGATTCCTCCACCAATCATACAATGACTCTGATGTCTGGTTTCCTCCCAGGAAAGAACAGTTCCCCCATATCAATATTTTGTTCCACACCTCTCTACTGAAAGGGCAATCTTTGCATAAATGGGTTACCGTCTCTAGTGCTGTGTTACAAAGACAGCAAACTGGGTTGCACTGCTAATGTCTTTTCTGAAGGTTGTCAGCGGTCAGCACTTTATTATGCAAAAGAGTCCACGCAAAAAACCGACATTTAGGTTCAGTTTTTGCTTTCCAAATGGGGTCAATTTTCATTGTACAATAATTTGCTGCAAATTGGATCTTATAAGCGCTGCTTGCACTATACTCACCATCTTCCGTCCATCTCCAAGAAATGGAGTCTTCTAGATCATTGAGCTCGTGTGTACTATTGATGGCCTACCAAAGGCCGAGCAATTCCTTGAGTTCTTCTGCACCATCGTAGGGGGAGCATAACTGGATCCAACGGTTGTTTCTCAGGGCCTGGAAAGCCGAAATGTTCTTCCTTTTTGCTTTGTTGAAAATACTTGGTGCAATGTTTTTTGGTGCTTGACCATGGATCCAACTAGATTTCCAGAATACATCAGTTTTCCCATTACCCACCTTCACACAAGTGGAAGCGTTGAAAAGATCTTCATCTGATTCATCACTTGGCAGCTGCAAATTCACTCATGCTTTGTCTTTGGCCTTCCATCGAAACCATAGCCATCTTAGTCTTAAAGCCCTCGCAAAACGATTCAGGTCTAGAATGCCCAATCCCCCTTTGCACTTTGGCAAGCAAGTAGTAGACCAGTTGATCAGACAGTGGCCCCCGTTGCATGATTCAGGATTACTTCCTTTCCAGAGGAAACTTCGTCTTATCTTATCAATTTTTTTCAATAGCCATTTTTGAGCCGGGAAGACCGTCAGATGATAAATAGGTTACGCGGATAACACAGATTTAACTAATGTCTCTCTACCTGCCTTTGAGAGAAGCCTTCCTTTCCATCCTGCGAGTCTTTTAATGATTTTATCAACTAAAGGTTGTAGCTCAATTCTTTTAGCGGTTCTGAAGTGAAGGGGGAGACCCAGGTATTTCCTGGGTAACTTAGCGACTTTACTGGGGAAGACTTCTACAAGATTTGGCCACAGCTCCTCCGGGTAACGGATCGGAAAAATTTCTATTTTATCGAAGTTTATCTTCAGCCCTGAACACCCTTCGAAAGTCTCTAGGATCGATTTTAGAACTTTGAGATATGCTTTATACGCTCTAATAAACACCCCTGCATTGTCTGCATATAGGGAACATCGAAGCTTTACCCCTCTTGGCAGGACCCGCCCCAGTAACCCAGCCTCAGCTGCCCTCTCAATCATCCTCTGAAGAGGATCCATTGCTAAAATGAAGAGAAAAGGGGAAAGGAGGTCCCCCTGCCGCACACCACGTCTGTGGTAAATCTTGTCTGATTGTTGACCATTGATGGTGACTCTGGAGGTAGAAGAACCAAGAATTGCGGCGATCCAATTACGCCACCTTTGGGAGAATCCCCGGGCTTTTAGCACATCAAGAAGGTAAGCCCAATTTAGGGAATCGAAAGCTTTGGATACATCAAGCTTAACAAACAGAGCAGGCTGGCTGTTTTTATGAAGTTTCCTGATCACCCTTTGAACGTATAGGAAGTTATCATGAATTGACCGTTTCTGGATGAAGGCGTTCTGAGCAGTTGATACGATCTCGTTCATTCTCAGTGCAAGCCTGTTTGCCAGAATTTTTGTTATGATTTTCATGAAGCTATTGATAAGACTGATTGGTCTAAATTTGTCTATTGTGTCAGAGACCTCTCTTTTGGGTAGAAGAATGATGTTTGCCTCATTAACTAGGTGCAAGCTCCTGCATTTTAGGTGATAAAAGTCGTTAATTGCTTTGGAAAGGTCGTCTTTAACCACGTCGAAGCAGCATCTATAGAACAGCCCAATGAAGCCATCCGGACCTGGCGCCTTTTTAGATTGTAACCCCATAACCACCTTCTTGATCTCATTATCCTCTATCACATTGTCTAATTCGGATAATTCAAATGGCAAATAGCCCAAATTATCCCAACGAACAGCCCTCTGTCTCACTCCACTTGTTCCAAGCACTGAATTAAAATGATGGTGAGCCTCATGCATTTTATCTCGTTGGCTGGTCAAAATTGAATCACTATGAACTAGAGATCTGATATTATTTTTTCTTCTTCTATTGTTGGCCATCAAATGGAAGAATTTATTATTAGCGTCCCCCAAACGCATCCAGGTGAGCCTGGAATGTTGTCTTGCAATTGATTTTTGAATGCAAGCTAGACCAAGAATTTTGGATTTAAGCCATTTCCTAAATTCCAATTCATCGCTGGTGAGCTGCCTAGCTTCCTGAGCCTTCTCCAGTAGGGTTAGCACAATCTGAATGATTGCCAATTGCACACTGACACTACTGCCTGTTTTTCTTCTCCACACGCTTAGAGCCTTAGCTGTGCGCTGCATCTTCACATGGAGCACAAGAATCGCATCAGCAGAATTGACACCAGCGTTCCAAGCGTGCTGCACTACCTCCTTAAATCCATTGATTTTTGTCCAGAACGACTCAAATCTAAAACCCCTAAAGAAGGGGAAGGAAGAACGACCTTGCATAATTAGAGGACAGTGATCCGAGGTCATTGTGCCAATGGCCTGAAGGTCTGCCGAGGAGAATAGTTGATGCCACTCTGTTGTCGCAAGAAATCTGTCAATCCTCGTCATTGTAGGTTCATTCTGCTCATTTGACCATGTGAAAGCTCTACCATTGAGATCAAGTTCTAATAGCTGCAGGTCATCAATTGTCTTATTGAAATGACTCATAATTCTTCTGTTAATTAACCCTTTATTTTTTTCCCGTGCTCTCCTTATCATGTTGAAGTCCCCTAAAATTATCCATTCCGGTCCCACCAAATTGTGAATATTACGAAGTTCATTAAGGAAATCCATTTTCTCATTTTCTTGCTGAGGACCATAAACTCCAGTGAGGTCCCAAACCTCTTCCTCCAATTTTGAGCTGATTCTAACCGAAATCGAATAAGGTGATGAGCAATGCAAAAGAGCCATATCAAAAAAAATCTGCATCAGAGGCGATGATGATTCCACCAGAGGCACCCTGGGATGGTAGATGAACCACTTGGTTCGCTAGTTTGGAACCCACCGTTTCTTTGAGAGGTTCATTGGTCCAGTTCATGATTTTTGTTTCTTGTAGACAAACAATAGTTGCACCTGTAGAACTAATAGTTTGTCTCACACTTGCTCGTTTAGCAAGGTTATTTAAGCCCCTAACATTCCAGGAAAAAACAGTGCAATTGGAACACATTAAAACAACAGGCCACTACTACTTGAGGAACTTAAAACAGCCGAGAGGACTAACATAGGGTGCAGCTGAACAACCCTCATCCACGACAACATAAGAGAGTGCACTTGGAGTGAGACACAGTACCATACACTAAAGGCAGGACGACGGAGCTACCATGGTTGCCCTGGAAGCAAGAGCCAACGGCCAGACTCTAAAACTCCATCTACTAACAACAATACAGCCAAAAGGACCACCAAAAGAACCGACTGCTGTAGCATCAGCAAACCATCTCCACCATTACACACAGGACAACAACACTCAGGCTTCCATAGCCGACAGAGTGACCGGCGCTAAGAAGGGCGCCACCTTACACCCCTTCTTGTTGTTGATTTTCCTTCCTTTTCCTTGATTAGCCAGCTCCATGATTTCCTCCATCTGAACCTTGGTAAGAGGCCTTGCAAAAAGCCTTACAATCTGTTCAAAATGATTGACTTCATTAGTTGAACAAGAAGCCAAAGAGCCCTGATTATTTTTTATTGTTGAGTTATATAGTTTAGCTATCAGAATATCTTGAGCTTTAGATATTGAATCTCTAGAACGCCACAACGATAATTTTTTCTTTGCAGCCAATCTGACACTATAACGCTTGCCGGAGGTGGGGACTTGGTCAGGCATCTTTGTATGCTGTTGGGACAAAACCCCTAGTGCGTTTGCTATGTTGGGTGAATTGTTGTGTGGAAGGGTTTGAATCAGAGGGGGTACTGGTGGCATAGTTATAGTTGCGATGAAGTTTTGTAACTGCGAGTTGTTAGTGCTGTTTGGCTGAGAATCCGGTGGTAAACTACAAGCCTCCTGACTATGTCGGGTTACTGCCGTAACAGTTGAGGGTACTGGACATTCGTCTTGAGCAGCAGTCACATTACAGACTTTCTCGGCATAGTTATCATTTGATTCTACTTGGGGCTCGACAACTTGAAACCCCAGCTGCGACTGCTGATGCGCGTCCACAGTTGAGATCTTAGGATTCAGAGTATTATGCAGGTTTGAGATAGAACTGGGAACAGGCTTACTAGGACGTGGGGCTACTGCAATATATGAAGAGAGCTTCGATATTACCTTGGGAGATGTAGCAGTTTCCATGGCTAGGTCGTTCTAGATGTCGAATAAATTGGCTGCATCTTGGATGGGGCTTTCGTCAGCGACCAGCTCAACAACGGCCCCAGGGGAGACCCATCAGTGCGAAGAGAACCTACAGAGGAACCTGCACCAGCAATTACCTTGGGTGCTATCAACTTTGTTGGTGACCCCCCTCCGGCATGGAAGACAAGCGCCACCTGCTTGCCAGCTTCAGTGCCACTATTCAGCAAGAGCCTGTCAGCATCAGCAGCCCCCTCTTCGCCCTCGAAAGGCCACACAGCAGAAATCAGCGGAACAGCGAAAGAAACAGCTTTAGCTTTTAATTTAGGAACCCAACGCTTTGAGTGTGGCATCCCCATCTCATGGCGCCTGAAGGGGGTGGAAGCTCTGAATTTTCCATTTGAGCTGATGCAGTCAGCAGTCCCACCCCGACAGCGCGACGAACGAACCCAGCCAGAAAGGCTACGATGCCGACGAGGGCCGCGTCTTCTACCATGCTGATACTCATCATCATCATCTTGATCCCAGTCCCGGCGAACCACATCCCTTCCACGACGTACACCCGGATACTCTCTTTTCTCACCAATGGAATCAGGGGCACCGTAGGTCCATTCAAACTCTCTGCGAGGCTTATGGTTTGGAGGTCCCCCCTGCTGTCCCTCCCGCGCAAGAACGAGAGATCTTCCACTATCTCAATGTGATTGCGTAGTTTGTAGACATGGCCCTTTTTCAGATCTGATGGAACATCGTAATTAACACCAGCAAGCGGCAAAGGGGTGGAAACCGGAGGGGGTTCCCTGTCAGGTTCAGTGACTGTAAGCCAAACTTCCTTAGGGATTTCACAAGGATCAGAGCACCAGGCCCAGAGGTCAAAGGATCTCGTGCGCTCTCTGCGCCTAGCTCGCTCTTGAATATAGTGGATGGCGCAACTCTTCCCTAGTACCCTTGCAACCACATCCTCCCCCCAATAGTGAACAGGAACACCTTCAACTCGAACCTTAACTCTAAACTCGAAGAATGTCTTTCTAGCATAACTATCTTCGGACCAATCCCCAAAATGAAAGACCCGACCACGATACGAGACCGAATTACGGTCAAGAGCCCACTACTTTGATCTCGGATCAGAGAAAATGATGAAGAATTGTTCAGGGAAATGCTTGACAATTTGGTACTGACCATGCTGTAGATTGAACTTTTCCCTGAGCATGTCACCTGCCTGAAGGCTGTCCACTTCATGGCTGTTGTCGTCGAAGGAGCAAACCACTGCCTTATTGATCATCTCATCCCTACGACGCCTGATTGAGCCGGTTGCTGCAACAGCGCAGTGAGCACGAGCAGGCATCCCCCTTGGGTCTCCTGGGTAGCGAGCTTCCATGTCTTGGCCTTGCTGTACAACTTGCCTGAAGGTTTTCTTGAGTGTGAGAGGTAAGAAGCCAGGCGCAGTTCCTAGTTGCGTCCCCTGCCCCTTATGAAGTGGAATGGTACCAGGAGCGGAATGCCGGTAGGTAGAACTGTAAATGCCTGCGCTCTGCGATGAATGCTTTACAGGTATGGCACAACTACGAGAGGCGATGGATTTACTCGTGTAGCCATTCCTAGGGCACAGTCTCGCCCTATGCCCGGTATGCAAACAGAGCCAGCAACGCGTAGCAGCCGAGCAACGAAAAGCGTAGTGGTTTGGTGAAAGGCAGTTGAA
Organism: Zea mays; assembly: GCF_902167145.1. NCBI lineage: Eukaryota > Viridiplantae > Streptophyta > Magnoliopsida > Poales > Poaceae > Zea > Zea mays. Next base: position 27,525,947 of record NC_050103.1, read on the forward strand.
GCATTTACCCTGAAACTTCGATTTGAACAGTCTGGCTCCTATTGCATCGATCTGCTGCAGAGATTTCCCAAGATTTCCTTGGATTTTACGCCACTAGTACTTTGGCTTGACTTCAGTCCAACCATCGTCTTCCGCTCGTTGAGAAACAGCCCTGCACCGACTGGTGGGGAGATGGCCATCATGATCCGGCGCGCAACCGCTGACCAGGACGCGCCGACGTGATGGGCCACAATCCGCATTCAAGCCCCTCGCGAGCTGACGGGCAACCGGCGAGATATCCGCTGCCCCTTTCATCTTCTCCGAGCAAGGAATCCTCTGTCGCGAGATCTGACCCAAGCTGACTTCCATAAATTCCTGCGAAGAACTTACCTGACCTCTGGTTTTTGGATCCGAAATTGACTTTGCAGATTTGGGAGGTGACTTGGTAGAAAAGGTGGAACCCAGCAGATCGATCTGAGATAACGAAGAATCCACACCACCTGGCTTGCGCGACGGGGGAAAGCGCTCCCGAGCAACAGAACCATCCTCCCCGCACCCCTTCAGCTGAAGATCCCCTGTCCGAGAGTGTGGAATCGCGGATAGCGACGCTGGATTCAGGCTATTGCTCGCTAGATTTGGGAAGAATGGGGGTCCGTGGTTCCCTGAGGCGAGCGCCGAGAGCGGAGGCCCGGGACGCCCCATGCTGAATGTTTCCCTTGAGCCGTGCTTTCTCAGGGGGGGGGGGTTTAAGGCTAGTTTGGCAATCGAATGGATTTCTATTTTTCCAAAAAAAAAATTAGTTCAATTTTCATGAATTAAGGGAAAAATTAGTTTAATTTTTTTCTCAATCCCCAAGAATCCCATAAAGGATTGAAGTTCTTAAACTAGCCCTAAGCAATATAAATTTAGCAAATTTGTTTATTTGGAATATTTTTTTGACAGTACGAAGTATATATACGAAGTCACTATGCTTCGTTCTTTGCCATCAATCATACAATCTAGTTGGTCCAGTTCTTAGTTCATTGGTAATTAGATTTTTTTGTTCCGCAAACCTAATATGTACATAGATGCTCATATATATAAACGCATGCATGTGGATCCTATATATAGCGAACCTTCGAAATACTGAATTGAACCGATAAATTTTGACATAAATCATTATACTTCATAATTTTTCATCGATCCTATTTCTGATTTTATTCTTGCTTTACGAGCTATTAATTAGCATTTAAAAGTCACCACACACTACACCTGATTTTATTTTATAATCATTGTCAAATTGGAACGTACGTAGGGACAATCGACAGTGATGAAGGCAACGCGATAATGATAAATAGAATAAAAAATAGAAAATAAGTTTTTATTAGGATTCAAACTCGATAGCTCAACGTCGATATTCCATCGCAGCATGCACAGGGTCAACTGAGCTATGCAATACATGTGACTACATAACTGACGCTATTGTTTTAACTATATAGTTTTACATGTTATATTATATATTTGATACTCCAAATGATCTGAAATAATAAAATATTAACTACAGAGTTATATAGATATCACTTCGTGTATTTTACTCTTCAATTAAATTTTGATATCTAAACTAATTAAATTACTTGATTTAATAGAGAGTGGGCGGACCAGGAGGATTCGAGAACAAGAGAAGCGCCTCTGAAGATCGAATCCGGCCGTTAATTGCTGTCTCCAGCACTACGAGATTCCCCGGTGTTTTTTTATAATAAAAAAAAAGATAGCAAGGCCACAAGGAATAAAGATAAAGATTAGCGTCAGTTTCCATGCATGCATGCTAACCTCACAATCACAAGCAGGCCAAAATAAATCAAATCAACGCAAGGCATGCTAATCTTCTGTCCATACATGAGATAGAGGGGCCCCCAGATGGTGATCCAATGGCTCAGATTTGCTGGTGAGATCTATATAAGCCCACCAACCGTTAGGCGATCGTTCACAACTCCATATAGCTAGTTCATGTGCGCTTCTACAAGCTAGCAAAGACGAGTGAGTTTATCATGCTATGGGAAGAATGGAGAGCCACGAGGAGGAAGAAGAAGATGCCGATCGATCGAAGAGCTCCCTTCGATCCAATCCAGGAGGGAAAGTGGTCGGCTGCAGCTGCCGGTTCATGGATACCTCTCTGGTGCAGCAATGGCCGAGATGCTCACCTGCACTTGCATGGGTGTGCATGACCCGGGAGACGAACCGACCATCATCTTTCCCTCGTGCTTGGATTGAAGGGAGCTCCTCTCTCTCTCTCTCTCTTATTTCCATAATTTATATATTGTTTGTAGATAGTTTATCTTTCTTTCTATCTCTTGTTTGCAGAGATATACATGGAGATGCCAAGCGCATGGAAGTTTGACAACGGATAATTCAGTATAACTGTGTGTATATATCCGGATTATTCAAGACAAGATTGCGGATCTGATGTATCTTTTATCGTTTCAAAAATTTGGACATATGTATATATATATATAACCTATTCCCCTTTTAGACAAGTCTTTGTAATTTCTTTTTCTTTGGACATTTTGATAGCTTTCCTCAAACATTTTTGCTTGAAGCAACTTACTGAACCATGCACGATTTAATATAATTGCATAAAGCATTTTGAGATTTGGGTGTCGTAATTGAAACGATCTTCTTTCCTTCCACATAAACAGGTACCATCAATTCAATATGAATTGACATACTGTGTGTATTCTCTCTAAAAGATACTGATTTTTAGCTGGATATTGTTGTTGTTATCGTTTCTCAAGTTTCATGTATTAGCTAGCTCTAAAAACATTGACGAACATTTTGCCAAGCAATACAACAGCAAGTCGCCTGCACGACCAAGCGCATCCACGGCACGCACGAATCATGGCCGAACACGGTGTGAGCCATGCATCGCGTCCATCGGTCAATCCAGCGTCAATCACCGTACGCCATGTCCATGTCTCCCTGGCCTGCTCACTCACTCACCCGTGTCCAGAAAACGACAACCACAGTGCCGCACTGAACTGAACTGATGAACAACAGTAAGATCACTGCCAAGTGCCAATTCGAATATGATTTCCTCAGCTGCTACGCCTACGCGGTGTCTTCGGAAACTTTAGGGCATGGCTTCAACTAATCCGAAAATGACTTCTCTTCAAAAGCAGCTTCTCAGCTACAGGAGCTACTGTTTCTTTAATAAAATGTTTAGCAAAACGACTTCTCTTAACAGGAGAGAAGGGTAAGTTATAGTAGGAGAGGAGCCACTAGTATGACAATACCTCTTAATCTATAAGAGCACACAAGTACCAAAACATCTGCTTCCACAGTTGTCTAAACGTACTTGAGCCCATACAAATCTCCGAGACAGCGGAAAATAAAGCTTTTAACACTACCCGATCTAGCTTTTTCTCTCTCTCTTTCGTGCGCTCTCTTTCACCGCGCGCGTCCTATCTCTGCTGCTGCGCGCCGCTGCCGCACTCTCTGCCGACCGTGCCGCTGCCGGGCCTAGCTGGGCAGTCACGGCGCCTCCACGCCGCCATCTTCAGCCAGGTCACGCGGCCTCTAGCCGGACCTCCTTGGCCCCTATCGTCCTCATGGTCTACGGCCAGTCACCACCCTAGCGTCGAGCTCTCATCGCCAGCCATCCTCAAGGGGAGAGGTTAGTTTTTTTTTGTGTATTTTATTTCTTTTTTCCGGTGGTCGTAATTCATTAGCCAACAAAATTTCGAATTAACAGTTTTATTACGGTTTAGAGGAATTAATTTGTTTAATTGTTTGTTTCATTATATTGTATTTCATGACTTATGATTAGTCATATGTTTATGTATTTAAAAAAACACAATTAACCACACGGTTGTTTAGTTCGGTTCTATTAACCACACATTTTTACTTTAATTTCATAATAATATTGTCGGTGACCATAATTAGGGGTACCATCAAGGCTCCTAATTCTCAGCTGGTAACCCCCATCAGCATAAAGCTGCAAAGGTCTGATGGGGGCGATTAAGTCAGGGATCGGTCCATTCGAGCGACTCGATCACGCCTCGCCCGAGCCTAGCCTCGGACAAGGGCAGCCGACCCCGGAGGATCTCCGCCTCGCCCGAGGCCCCCCTCCAGCGGCGAACATATTTCCGGCTCGCCCGAGGCCATGTCCTCGCCAAGAAGCAACCCTGACCAAATCGCCACACCGACCGACCAAATCACAAGAGCATTTAATGCAAAGGTGGCCTGATACCTTTATCCTGACACGCGCCCTTCAGTCGACAGAGCCGAAGTGACCGCCGTCACTTCGCCGCTCCACTGACCGGCCTGACAGAAAGACAGCGCCGCATGCGCCGCTCCGACTGCGGTGCCACTTGACAGAGTGAGGCTGACAGGCAGTCAGGCCTGGCCGCAGGTGCCATAGGAAGCTCCGCTCCGCCCGACCCAGGGCTCGAACTCGGGCTAAGCCCCGGAAGACGGTGAACTCCGCTCCGCCCGACCCAGGGCTCGGACTCGGGCTAAGCCCCGGAAGACGGCGAACTCCGCTCCGCCCGACCCAAGGCTCGGACTCGGGCTAAGCCCCGGAAGACGGCGAACTCCGCTCCGCCCGACCCAGGGCTCGGACTTGGGCTCAGCCCCAGAAGACGACGAACTCCGCTTCGCCCGACCCCAGGGCTCGGACTCAGCCCTGGCTTCAGTCGACGGTCTCCGCCTCGCCCGACCCAGGGGCTCGGACTCGACCACGGAAGACAGACTCGACCTCGACCTCGGAGGAGCCTCCACATCACCCAACCTAGGGCGCGGGCCAGCCACGTCAACAGGAGGCGCCATCATTACCCTACCCCGAGCTGACTCAGGCTACGGGGAACAAGACCGGCGTCCCATCTGGCTCGCTCCGCCAGATAGGCAATGATGGCGCCCCGCATGCTCCCTGACGACGGCGGCTCTCGGCCCCCTTACGGAAGCAAGAGGACGTCAGCAAGGACTCAACTGTCCCGATAGCTGTCCTTCCGCCAGGCTCCAGCGCTCCTCCGACGGCCACGACATCACACCAACTGGGTGCCAAAACCTCTCCGGCTGCCACGACGGCGTGTACTTAGGGCACTAGCTCTCCTCCGCTAGACACGTAGCACTCTACTATACCTCCCATTGTACACCTGGATCCTCTCCTTACGTCTATAAAAGGAAGGACCAGGGCCCTCTTACAGGGGGTTGGCCGCGCGAGGACGAGGACGAGACAGGCGCTCGCGTGAGGCCGCTCGCTCCCTCTCCCGCGTGGACGCTTATAATCCCCTACTGCAAGCGCACCCGACCTGGGCGCGGGACGAACACGAAGGCCACGGGATTTCCACCTCTCTCACGCCCGTCTCCGGCCACCTTTCTCCCCCCTTCGCGCTCGGCCTCGCGTCGACCCATCTGGGCTGGGGCACGCAGCGACATTTCACTCGTCGGCCCAGGGACCCCCCGGTCGGTCTCGAAACGCCGACAGTTGGCGCGCCAGGTAGGGGCCTGCTGCGTGTTGACGAACAGCATCCCGTCAAGCTCCAGATGGGCAGTCTCCAGCAACCTCTCCAACCCGGGACGGTGCTCCGTTTCGGGAGTCTTGAGTTCGTGTCCCTCGACGGCAGCTACGACATGATGCTCCTTCCACCGCCATGCGACAGCGACAATGGCGGCCGACAGCCCGCCCGCCGGCGGCGGAGTCGACGACGTCTTCCCCGCGTGGTGGAAGAACAACGTTCGAGTTCACCCCGTCCTCTCCCCCGCCGACGGAGGAGGAGGCGGGGCAACCAAGGCCAAGCAGGAGGCAGCGCCTCGTCGGTTGTCGAGCGAGTCGACAGCGCCAGCGCCCCAACGGGGGGCGCGTCGGACATCGACCTCGCGTTTGAGACGAAGACGAGCGTCGTCTCCCCGCAACACGCCGATTCCGAGCAAACGGACGACGCCAGCGCGCTCGCGAAAGGCTTGCTGGACGTCACCCTCGTACCTGAGACGACGGTGCGGTCAGTCCCCGACGTGACTTCATCACCGCCTGTCGACCAAGAGGTACCGACCGATTCCCATCTCACGCCTTTCATATTCAGCCTCGAACCGCCAAGCGACCCCGCTTTGGCGGACGCTCTCGTAGAGGCGAGTCCAAACCCTCTGGGGTATCGTGTGCGGTCACCCTGGGACCGTCTGACGGACGTCTCGACCTACGGGCCCTCTGGGTCCGAGGAAGGCGACGCGCCCGACTTCTGCTGGGATTTCTCTAGACTTGGCAACCCTAGTGCCATGCGGGACTTTATGACCTCATGCGACTACTGCCTTTCCGACTGTTCCGACGGTAGCCGCAGCCTCGGCGACGAGGACTGCGGCCCAAGCCGCGAATGTTTCCACGTTGATCTAGGGGGTCCCTCCGAAGGCAACCATCTCAGCATGCCGGAGGACGGTGATCTCCCTAGGCCGGTGCCTCGCGTTGACATCCCACGGGAGCTAGTTGTGGTCCCCGTTCTGGCGGGGGGTCACGACCCACAGCTCGAGCAAATTCGTGGGGTGCAGGCCAGGCTCGACGAGGGGGCAGGAGCACTTGAGCCGATCCGCCGAGACGTCGGGCAGGAATGGGCAGGCCAGCCTCCGGCCGGAGGAATACGTCATCTACCCCAGGGCTTCCAGCACCGCATCGCCGATGATGTCAGGGTCAGGCCGTCACCCGCATCCAGTGGGGTCGGCCAGAACCTGGCTGCAGCAGCAATGCTTCTTCGAGCGATGCCAGAGCCATCAACCACCGAGGGGCGGCGAATCCAAGGAGAGCTCAAGAATCTCCTGGAATGCGCCGCGGTCCGACGGGCCGAGAGCTCCGCCTCCCGAAGGCAGGGGTACCCCTCGGAACATCGTGTCGCGACTTCCCGATTTGCGGGAAGCCTCGGTCCACACCGGGCGCACGCGCAACACAGCGCCTGCGGCCCCGGGTCGCCTCGGCAACGAGCACCATCACCGCGACCGTCGGGCCCACCTCGACGAGAGGGTGCGCCGAGGCTACCACCCTAGGCGGGGAGGACGCTACGACAGCGGGGAGGATCAAAGTCCCTCGCCCGAACTGCCCGGTCCGCAGGCCTTCAGCCGGGCCATACGACGGGCGCCGTTCCCAACCCGGTTCCGACCCCCGGCTACTATCACAAAGTACTCAGGGGAGACGAGACCGGAGCTGTGGCTCGCGGACTACCGGCTGGCCTGCCAACTGGGTGGAACGGACGATGACAACCTCATCATCCGCAACCTCCCCCTGTTCCTCTCCGATACCGCTCGCGCCTGGTTGGAGCACCTGCCTCCGGGGCAGATCTCCAACTGGGACGACCTGGTCTAGGCCTTCGCCGGCAATTTCTAGGGCACGTACGTGCGCCCTGGAAACTCCTGGGACCTCCGAAGCTGCCGGCAGCAGCCGGGAGAGTCTCTCTGGGACTACATCCAGCGATTCTCGAAGCAGCGCACCGAGCTGCCCAACATCACCGACTCGGATGTCATCGGCGCGTTCCTCGCCGGCACCACCTGCCGCGACCTGGTGAGCAAGCTGGGTCGCAAGACCCCCACCAGGGCGAGCGAGCTGATGGACATCGCCACCAAGTTCGCCTCGGGCCAGGAGGCGGTCGAGGCTATCTTCCGGAAGGACAAGCAGCCCCAGGGCCACCCACTGGAAGATGCCCCCGAGGCGTCAACTCAGCGCGGCGCCAAGAAGAAGGGCAAGAAGAAGTCGCAAGCGAAACGCGACGCCACCGACGCGGACCTTGTCGCCGCTGCCGAGTACAAGAACCCTCGAAAACCCCCCGGAGGTGCCAACCTCTTCGACAAGATGCTCAAGGAGCCGTGCCCCTACCACCAGGGACCCGTCAAGCACACCCTTGAGGAGTGCGTCATGCTTCGGCGCCACTTCCACAGGGTCGGGCCACCCGCGGAGGGTGGCAGGGCCCACGACGGCGACAAGAAGGAAGATCTCCAGGCAGGAGAGTTCCCCGAGGTCCGCGACTGCTTCATGATCTACGGTGGGCAATCGGCGAACGCCTCGGCTCGGCACCGCAAGCAAGAACGTCGGGAGGTCTGTTCGGTGAAGGTGGCGGCGCCAGTCTACCTAGACTGGTCCGACAAGCCCATCACCTTCGACCGAGCCGACCACCCCGACCACGTGCCGAGCCCGGGGAAATACCCGCTCGTCGTCGACCCCGTCATCGGCGACGTCAGGCTCACCAAGGTCCTCATGGACGGAGGCAGCAGCCTCAACATCATCTACGCCGAGACCCTCGGGCTCCTGCGTGTCGATCTGTCCTCGGTCCGGGAGGCGCTGCGTCTTTCCATGGGATCATTCCCGGGAAGCGCGTCCAGCCCCTCGGACAACTCGACCTTCCCGTCTGCTTCGGAACACCCTCCAACTTTCGAAGGGAGACCCTGACGTTCGAGGTGGTCGGGTTCTGAGGAACCTACCACGCGGTACTGGGAAGGCCATGCTACGCGAAGTTTATGGTCGTCCCCAACTACACCTACCTGAAGCTCAAGATGCCGGGCCCCAACGGGGTCATCACCATCGGCCCCACGTACAAACACGCGTTCGAATGCGACGTGGAGTGCGTGGAGTACGCCGAGGCCCTCGCCGAGTCCGAGGCCCTCATCGCCGACCTGGAGAGCCTCTCTAAGGAGGTGCCAGACGTGAAGCGTCATGCCGGCAACTTCGAGCCAGCGGAGACGGTTAAGTCCGTCCCCCTCGACCCCAGCAGCGACGCCTCCAAGCAAGTCCGGATCGGCTCCGAGCTCGATCCCAAATAGGAAGCAGTGCTCGTCGACTTTCTCCGCGCGAACGCCGACGTCTTCGCGTGGAGTCCCTCGGACATGCCCGGCATACCGAGGGATGTCGCTGAGCACTCGCTGGACATCCGAGCCGGAGCCCGACCCGTCAAGCAGCCTCTGCGCCGATTCGACGAAGAAAAGCGCAGAGCCATAGGCGAGGAGATCCACAAGCTAATGGAGGCAGGGTTCATCAAAGAGGTATTTCATCCCGAATGGCTTGCCAACCCTGTGCTTGTGAGAAAGAAAGGAGGGAAATGGCGGATGTGTGTAGACTACACTGGTCTAAACAAAGCATGTCCGAAGGTTCCCTACCCTCTGCCTCGCATCGATCAAATCGTGGATTCCACTGCTGGGTGCGAAACCCTGTCTTTCCTCGATGCCTACTCAGGGTATCACCAAATCAGGATGAAAGAGTCCGACCAGCTCACGACTTCTTTCATCACACCCTTCGGCATGTACTGCTATGTCACCATGCCGTTCGGCTTGAGGAATGCGGGCGCGACGTACCAGCGGTGCATGAACCATGTGTTCGGCGAACACATTGGTCGGACGGTCGAGGCCTACGTCGATGACATTGTAGTCAAGACGAGGAAAGCCTCCGACCTCCTTTCCGACCTTGAAGTGACATTCCGATGTCTCAAGGCGAAAGGCGTGAAGCTCAATCCCGAAAAGTATGTCTTCGGGGTACCCCGAGGCATGCTCTTAGGGTTCATCGTCTCCGAGCGGGGCATCGAAGCCAACCCGGAGAAGATCGCAGCCATCGTCAGCATGGGGCCCATCAAGGACTTGAAAGGCGTGCAGAGGGTCATGGGATGTCTTGCGGCTCTGAGCCGCTTCATCTCACGCCTCGGCGAAAGAGCTGCCGGAGAAGCCCTCTTGATCTACGTCGCCGCGACCACCCAGGTGGTTAGCGCCGCGATTGTGGTTGAGAGGCAAGAAGAGGGGCATGCATTGCCCGTTCAGAGGCCAGTCTACTTCATCAGCGAGGTACTGTCCGAAACCAAGATCCGCTACCCACAAGTTCAGAAGCTGCTGTACGCGGTGATCCTGACGCGGCGGAAGCTGCGACACTACTTCGAGTCTCATCCGGTAACTGTGGTGTCATCCTTCCCCCTGGGGGAGATCATTCAGTGCCGAGAGGCCTCGGGTAGAATCGCAAAGTGGGCGGTGGAAATCATGGGCGAAGCAATCTCGTTCGCCCCTCGGAAGGCCATCAAGTCCCAGGTCTTGGCGGACTTCGTGGCTGAATGGGTCGACACCCAGCTACCAACAGCTCCGATCCAACCAGAGCTCTGGACCATGTTCTTCGACGGGTCGCTGATGAAGACAGGAGCCGGCGCAGGCCTACTCTTCATCTCGCCCCTCGGGAAGCACCTACGCTACGTGCTACGCCTCCATTTCCCGGCGTCCAACAATGTGGCTGAGTACGAGGCTCTGGTCAATGGGTTGCGGATCGCCATCGAACTAGGGGTCCGACGCCTCGACGCTCGCGGTGACTCGCAGCTCGTCATCGACCAAGTCATGAAGAACTCCCACTACCGTGACCCGAAGATGGAGGCCTACTGCGATGAGGTTCGGCGCCTGGAAGACAAGTTCTACGGGCTCGAGCTCAACCACATCGCCCGGCGCTACAACGAGACTGCGGACGAGCTGGCTAAAATAGCCTCGGGGCGGACAACGGTTCCCTCGGACGTCTTCTCCCGAGATCTGCATCAACCCTCCGTCAAGATCGACGACACGCCCGAGCCTGAGGCTGTGGGGGATAGATATCCCCCGGGTCCACTAAAAGAGTAAAGGACCTCACGAAAGGCCCAAGGGCCCAATAAATCGTAAGGTCATTCTTTCGTGGGCCTGGGGAGAAACAACCAGCAAAGCAGAACAACATGAGGTCGGATTGGTGCAAACCCGGACGGCCCACAGCGTCGAGCGAATGACCGCAACAGAGATCCGACTTTCCCGCGCTGGAGCCTCCATGCAACGAAGCCATGCGAGGATAAGTCGGCGAGGGTTACGTAGAGATAATCTCAAGAGGTTCACTATCTTTTAGCTACTTGTTGTTATCTTATCCACGTGTACTGCCCCACGGTCGAGTATATAAGGCCTAGGGGGCACCCCTTCAGAACGATCGACCCTTTACTTAGCCACCCACGTCAACTCTCTGTATTCTCAATCCAGAGAGATCTCTTGTAACCACATTCACCAAGCATACTCACCAGGACGTAGGGTGTTACGCATCTCTAAGCGGCCCGAACCTGTAAACTTTGTCCACTGTCCCTCGTGCGATCGGCACGAACCATTTTGCTACAGTTGTCGACACCGTCCTACTCCTAAAACACCTTGAGGAGCAACCCCGGGTGTGCGGTCAGACCCAAAACACCGACAGCTGGCGCGCCAGGTAGGGGGTGTGTCGACGATCCAAGCTAGCTCAATGGCCGTCACCTTCTACAGCAAGATCACCCTGCGTCCCGGATCCGTATTCTGCTTCGGAACAATCTCATCTGTAGCGGATAAAGAAGGAATTCTGCACCGTATCGCGGATCCGCCGGAAAAGAAGTCTCCCCCAATGAACTCCGAAAATACCGGAGAAGCACAACCTCCAGCTTTCCGGAAGAAGATCGTCTCCGGAAAGTCGGGGGCCGAGGGCTCGCTGACCCGGAGAACTCCACTGCCTACCTCTCCGACAAAAGAGTGGACACAGATCGCAAGGAAGAAGGTAACCGGGGAGAAGCGAGTCACTCTTTCCGTTCCTCATGCTTCAAAGGAGAACGAGAAGAAGGTCACCACGACAGCAGCACCATTCTACCCCGACGTCCTCTTCATCGGGAGAGTGGAGTCGCCTATCGTCTCCGACGACGAGCCGACCGTACCCGGGGAAGAACCGCCTCAACGAGAGTCCCGACGACGGAGGAACCGGCGCAGGAACGTTCGACGACATCATGCGGCCGGAGAGCGGAATCCGGAGTAGCCTGTCTCGCGAGACGAGGTCTCGAAGATAGGAGAAACTTCGGAAGAACGCGTCTTCAGAGAACGAAGGAACTCCCGACGACGTGATCACCGACGAGCTCAGGAACAGGCTGAGCAAGATGCAAGGCAGCGCCGGGAGAATCCATTCTTCGGGCGCAACCTGAATCCCGACTTTGCCCGAGCTATGAACACGCCGAGCGAAGTCGGAGGGGTATTGGCTCGGATAGCTGATGGACTTCCTCGGACTCCTGACGCCGAGGGCTACCGACGACTGTTCACCCAGGCGGCCAACCATCTTCTACCGCTTGCTCACCCGCCGAACAATCTACGACACGCCATCAACAGTCGCCGAGACGCGCGAAGCTCCATCAATGCTTCGCGCGAGCGGCGGCATGAGAATGAGATTCGCCGTCGGGAGGAGTACGACAGGGATCATGGCATTCCGACTCAGAGCCAAGCCACCGGAACTGAGTCGGCAACGGCCTCAACTGGCGGAACCACCCGGGGATGGTCGAGGAACCACAATCACAACTCCCCTCCCCGGAACGGACATCGTCCCCGACGACAGGAGGACACGTGCGGAGTGTCCGCTCTTACTCCGCGCCTTAGGGCCATCCAATGGCCTCCCAACTTCAAGGTATCCAATGTAGACAAATATGAACCTAAGCAGGATCCAGGGGGTTAGCTAGCCGTCTACACCACCGCTGCTCGAGCTGCCGGGGCGTCCGAAGATGTGATGACCGCGTACTTACCCATTGTCCTTGGGCAAGACGCGCTGCAATGGCTGCGACATCTACCCCGACACTGCATCGACGTCTGGGGCGACTTCAGTCGACGCTTCACCGCCAACTTCCAGTCCCTCTCCGACAAGCCGGCGCAACCGTGGGACCTCAAATCCATCAAGCGCCGGGGGGACGAGACTCTCCGGTCATACCTCAAAAGGTTTCAGACCATGAGAAATCGTATCCCCGAGGTTACAGAGGCGGCCGTGATCGAGGATTTCTACAGAGGATCCAATGACTCGGCTTTCGTCCGAGCCATACTACAGAAGGCATCGACTACCTCCGAGGAGCTGTTTCGGGAAGCCGACCTCTACATCACCGCCGACGAGCGGGCCCAGGACCTCATCGGAGGAGTAAAGCCCGCACCGGCAGCACCACGACGCGACACGAACCAGCAACCCGACAAACGATGGGAGAAGAGGCCTCGCGAAGAAGTGCACGCCGCTGGACCACCTGCCTCTCGCGCCCGAGGAGGACCTCGTGGAGGCGAACGCACGTTGGACGACATCCTCGACGCCCAGTGCCCGTACCACAAGGACATGCGCCACACTCTTCGTAACTGCCGAGACTTCAAGCATTCCGTCGGACACGGCCGACCCTTCCAACCTCTACCTCCTCCTCCACCGAGGGGAGGACCAGATGAACCACGACAATCCCATCAGCAGGAGGAGCTTTCCCACGCGTTGACAGGGAGGTCAACGTCATCTTCGGCGGACACGGATCGCAGGAGAACAGAAGACAGCAAAAGCTCAACGATCGCCAGATACTGGTGGCGACCACCGGCCCTCCCGCCCCATACCGGTGGTCGGAGCACCCGATCACCTTCACTCGGGCAGATCAATGGCTCAACTTCGACCATCCGGGCAAATACCCGCTTCTCGTCGATCCGGTGATCCGAGAGAGCCGGGTGAAGAAGGTGTTAGTGGACGGGGGGAGCAGCATCAACGTCACCTTCCCCCGGACACTCCAAGGCTTGGGAGTTCACCTCAAAGAGCTCCACGAGTCGGACACCCCTTTCTTCGGCATCGTGCCGACAGAAGGGGAAAACCCGCTGGGCCACATCTACATGCCAGTCACCTTCGGAACTCCGGAGAACTACAGAACCGAGTTCCTGAGGTTTGAAGTGGCGAACTTCGACTGCGGGTACAACACCATCATCGGGAGGCCTGGATTGGCCAAGTTCATGGCCATTCCGCATTACACATACATGATACTGAAGATGCCAGGACCGCAAGGGATCATAACTGTGCGCGCCGACTTCCAAGGCGTCGCAGAGTGTTTCCGAGTGGACATTCAAGCAGCCCTCACCGCCAAGCCATCGACGGTTCCTTCCACACTGGCGAACTCTAAGCCTGAGGAGGACCTCGCAGTTCCGGCAAGCGAAGCTCAGACCGCGACCTCTATGCGGCCGACTGAAGAAACCAAGAGAATCAACCTGGGGTTCGCTGATGAGCGCAAGACGGCTATCATCAGCTCCAGCTTGGATGACAAATAGGAAAGCACGCTCATCCGGTTTCTGCAAGATAACCGAGATGTATTCGCATGGCAACCTGCGGATATGCCGGGAGTCCCAAGAGAACTGGCCGAGCACAAACTGAAGGTATATCCCCAGGCAAGGCCGATTCGGCAAAAACTACGTCGTTTCACGCCCGACAAGAGAGAGGCCATTCGCACCGAGTTAGCGCGCTTGGTCGCGGCTGGATTCATTAGAGAAGTATTACATCCCGAGTGGTTAGCCAACCCTGTTCTTGTACTCAAAAAGAATAAAGTGGATTGGCGCATGTGTGTTGATTATACTGATCTCAACAAACACTGTCCGAAGGATCCTTTTGGGCTCCCGAGGATAGATCAGGTGGTGGACTCCACCGCTGGATGTTCTATGCTGTCTTTCCTGGATTGCTATTCTGGATACCATCAGATTAGTCTGGCAAAGGAAGATGAAGAAAAAACGGCATTCATTACTCCGTTTGGTGCTTTCTGTTATACCTCCATGCCGTTTGGCCTCAAAAACGCTGGAGCAACTTACCAGAGAGCCATTCAAACATGCTTAGCCGATCACTGGGGCAAGCGTGTGGAGGCCTACGTGGATGACGTGGTAATCAAAACACAGGACTCAAAAAACTTCATCGAAGACTTACAACTGGTTTTCAACAGTCTGAGGCGGTATAGATGGAAGCTTAATCCCGAGAAATGTGTTTTCGGGGTACCAGCAGGAAAGTTGCTTGGGTTTATCGTCAGCCACCGGGGAATTGAGGCTAATCTAGATAAGATTGAAGCTATCATGAAGATAGAAGCACCTCGATCGCAAAAGAAGGTTCAGCGACTTACTGGATGTATGGCAGCTCTGAGCAGATTTATATCCAGACTAGGAGAAAAAGGTTTGCCATTTTACAAGTTACTCAAGAAGGTGGATAAGTTTCAATGGACTTCAGAAGCACAAGAAGCTCTAGATGCTCTGAAAAAATTCTTGACAACACCACCAGTACTGAAACCACCCCGGCGAGCTACGTCAACTCAACCAGCTGAAGATTTGCTACTGTATATCTCTTGCACGACTCACGTGGTAAGCACCGCGTTGGTAGTCGAGCGAGTAGAAGAAGGACATGCCTATCCAGTACAACATCCTGTTTACTTCATTAGTGAAGTCCTAGGCCCCTCAAAGAAAAAGTACCCTCAAGTTCAGAAGCTATTATACGCAGTACTTCTAACTGCCCGCAAGCTGCGTCACTACTTTGACGACCACAAAGTCATAGTAGTTACAAGTTTTCCAATAGGGGATATTCTTCACAACAAGGAAGCTATCGGTCGAATAGCCAAGTGGGCTTGTGAGCTAGGATCTCATGACATCGAGTTCCGACCTCGCACTGCCATCAAAACTCAAGCACTGGTTGATTTCGTATCAGAGTGGACCGAACAACAAGTACCAGACAACCCGGAGACTGCAGAAGTATGGCGAATGTATTTTGATGGCTCACTGAAGCTGCAGGGAGCAGGAGCAGGGATTCTCTTCACTGCGCCTGGAGGCGAACACCTCGAGTATGCCCTCCAGTTGCTATTCCCAGCCTCCAACAATGCAGCCGAGTATGAAGCTTTGATCCATGGATTGAACATTGCCATATCGTTGGGCGTCAAAAGATTAATGGTATACGGAGACTCTCTGGTAGTCATCAGCCAGATAAAAAAGGAGTGGGATTGCTCAAGCGATTCAATGGGAAAATACTGCACTGCCGTCCGAAAGCTGAAAGATAAATTCGAGGGTCTGGAATTTCATCATGTAGAAAGAGATCGGAACACAGCAGCCGATGTACTGTCCAAGCTAGGGTCCAGTCGAACTCAGGTCCCACCCGGAGTTTTCGTGCAAGAAATTCTACAGCCGAGTATCTCAATGGATCAAACAGAAGAGTGCAACATCATAGACCAACCCGAGTCAGACCCTGATGACTGGAGAAGGCCGATCATTAAGTATATAAAGAATGAAGAAGAACCAGACGACAAGAATTCGGCAGAGCGCATTGCAAGACAGTCGGCTCACTATACACTTATTGGGGAGACATTATACAGAAGGGGTGCATCAGGCGTCCTCATGAGGTGCATTCTCCCGTCCATTGGGAAGCAACTTCTGGAGGAGGTTCATGCTGGGCAATGTGGAATACATGCAGCTTCCAGAACACTAGTCGGGAAGGTCTTCAGGTCAGGATTCTATTGGCCAACAGCAAAGAACGATGCAACCGAGTTAGTTCAGAGGTGCGAAGCCTGCCAATACTTGTCAAAGCAACAACACATGCCAGCACAGCAACTGCAGACCATACCAGTAACTTGGCCTTTCGCATGCTGGGGACTGGATATGATTGGACCTTTCAAGAAAGCTCAAGGGGGATACACTCATGTATTGGTAGCAATTGACAAATTCACTAAATGGATAGAGTTCAAGCCCATTGCCTCTTTAACCTCTGCTAAGGCCGTGGAATTCATACAAGACATAATATTCAAATTCGGGATACCAAACAGCATCATAACTGATTTAGGATCCAACTTCACAAGTTCAGAATTCTTTGACTTCTGCGAGCAAAAGAGCATTCAGATCAAGTATGCATCTGTAGCCCATCCAAGAGCCAACGGGCAGGTTGAGCGAGCCAACGGGATGATATTGGAGGCACTCAGGAAAAAGGTCTTCGATAAGAATGAAAAATTCGCAGGAAAGTGGATAAGGGAATTGCCCTATGTCGTTTGGAGCCTAAGAACCCAACCTAGCCGAGCCTTGCATGGAAACACTCCTTTCTTCATGGTCTATGGGTCGGAGGCAGTGCTACCTGCTGATCTCAAGTTTGGGGCGCCAAGGTTGATCTTCGAAAGCATAGCAGAAGCTGAGGCCACCAGGCTGGAGGACATAGATGTACTTGAGGAAGAACGGCTAAACGCAGTAATCCAATCAGCAAGGTACCAGCAGACTCTAAGGCGCTATCACGACAAGGCTATGCGACAACGATTCTTCTCAGTAGGAGATCTCGTCCTCCGCCAAATTCTAACGGGGGAGGGACGACACAAGTTATCACCCTTATGGGAAGGACCCTTCGTGGTAGCAGAAGTCACTCGGCCCGGATCGTATCGCCTCACTCAGATGGATGGCACAGAAGTTGGGAACTCCTGGAACATAGAACACCTCAGAAAGTTTTATCCCTAGCTGTATCTCAAAACTGCTGGGATGATGATGTACTCTGTAAAGTGGAAATATGTCATCAATAAAAAAGAGGTTTCAAGGATACTCAGTTCATTCACGATTGACTTGCATTCTTACTTAACTCGGGGTGACCACTATGCCCTACTAACGGAGCAATCGACTTAAGTCGGCGACGACTTAAGGCGGTGCAACATGCTCACGCTTACTTAACTCAGGGTGACCACTATGCCCTACTAACGGAGCAATCGACTTAAGTTGGCGACGACTTAAGGCGGTGCAACATGCTCACGCTTACTTAACTCAGGGTGACCACTATGCCCTACTAACGGAGCAATCGACTTAAGTCGACGACGACTTAAGGCGGTGCAACATGCTCACGCTTACTTAACTCAGGGTGACCACTATGCCCTACTAACGGAGCAATCGACTTAAGTCGGCGACGACTTAAGGCGGTGCAACATGCTCACGCTTACTTAACTCAGGGTGACCACTATGCCCTACTAACGGAGCAATCGACTTAAGTCGGCGACGACTTAAGGCGGTGCAACATGCTCACGCTTACTTAACTCAGGGTGACCACTATGCCCTACTAACGGAGCAATCGACTTAAGTCGGCGACGACTTAAGGCGGTGCAACATGCTCACGCTTACTTAACTCAGGGTGACCACTATGCCCTACTAACGGAGCAATCGACTTAAGTCGGCGACGACTTAAGGCGGTGCAACATGCTCACGCTTACTTAACTCAGGGTGACCACTATGCCCTACTAACGGAGCAATCGACTTAAGTCGGCAACGATTTAAGGCAGTGCAGCATGCTCACGCCTACTTAACCTGGGGTGACCACTATGCCCTACTAATGAAGCCATCGACTAAAAGTCAGTGGCGATTTAAGCCGATGCAACATGCCTTCACAATTCAGGGGATGACTTCCATGTCCCACAAACAAATTTCATAATCATCATACGTCATTTCATTACTATAAATTTACGAACTGATGAATTCTGATACAATAAGAAAGTCATTATATCATCCGAGTGCTGAACTAATGTCCTCGGACAAATACTCGATTACGCTAACCGCGCACTCAGAGCATGCAAAAGTTTTTCTTTATTTTGCAAAGTCTTTCTCAGGAGCGACCGACGAAGAAGGGCGACTCGAGGAATCAGGGGCAGCATTCACATCAGCTCTTATGTCTTCAGGAACAACCACGCCGGGTCTCCTCATCAATATTCGTCCTGCCCGAATAGCCTTATCCATGGCTCTGTCGCGCTGGGCCTTGAGAGTAACAGAAGTTTCTTCAGCGACTTTAGCAGCCAGTCGAGCAGTCTCTAACTCCTGGGCAATGGATTTTTTGGAAGCTCGGAGTTCTTTGATAGTAGCATCCTTTGCTGATATCAACTGCTTGAGCCGGGTTACCTCATCCATGGATTCCTGCAGCTTACAACGTTGGAGGTCTAATTCTTCCATGGTGAAGCGATGACTTCTCTCCAAGATAGTCAGCGAATTGCTAGAATCACGATACAACCTGTCAAGATTGTCACGAGAAGCAGCAAGGATACGCTTTTCTTCCTGCGAGCAAAAGTCAGCTCCTTCAAAAACCAAGCAAGTAATAGGAGCACAGCAAGGCAAGGCACAGTTTTGTATATTACCTTTTCAGAATCAAGCTGAGCATGAAGGGAAGAATTCAGGGCATTGGCGTCATCCAAGGCAGCAGAGACTTGACCCAGTTCAATTTGGCCCTGAGAGTACTTCTCCTCAAAGCCAGTGCACCGCTGAGCCAATTCAGCCAGATCTCGAGAGTGTTTTTCCTCAAGAATTGAAATCTGCCGAGTCACTCCTAACGAGAGATAATCAAACAAAATGGGGTCAGAAGGTAAGGCAGTCCACAGCGAAGGCAGAGAGAAGCAAAAAAGCACTAACCAGCGTTGGTTGCCTCCAATTCAGAGACGCGACGTTGAAGTGACACTGGATTCCAACATGCAAGAGATGAAGCTACCTCTGGGGTGGAAGCACCCTGAAGCCTCAGCTGGCTAGCCATCCCATCCACCAAAGCCTGATGAGGAAAACAGACGAGTGTGACGACAGCAGTTTAGGCAATGTAAAAGTCAAGTTAAAATACATCACAGTACCTGGAGGTTGGAGAAGAACGAAGGGATCCCCAAATCAGGAGAGATCAGTTGATAAGCAGATGTAAGGCCACCACCCGGAGCAGTTTGCAACGAATCAGCAGAGATCAACTCAGTACCTTCAACAGAGCCCAACACTTGGTCAGCAGGGGCGCTGCCCTCTAAAGCGACTCCCTGATCCAAATTCTGGGCTACCACCATACAGCCAGAGTGTGGAGGAGATCCCGCGTGAACGTCCATGGAGGTATAGGAAGGAGACCCTGCTCGGGCATCCTCGGGGGCTGGGTCATAGTTGGCACTGCCCATTTGAGCCGGATCATCCCCGGCAGCACCCTCGGGGGCTGGGCAGTGGCTTACACTCTCCACCCGAGCTAAGTCATCCCCGGCGACATCCTTGGGGGCTGGGCATGTGACAGCACCACTCTTGAGGTCCAAGCTCTCTGCAGTAACCACTTCTAAGGTTGATGGGCCCTCATCTACCTCCATAGGACCAGGACGATTCAAGTCAGTCTCCCGGCCCTCAAGATCGCGCTCTAAGGTCGACGAGGCACGGGATGACCTCAACCTAGCATCGGGCACGTCAGCACAAGCCTCCATTGCACCATCATCCACTGGCTCCAATAACAAGTCCTCTGGGACCATATCCTCAAGAGTTTGATCAAAGTTGGCCAGAGACAGTTCTTGTAGACCAATGAGGGTAGACAAAGCAGGAGAGGAAACTCCACTACTCTCACCACTGGCGATGAACTGCCGACTGTTCTTTCGAGTCAAAGGAACCTCATTCTCTTCCCCCTCGTCATCCACACCGACAACACAAGCAGCACACCCATTGGGATCAGCAACAGGTGGAGCACCCACATTGGGATCAGTAGCAGTTTGGGTACACCCATTGGGGTCAGCGTCAGTAAGTCCAGTCGCAGGCACTTCTTCAGCAGCAGGAACTGAGGTACCAGCGTCCTCATCAAAACTGGATACTCACCGGAGGCGTCTTCTTTTCTTCTTTTGCTCATCAGCAGAAGGCTCAGGCTGATTGGTTCGGCTAGGGCGCCTCGGGCGAGTACTGACAGGTTTCTGAACATCCAAAGTTGTATCAACCTCTGGGAGGGGCACCACTGCCAATGTACTAGCAGGAGCAGCGTCGGAAGAATCCTCGGCTAGCAGATCAAGCATGGCATTTATATCTGCATCACTAGGGTTCAGGGGCACCTCAAAATGGACTTGCTGTTCGTCATCAGGAATCGCCCCAAGCGAAGCAACCAAAGCACTGACTTCTTCAGCAGAGGGTCGCACTCTAAGGCCCAAATTGCCATCAGTCACAGGTGGATTTGACACGAAAAGGGTGAAGGCTTTGGGAGGAGGCAAGTTCCAGGCCGAGTACGCCACTGGAGCACCAACATTGGACACCTTGCCCCTGAGAATCATTTCAAGTCGGCTCACCAAGTCTGCAGAAGGGATTCTCTTGTTGGTAACCCGAGTTGAGTCGGCTAGCCCTCGATACAGATAAGCTGGGTAGGCCCTATCTTTCAGTGGCTGAATGTTCTTGAAAACAAAGTCAGTGACCACAGCTTCAGCAGTTAGACCTCTCTCTTTCAGCAGTCCAACTTCAGCTAGCAACACACCCGCCTCAGCTACCTCCTCATCTGTGGGAGACTCGGTCCAGCTTGGGGTGCGAACGTCTGGCTGTCTTCCCGACCGGGAGGGGAGAGAATTTCCATAATTATCAGCTATGAACCACTCTAGACGCCACCACTTAATACTGTCTTTAAGGGGAATCTCAAGATACTCAGTCTTTCGCCCGCGGCGCATCTCCAAACTGGCACCTCCGACCAACTGATGTTGTCCCTCGGCCATCCCAGGGCGACAATGATACAGGTATTTCCATAAGCTGAAATGCGGCAGCACGCCAAGAAAGGCTTCGCATAAGTGAACGAAGATGGAGATTTGCAGAATTGAGTTAGGGTTCAGATGGGTCAGGTTAATGTGGTAGAAATCAAGGAGACCGCGGAAAAAGGGAGAGATGGGAAGGCCAAGGCCGCGGAGAAGAAAAGGGGCATAAACTATAGACTCGTGGGTATCCTCTATCGGGACAGTAGTCCCGTGGCAAATCCGCCAAGAACAGAGTTCCCACGGAGGAAGAACCCCGATGGACACGAGGTGGAGGAGTTCAGCTTCGGAAATGATGGACATGTGGTTACCTGCAAAAGGCAACTGGCTGTTGGGATCGATTGGAGGAATCACCACAGCAGACGAGCTCGCGGTCTTCCTCTTGGGCGCCATCTCGATTCTACCAGCGAGCAGAGTGGAGGCGAGCGGCAGAGAGGATTCGGAAGCGGGAATGCAAGAACTAGGGCACGGAAAGCAAAGGCAGCTAAAAGCGCAGCTCTTATGGGATATTCTCGAGCCAGATACCGTTTCAAAAAGTGCCCAGTCATCACCCGGCAGTTATCCCCAGAACACCGATGCGCCACCTCATCACTCGGCCACCATCCTCAAAGTGGCTCGGGCGGCCTGCCGTCACTCGGCGTTGCTTCTAAAACGCTGATTTCGTATTCAGTCACTCGGCGTTGCTTCTAAAACGCTGATTTCGTATTCAGTTGCTCAACATTACTTCTAAAATGCCGACGTCGACCTCCAGTCACTCGGCGTTGCTTCTAAAACGCTGATTTCATATTTAGTCACTCGGCGTTGCTTCTAAAACGCTGATTTCGTATTCAGTTGCTCGTCATTACTTCTAAAATGCCGACGTCGACCTTCAGTCACTCGGCGTTGCTTCTAAAACACTGATTTCGTATTCAGTTGCTCAGCATTACTTCTAAAATGCCGACGTCGACCTCCAGTCACTCGGCGTTGCCTCTAAAACGCTGATTTCGTATTCAGTCGCTCGGCATTATTTCTAAAATGACGACGTCGACCACCAGTCACTCGGCGTTACCTCTAAAACGCTGATTTCGTATTCAATCGCTCGGCATTACTTCTAAAATGACGACGTCAACCTCCAGTCATTCGGTGTTGCCTCTAAAATGTTGTTTTCATGCTCAGTTGCTTGGCATTACTTCTAAAATGCCGATGCCGACCTCCAATCACTTGATGTTACTTCTAAAACGTTGATATCATATTCAGTCACTCGGCGTTGCCTCTAAAACGCTGATACAATGATCAGTTGCTCGGCGTTGCTTCTAAAAACGCTGACACAATCTTCAGTTACTCGGCAGTTACTTCTACAAGCGCCGACACCACCTACAAAGTTACTCGGCAACCATTTCAGAAAACATCAGTTCAATGCCCGAGTATTTCACTTACTCTTTCAAAGGAATTAGACTCACAAGTAAGCAGGACAGTCATCAAAAGAGAAGTCAAACGTCATTCTTTCATTCAAAGGGAAGTTAATAAACTTACAAATCAACTCTTCACGAGTTGATACCCCCCTACTATTACTACATTACATTACTACTACTACACTACGCTATACTACTCTACATTACTACTACATTATTCTAACTATACTATACTATACTAATATCTAAGAAGACCAGTGGCGTCTAGCCACCGGCCCTGCCCCTGCTGCCGCCGCCGCCTTTGGTGCTGCCCTTGCTGCTGCCGCCTTTGGTGCTGCCCCTGCTGCCGCCGCCGTCACCGTCCCTGCCGCCGTCGCCGCTGCCCCTGCCGTCACCGTCGTCACCGTCGTCGTCATCGTCGTCGTCGTCCTCGTCCTCGCCACCGCCGTCCGAGTCCTCCTCATCCGAGGAGTACTCCGACTCATCCGAGCCCTCGAGCCCGGAGCGCTCGACGACCCGGATGTATGTCCAGACTTCCGCGGCTATCCCCTGGGAGTCGTCCGAGTCATCGGACGACGCCGGGGGAGAGACAGGAGCCGGAGATCCCTCGGACTCGGAGGAGAACTCCTCCTCCGAGTATTCCGAGTCACCGAAATCCTCCGATGGAGGAGTCGATTTGCGCTTGCGCTTGTTACTCTTGCCCATGGCGGAAGCAGACGGGAGAGAAGAGAAGGAAGCAGTAAAGGACAGCGAGGAGATGTGAAAAAACCAGAAAGGCAACGACGTTATTTATAAAGGGAGAAGGCAACCGCTCACCTCCAACCTCGGTCACTGAACAGTCGCAAAGCATTCAATAAGCACTTCCACTCGTCTGAAGACACGTCAGGCGGCTGACGCCGTTTCATGCAACTCTACACCCATTGGGACTCCAGTCAACAGCGCAAAGGATATGATTACACTCGCCGTCACATCACATTACTACTCAGAAGCAGCCGGCTAAAACACTCAGCGTACCAAGACGTCCCTTGCCCACACCCATTGGGGGGGGACGCCCAGGAATTATCAGTATATTTTTCAAAATGGTCACATCTGTGCAGGGCACGCAGTGAATGCCTCAAGACAAAAATGAGATATCAATGAGAGTTAGCACTACAGGAAACGCCTAAATTTTCGTGGGCCGGACTATTTTCGTCGGCCGGCCCACGAAAATACAATGTTATTTTCGTCGGCAAGAGTGACCGACGAAATTGTGTCCTATTTTCGTGGGCCCGCGAAAATTTTCGTCGGCAGGCCCACGAAAATACGAAAGGTATTTTCGTCGGCATCGGGGACCGACGAAACTGTGTGCTATTTTCGTCGGCCGCAGCTAGGCCGACGAAAATACGTGGCGTATTTTCGTCGGCCGCATCCAGGCCGACGAAAATAAGTCATTAACCTGCCTGTATTTTCGTCGGCCTCAATGAGGCCGACGAAAATAAAGGCCCGTTAACCTCCATCCGGCTTCAGCGCGCATATTCTCTCTCGCTCACTCGTCTCTAGAAGCGCCGCCGCCGCCCGCCGTCGCCGCGCTCGCCCCGCCGTCACCGCGCCCGCCTCGCCGCGCCGCGCTCGCCGGAGCGCCCGCGCCCGCCGCGCCGCCGGAGCGCCAGCGCTCGCCGCACCGCCCTCGGCCCGAGCCGCCCGTCCGCCCTCGCCCGAGCCTCTCGCTGCCCGCCTGAGCGCGCCTGCCCGCCCTCGCCGAGCCGCCCGCCCGCGAAGAAGGGAGCACGCTGCCGCACGCAGCCCGCGCGCCCTCGCCGCGCTCGACGCGCCGCCCGCCCGCGAAGAAGGGAGCTCGTGGCCGCCGTCGCGAAGAAGGGAGTCTGCCGTCCGTCCACGCCGCGCTCGCCATCCGTCGACGCCGCCCTCGTTCCCCGCGGTGAGCCTCCCCGTCTCCCTTCTTAATTTGATGCACATGGCGGCCGTGGCGTGCCGTGCGCGCGGTCGTGGCGGCCGTTAACCGTTATACAGATTGTTAAGGCGGTGGTGAATTGGTTTTGTATAGTGAAGAGTGCATGCTAGATCGGTGGTGATCAGTAATCATCAGTGATCAGTGCCTCATTATCCTCAATGTCTCATTCTATTATCTTAATTTTAGAGTTTAGTTTAATGTTTAGAGTTTAGTTTTGATCGTTAACCGTAGCGAACCGTATGCGTCACCCGTTCGGGAACGGCGAACGTCACATTGGCTTGTGAGGTTCGCCGTTCCGGAATTGTCCACGTATTTTGGACAGTCTGAGAGTGTAGGCCGATGCTTTTGATTTGTGACATGTGCCTTATGATTGACGCGGAATTTCGGTTGTGTAACCCAGTTGTTCTCCAACGCACCATGTTCAGGCGTGTGCTTGGAGAGCAGCGGGGTTATGCTGCCGAAATTTCGCGGCAATCGTAGGCTACACGTCATAAATCACAAGCATCGGCCTACACTCTTGGGTGGGTTTAGGGCCTTTACCTAATAGGGAGTTCACCTAATTAAGCCACGGACGGTCGTTGATGTTTTTTACTTTTGTTTAGCCTTTGAAATGGACGGTGATCGGAGGGTGATGTATGACGGGTGGAGAAAGGATGGGGCACATTCGAATGCATGGATGGGTGTAACAAAGGCTTTTCTTGAGCATGCTTTCAAAGATGCAACTGGTCGTCTAGTGAAGTGTCCTTGCAATCGCTGCGAGAACAAGTGGCCTCAGAAGAAGGAAGAAATGGAGAAACACCTTTGCAAAAGTGGGTTTATGCCGAACTACCTTGTATGGTACCAGCATGGAGAGTCTATTAGACACGTTGACGCGGAGGTGGAGCTTGATGACGATCATGATAGGATGGACGATATGTTGCATGATCTTGGTAGGGAGGTTGAAATGAACGCTGAGGAGGCGGGGCAGCTTCCACGCGATGCTCAAGAATTCTTCCGGCTACTCGCCGCGGGAGAAGAGAGACTGCACGAGCACACTCCGATGTCAAGAATTCTTCCACGCAATATATGGCTTCTTATTTTCAGGTAATTCGTCTATCTCATCACGTGTCGTCTTTGAATTCAAAGTATAATGTTGCGATTCTAACGTTGCATCCATTTGCAGGAAATGACTACTCGACTCGGCCCTGATATGAACTTGCCCGCTTTTCGCCCTCTCCAGGTAACACTATCTGAACACTTCAATTCCATAGCAACTCTTTCTTTATTATCAAAAATGGCTCGCAGGCACAAGGATGGGGACAGTGGCCAGGACAAGCTCCAGCGTCGCAGCCACAATGGACCGGTGTTGGATGGACGCAGCCACCTCCAGGCACTTGGACGCCTCCACCCCAAGGATCGCAGCCAGTCCCGGGATGGGTGCCACCGGTCTCCCAGCCACCGGCGGGCTCTCAGCCATTTCAAGCGTGGATGGCACCGCCACCGACGGGGTGGGTGCCACCACCTATGGGGTGGTCAGCACAACAGTACCCGTGGATGCATGCACAACCTACTCCTCACCATGGATCACAGGTGACATTCCATGTTTAGTTTTATGCAAATATTGACCAAACACAGCAATGTATATGTATACAGCCTTATTTGAATGATTGATGAATTGCAGGGTTCAGCGTCACATGCTCATGGATCGGAGGGTGGTGTCAACGTCCAAGACTTCCTCGTCCATGGTGCTGGAGGGAGTGGCCACCTTCCTGGTGGCGGAGGAGGGAGTGGCCAAAACTCCCACAGCCCGCCGGAGTGATCAGTGAGGAGTGAGTTGTGAGTAGTTAGTAGCTTATGGACTTATGGACTAGAGTTTTGTGAAAATACCCGCCTATTTTCGTCGAACTTATTTTCGGCGGCTATTTTCGTCGGCCTGCCGACGAAAATTATCTATTTTCGTCGGTTTAGGCTTATTTTCGTGGGTTTTTGGCCCACGAAAATTTAGGCGTTTCCTGTAGTGTAGAGGGAAGCCAAATATAGCCAGTAGAGTGCAAAATATGGTCGACAGAAACGACTTGAAGACTAGACAGAGAACGTCCATCAAATGTCCAATCAGTCACAGAGCAAATAAATTGCACTACCTAGGAAGATGTGGATGGATTGCGAACTCGGCTGCAAAAGACAAAATACATGCTGACCTCTAAAGCATAATATTGATGACATAGCGCGGATGACATCATGCCAACTTTTTTACAAGCAGAAAGGATAATCTTCAGCAAAAGGACACAAAAGGAAGACCTTCGAGTGGATTATCCTCAAAAATCCACTTGAAGGTCGGGGGCTACACCCATTGGGTGCACCTCTGGTGCACCCCATGGATTATCATTCCAAACCGAGATAGTGCCGATTTCTAAAGCGTGGGACAAGATTAAAAAAGCCAACCCTCAACCAAAATGAATGAACACAAATGGAAATAATCTCTACTGAAGACCTTCGAGTAGATTATTTTCTAAAATCTACTCGAAGCTCGGGGGCTACACCCATTGGGTGCACCTCCGGTGCACCCAATGAAGTTCAGAATCCTACAAATTGGAATGCCGACCTCTAAGGCACAGGCACGAAACTAGGTTTTGGTCAACGAGTGATCGGAGCAGGAGAAGACAACAGGAAGCCATCTTTCTTCAAATTACCTGCAAGCTAGACCTGGGATCTTCGGGTTGATTACCTCTAAATTAACCCAAAGATCGGGGGCTTGTGGGGGATAGATATCCCCTGGGTCCACTAAAAGAGTAAAGGACCTCACGAAAGGCCCAAGGGCCCAATAAATCGTAAGGTCATTCTTTCGTGGGCCTGGGGAGAAACAACCAGCAAAGCAGAACGACATGAGGCCGGATTGGTGCAAACCCGGACTGCCCACAGCGTCGAGCGAATGACCGCAACAGAGATCCGACTTTCCCGCGCTGGAGCCTCCATGCAACGAAGCCATGCGAGGATAAGTCGGCGAGGGTTACGTAGAGATAATCTCAAGAGGTTCACTATCTTTTAGCTACTTGTTGTTATCTTATCCACGTGTACTGCCCCACGGTCGAGTATATAAGGCCTAGGGGGCACCCCTTCAGAACGATCGACCCTTTACTTAGCCACCCACGTCAACTCTCTGTATTCTCAATCCAGAGAGATCTCTTGTAACCACATTCACCAAGCATACTCATCAGGACGTAGGGTGTTACGCATCTCTAAGCGGCCCGAACCTGTAAACTTTGTCCACTGTCCCTCGTGCGATCGGCACGAACCATTTTGCTACAGTTGTCGACACCGTCCTACTCCTAAAACACCTTGAGGGGCAACCCCGGGTGTGCGGTCGGACCCAAAACACCGACAGAGGCCCCCTCCGCCCATCCCGAGGTACCCTCAGCACAGTCTGAGGCACTCTCGGCTCGGCCCGAGGTACCCTCGGCACAGTCTGAGGCACCCTCGGCTCGGCCCGAGGCACCCTCGGTTCAGCCCGAGGTACCCTTGGCCCCCGAGGGCGAGACGCTGCACGTCGGGGGGAGCGAAGCGGGGTCACGCCTGATCAAAACTGGCAGACCCCGTACCTGCAATATCTCCACCGAGGAGAGCTACCCCCCCCCCCCCCCGACCGAGCCGAAGCTCGGCGGTTGGCGCGGCGCGCCAAGTCGTTCGTCTTGCTGGGAGATGAGAAGGAGCTCTACCACCGCAGCCCCTCAGGCATCCTCCAGCGATGCATCTCCATCGCCGAAGGTCAGGAGCTCCTGCGAGAGATACACTCGGGGGCTTGCGGCCATCACGCAGCGCCTCGAGCCCTTGTCGGGAATGCTTTCCGACAAGGCTTCTACTGGCCGACGGCGGTGGCCGACGCTACTAGAATTATCCGCACCTGCGAAGGGTGTCAGTTCTACGCAAGGCAGACCCACCTGCCCGCTCAGGCTCTGCAGATGATACCCATCATCTGGCCTTTTGCTGTGTGGGGTCTGGACCTCGTCGGTCCCTTGCAGAAGGCACCCAGGGGCTACACGCACCTGTTGGTCGCCATCGACAAATTCTCCAAGTGGATCGAGGTCCGACCCCTAAACAGCATCAGGTCCGAGCAGGCGGTGGCGTTCTTCACCAACATCATCCATCGCTTCGGGGTCCCGAACTCCATCATCACCGACAACGGCACCCAGTTCACCGGCAGGAAGTTTTTGGACTTCTGCGAGAATCACCACATCCAGGTGGACTGGGCCGCTGTGGCTCATCCCATGACGAATGGGCAAGTAGAGCGTGCCAACGGCATGATTCTGCAAGGAATAAGCCTCGGATCTACAACGACCTCAACAAGTTCGGCAAGCGATGGATGAAGGAACTCCCCTCGGTGGTATGGAGTCTGAGGACAACACCAAGCCGAGCCACGGGCTTCACGCCGTTCTTTCTAGTCTATGGGGTCGAGGCCATCTTGCCCATAGACCTAGAATATGGTTCCCCGAGGACGAGGGCCTATGCTGACCAAAGCAACCAAGCTAATCGAGAAGACTCGCTGGACCAGCTGGAAGAGGCTCGGGACAAGGCCTTACTACACTCGGCGCGGTACCAGCAGTCCCTGCGGCGCTACCACGCCCGAGGGGTCCGGTCCCGAGACCTCTAGGTGGGCGACCTGGTGCTTCGGCTGCGACAAGACGACCGAGGGCGGCACGAGCTCACACCCCCCTGGGAGGGGCCGTTCGTCATCGCCAAAGTTCTGAAGCCCGGAACGTACAAGCTGGCCAACAGTCAAGGCGAGGTCTACAACAACGCTTGGAACATCCAACAGCTACGTCGCTTCTACCCTTAAGATGCTTTCAAGTCATTCATATACCTCGCTCCCACGCAAAGTTTAGTCATCAAGGAAGGGTCGGCCTCGTCTCGGCAAAGCCCGACCCTCCCTCGGGGGCTAAAAGGGGGGAACCCCCTCTGCGTCGAATTTTTTCCTCGAAAAAAGATCCTTTCTGCCAGAATGTCTTTCGTGCTTTTCGACTACTTCGAAAGTGGATCCTGAAAACGACGGAGTACACGTAAGCAGCCAAGGCTAACCGAGCCGAGGGACTCCTATGCCTCCGGGATACGGATACCTCACTCATCACCTTCTGCGATAAGTAACTCACGTTCGGATAAGTGATTCCGCGGACCGAACAAGTCTTCACGTTCGGAAGCTCTTCTGCCGGAGCGATTCTTCGAGCCTTCTCGACTGCGTCGGTGACAGAACCCCATGGACGGGTAAGAGTGCGCATAAGCGGCAAGGCCGACCGAGCCGAGGGACTCCTACGCCTCCGGGATACGGATACCTCACTCATCACCTTCCGTGAGAAGCAACTCTCGCTCGCACAAACAATTCTGTTACCGACAAAAAAGTACAGATACTCGAAACAAGAGGAAAAGAGACGCAGCTTTACAACACGGCGAGGGTGTGTTTTGGCCTCGGCGGCCGCATAAAACACACGCTACAAGATAATCCGATCCTGCAGGCTCGGATCCAGACAGTTGAGGGGGCCGCAGCACCCTCGGCGTCGACAACACCTTCGGCGAGGTCCGACCTAGCCTCGGACGGCGACGCGGTCCGGGGATCTCCACTCCGAAGGACGGCGTCATCACCACACCTGGGCCATCGCCGCCAGGGTCTTCTCCGAGAATCCGGCTCAGGCAGGTGCCTTGGCTGGTCGCCCCGAGGCCTCGGCCAGCTGTCCCCCGAAGACATCAGCCCGGCCCGAGACCTCGGAAGATCAACTCCGGCGTCGGTCCCGCTAGCGGACGACCTGGCCAGGCTTCGGCCAACCAAGTCTTCCTTTCGAGCCAACTCTGCCTCTGTCCATGCTGACACCGCTACCCCTGGCCTCGACTCATCGAAGAGCGGCCGAGGGGTTCCTTTAACTAAGCAAGGGAAGCCTCGGACAACAAGGCCGACCGAGCCGAGGGACTCCTACGCCTCCGGGATACGGATGCCTCACTCGTCACCTTTACACGGGGCGACTCACGCTTGGTGAAGCGGTTCAGACAACCAACAGGCGAGTCTTAGTGCTCGAAAATAAGGAAAAAACACGGCTTCGTGCCGAAATTACATACATGTTCAGGCCTCAACAGCCACAATGAACAAAAACACTGGCATTCAAAGTGCCATTACAAACGGACCTCCGGTTCCGTCCCCGCGGGTATGAACAACCTCCACACCAGGGAGCCTGCGGGGCGACGAGTTCTGGGTGGCTCGCCAGCGACCTCTGCAGCAGCATCCATGGTCCCAGGACGGACGCGGCCACCGGAAGGCTCTCGTTCGCGTTCCCGCTCAAGGGACGCGAACCAACCATCAAAGCCAAAGAGCGGGCCGCTCCAAAGCGCATCGGCAGGTCCTCGTTCTCGTCCTCACCACGAAAGCGAGGAAGAGGGCGGAATGTTGCATCCTAGCTAGGCAGCAACAGTTCGCCTTCCCCGGCATGGCTGGAGGACGCCTCCTCCGCAGAGCTGGAGGATGGTTGCCACCACCAGAAGCTGGAAGAAGAGGTGGCCCGCCGGCCCGCGCGGGAGGTAGAGCCCTGGCTCGCCTCGCTCTCCGCCCCAGCAAGGATGATGAACATCCTTGAAGATGAGGGCGGGACCAGGATCACAGCCCGGCTTGCCTCTCCCCATCCAGGGGCTGGAGGTCACCGTCTTGGGTGACCGCCGGCGGAGGGGTGCAACCGGGCTGCATGATGAAAATCCTTGAAGCTGAATGATGGCTGAAAGGTACCAACTCCCACGGAGTTGCGTTCCCCCAACGACAAGGCGGAAAGATTGCGGGTATCCCCCATCCGGGGGCTTGGAAGGAGGAAAGGCACGATGCATAAGGGAGCGCGAAGACATGGTCGTCTTTCAAGGGGGTCACCCTCCTTTTAAAGGCGACTCTCCCTACTTGCGTCCCCAAACGTCGGGGGCTGAGTCTTCTCTGACACGCTCCAAGGTCCTCTCCCTACGGCGCGGGGGCTGGGTCCCACACGTCATACAAGCCGGCCCAGAGCAGAAGAAGCCAAACCGCCGCGCGCGGTGCGTGCAACCGCCCAGCGGATTACAAGCGGCTCTCCACTTTTGCCCAGACCAGCGGGCGAAAGGGCGGGCAGCCATGCAGGCGGCATGCAACCGCGCCAAGTGGGCGCACTTCTCCGACTTCCAGCACGCCCAGCATGGAGGCCCAGGCCCACGCGTCATGCAACCGGCGCGCCGGATGCTTCGTGCAAGCAACTGCACCGCCACTTGCACCACTACCGCGCCTCCTCGACTGCGGAACCGATACCGCGACTCGAGGCGACCCAGCGCACGACCCAGCACCGCCAGCCTGGCGCGACGGTCAATGCGGCCAAAAATGGGCCGGCAGTAATGGCGGTGGCAGGCGGGCAGGAGCAGCGCTCACGTCGTCAGCCAAGCTTACGTCCCATCCGGGGGCAGCGAGAGAACCCTCTCTCACGGCGTGAAGACGATGCGCCCGTGTTCCGTTCCTCGAACGGCCCGCGCACGCGCAACGGCCGCCCCGCGAACCACTCGCCCCGTCGCATTAACTCCGCGGCGGGACAGGCGGCGCCTCTGGCAGGAGAAGTGAGCGACGCTTCGCCTTCGGCATAATGACCGCGTCAAAAAAGGTACGCCGCGTCGTTCGATTTCGTATCCTTTTCCTTTTTCCTCTTTCTCTCTCTTACAACAGGGACCGGGAAAGGGGGATACCCCGAAAAGGATCCTTCCCCGTGAAGGAACCAGGCTCCGAGCCTCCCTACTGATCAGAGGTTCGAAGGCTGGCCCCTCGGAAGGGTTCAACAGCCGCCTCAGAGCACGTGGGCTCCACACCCACTACTGGTCAGAGGTTCGAAGGCCAGCCCCTCGGAAGGGTTCAACGGCCGCCTCAGGCTACTCGGGCTCCGCGCCCACTATTGATCAGGGGTTCGAAGGCTGGCCCCCGAAGGGTTCACAGCCGCCTCAGACACAGAGCGAGGGATGACCATGGGTACGTTCGATACATAACCAAGGCTCGGGCTGTGCTCCCGAGGTACCCTAGGACATTTCCGTGACCAGCGGGAACGATCTTGTAACGGAATCCCATCAGAGGGAGGCATCGAGCCCTCGGACCCCGTCGACAGGGGACCGGGTCCGGCAGATCACCCGCAGGTATTTTTGGGCGCGCCTCTGGGCCTCTAGCCGACCCCTAGTGAATGGGGCACGCACGTCCGCTCGGATTACCCGCCTGCAGCTCACCGGAGACACCATGTTCGGCGCCCACCGAGGGCAACATGGCGCTTTCCCCCCTCCTCCTTGCGGAAAGGTGACGCAGGGGCGTATGTAAAAAAGTCGAGTCTGCCCCTGATCGCCCTCTCGCCCTGTGCAGAGGCTCGGGGGCTGCTCTCGCAAACCCGGCTCCGGCCAAACCGTTGACAGCGTCAACATACCAGCCCGAGAACTTGGGACCCGACCGTACACCCGGGCTACGGCCAGCTCGCATGAGGGAACGACCAGACCAGCCGAAGCATTACGCGAGGCATTAAGACCTCGAAGGAGTCAAACCACTCCTCGGAGGCCTCGGGGGCTACACCCGGCGGGTGCGCTCGCGCGCACCCACCGGAACAAAACGCAACCGAGAAAGGCTGGTCCCCTTGCAAAAAAGTGCGACGAAAGCCTCCAAGCGAGTGCTAACACTCCCTTCGAGGCTCGGGGGCTACTGTCGGGGACCATAATTAGGGGTACCCTCAAGGCTCCTAATTCTCAGCTGGTAACCCCCATCAGCATAAAGCTGCAAAGGCCTGATGGGAGCGATTAAGTCAGGGATCGGTCCATTCGAGGAACTCGATCACGCCTCGCCCGAGCCTAGCCTCGGACAAGGGCAGCCGACCCCGGAGGATCTCCGCCTCGCCCGAGGCCCCCCTCCAGCGGCGAACATATTTCTGGCTCGCCCGAGGCCATGTCCTCGCCAAGAAGCAACCCTGACCAAATCGCCACACCGACCGACCAAATCACAGGAGCATTTAATGCAAAGGTGGCCTGACACCTTTATCCTGACACGTGCCCTTCAGTCGACAGAGCCGAAGTGACCGCCGTCACTTCGCCGCTCCACTGACCGGCCTGACAGAAAGACAGCGCCGCCTGCGCCGCTCCGACTGCGGTGCCACTTGACAGAGTGAGGCTGACAGGCAGTCAGGCCCGGCCGCAGGCGCCATAGGAAGCTCCGCTCCGCCTGACCCAGGGCTCGGACTCGGGCTAAGCCCCGGAAGACGGCGAACTCCGCTCCGCCCGACCCAGGGCTCGGACTCGGGCTAAGCCCCGGAAGACGGCGAACTCCGCTCCGCCCGACCCAGGGCTCGGACTTGGGCTAAGCCCCGGAAGACGGCGAACTCCGCTCTGCCCGACCCAGGGCTCGGACTCGGGCTAAGCCCTGGAAGACGGCGAACTCCGCTCCGCCCGACCCAGGGCTCGGACTTGGGCTTAGCCCCAGAAGACGACGAACTCCGCTTCGCCCGACCCTAGGGCTCGGACTCAGCCCTGGCTTCAGCCGACGGTCTCCGCCTCGCCCGACCCAGGGGCTCGGACTCGACCACGGCCACGGAAGACAGACTCGACCTCGACCTCGGAGGAGCCTCCACATCACCCAACCTAGGGCGCGGGCCAGCCACGTCAACAGGAGGCGCCATCATTACCCTACCCCGAGCTGACTCAGGCTACGGGGAACAAGACCGGCGTCCCATCTGGCTCGCTCCGCCAGATAGGCAATGATGGCGCCCCGCACGCTCCCTGACGACGGCGGCTCTTGGCCCCCTTACGGGAGCAAGAGGACGTCAGCAAGGACTCAACCGTCCCGATAGTTGTCCTTCCGCCAGGCTCCAGCGCTCCTCCGACGGCCACGACATCACACCAACTGGGTGCCAAAACCTCTCCGGCTACCACGACGGCGTGTACTTAGGGCACTAGCTCTCCTCCGCTAGACACGTAGCACTCTGCTACACCTCCCATTGTACACCTGGATCCTCTCCTTACGTCTATAAAAGGAAGGACCAGGGCCCTCTTACAGGGGGTTGGCCGCGCGGGGACGAGGACGAGACAGGCGCTCGCGTGAGGCCGCTCGCTCCCTCTCCCGCGTGGACGCTTGTAATCCCCTACTACAAGCGCACCCGACCTGGGAGCGGGACGAACACGAAGGCCGCGGGATTTCTACCTCTCTCACGCCCGTCTCCGGCCACCTTTCTCCCCCCTTCGCGCTCGGCCTCGCACCGACCCATCTGGGCTGGGGCACGCAGCGACATTTCACTCGTCGGCCCAGGGACCCCCCGGTCTCGAAACGCCGACAAATATGCATTATTGTTTAGTTTCATAAGTGTGTTATAGTATTATGTAGTACTTTGTATTTCAATGTAATTTTGTTTAGTTTGATTGCATTACAAGCACATGTTTTGGTTTTAGTGGTAAGAGGTATTTTACTTTTATTTTATATTAATATGCATTATTATTTAGTTTCATAAGTGTGTTATAGTATTTTGTAGTAGTGTAACATATGTGTCACCTGTTTGAGACAGGTTTGTCTCATGTGCTCAACGCACGTGAGACATACCCGTATCGAATTGTCCCTATTATGGACATCCTTGTAGTGATCGACAGGACGCGGATTTATGACAAGCCAGTAGGATCCAAAGGAAATTTCAGCAGCATAACCTCCATGTTCTCCAATGCACCATATTTAGCGTGCAACTGGAGAACATCGAGGTTATGCTGCCGAAATTTCTTTCGGATCCTGCTAGGCTTGTCATAAATCCGTGTTCTATCGGACACTCTTGGGTGAGTTTATGACCTCTCCTTGCCTATAGATGTAGGACCGATACCCTTGAGAAAGTTAAATGATATTTTTACGATATGGTCCACTTTAACAGTCTCAGGCATAGCTGAAGATCGTGCATGGATGTACAATAGCTGGAGTATGAATGGATGACATTCTGATGAGTGGGTAGCCAAGACCAAAGATTTTGTGGAACGTGCGTTCTCCTTGTCATTAACCAGCAGTTAGATGTCCTTGTAGGCGGCACGAAAACAATATATTCCTTAATAAGAAAAGAGTTAGCCTAGATCTCTGTTAGTTTGGTTTATGCTTAGATATGAGGTGTGGGAACATCATAGTGAGGTAATATCCAACCCGAATGTAGAAGAGGAGGAGAACAATGAATGGGCTGGCGGTGATGCAATGCATGAGAAGCTAGATTCGCTACGTCCAGAGTTAAACCTAAGCTCTAAGAATCCTCCCACACCAAAGGTTTCGAGATTTTTTAAGCTACTAAAAGACTCTGAAGAGTCGTTACACGAACACAATCAGAGTATATGGCTTCTTATAACGCACAGGCACAACAAGCAATGAACGTGAGTGTCTTATTTATTATTTATTATCAACACAATTGTATATTTGTCCTATAACTAATATATTGTATTTGCAACGATCTTGGTTTCAGAGCAGGCACATCAGCAACCATTCGTTTTCTCTCAATTTCAGCCCTCGATGCCTCAGTGCGGATTACATGCTCCAACACCTCCAACTCAGGTGCGTCGATAAGTATCTCTACTTGAATGTATTATGAATAAGAACTTAATATGAACCAGCTCTGGTGCGTCGATCAAATTCAATTTAGTTTAAACTTGTCTTTTGTATTAACCTTCAAATCTTGACCGAACATGATTTTACAGGGATCGGAGGTTATGGGCCATAACACCCACCACCGGTGATACCAGCACCAGGAGGAGCTTCTGGAGGGGAGGGAGCTACTACAGAAGAGGTTAGTTTGACAAACAATTCGTTTGAATAGTGGTCAACTTAATATTGTAGTTATTAATGTCTTCTTCTTTCTTTCAAACTCCAAACCAGATAGACGAATTCATAAACAACTTCTTCGCTTCTGGAGGTAGTGGTCACAACTCAAACGACCTCTATATGTGATGATTTATCTCTTGTGGTGAATTTGGCTAATGCGATGAATTTGATATGAAATGTGATGGATTCTGTCATTATGATGTATTTGTGATGAATTTTGTGAGTTTGTGTTGGATTGTAATGGATTTGTGAGGTACTTTGCTTGACTTTCATGTATTTGTGAGGAATTGTGGTCAGTGTGTAATTGTGAAAATTTAGGTTGATGCTATAATGATGTGTTGTGATGTTTATTATTTGAATTTGCTGTTATTTTTACCTTTTTCATATCTTTTTGTTATGAATATTTTTATTTTCGGTGACCTACTTTTGGCCACCGAAAATAAGCCCATATAGTATTCGTCGGCTATTAATTTTGGTGGTCAGCATAGGGTGCCGAAAATAAACTCTAATTTTCGGCGGCCAAGATAAAAGCGATGAAAAATAGTTATTTTCGGCGGCCGGGGTCAGACCGCATAAAATATCATCTTATTTTCGGCTAAATTTGTTTGCCAGAGATGACCTTATTATCGGCGGTCTCTAGCCGCCGAAAATGTTCTGTAACGTCTACTGATATATTAAACCTTAAGTTCCAATCTGTTCTATTTTTTTTTAAAAAAAGCGAAAATTGTATATTAAATAATAAATTTTTTGTTCTTTGTATACTTAAATATGGATACATTAAACTTCAAAATTTGACGTACTGGTAGAGTAAATAGTAACCGCAGTTTCGAAAAGTTCTCTGAGAGTTTATATTAACTTATGTGGATGTCCTGTATGAGTGAAAACAGTTTGATGTTCTCTAAGTAGGGGATGCCTTTCTTCTTTCTTTAATTTTGAGGGAACTGAATAATGAGTCCAGCAGACCAGCACTCCTCAGCTCAAGATATTCAGGCGGGCCGACATTTTTGAAAGTCGGACTTTGTTTGCTCGTGGATTACCTTTCCATCGAGCTGCTACTCTAGAAAACCCTAGATGATAATCCCTTTAGGTTCTTCATCTTGAAGATTACCCTGCCGATTCCTATCAATTTGTGCTGCTGACTTGGCGTGTCATCAGAAGTACTGCATGGACTGGACTATCGTCACTGCGGATTGCAATGCATCTACCCCAAGTTCTGTTGGGTTCTTCTAGCTGGCCTAGCTAGATATCATCACTAGCCACAGTCTGATCTATCGTTGTTTTAGAACTGCTATTCTACTGCTACTATCTGACCCTGGGCTTAGTAATTGTTCTTATGGGCCGACCTAAACGTAAGTGTAGAAGATGTTTCTTGTACTCAAGCATATCCTTGATCAACAGATGAGACAGCTGCCTTTCTTCCTTCACACTTGTACAAAGAGTCAATCAATAGTCAGCAGCGAGCAGTTGCTGCCAAAAATCCGACCACCGTGTCCACGTCCACGTGACATTCTGTTACGATTTCGTAACACGAAAGAACGAATGGTACAGCACCCGCCAAAATAAAGCACAGGATCATCCAAGCTACGAGCCACCAGCAAGCAGCTCGGCCTGCGTCGCGTCCGGTCACTGCGCCACCGCCGACGAGCCGCCCTCCTCCGCCCT
This sequence comes from Zea mays, assembly GCF_902167145.1. Classification (NCBI taxonomy): domain Eukaryota; kingdom Viridiplantae; phylum Streptophyta; class Magnoliopsida; order Poales; family Poaceae; genus Zea; species Zea mays. The sequence goes on from NC_050103.1 coordinate 27,563,960, forward strand.
GCTCTGGGCCGCTTCAGCGGCGGTGGCCGGGGTGGAGGCCTCGGTGGACGGCCGCGTCCCCGTCCCGGTCGCGGTCCCGCTGCCGCTCCGACGCACCTCCTCGATGGTCCTCACCACGTCCGCCATCCTGGGACGCCGCTCGGGGGACCTCGACACGCACGCCATCGCGACCTGGAGCATCTCTACCATCTCCTCCTCGATGTTGGGGTACCGCAGCAGCTCGCCGTCGAACACCTCGGCGGTCCACTCCTCCCGCACCACCGACTGCACCCATCTCACCAGGTGGACCACGTCGCCGCCGTTGCCGCCGGTTATCTGGACGGGCGACTTCCCCGTGAGGAGCTCCAGCACGAAGACGCCGAAGCTGTAGACGTCCGAGGACTGGGACGCCTTCCTCGTGTCAGCGACCTCCGGCGCGCAGTACCCGAGAGAACGGGACCTCACCGTCACCGGGTTCATCAGCGACGCCAGGCCGTGGTCCGAGACGCAGCCGCGCTCGTGCTTGTTGATGAACACGTTGGAGGCCTTGATGTTGCCGTGAACGAACCTCCCGTTGTTCTCGGTGTGGATGTGTGCCACTCCTCGTGCTGCTCCCAGGGCGATCTTTAGCCTGGTTTCCCAGTCCAATGGTGTTCTGTCCTCTCCCCTCTTCCCTGAAAATGAAAAGAGAATTATGAGATGCGCGTGTCTTCTTCAATCGTGTGAAGCGTTTAAACATCAGATATTAACCATCAGACCACAGTTCAATAATTGATGCTTGTTTTCTGGATAACAGAAGTAACCAAGTGTTACTACATGGGGTGCAGGTTTGTACTGCTTCATCATGATGGAGATATATAACTAACATGATTGCAGTTAGTTGACGCATATAGTACCATCTAGCAGCGGTCCCTGGTCCAGATACTGACACTGAAATTGAGGAATGGGCCATGATAGGGAACACCAACGCTAACTCATTGAAGGATTTTACCAATTCTCAATTTTTTGAGTAAAACCAAAACTTTATAGTACTAGGTGACAGCATTCAACTACTGTCTGCTTCTATGTGGATCTGTCATGCAGTTTTCTTTCACAGCCGCCAGCCATTTTTCTATACTTGCCACCACTTATAGCTGCAGTCTTTTCTTTTTATATAGTAATATTCTCAGACGTTACATGCTTACAAACTCTAATTAACTATGCGGTTTGGTATTCAGATTCCATGGCATCATGTGATTTAAACACACTTTGTTAACATAACAGCATTTCATGGTCCGCTTAACCTCATAGGACGAGATAGGAGACAGATTGTCTTGATGCTAAGATGGCACTGATGTGACCAGAGTTGACCGCCACACATCGAACTGAAATGGCATAATGCTTGAGGATAGATTATGGGGGTGTTTGAATGCACTAGATCAAATAGTTAGAGAGTGTTTAAATACACTATAGCTAATAGTTAGCTGCTAAAATTAGTTGAATACATCCAAACACTCTAGTGCATTCAAACACCCCCAGCTAAGCATAGTGCACCAAACAGCTAGATCTAACTGGTCACAGGAAATTAAAAACAGGACAGCAAGTCAACAAACCAAATTTAAGGAAGAAATCAGCAGCACAGAACAATAAAGTTCGCCTTGTCCAGTTGTCCATAAAAAGGGTCAAAAGTGGCATGTTCAGTTCAGCAATACTGAAAATTTCTGTTCCTCTCAACTGAAGGTTATGCTCCACACAATGAATTTTTGTCAAAGCAGAAAAGGGAGCAGACATTGACTGGTCTGGTCTAAACATACGAGGCCGAAAGAAGAGAAAAATTTCAAGTGCTACAGTCATCAGAAGATTAAAATGTGAACCTAGACAGAAAGCAGGGAAGAAACAAGGACCTTTTCCACACTTGGTAGCCTTTTGATTCTGCATTGCCTTTATTTACTGTTAACCCCCAATCCTAATCGTCTATCCTACCTATAGCAATCTGATAAAGTCAAGCAGTGTTTGTTGCTTGCACTAAACAAACAGTTATGAACCCATTCCCAAACAACAACAAACAACACGGCATCTCCAGCCAGGTCACCATAATGTTACTCAAAGTTTCTTCCTTCTTGCCACATTTAAGGGGGTGTTTGTTTGGGATTATAATCTGCTCAGATTATATATTATAATCTGAGCAGATTATAATCCCAAACAAACACCCCACCACTCATGTCTCGTTATAATTATAACGATTGCTACCATTCTAAACGCACAAACAGACATGGGTAGTTATTATGACGCCCATTGCAAATTGAGAATTCCAAATTGAGCATTGAACTTATGAGAGTGACAGGACGAAGGATAGATGTCAGCGCGGATCATACCATGGAGCATGTTGGACACGCTTCCCCGGCTGTAGTAATCGTACACGAGCAGCTTCTCGTCCTTGGAGTAGTAGTAGGCGCGGAGCTCGACGACGTTGTCGTGGCGGATCCGCCCGAGCAGCTCCATCTGCTGCTCGAAGTCGCGCCGCCCGGCGTTCACCTCCTTGAGCCTCTTGACGACGACCGTGGTGGCGTCCTCCAGCACGGCCCGGTACGCCGTCCCGAACGCGCCCTTGCCCAGGACCTCGGCGGAGGCGCGGAGCAGGTCCTCCAGGTCGAACGCCAGCGACGGGGCCTCAAAGAAGACCATCCGGTTGCCGTCCCCGGCCTTGCCGATGACCGCCTTGGACTCGGGCGATTCCCTCCCCTTCTTCTCCCCGCCCTTCCCTGCAGCCGCGCCGCCGCCTACTGTCTCTTCATCGCGGCCCTCCCTGCTGCTGTTGCAGAATGCGAGGAGCAGCAGCGCCGCGACGGCGAACCCGAGGACGCACCCTCCCACGGCAATGGCGAGGATGGCCGCCTCGCTGAGCCTGGGCCGCCGCCTCGCGGGGGGAGGCGCAGCGAGGCCAGGAGGCGGAGCGACAACAACCGGCGGCGCCTGAGCCGGAGCCGGGCGCGTGAGGCTGTTGCCGGCGAAGGCGGCGTCGGGGAAGCGGAGGAGGGACGCCGGCACGGTCCCGTCGAGGCGGTTGTTGGAGAGGTTGAGGAAACGGAGCGCGGGGAGGCCGAGGTCCGGGACGCGGCCGGAAAGCGAGTTGTTGGAGAGGTCGAGCGCGACGAGGCGGGTGAGGTTGGCGAGCGCGCCGGGGACGGCGCCGTCGAAGGCGTTGAAAGAGAGGTCGAGCACCTGGAGCGCGGTCAGCCCCGCGAGGGCGGCGGGGAGCGCGCCGGAGAAGGCGTTGCGGTGGAGGTGGAGGCCCTCGAGCGCGGGCAGGCGCAGGAGGTCGGCGGGGAGCGGGCCGGAGAGGTCGTTGGAGCGCAGGCTGAGCAGCTGCAGCGCGGTGAGGCGGCCGAGCGTGCCCGGCGGCACGGCGCCCGAGAGGCCCAGCCCCGGGAGGTGCAGCGCCACGACGCGCGCGCCGTCCGCGCTGCAGGTGACCCCCGTCCAGCCGGGGCCGGGGCCGTCGGCGCTGCAGGCGAGGTGGGTGGTGGACCAGTTGATGCGCGCGCGGGCGGTGGCGCCGCGGCCCACGCCGGAGAGGAACGCCAGCAGCGCCGCCTTGTCGGCGTCGGGCTCGGAGGAGGCCAGGCGGGGGCGGAGTGAGAGGCAGAGGAAGAGGCAGATACGGAGCAGGAGCCCCGCCCCACGGAGCGGCGGCGTGGGCATCGCTGCCCCTACTCTCTCACCTGAATGGCTGGATCTGAGTGAGCAACGAAACGAACGCTGCTGAACGGAGGGAGGGAGAGTGAGAGAGGTGCGCCAAAATTGGCTGCTCTCGCTCTGCTGCTAGCTTGGAGCGGCCGTGGCCGCGTCCGCGTGGGCGAGGAAGGGAAGGGAAGCGTGCGCGAGTGCGGACTGCGGAGGCGGAGACGCCACCGAGAGCGAGCAAGAGGAGAGTCGGGTTCGGGAGTGCGTTTTTGGTGGGAGGACTGGTTCGAGGGGAGACGAACGGAACGTTGTGCGCGGCGGTGTCGGCTACTACCGCGGTGCGTGCTCGGCAAGTGACGGCGGCGCGGTCAGCGATCTGCGCCTTCAATTCCCATGTGAGCCTCTGCTGGCAATCGAATTGTAGCAGCACTTTATTAGGAATTAGAAAACTTGTTGTTAATTATTATTACAGGCAGCGGTTGACCGACGGATCCATCCGCAGCTCTCCAACTCTCACACAGTCTCGTCAGCCGACACTTGGGTTAGGCCGGCGGGAATGAGGAAAGCGATGGGCCGTGAATGACTTCACTGCAGTGTGTGGGCGACGATGATTGCTTTGCACGCAGCACGGCAAGGACTTGGCTTTCTTTCGCTTTGCACCTTTTTCCTGCCAAGTTCATTTTTTTTTTGAATTCAAACTTTGAACTGAACGAACGAGAGCACCCCACGTCCCCACGCCATGCACAAGGCCCCCAAGCCAAGACAGCTGACAACATTGGCCATGCTTTGCCTGTGCTTGTTTTGCGGATTCTGTCCATACGGACAAGCAAACAGCCGAGCAGGGAGATAGGACAGGCTAGCTTTGGACGTGTCTTGTGTCTGCCTCTGCCGCTCGGTGGTCGAGCTCCAGCATGCAGAGGCCGGGGGGGCATGCAATGCAGCAGAGCACAGGGCTCGCCGGCCGGGCGACGTGGGGAGGAAAAGAAGGCAGGCTCACCGCTCACCGACCATCACGTAGGCAGGACTAGGACGACGATGGGCGAGGAGCATGCTGCCAAGTGCCAAGACGCAGCAGACGCGTGTCAGCCAACTATTAGACTGTCTTCAGCGCATGCCGCGCCCTTCCCCCTCCCCTTGCACTGTGCACGTTTAGGGCTTGTTTGGTTACACCAATCCAGAGGGAGATTGAAGGGGATTAAATCCCCTCCTAGTCAAAAATGACTAGAAGGGGATTTAAACCCCTTCAATCCCCCTCTGGATTAGTGTAACCGAACATGCCCTTAGGGTGACGAGATGGGTGCAGCGGCCACCTCTAAACCTTCCCCTACAAGCAACAGTGGTAGCGCTGGGAGCAGTGCTCCGCTAGATGTGGAGGACTGTGGCAAGCCCTCTAAACACTGTGCTTGTACTGTTGAATTAATTGTTAGTAGAATAAAAATTGACAAGAGATGAAAAGTAGGTATAGAAAATGATATTTTATGGTTGTAGTGGGGTGTAGGGGAAGGATTTAGGGGGAACCGCTGTACAGGGTGGAGATATAGGAGGAAAGAGAACGCTGACGTGGCACGTGAGTGGGATATAGGGGGGCCAAATTTAGGGGCAACCGCTGAAGACAGTCTTAGCGCCCTACATGGCTGCTCATACCATACATACATGGCTGGGCTTGTAAATTCTCGAGATACGATAGTCAAAGTCGCTAAAGCTACCTCGCAGTCAACGAAAATTGTTAGCAACACCTCTCAACCAAACACTGGATAATTGGATTCAATTATGATCTGAGTACATGACGATAGGAAAGGAAAGTTGCAACGAGCTAAGGATCTATACGGAGAAGTAGAACTCTAGAAGATAGGAGGAAGAGACTGAAGAGGTAGAAGCACAATATGGAATGGATGTCTTCTGAATATTTCATTGATGCCTATCGCCTGCGCAGCTTCTCCATTTTATAGCAGAGAATACCCCATGCCACCTTCCAAGGGCCCACATGACACCACATGGCAGTGTACTGACATTCCCCACCGCTTGAAATGCGGCTTGCCCCCAAGCCGCTGATAGTGTAGACAATGACTGGTGGATCCGTGGTGGCCATAGAGCTCTTTGTTGTACATCAATCCAAGTATCATGTGTTTCAGGAACTCCACACCAACCAACAGACTGTTGTAATAATGATAAGGTAATACTGCCCATGCAAGCTTAGTTGACCTACAAAAATACCTCATTGTAGGAAATTCAACTAATATGAAAGCGAGCAGCACGGCAGGCGTTATCCGATGATGGAAACACAGACCGGTATGTTGTCCTACACTTTTGCACAGATCTGAAATTCTCTCAAGCATAGGCCTGGGAATAAAAGCTCTAGAGGGGTTCCTCGAATTCAAAACAGTAACAAGTTTAGGGACATGCTCCTTATCTTTCAGAACCTTCTCCAACCAATCAACATCATAATGAAGTGTCCTGGAATCGCAACCACCAACTAATATGTCGGTAGCACCTGTCATCTGGAACGACATGTAGGTGATGAAATAATTTGGTGTAAACATGACAATGGAATAACCAGCATCACAAGAAGTGAGGACCAGATTCACAAAAGCCTGAATCGCACTAGCAGTGACCATGACTGATGACTTGGTAAGCTTATTCTCTCTGCTTAGTAAAATGAAGGATGGCCATGGAATTGGTCTTAACCCAGGGATATTGCCTCTGTAGCTTCTTAGTTTTTGTGACTGTGTGCGCCCAATCCAATCAGGAAGTTTAGTAGCAAGAGCATATACCTTAAGCAGGTAACACACACAATGAGCACCAACGCTAGAACACCCACCAAGCAGAGCATCAATCAATGAAGAAGGGCAACAACTCTGGCACCATGTATCTGGTTGTCGTTGGATCCATGTTCGAAACCCTTGCTGCATTTCATCGAACACCACTTGAGCAGCAATTGAATCTGATGTAGGCTTGCTTGCAATAGTCACCATGGCTACCGAATTGGGCTTGACGAGCTTTGGAATGAGGCCAGAGAGATAGTTGGTTCTTTCTTCGGCTGTCGTTGCTCTGTGATGCCTCTGTGTGTGTTGTGTCTGTGAGCGCAGGTGCTGTTTCTGTTGGTCGCTTGGCCAGCGAGCGTGCAGGTGGTGCCAGAGTTGCTTGGGGTCATCCTCGTCTTCTCCTGCTGGAACAACCCCTTGGGTAACAGACTCGCAGAGGTCGACAGGTATGGCGCAATACAGATCCACACGCAGCTTGAAGAAGAGCGACATCTCGGTGAGGATGCCATAGGTGAGCTGGTGGACGGAGAGGTCGAGCGATTGTAGCATCTCCGCCAGCTTGGTGGAGCCCAAGGGAAGTATGCCCGAGAGCGCGTGCGACGGCACGTTGAGCGTCTCAAGCTCGACATCGAACAGAGCATCCGGAATGCAGCCTCTGAGGTTGACGCCCCTCGGTTGCAGCTCGACGAGCTTGGTGCACCCAGACATGGATGTTAGCACGGAGTCGTCTGTGTCGGCGGAGTGGTCGAGCCAATCGTGCGCTAGGAACGCGTGAAGCAGGCGCGGAAGCGGCTCTCCACGGGGCACCCGCAGTGTGCAGTTGTGTGCGGCCTCGGCCGGCGCGTGCTCGGTGAGGACCGGAGTCGAACAGGTGGTGGGCGTCTCCATTTCATTGGCACTGGGAACGACGGGAAGGGCCGACTCCGATAATGGTGTCTCCATGTCGTCTGGATCGAGGTCGATGACGAGCTTGTCCTGCGAGGTCATGCACTTGTCCAGCGTGTGCACGCGGGACAGCACGTCGAGGATGGCGGTGGCGTGCAGCTCGGAGTCGTCGTAGCCGGCAGGTTCGGTGGTCACGAACACGGAGTCATCTGTGACTTCGGAGTTGGCACGGGCTAGCGCGATGTCGATGCTGGGCTCGTCGGTGGAGGCGATGGGGAGGACGAATCTCGTGGCGTTGCCTGACGAAGCGAGGTCCTCGCCACCGAAGAATCCGCCCCAACTATCAGCGACGACGGATGGTCTCGTGTGGTACTGCTCGCTGTCGAAGCACCCGCCCCAATTGTCGGCGATGACTGCGACCGGGCTAGGCGGCACGCTAGCGGACGCGTCGAACCGCTGGTTGAACTCGTCGAGAGTGAGATTGAAATCGAGAGGCATGGTGTCCACGGCGCTGACGGGGTCGACGGTCAGGTGCTGGAGCGGTCGGCGCTGCAGCCGCGCGCTGCAACCGGGATGTTGGCGCCGTCCTGGGATGCTGGCGTTGTGCTGCTGCGAGGAGTCCCAGGTGGTGTCGAGGAGGAAGAGATGGTCGTGGCACGAGACGTCGACGTACTCGGTGATGGAGTTGTTGTGCTCCTCGTCGAAAGTAGGCTCGCCATCGAAGCCTGGGGGTGAGGCCGCCGAAGAGCCGAACACATCGCCTGGGTACATCGGGGCCACCGAAGAGTCGAACACGTCGTCGTACATCGGCGTGGCGACGGAGGAGGTGGCGGAGTTGGAGGATTGCAGCCCTGAGACCGTGTCCTCCACCCTGTCGCCACCACGGCCAACCAGCGCATCTGTCAAGCGGAGCTCCATGTACGCCATCGCGTCGAGAATCTGCTGCATTGCCGCCTCCATGCGTGCAATCTTCCAGGATGCGAGTAGTCTGATACCAAATGTTAGCAACATCTCTCAACCAAACACTGGATAATTGGATTCAATTATGATATGAGTACATGACGATAGGAAAGGAAAGTTGCAACGAGCTAAGGATCTATACGGAGAAGTAGAACTCTAGAAGATAGGAGGAAGAGACTGAAGAGGTAGAAGCACAATATGGAATGGATGTCTTCTGAATATTTCATTGATGCCTATTGTCTGCGCAGCTTCTCCATTTTATAGCAGAGAATACCCCATGCCACCTTCCAAGGGCCCACATGACACCACATGGCAGTGTACTCACAAAAATGTTGTCTATAAATGAAAGTACAGAGTCATTTTTTTAAAAATAAAAAATCGGTACCACGACGGAGATGGTCCAGGGAGGTAAATTGGTTTTTTTATGCCAGTTGCGCATGGAACCGCAAGGCCTCGTGCCTGACGAGCCCACCACCAATAGTTCAGCCCAATACTACCGATTTAGCCCAGCAAGATACACACATCCATTTCCCACCCTAGGCCCAACCGAGAGAAAGCCCCAAGAGAAGTCCCCAGGCCCAACAAAGAAAAAAACTGCGCTCTGTCCACACTGCCACTGCCAGTTTTTCTTTTTGTATTTTTTTTTGTACCTCTGTTCACGTGATCACGTCTTTCCTATCGTCTCGTCTCTGCATTTTCTGGGTCTACCGAATAAAAACAAAACAAATAAATGTTGTTTGGTCGGTTCGCTTTTGATTTGTAGCCGTAGCCATTTTTCATGCTTCCACCCCTACTAATCTACTATTTTTTCCTCCACTAAAGCCACACTTTGCATGTTGCGTTGCCTGCCTCCACATTTGACAGCAAAAGGTTAACGGGGAAGCTGCTCCACAACAAGCTTTGGCATTTTTACCTAACTAGTAGTGAAAGCTACTTCCCGCTTTCACAAAAGCCGGACACCATGTAGTTAAAAACATATATAGAGAGATGTGCATCGATCACACTGGAATCCATTATTTGTTTGAAAGCTTTTATAGTAGCATTTTATTAGGCTATCTCCATTATCTTACACAATCACATACCCATATATACTAGAGTGAATTCACTACCATGTTCTAACTTTAAAATTTTCACAGCATCAATTGTTTTTTTGGAAACGAGTAATAATGATAATATTTCAATTTATGCGTAGCAGTATAGCTAGATTCATCTGTGTCTCATCTTACAAGTCGAACCTTAAATTAAAACGCTGTGTTTATACTTTAAAATTTTCACAAAAGTAATCGATCTTTTTTTGGAAACGAGTCAGAACGATAATATGCTAATTTGTGTGTAACGGTATGGTTATATTCATGTGCGGGTCCCAACTTAGATGTCCGACCTTAAAATTAAAACATCGCGTTTACATCTTAAAAATTTTACGAAATTGATTATTTTTTAAATGATTAAGAATGATATTTTGCTAATTTGTGTAACAGATGAACCCACTTTTAAAAAGCATGACCTTAAAATTTAAGCTTTGCATTCATATCTTAAAATTTTCTCGAAATCAACCAATATTTATTGGAATGACTTAGTTTAACAATTGATTAAACTATATTGATTTTTTTGAAGATTTACACATATACCATAGTTTAAAAGTTATATCAATACCGACCCATAAAATCTATTACAGCCCAAACCATTAGGAGGCCTAGAAGTAATGAAAAAGAAAGATTGTCGATTAAAATATAAAGCAAAGACCATATAAATATAATATTAATTAAATCATAAAATCATTTCTAACATGTGATAGTATCTATGTGTAACTACTGGTGTCAAATGGCCACAACTTTTCCAAAAGGTCATAAGGATACACTAGCTAGTCTAGATTTTAGAAACGTGCACACATCCGTCGGAGGAGAAAAATCCAGTCGCGGCATTCATTGCTAACCTGTTCCTCCCGTGTCATTTTTCTGAGGGAGTCAAAGAGAAACGACGGCGTGGCGTGGCGTGGCGCGAGGTCGGAGATCCAGCGGTGAAGTCGCACTAAAGTAAAAGGCTTGGTCAAAGGCGAGGCGGCAGTTCTCGCCGGAGCTCGGAGCTATCGTGTACGGCAGCACGAGCACTCAGCTTCAGGTCACCTCATTCATTCTTGCTCACCTCGCTGGTGACTTCTTCTTCCCTGCCGTGTTCGTGCTCGTCCCCCCCTGCAAGTGATGCCCGGTACCGCAATGGAGGCACCAAAGCGTAGCTGCTCCCCGTCGGGGCCTCGTGGGTGCGCGACGCCCACCTTCCTCTTCTCCATCGTCCTGCTGCTGGCACTGGCAGTCGCTGCTTCGGTGACGGACACCATCCTCCCGGGCGCGGGCATCTCCGGGAACCAGACGCTGGTGTCCAAGAACGGCGACTTCGAGCTGGGCTTCTTCTTGCCGGGCGCCGGCATCCACCGCTTCCTCGGCGTCCGCTTCAAGAAGATGCCGGGCACCAGCCCCACGTTCTGGGTCGGGGACAGGGTGGTCATCTCCGACATCTCAGCCGCGGCGCTGGAGGTCTTCGGCGGCAGTCTGTGCATCACGGAGGCCGGGTCTACCCTCTGGTGCTCGTCCGTCGCGGGAGCCGGGCCGGGGCCCCCGCCGCCGTCCGCCGCCGCAGCCGCGGTGCTCCTCGGCAACGGCAACCTGGTGGTGAGGGACCAGGCCGACGACGCATCGTCGCGGGTGCTGTGGCAGAGCTTCGACTACCCCGGCGACTCGCTGCTCCCCGGCGCCCGGCTGGGGCTCGCCGCGGGAACGGGGGCCAACGTCTCGCTGACGTACAGGGACTTCTCGCACAACGGCAGCCTCAGCGTGGACCCGAGCAGGAGGAACGGCTTCGTGCTCAGCACCGACGGGCATCCCAGCAGCCTGGGGACCTTCCCGGACTGGATGGTGACGTCACAGGACAACGGCACCTCGCTGGTGCTGAACCCTCCTCCGGACAGCTCTAACCTGACCGAGTTCTTGCAGTTCAGCCTGGGGCAAGTGAGCCTGATGCGGTGGTCTGCAGCGGCGAACACGAACAGCAGTGGCTGGGTGGCTCGCTGGACCTTCCCGTCGGATTGCAAATCCAGTGGCTTCTTCTGCGGTAGCTTTGGTGCTTGCAGGAGCAATGGAGAATGCAGCTGTGTCCGCGGATTTGAGCCTTCCTATCCAGCGGAGTGGAGCCTCGGATACTTCGCAACCGGTTGCTCGAGACCGAGATCTCTTCCGCTGAGCTGCCAGACGAACGGCCAGACTGAACAAGACGACTCCTTTATCCTGCTAGACAAGCTGCAGGGGCTCCCGTATAATCCCCAGGATGGTTTAGCAGCAACTGATGAAGACTGCAAACAAGCCTGTCTCAGCAGATGCTACTGCGTCGCGTATGCGTATCACTCCGGATGCAAGCTGTGGTACTACAACCTGTACAACCTGAGCTTCGCTTCCAGAGGACCTCCTCCATACAGCAAGGTTTATGTTCGTTGGGGCTCCAAGCTCAGGCCCAAGAGTGGTCTGCGCACAGGGCTGATTGTATCCATGGTGGTCGGGTCAGTAGCGTTGGCTGCCGTGATAGTGATACTGGCGCTCCTATGGCGATCCCGGACCTGGAGAGGTGTATTTACTTGCAGTCGCAGAGAGTTTGAAGCAGGAGGTTCTCTCGCGTTCTACTCTTACGCGCAGATGAAGAAGGCTACAAGGAACTTCTCCGACAAACTCGGCGAGGGAGGGTTTGGAAGCGTTTTCAGGGGAACAATGGCAGGACCAACCGCCGTCGCCGTGAAGAGGCTCAAACGCAGCGGGCAGGCGGACAAGCAGTTCAGAGCCGAGGTGCAGACGCTCGGGGTGATCAAGCACGCCAACCTCGTCCGCCTCCTGGGCTTCTGCGTTAGAGGAGACACGAGGCTGCTGGTCTACGAGTACATGCCGAACGGGTCTCTGGACGCGCACCTCTTCTCGGAGAGATCCGCTCGTCTGAGCTGGAGCCTCCGCTACCAGATCGCGCTCGGCATCGCGAAGGGCATCGCCTACCTCCACGAGGAGTGCGAGGACCGCATCATACACTGCGACATCAAGCCCGAGAACATCCTGCTGGACTCGGAGCTCCGCGCCAAGATCGCCGACTTCGGCATGGCGAAGCTCCTCGGGCGCGAGTTCGACTCGGCGCTGACCACCGTCCGGGGCACCATGGGGTACCTCGCGCCGGAGTGGATCTCCGGGCGGCCGGTCACGAGGAAGGCGGACGTCTACAGCTTCGGCATCGTGCTCCTCGAGATCGTCTCGGGGAGGAGGAGCACGGCGAGGCTGAGGTCCGGGTCCGGGAGCCACCGGTACTTCCCTCTCCACGCGGCGGCGCGGGTGAGCGAGGGAGACGTGCTGTGCCTGCTGGACAGTAGGCTGGGAGGAGACGCGGATGTGGAGGAGCTGGACGTCGCCTGCAGAGTCGCCTGCTGGTGCGTACAGGACGATGAGGGCGACCGGCCGTCGATGGGGCAGGTCGTTCGCATGCTGGAAGGCGTCGTGAGCGTTGCAGTCCCTCCGATCCCGTCTTCCTTTCAGAACCTCGTGGAGGGCGAGGGCAGCGTCATATACTCTGACGAAGAATGAGGGCTCTGTTTAGGGATGAATAAATTCAAGGCAAACAGACAGAACCGTAGCGCTAGTTCTAAATAGTTTTTGCTGCAAATATACACGATCCATGGGCGGGCATTTCGTAATGTTCCTGTGAAAACGAACACCGCTTAGCCTAATTTAGGGGTTTAGTTCTCTGCATGTATCCTGGAAGATGCCCTCTCGTTATAGGTGTACATTCGGGCCGCCCGGCCCGACCCGGCCCAAGCCCGAAAAGGCCCGTATTGTTTGAATTTCGGGCTGGCCCGGCCCGTTTGAATTTCGGGCCGTGCCGGGCCGGCCCATGGGCCTCGCCCTCGGCCCACGGCCCGGCCCGTAATTGCTTAAACGTGCCGGGCTTATTTCGGGCGGCCCGAAATTATAAAAGCCCGAAATTCATTTTTTGGCCCGAAATTCACATTAGGGCCCGAAATTCAATTTTTGGCCCGAAATTCAGTTTTTGGCCCGAAATTCACATTAGAGCCCTAAATTCAAAAAAATAATAAAACAAATAAAAGATAAGACAAATAAATTTGAACAAAATTAAACTTAATATTTGTATTAAAGTTACCACAACTATGCAATGACTACCTCATTTATAAATCATTTTGTTAGAAGAAAAAGAGTATAATCAGCTCTATACAAAGTTCGTAAGTTCAGTTTATTGTCTAATGTTCATAACAAAAGTAAAATTACATCACACACTCTAATTCAAAGATAAAAAAAAAACATCTAACTAGCATTATCTCTAGCTTTGTGTTTTTTTATCAAGTATATGAAAGTGTGGAATGAAGTGTGTTTTGATAAATATATGGGCCTTTTCGTGCCTGCCTTAAACGGGCCGTGCTCGTGCCTGCCCATGGGCCGTGACCTCGGCCCAAACCCGGCCCGATATAACGGGCCGTGCCGGCCCGGCACTAAATTATTTCGGGCCGTGTCGTGCCTGGGCCGTGTTTTTTTTTCCGTGCTTCGGGCCGGCCCATCAGGCCCGGCCCAAATGTACACCTATACCTCTCGTTGCGTTGCGTTGCGTTGCGTTGCGTGCTCTTTCCCTTCCTCACCTCACATGAGCAGCACTCAGCTCTGTTGGATCGAGCTGACGAGGCCGCCGGCGAGCACGGATCGGACCTGACTGACTGCAGGCTGCAGCTGAGAATCGGAGATACGACCCGCATCCATCTTCTCGCAATTTTTGACGACGACTAGAACGACGGCGATGTTGAGGCTGGAGCCTGCGGGCCAGTAGACTACTGTGTGCCCACGCTGCGGCTGCAAGTCGGTGTCGCAGCGAGCTGAGTAAAAACCGCAGAAGGCTCACACGTACGTACCGATTTTTTTTTGTATTTTGGGTTTTCCTGAAAAAAAAAGTTTTTGTATTTTAGTTCTTTTTCCGATTTTTCCGGAAAAAAATACGGTTAAACCTCTGAACGATTTAATTATGTTTTTTTACCCTTTGTTCGGCGTAGTAGGCCCTGACGCCGACTTAATACAGCTCGGCGCCACAGCTTATGACACCGAGATACCTGACTCGCTGGCACGCAAGGGCTGATACGGCGCCGACGTGACACATAGCTCGGCGCCACAGATCTTGGTGCCGAGCTAGGATCCGACATTCTTTCCCCATTCTTTCGCTCGCTTGTTCACTGCCGCCTGCTCGAGCCGCGCGCCGTCGCTCGCCGCCGCAACCGGAGCCTGTGCCGCTCGCGCTGCACCTTCGCCAGCTCGCCACGCCCGGAGGCCAGACACCAAGCTCGGAATGAACTAATCCATTACGACTCATGCAAAACTAAGTATGAACACAACATTATAGCTCATGCAATAAAAAAGAAATACCAACCTCATCGTAATCTACCATATGTCTACAAAAACATCCCACACCATGCTCGGAAGAACTAATCCATACTTAACTTCAATACCACATTTGCAAAGTACAGGATCGCACTTCAACTCTTCCGTCCAATCATTTTTTTCTTTTCCTTCGCCTCTAGCTCAGGCCAATGGGACCTAAGACCATACAACCACTCTCTGAAATTACACTTACGCCCACCGTATGGTTGCAGAAGAATAAATTAGTAAATTTGTGGGAAAAAATAACAAAATTCTGGACATTTAGTATGCACTCACATAATTATTGTTGGGACACATGAAGTACTTCGCGGTGTCCTCATATATCATAGCATGATATCTGCAATCTCACCAGACTCCACTCGTCTTTATGTGGCTAATTTCTTCTCCTCATCGGTCATTGGTGGCGGGTTCGGGGAGGAGGCATCCAACGCTTAAAATGCTCATGTGTATTCCTTCTGCACAACCAATTAGAAAAAAAGTAGATATCAAGGGTTAAATTTATCAGGACCATCGATCCACGGGGAAAAACACCTCAAGTGATGCTACAGGAATCGAGTTTGGGGAGGAGGCATCCAACGCTTAAAATGCTCATGTGTATTCCTTCTGCACAACCAATTAGAAAAAAATAAATATTGAGGGTCAAATTTATCATAATCATCGATCCACGGGAAAAAAACACCTCAAGTGATCCTACAGGAATCGGGTTCGCGGGAGGAGGCATCCAACGCTTAAAATGGTCATGTGTATTCCTTCTGCACAACCAATTAGAAAAAAGTAGATACCGAGGGTCAAATTTATCAGGGCCATCGATCCACGGGAAAAAACACCTCAAGTGATGCTACAAGAATGGAACGAAGCATTAATACATATCTAGTAAACATCAATAACACACAAGTCTTAAGCCACGTACGTTAAAACCGCCACAAGTGTAGAAGCAGCGAGCAACCATGTCCCGATGTTTGGATTGACATACCCAAGCCGGTCTACCACAGTCACAATTAGACACAGAAAGATCAAGAGGAATAGGAGCATCCTTACTAAATACATCCGGATATAAACTCCCGAGGACAACCTATCTTCTAGCACAACGACTCCCGATACATTTCTTTCATCTAACAAACGATTATATATTAACACAACTATATAGAAATAGCATAAATAATTTTAACTTATAAAAACATGTCTTTCACGAACTATCTAACAAATTGTAGTCATCATATGAACCATATATCCTATGAATCATAACTAATAGCAATATATGAACCAATCAAAACTAATTATCCGGAACCATACAACGTAATATACGTAACAAACAATTTTCCAATATGAAGATTGGAGCACTTTGCGGCGGTATGGAAACAGATTGAAACAAGGGATTCAAATGGCTAGATGGAGCTCTCGGCGAGGAAATGGTCGATCTATAGGCCTTTCTAGCTCGGCGCCAAGATATGTGGCACCAAACTAGGTACCACGTAGGCCTTTGCATCAGCCCTTGTCGCCAGCGAGATAGATACAACGACACCATAGACTGTGACATCGAGATGTCTTACTTCGACGCTATGGACTACGACGCCGAGCAAAAGGTCCAAACACAGAAATAATTCGTTCAAGGGTCTAAACATAAAAAAAATTCAGAAGAATTACCAAAAAATAAAAAAATCGGACGCACGATGTATATCATTTCTTATATGGAACCAAAAAGAAGAAATGACAAGAAAGTTGTATATAGATGGAATATAAAATTACGATGTGGAAAACAAGACGGTGTTTTTTTGTACAATGACAGTGTACAACAATTTGGAAAAGGGATGTAGCGCAGCTTGGTAGCGCGTTTGTTTTGGATATAAAATGTCACAGGTTCAAATCCTGTCATCCCTACTTATTACTTCTCCTTACTTATTACTTCTATGGGCAGTAACGAAGGATCAATAGGAGTATAGTAGCACTGAGAGTCAGACGACTTTACATGGCTCTAGGTGCAGTATGGTGTACCGGTAGGCATTGATCCAAATGTACCGGAAAAGATGTATGGGAGAAACCAAGAGAACGTTGAGATAGATGGTCGGAATTTTCTCTTTCTTTCTTTTTTAGACTGGGCAATGCAATGTTGGCAGGACAGACAGCAAGAACGCCCCACGTTAAGAGAAGGAAATGAGACCAAGCTATAGAGACAGAAGTGTCCCGTTTCCAAAGCACTGCGGCTTCTCGTGGATAACCGTGGAAATGCTAAAAAAACAAATGATTCGGGATATTTATATTCGTCGTTTTGCTCTTGCACTAGGCCTCGTGGACTAATTATATCGAATACATAAAACTAATGCCCCATATTAGTAAATACTTGTTTTTTCCCCACTCGGAGCTTTGCACGTATGTCCCTCTTGTTTGATCGCGATAACGATCATCGTGCGACCGATGCCGTTGTAATCTTTAGGTTTTTTTTTTCGAATTGAAGTTATGCATGTACATGGTTCCATTTTCAAATGTGATTGTTGACGCCTTTTCGGAGCGCCAAATACTCAAGAAGAACCGGCGGCGGTGCTCTCTGGTCAGGCGCGGACGGTCCTCGGCCTGGGGCCGGACGGTCCGCGACCTGGCGCAGGGGCTAGGTTTTCCTGCCTAACGTCCGGACGGTCCGCGCCCTGGGGCCGGACGGTCCGCGCGTGTGCAGGGGCGGCGGAAGATCGCCGGCGGCGCCTGGATCTCGCTCCCGGGAGGGACCCCGTCGGGGAGGAGAGATCCTAGGGGTTGTCTAGGCTCGGGCCGGCCGACCTAGACTCCTCTAATCGACGTAGAGTCGAGGAGAGGCGGAGAATTTGGGGATCGAGAGTCTAAACTAGAACTAGACTAGAACTACTCCTAATTGTACTGGAAATAAATGCGAATAGAAGTTGTATTGATTCGATTGTTGATTCCAAATCGGCCGTAGACCTCTCTTTATATAGAGGAGGGGGGCTGGACCCTTTACACGACTGGATTCCGGGTTAATTCCGCAAATCTAGCCAACAAACATAGCACAAAACTCGGAACCCTAAACTGCTCTGCGCATGCGCGGACCGTCCGGCCCACAGGCGCGGACTGTCCGGACCGCGGACCGTCCGGCCTCAGGGCCGGACCGTCCGGCCGCTCAATATGGCGCTCAACATATGCCCCCCTGCCTTTTGGTGGAGTTGAGCAAACCAAAAGCAACTAACTCGATGTGATTACATCGGTTTTCTTAGGCATCCTGCCACATACTAGGATGGTACTGTTTGAGGAAACGCCCATTCAAAGCCTTAGGCAAGTCCTTGCCTTGTAATGTTTGTAGCAAATAGGCGTTGCCAGACATCACCTGTTTTACTTTATAAGGGCCTTCCCAGCTTGGTGACCATTTCCCGAACTTCCGGTCTTTACTCCTTAGAGGCAGAATGGTCTTCCACACCAGGTCCTTCCCAGCTTGGTGACCATTTCCCGAACTTCCGGTCTTTACTCCTTAGAGGCAGAATGGTCTTCCACACCAGGTCCCCTACTTGAAAAGATTTTGCTTTGACCTTCTTGTTGTAGGCCCTGGCTACCATGATTTTGTCTTTTTCTATAGCTCCCAAAGCTATCATCCTTTTGTCAGTCACCTCATCAATATTATCCATCATTGAATCATAATAATCGGTAGCAGTTAGATCATTTTGTCTGGCGAACCTGATAGCATTCAAACTTATTTCCACAGGCAACACTGCTTCCTGCCCATAGACAAGCTCAAAAGGAGATACTTTAGTAGCCCTATGTTTAGATATTCTATGAGCCCATAAAGCCTCAGACAAAATCTTATGCCAATGTTTAGGATTATCAGATATTTTCTTTTTTATCAAATTAATCAATGTCCTATTGCTAGACTCGGCCTGACCATTGGCCTGAGCATAATATGGAGATGAATTAAGCAACTTAATTTTGTATAATTCAGCAAATTCACGTACCTCCTTTGACATAAAAGAAGTACCTTGATTTGTAGTTAAGGTCTGAGGAATGCTGAATCTATGAATGATATGCTCAGTTATAAACTCAATTACCTCCTTGTGTGTCATGTTCTTTAGAGCAACGGCTTCAGTCCATTTGGTCAAGTAGTCAGCGGCAACTAACACAAACCGATGCCCCTTTGATGATGAAGGATGAATTTCCCCAATAAAGTCTAATCTCCATCCTCTGAACGGCCAAGGCTTGATGATAGGATGTAATTCGGCTGCAGGGACCAACTGTAGGTCGCCGAATTTTTGACACACTTGGCAACCCTTGTAGTACTTGAAACAATCAGCTATCATACTAGGCCAATAAAAACCAGACCTTCGCAACAACCACTTCATCTTTGGAGCTGATTGATGAGTACCACAAATTCCCTCATGTACTTCGGCCATGGCTAATATAGCGTCATCTGGGCCCAAGCACTTAAGCAGGATGTCATTGACTGTTCGGCGGTAAAGTTCATCACTCATCAAAACATACTTGAAAGCTGTTCGCCGAATGTTTTTAGCTGTCCTGATATTGGGATTTCGTAAATAATTAAGTATAGGTGTCCTCCAATCACTTGCATCGGCTTCATTGTCAGCCGAATTAATGAAAAGAACATTTCTGGTAACCCCGGACGGTCCGGCGTCATCACGCGGACGGTCCGCGACCTGGGAATTTGGCTTTGCACTGGTTATCAGATTTTCAGTTTTGTGAAACTTCCCTCTCTTTATCCGATAACCTGATGCATCTTGTGCCAAATCATTAGCTCTATGATTCTCAACTCTAGAGATATGCCGAATACTGAATTCGTCAAAAGAATGGATTATGCTCCAACATTTCTCAAGGTAACTATTTAGAGTACCATCAAAACATTGATATTCTTCTAACACTTGTTGGACAACCAGCTGAGAATCACCAAATACCATCACATGTTTTACTCACATACCATTTAAAAGTTCTAAACCGAATAGGAGGGCCTCATATTCAGCTTGATTATTAGTGCAATAAGCTTTCAATCGGCTAGAGAAGTCAAAGGAGACATTACTTGGTGAAACAAGTACAATGCCAATTCCTTGCCCTTCATTGCAAACCGATCCATCAAAATATAAAGTCCAAGGAGTAATAGTGAGGTATGACATGTCTAGCTCATGAATATCATTAACCCGATGTTCTACAATGAAATCCGCTACGACTTGGCCTTTCATAGATTTCAATGGTTCATAGGCCAAGTCATATTCTATTAGTGCATAAGCCCACTTACCAATTCTACCACTCATAATTGGGTTATGCAACATGTATTTGATCACATCGGCTTGACCAGAAACAGTGCAATGACTAGATAGTAAATAACATCTACATTTGGTGCATGCGTAAAACAAGCATAAGCATAACTTTTCAATAAAAGTGTACCTTGTTTCAGCATCCACCAACCTTCGGCTTAGATATGCCACCACATGCTCCTTCCCCTCAGTTTCTTGTGTCAGAACAGCCCCAATGACCTTATCCTCAGCTGCAATGTATAATCGAAATGGCACTCCTGCTTGTGGTGCTTTTAATACGGGAGCCGAAGATAAGTATTTTTTGATGAGATCAAATGCCTCTTGTTGTTCTGCCCCCCAAGCGAATTCGGCATCATTCTTAAGCCGAAGAATAGGGGTAAACGCGTCAATCTTCCCGGCTAGGTTAGAAATAAACCTTCGTAAATAATTCACCTTGCCGAGGAGCCTCTGTACCTCGACTTTACAGGTCGGAGGCCCCACATTCCGAATAGACTTGATTCGGCCAGGGTCTATCTCTATACCATGTTCATGTATGACAAATACTAAAAACTTACCAGCCGACACTCCAAAAGCACATTTACGTGGGTTCATTTTCAAACCATACTGACGCATTTTATCAAAGGCCTTGCGCAAATCAGCTATATGAGAACTAAACTCAGCCGATTTGACTACAATATCATCAATGTAAACTTCCACAGTGTTTCCTAACAATTCATGGAAGATCAAATTCATAGCCCTCTGATAAGTAGCACCAGCATTTTTCAGGCCAAATGTCATGACAACCCACTCAAATAAACCAATGAAGCCTGGACATATAAAGGCCGTTTTAGACGCATCTTCTTCGGCCATAAAAATCTGATTATATCCGGCATTACCATCAAGGAAGCTAATAATTCTATTTCCTAATGCATTATTGATTAATGTGTCGGCTATGGGCATGGGATATTCGTCTTTAGGAGTTTCTCTATTTAAATTGCGAAAATCAATGCATACTCTAAGTTTACCTGTCTCCTTCTTCTCCACCGGCACAATATTGGAGACCCACTCTGCGTATCTGCATGGTCTGATAAAATCAGCTTCTAGCAGCCGGTGGATTTCGTCCTTGATGCGTGGGAGAAGATCCGGACGAAATGTTCTAGCTCTTTGCTTGAAAGGTCTGAAACCAGATTTAATAGGCAGCCGATGCTCTACGATCTCTCGGCTTAATCCAGGCATCTCAGTATAATTCCAAGCAAAGCAATCTGAATATTCCTTCAATAGACCGATCATCTCATTCCTAGAATCGATCTCCAGGGTCTTGTTTACAAAAGTCGGCCTTGGAGTTTTACCATCTCCTATATCAATCTCCTCCAAAGGATCGGCCGATGTAAACCCATGTCCTAGTTTATCAAGATCTCTGAATTCCTCTATCATGTCCCCCACAGAGGCATCAGATGATCTTTGTGTGATGGCGGACTTTCCGGTCTCGGGGACCGGATCATCCGTAATACTGTCTTTTCGCTGTGGTAGATGTTCGGTCTTAAAGTCCGAACTCTTTTGTGAAAGACCAGACCATCCGGCCTTGGCGGCCGAACTATCCGTGACCAAAGACTCAAGAACTTTGTGTGTATTCATCATTTAACTTTATTTAGGATTTAGCCGATTCTCCATCGGCTCTAGCATTACAGGAATGAAACCTTTCTTATCTATACTTATGAATTGATAATCAGAAAAGTCTACTCCTGTGAGACATGTAGCAGTCTCATAAGTCCAGAGTACTGGGGCATCGGCCACAGCGATGCAGGCCGATACATCAGCATGTACTTGTTCTATGTCATCGCCTACCCATTGTATCAGCATTTGATGTAATGTAGAAGGTATACATTGATTGGCGTGAATCCAATCTCTGCCTAGGATTAAACTGTAATTTCCTTCTACATCAGCGACGAAGAATGCAGCAGCAAGGGTCTTAGTCCCGATGGTTAATTCAACGGACGTGACTCCCCTGGCTTTGATCGAACTATCAGTTCCAACACCGCTGAGGGTCATGTTGGTCTTGACAAGTTCGTCATCTTGTTTACCTAATTTTCTGTATAATGAATAAGGCATTAGATTTACAGCCGCCCCTCCATCTACCAACATCTTAGCAATCGGTATCCCATCAATGTGGCCGCGCACGAAGAGCGGCTTTAAATGATTTACCGATTCTTTTGGTTTAGTAAAGGCGACTTCTTTAGGACCAAAATCAAACTGGGCAACAACAGGTTCATCGTCGCTGATAATAGTACAATCGGCAGAAAATGTAATAATATTTACATCCATACCTGGGCGTTCTGGAGAAGCCTCATAGTCGACCAGGTCTTCTCCCAGCAGGTCGTCCTCCTCCATTGATGTTGTCGTGTCGTTGGAGGCCTCCTTGTGAACGGCGGACGGTCCGCGCGCGGAGGCCGGACGGTCCGCGCCTGGTGCAGGTTGTCCAGAGGCTTCCTGGTGAACAGCGGACGGTCCGTGCGCGGGGGCCGGACGGTCCGCGCCTGGTGCAGGTTGACTTTCTATTTCTGTGGCCGTTTGTTTTTTCTCAACGGCCTTCGGTCTCCATTTCTTTTGTGGTGGCGGGTATAGTGGATGTGTGTCATTAAATGTCTTTTCCGCCTCCTTCTCCTGGCTCTCCTTTGCTCTTAGGCGCTGTAATTTTCTCTTTTGGGATCGTGTCAATCCCGCTGGGCACCATCGAGGCATGGAGTATTTTGGATCGGCTGTTTTGATGGTAGTCGTATCCTTTTCGGTTGTGTTGGCCGATTCGCCGAAAATCATCGGCCCTTTATTGTCTCCTCGTATGACAACATCTGCAGTGCCTATTTTGATGATGTCCTTTTTTGTTGTTCTTTGAGTTGCTACAGGCATATGCCCCCCTGCCGGATTGGTCGGCCTGGAAGGCCGAGTAGTCCGGCAATCCTGTTGGGTTTGTGCCTGGTGACCGGATTGAGCAGTGCTCAATCGGTCTTGTACTGGTGGCGTCAACCTGTCAAAAACAGATGTTTGGGGTGCCCCCCAGGCGGGGTACTGTGGCATCCCAAATGGATATGGTGGCATGCCCCACATTTGATTTGGGACATATGGCAGAGGTAAATATGTGTATGGATATGGCATAGGTGGATATGGAGGTGGAGGTGTCCATGCAGGTACGTTAGGTCTCACTTGTACAGTATGACCTTTCATTTCTTCCGATTGGTGGGGTGGTCCAATCGGCCTGACCTGACGCTGCTCATGAATGGGTGAGCGGGGTCGCTTTGCTGGCCGGTCACTGGGGCCGGCCTTCTTTTTTACGTATTTAGACAATAATTGATCAAAAGTTGGGCCGGCTTTAACCAACCGACCAGCTGCTTTGAATGTATTTGTTTTCCACGTACCTATCTCTGGTCGTCGTGGTTTGAAAGTACGTGGACGTTGTGAATCCTGAGTACGGCCGGACCGTCCGCCGGAGCTCTCCGGACCGTCCGGTGGGGTCCCGGACCGTCCGCGCCTACGTGCCGGACCGTCCGGGATACGCAGCACGGGCTCCTACATCTGTCTCCCTGTCTGCGCTTGCCCCCCAGTACTGGAGGCTGTGATGGTCACCTTTAGGGTCTCCCCTCCATCGGGAGTCTTCTCGGCCACCACTTTCCTGCAAGAAACTTTACGATCCCCATCGGCCTATTTAGCATTGCCGATGATTGTCTCTTTGCCTTTGTCTTTATCGGCTGTGTTTGGCCGAACTAGGACTTTCTTGCCCTCGAAGTCAATCATGTTCATCGGAAAGGGCTCTGTATCCACCTGCATTTCCTGAAATTTCAATCGTCCTTCGTTAATGGCCGATTGAATCTGTCGACGGAATACATTATAATCATTAGTGGCATGAGAAAATGAGTTATGCCACTTGCAATATGCACGACGTTTTAGCTCGTCGGCGGATGGAACAGTGTGATTTATTTTAATGTTGTCATTTTTAAGTAATTCATCAAATATTCTATCACACTTACCAACATTAAATGTAAACTTAACCTCCTCTTGCCGTTTCTTTTGAACCGGCTGTAAGGAGGCACAAGCCGAAGATTTGGTCTGCTTTGGCCAAACCATTTTGGCAGCATACACCTCTGCCGATTCGTCTTCTGAGCTACTTTGGTCGCATTCTACTACATGTACGTTGTGACGAATTGTTTTAGCAGTTTCTTTGCTTCGGCTTTCACAAGCCAAAGCTCTCTGGTGTAATTGTGCTAGTGTAAAGAATTGGATGCCTTCTAATCTTTCTTTTAAATAATATCGCAGACCATTAAAGGCTAATCCTACTAGCTGTTTCTCTGCTAAATGAATTTGAAAGCATCGGTTTCTTGTATCTCGGAATCTCCGGATGTAATCATTAACCGATTCATCTTTTGTCTGTCGCAACGACACTAAATCTACCAAATCCAACTCATAGTCACCGGAGAAAAAATGATCATGAAATTTTTGTTCTAGATCCCCCCATGATGAAATGGAATTAGGAGGTAAAGTGACATACCATGCAAACGCGGTTCCTGTTAGCGATAATGAAAATAAACGTATGCGAAATGCCTCTGTGTCGGCCAATTCTCCCAATTGTGCTAAGAACTGGCCTATATGTTCGCGTGTGTTTTTCCCTTGATCACCCGAAAATTTTGCGAATTCGGGTATCCTGGTTCCCTGTGGGTATGGGTGGTGATCAAATCGGCTGTCATAAGGTTTCCGATATGATTGCCCCCCAGGGACCATGCTTACTCCGAGCTTATCTCGGAACGCCCCGGCTATTTCTTCCCTTACTATATCAATGGCAGCCGGTGCAAGACCACCGGCTCTCTGGTCAAACATAGGTGGGGTTGGCTGGATATTAGCATGTTGTCTTTCCCCCCATTGGTTTGAGTTACGTGGTGCATTTTCATTTACCCTATATGGGTCATAGGTTTGATCGTTTCTTTCTGGCCTCCTGGGTGGGGCCGGAAAGCTTTCCTGGGCTCTGGATCTTGAATTAATGGGTTGATGCATTGTTGGGGGCCTTCGGCTTACGAAGGTCCTCAAAAACAGGATTTAACAGTATTTCTGGAGTTTAATGTGTGAACAGGCGTCTTCGGACTCGAGTCGGTATCACAGCAGACCAGAATAATACGAAGGTTGATACAGCGCCGAAGGTGTGAGCAGGAAAGCTTCGGCATGATAGCAACAAAATGAAACCGACTTAAAGATGAAAAGGCTATTCAGACCTCGATAGATTACAATAGTATTATTATCAAATGTAAAGGGCATGAATGTAATTTTGCATAGGCTGTGTCCTGTGCCTATAAATAGGTGAACAGTTCCCCTGTACTGTTCACGCTGATTTGGCATTCACTTTTGCGTCACGCTTGTACTTTCATCTCCTTCAAGTTGAAGGTACATTTGTAATCCAACGTTATTTCTGTTTATACATAATAATAATATATAATTGTTTATGTTGTTCATTATATTCCTTACAATTCATCCTTCGTCATTATATAATGTATTTATGAAGGTACGCCCTTCATAACCTTCGTCCGAAAACCATTATATCCTAAGGGGAATAATGCTTCGAAGGACGAAGGATTTTACCGATTAACATTTTCTATGTTGCCTTGTTCTTGACTCATAGTATTTGAGAACAAGTCCCCAACATTGGCGCCCACCTCCGGTGAACTCACTTCCACACTCTTGAGTTTTCGGAACACCTTCGGCGATCATAAACCTTCGTTATGGCGCCGAAGAAAGCTTCAGCAACTGGCACTGCAGCTCTTCAACCGCTGGACCACAATCAGGAGACTGTCTCTCTTCGGGAGGCCCGAAGCCAGAAAAGAAAGGCTGTCAGCCCGACACCACCAGAGGACGAGATAGATCAAGAAATCAGAGACATGGAAATGCTTCATCAACAGGTGCAGAGGAAGAAAGAAAAGATGGCCAGGCTAGCTGAGCTGCAAAGGAAGATAGACGAAGCCTCTGAAGAAGTTCGTCATCTTGCTCAGGATGAGCAGCACCGAAGGCCTCAGCACCAAGACCTTCATCAGGAGGGTTTCCTCAACGAAGATGACTGGTATGATAATTTCCATCATGGGAATTTTGTTTTCGATGATGCTTCTCCTTTGTCCGCTGAGCTGCAGGCTACACCTTGGCCTCCGTCTTACAAGCCGCCTCAGCTTCCCGTATTCGATGGCCACTCAGACCCGAAGCAGTTTCTGATGAGCTACGAAGCAACAGTATCTTCGTATGGTGGCAATGCTGCAGTCATGGCCAAATCTTTTGTTATGGCTGTCAGGAGTGTTGCTCAAACCTGGTATTCCTCCCTTCGACCAGGAACGATCACTTCATGGCAGAAGCTGAAGGACTTGTTGTTAACTAGCTTCCAAGGGTTTCAGACGAAGCCGGTCACTGCTCAAGCTCTATTCCAGTGCACCCAGGACCACGAAGAATACCTTCAGGCGTATGTCCGGAGGTTCTTGCGTTTAAGGGCACAGGCACCAACGGTGCCCAATGAAATTGTCATTGAGGCCATGATCAAGGGGCTTCGGCCAGGACCGTCAGCTCAGTACTTCGCTAGGAAGCCTCCTCAAACTTTGGAGAAGCTGCTCCAGAAGATGGACGAGTACATTCGGGCCGATAATGATTTTCGCCAAAGAAGGGAGGAGGCTTTCAGGTTTTCTGAAATGACCAGGGGCTTCGGAGGAAGGTTCTATCCGAGGCACGTTAGATCAATTCATAACTCTACCCAAAATGATGATCGAAGGAGCCAACAGCAAAGGCCACAGTGTTCCTCACAAGCTTCGGGGCAACAGCAAGGCTCCTTCCGACCACCAGCCCCAAGGGGCAGAGGCGCCAGGGGCTTCGGCGGAAGATTCGGAGATCAACCAAGAAGAATCTTTTGCTTGTTTTGCGGTGAGAACAAAGGCCATACCACCAGGATGTGCCATGTTACCATCCAGAAGCAAAAGAAAATAGCCGAAGCCACAGCACAGCAAGCTCAGCCGAAGCAGGTCATGCATACTGCTTCGTATCATTCACCGTACATCCCAGAATATGTGGGCAACCACCCTGCAGTTTCTGTTGCTTCGGCGAGTCAACCTCAAGTTTCCTGGCAACAGCCTCCGCCTCCACCTCCGCTGCAACAAGGCCAGCAGCCAGAAGGGAGCCAGTATGCTACACACCAAAGGGACTTCAGAGAGCAGTCCGAAGCTCGTACAGTCAACAGCACTGTGCCAGAGTCAAAGCACATCTATTGACAAATATCCTACCTTAATAGCAGTCTTTCTTATTCAGTTTTCTTTTCTGTGTAATAAAGGACATTGTTTAGATTTCATGTAAATAGTTTCGTTGTTTGCCACAAGGAAAATATATTTTCTCTACAGGCCTAAGTTGTTGAAGTTTAAAGATTTATGATAACAAAGAGGACCTTCGGATTATCGAAAATTCTTCGAAGCAACAAAAAAGTCGTTCTAAGGAACGCAGAGTAAGTTTGCCGAAGCCACAAAAAGCCGCTCCAGAGGGAGCGCAGTGTAAGTTTTCTGCTCCAAAGTCGTTCCAAAGGGAATGCAGAGCATACAGCGAAAAGTCAACGCTGATACCGCCTAAGTAAAAGGCGAAGCGCGAAAAGTCAACGCGAATACCGCTGAAAGTAAAAGGCGAAGAAGCTCCTAAGGGAGGCTTACAGCGAAAAATAAACGCTGATTCCGCTGAAGTAAAAGGCGAAGAAGCTCCTAAGGGAGGCTTATAAAAGATTATGTGTTTTGTTGCAGGGATGCATGTGCATCTTCGGAGTAAACATCACCTCACATAACATAACATCATCGCATCATTTCGCATAGCATAAGCATCATACATCATGTTGCATATGGCACAAGAGGTGGACATAATATTAATCTACAGAAGAACGTTTTGAAAAAAGGGAAAAATCATAATGTCACAAGGAGATACATTATTGATCTTCGGAAGTATAGCTTCGGAAAGTATCTTCACGAAGCCTGGATATTATTCATCAGAACACTGGATATTGTTGTGACAAAGAAAAATTCTTCTTCACGAAGCATGAAAAGAAGGGAAGGTGTTTTTTCGTCAAAGACTCAAAAGCGGTACGTGTAAAGTTTCATGCATCGTAAAGAATTGAGCAATAAAAATAGGTATATTACATTCAGGATTACAAAATGTTACAATATATTACATTTCAGAAGTCTTTACAATAATACTTAATCTTCTCTCAAAACGACTTCTGCAGCCTCGTTCAGGAGCCGATTGACGACTTCGTCCATAATAGCTTCAGCCATCTTTTTAATTTCGTCGTCTCCTTTCGGCTGAGGGCCCGAAGACGCTTTAGCAGGATCTGAAGTAGGACAGGATACGGCTACATTGCTATTACAAATTGCAAACAAATCTTAAAACCTAAAATTACAACACAATAAAAACTATTAGTTAATACCTAATTGACCTTCGGGCTCTGCGCTCTTCTCAGCAGCCTCAGCTACTTCTCTAGCATCGTGAATGCCCTTTTCGCTTTTTCGAATAATTTCTCGGGCCATTTCTCGGCCACCATTATCCCAGATATCGGTAAAAAATTTTCCACCAACCATGCTAGCTTCGGCCGATGGATCCCTTGCATCTTCAAAAGACAAAGCACCTTCCGATTGCGCTAAAATTTTTACATGTTCGCAGCCCTTTTTCTCTAAAATGGTGGCAATCCCTCTGGCCCCCGAGAAAGCACATATATCTCCACGGCTATTTAAAATTTCTTCGAAAGCCTCAGCTTCGTGGTCGATCCATTCGATGGGACCTTCGGGATTGCCTCTTGTGAAGTTTTCTTCGCTTGAGAATGCGCCGACCTTGGCGAAGCTAGCTTTTAATTTCTTAACACATTCTATAGATTTGTTATAGCATCTCTTCTTGGACGAACGAAGCTCTTCAACAGTTCCTTCTAAGTGATCTGCCCATTGGTCGCTGAGTTCTCGCTTTGTTTCTTCAAGAATGCGTTCTTCCTTGGCTCTGGCCAGTTGTTTCCGAAGATCTTCAATTTCGCGCTTCTGAACTTCAGCTTGACCTTTAAAAGCAGCTTCGTCTTCCTTTATTTTATTTATCAATGAATGTAATATTTTATCTTTTTCGAGACCTTCGTTCCTCAGTTCAATTACTTCGGAACGAAGGTTGCTCAGGGCTATAGTACACCCTTCGTCTTCAGCATCCTTCTGTGCCCTGAGGGCATTGCTAAGTATCAGGCCCTGCAAAGAGAAATATGTGTGCGTCAATAGATTTAAACAGACATAAAGTTTTGGTTTCAACAAAAATGCAAAGATCTCATTTGTTGCACCTTTAAGCTATTATAGGCCAGGCTGTCGGCCAGATCATTCTTCGACAACACCGAGAGCCCGTCTTCCAATGTTGGGAACCCGAAGCTCTTGCTCATCTCCCGACAGACAGAAATCTCCTTGCTGTCAGGGAGACAATACAAAAAGTCTTCTTCTCCACTGCCATTAAATATTAACGCCCCCTTTGGATACTTCAGTTTTTGGGCGTAGCGCTGGGCCTCTTGCTCTTCTTTTTCTGATAATTTTTTCCCCGAAGCATGACGAACAATATAATCACGGACTTTGGAGGATGCTTCGGGGGCAATGACACCGATTTCTTCAACAAAAGTTGGCTCTGTTATTTTTTCTTCCTCAGTTTCCAAGGATTTTATCTTCGCGGGCTCTGAGGACCCAGCTTCGGCTTCAGTTTCTTGCTCTGGAGCTTTAATATCAGAAATTTCAGTTTTCGCTTCGGGAACGGCAGTATTCTTCTTTGGGGGAGTGCTTGAAGATTTAATTGTTTCCAGTACATCTAACACATTTGCCATTCTCTTTCTTTTCGGAGTCACTGCTGGCACTTTTTGATTTTTTACTGTCTCAACATTTGCTGCAGGACTCAAAACTTCTGATGTTTTTTCTTCAGTTGGTTTTTTCACTTCTTCCATTTTTTCTGTGGATGGCGCTTCGGCCATCTCTTTGGTTTCTGGTAGCAAAATCTCTGGTTCTTTCAATTTTATCCTTGTTGGCGCTTCGGCCATTTCTGCAACTTCTGGCAGCAAGGTTGATTTGCTTGGCTTTTCAGCCTCGGTGGCCGAAGAAGTCTCTCCGGTGAACTCGGGCACCGAAGCTGGTTCAATATAGCGCGGCCTATGTGTGAGGACCTTTATCCTTTTTCTTTTCGGTTCTGGCTCGCTAGGAGCAGTTGCAGCTTCTTCTTTTGCAGAGGTTGTGTTTTTTCTCTTCTGCCCTCGAATGGGATAGCGATAGTCAGGGTAGACGAACCCGATTGCATCAAACACCCGATTCAGCCTCTTCTTTTTTCGGCCTCCGAAGGCTGCTGACAGTGCAGTATCTTCAGCCTTCGAATAAGCCCCAAGCAGCTCATCACTTAATTTTTCAATGCTTTTTAACCAGTCATCATCTGGTTCAACGAATTTATCTCCGAACTTAAAGGTGTACTTCAGTCTGACAAGTCCACC
The DNA here is from genome assembly GCF_902167145.1 of Zea mays. Lineage (NCBI taxonomy): Eukaryota > Viridiplantae > Streptophyta > Magnoliopsida > Poales > Poaceae > Zea > Zea mays. The sequence goes on from NC_050103.1 coordinate 27,594,420, forward strand.
TTCATCGGCCTCTTTTATGGTTTCTTGCGGCATTTCCCATTTCTCCGCGAGCGGCCATACCCTGAAGGCAATATGCTCTTGTACTAAATCTCTCGTTCCAATAAAAGAACAGATAACGCCGAAGGCCCTCTGGCATTCTTCGGCAGCTTCATTCATTTCAACCTTCGGCCTCCGAAGGCCGAAGCTTTGCCAAATAGGGCGCATAATTATACCTTTGATATCTTCTCGTACTGACAGGTCATTCTTCACATAAAACCATTCTGTCATCCAGTCGCCGGGCCATCTCTTCCGAAAGGTTGGCACGGGACAGCTTGACCCGGACCGAGAAACGAAACTGTAGCAGCCAAAATTATTATGATACTGTTCCTTACCCCAAGGTTTTGTTTCGTATGATAATTCGTGTATATTGCAGAAGCTTTTTGCATCAGGCTTCAGACCTTGGCTTCTCACGGCCCACACGAAGATATTCAGCCTTATGATTGCCTCGGGGGTAAGTTGGTGAAGATAGACTTCGAAGATTTTCAACACCTCCACGACGAAGCTGCTCAAGGGAAATCGCAGCCCAGCTTTCAAAAAGCTTCGGTATACCACGACTTCATTCTCTTCAGGGTGTGGACAAGTCTTCTCCCCTTCGTCGGCCCTCACAATGGACAAATCCCGGAAATACCTTCCTCTCATGTTGACAAGATGATTCTCTTTGATAGTTGATTTACCATAAACTGAATGGCTTGGTCGCCAGGGACGATCTTCGGAGTCTTCACCACCGCTGTCCACATCATAACTGTCGCTGTCACCAGTATCCTCAGACAAGCCTTCTAGAATTTCCTTGGTGATTTTCTCTGTGTTGGTCTTCGACATCGCTATAAGAAACCCCAAGTTTTTCTCTTCGTCAAGACTCAGCTTCATCTCAGCAGCAGCCTTCTTATCTCCAGACATCTTCGGAAACACTAAAAACTGTTTTCAAAGCCGAAGCTTCAAAACTAAAAGCTCAGCAAATCTTAGTGCACAAAAGCTAAAAATCGAGTGAGCGAGAGCAGATGGCAAGAGAGCGTGCCAAATGAGTTTGCGGTATGACCGTATTTATACGCCCAGTGCGTTGAAAATTGAAAGACCCCGCTTGTCAGTGAATGTTGCTATTCTAGCAAAGGGAAGGTGTTTTTTCGGACCTTCGGCGTAAAGCCTTCGTCCATGTCGCAATCTAAATTTATTGTTTTAAACAAATTAATATTGCGAGGGGCTACTGTTGGGGGCCTTCGGCTTACGAAGGTCCTCAAAAACAGGATTTAACAGTATTTCTGGAGTTTAATGTGTGAACAGGCGTCTTCGGACTCGAGTCGGTATCACAGCAGACCAGAATAATACGAAGGTTGATACAGCGCCGAAGGTGTGAGCAGGAAAGCTTCGGCATGATAGCAACAAAATGAAACCGACTTAAAGATGAAAAGGCTATTCAGACCTCGATAGATTACAATAGTATTATTATCAAATGTAAAGGGCATGAATGTAATTTTGCATAGGCTGTGTCCTGTGCCTATAAATAGGTGAACAGTTCCCCTGTACTGTTCACGCTGATTTGGCATTCACTTTTGCGTCACGCTTTGTCGGGGACCATAATTAGGGGTACCCTCAAGACGCCTAATTCTCAGCTGGTAACCCCCATCAGCATAAAGCTGCAAAGGCCTGATGGGTACGATTAAGTCAGGGATCAGTCCACACGAGTGACTCGATCACGCTTCACCCGAGCCTAGCCTCGGCCAAGGGCAGCCGACCTCGAGAGACTTCCGTCTCGCCCGAGGCCCCCCTTTTTACGGCGGACACATCACTGGCTCGCCCAAGGCCTTGGCTTCGCTCAGAAGCAACCTTGACTAAATCGCCACACCGACTGACCAAATTGCAGGAGCATTTAACGCAAAGGTGGCCTGACACCTTTATCCTGACACGCGCCCCCGGCAGAGCCGAAGTGACCGCCGTCACTCCACCGCTCCACTGACCAGTCTGACAGAAGGACAGCGCCGCCTGCGCCACTCCGACTGCAGTGCCACTCGACAGAGTGAGTCTGACAGGCAGTCAGGCCTTGCCAAAAGCGCCACGGCGAACTCCGCTCCGCCCGACCCCAGGGCTCGGACTCAGGCTAAGACCCGGAAGACGGCGAACTCCGCTCCGCCCGACCCCAGGGCTCGGACTCGGGCTAAGACCCGGAAGACGGCGAACTCCGCTCCGCCCGACCCCAGGGCTCGGACTCGGGCTAAGACCCGGAAGACGGCGAAACTCCGCCTCGCCCGACCCCAGGGCTCGGACTCGGGCTAAGACCCGGAAGACGACGAAACTCCGCCTCGCCCGACCCCAGGGCTCGGACTCGGGCTAAGACCCGGAAGACGACGAAACTCCGCCTCGCCCGACCCTAGGGCTCGGACTCCGCCCTGGCCTCGGCCGAACGACTTCCGCCTCGCCCGACCCCATGGCTCGGGCTCGGCCTCGGCAACAGAAGACAGACTCAACCTCGGCTTCGGAGGAGCCCCCACGTCACCCTGCCTAGGGCACAGACCCGCCATGTCAACAGGAAGCGCCATCATCATCCTACCCCGAATCGACTCGGGTCACGGAGAACAAGACCGGCGTCCCATCCGGCCTGCTCCGCCGGATGGGCAATAATGGCGCTCCACCAGCTCTGTGACGACGGCGGCCCCCAGCTCTCTTACGGAAGCAGGACGACGTCAGCAGGGACTTGACCGCTCCAACAGCTGTCCCTCCACCAGGCTCCGTCGCACCTCCGACAGCCACGACATCACGCCAGCAAGGTGCCAAGATCTCTCCGGCTGCCACATTGGCATGTACCTAGGGCACTAGCTCTCTCTCCGCTAGACACGTAGCACTCTGCTACACCCCCCATTGTACACCTGGATCCTCTCCTTACGACTATAAAAGGGAGGACCAGGGCCTTCTTAGAGAAGGTTGGCCGCGCGGGACCGAGGACGGGACAGGCGCTCTCTTGGGGCCGCTCGCTTCCCTCACCCGCGTGGACGCTTGTAACCCCCCTACTGCAAGCGCACCTGACCTGGGCGCGGGACGAACACGAAGGCCGCGGGACTTCCACCTCTCTCACGCTCGACTCCGGCCACCTCGCCTCTCCCCCCTTCGCGCTCGCCCACGCGCTCGACCCATCTGGGCTGGGGCACGCAGCACACTCACTCATCGGCTTAGGGACCCCCCTGTCTCGAAACGCCGACAGTTGGCGCGCCAGGTAGGGGCCTGCTGCGTGCTGACGAACAACTCCCCGTCAAGCTCCAGATGGGCAGTCTCCAGCAACCTCTCCGGCCCGGGGCGGTGCTTCATTTCGGGACTCTTGAGTTCATGTCCTTCGACGGCAGCTGCGACATGATGCTCCTTCCACCGCCGCGCGACGACGACAATGGCGGCCGACAACCCGCCCGCTGGCGGCGGAATCGACGACATCTTCCTCGCGTGGTGGAAGAGCAACATTCGGGCTCGCTCCGTTCTCTCCCCCGCCAACGGAGGAGGAGGCGGGGCCATCAAGGCCAGGCGGGAGGCCGCGCTTCGTTGGCCGTCGAGCGAATCGACGCCCCCGACGCCCCGACGGAAGGCACGCCGGACGTCGACCTCGCGTTCAAGACGGAGGCAAGCGCCGTCCCCCCCGCGACACGCTGACCCCGAACAAGAAGACGACGCCAGCGCGCTCGCGGAAAGCCTGCAGGACGTCGCCCTTGTACCTGAGACGACGGTGCAACCAGTCCCCGGTGTGACTACGTCGCTCCTCGTCGACCAAAAGGTACCGACTAACTCCCATCTTGCGTCATTTCGACTCGGCCTCAACCCGCCAAACGACCTCGTTTTGGCGGGCGCTCTCATTGAGGTGAGTGCAACCCCACTGGGGTTTTGTATGCGGTCACCTTGGGACCGGCTGACGGACGTCTCGACTTACGGGCCCTCTGGGTCCGAGGAAGATGACGATCCCAGCATCTGTTGGGATTTCTCCGGACTTGGCAACCCCAGTGCCATGCGGGACTTCATGACCGCATGTGACTACTGCCTATCTGACTGTTCCGACGGAAGCCGCAGCCTTGGCAACGAGAGCTGCGGCCCAAGCCGCGAATGTTTCCACATCGAGCTAGGGGATCCCTCCGAAGGCAACCATCTCGGCATGCCGGAGGACGGTGATCTTCCTAGGCCGGTACCTCGCGCCGACATCCCACGGGAGCTAGCTGTGGTCCCCGCTCCGGCGGGGGGTTACGACCCACAACTCGAGCAAGTCCGCGAGGCGCAGGCCAGGCTCAACGAGGGAACAGGAGCGCTTGAGCCGGTCCGTCGGGACGTCGGGCAGGTATGGGCGGGCCAACCCCTGGCCGGAGAAATACGTCACCTGCCCCAAGGTCTCCAGCACCGCGTCGCCAACGATGCCAGGGTCAGGCCGCCGCCCGCATCCAGCGGGGTTGGTCAGAACCTGGCAGCCGCAGCGATGCTCCTCCGCGCGATGCCGGAGCCATCAACCACCGAGGGTCGGCGAATCCAGGGAGAGCTCAAGAATCTCCTGGAAGGCGCTGCGGCCCGACGGGCCGAGAGCACTGCCTCCCGAAGGCAAGGATATCCCTCGGAACCTCACGCCGCGACTTCCCGATTCATGCGGGAAGCCTCGGTCTACACCGGGCGCACGCGCAACACCGCGCCTGCGGCCCCGGGCCACCTCGGCAACGAGCACCATCGACGCGGCCGTCGGGCTCACCTCGACGAAAGGGTGCGCCGAGGCTACCACCCCAGGCGTGGGGGGCGCTACGACAGCGGGGAGGATCGGAGTCCCTCGCCCGAACCACCCGGTCCGCAGGCCTTCAGTCGGGCCATCCGACGGGCGCCATTCCCGACCCGGTTCCGACCCCCGACTACTATCACAAAGTACTCGGGGGAAACGAGACCGGAACTGTGGCTCGCGGACTACCGCCTTGCCTGCCAACTGGGTGGCACGGACGACGACAACCTCATCATCCGTAACCTCCCCCTGTTCCTCTCCGACACTGCTCGCGCCTGGTTGGAGCACCTGCCTCCGGGGCAGATCTCCAACTGGGACGACTTGGTCCAAGCCTTCGCTGGCAATTTCCAGGGCACATACGTGCGCCCCGGGAATTCCTGGGACCTTCGAAGCTGCCGGCAACTGCCGGGGGAGTCGCTCCGGGACTACATCCGGCGATTCTCGAAGCAGCGTACCGAGCTGCCCAACATCACCGACTCGAATGTCATCGGCGCGTTCCTCGCCGGCACCACATGCCGCGACCTGGTGAGCAAGCTGGGTCGCAAGACCCCCACCAGGGCGAGCGAGCTGATGGACATCGCCACCAAGTTCGCCTCTGGCCAGGAGGCGGTTGAAGCTATCTTCCGAAAGGACAAGCAGCCCCAGGGCCGCCCATCGGAAGAGGCTCCCGAGGCGTCTGCTCCGCGCGGCGCCAAGAAGAAAGGCAAGAAGAAGTCGCAATCGAAACGCGACGCCGCTGACGTGGACCTTGTCGCCGCCGCCGAGTACAAGAACCCTCGGAAGCCCCCCGGAGGTGCAAACCTCTTCGACAAGATGCTCAAGGAGCCGTGCCCCTACCATCAGGGGCCCGTCAAGCGCACCCTCGAGGAGTGCGTTATGCTTCGGCGTCACTTCCACAGGGCCGGGCCACCCGCCGAGGGTGGCAGGGCCCGCGTCGACGACAAGAACGAAGATCACCAAGCAGGAGAGTTCCCCGAGGTCCGCGACTGCTTCATGATCTATGGAGGGCACACGGCGAATGCCTCGGCTCGGCATCGCAAGCAAGAGCGCCGGGAGGTCTGCTCGGTGAAGGTGGCGGCGCCAGTCTACCTAGACTGGTCCGACAAGCCCATCACCTTCGACCAGGCCGACCACCCCGACCATGTGCCGAGCCCGGGGACATACCCGCTCGTCGTCGACCCCGTCGTCGGCAATGTCAGGCTCACCAAGGTCCTGATGGATGGGGGCAGCTGCCTCAACATCATCTACGCCGAGACCCTCAAGCTCCTGCGCGTCGATCTGTCCTCCGTCCGAGCAGGCGCTGCGCCCTTCCACGGGATCATCCCTGGGAAGCGCGTCCAGCCCCTCGGGCGACTCGACCTCCCCGTCTGCTTCGGGATGCCCTCCAACTTCCGAAGGGAGACCCTGACGTTCGAGGTGGTCGGGTTCCGAGGAACCTACCACGCCGTACTAGGGAGGCCATGCTACGCGAAGTTCATGGCCGTCCCCAACTACACCTACCTGAAGCTCAAGATGCCGGGCCCCAACGGGGTCATCACCGTCGGCCCCACGTACAAACACGCGTTCGAATGCGACGTGGAGTGCGTGGAGTACGCCGAGGCCCTCGCCGAGTCCGAGGCCCTCATCGCCGACCTGGAGAACCTCTCCAAGGAGGTGCCAGACGTGAAGCGCCATGCCGGCAACTTCGAGCCAGCGGAGACGGTCAAGGCCGTCCCTCTTGACCCCGGTGGCGACACCGCCAAGCAGATCCGGATCGGTTCCGGGCTCGACCCCAAATAGGAAGCAGTGCTCGTCGACTTTCTCCGCGCAAACGCCGACGTCTTTGCGTGGAGTCCCTCGGACATGCCCGGCATACCGAGGGATGTCGCCGAGCACTCGCTGGATATTCGGGCCGGAGCCCGACCCGTCAGGCAGCCTCTGCGCCGATTCGATGAGGAGAAGCGCAGAGTGATTGGCGAAGAGATCCACAAGCTAATGGCAGCAGGGTTCATCAAAGAGGTATTCCATCCCGAATGGCTTGCCAACCCTGTGCTTGTGAGGAAGAAAGGGGGGAAATGGCGGATGTGTGTAGACTACACTGGTCTCAATAAAGCATGTCCGAAGGTTCCCTACCCTCTGCCTCGCATCGACCAAATCGTGGATTCCACCGCAGGGTGCGAAACCCTGTCCTTCCTTGATGCCTACACAGGGTATCACCAGATCCGGATGAAAGAGTCCGACCAGCTTGCGACTTCCTTCATCACGCCGTTCGGCATGTACTGCTATGTCACCATGCCGTTCGGTTTGAGGAATGCGGGCGCGACGTACCAGCGGTGCATGAACCATGTGTTCGGCGAACACATCGGTCGCACAGTCGAGGCCTACGTCGATGACATCGTAGTCAAGACAAGGAAGGCTTCCGACCTCCTCTCCGACCTTGAAGTGACATTCCGATGTCTCAAGGCGAAAGGAGTCAAGCTCAATCCCGAGAAGTGTGTCTTCGGGGTGCCCCGAGGCATGCTCCTAGGGTTCATCGTCTCCGAGCGAGGCATCGAAGCCAACCCGGAGAAGATCGCGGCCATCACCAGCATGGGACCCATCAAGGACTTAAAAGGTGTACAGAGGGTCATGGGATGCCTCGCGGCCCTGAGCCGCTTCATCTCACGCCTCGGCGAAAGAGGTCTGCCTCTGTACCGCCTCTTAAGGAAGGCCGAGTGTTTCGCTTGGACCCCTGAGGCCGAGGAAGCCCTCGGCAACCTAAAGGCGCTCCTTACGAAGGCGCCTGTCTTGGTGCCCCCGGCGGATGGAGAAGCCCTCTTGGTCTACGTCGCCGCGACCACGCAGGTGGTTAGCGCCGCGATTGTGGTCGAGAGGCAAGAGGAAGGGCATGCATTGCCCGTTCAGAGGCCGGTCTACTTCGTCAGCGAAGTGCTGTCCGAGACCAAGATCCGCTACCCACAAGTTCAAAAGCTGCTGTATGCTATGATCCTGACAAGGCGGAAGCTGCGACACTACTTCGAGTCTCATCCGGTAACTGTGGTGTCATCCTTCCCCCTGGGGGAGATCATCCAGTGCCGAGAGGCCTCGGGCAGGATCGCAAAGTGGGCGGTGGAAATCATGGGCGAAACAATCTCGTTCGCCCCTCGGAAGGCCATCAAGTCCCAGGTGTTGGCAGACTTCGTGGCCGAATGGGTCGACACCCAGCTGCCGACGGCTCCGATCCGACCGGAGCTTTGGACCATGTTTTTCGATGGGTCGCTGATGAAGACGGGAGCCGGCGCGGGCCTGCTCTTCATCTCGCCCCTCGGAAAGCACTTGCGCTACGTGCTGCGCCTCCATTTCCTGGCGTCCAACAATGTGGCCGAGTACGAAGCTCTGGTCAACGGGTTGCGGATCGCCATCGAGCTAGGGGTCAGACGCCTCGACGCCCGCGGTGATTCGCAGCTCGTCATCGACCAAGTCATGAAGAACTCCCACTGCCGCGACCCGAAGATGGAGGCCTACTGCGACGAGGTTCGGCGCCTGGAAGACAAGTTCTTTGGGCTCGAGCTCAACCACATCGCTCGGCGCTACAACGAAACTGCAGACGAGCTGGCTAAAATAGCCTCGGGGCGAACGACGGTCCCCCCGGACGTCTTCTCCCGGGATCTGCATCAACCCTCCGTCAAGCTCGACGACGCGCCCGAGCCCGAGGTACCCTCGGCTCAGCCCGAGGTACCCTCGGCTCGGTCCGAGGCACCCTCGGCACAGCCCGAGGTACCCTCGGCCCCCGAGGGCGAGACACTGGACGTCGAGGAAGAGCAGAGCGGGGCCACGCCAGATCAAGATTGGCAGGCCCTGTACCTGCAATATCTCCGTCGAGGAGAGCTACCCCTCGACCAAGTCGAGGCTCGGCGGGTAGCGCGACGCGCCAAGTCATTCGTCCTGCTGGGCGATGAAGAGGAGCTCTACCATCGCAGCACCTCGGGCATCCTCCAGCGATGCATCTCCATCGCCGAAGGTCGGGAATTGCTGCAAGAAATACACTCGGGGGCTTGCGGCCACCACGCAGCGCCCCGAGCCCTTGTCGGGAATGCTTTCCGACAAGGCTTCTACTGGCCAACGGCGGTGGCTGACGCCACTAGAGTTGTCCGCACCTACGAAGGGTGCCAATTCTATGCGAAGCAGACCCACCTGCCCGCTCAGGCTCTGCAGACGATACCCATCACCTGGCCCTTCGCTGTATGGGGTCTGGACCTCGTCGGTCCCTTGCAGAAGGCGCCCGGGGGCTACACGCACCTGCTGGTCGCCATCGACAAATTCTCCAAGTGGATCGAGGTCCGACCTCTGAACAGCATCGGGTCCGAGCAGGCGGTGGCGTTCTTCACCAACATCATCCATCGCTTCGGGGTCCCGAACTCCATCATCACCGACAACGGCACCCAGTTCACCGGCAAAAAATTCCTGAATTTTTGCGAGGATCACCATATCAGGGTGGACTGGGCCGTCGTGGCTCATCCCATGTCGAATGGGCAAGTAGAGCGTGCCAACGGCATGATTCTACAAGGGCTCAAGCCTCGGATCTACAACGACCTCAACAAGTTCGGCAAGCGATGGATGAAGGAACTCCCCTCGGTGGTCTGGAGCCTAAGGACGACGCCGAGTCGTGCCACGGGCTTCACGCCGTTTTTCCTGGTCTACGGGGCTGAAGCTATCTTGCCCACTGACCTGGAATACGGCTCCCCGAGGACGAGGGCCTACACCGATGAAAGCAACCAAGCTAGCCGAGAGGAATCACTGGACCAGCTGGAGGAGGCTCGGGACAGGGCCTTACTACACTCGGCGCGGTACCAGCAGTCCCTGCGACGCTACCACGCCCGAGGGGTCCGGTCCCGAGACCTCCAGGTGGGCGATCTGGTGCTTCGGCTGCGGCAAGACGCCCGAGGGAGGCACAAGCTCACGCCCCCCTGGGAAGGCCATTCGTCATCGCCAAAGTTCTGAAGCCCGGAACATACAAGCTGGCCAACAATCAAGGCGAGATCTACGACAACGCTTGGAACATCAAACAGCTACGTCGCTTCTACCCTTAAGATGTTTTCAAGTTGTTCACATACCACGCACCTACGCAAAGTTTAGTCGTCAAGGAAGGGTCGGCCTAGCCTCGGCAAAGCCCGACCCTCCCTCGGGGGCTAAAAGGGGGGAGACCCCCTCTGCGTCGAATTTTTCCTCGAAAAAGGATCTCTTTTTAGCAGGATTTATTTCGTACTTCTTGACTACTTCGAAAAGCGGATCCTGGAAACGACGGAGTACACGTAAGCAGCCAAGGCTGACCGAGCCGAGGGACTCCTACGCCTCCGGGATACGGATACCTCACTCATCACCTTCTGCGATAAGTAACTCACGCTCGGATAAAGCGACTCCGTGGACCGAACAAGTCTTCACGTTCGGAAGCTCTCCTGCCGAAGCAGTCCTTCAAGCTTTCTCGACTAAGTCGGGGACAGGGCCTCATGAACGGGTGAAAGTACGCGTAAGCGGCAAGGCCGACCGAGCCGAGGGATTCCCACGCCTCTGGGATACGGATACCTCACTCGTCCCTTCCGCGAGAAGCAACTCTCGCTCACACAAACATCCCTGTTACCGACAGAGTCCAGATGCTCGAAACAAGAGGAAAAAAGACGCAGCTTCGCAAGCGCGGCGAGGGTGTGTTTTCCGGCCTCGGCGGCCGCAGAAGGCACACGCTACAAGACGGTCTGATCCTGCAGGCTCGGGTCTTCACGCTGAAGGGAGCCGTAGCACCCTCGGCATCGACGACGTCTTCAGCAAAGTCCGACCCAGCCTCGGACGGCGACGCGGTCCAGGGACTCCTCCGGGAATCCGGGCCGAGCAGGCGGCTCGGTCGGTTACCCCTGGGGCCTCGGCCGACCGGCTTCCAAGGGCGCCAGCCCGACCCGAGGCCTCGGCTGATCGACTTTGGCGTCGGCTCCACTGACGGACAACACGGCTAGGCTCCGGCCAACCAGGTTCCCATTTTCGAGCCAACTCCGCCTCTGTTCATACTGATATCGCTACCCCTGGCCTCGGTCCATCAAAGGGCGGCCGAGGGGTCTCTTTAACTAAGCTAGAGGAGCCCCAGACAACAAGGCCGAACGGGCCGAGGGATTCCTACGCCCCCGGGATACAGATACCTCACCCGTCACCTTGACACGGGGCGACTCATGCTTGGTAAAGCGGTTCAGATAATTAACAGGCGAGACTTAGTGCTCGAAAATGAGGAAAAGACACGGCTCCGTGCCGAAATTACATACATGTTCAGGCCTCGACAGCCACAATGAACAAAGAACACCGGCATTCGAGATGCCATTACAAATGGAACTCTGGTTCCCCCTCCGCGGGTACGAACGACCCCACTCCATGGGGAAGGCCCGCGGAGCAACAGAAGACCAACGGGTGGCTCGCCGCCGCCCATCCTAACTACGGCGACAGTGGGCCGGCGCTGCTGCGATCTTGCCCTCGCCCTCGCCGACGCTCGAGGGGCGAGGACAAGCACGCCGGCACGGTGGCCCGGGGCGCGGGTGGTGGCAGTGATCCCGTCGGCGACGGGGACTTCTCGAGCCGCCTCCGCCTCGGCGCCGATGGCAGGGGACACCAGCCCCCGGCAGATCCCCACTCAAATCCTCCCAGACGAGTGGGGCACCGGCCTCCGTGCGAGGGCGCCGTCCCAGTGCAAAAGCAGGACCACCCCAGAACACGAACGCCGCCCTAACAGCGCGCGGCATCGTGGATGGTCCTCCCGTGCACACGGCGCGGCGGTCACCCACCGGCAGGAGGGGCCGCCGGAAGCCCGGCCGACGACTCCGACACGCTGGAGGTGACGACGCCCGCTGTCGATCAGCCCCACGCTGTCTAAGTCCGCGCCGTCCGCAGGGCCAGCGAGCGCCTCCACCCCCAAACGCCACGGAAAAGGGTGACCCGCGGATCCGCGCGGAAGGTAGAGCGCCGGCTCAGCGTGGCCCCCACCCCAGCGAGGATGATGAACATCCTTGAAGCTGAGGGTGGGACCAAGATCGCAGCCCGGCTTGCTCTTCCCCACCCAGAAACTGGTGGTCACCATCCTGGGTGATCGCCGGCGTAGGGGTGCGACCGGGCCGGCTGATGAAAATCCTTGAAGCCGAACGATGGCTGAGAGGTACCAACTCCCATGGGGTTGCGTTCCTCCAACGAGGAGGCGGAAAGGCGGCGGATACCCCCCATCCGGGGGCTTGGAAGATGGAAAGACACGACGTATAAGGGAGGAAGAAGGCATGGTTGCCTTCCGAAAGGAGTCTCCCTCCTTTTAAAGGCAACTCTCCCTACGTGCGCCCCCAGACACCGCGGGCTGAGTCTTCTCCAACACGCTCCAAGGCCCTCGGGGGCTGGGTCCCGCATGTCATGCAAACCGGCTCAGGGCAGAAGAAGCCAAACCGCCGCGCGTGGTGCGCACGACCGCCCAGCGGTTACAAGCGACCCCCCACTTTTGCCCAGACCAACGGGCGGAAGAGGCAGGCAGCCATGCAGGCGGCATGCAACCGCGCCAGGTGGACGCGCTTCTCCGACTTCTGACACGCCAGCTTGGGAACCCAGGCCCACGCGTCAAGCAACCGGCGCGCCAGTTGCTGCATGCAAGCAACCGCACCGCCACTTGTGCCACCATCGCGCCTCTTCGGTTGCGGAGCCTATGCCGCGACTCGAGGCGACCCAACAGCGCCAGCCTGGCGCGTCGGTCAAAGCGACCGAAAGTGGGCCGGCAGTAATGGTGGTGGCAGGCGGGCGGACGCAACAGTCACGTCGTCAGCCAGGCTCACGTCCCGTCCCGGGACAGCAAGAGAGCCTCCTCCCACGGCGTGAAGACGGTGCACCCGTGACCCGTTCCTCGAACGGATCGCGCACGCGCAACGGCCGCCCCGCCAACCACTCGCCCCGTCGCATTAACTCCGCGGCGGGACAGGCGGCGCCTCTGGCGGGAGAAGCGCGCGACGCTTCACCTTCGCCGTAATAACCACGTCAGAAAAGGTACGCCACGTCATTCGATTTCGTATCCTTTTCCTTTTTCCTCTTTCTCTATCTCTTGCAACAGAGACTGGGAAAGGGGGATACCCCGAAAAGGACCCTTCTCCGCGAAGGAACCGGGCTCCGAGCCCCCCCTACTGATCAGGGGTTCAAAGACTGGCCCTCCGAAGGGTTCAACAGTCGCCTCAGATCGCGTGGGCCCGACACCCACTACTGGTCAGGGGCTCGAAGGCCAGCCCCCCGAAGGGTTCCATGGCCGCCTCAGGCTACTCGGGCTCCGCGCCCATTACTGATCAGGGGTTCGAAGGCTGGCCCCCGAAGGGTTCACAGTCGCCTCAGACACCGAGCGAGGGATGACCAGGGGTACGTTCGATACATAACCAAGGCTCGGGCTGCGCTCCCGAGGTACCCTAGGACATTTCCGAGACCAGCGGGAACGATCTTGTAACGGAATCCCATCGGAGGGAGGCATCGAGCCCTCGGACCCCGTCGCCAGGGGACCGGGTCCGGCAAATCACCCGCAGGTACTTTTGGGCGTGCCTCCGGGCCCCTAGCCGACCCCCAACGAACGGGGCACGGACGTCCACTCGGATTACCCGCTTGCAGCTCACCGGAGACACCATGTTCGGTGCCCATCGAGGGTAACATGGCGCACTCCCCCCTCCTCCTTGCGGAAAGGCGACGTAGGGGCGTATGTAAAAAGTCGAGTCTGTCCCTGATCGTCCTCTCGCCCTGTGCAGAGGCTCGGGGGCTGCTCTCGCAAAAACCGGCTCCGGCCAAACCGTTGACAGCGTCAACATACCAGCCCGAGAGCTTGGGCCCCGACCGTGCACCCGGGCTACGGCCAGTTCGCATGAGGGAACGACCAGACCAGCCGAAGCGTTACGCGAGGTATTAAGACCTCGAAGGAGTGTAACCACTCCTCCGAGGCCTCGGGGGCTACACCCGGCGGGTGCGCTCGCGCGCACCCACCAGAACAAAATGCAACCGAGAAAGGCTGGTCCCCTTGCAAAAAAGTGCGACGAAAGCCTCCAAGCGAGTGCTAACACTCCCTTCGAGGCTCGGGGGCTACTGTCGGGGACCATAATTAGGGGTACCCTCAAGACGCCTAATTCTCAGCTGGTAACCCCCATCAGCATAAAGCTGCAAAGGCCTGATGGGTACGATTAAGTCAGGGATCAGTCCACACGAGTGACTCGATCACGCTTCACCCGAGCCTAGCCTCGGCCAAGGGCAGCCGACCTCGAGAGACTTCCGTCTCGCCCGAGGCCCCCCTTTTTACGGCGGACACATCACTGGCTCGCCCAAGGCCTTGGCTTCGCTCAGAAGCAACCTTGACTAAATCGCCACACCGACTGACCAAATTGCAGGAGCATTTAACGCAAAGGTGGCCTGACACCTTTATCCTGACACGCGCCCCCGGCAGAGCCGAAGTGACCGCCGTCACTCCACCGCTCCACTGACCAGTCTGACAGAAGGACAGCGCCGCCTGCGCCACTCCGACTGCAGTGCCACTCGACAGAGTGAGTCTGACAGGCAGTCAGGCCTTGCCAAAAGCGCCACGGCGAACTCCGCTCCGCCCGACCCCAGGGCTCGGACTCGGGCTAAGACCCGGAAGACGGCGAACTCCGCTCCGCCCGACCCCAGGGCTCAGACTCGGGCTAAGACCCGGAAGACGGCGAACTCCGCTCCGCCCGACCCCAGGGCTCGGACTCGGGCTAAGACCCGGAAGACGACGAAACTCCGCCTCGCCCGACCCCAGGGCTCGGACTCGGGCTAAGACCCGGAAGACGACGAAACTCCGCCTCGCCCGACCCCAGGGCTCGGACTCCGCCCTGGCCTCGGCCGAACGACTTCCGCCTCGCCCGACCCCATGGCTCGGGCTCGGCCTCGGCAACAGAGGACAGACTCAACCTCGGCTTCGGAGGAGCCCCCACGTCACCCTGCCTAGGGCACAGACCCGCCACGTCAACAGGAAGCGCCATCATCATCCTACCCCGAATCGACTCGGGTCACGGAGAACAAGACCGGCGTCCCATCCGGCCTGCTCCGCCGGATGGGCAATAATGGCGCTCCACCAGCTCTGTGACGACGGCGGCCCCCAACTCTCTTACGGAAGCAGGACGACGTCAGCAGGGACTTGACCGCTCCAACAGCTGTCCCTCCGCCAGGCTCTGTCGCACCTCCGACAGCCACGACATCACGCCAGCAAGGTGCCAAGATCTCTCCGGCTGCCACATTGGCATGTACCTAGGGCACTAGCTCTCTCTCCGCTAGACACGTAGCACTCTGCTACACCCCCCATTGTACACCTGGATCCTCTCCTTACGACTATAAAAGGGAGGACCAGGGCCTTCTTAGAGAAGGTTGGCCGCGCGGGACCGAGGACGGGACAGGCGCTCTCTTGGGGCCGCTCGCTTCCCTCACCCGCGTGGACGCTTGTAACCCCCCTACTGCAAGCGCACCTGACCTGGGCGCGGGACGAACACGAAGGCCGCGGGACTTCCACCTCTCTCACGCTCGACTCCGGCCACCTCGCCTCTCCCCCCTTCGCGCTCGCCCACACGCTCGACCCATCTGGGCTGGGGCACGCAGCACACTCACTCGTCGGCTTAGGGACCCCCCTGTCTCGAAACGCCGACACGCTTGTACTTTCATCTCCTTCAAGTTGAAGGTACATTTGTAATCCAACGTTATTTCTGTTTATACATAATAATAATATATAATTGTTTATGTTGTTCATTATATTCCTTACAATTCATCCTTCGTCATTATATAATGTATTTATGAAGGTACGCCCTTCATAACCTTCGTCCGAAAACCATTATATCCTAAGGGGAATAATGCTTCGAAGGACGAAGGATTTTACCGATTAACATTTTCTATGTTGCCTTGTTCTTGACTCATAGTATTTGAGAACAAGTCCCCAACATGCATTGTATAGTGCGATGGGAAGTGCTGCTGGGACGGGTGAGGATTCCGGTAACAATCCTCCTCAAAAAGGTCATGTGCGGACTGTCCGAACATTGGCCCGGACCGTCCGTGATTATGTGCGGACCGTCCGTTGTTGTACGCGGACGGTCCGACTGGGTAGTTTAGATTCTGTGTCGTGTGTGGTGGTTCGGGCGCATATCTAGGTAACTCATTAAAAATCGGCCCGACTGTTGTTGGTCCGGACGGTCCGCGCTAACGTGCGGACGGTCCGGGCATGTGCAGATCGACTGATTTGCTGCCGATTTGCGGTTGCTCAGGGTATGTGCCCATCGGCATCCCATAAAGGGGTTGTGACTGGTCGTGACAACCTGTAGCCGATGTGTTACGCGTGTTACCTCCTAACTCAACCTCGTGCGAAGGAAAATTTGTGATACTAGATTTATCAAATGCACGCACTAGTCTCTTAAGATCGCTTTGCATACCCCCTATGATGTTCTGCATTTGTTCACGCTGATCTTCTACATAATTTCTAAGAGATTGCAGATCGTTGGTATTACTTACATTGGGGATATCTGGCGTGGGTTGGAGCGAAGCCGGATCCGTCGCCCGATGTCGGACGACCTTGTTGTTCCTGTCCACTTTGAAGTTGGCCAAGAACTTTGCTTTCGCCTCCTGGATCATCCGCTCCTTGTGCTCCTCGAACTGGAGCTGCTCGTCAGCCGGCAAGGTTTCCCAAGTCGGCTCTATGATGTTGCTTGGAGAAATATCAGAGCTATCCCTTGAACCGGCCATTGAGGGCCGATTTGATGAGCTTAGATATGTCGTCCCCAGCGGAGTCGCCAAAAAGTATGTTGACGCCTTTTCGGAGCGCCAAATACTCAAGAAGAACCGGCGGCGGTGCTCTCTGGTCAGGCGCGGACGGTCCGCGGCCTAGGGCCGGACGGTCCGCGACCTGGCGCAGGGGCTAGGTTTTCTTGCCTGACGTCCGGACGGTCCGCGCCCTGGGGCCGGACGGTCCGCGCGTGTGCAGGGGCGGCGGAAGATCGCCGGCGGCGCCTGGATCTCGCTCCCGGGAGGGACCCCGTCGGGGAGGAGAGATCCTAGGGGTTGTCTAGGCTCGGGCCGGCCGACCTAGACTCCTCTAATCGACGTAGAGTCGAGGAGAGGCGGAGAATTTGGGGATCGAGAGGCTAAACTAGAACTAGACTAGAACTACTCCTAATTGTACTGGAAATAAATGCGAATAGAAGTTGTATTGATTCGATTGTTGATTCCAAATCGGCCGTAGACCTCTCTTTATATAGAGGAGGGGGGCTGGACCCTTTACACGACTGGATTTCGGGTTAATTCCGCAAATCTAGCCAACAAACATAGCACAAAACTCGGAACCCTAAACTGCTCTGCGCATGCGCGGACCGTCCGGCCCACAGGCGCGGACTGTCTGGACCGCGGACCGTCCGGCCGCTCAATATGGCGCTCAACAGTGATATTTTATTTTATACCCTTCGATTATAATCTAACTTATATAATTTTGACGAGAAACAAATGGTCTTATCATTAGCATCATAGTCAGCAAGGTAACAGACAAAACTCGACATAAATAAATCTTAGATCTATATTGATGACTACTAAGCCATTTCTAAGCTTGCAAGCCAAAAAAAAATACTGCATCCCGTTTCAAATTCGGAGGGAGGGGAAAAACGAAAAAGGTCACAGCCCGGGCCCCGGGGTAGGTGGGCGTGTTGGCTACTTGGCTCCCTTTGCCTTGGCACGCAAGCAGCCGCCGGAGGGAGACGGACCGAAACTGAAAATATCAGGTCATCATCATCATCCACGCGCGTGACATCACCACTCCTCGCGAACTAACCAAATTACTGCACGTCCCCTCGATCACTGGGCGTGACTGCGTGGGCGGGCAGACAGGAGTGGCCGCGGTGCAAAAAAAAAGGAGAGGAGAAAGAACGACGCCACAGAGGCCACGCGGCCTTTGCCGCCACGAAAAAAAAAGCCGGCTCACGTGTCGGTCCCTGACACGTGGGGCCGCCACGCACGCAGCGGATGCGGCGGGGCTGGAGCGACACGTCGGCCGCCGCCGCCGCCTCTAGGATGTCCCCGTCGCTTTCTGGTGGGACCGGCGGGGATACGGCCCGGTGCCATTGGATACCCGGCTCTGCTATCACCTACAGGTGGGTCCTGCGGCCTCTGTGGGGGTGGGGAAAGCAAACGGTCTGTTTCTTCGTTCGTTTGGTGCCTGGCTGCCTGCGGTTAAACGGGCAGCAAAGAAAAAGAAAATGATTTCCCGAAATGGGCTCGGGGAAGGGATGCTATAAAAAGTGGAGTTGTCAGCCAACAACGGCGGCAGCGAGCGCACGAAAGTTGGTTCGGAGGTTTCTTGAGGGGTTTAGCTTGGCGGCAAGTCAAATGCGAGCGGAGTGATGTGGCCCATGGAGGAAGAGGAGGTGTTCGTGACGGTGAGGCGGACGGAGCACGTCGACGTCACCTCCCGGGCGGTGGTCGTGGCTGCGGGGCGCGCCGCCGTCGCGGGGCCCAGGACGGTGCGGGTCTTCTGCGACGACTACGACGCGACCGACTCGTCCGGCGACGAAGCGGAGGAGGAGGAGGAAAAGAAGGCCGCGCGCAGGAGGGTGAAGCGCTACGTGCAGGAGATCCACCTGGAGCGGGCGGCAAAGGAGGAGGAGGAGGCGACGGCCGCGGCGTCTCTGGGGGCGGTGCTCCCGGGGCCGAAGCGGAAGCGGAAGCCCGACGGTGAGGCCTCGGAGCCCCGGTTCCGCGGCGTGCGGCGGCGGCCGTGGGGCAAGTACGCGGCGGAGATCCGCGACCCGTGGCGCCGGGTGCGGGTGTGGCTCGGCACCTTCGACACCGCCGAGGAGGCCGCCAAGGTGTACGACTCGGCCGCCGTCCAGCTCCGCGGCCGCGACGCCACCACCAACTTCCAGCAGCAGGTGGACCCCGAGCGCCTCTCACAGCCGGCGGCGTCCAAGAGCGCCGCGACATCGACATACGACTCCGGCGAGGAGTCCGTGACGGCGGTGGCGTCGCCGACCTCCGTGCTCCGCTCGTTCCCGCCCTCCGCCGACGCCGGCGGCACACGCAGCAAGGCTGCCGCGAGGAACCCGGAGACCGGCGATTCGACCATCGTGTTCGGCTGCCCCTTCTCCTTGGCCAGCGAGCTCCCGGCGCTGTACACCGAGTTCGACCTGCTGGCCGACCTCCCGCTGGACTTCCTCGCCGACGCCCCGGAGGTGGAGGCGCTGTCCCTGCCGCCGTTCTCCGCCTGCACACCCGAGGAGGAGGAGGAGTGCCCGTCCGACGCGGTGAGGTGGCGGCAGGTGGACGAATTATTCCAAGACATCACCGACCTGTTCCAGATCGACCCGCTGCCCGTCGCCTAGACTCTCTCTGCGCACCGGGTTCGCCTAGTCCGGCCAATTTTGGTTCCGCCGTCTTGTTTTTATTTGGGAAAAGCTGTATTGTTTTAGCGTATGAAGAAGGGAAGAAGAGACAAAGAAGAAGTGTCCGGCGGCGAATCCCCCTCCCCGCCAAGGAGGAAGAAGTGAGTTTTTGGCACGACCCGAGCGATGGGTGGTTGGTGGTGCGCGCTCTTTTCCCTCAGCGTTGCTGGGCCGTGGAAACTGTGGCGCCGGAGAACAGGATTCCCCGGCCGGCGAGCCGAAGACAGAGACAGGAGAAGCATTAGGGAAAATGCATGCATGGCTGTGCTCTGGCCTCTGCCCTCTGGGGGCTTGTTCGCTTTGGAGTGGATTGAGGGGGATTGGAGGGGATTAAATCTCCTCCTATACAAATTTGTATAGGAGGGGATTTAATCCCCTCCAATCCCCCTCAATCCACTCCAAAGCGAACAAACCCTGGGTTGTGCTTGTGCCCAGCTCGTGGGGCAGAGCACAGAGCAGACAGCAGAGGCGAGCGTGGCTGCCTTGCTGTGGCGTCGCGTGGCCTCGCCTGCAAATCCCCCCTCTCCTCTTTTATTTCCCCGTCCCTTTCTGCTCCATGGACATGCATCCACCGCCTTCCGTGTTGGTCGCCTGCGCAGGGCAGGGGCAGGTCCGCAGCAGCACCAAGGACGTCGCCGTGCCATGCCGCAGCTTTTACAGTACGATGGACCAACTCTGGGGCATGCCAGCGACATCTAGCACACTCTTGGGCACGGGCACCTAGCGTACTGGCTGGAAGGAGGAAGACTCAACGTAGGAGCAGAGGGTGCAGGTATAGGTGTACATTTGGGTCGGGCTTGATGGGCCGGCCCGAAGCACAAAAAAAGCACGGCCCGAAATAATTTAGTGCTGGGCCGGCACGGCCCGTTATATCGGGCCGGGTTTGGGCCGAGGTCACGGCCCATGGGCGGGCACGGGCACGGCCCATTTAAGGCAGACACGAAATGACCCATATAGAGGCACGAAAAGGCCCATATATTTATTAAAACCACACTTAATTTCACACTTTCATATACTTGATAAAGAATATAAAGCTAGAGATAATGCTAGTTAGATATTTTTTGTAGCTTTGAATTAGAGTGTGTGATGTAATTTTTGCTTTTGTTATGAACATTAGACAATAAACTGAACTTACGAACTTTGTATAGAGCTGGTTATACTCTTTTTCCTTCTAACAAATGATTTATAAATGAGATAGTCATTGCATAGTTGTGGTAACTTTAATTAATACAAATATTAAGTTTGATTTTGTTCAAATTTATTTGTCTTATCTTTTATTTTTTATTATTTTTTGAATTTAGGGCTCTAATGTGAATTTTGGGCTAAAAACTGAATTTCGGGCCAAAAATTGAATTTCGGGCCAAAAATTGAATTTAGGGCTTTTATAATTTCGGGCCGCCCGAAATGAGCCCGGCACGTTTAAGCAATTACGGGCCGGGCCGTGGGCCGAGGGCTAGGCCCATGGGCCGGCCCGGCACGACCCAAAATTCAAACGGGTCGGGCCGGTCCGAAATTCAAACAATACGGACCTTTTCGGGCTTAGGCCGGGCCGGGCCGGGCGGCCCGAATGTACACCTATAGGTGCAGGGGCGGCAGCGGGGAGAGGATTGGAGAAGGCAAGCTATAGGCACATTGGCTGGAACCCGGGGTGTGCCAGGGCACGGCGATCTTTGGTACGCGCATTCTGGGTATACTAGGTAAATACCCGTGCGTTGCAACGGAAAAATATTGCAACAATAACATATGTATATCCATGTGTTGTAGTGTTAATCAAAATTAAGCTACCTCTAAAACTTTGTAGAGACAATTGGTTTCAATCTTGAAGGCTAGGAATTGTTGATGTCTTGATCCTAACCGCGCTCCAGACTTGTTTGTCGGGTTCATCTATAAAGTAAAAATTATTGACCAAAATCAGACGAAAAGACCAGCTGAATGGAAAATTTCTTTTCCCAGTAAACTGCATATTTGCCCTTGCCTTTAACTATCCAGTGCTATAATCTTTATATGCGAACAGTCATTCAAAGTTTGCTATTAAAAAAATCCATTGCTATAATAACAATACCTTTTTTTATGCTTCAACATACTTGTCCATCACTTCTTCAATCCAGTGTTGTATCTTGATGCCTGAGGGCAGTAAGAACAATCTTCGTTGCACCCAATAGTCTTGATTGAAAGAAGAGTATACTGCTGCACTTTTCTGAATTTGTGGACATTTCTTTAAACTTGAACCTAAAAAACATAGTTGATCATTATTGATAACAAATGGCATATTAGAATTGTTGCTACCCTATTATTTGAGCATAATGGCATAGTCACATGGATGCCGCTCACGAGTTGAGCCGGCTCATGAGTCGAATTTGAGCCGAGCCAAGCCTGCTCCTTCAGTTTGTTGAGTGGTCGAGCCGAGTCGAGCTCTAATAAGGGTGTACCCAGTGTTGTAGGCTTCCCGCATCGTGTTGCGTATAAGGAAGGGTATCTTTAAGTGCCAAACTTTACTCATATAATATGTAGAGGCTGGGCCTCGAACCCGGGACCTTCCGGTTACAGACGGTATGCTCCACCGTTGCACCAGCCCTGCCCTAGTTTAACATGTAATAATCCAAAATAATGTTTAACATGTAGCTTGAACAATAAACCACATATTTCTCTAATATGAGATCTGATAAACTCAAGTTGTCTTCAATCTTGCATCAGAGATATGTTTCAGCAATGTTATAGCCAAAATATGGCAATTGTGCTACCTTCTTGACGCGTTAAAAACATGTATCTTAGCCAAAAAAATTAATGAGGTTTGATAAACCCAAGATGCCTTCAATATTGCATCATAGATTCACCGGCATGTTTTGACATTGTTTCTAGAGCCAAAACATATGTTACATTCTTGATGCGTTAAAGAAATGTCAATACATTTTTTATGATATGAGAATAACATGTAGTCTGATCAATGAACCATATGTTTATCCAATCTAATATCAGATAAACTCAAACTGTGTTTAATCTTGCACATAAGTTCGTACCCAGTTAAACAAAACCATATTGATCACCTTGAACACAGAACGACACGAAAGCAAGAAATTCGATAGGAGCTAGAACGTCATGTCAACAGACACCGACGACATAAATGAGAAAACAAATTCATGGCTTTAGTCTTCAATGTCTCTATACAATACATAGTACAAGAACAAACAAATACGAGGATAGAGAAATCTAACTTTATGTGAACACAAGGATAGTTAGTACAGACATTGAGAGCCCTATAGATTTTGATTGGTCTCCAAGCCAGTGCCCCATTCAAACCATTATGCGCCATCTACATATCTAGTAGCTGACGATGCCACAAGACGCTTGATGTCAGTTATAAATTAATACAATTCAGTTTTGTTCTTTGCAGCCCGGTTGAACTCATATCTTTTCGCAGGTGTCGGTTTCAGGAATATACAGCCTGACATAAATGCTATAAGAACACTGAAGCAAATCAAATGCCACAAAAAAATCTGAGAACCTGTAAGCAATACAGATTACTGGACGACGACAAGAGTAATTGTGGGAAATAAAGAAGGGGAGCTCACCTTGCTGCTGATGAAGAGGAGATCCTCGTCGTGGTCGTTCCTCCATGAGACGACCTGGCCGCCGTACAGGCTCACCTGCGAAGCAAATCAGGCAGTCTAGCCAGATGGCAAAACCCGTCAAAACCATGACCAAACAAGCAATGCAGATTCGATCGATCACCCAACAAGATGAAGAGAGGAGAGGGTGACATCACAGTCCGCCAGTCCATACCCGCTCGGAAGCTCCCTTGGGCGAGCGGAGCACGACCTAGACGATGTTGTTCCAGTCCCTGATCACCTACACCCCCGACGTTGGATCCATGGAGTTGACGAAGTGCCCCATGGTCATCGACGACCAGCCGAGTAGCAAGCAGCGTGCGCTCGACTCGTGCAACGCACGACAACAAGGGAAGCAGAGCGGCACCCAACGGACGAGGCTGAGGCAGAGGATGCAGTGTTATCGGCGTGGATGTCACGGAGCCGCCATAGCAGGTCGCGGAGGTTGTGAATGTCGCCTATCCGACGCAGGTGGGCGGGGATTTCGCGGAGGCAGGGCTCCGCATGTGTGGATGAGGCATTGGCGCGTGGAGGTTTTGCGAAGGTGGGGTTGGGCGTGCGTGGATGGGGTCGCCATAGGAGGTCGCCTATCTGCTGCTTTCGCGGGCGGATTGGACGGATGTGGGGGCACACGCGGAGAGGGGGAGGCGGAGGCATGGGGGTGGGGCTGATCCATGGCGGCGTTTGCGTTGGGTCGGGGGCCCGAGATTGCGGATCGAGCGGGGGAGGGGGAGCAAGCGGGGGCATGGTTGTGCCATGGTCTACACTATTGCCTTAATAGATAGTAGAGATTTGGTTCCCTAACTAAGTTGTCATACCTTATCTAACTTTTCTGTCTAAGTTTAATTCTTCCATTCAAAAGACTAACCTTAGATAAAATGTGTCACATTTAGCCACAAATCAAACATGCCCACCGGCTGCGCCCGGCATGATGGGCAGAGAGCAGCCTCAGCGATGAAGCCTGGTGCTGCTGGCCCGAGAAAGCAACAAAAAAACACCGCAGCGGGCCTGAGCTTGGCCCTTGCCACAGGGGCATACAGTGCAAGGCCACAAACCGCAGCGCGGCAAATAAATCCTAGTACAAAATCGCCCAACAAACCCTGAACGTAAAATAGATGCGGTTTTCACGATCAAAACCAATCGAAATGACAACAGACACCAACTAGACCGAACAACAAACCTTCTACTGCGACACTACGTCCTAGCGAGTCATGTACA
This sequence comes from Zea mays, assembly GCF_902167145.1. Classification (NCBI taxonomy): domain Eukaryota; kingdom Viridiplantae; phylum Streptophyta; class Magnoliopsida; order Poales; family Poaceae; genus Zea; species Zea mays. Next base: position 27,618,413 of record NC_050103.1, read on the forward strand.
GGCAACAAAACAAGGCCCTCCCCCCCTTTCAACCCCTGGCTAGAGACACGTCAAGACGACCCGTTCTACCGCCTCTCGGAGATGATGATCCCAGCCACGACGAGCTCCTCTCGCTGGTGGTCCTCCTGTACCTGCGGTCACCGACCCCTGAAGACTGCAGCACCGCGACTAGGCCGAGAGCTAAAGCCAGCCTTTTGAGACTGAAACCGCTCCCAGCTACAGCAAGGCTAGAGGACACCATCCGCGCGAGGAAGCTCGGACCCTTCGCCGGGTTACCTGAACTGTCGGCGCGTCTCTCGGCCTTGGTAGCTGACAGGGAAGGCCAGACGTCCTGGTAGACATCGCGGACGAAGGCAGACGCCTCGTCTATGACCTTGTGGTTTCTCCCGTGATGCTCTTTGAGCCTTATCGCGAGCATGATGCGGCTTTGCTCCAGCCTCGCCATCGCGAAATCTCGTTCGGTCTGTTGCTGTGTCTGCACGGCCTGCGAAAGAGCAATGCGCATCACGACTAGAAAGAAGCATAGGTCGTGACTGTTCCTTACAATAATAATATTTATCAAAACAAAAATATTGGCTTAGATGGTGATTTCGTTTCACAGGTAACAGAAAGCACTCTACAAGTGTATGTACCCGTAGATTTCAGAACAGCACATAGCACGGGGGGTTTCAGACACTTGAGACCCGTGACCTAATAAAATGCCGATGCAGTTCAAACTTTCAAGGTTAGTAGTCTGGAATTCTGAATGGGAATGAGTACACGTAACGATTTCATCATCACATATTAAAACAACTGCAGACATAAAAAAGTATGTGGAGAACTGGAGCTCTTCACTCCAGCCCTGTCTGTCATGTAATAATACGATCAGAGTGGACCTTTTTGTTCATATAAACATGTTATTATGGTAGCAGACAGTCCACAGTCCCATCAAAATTCCAAATATGCTCTCGCACTCGGCCATATTACGGCCTACTTGCCTGAAAGAAAGGCTGAAACCACCAAACGTGGCAATGAAATTGAATCACTTGTTACCTTTATATCACACAGGATTAAAACAAGGCCTGGTATGCTGCCAACAAGATGAATAATACATGCCACTCTCACTCGCACAAATACCTTTTATATTTTTTTTAGAGAACAGAGTTTTCCCAACTCCATGCAGATCTGAATATTAGGGATTCTTTTAAGGCAAATCCTCTCCTCAGAGAGCCCTTCAATTGACTAGTAAAACACTTGAACATGTGGTAAATGCACAAGATCCTACGGTGGTTTCAAGTCTCGACAACCACCCACCCGCATTTCCAGTCACACCGGCACTAGACGAACATCCAATCAACAAACTAACAAACATTAACGAATTGGCAAGCGAGAAATGGAGGAGGGAGGGAAAGCCAGGTCAGGAGGGGGGGCTCACGAGAAAACACTCGAACTGGTCCTCGAGGTCCTCCAGCGCGGCGCGGATGGCGTGCAGGCTCCTGGCCTCCTCAGCCAGGGCCGCCAGGGCGACGACCTCGTCTCCGCCGCGCGCGCCGAGACCCAGACCCCCGCCCTTGACGTCCACGAGGCCGGGGGCGGAGGCCGAGGAGCGGCGGCGAACGGCGCGCAGGAAGTGGGCGCGGGAGAGGGCGTGGATCGCGTCGCTGACCTTGTCGTGGAGGTCCCAGATGGTCTCCAGCACGGCCTCCTCCTGCTCGGGCCCCATCGAGATCCCTAGGCCCGGAAGGTTCTAGAGCATTCGGACGTACTCGATTTCGAATCGAGAAGAGGAGAAGAGGCGGTGTTGGACTCCACTGGAGTGGTTTGGTGTGCCGAGTAGCAGCAACTGTCTTCCTCCTCTTCTTCTTATTTACCGTTTAATACGCCGATTATTACTGTTACCTCGGATTGAAAATGTCAGCGTTACTTTACTGAGCCCCACGAGTCCATGCTAGATACAGCTGGGCCATTTTATTTGGGAATCCGATTTATTTATTTGTTTGTTTATTAAACGATTAGTCCCTTATATTACGGACGTTAATGTAATGATCCAAATATTTATTCATAATTTATAAAAGCCCTAACGCCCCGTTTGGATCATTGGAATTAAATTCCATTCTAATAATAGTAATTTAGGCATATATCAATTAAGTTAATTCGGTTTTATGCAAAATATATTTGTATACTATTATTAGAAAGATGTCGGAGATATTTATGTGCTACATTTTTACTATAGAGGAGTGAGACGAAGAGTGTCATGTAAGTTATAGATTAGAAACCAATTCTACTAATGCATAAAATCATTTCTCACTCTCCACCCCATGAATTTGAGATAGTCTTATATCTGAACTTTGGAAAGTGGTGGAACGTCAAATTCCAAACTAAATAAGTTACTTTATTAAGTGAATTCCAATTCCTTTAAAATGAAGGGATCCAAACGCCCCGTAAAGGTAATTTAATTTAAAAATGAATAAAAATAGAGATTAATCTTAATCCAATTTAATTCTTAAATTTTATTGTGTAAAATTTATAGGCCACTGTAATCTTGTACTGACAATCACTGGACATGCAACAATCGATTGCGGATGTAAAATTCTTGCAGCTGGACAATGGAAATGTATTCTTTTTGCAGAATGGAATCAATCTAACATTTTAGAGACGACAACATTTTAGCCGTCGATAAATACCCCTAGCTTTGATCATATCCAAGATGACAATACAAATACAAATATGTAATCCGAGCACATGGTGACTAAGCAAAAACATATTGTACAAGCCCAGTGATCGAAGGGCATATAAAACTGAACCAAATAAGCCTCTCTCTTCCTGAACCGCATCATGGAGAATTACATCGTTTCAAGGATCACTTAAAAGATTCCAGTAGAGCAAGGAAACATCTTAATTTCAGGATGACCACAAAAAGGTGTCATTTAAACGTTTCATCAATCATCTATCTAAAATTCTTAATAGCAAGCCTGGTTACAGAAGTGTGCTTTCTTCAACGTCTCTTCCTTCTGCTTAACCTTCCCCTTGTGTTTGTCCTTCCTCATCTTCGGTTCCGACATGTCCTTGCCTGATGGTTTCGGTGGCGCCAGAAGATGCTTGACGTTCAGTATACCGTTCCTAAAGCGCCCTTCTGTGGCCCTAAGCACTCGGTCCTCTGGCCTTTTCTTGTGAGGTTTGGTGTCCTTGTCCCTCTTCCTAAAGATCCCAAGGAGTTTTTCCTGCATAGAGTTCTGATGTGTCACTCCTTGTTTATGTCCTTGAAAACAGGTTATAAAAAGTGCACCGGATAAGTTGAGTACCTCCACCTCTTCCATTTTCTTCTGTTCTCGTTTCTTCTGATTCTTCAAAGCTAGCTTCGCAACACTTAACGGTGTGCGGTGCTTCTTAACGGACTATTTTTCAGATGACATAAACACTGAGATGACATAAAAAGTTTCAAGCCAGAACAGGTGGAGGTAAAGAAAACGAGAAATTACCTTTCCACCCAACTCAACCACTCTGCGGTTCTCAATTTGCTTTCGCCCCTTAAATGTAGGGGGCACCTAAAAACGAAGCATCAAGTGAGCCATTGTACATCTCCAAAAACTTGAGACATAGGTGTTTATGTAAGTTGCAACAATACAGGGAAAAGGCAAAGATAAATTGAAGAAAAAAACCAAAACTGAAATCAAACAAGGAACATACTTCTCTTCCATCCAGAATGAAAAGGAACAACAATTCTAATGTCACGTCAAGAGTGTAAAAAGTTCAAAAAATAAGGGAAAACTGCATAAACCCACTTACAAGTTTGGGGTGTTTTCAAATACCCACTTACAACTTATATTCTGTCAAACTCCTCCCTCCAAATTAGGTGGTCTAATCTTATAGCAAACACGTTTGGCTCCATTCTTAAAACACTAATCGGCTTGGCTCCTTGGCTTGGTTAGCTTAGCCAAAACCGAGCGCTCCATCCAGCTCATACAATATGCCATGAAGAAAATCTGAAGCCAGAAGGTACGGCCTTATCAAATTGTCATCAATCATCCAACGACAAGAGAACAAGCTTTTCCAGAAACTAAACTACCAGTAACACTTTGCCGAGGTCACTTGTAACTTTGTAAGGCGAGTGAAGAAACTAGTAGCTAGCACTAACAGTCAAATGCCAGGGCTGCTGAAAAGCCAAGACAGCGCAGCAACAGGTGGAAATGGAACAGGAGTGAAGGGCATGCTGCACACGGCTAGTCTGCTTGTGCATACGCAACCAGCTATGCTGCAGAACTCATTGTAACTTGTAAGTAGGCGCTCCAACAACCCGGATGAGCTCACGGGAACCGAGCGCTCTATCCAGCTCATACAACAGGGCTAATAAAAATCGTTTCAGAATGCAATTACCAAATAAAAAACCAAGCGCTCCATCCAACACATCCAGCACATAATGTAGTGACCCAATAAAAATCGTTTCAGAATCATATTTTGCAGTAACAAGGCACAATAGTCACAGTTTACATTAACAAGGCACATATCACAGTTAATCATTCCTTTTCCTTATTGAGAACAACTTTTGTGGCCTAATTCCAGGTCCTCCTTCGATGTTCTGACAGACTCCATTGCCTTCATCATTGTTCATGTAGTTTTGGCCTTCAAATGGAGCCAAATTGTATTGGCTTGAACCTTCAAATGTTGACGGGTTTGGTTGAGATGAAGTAGGAACACCAATTGAGGCCTAAAATGTAGAAATATAGCTATGTGAGTTGATACCTTTTCCATGGAAAATGCAAAATAAATAGTGAGTCACATACCCTCGTGTACTTAGCTCCCTTCCTAGGCTCCCAATCAGCCCTAACAGGCTCAGCTCCCACCAGCTCGACTGGCTCCCAGTTAACATCTCCGAATTGGCGTTCAGCTAACTGAACTGGCTCCCAGTGAATCCAGCAAGCTGGACAATGAACAGCCAGCCTACACATGTTAACTGAACTAGAGCTGTGTTAACAGCCAGCCTACAGATTGATAGATTGTCCAGAATAACAGATTGACACATGTGTTCATTGTCCAGAATAACAGATTGACACATGTGTTCATTGTCCAGAATAACAGATTGACACAGAAAAGAAAAACTGTTCATTGTCCAGAACTGCTAATAAATGAACACCTGTCAATCTGTGAATCTGTTATTAGCAAAGAACAACTGTTCATTGTCCAGAATCTGTCAATCTGTTAACAACTGCTCTAGTTCAGTTATTAATAAATGAATAGCTCAGCAGATCAAAAAACAGATAATAAATGAACAGATTGTTGGTCTCAAAATAACGGATTGTTGGTCTCAAATAACACATAGTTCACACAACATATGTCAATCATCTGTGAAGCCACCTTCTCGTCATGCTCCAATTGTTCCTCCTTAACAGTTGCATCCAATTCCTCTTGGCAAAAAGGGAGTCCTGGTCCAATCCTTCGGCGGCGAATTCAAGTGCTTCACGAAGTTCTTTGACCTCAAATGCAGTCAATCCTTTACCCAATATTAGCTTCTCATTGCAAATACGATAGATATGCTTGGCATGATCCTGCATCAAGATGATTGCTTTATCTGCGATTTTCGTGCTCTTCGACATCCCTGCATCCATTAGTACACGACGAGGAGCAGATAAAAAATCACCACTGCAGCTAAACACTAAACCTCTAAACCCTAACCCTAAAACCAAAAATACAGACGGCGAGGGGAAAGGTTGGGGCAGTCATCAGACTTGGGTGCACAACCATGCCTAAGCGTCGATTAGGGAAGGGGAAAGGTTACTCACTGAGGGAAGGGGGAAGGTTACCTGCGAGGGGACTGGTGGACGATGTGCCTCCTAATCGCCGTGTACAGGTTCGTCTCCCACGACCGCCGACAGAGGAGGAGGAGAAGGAGTGCTCGGTGTCCAGAGAAGAAGAACAGACGGCGTGGAGTTATACCGTAAGGGCATAATCGGTACAAGCGTACTCGGGCCCACTTGCTAGGTGCCCCAAAAGTTGTCGTGACCTCTCCTGGCGAGTGACAGTTCTTGAGCGACCTATTTTTACGACCTGAGCTAGCAGCGTCGTATTTTGCAGAGCGGCAGTTTAGAATGACCTATTTTGCCAAATTCCTCGCAAAATGGTGACAGGATTACCTGGTCAGTGGCGGCGAGAGGTGAGTGGACACCTCTGGTGACGAGCGGATGGGAGAGAAAAACCCTAACACGCAAGCAGAAGGCCCGATTTTTACTATCCGTTGGACCGTTGTGGGGTGGCTAGAATCTAGTCGTTTGGCATGGCTGACGACTTCTGGCTGCTAGAAGCCACCCAAAAGCCCATCTAAACCGGGTCTAAATCAAGTTACTCATCTAGTACCACCTTTTATAGTATAGCCGGGTCTAAATCTAGTACCATCCAAACCAGGTCTAAATCAAGAAAATAAAGGTCATACTACTATATTAATGGGGTGTTTGGTTTGAGGAATGAACTAGTCCATCGTCTTCTCACTCCTCACTATTTTTGTTTGGTTTATGGAATAGAATGAGTTGATCCATCACCATCTCATTCCTCATAGTTAGTTAGTTAGTACTAATATGAGGAATGGAGTCATCCCACCAAATCTGAGGAATGAACCCATGATGCATCACCTTAATTTGGATGGTATGATTCCTCAAACCAAATACTCTATAAGTGTACATCTCCATTAACACTTAGAACTAGCTAGCTCTTAACCGTTTTGAACATTCCTTTTGAATGGATAGTCAATTTTCATCAACTAGGGAATGTAAACCTTCTGAGCCTATTTTTCTGCATTATATGACTTACCATATCATATAACTGCAAAACTTATGGTAGTCACACTAATCTTATGTTATCGGTAATTATCAAAACTGTCATACCCAGATTTAAGGACGAATTCAGGCATGTCTTAAATATGTACTAGGATCAAGTCTCACATATATGATGACTCATCGTACATAAATCAGTGTTATATCTTTATTATATAATAGAGGTTCTGTATAAAATAACTAAATAAACACATCATATGATGACAACGATCCTCCGCAACCATAGTTGACTGGGGAGACGACAGCCTAGACCTCTCTGAACTCATCGTAGCATCCTTCATGCTTCTCGTATTGGCGGTACATGTTCTTGATCTGGTGTGAGTTTAGTAAGAGTAAGCTTGTAATATCCAAAATTATAGTAAATAAAGGGGGTAGAATATTGAATGTATATTATATGGATTCTTCTTTCATTTAAGCACATACATATATATACATATACAAATTAACATGGATAAATTCCTTAATAAATAGGAAACTAAGAATAAAAATATTTCATCATGATGGTATTTTTACTTGTGCACTTGATCTCTATGTGAAACTCACAAACAAATTTGAATATTAGAATTTGAAAACAAGAAAAAAAATTCAAAACAGAATAAATGAAGGAAAAAAGAGTAAAATAGTAACTTGGCCGAAACTGCAGGTTCCGGCCCATTGGCTCGCACCGCCGGCCTGAACATCGGCGCCGATAGGCGGGCCCTCCCTATCAGTCCTCGAGCGCGCCTTGGCCATTCACCGACAACCAGGGCCGCCCTGTTAGTCACGCCTTCGCGTGCTCGGACCGCTGCCTCACGGGGCCCACCGGTTACCTCTTCGAGCCTTTGCGCCAAGATCGTCTCCAAGCGGCACTGACCTTCGCGCAGGCCGCGAGCCAGCCGTGAGCTTAGGGAATTCCGTTGCAATCCAATGGCCCGCTCATAAAACTGGTAGCGCTCTATCCTTCTCACCTATTGCCGAGACTCACGCCCACCAAAGGGCTGTTGAGAGAGAGGGGAGAACTCATCATGGCCAAGAGAGAGAGGAATTGTCACCGCCATCGTTTGGTGCCCGCAGGGTGGTTAAGGGCGGGTGTACAAACAAGGGAGTCTGACTAGGACAGTTCTGACATACTAGACGACACTTATAGTTGTTGTCACTAAAGGACGACATCTAGTCAGAGTCATATTCAACGCCCCATATTTTTTCGAAATGCTCGACGAAGTCGAACAATTCACCGGTGAGTAGTTCCATAGGAGATGGTGGCCAAGAGATGTCGGAGGGCATGTAGTCGTCTAAAGTTTTTTGTTGTTGTTTAGCTTATCCAAGGCCTCTTGGCACACCAAAGAGTCTTGGTCCAGGATTTAAGCTATTTGTTTCAATGCAATGCGAAGTTGGGTGACTTCAAAAGAGGTAAGACCTCATCTGGGACGAAGTTTTTCCTAGATTTCTCCAAAACTGGCTTTCGATACTGTCGGGTATCGTAATTAGGGGTACCCTCAATACTCCTAAACACGGTTGGAATACATCTTCAGAACAAACCATAAATAGCTGATAAAGCGCGGTTCAAGTCAGGGCCTCGTCTACCAAGGGACGCAACCTCATTCGAACCCAGCCTCGGCCTCGAGCGGAAATAGTAGTCCCGGACGGATTCACGCCTCGCCCGAGGGTCCCCCCAGTCAGCAGACGCACCCTCGGTTCAACCGAAGCCCAGCTCAGCAGACTTTGTCGTGCAGCGACCTTGGCCAAATCGCCTTACCAGCCGACCGTATCGCATGCACATTTAATGCGGAGATCGCCTAGCACCTTATCCTGACACGCGTGCCTCAGTCGGCAAGGTCGAAGTGACCGCAGTCAGTTCGCCCCTTTACTGACCGATCTGACAGGAAAACAACGTTGTTCGCCTCGCTCCGGCTACTGTGCAAACCACCAGGGTAAAATTGAGTCACGATCTCCCACGAGTTCGGCCTCGGGCGCAACAGGGAGCTCCGCCTCGCCCAACCTCAGGCCTCGGCCTCGGGAGAAGGTCTCCGCCTCGCCGACCCCAAGCCTCGGCCTCAGCCTCGGCCTCGGGAGGAGTCATGTCCTCGCCCGACCTCAGCCTCGGCCTCAGGAGAAGTCTCCACCTCGCCCGACCTGGGCCTCGGACCGACTACGCTATAGGGGATACATCATTACCCTACTCCTAGCTAGCTGCCTCAGGCTACGAAGGAACAACACCGGTGTCCCATCTAAGGTTACTCCGGCAACAGGTAATGATGGTTCCCCGCGTGCGCCCATGACGTCGGATTGCTCTCAACCTCCTACGGAAGCAAGGAAACGTCAGCAGCATCCATGCCGCACTGCCAGCTGTGCTTCTACAGGGCTCAAGGTGCTTCTCCGACGGCCACGTTAGCCCGTCTACAGGGCTTAAGGCGCTTCTCCGACGGCCACGTTAGCCCGTCTACAGGGCTCAAGGCGCTTCTCCGACGGCCACGTTAGCCCGTGTACAGGACTCAAGGCGCTTCTCCATCAGCCACATTAGCACGTAGCTACACCCCTAATGTACAACTGGGCATCTCCTTGTATCTATAAAAGGGGATGTCTAGGGCCTTCCTAAGGAGAAGAGGGGAGAGAGGGGGTTCACGTTCAGGTTCACGCTGAGATACATTCACGTTGATGCAGGACATGGACATAGGGAGAATGCAGGGACGCGGGGCAGACGAGACAGGCAGCATGTAGAGACTCTCTCTCTCTCTCGCTCTCGCCCTCGCTCTCTCGCGACGCTTGTAACCCCTACTACGAGCACCCCGGTGCAAGATAATATAAGCCTCATTCCCCCACTTGTGTTCTATCTTGCATCAACCCATCTGGGCAGGGACACGCAGCAACAAATTTACTGGTCGGTTGACGGTCCTCGCGGGTCCGAAACGCCGACAGTTGGCACGCCAGGTAGGGGCTCGCTGCGTGTTAACGAACACTTTCTCGTTGAGTTCCAGATGGGTAGCCTCCAGTAGCCTCTTCAGCCGGGGACGATGCTCTGCTTCAGGAGTCTCGAGTTCATGTCCCTTGACGGCAGCTACGACATGGTACTCCTTCCCCCGCAGCGCGACAGCAACAACGGTCGTCGGCTCGCCCAGCGGCGGCGAACTCGACGACGACTTCCCACCGTGGCAGAAGAGGAACACCCAGGTTTGCCCCGCCACCCTCCTCGCCGGAGGAGGAGGAGACGGGGCAACCGTGGCCATGCAGGAGGTGGCACCTCGTCGACTGTCGGACCAGAGCGAGTCAACGACGCCGGCACCCCTGCGGGGGACATGTCGGGTGTTGTCCTCGCACCTGAGACAACGACGGGTGTCACTTCCCCGCTACGTGCCAACCTCAAGCGGATCGATGATGCCAGCACCCTCGCGAAGGACTTGCTGGGCGTTAGCCTCGTACCTGAGATAACGGTGCATTCCGTCCCCGACGGGACTTCACCACCGTCCATCGACCAAAAGCTTCGACGATGAGGGTTACGACCCAAGCCGCGAGTGTCTCCACATCGATCAAGGGGATCACAGCGAAGACAACCACCTCGGCATGCCGCAAGATGACAACGCCCCTGTGCCTGCGTCTCGCGTTGACATCCCGCGGGAGCTAGCTGTGGTCCTAGTCCCTGCGGGGGGTCAGGACACACGACTCGAGCAATTCCACGAGATGAAGGCCAAGCTCGACGAAGAAGCGGGGCGACTTGTGCAGCTCCGACAAAACATCGAGCAGGAGTGGGTAGGCCGAGCACTTGCCGAAGGAGCGCGTCATCGGGCCCGAGACGTCCAGCGCCGTATCGTTGACGATACCAGGGCAGGGCTGCCCCCGACCTTCAACGGGGTCGGCCAGAATCTAGCTACAGCGGCGATGCTACTCCGAACAATGCCGGAGCCATCCACCACCGAGGGACGGCGTATCCAGGGCGAACTCAAGGGTCTCCTGGAAGACGCAGCGGTCCGATGAGCCGAGAGCTCTGCCTCCCGAAGGCAAGGGTGCCCCTCGGAGCATCACACAACGTCCTCCCGACACGTGCGGAAGGCCTCGATCCGCACCGAGCGCACACGGGACGGGACGCCCACAGCCCCGGATCGCCTCGGCGACGAGCAGCACCGCCGCGACCGTCGAGCCCGCCTCAAAGAGAAGGTGCGCTGAGGCCCGAGGCTACCACCCCAGGCGCGGAGGACGCTACAACAGTGAGGAGGACCGGAGCCCCTCACCCGAACCGCCAGGTCCGAGGGTCTTTAGCCGGGCCATACGACGGGCGCCGTTCCCGGCCCAGTTCCGAGCCCCGACTACCATCACCAAGTACTCAGGGGAGACAAGGCCAGAGTTGTGGCTTGCGGATTACCGACTGGCATGCCAGTTGGGAGGGACGAATGACGACAACCTCATCATCCGCAACCTCCCCCTTTTCCTCTCCGACGCTGCCCGGGCATGGCTGGAGCATCCGCCTCCTGCGCAGATGTAACACCTCAAAATCCTGTCTTAAGAATTTAGTAAAACTCTCCAAAATTTTTGAGTAAATTCCCTAGAAAAGAATCTTCTCTATTAAAAAATAAACATGTTTTCTAATAAAGGACATCTATATGAGTTAGGTTCCCTCTTTTATTTGAACTATAAAATTTAAATAAAGCATCTTCTAGTAAAGGTTCTACATTGGAAATTTGCTCCTCTTAAAAGCAACTATTTTTGTATGTGAATTTACATGTTTAAAAACATGATACTTAAATGAGATAATAATAAATATTTATACACTTTGCATCATGTTGGAGTTTATTTGATTGTGCATTTAAAAATAATAATAATAATAGAAACATACAAAGGGTGAAATAGGTATTCAAACCTAAATTTGGAAGTTAAGATGTGAAGAAAGGAAGAAAAGAAATATTATATTCATAATAAAAAAACATAAACTTTATCCATACTAGTAAGATTAAGATCTTCCTTTAGTTTGAGCACAAAATTTATATTCATAGTTGAATTCAAATTCAAAACCTAAATATAAAAATGAGAGAAAATAGAAAATAGAAATGGAAATAGAAAAGAAAAATAAGAAAAAAAAACCGCTGATGGGCCACACCCTCACATTCTGGCCCATAATCTCCTCGCGCCGGCCCGCTTCCAATCCCCCGCGCGGACGCCTCCACCGCGGCAAGCCCTAGCCGCCGGCCTCACTCCTCTCACGCGCGCACATACCGCTGTACGGTGGGACCCGCACTCCAGCGCTCAGCCGTTCACCCATGTCGCTGACTCGCGGGGTCCGCTCGGTCATCTAGCCTTGCGCTCGCGTTTGGTTCACTGGTAGTGGGGCCGCCCCGTCAGATGACCTTCTTCCCCACGTGAACCGGATCACGCTGACCGGATCCTCCACGATCGCGCGGCTCCGTTGCCAGCTGAAGTTGTTACGGCCTCCACCATTTCTGCACTAACTTCGCCCTGTTATCTAGCCGAGACCTCGCGACCTCCTCTCTTCTCGTCCTCGCTCGCATATGCTCAGATTTCCCCGCATCGCCACACGCCATGACCACCCGCGCGCGGGTCGGGTGTGTGGGGACTGTCCTCCGCCGTAACCCAGCACCGCTCCTCTCTGGTTCATAGCCGTCCCACTGCCGCTGCCGCGGGGCTCTGCTGGCGGCCATCGTCACCTATACCCGACCGCCATGGGAGGAAGCTGTGTGTGAGATGTCCGCCGTGGGGTGACTCTGGCTCACCGATGGAGATCCCTCGAGGGCGGGCCAGGCGGATGACTATGGCCACCGGGACGTCAATCATGGCCTCGCCTGGTGGGATTGTGGACCCGAGGCTACGCAATTTCTCACCGGTGGGACTTCGATGCCAGCGTTCCGCCACACACCGTGTCCGGCCTCGTCCCCACCTTCACTCCCGGTGAGACCCTCTCCCCTAGCGTTGCCATGTTCCTCTGGTCGCCTAGTATCATGCTTCGTAGGGAATAGAGCCCCAGGTAGCCACAGGTTACTCGCCGGAGTTGTCCATTGCCGTGGCGCCGCTAGGCATACGCGTGCCACCGCGGTCGTCGGTGTCGGTGTTGGGGAGGTATGGGGTGGCCGTGGATCTGGGTATGGGCGGTGGTGATTAGGCGTGTGATTATAGATCGTGTCGATCGTTAGATCCACGATGAGTGGACTGGATTTGAGGCTCGTACCGATTCGACTCAGCCTGATCTCGACCGTAGATCGATGTGTGAGCGGGCACGGTTGGTTGGGGCTATTTTAAATCACGAGCGTCGATCTGTGATCGCAGGGCCAACGACGCGTACCGGTTCAAACCCTAGAGATTTAATCTGGCGCGTCCGGTGTTGATCGGACGGCCAGTATTTGTCCTTACCCTTTCGCCGTGGCGATTTGCACATGAGCCCTCCTGAAATTTAGGAATCAACCCGCCGTCCGTGACAGGGGCGCCCTGTGTCTTGGAATCTTTCACACCGAGACCCCTTCATTTCTGTCTAATACACGCGCAGTCCAGAGACCATTTAAAGTGGATAAATGATTTAGAAAACGAATTTTTAATATAAAAACAATCCATAGAACTTGTTTAATTTATAGAAAATGCATACTTGATCCAAATTAGTCCATTCCAGTTTCTATAATTTTTTAATATTATGGTTTATCATCTAATGCCTCTGTTTTGACATGAAAGCCACTTTAAAAATCTATTTCCTAATTAATCTTATATCAAGTACATGAAACCTTAGGAAAATCGTAACTCCTTCGTTTTAACTCCGATTTGACTCGTTCCAGTTGCTTTAGTCTCGTAGCAACACGTAGATTATTATTATTCAGTTTGTTCTTATGTTTGGTGTGATGTTAATTTTATCTATACCATGTTTGTTTGTATTACTACGACTAGCGCGAGAACACGTGTCATCTGAAAAGCAAGTGGGTACCTGGAATCTCAAGTGCCAGGCAAGTTGTGCCCTTGACCACTTTTTACCCAATAATGTTCTTTGATATCATTTATCCATGCATAGGTTAATTTTGATGGGACCCGATAGGTCATCCTAGATTGTTTATCTCATTACCTTGTTTACCCCCGAATCACTTGGGTAGTTTGCTATTGCTTTACATGGTTTTGGGATAATTATTTATTATATCTATGTTCCAATTATTCTTGTTATTCTATTTATGTTCATGTTAAGATCATTAATGTTAATTGGAACATAGAGCTTAACTTGAGAACCACGTGCCACCACAAGGGTTTAATGGGACGCCCTTGGCTGACTAATTAGGAAAGCTAGTGGAAGACTACCTTACCCGAAAGGGGCAAGGGCAGTAGGGGAGTGGTCAGTGTAGGGAGGTCCTTGGTTGATTTTGCTGCGATGGCGGTCAGACAAGAACCCTGCATTCGAGCTTCCTATAAACTGTAGCGGGTTTTCGGAAGCTAGTGGAACTTTGTAAAGGCCTCGTAGTGGTGCCCTGCCGCGCTTCCTAGGTAGAGGTGTATGGGATTCGCGACCCCTTGGCAGATGAGTAACATGACTTGTGGGTAAAGGGTACAACCTCTGCAGAGTGTAAAACTGGTATACTAGCCGAGCTCACGGTCATGAGCAGCTCAGGACTCTTTGATGATTAAATTATGGAACTTAAATTCAATTTTGTCATTTGCATATGCATGGGTTTATTATTAATTTTGTTCTATTATTTTATTTAAGGTTTGGTATTTACTTATACTTAGTAACTGCTAATAAAATTTTGACCAACTACTTAAAAGCAATGCTCAGCTTTAACCCCTGTCATTGATTAGCCTTACACATCACATGAACTCCCACCTTTGTGAGTTCATGTCCACTGGTTCCCCACAACTTGTTGAGCGATGATCATATGTGAGCTCACTCTTGCTGTCTCACACCCCCCACAGGAGAAGAGCAGGTGGTTCAGGAGGAGCCACAAGGCGAGGAGTATGATCTGATCTAGGTGGCGTTTCTCAGTTGACATTGGCGCCGACGATCCTTAGTTCGTTTTATCTTTACTATTTTATTTTGTAATAAGTCTTCCGCTATGTAATAAATACTCTGATGTTTTATGACATTTATCTCTATACACTCTGTTATTATATATGTTGTCTTCTTGGCGCATGTATGAGATGCACCTGGCTTTGTTCCTTAAAGCCGGGTGTGACAGAAGTGGTATCAGAGGAAATGTTGACTGTAGGGCAAGACCTAGATAGAAATGGACAAACCCTCTCCTACTTACCTTACTCTGACTCATTCTATACTCATCTCATCTTGATCTTGTCTCACTTTTTGCTACTCTACTCTGATTACTCTTATCTTTTCAACTCTAAGACAAGATGAATTTCACACCTTGGAATCCTACATTTATGAACTTTTTAAGAGATAGGAGACCTAAGACGAAATTAAAATTATTTTCTCTATTAAAAATGTTGGTTGATTGTTCTGATGATCAATGCCTGCTTTGCTTCTTTGATTGATTGAAATATTATAGACGGGCATCTTAGCATAATGTATTAGCTTTAGTGGATAACACACTAATCTACTTAGCTAATAAATCCCCCGCAGTAACATTTCTCGTAATTACTCGCCTCGTCTACAATTCTTCCTTTCTTACCCTATGTTTCTAACCCAGATGAGCTACCCCTATAGTGTTAGAAGAGAGCACAATAGACGTGATCCTTGGTATGTCATGGTTAAGAAAGGCAAAGGTAGTTTATACACTATGCTAAAGGAACCATAGAACTCACCAGTTCCAAAGGAGAAAGATTTGAAGTTCAAATTGCAGTAACCACCTCTTCCAGACGTGCGATGTTCTTTATACCTGAGGAGTTTGTTGGTGACAACATCCGTGTGGTTAGGGATTTTCCGGATGTCTTTCCAGAGGAGTTACCAGGGATGCCACCAGATAGAGAAGTTGAGTTTGTCATTGATCTCTTACCTGGAACTGCCCCCATTTCTAAACGGCCATACAGGATGTCCGTAGAAGAGTTAAAGGAGCTGAAGAAGCAGTTAACGGAGTTACAAGAGGCTGGGTACATTCGTCCGAGTTCCTCACCTTGGGAGCACCGATTCTGATTGTACAGAAGAAGGATGGATCACAAAGAATGTGTGTGGATTATAGATCCCTCAACGATGTTACTGTGAAGAACAAGTATCCGTTACCCCGTATTGAGGATTTATTTGATCAGATGAGAGGTGCTAGAGTATTCTCGAAGATTGATCTCCGATCCGGATACCATCAGATGAGGATTAGACCATCGGATATTCCCAAGACAGCATTCTCGACTCGATATGGATTATATGAGTTCATTGTTATGTCGTTTGGATTAACCAATGCACCAGCTTATTTTATGAATTTGATGAACAAGGTGTTTATGGAGTATTTGGACAGATTCGTCGTGGTATTCATCGATGATATTCTTATCTATTCCAAGAGTGATAGTGATCATGAGGAACATCTGAGGTTGGTGCTACAGAAGCTACGAGATAACCAGCTATATGCCAAGTTTAGCAAGTGCGAGTTTTGGATTGGCGAGGTGCCATTTCTTGGTCATATCATTTCTAATGGAGGAATATCAGTGGACCTTGCTAAGGTTAAGGAGATAATGGAGTGGAGAGTACCCACTACAGTTACTGAGATTCGGAGCTTCTTGGGACTTGCTGGCTATTATCGGAGATTTATTGAAGGATTTTCTAAGATTGCTAAACCTATGACTTCGCTTTTGGAGAAAGGAAAGGAATTTAAGTGGGACGAGAGGTGCCAAGACAGCTTTGATCAATTGAAGAAGAGATTGATGTCGCCACCAGTATTGATTATGCCAGACCTACAGAAAGGATTTGATATTTATTGTGATGCATGTGGCCAAGGCTTAGGATGTGTGCTCATGCAAGAAGGACATGTGATTTCCTATGCTTCTCGTCAGTTACGAAAACATGAAATGAACTACCCCACTCATGACTTGGAATTGGCAGCCGTTGTGCATGCACTCAAGATTTGGAGACACTACATTATGAGAACCAAGTGTCAAGTGTACACGGATCATAAGAGTTTGAAGTATATATTCACTCAGAAGGATCTCAACCTTAGGCAATGCCGTTGGTTGGAGCTTATTAAGGATTACGACTTGGAGATTCACTATCACCCGGGCAAGGCAAATTTGGTTGCAGATGCCTTGAGTCGCAAGGAGCATGTTCATTCAGCTATTGTTGCCCAGCTACCCGATGAGATTGTTGAGGATTTCAGGAGACTTAACCTGGGGATAGTTGCTCACACTAAAGGAGTTACTATTGATGTGGAATCTACTTTGGAACAAGAAATCCGCAAAGGACAAATTGGTGATGCTAAGATACAAGAGATCAAGGATCCTATTACTGAGGGTCGAGGTCCAGAATTCACGGAAGATGAGCAGGGCATCGGATGGTTAAAGGACAGGATATGTGTTCCTGGTATTGAAAGCCTTCGAGAGACTATATTAAAGGAGGCCCATGACTCGGATTACTCTATTCATCCTGGTAGTACCAAGATGTATCAGGATTTGAAGCAGAAGTATTGGTGGTATGGATTGAAGAGAGATGTGGCTGCACATGTGGCTATGTGCGAGTATGTCAAAGAGTTAAGGCTGAACACCAGAGGCCTGCTAGACTATTGCATCCACTGAAGATACCCGAGTGGAAGTGGGAAGAGATTGATATGGATTTTATTACTGGATTGCCTCGCACCCAGAAAGGATATGATGCTATATGGGTGATTGTGGATAGATTGACTAAAGTGGCTCACTTCATTCCTGTAAAGACTACTTATAAAGGTTCTCAGCTGGCAGAGTTATATATGGCTCGGATCGTGTGTTTACATAGAGTACCAAAGAAGATCGTGTCTGATCGAGGTTCACAGTTTACCTCAAGATTTTGGAGAAGCTTTCATGATAATATGAGTACAAAGTTGAATTTCAGTACAGCTTATCACCCTCAGACTGATGGACAGACTGAAAGGACTAATCAAGTATTGGAAGATATGTTGAGAGCATGTGCCCTTTAGCATGGAGGAAGTTGGGATAAGAGTCTACCTTATGCTGAGTTCTCATATAATAATAGCTATCAGGCCAGTCTGAAGATGTCACCTTTTGAAGCTTTATATGGGAGGAAGTGCAGGACTCCTCTATATTGGGATCAGACTGGGGAGAGACAGTTCTTTGGGCCTGAACTGATTCAAGAAGCAGAAGAACAAGTCCGTATAATTCGAGAGAATTTGAGGGTAGCTCAAACCAGACAAAAGAGCTATGCTGATAATAGAAGGAGACCACTGGAATTTGAAGAAGGAGATTATGTGTATCTCAAGGTGTCACCGCTTCGTGGATTGAGAAGATTTAAAGTTAAGGGCAAATTGTCCCCTCGCTATATTTGATCATTCTAAGTTTTAGGCAAGTTGGAGAGATGGCCTATCAACTCGAGCTAACTGATAATCTATTTGAGGTGCATAATGTATTCCATGCGTCTCAACTTAAGAAGTGTCTCCGTGTTCCTGAGGAACAGTTACCAATGGAAGAGCTCAGTGTTTAGGGTGATTTGACTTACACGGAGTATCCTGTCAAGATTCCAGACACACTGACTCGTGTCACGAGGAGCAAAGTTATAAAGATGTGCAAAATGCAATGGAGTCACCACAGAGAAGATGAAGCTACTTGGGAAAGAGAAGAAGAGCATCGCATAGATTTTCCCCACCTTTTCCCTAGACCTTCTTAAATCTCGAGGACGAGATTCTTTTTAAGGGGGGTAGGATTTGTAACACCTCAAAATCCTGTCTTAAGAATTTAGTAAAACTCTCCAAAATTTTTGAGTAAATTCCCTAGAAAAGAATCTTCTCTATTAAAAAAATAAACATGTTTTCTAATAAAGGACATCTATATGAGTTAGGTTCCCTCTTTTATTTGAACTATAAAATTTAAATAAAGCATCTTCTAGTAAAGGTTCTATATTGGAAATTTGCTCCTCTTAAAAACAACTATTTTTGTATGTGAATTTACATGTTTAAAAACATGATACTTAAATGAGATAATAATAAATATTTATACACTTTGCATCATGTTGGAGTTTATTTGATTGTGCATTTAAAAATAATAATAATAATAGAAACATACAAAGGGTGAAATAGGTATTCAAACCTAAATTTGGAAGTTAAGATGTGAAGAAAGGAAGAAAAGAAATATTATATTCATAATAAAAAAACATAAACTTTATCCATACTAGTAAGATTAAGATCTTCCTTTAGTTTGAGCACAAAATTTATATTCATAGTTGAATTCAAATTCAAAACCTAAATATAAAAATGAGAGAAAATAGAAAATAGAAATGGAAATAGAAAAGAAAAATAAGAAAAAAAAACCGCTGATGGGCCACACCCTCACATTCTGGCCCATAATCTCCCCGCGCCGGCCCGCTTCCAATCCCCCGCGCGGACGCCTCCACCGCGGCAAGCCCTAGCCGCCGGCCTCACTCCTCTCACGCGCGCACATACCGCTGTACGGTGGGACCCGCACTCCAGTGCTCAGCCGTTCACCCACGTCGCTGACTCGTGGGGTCCGCTCGGTCATCCAGCCTTGCGCTCGCGTTTGGTTCACTGGTAGTGGGGCCGCCCCGTCAGATGACCTTCTTCCCCGCGTGAACCGGATCGCGCTGACCGGATCCTCCACGATCGCGCGGCTCCGTTGCCAGCTGAAGTTGTTACGGCCTCCACCATTTCCGCACTAACTTCGCCCTGTTATCTAGCCGAGACCTCGCGACCTCCTCTCTTCTCGTCCTCGCTCGCATATGCTCAGATTTCCCCGCATCGCCACACGCCATGACCACCCGCGCGCGGGTCGGGTGTGTGGGGACTGTCCTCCGCCGTAACCCAGCACCGCTCCTCTCTAGTTCATAGCCGTCCCACTGCCGCTGCCGCGGGGCTCTGCTGGCGGCCATCGTCACCTATACCCGACCGCCATGGGAGGAAGCTGTGTGTGAGATGTCCGCCGTGGGGTGACTCTGGCTCACCGATGGAGATCCCTCGAGGGTGGGCCAGGCGGATGACTATGGCCACCGGGACGTCAATCATGGCCTCGCCTGGTGGGATTGTGGACCCGAGGCTACGCAATTTCTCACCGGTGGGACTTCGATGCCAGCGTTCCGCCACACACCGTGTCCGGCCTCGTCCCCACCTTCACTCCCGGTGAGACCCTGTCCCCTAGCGTTGCCATGTTCCTCTGGTCGCCTAGTATCGTGCTTCGTAGGGAATAGAGCCCCAGGTAGCCACAGGTTACTCGCCGGAGTTGTCCATTGCCGTGGCGCCGCCGGGCATACGCGTGCCACCGCGGTCGTCGGTGTCGGTGTTGGGGAGGTATGGGGTGGCCGTGGATCTGGGTGTGGGCGGTGGTGATTAGGCGTGTGATTAGAGATCGTGTCGATCGTTAGATCCGCGATGAGTGGACTGGATTTGAGGCTCGTACCGATTCGACTCAGCCTGATCTCGACCGTAGATCGATGTGTGAGCGGGCACGGTTGGTTGGGGCTATTTTAAATCCCGAGCGTCGATCTGTGATCGCAGGGCCAACGACGCGTACCGGTTCAAACCCTAGAGATTTAATCTGGCGCGTCCGGTGGTGATCGGACGACCAGTATTTGTCCTTACCCTTTCGCCGTGGCGATTTGCACATGAGCCCTCCTGAAATTTAGGAATCAACCCGCCGTCCGTGACAGGGGCGCCCTGTGTCTTGGAATCTTTTACACCGAGACCCCTTCATTTCTGTCTAATACACGCGCAGTCCAGAGACCATTTAAAGTGGATAAATGATTTAGAAAACGAATTTTTAATATAAAAACAATCCATAGAACTTGTTTAATTTATAGAAAATGCATACTTGATCCAAATTAGTCCATTCCAGTTTCTATAATTTTTTAATATTATGGTTTATCATCTAATGCCTCTGTTTTGACATGAAAGCCACTTTAAAAATCTATTTCCTAATTAATCTTATATCAAGTACATGAAACCTTAGGAAAATCGTAACTCCTTCGTTTTAACTCCGATTTGACTCGTTCCAGTTGCTTTAGTCTCGTAGCAACACGTAGATTATTATTATTCAGTTTGTTCTTATGTTTGGTGTGATGTTAATTTTATCTATACCATGTTTGTTTGTATTACTACGACTAGCGCGAGAACACGTGTCATCTGAAAAGCAAGTGGGTACCTAGAATCTCAAGTGCCAGGCAAGTTGTGCCCTTGACCACTTTTTACCCAATAATGTTCTTTGATATCATTTATCCATGCATAGGTTAATTTTGATGGGACCCGATAGGTCATCCTAGATTGTTTATCTCATTACCTTGTTTACCCCCGAATCACTTGGGTAGTTTGCTATTGCTTTACATGGTTTTGGGATAATTATTTATTATATCTATGTTCCAATTATTCTTGTTATTCTATTTATGTTCATGTTAAGATCATTAATGTTAATTGGAACATAGAGCTTAACTTGAGAACCACGTGCCACCACAAGGGTTTAATGGGACGCCCTTGGCTGACTAATTAGGAAAGCTAGTGGAAGACTACCTTACCCGAAAGGGGCAAGGGCAGTAGGGGAGTGGTCAGTGTAGGGAGGTCCTTGGTTGATTTTGCTGCGATGGCGGTCAGACAAGAACCCTGCATTGGAGCTTCCTATAAACTGTAGCGGGTTTTCGGAAGCTAGTGGAACTTTGTAAAGGCCTCGTAGTGGTGCCCTGCCGCGCTTCCTAGGTAGAGGTGTATGGGATTCGCGACCCCTTGGCAGATGGGTAACATGACTTGTGGGTAAAGGGTACAACCTCTGCAGAGTGTAAAACTGGTATACTAGCCGAGCTCACGGTCATGAGCAGCTCAAGACTCTCTGATGATTAAATTATGGAACTTAAATTCAATTTTGTCATTTGCATATGCATGGGTTTATTATTAATTTTGTTCTATTATTTTATTTAAGGTTTGGTATTTACTTACACTTAGTAACTGCTAATAAAATTTTGACCAACTACTTAAAAGCAATGCTAAGCTTTAACCCCTGTCATTGATTAGCCTTACACATCACATGAACTCCCACCTTTGTGAGTTCATGTCCACTGGTTCCCCACAACTTGTTGAGCGATGATCATATGTGAGCTCACTCTTGCTGTCTCACACCCCCCCACAGGAGAAGAGCAGGTGGTTCAGGAGGAGCCACAAGGCGAGGAGTATGATCTGATCTAGGTGGCGTTTCTCAGTTGACATTGGCGCCGACGATCCTTAGTTCGTTTTATCTTTACTATTTTGTCGGGGACCATAATTAGGGGTACCCCCAAGGCTCCTAATTCTTAGCTGGTAACCCCCATCAGCATAAAGCTGCAAAGGCCTGATGGGTGCGATTAAGTCAAGGATCAGTCCATTCGAGCGACTCGATCATGCCTCGCCCGAGCCTAGCCTCGGACAAGGGCAGCCGACCCCGGAGGGTTTCCGTCTCGCCCGAGGCCCCCCCTCCAACGGCGGACACATCTCCGGCTCGCCCGAGGCCCTGCCTTCGCTAAGAAGCAACCCTGACTAAATCGCCGCACCGACCGACCGAATCGCAGGAGCATTTAACGCAAAGGTGGCCTGACACCTTTATCCTGACACACGCCCCCCGGCAGAGCCGAAGTGACCGCCGTCACTTCGCCGCTCCACTGACCGGCCTGGCAGAAGGACAGCACCGCCTGCGCCACTTCGACTGCAGTGCCACTCGACAGAGTGAGACTGACAGGCAGTCAGGCCCTGCCAAAGGCACCATAGGAAGCTCCGCCCGACCCCAGGGCTCGGACTCGGGCTAAGTCCCGGAAGACGGCGAACTCCGCTCCGCCCGACCCAGGGCTCGGACTCGGGCTAAGCCCCGGAAGACGGCGAACTCCGCTCCGCCCGACCCAGGGCTCGGACTCGGGCTAAGTCCCGGAAGACGGCGAACTTCGCTCCGCCCGACCCAGGGCTCGGACTCGGGCTAAGTCCCGGAAGACGGCGAACTCCGCTCCGCCCGACCCAGGGCTCGGACTCGGGCTAAGTCCCGGAAGACGGTGAACTCCGCTCCGCCCGACCCCAGGGCTCAGACTCGGGGTCAGCCCCAGAAGATGCTGAACTCCGCTCTGCCCGACCCAGGGCTCGGACTCGGGCTAAGTCCCTGAAGACGGCGAACTCCGCTCCGCCCGACCCAGGGCTCGGACTCGGGCTCAGCCCCAGAAGACGACGAACTCCGCTTCGCCCGACCCCAGGGCTCGGACTCCGCCCTGGCCTCTGCCGAACGACCTCCGCCTCGCCCGACCCAGGGGCTCGGACTCGGCCTCGGCCAAGGAAGACAGACTCGACCTCGGCTTCGGAGGAGCCTCCATGTCGCCCAACCTAGGGCGCAGACCAGCCACGTCAACGGGAAGCGCCATCGTCACCCTACCCCGAGTCGACTCGGGCCGCAGAGAACAAGACCGGTGTCCCATCTGGCTAGCTCCGCCAGATAGGCAATGATGGCGCCCCGCATGCTCTGTGACGACAGCGGCTCTCAGCTCTCTTACGGAAGCAGGAGGACGTCAGTAAGGACTCAACCGCTCCGACAGCTGTCCCTCCGCCAGGCTCCGTCGCTCCTCCGACGGCCACGACATCACACCAGCTGGGTGCCAAGATCTCTCCGGCTGCCACATCGGCATGTACTTAGGGCGCTAGCTCTCCCCCGCTAGACACGTAGCACTCCGCTACACCCCCATTGTACACCTGGATCCTCTCCTTACGCCTATAAAAGGAAGGACCAGGCCCTCTTAGAGAGGGTTGGCCGCGCGGGGACGAGGACGGGACAGGCGCTCTCTTGGGGCCGCTCGCTTCCCTCACCCGCGTGGACGCTTGTAACCCCCTACTGCAAGCGCACCCGACCTGGGCGCGGGACGAACACGAAGGCCGTGGGATTTCCACCTCTCTCACGCCCATCTCCGGCCACCTCGCTTCCCCCCTTCGCGCTCGCCCACGCGCTCGACCCATCTGGGCTGGGGCACGCAGCGACATTCACTCGTCGGCTTAGGGACCCCCCGGTCTCGAAACGCCGAAAGTTGGCGCGCCAGGTAGGGGCCTGCTGTGTGTTGACGAACAGCTTCCCGTCAAGCTCCAGATGGGCAGTCTCCAGCAACCTCTCCGGCCCGGGACGGTGCTCCGTTTCGGGAGTCTTGAGTTCATGTTCTTCGACGGCAGCTACGACATGATACTCCTTCCACCGCCGCGCGACAACGACAATGGCGGCCGACAGCCCACCCGCCGGCGGCGGGATCGACGACGTCTTCCCCGCGTGGTGGAAGAACAACATTCGAGCTCACCCCGTCCTCTCCCCCGCCAACGGAGGAGGAGGCGGGGCAACCAAGGCCAAGCGGGAGGCCGCGCCTCGTCGGCTGTCGAGCGAGTCGACGTCCCCAGCGCTCCATCGGGGGGCGCGTCGGGCGTCGACCTCGCGTTTGAGACGAAGGCGAGCGTCGTCTCCCCGCGACACGCCAACCCCGAGCAAGTGGACGACGCCAGCGCGCTCGCGGAGAGCTTGCAGGACGTCGCCCTCGTACCTGAGACGACGGTGCAATCAGTCCCCGACGTGACTATGTCGCTGCTCGTCGACCAAAAGGTACCGACCGATTCCCATCCTACGTCATTTCGACTCAGCCTCAACCCGCCTAGCGACCTTGCTTTGGTGGGCGCGCTCGTAGAGGCGAGATCAAACCCTCTGGGGTTTCGCATGCGGTCGCCTTGGGACCGGTTGACGGACGTCTCGACCTACGGGCCCTCTGGGTCCGAGGAAGATGACGACCCCAACATCTGTTGGGATTTCTCTGGATTTGGCAACCCCAGTGCCATGCGGGACTTCATGACCGCATGTGACTACTGCCTCTCCGACTGTTCCGACGGTAGCCACAGCCTCGACGACGAGGACTGCGGCCCAAGCCGCGAATGTTTCCACGTCGAGCTAGGGGATCCCTCCGAAGGCAACCATCTCGGCATGCCGGAGGACGGTGATCTCCCTAGGCCGGTGCCTCGCGCTGACATCCCGCGGGAGCTAGCTGTGGTCCCCGTTCTGGCGGGGGGTCACGACCCACAGCTCGAGCAAGTCCGCGGGGCGCAGGCCAGGCTCGACGAGGGAGCAGGAGCGCTTGAGCCGATCCGCCGGGATGTCGGGCAGGTATGGGCAGGCCAACCCCCGGCCAGAGAAATACGTCACCTGCCCCAGGGTTTCCAGCACCGCGTCGCCAACGACGTCAGGGTCAGGCCGCCACCCGCATCCAGTGGGGTCGGTCAGAACCTGGCTGCAGCAGCGATGCTTCTCCACGCGATGCCGGAGCCATCAACCACCGAGGGTCGGCGAATCCAGGGAGAGCTCAAGAATCTCCTGGAAGGCGCTGCGGTCCGACGGGCCGAGAGCTCTGCCTCCCGAAGGCAGGGATATCCCTCGGGACCTCATGCCGCGACTTCCCGATTCATGCGGGAAGCCTCGGTCTACACCGGGCGCACGCGCAACACCGCGCCTGCGGCCCCGGGCCACCTCGGCAACGAGCACCATCATCGCGACCGTCGGGCCCACCTCGACGAGAGGGTGCGCCGAGGTTACCACCCCAGGCGTGGGGGACGCTACGACAGCGGGGAGGATCGGAGTCCCTCGCCCGAACCACCCGGTCCGCAGGCCTTCAGCCGGGCCATCCGACGGGCGCCGTTCCCGACCCGGTTCCGACCCCCGACTACTATCACAAAGTACTCGGGGGAAACGAGACCGGAACTGTGGCTCGCGGACTACCGCCTAGCCTGCCAAATGGGTGGAACGGACGACGACAACCTCATCATCCGCAACCTTCCCCTGTTCCTCTCCGACACCGCTCGCGCCTGGTTGGAGCACCTGCCTCCGGGGCAGATCTCCAATTGGGATGACCTGGTCCAAGCCTTCGCCGACAATTTTCAGGGCACGTACGTGCGCCCCGGGAATTCCTGGGACCTCCGAAGCTGCCGGCAGCAGCCGGGAGAGTCTCTCCGGGACTACATCCGGTGATTCTCGAAGCAGCGCACCGAGCTGCCCAACATCACCGACTCGGATGTCATCGGCGCGTTCCTTGCCTGCACCACCTGCCGCGACCTGGTGAGTAAGTTGGGTCGCAAGACCCCCACCAGGGCGAGCGAGCTGATGGACATCGCCACCAAGTTCGCCTCTGGCCAGGAGGCGGTCGAGGCTATCTTCCGAAAGGACAAGCAGCCCCAGGGCCGCCCATCGGAAGATGCTCCCGAGGCGTCTACTCCGCGCGGCGCCAAGAAGAAAGGCAAGAAGAAGTCGCAAGCGAAACGCGACGCCGCTGACGTGGACCTTGTTGCCGCCGCCGAGTACAAGAACCCTCGGAAGCCCCCTGGAGGTGCCAACCTCTTCGACAAAATGCTCAAGGAGCCGTGCCCCTATCATCAGGGGCCCGTCAAGCACACCCTTGAGGAGTGCGTCATGCTTCGGCGCCACTTCCACAGGGCCGGGCCACCCGCGGAGGGTGGCAGGGCCCGCGACGACGACAAGAAGGAAGATCACCAAGCAGGAGAGTTCCCCGAGGTCCGCGACTGCTTCATGATCTACGGTGGGCATGCGGCGAACGCCTCGGCTCGGCATCGCAAGCAAGAGCGCCGGAAGGTCTGCTCGGTGAAGGTGGCGGTGCCAGTCTACCTAGACTGGTCCGACAAGCCCATCACCTTCGACCAAGCCGACCACCCCGACCACGTGCCGAGCCCGGGGAAATACCCGCTCGTCGTCGACCCCATCGTCGGCGACGTCAGGCTCACCAAGGTCCTTATGGACGGGGGCAGCTGCCTCAACATCATCTACGCCGAGACCCTCGGGCTCCTGCGCGTCGATCTGTCCTCCGTCCGATCAGGCGCTGCGCCCTTCCACGGGATCATTCCCGGGAAGCGCGTCCAGCCCCTCGGACGACTCGACCTTCCCGTCTGCTTCGGAACGCCCTCCGACTTCCGAAGGGAGACTCTGACGTTCGAGGTGGTCGGGTTCCGAGGAACCTACCACGCGATGCTGGGGAGGCCATGCTACGCGAAGTTTATGGCCGTCCCCAACTACACCTACCTGAAGCTCAAGATGCCGGGCCCCAACGGGGTCATCACCGTCGGCCCCACGTACAAACACGCGCTCGAATGCGACGTGGAGTGTGTGGAGTACGCCGAGGCCCTCGCCGAATCCGAGGCCCTCATCGCCGACCTGGAAAGCCTCTCCAAAGAGGTGCCAGACGTGAAGCGCCATGCCGGCAACTTCGAGCCAGTGGAGATGGTCAAGGCCGTCCCTCTCGACCCCAGTGGCAATGCCTCCAAGCAGATCCGGATCGGTTCCGGGCTCGACCCCAAATAGGAAGCAGTGCTCGTCGACTTTCTCCGCGCAAACGCCGACGTCTTTGCGTGGAGTCCCTCGGACATGCCCGGCATACCGAGGGATGTCGCCGAGCACTCGCTGGATATTCGGGCCGGAGCCCGACCCGTCAAGCAGCCTCTGCGCCGATTCGACGAGGAGAAGCGCAGAGTGATAGGCGAGGAGATCCACAAGCTAATGGCAGCAGGTTTCATCAAAGAGGTTGCGGATCGCCATCGAGCTAGGGGTCAGTCGCCTCGACGCCCGCGGCGACTCGCAGCTCGTCATCGACCAAGTCATGAAGAACTCCCACTGCCGCGACCCGAAGATGGAGGCCTACTGCGATGAGGTTCGGCGCCTGGAAGACAAGTTCTACGGGCTCGAGCTTAACCACATCGCTCGGCGCTACAACGAGACGGCGGACGAGCTGGCAAAAATAGCCTCGGGGCGAACAACGGTTCCCCTAGACGTCTTCTCCCGGGATCTGCATCAACCCTCCGTCAAGATCGACGACTCGCCCGAGCCTGAGGCGCCCTCGGTCCAGCCCGAGGTACCCTCGGCACAGCCCGAGGCACCCTCAGCTCGACCCGAGGCGCCCTCGGTTCAGCCCGAGGTACCCTCGGCCTCCGAAGGCGAGGCACTGCACGTCGAGGAGGAGCGGAGCGGGGCCACGCCTGATCGAAATTGGCAGACCCCGTACCTGCAATATCTCCGCCAAGGAGAGCTACCCCTCGACCGAGCCGAGGCTCGGCGGATAGCGCGACGGGCCAAGTCGTTCGTCTTACTGGGCGATGAGAAGGAGCTCTACCACCGCAGCCCCTCGGGCATCCTCCAGCGATGCATCTCCACCGCCGAAGGTCAGGAACTCCTGCAAGAGATACACTCGGGGGCTTGCGGCCATCACGCAGCGCCTCGAGCCCTTGTCGGGAATGCCTTCCGACAAGGCTTCTACTGGCCAACGGCGGTGGCTGACGCCACTAGAATTGTCCGCACCTGCGAAGGGTGCCAATTCTATGCGAAGCAGACCCACCTGCCCGCTCAGGCTCTGCAGACGATACCCATCACCTGGCCCTTTGCTGTGTGGGGTCTGGACCTCGTCGGTCCCTTGCAGAAGGCGCCCGGGGGCTACACGCACCTGCTGGTCGCCATCGACAAATTCTCCAAGTGGATCGATGTCCGACCTCTGAACAGCATCAGGTCCGAGCAGGCGATGGCGTTCTTCACCAACATCATCCATCGCTTCAGGGTCCCGAACTCCATCATCACCGACAACGACACCCAGTTCACCGGCAGAAAGTTCTTGGACTTCTGCGAGGAGCACCACATCCGGGTGGACTGGGCCGCCGTGGCTCATCCCATGTCGAATGGGCAAGTAGAGCGTGCCAACGGCATGATTCTACAAGGGCTCAAGCCTCGGATTTACAACGGCCTCAACAAGTTCGGCAAGCGATGGATGAAGGAACTCCCCTCGGTGGTCTGGAGCCTGAGGACAACGCCGAGCCGAGCCACGGGTTTCACGCCGTTCTTCCTGGTGTACGGGGCCAAGGCCGTCTTGCCCACCGACCTGGAATACGGCTCCCCGAGGACGAGGGCCTACAGCGATCAAAGCAACCAAGTCAGCCGAGAAGACTCGCTGGACCAGCTGGAAGAAGCTCGGGACAAGGCCTTACTACACTCAGCGCGGTACCAGCAGTCCTTGCGACGCTACCACGCCCGAGGGGTCCGGCCCCGAGACCTCCAGGTGGGCGACCTGGTGCTTCGGCTGCGGCAAGACGCCCGAGGGAGGCACAAGCTCACGCCCCCCTGGGAGGGGCCATTCGTCATCGCCAAAGTTCTGAAGCCCGGAACGTACAAGCTGGCCAACAGTCAAGGCGAGGTCTACGGCAACGCAGCGAGGGTGTGTGTTCTGGCCTCGGCGGCCGCAGAAGGCACGCACTACAAGACAATCTGATCCTGCAGGCTCGGGTCTTGACGCTGGAAGGGGGCAGTAGCACCCTCGGCATCGACGACAACTTCGGCGAGGTTTGACCTAGCCTCGGACGGCGACGCGGTCCGAAGACCTCCACTCCGAAGGACGACGTCATCACCACGCCCGGGCCATCGCCGCCAGGGTCTCCTCCGGGAATCCGGCCCGAGCAGGTGGCTCGGCCGGTCACCTCTGGGGCCTCGGCCAACCATCCTCCAAGGGCGCCGGCCCGACCCGAGGCCTCGGCTGGTCGACTCCGGCGTCGGTCCCACTAACGGACAACCCGGCAAGGCTCCGGCCGACCAGGTTTCATTTTCGAGCCAACTCCGCCTCTGTTCATGCTGATATCGCTACCCCTGGCCTCGGCTCGTCGAAGAGCGGCCAAGGGGTCCCTTTAACTGAGATAGAGGAGCCTCAGACAACAAGGCCGACCGAGCCGAGGGACTCCTACGCCTCCGGGATACGGATACCTCACTCGTCACCTTGACACGAGGCGACTCATGCTTGGTGAAGCGGTTCAGATAATCAACAGGCGAGTCTTAGTGCTCGAAAATGAGGAAAAAACACGGCTCCGTGCCAAAATTACATACATGTTCAGGCCTCGACAACCATAATGAACAAAAACACTGGCATTCAAAGTGCCACTACAAACGGAACTCTGGTCCCCCCTCCGCAGGCACGGACAACCCCACTCCAGAGGGGAGGGCCTGCGGAGCAACAGAAGACTGACGAGCGGCTCGCCGCCGCCCGCTCTGACTACGACGACAACGACCTCCGCTCCGGGTGGCCGAACTGCAGCAGCGCAGGCCTCAGGGTGGGCGCTGCTGCAATCTTGCCCTCGCCCACACCAACGCTCGAGGGGCGAGGACAAGTACAAAGGGCCGGAGGCCCGAAGCGCGGATGGTGGCGGTGATCCCGTCGGTGACGGGGACTTCTCGAACCGCCTCCGCCTCGGCACCGACGGCATGGGCCATCAGCCCCCCGGCAGATCCCCACTAAAATCCTCCCGGACGAGTGGGGCACCGGCCTCCGCGTGAAGATGCCACACCGGTGCAAAGGCAGGACCACCCCAGAACACGAACGCCGCCCTAGCAGCACGCGGCGTCTGGGGTGGCCCTCCCGTGCGCACGGTGCGGCAGCCGCCCTCCGGTAGGGGGGGCCGCCGGGAGCCCAGTCGACGAGCCCGACACGCTGGAGGTGACGACGCCCGCCGTCGACCAGCCCCGCGCTGTCGAAGTCCGGGCCGCCCACAGGGCCAGTGAGCGCCCTCTCCCTCGAACGCCGCGGGAGAGGGTGACCCACGAACCCGCGCGGGAGGTAGAGCGCCGGCTCAGCCCGGCCCCCACCCCAGCGAGGATGATGAACATCCTTGAAGCTGAGGGTGGGACCAAGATCGCAGCCCGGCTTGCTTCTCCCCACCCAGGAACTGGTGGTCACCATCTTGGGTGACCGCCGGCGGGGGGGGGGGGGGGGGTACAGCCGGGCTGGCGGATGAAAATCCTTGAAGCCGAACGATGGCTGAAAGGTGCCAACTCCCACGGAGTTGCGCTCCTCCAACGATGAGGCGAGAAGACGGCGGGTATCCCCCATCCGGGGGCTTGGAAGGTGGAGAGACGCGATGCACAAGGGAGCGAGAAGACATGGTCGCCTTCCGAAAGGGGTCACCCTCCTTTTAAAGGCAACTCTCCCTACTTGCGCCCCCAACCATCACGGGCTGAGTCTTCTCCAACACGTTCCAAGGCCCTCCCCTGCGGCGCGGGGGCTGGGTCCCGCATGTCATGCAAACCGGCTCGGAGCAGAAGAAGCCAAACCGCCGCGCGTGGTGCACTCAACCGCCCAGCGGTTACAAGTGACCCTCCACTTTTGCCCAGACCAACGGGCGAGAGAGGCGGGCAGCCATGCAGGCGGCATGCAACCGCGCCAAGTGGACGCGCTTCTCCGACTCCTAGCGCGCCCAGCCTGGAGGCCCAGGCCCATGCGTCACTCAACCGGCGCGCCGGGTGCTGCATGCAAGCAACTGCACCGCCACTTGCGCCACCACCGCGCCTCTTCGGTTGCGGAACCAATACCGCGACTCGAGGCGACCAAGCACACGACCCAGCAGCGCCAGCCTGGCGCGACGGTCAATGCGGCCGAAAGTGGGCCGGCAGTAATGACGGTGGCAGGCGGGCGGGAGCAGCGATCACGTCAAGCTCACGTCCCATCCGGGGGCAGCAAGAGAACCTCCTCTCACGGCGTGAAGACAACGCGCCCATGATCCGTTCCTCGAACGGCTCGCGCACGCGCGACGACCGCCCCGCCAACCACTCGCCCCGTCGCATTAACTCCGCGGCGGGACAGACGGCGCTTCTGGCGGGAGAGGCGGGCGACGCTTCGCCTTCGCCGTAATAACCGCGCCAAAAAAGGTACACCGCGTCATTCGATTTCGTACCCTTTTCCGTTTTTTCCTCTTTCTCTATCTCTTGCAACAGGGACCGGGAAAGGGGGATACCCCGAAAAGGATCCTTCCCCGTGAAGGAACCGGGCTCCGAGCCCCCCTACTGATCAGAGGTTCGAAGGCTAGCCCCCCGAGGGGTTCAACAGCCGCCTCAGATCGCGTGGGCCCTACACCCACTACTGGTCAGAGGTTCGAAGGCCGGCCCCCCGAAGGGTTCCACGGCCGCCTCAGGCTACACGGGCTCCGCGCCCATTACTGATCAGGGGTTCGAAGCCTAGCCCCCGAAGGGTTCACAGCCGCCTCAGACGCCGAGCGAGGGATGACTAGGGGTACGTTCGATACATAACCAAGGCTCGGGCTGCGCTCCCGAGGTACCCTAGGACATTTCCGAGACCAG
Source organism: Zea mays (assembly GCF_902167145.1). NCBI lineage: Eukaryota > Viridiplantae > Streptophyta > Magnoliopsida > Poales > Poaceae > Zea > Zea mays. The sequence goes on from NC_050103.1 coordinate 27,650,365, forward strand.
CGGGAGCGATCTTGTAACGGAATCCCATCAGAGGGAGGCATCGAGCCCTCGGACCCCGTCGCCAGGGGACCGGGTCCGGCAGATCACCCGCAGGTACTTTTGGGCGTGCCTCTGGGCCCCTAGCCGACCCCTAACGAACGGGGCACGGACGTCCACTTGGATTACCCGCTTGCAGCTCACCGGAGACACCATGTTCGGCGCCCATCGAGGGTAACATGGCGCTTTCCCCCCCTCCTCCTTGCGGAAAGGCGACGCAGGGGCGTATGTAAAAAAGCCGAGTCTGTCCCTGATCGTCCTCTCGCCCTGTGCAGAGGCTCGGGGGCTGCTCTCGCAAACCCGGCTCCGGCCAAACCGTTGACAGCGTCAACATACCTGCCCGAGAACTTGGGCCCCGACCGTACACCCGGGCTACGGCCAGTTCGCATGAGGGAACAACCAGGCCAGCCGAAGCATTACGCAAGGCATTAAGACCTCGAAGGAGTGAAACCACTCCTCCGATGCCTCGGGGGCTACACCCGGCGGGTGCGCTCGCGCGCACCCACTGGAACAAAATGCAACCGAGAAAGGCTGGTCCCCTTGCAAAAAAGTGCGACAAAAGCCTCCAAGGGAGTGCTAACACTCCCTTCGAGGCTCGGGGGCTACTGTCGGGGACCATAATTAGGGGTACCCCCAAGGCTCCTAATTCTCAGCTGGTAACCCCCATCAGCATAAAGCTGCAAAGGCCTGATGGGTGCGATTAAGTTAGGGATCAGTCCATTCGAGCGACTCGATCATGCCTCGCCCGAGCCTAGCCTCGAACAAGGGCAGCCGACCCCGGAGGGTTTCCGTCTCGCCCGAGGCCCCCCTCCAACGGCGGACACATCTCCGGCTCGCTCGAGGCCCTGCCTTCGCTAAGAAGCAACCCTGACTAAATCGCCGCACCGACCGACCGAATCGCAGGAGCATTTAACGCAAAGGTGGCTTGACACCTTTATCCTGACACACGCCCCCCGGCAGAGCCGAAGTGACCGCCGTCACTTCGCCGCTCCACTCACCGGCCTGGCAGAAGGACAGCGCCGCCTGCGCCACTTCGACTGCAGTGCCACTCGACAGAGTGAGACTGACGGGCAGTCAGGCCCTGCCAAAGGCACCATAGGAAGCTCCGCCCGACCCCAGGGCTCGGACTCGGGCTAAGTCCCGGAAGACGGTGAACTACGCTCCGCCCGACCCAGGGCTCGGACTCGGGCTAAGCCCCGGAAGACGGCGAACTCCGCTCCGCCCGACCCAGGGCTCGGTCTCGGGCTAAGTCCCGGAAGACGGCGAACTCCGCTCCGCCCGACCCAGGGCTCGGACTCGGGCTAAGTCCCGGAAGACGGCGAACTCCGCTCCGCCCGACCCAGGGCTCGGACTCGGGCTAAGTCCCGGAAGACGGCGAACTCCGCTCCGCCCGACCCCAGGGCTCGGACTTGGGCTCAGCCCCAGAAGACGGTGAACTCCGCTCCGCCCGACCCAGGGCTCGAACACGGGCTAAGTCCCGGAAGACGGCGAACTCCGCTCCGCCCGACCCCAGGGCTCGGACTCGGGCTCAGCCCCAGAAGACGACGAACTCCGCTTCGCCCGACCCCAGGGCTCGGACTCCGCCCTGGCCTCTGCCGAACGACCTCCGCCTCGCCTGACCCAGGGGCTCGGACTCGGCCTCGGCCATGGAAGACAGACTCGACCTCAGCTTCGGAGGAGCCTCCACGTCGCCCAACCTAGGGCGCAGACCAGCCACGTCAACGGGAAGCGCCATCATCACCCTACCCCGAGTCGACTCGGGCCGCAGAGAACAAGACCGGTGTCCCATCTGGCTAGCTCCGCCAGATAGGCAATGATGGCGCCCCGCATGCTCTGTGACGACGGCGGCTCTCAGCTCTCTTACGGAAGCAGGAGGACGTCAGCAAGGACTCAACCGCTCCGACAGCTGTCCCTCCGCCAGGCTCCGTCGCTCCTCCGACGGCCACGACATCACACCAGCTGGGTGCCAAGATCTCTCCGGCTGCCACATCGGCATGTACTTAGGGCGCTAGCTCTCCCCCGCTAGACACGTAGCACTCCGCTACACCCCCATTGTACACCTGGATCCTCTCCTTACGCCTATAAAAGGAAGGACCAGGGCCCTCTTAGAGAGGGTTGGCCGCACGGGGACGAGGACGGGACAGGCGCTCTCTTGGGGCCGCTCGCTTCCCTCACCCGCGTGGACGCTTGTAACCTCCTACTGCAAGCGCACCCGACCTGGGCGCGGGACGAACACGAAGGCCGCGGGATTTCCACCTCTCTCACGCCCATCTCCGGCCACCTCGCTTCCCCCCTTCGCGCTCGCCCACGCGCTCGACCCATCTGGGCTGGGGCACGCAGCGACATTCACTCGTCGGCTTAGGGACCCACCGGTCTCGAAACGCCGACATATTTTATTTTGTAATAAGTCTTCCGCTATGTAATAAATACTCTGATGTTTTATGACATTTATCTCTATACACTCTGTTATTATATATGTTGTCTTCTTGGCGCATGTATGAGATGCACCTGGCTTTGCTCCTTAAAGCCGGGTGTGACAGCAGATCTCCGACTGGGACGACCTGGTCAAGGCCTTCGTGGGAAACTTCCAAGGTACGTACGTGCGCCCTAGGAACTCATGGGACCTCCGAAGCTGCCGCCAGCAGCCAAGGGAATCCCTGCGAGAGTACATCCGATGGTTTTCAAAGCAGCGTACCGAGTTGCCCAACATCACCGACTTGGATGTCATCAAGGCGTTCCTCACCGGCACCACGTGTCGGGACCTGGTGAGCAAACTGGGGCGCAAGACTCCCACCAAGGCGAGCGAATTGATGGACGTCGCCACCAAGTTCGCCTCTGGTCAGGAGGCGGTCGAAGCCATCTTCCGAAAGGACAAGCAGCCTCAGGGAAGACAGATGGAAGACGCCCCTGAGGCGTCCGTCCAGCGTGGCCCGAAAAAGAAGGCCAAGAAGAAGGCGCAAGCAAAGCGTGACGCCGTTGACGCGGATCTCGTCGCTGCTGCCGAGCATAGAAATCCTCAGAAGCCTCCTGGAGGAGTCAACATGTTTGACAAGATGCTCAAGGAGTTGTGCCCCTATCACAGGGGTCCCGTCAAGCACACCCTTGAGGAGTGCGACATGCTCCGGCATTACTTCATCAAGGCGGGACCCTCGGCAGAAGGTGGCAAGGACCAAGGCAACAACAAAAAGGGGGGCGACAAGGAAGAGGAGTTCCCAGAGGTCCGCGACTGCTTCATGATCTACGGCGGACAGGTGGCGAACGCCTCGGCTCGGCACCACAAGCAGGAGCGCCGGGAGGTCTGCTCGGTAAAGGTAGCGGCGCTAGTCTACCTAGACTGGTCCGACAAGCCCATCACCTTCGACCAAGGCGACCACCCCGACTATGTGCTGAGCCTAGGAAGGTACCCGCTTGTCATCGACCTCGTCATCGGCAACGCTAGGGTCACCAAGGTCCTCATGGACGGAGACAGTAGCCTCAACATCATCTACGCCGAGACCCTAGGGCTCTTGGGGATAGGTCTATCCACGATCCGGGCCGGTGCAACACCCTTTCACGGGATTGTCCTCGGTAAGCGTGTCCTGCCCCTTGGGCAACTTGATTTGCCCGTCTGCTTCGGAACTTCCGCAGGGAAACCCTCACGTTCGAGGTGGTCGGGTTCCGAGGAACCTATCACGCGGTGCTGGGAAGACCGTGCTACGCCAAGTTCATGGTCGTCCCCAACTACACGTACCTCAAGCTCAAGATAACGGGCCCCAAGGGAATCATCACCATCGAATCCACGTACCGCCACGCTTATGAGTGCGACGTGGAATGCGTGGAGTACGCTGAGGCCATCGCCGAGTTCGAGGCCCTCATCGCCGACCTGGGTTGCCTTTCCAAGGAGGCGCCTGATGCGAAGCGCCACGCCGTCAACTTCGAACCAGCTAAGGCGGTTAAGACCGTCGCCCTCGACCCCAGCAACGACGCCTGCAAGCACGTCAGGGTCGGCTCCGAGCTCGACCCCAAATAGGAAGCAGTGCTCGTCGACTTCCTCCGCGCAAACGCCGAAATTTTTGTGTGTTGTCCCTCGGACATGCCAGGCATACCGAGGGATGTCGCCAAGCACTCGCTGGATATCTGAGCCGGTGCCCGACCCGTGAAGTAGGACCTGCGCTGCTTTGATGAAGAGAAGCGCAGGGCCATAGGCGAGGAGGTCCACAAGCTGATGGCTGCAGGGTTCATCAGAGAGGCATTCCATCCCGAATGGCTAGCTAACCCTGTGCTTGTAAAGAAAAAAGGTGGGAAATGGAGGATGTGCGTAGACTACATTGGTTTAAACAAAGCATGTCCAAAGGTTCCCTACCCTCTGCCTCACATCGATCAAATTGTGGACTCCACTGCTGGGTGCGAAACCCTGTCATTCCTTGACGCCTATTCAGGTTATCACCAAATCAAGATGAAAGAATCCGACCAGCTCGCGACTTCTTTCATCACACCCTTTGGCATGTATTGTTATATTACTATGCCATTTGGCTTGAGGAATGCAGGTGCAACCTACCAAAGGTGCATGAACCATGTCTTCGGGGAGCGCATCGACAGAACAGTCGAGGCTTACGTCAATGACATCGTTGTCAAGACAAGAAAAGCCTCCGACCTCCTCTCCGACCTCGAAGTGACTTTCGGGTGCCTGCGCGCAAAGGGCGTAAAACTCAATCCCGAGAAGTGTGTCTTCGGAGTCCCCCGAGGCATGCTCCTAGGGTTCATCGTCTCTGAGCGAGGCATCGAGGCCAACCCGGAGAAAATCGCGGCCATCACCAACATGGGACCCATCAAAGATTTAAAAGGAATACAAAGGGTCATGGGATGCCTTGCGGCTCTGAGCCGCTTCATCTCGCGCCTTGGCGAGAAAGGGTTACCCTTGTACCGCCTCTTAAAGAAGGTCGAGCGCTTCACTTGGACCCCCGAGGCCGAGGAAGCCCTCGGAATTTTAAAGGCACTCCTTACTAACGCGCCCATCTTGGTGCCCCCCGCTGCGGGAGAAGCCCTCTTGATCTACGTAGCCACAACCACTCAGGTGGTCAGCGCCACGATCGTAGTCGAGAGACGGGAAGAGGGGCATGCACTGCTCGTCCAGAGGCCGGTCTACTTCATCAGTGAGGTGCTATCCGAGACCAAGATCCACTACCCACAAATCAGAAGCTACTGTATGCAGTAATTCTGACGCGACGAAAGTTGCGACACTACTTCGAGTCTCATCCGATGACTGTGGTGTCATCCTTCCCCCTGGGAGAGATCATCCAATGCCGAGAGGCCTCGGGTAGGATAGCAAAAAGGGTAGTGGAACTCATAGGCGAAATAATTTCATTTGCCCCTCGGAAGGCCATAAAATCCTAATTCTTGGCGGACTTCCTGGCAGAATGGGTTGACACCCAATTGCCGACAGCTCCAATCCAGGCCGAACTTTGGACCATGTACTTCGATGAGTCGCTGATGAAAACAGGAGCAGGTGCTGGCTTGCTCTTCATCTCACCCCTCGGGAAACATGTGCGCTACGTGATGTGCCTCCATTTTCCGGCGTCAAACAACGTGGCCGAGTACGAGGCTTTGGTTAACGGGTTGCGCATCACCGTCGAGCTAGGGGTTCGGCGCCTCGACGCTCGGGGCGACTCGCATCTTGTCATTGACCAAGTCATGAAGAACTCCCACTGTCGCGATCGAAAAATGGAGGCCTATTGCGACGAAGTTTGGCGCTTGGAAGATAAGTTCCACGGGCTGGAACCCAACCATGTTGCTCGGCGGTACAACGAGACTGCGGATGAGCTGGCTAAAATAGCCTCAGGGCGAATGACGGTTCCCCCGGACGTCTTCTCCAGGGACATATATCAACCATCCGTGAAACTCGACGACGCGCCCGAACCCGACGAGACCTCAGCCCAGCCCAAGGTACCGTCGGCCGCCGAGGGTGAGGCCTTGCGCATCGAGGGAGAGCGGAATGGGGTTGCGCCAAACCAAAACTGGAAGACCGCGTACCTACAATATCTCCTCCGAGGAGAGCTGCCCCTCGACAAGGCCAAAGCTCGGCGACTGGCTCGACGCGCCAAGTCGTTCGTTTTACTGGGTGATGAAAAAGAGTTGTACCACCGCAGCCCCTCAGGCATTCTCCAACGATGCATATCCGTCGACCAAGGACAAGAGCTGTTACAAGAAATACACTCGGGGGCTTGCGGTCACCATGCAGCACCTCGGACCCTCATCGGAAACGCTTTCCGACAAGGTTTCTACTGGCCGACCGTGGTGGCCGACGCCACTAGGATTGTACGCGCCTGCCGAGGGTGTCAATTCTACGCGAGACAGACGCACCTACCCGCTCAGAACCTGCAAACAATACCCATCACTTGGTCGTTTGTCGTATGGGGTCTAGACCTCATCGGTCCCTTGCAGAAGGCACCCGGGGGCTTCAAGCACCTGCTGGTCGCCATTGACAAATTCTCCAAGTGGATCGAGGTCCGACCCTTAACCAGCGTCGGGTCCGAGCAGGCGGTGGCGTTTTTCACAAACATCATCCATCGCTTTGGGGTCCCGAACTCCATCATCACCGACAATGACACACAGTTCACTGGGAAGAAGTTCCTAGACTTATGCGAAGACCACCACATCCGTGTGGACTGGGCCGCCATCGCTCACCCAATGACAAATGGGCAGATGGAGTGCGTCAACGATATGATTTTGCAAGGACTAAAGCCGAGGATCTACAACGACCTCAATAAGTTCGGCAAGCGGTGGATAAAAGAGCTACCCTCGGTGGTTTGGAGTCTGAGGACGACGCCGACCGGGCCACGGGTTTCTCGCCGTTCTTTCTAGTCTATGGGTCCGAGGCCATCCTATCCACGGACTTAGAATACGGTTCCCCGAGGACAAAGGCTTACGACGACCAAAGCAACTAGACCAACCAAGAAGATTCGTTGGACCAGCTGGAAGAGGCTCGGGACGCGGCCTTACTACACTCGACGTGATATCAGCAGTCTCTGCGACGCTACCACGCCCGACGGGTTCGACCCCGAGGCTTCCAAGTGGGAGACTTGGTACTTCGGCTGCGACAAGACGCCCGAGGACGCCACAAGCTTACTCCTCCCTGGGAAGGGCCCTTCATCATCGCCAAGATTTTGAAGCCCGGGACATACAAGCTGGCCAACGATCAAGGCGAGGTCTACAGCAACGCTTGGAACATCCAACAACTACGTCGCTTTTACCCTTAAAATGTTTCAAGTCGTTCATGTATCTCGCTTTCTTTACATGCATAAATAAAGTCTAACCATCAAGGAAGGATCAGCCTTGCCTCGGCAAAGCCCGACCCTCCCTCGGGGGCTAGAAGGGGGGAACCCCCTCTGCGTCAAATTTTTCCACAGAAAAGTCTTTCACCAGAACGTCTTTCGTGCTTTTCGACTGCATCGAAAATAGAATCCTAAAGACGAGCGAGAGAGACCTTGAACGGCAAGGCCGACCGAGCCGAGGGACTCCTATGCCTCCGGGATACAGATACCTCACTCATCACCTTCCGCGAAAAGTAGCTCATGCTCGGATAAGCGATTCTGCTACCGAACAAGTCCTAACGCTCGAAAACTTTTTTGCCAGAATGACTTTCGTGCCTTTTCGACTGCGTCGATAACATAATCCTAAAAACGACGAGAGAACACGTAAGCGGCAAGGCCGACCGAGCCGAGGGACTCCTACGCCTCCGGGATACGGATACCTCACTCATCACCTTCCGCGAAAAGTAACTCACGCTCGGATAAGCGATTCTGCTACCGAACAAGTCTTAACGCACGAAACGAGAGGAGAGAAAATGAAGCTTTATAATCCGATGTTAAAATGTTTAGGCCTCAGCGGCCGCAAAAAACATATGCATACTTCACAGCAAACTGTTCTTACAGGCTCAGACATCAGGAGGGGGAGGAGTGGCACCCTCGGCGTCGTTTCCACCCTCGGCAGGATCTGGCACGGCCTTAGACGAAAACACGGGCGGAAGGATCTCCACCTCAAAGGAGGAAGCCAGCGCCGCACTCAAGCCCTCGACAACCGCGTCAAGCCTCTGGACCTCAGCTAAGGCAGCCTCTTCTTCGTTGGGTAAGCAGTACCCCTCGCTAACCCACTCCAGATCCACGTCGTAGTGGGAAGCGAGCACGGCAAAGGCCCGCCTAACACCGTGGAGTCTATTGCGCACATGGCCGCCCAAGGCCCGCAGATGACTCTGGGGGAGCTACCCGAGGGGACGCCGTCGAGGCCAAAGGCGTGGCAGAAAGCCGAGATGGCCTCGGACATGGCCACGCGCTCGACCTACTTCTGCTCAGCTGCCTCGGCAAGCGCCTTGCAGTTCTTGATGGACTCGTCAAGAGCCGTCTTGAACCCTGCAGACAGCAGGACGACATTCTTCAGATGAAAGGAGAAGAATGGAGACAAAAACAAAGTCGCAAAGCGGGCGGAGCATACCTTCGTCCCGGGCACGCTGCTGCGAGGCCTCGGCTTGGGCGGACTGGGCAGACCCGACGGCCTCGGCTAGGCTCTCCGCAAGGGTCCCGGCCCGAGCAGACGCCTCGGCTAACCGCTCCATAGCCTCAGCCAGCTGACCCCTAAGGGCCTCAGCCTGGCTCACGGCCTCGGCAGCTTGGCTCCGAGATTAGTCCCGCTCGCCGATAGCCTGGCCAAGCTCCAGCTGCCGTTGCCGCATCTCCTCGGCGTGGGAAGCCACCTGCTCCTGGGCTGACAAAGCTTCCGCTCGTGCCGACACCGCCTCCGACTTCAGCTCATCGCAGAGCAGCCGAAGGTCCGCCACCTCGGCGCTCAGTTGGGCGAGGCGCTCATTGGCCTCGGTAAGCACGGCTTGCTGGGACCGCAGCGAATCCCAGACATCGCTCTCACGGCGGATGAACAGCGACTTGGCGGTGCTCACGTCCGCAAGTTCCTAAGGAGGAAAAACAGGATATTATGAAGAATGCCCTGGTCACGCAAGGTATACGTCTAAGTCCTTACCTGGAAGACCCTGGGAACGTCCCTGGAAAGGATCTCCATGGTCGACCGAAGCGACCTCATCGCCGCCTCGGTATACTCACGGAAATTATCCCGAGACCTCTCCTCCAGCTCGTCGTTGAGGGAAAGGAGGGGTTCCGAGTCCGAGGTCGCGCGGCTCCAGAACAGGAGCGGCTGCCCACCCCACTCATTGGGGTTGAGCTGCGCGGGGATAAGGCCGCTGCTCCCCAAGACGGGCCACGATTCTGCACGCCCCTCCACCGAGGTGTCGGGTCCCCCCGCAGCCGATGCATCGGGTACCATCGCCGTCGACGTACTGGGCCTCTCCTCGGCTAAGGTGGCAGGCCTTCGATCGCCAACCTCGGCAACGACGGCCGTCCTCTCCTCGTGGCCGAGAACGGGGAGGTCGGGGATGACCACGGGCGGCGGCGCCGCAACCATCCTGACGTCGGCGGCGACGGGCAGCTCCGCGGGCGAATCAGCGACGGCCCCGGCAGGAGTCGATGCCGGCGCCGACGACAAGTCAGGCGGGCTCGGGGCCGCGGCCAAGTCAGTAGCCTCCCCCGGCACGATGGTCGCTCCAGCAGGGGGTCAGCCTGGGAGGCTTGCCCCATGGCAACTCGCGCTGCCTGGGCCCCCCGCTGGAGGGCACCTTGTGCGGAGGCCAACCAACCGGCATGGCACGCCGTAGCACCGGCCGCCGAGGTCGGCTTCGTCTTAAGGGCCTTCGTGGGGGCAGACCGGCCAAGCCCTGCCTTCGCTTGCTGAAAGAGAGAGACGGCAAGTTCAAGACACACAATGAAAGAACCAAAACAGAGGTATCCTCAGATACTTACCCGCTCCGGGGCAAAGCCAATCGTGCCTGTGGGGAGGCCCCTCAGGCCCCTATCCCCGCAGGCGCTGCCAAGGGTTGCCCCACCGCCGGCTTCAGCACCGTTTCCGCCTCGGACGTCCGAGGCACCGAGGGAGCGGCCTGCCCAGGCGTCGTCACGACGACCGAGGGACCTGCCTCCTGCGCAGCCAGCACGGGCACCTGCTCTTGGGGGACAGGCGGATCGGCCTGACCCCCCGGAGTCACGACAACTGTCTCGGCCAAGGGGTCAAGTACCCCCTCGACCTGCCTCCGCTCCTCGGATTGGGACCTTGGTGTCCCGGCCCTAGGCACTGATGGTGCCAGCCCACTTGGAGGCTAGCTCAGTGACCCCTGGCCCAGCCTCAGGTCCGGGTTGAGGCCAAGTCGGGCCGCCATGTCGTCGTCTTCGTCGTCATCATCATCATCGTCGTCGTCAGGTGTCTCCGGCGATGACTCCCTCGGGAGCCCATCCCTCGCCTGCCTCCGACGATGCTTCTCCAAAGCTTCCCGAGCTAGCATCCTCTTGCGAGCTCGGGCCTTTTCCGCGTCCTTCTTCTCCTTCTCCTTCTCTGCGGCAAGCCTCCGCGTGGCTCGGTCCGCCGCGTCCTCCGGGACCGGTGGCCGGACCGATTTATAAATCTTCAACCCCTGGGGACGAACAAAAATCCCAATAGTAAGAATCAAAGGTGTAGAGAACTCGGCGCAAAACAGAAAGAGGATCAGACACTTACCAGGGACACATACCCACGATCAGGATGCATCGCGGGCTGGCTAAGGGCGCCGGCATCCGGCCTCCCTACCGTACTTGTTACCCGCTTGAGGAGGTCGTCAGTGGATAGGGAGGTTGAGCACATCCACGAGTCCTCCGAATAGACCCCCGGCTTCATCTCCGCGAGCCGCAACCGCCGCTCTGCCAAAGGGAGCACCCTCCGACGATGGATGGCGGCGACGACCCCCGCAGCGGTAAGGCCCGCATCTCGTAACTTCTGCAAGGCCTGCAGAATAGGCTGGAGCTTCTCCTGGTTCTCGTGTGTGGCCCCCCAGTGCCAGTTAGTGCCGGCGGCGGTCACCACTCGTTGAGAAAATGGTGGAAGCATCCCGCCGTCGTTCCAGAGATAAAACCACCGGTTCTGCCACCCCTTGTTCGAAGATGCAAGGGAGGCAGGGATGTACTGCTGCGCGTGCCCTGGCCTCAGCTGGAGGGTGCAGCCACCGGCCCGCACCGCCATACGGACCTTCTTCGCCTCCATCGTCGCGGCAAAGAACTCCGCGGAAAAGAGATGGGTCCACAGGTCCCAGTGAGGGTCAATCCCCAAAAAACCGCCGCGAAGATGGCCGCTTGCACGATAGAGTTGGGGTTGAAGTTATGCAGCTCCACCCCGTAGTGGTGCAGGAGCGCCCGCATGAAGCGACTCGCTGGCACTCCAAACCCTCGCTCATGGAAGGGGATGAAACTGACCGCATACCCCGGCGGTGGAGTCGGGTCAGCCTCGCTCGCGGGGGCCTTCCACTCCGGCTGCAGCCCATCGGAGAGGGGACGGAGTAGACCATCGGCAACGAGGGCCTCAAGATCCTCCACAACGACGGTGGAGAATGGCCACGGGTCGCGCGACGGAATGACGGTCACCTTGTCAGCCATCGCCGAACGGAGGTGGTGGAGGCAGAAGGGATGAGGTGCGTGGTTTCCTTTTCTCTGGCTACTCTCTTAGGTTGCGGAAACCAAAGCAGAAGGCAAGCGCAAATCGTAGGGTAAAGAACCACCACCGGCCCCTCTTCCGAGAATATAAAGGCCCGGGCGAGATCCACCCAAAGATTCGCCCGAACCCATCGCGAAATTCAAACTCGAAGGTGAAATGGCCTTTCTGTTCCTTGAACGGCTCGCGCACGCGCAACAGACGCCCCACGAATCGCCTGTCCCATTGCATTAACTCCTTGGTAGGGCAAGCGACACCTCCGGCAGGAGAAGCGGGCGCCGTTTCGCCTCCGTCATAATGACCGCGTCAAAAAAGGTGCGCCACCTTATTTAAATTCATGTCCTTTTCCTTTTCCTCTCTCTCTTGCCACAAGGACCGGGAAAGAGGATATTCTGAAAAGGATCCTTCCCAGCGAAGGAAACGGGCCCCGAGCCCTCCTACTGATCAGGGGTTCGAAGGTTGCGCCCTCCGGGGTTAGGCAACCGCCCCAGAGCACTCGGGCTCCGAGCCCTTTACTGATCAGGGGTTCGAAGGCTAGCCCCTCGGAAGGGTTCGACAGCCGCCCCAGAGCACGCAGAGCCAGGGATGAGCCTGGGTACATCCGTTACATGGTCGAGGCTCGGGCTACGCTCCCGAGGTACCCTAGGACATTTCCGAGACCAGTGGGAACAATTTTGTAACGGAATCCCACTGGAGGGAGGCATCGAGCCCTCGGACCCTATCGAATGGGTCCGGGTCTGGCAAATCACCTACAGGTACTTTTGGAGCGCGCCTCTGGGCCACTAGCCGACCCTTATCGAACGGGGCTCGGGTGTCCACTCGGATCACCCGCTAGCAACTCACTGGAGACACCATGTTTGGTGCCCTCCGAGGGTAACATGGCACTTTCCCCCCCTTCCTCCTTGCGGAAAGGCGACGAAGGGGCGTACAATAAAAGTCGAGACGGTCCTTGATCGTCCTCTCGCTCCGTGCAGAGGCTCGGGGGCTGCTCTCGCACCAGGCTACGGCCGAACCGTTGACCACGTCAACAAACCAGCGTGAAAACTCGGAGCCCGACCGTGCACCCGGGCTACGGCCAGGCTGCATGAGGAAACAACAAGGCCGACCGAGGCATCGCAAAAAGAATTAAGACCTCAGAGGAGTCAAACCACTCCTTCGAGGCCTCGGGGGCTACAGCCGGCGGGTGCGCTCGCGCGCACCCACCGGAACAAAATATAACCGAGAAGGGCCGGTCCCCTTGCAAAAATCCGGCAGAACCTCCAAGCGAGTGCCCGCACTCCCTTTGAGGCTCGAGGGCTACTGTCGGGTACCGTAATTAGGGGTACCCCCAATACTCCTAAACACGGCTGGAAAACATCTTCAGAACAAACCATAAACAGCTAATAAAGCGCGGTTCAAGTCAGGGCCTCGTCTACCAAGGGACGCAACCTCATCCGAGCCCAGCCTCGGCCTCGGGCGGAAACAGTAGTCCCGGACAGATTCACGCCTCGCCCGAGAGTCCCCTCAGTCAGTAGACGCACCCTCGGCTCACCCGAAGCCTAGCTCGGGCAGACTTTGTCGTGCAGCGACCTCGTCCAAATCGCCTTAACAACCGACCGTATCGCATGCACATTTAATGCGGGGATCACCTGACACCTTATCCTGACACGCGTGCCTCAGTCGGCAAGGTCGAAGTGACCACAGTCACTTCGCCCCTTTACTAACCGATCTGACAGGAAAACAGCGCTGTTCGCCCCGCTCCGGCTACTGTGCCAACCACCAGGGTAAAACTGAGTCACGATCTCCCACGAGTTCGGCCTCGGGCGCAACAGGGAGCTTCGCCTCGCCCGACCTCAGGCCTCGGCCTCAGCCTCGGCCTCGGGAGAAGGTCTCCGCCTCGCCCGACCCCAGGCCTCGGCCTCGGGAGGAGTCACGTCCTCGCCCGACCTCAGCCTCAGCCTCAGGAGAAGTCTCCGCCTCGCCCGACCCGGGCCTCGGACCGACTACGCTACAGGGGATACATCATTACCCTATTCCTAGCTAGCTGCCTCAGGCTACGAAGGAACAAGACCGGTGTCCCATCTAAGGTTACTCCGACAACAGGTAATGATGGTTCCCCGCGTGCGCCCATGATGTCGGATTGCTCTCAACCTCCTACGGAAGCAAGGAAACGTCAGCAGCATCTATGCCGCACCGCTAGCTGTGCTTCTACAGGGCTCAAGGCACTTCTCCGACGGCCACGTTAGCCCGTCTACAGGGCTCAAGGCGCTTCTCCGACGGCCATGTTAGCCCGTCTACAGGTCTCAAGGCGCTTCTCCGACGGCCACGTTAGCCCGTGTACAGGGCTCAAGGTGCTTCTCCACCAGCCACATTAGCACGTAGCTACACCCCCAATGTACAGCTGGGCATCTCCTTGTATCTATAAAAGGGGATGTCTAGGGCCTTCCTAAGGAGAAGAGGGGAGAGAGGGGGGGTTCACGTTCAGGTTCATGCTGAGATACATTCACGTTGACGCAGGACATGGACATAGGGAGAACGTAGGGACGCGGGGCAGACGAGACAGGCAGCACGTAGAGACTCTCTCTCTCTCTCTCTCTCTCGCTCTCGCCCTCGCTCTCTCGCGACGCTTGTAACCCCTACTACGAGCACTTCGGTGCAAGATAATATAAGCCTCATTCTCCCGCTTGTGTTCCATCTTGCATCAACCCACAGGGACACACAACAACAAATTTACTGGTCGGTTGACGGTCCTCGCGAGTCCGAAACGCCGACAGATACATATCCGATAGACTTGACCCCTAGAAAGGAACAAAAATGAAGAACAATAAAGATGCCAGAGGGTTCGGCTGCGAACATGGAGCTATGGAGGAACCGCAGCGCCAACAGAACAAAGATGTTCCAGAGAGAAGGTATGAGAGATAGAGACAAACCATGAAGTTGTGCCATTCTTTGCTGGCCGACGGTGCCCCTAGGCGGTGGGCTTCCGGGCACCAGAGGCCATCGGGTCGAAGATCACTTCTGTGACATCCCAGGTGTCTATTTCATGTTATATCGGGAGATTAATCCTAATCTCGGATGCTCAGTAAAAATTTCTCTTTCTCGCTCGCGTATGTCTCTGATTATCCAGATTATTCATTCACATTTCGCCGAATTCGAAATTATTCAATCTCACAGAAGGCCAATTTGGAGCCTGTTAAAAACTTTTATTCTCGACGAATGCAAACTCGATAAACATTCTCGAATTATAAATCTCATCTGAAGCTCTTTAAATCAAACTCTCAACGACTGTTATTTGATCTAAGCCCGAGTCTAATTCCTCGAACCTCGATCGATGTCCGACTATTTTATCCGAGTCCGCACTCTTAAACGGAATACTCAGTATGTCGCCCTCTAATTAATTCTTACTCGACTCAGCCTAGTATCTTTGTATCTAAACCGAATTCAAAACTCACTCCAACAGCGATTTTAAAATGTCACGATTCGCTTTCTCCGACTAAAATTCAAAGCCGATCAGAAATCTGAGAGAAACATTTATTTCTAAAATAGTGCGCGAGGAATTATTTCCGAGCGAAATCAAATCCAACTCTCAGCCGAGTTAATCGCGCAACCTTCCGTTCGTCCGAACTCTTTTCGCTCTGTTTCTCCGTAGCGACAAAATCCACAGGAACATTTTTATTCCGGAAAATAAATTAACGCAGCCCGATTTAGTGTTTTGGGCCAGCCCAACCCAGCCCAATAGGCCCACTAAGGAACCCTAACCCTAGTGCCCTCCTATAAATAGGAGCCCTCTCCCTTGCAAATTGGAAATTTTCCATTTCCCCCCCTAGTCGCCACTTCTCTTCCACCAGCCGCCTGGCTCTTTTTTTTCTCTCCCACGCACCTTCTTCCTCCTTGCTCAGGTCGGCAGCAGCCACCAGCGAGCCCTGCTCCACGCGCCCCAGCCATGGCGCCCTCCTCCCTAGCGCTCGCTCCCTGCAGGTGAGCAGCCGACTAAACTTTTCTTCCTCCCTGGTCTCCACAGCAAAGCAGCAAGGAGCTCTGCTCCTCCTCTCCCATGGACGTCGCCCTCTCTCCCATGGCGTGACGCCGTGCTCCTCCAACCAGTGCCTCCATCTCCCACCCGACCTCCTCCCTCTCTGCGATCCCCATGGCCGTCCGGCCCTGCACAGCGATCCCTTTCCCTGGCTCCAGCGCGCAGAGCAGTTTTTCCGGGTCCGAACTCGAGCAGTGGCCCGCCGTCGCCCATGGACGACCTCCATGGAGGTCGCGCCCCTCTCCCTTCTTCTCCCCTGCTCGTTCTCCCTTACGCAGCAGCAGCCGGGTCTTCGTCTGTCCGCGGCATGCAGTAAGCAGGGTGCCCCTTCTTCCTCCCGCTTCACGCCAACAAGCTCCTGCCATGGCCGGATCTACCCCCTCCATGGACGCCCAGAAATTCCAGCAGCGAGCCCCCTCCTCGCTGTTCTCCGTGGTGCCCGCCGGCTGTTCGTAAAAATGTGCAGCAAGCCGCATGCTGCCGGCTCGCTGTTTCGTGAAGCCCGGTTGACAGCACGCCGTGACGCTCGCCGGGCGTTTGCTGTTTTTGGCGCGGACCCGCTCGCGACGTCGTCGACCCTCGGTGAGACATCCCGCTACCCTTGCTGTTTTTGTATCCATGGTGTCGACGATATGCCAAGCCCCTAAACTCGTGTATTATCACAGCCACCGTCAAAGTCACGCTCCGCGCTTGGCCGTTCGACGAAATGCCAAGCCTTGTGGACAGCCCATGTGACTAGCCTCGATTCGTCCAGGTTGTTCACTTGGTATTTTGTTGATTAATCTGTTTAAGCTTTGGTCTATGTTGTGCATGTGTAAGAAAATGTATTTGTATGGATTGAAGTTCGTGGCGAAAGAAAAAGAAGTAGAAAAGGACTCGAACGTTTTTATATTTCGATAGGAATATATGCGATGTATTGTTGAGGTGTGCGATTTGTAGTTTGTCTAATTACGTTTTGGGTCGATGTGGTGTATAGTGGTGTTTGAGTAGATGTGGGCATAAAATGTTTGGATTATATGTCGTGGCAAGGTCGCATTCACGTTTTGGTAAACACGCGTGTCGTGCTTGTTTTATGTGATGAGTAAGTTTGGAAATATATGTGATGTGAGGATGGAATTAGTGCACGTATGTGTGTGGTGTCGTGGTGTATTTTAGTAGTGGTGGCGTAAGATATTTGTTTGAGGTGTGCGGGTATATGCCGTAATATGGTTATACTCGTAACAAAGATATATGTATGTCTTGTTAACACAACGTTTAGGTTGCTGTCGTATAACCGTGTGAAAAATGCTCGCGATGGTCATGTGACTAAAAGGTGATATAGTGGCAAGCGAGAAGTAAGTTTAATATATTTTTTTTACAATTAGTGGATAGCATCTATCGGTGTCGTCATGCTTTCTGTTGTATGGCGGATCGATGCCTTGCTTGGTCAAGTCATGCATTCCATTCCCATTGGATAAATAAATGCCTTGTTGATTGATTAGAGGTCTTATATGAGCGTTATCGCAGCCCAATAATATTTGTAAGCGAGTTACGTTCATAAGTCGGTCCTTGTTAAAATTGAAGAACAACCCGCTAAGATATGCACATCAGTGCTTTAGGACCTTCATTAGCAAATGTAAGTCTTATGAAGTTTTGTTCCATGTGTTAATGCCTCTATGTTAGACCCCCTAAAATATGGTGTTTTAAGTGACTTGTGTGTTGTCCAGTTTAAGTTGAGAAAGGGTTAAGAAACATTAAGTAACCTGCTCCCACCCATGTTTTGAGTTGCGATGTCTAAAATGGTTCGCTAAGTCTTCTACTGTGATTAGCCAACTCATGTTAAATAGGAGTCAATTTCGTTAAGTGTTCGTTATATATGTGTTGTCTCGGATTACGATAATAATAGTCAAGCCGACGTGTATGTCGTATGGCGGGCTATGCCATTCCTTTGGTTAATCAACTTGCTAGATGACTTTAGTTAAGCTTGTAGTCACGGTAAATTGCTTGTTGTATTCTAAATGCGTATGGTTACGGTCGCGGATGAAAAGTATTAGTGCTCATGTGATGTCTAAATTAAAACGCAAATGGTTGGGTGCTTATCGGGGAGAATGTGTCGTTGATTGGTTGTAGTAGTTTTAGTGCACTAAATGACTTGAATAAAATTTGCAAGTCGACTTGTTGGTTCTAATTTGATTGTCTTAACTCAATTAAATAGTAAAGCGTTAGAGTAATTCAAGTCGCTCGAACGCGGCGATTCGTGAATTCTATAGGAGCTGAATTTTATTGATTGATGTTTTGGACTGCACGCACTGTTTTAGTTGTGCTGTATGTTTGATGAACTAAATTGTGTTTTCTGTAGATATGTGCTATAGAAAAGTGGTAGATAACTTTATTATCTTGCTGGTGTTAAAATTTGACAGCCATAGGTCTGACAGTTTAGGAGTTATGCTTTTTACAAATTCAGTAACTGAATCTGTCCAAATTCTGTACAGATTTTAGAAACTGCATTGTTTGCTCAATTTAATGTTGCAATCTGTTCATGGTCGTTATAAGAAAGTTGTAGATGCTTTTCTGATCTTGCTTGTGTTAAAATTTCATAACTAAAGGCCTGACGGTTTAAGAGTTATGAAATTTACAAACTGATTGCTGTGTTCTGTCCTCTGTCAGAACAGATTTCGAAAACTGAATTGTTTGATTCAGTTCAACATAGAATCACCCCTTGGTGATTATAAAAGTTGTGTAGTACTTTTGCTAAGCTTTTCAAAAAGTCTTAGATCACTCTTTTTGGTGGTCTGAAGATTAAGTTACATGTGTTTGAAGTGTGAAGACTGAATCTGTCCAGTTTTGGACAGCACAGCCTTCATAATATATTTTACCCTTGATACATGCTAAACCAGCTAGGGATATTTATAAATGATATGTAGACAATTTAATTAGCTTTCCAGAAAGTCTAGGATCAATTTGTTTAGATGTCTGAATCTTCAGTTGTGAATTTTTGAAGTTGCAAGTCTGCATCTGTCCAAATCTGGACAGAGCTGCTGTGTTTGCACCATTTGACCTTGCTAAGTGTTTAATCGTGCTGTGATGACAATACCAATGTTGGAGAGCACTTTTTAAGCTTTCCAGAAAGTCCTAGTTTGATATTTTTGGACTAACCATTGAAGAGTTATGATTAAAACAAGCAACTGCTGTATTGCTGTCCAAAAATCTGCAACTGCGCATTTGATTGTTTTGTTCACCTTTTGGCTAAAAATGTTTAGTTAGCACTTAATGGATATAGACTTGTAATGTCTAAACTTAGGTTAACATACGTTCCATGATTAATGTGCTTGCTTGCTGTAGTTGATTGTGATATAGGAGTTCCGTAGTTAGTGATGCCTATGTCGTATTCAAGCTTACGTCGTCTTGGTTGGACTTGTGTGGGCGGTGACGCTTTTGCGCAGTCAATAGGAGAACTAATGAAAAGCCGTATCCAAATAAATAAAATGTGCGTGCTTGTGATGTTGTAATTGTGTTGCGTAAATAAATAACATGTTGTCATCTTTTTAATGGTGTTAATGTTGAACGTCGATAATGTGTAGATAACTAAAGCGAATGTGGTTGTTACGGTGTCTTCCATTTTATTGTTTAGTTCGCCACTGTGTCCTTGTATGTTTTGTGCTACTTTCATTATATTCATACATATGCATCTTGCATCTCATTTAGGACCGAGAGATGATGATCGAGCAACTGATGTGGTGCCAACCACAAGATGCAGTTGGTGGACGACCTGAAGAATGATGGACATGACCAGTAGATGCTCGCCAAGCGAGTACCTCCGCCCAGCAAACACTATCTAAGTGTTAAATCAAAGGCAAGCCCCGATTTTATGCATAACCGTTTATATATGCTATTTTACTACACTTAATGTTTGTAGGTTTGTACTGTGCACTTAAGTGTAGGAGTTGACTGAAACCCTAGTTGCATGAACTCAGGATTCCTTTTTGAGATGGATACTAGTATGCTAGGTCGAGTACCTGCTTTATTAATTAGGGATCTCGGTAGAAGTCGAGTGATTTTTCTAGCACTCGCGCGAGGTCAGGACATTGATTGTACCCACTTTCATATCATACTGATGTTGGTCTGTGGACACGGATCCATGGGGATGCGTGGTCTACGAGATGAAATTGGAATAAGGATTAACGTGCGGATACCTGTGTCAAGCGTTTGAACGTACTAAACACATACCGAGAAATATGGTAAATCGGTAAGCCTAGTACCTGAGTGAACCTGCCCGCAGACATATCCCCTCACGCGACCTGAGACGTGGTCTCCCATTCCGGTTATGGTGGGTACAAGTGCGGTCACTGCACGACGGCAGTCGGGGTCAGTGAGGCATTGTACGCCAAGGCGGTGAGCCCTGATCTGTTGCCAGGGAATCGATGGGAACGGTTGATGTGTGTGGGGACGGAGTGCCCCTACATGTCGTGTGTTTAGGTTTACCTTGCAAGGATAAAAACTCGATTCGAATCGTCTGCTTCTCGCAGCTAATGAGACTGCTTGATCCATTGTACTGCATCGAGTAATAAGTGGAAATGAGATGACAAAAGATGTTGATTGATAAAATGTTTGATATCATGTATGACTAGCTAGGTACACATCTAGTAAAGAGGATCATACTAAAACTTGAAAAGCTAAAACTTGATTTTATACTCAGCTAGTGCTTTTGGCAAACCAACCCCCTCAGCCAAACAGCTGCATGTCTAGAGGTAGAGGAGTAGACTCCTCACACCGGGTAAGTCTAGCTGAGTATTAGTATACTCAGCCTTGCTTGTGGCACCATTTTTGTAGGTACTACTTGATTGGTTGATGGTGTGACTTGGCCTTTATCCCTGCCACTGGGATAGATGGTCGAGAGGGTTACTGCTTCCGCAGGAGAGGACCAGGAGGAGTAGCGTGGCCAGGCTTCGCCATGTTACTCGGTTTTCTCCGTTAGTTATTTCCGCTGCATTAAAATTTATGGTTATTATTTCTGAAACTCCGATAATGTAATCACTGGTTATACTTATTAAATTTGTGGTATTATGTTTTATTGTATTTCTCTGTGCCTCACCTTCGAGTGAGCTAGTGGTATTCGATCCTGGTTAAGTGGCTTTATCGGACTAGATCCGAGGGACTGACGGGTTATTCCTATTTAAGTGTGGTCTAGCCTCAAGGCGGGACTTAGGCACTTAAGTCGTAATAATTTGGGCGGTTCTGCCACAGCTGGTATCAGAGCGAATACCATCACAGAGAAGTCAATAAGTCATGATTACCAACCTTTTCTAAAGTAAAACTTGCTTAGAAACCAAAGTTGGATAGATCGTCAGGACGATAAGGATAGACCTAGGACGTGAAGCCCTAGGAATAGATGGGTAGCTAGGTGGCTAGTTATTTAGGCCATAAAGGCTACTACTACTATTAATAAGGATGCTGTAGAAGCATCCAAAAAAAATTAGTTAGGTCTGAGAAGACGACTAGAATAAGCATGCATCATGATTGTCGCATTATAAATGTCTCTTGTGCACAAATATGCTTCTCTCACCTTTATTCCAAGAATAAGAAATTGTGAATAATGTGTTGTATTGCTATGAACTGCAAAAAAATGTCTTACCTCGTGTCAGATTGATAAGTCTTGTTAGGTCATGTTATGTGTTTCTCTTGTCTTGCTATCTAGGTGGCATTGCAATTGTTCAACCCTTTTTGCCAATAAAAATTGTTGTCTGTTTTGCCCATCAAAAGACCCCTTCTTTAAACAACCTAGTGGTTAGCAAGTAAAACCTCAAAAAAAATATTTATGCTTGTGTTAGTGTTTTCTAACCCTTGTGTGTTTTACCCATAAAGTTACACCTGCACAGCTTATAGAACCCCACAGCTTGACCGCTAGACCAACTCAAGTCTCCTTCTGCACATGTTACAAAAAAAAGTTGTTTGGTGTCTAGTTGCGCAACCCCTATCAAGGCCATGTTTCTTTCCATAAGTCCTTGCCCCTAAAACGTCATAACATTTCTGTTGATCATCCTTGCTGATCCTGTTTGCCTACCTCTCCTTTTGCCTAGATCTGGTAACCCTTTTTCTTGTGAATCATGTTGGCTTTATCATCCAAATCTTCGAATCCTTTAATGATTCTGCTCTATTATCTGGTTATCTGCTATAACCCATTCTCAAGTATCGGATGTTGATCTTGCCTAAATCTCTTAATTCTGGTCATTCTCATAACCCCTTCTACGAGGATCATGACGCTTGTTTTATCAACTTATCTCTAAGCGGCATATCCATGTGGATTAATGAATGTTGTTGTTACCTTTGGATCTCTCATGTCTCTAAAAGCTTATCAATCTCGATCTCATGGTTGGTTCCTCCTCATATTAAATATCTTTGCTTCAACTCTGGTCACATTCTTGTTTTCTGAGCCATACTCTCATGGGCTCCATCTATTTATGCTATGTGGAATTCTCATTGGTTGTGTTTGGTAATGGTATGATGACTAACGACTGATGGTGCCGTGACGAAACCGAGAGCCTACTATGGTGCACACATGGTTGAGCTACTCGGCACGCGCTGGTATCATGGTTAATAGTTGTGATCCATTACGAGACTATACTGATGTGCTATCTTTTGTGAACATCCTCTCAGAGTGGTCGCTGCATTTTGTCTCAACATGCCGCGATATTCTACCCAAATCTATCTTCAGTATCTTGTCAGATCACATCTCATAAATTTGCATCTATCTCCAGCCTGGGAGTTACATGCTTCTCCACCCTTAAAGATCCTCATCCGAATCTCGGGACGAGATTCTTTTTAAGGGGGGAAGGCTGTGACATCCCAGGTGTCTATTTCGTGTTATATCGGGAGATTAATCCTAATCTCGGATGCTCAGTAAAAATTTCTCTTTCTCGCTCGCGTATGTCTCTGATTATCCAGATTATTCATTCACATTTCGCCGAATTCGAAATTATTCAATCTCACAGAAGGCCAATTTGGAGCCTGTTAAAAACTTTTATTCTCGACGAATGCAAACTCGATAAACATTCTCGAATTATAAATCTCATCTGAAGCTCTTTAAATCAAACTCTCAACGACTGTTATTTGATCTAAGCCCGAGTCTAATTCCTCGAACCTCGATCGATGTCCGACTATTTTATCCGAGTCCGTACTCTTAAACGGAATACTCAGTATGTCGCCCTCTAATTAATTCTTACTCGACTCAGCCTAGTATCTTTGTATCTAAACCGAATTCAAAACTCACTCCGACAGCGATTTTAAAATGTCACGATTCGCTTTCTCCGACTAAAATTCAAAGCCGATCAGAAATCTGAGAGAAACATTTATTTCTAAAATAGTGCGTGAGGAATTATTTCCGAGCGAAATCAAATCCAACTCTCGGCCGAGTTAATCGCGCAACCTTCCGTTCGTCCGAACTCTTTTCGCTCTGTTTCTCAGTAGCGACGAAATCCACAGGAACATTTTTATTCCGGAAAATAAATTAACGCAGCCCGATTTAGTGTTTTGGGCCAGCCCAACCCAGCCCAATAGGCCCACTAAGGAACCCTAACCCTAGTGCCCTCCTATAAATAGGAGCCCTCTCCCTTGCAAATTGGAAATTTTCCATTTCCCCCCCTAGCCGCCACTTCTCTTCCACCAGCCGCCTGGCTCTTTTTTTTTCTCTCCCACGCACCTTCTTCCTCCTTGCTCAGGTCGGCAGCAGCCACCAGCGAGCCCTGCTCCACGCGCCCCAGCCATGGCGCCCTCCTCCCTGGCGCTCGCTCCCTGCAGGTGAGCAGCCGGCTCACCATTTCTTCCTCCCTGGTCTCCACAGCAAAGCAGCAAGGAGCTCTGCTCCTCCTCTCCCATGGACGTCGCCCTCTCTCCCATGGCGTGACGCCGTGCTCCTCCAACCAGTGCCTCCATCTCCCACCCGACCTCCTCCCTCTCTGCGATCCCCATGGCCGTCCGGCCCTGCACAGCGATCCCTTTCCCTGGCTCCAGCGCGCAGAGCAGTTTTTCCGGGTCCGAACTCGAGCAGTGGCCCGTCGTCGCCCATGGACGACCTCCATGGAGGCCGCGCCCCTCTCCCTTCTTCTCCCCTGCTCGTTCTCCCTTACACAGCAGCAGCCGGGTCTTCGTCTGTCCGCGACATGCAGTAAGCAGGGTGCCCCTTCTTCCTCCCGCTTCACGCCAACAAGCTCCTGCCATGGCCGGATCTACCCCCTCCATGGACGCCCAGAAATTCCAGCAGCGAGCCCCCTCCTCGCTGTTCTCCGTGGTGCCCACCGGCTGTTCGTAAAAATGTGCAGCAAGCCGCATGCTGCCGGCTCGCTGTTTCGTGAAGCCCGGTTGACAGCACGCCGTGACGCTCGCCGGGCGTTTGCTGTTTTTGGCGCGGACCCGCTCGCGACGTCGTCGACCCTCGGTGAGACATCCCGCTACCCTTGCTGTTTTTGTATCCATGGTGTCGACGATATGCCAAGCCCCTAAACTCGTGTATTATCGCAGCCACCGTCAAAGTCACGCTCCGCGCTTGGCCGTTCGACGAAATGCCAAGCCTTGTGGACAGCCCATGTGACTAGCCTCGATTCGTCCAGGTTGTTCACTTGGTATTTTGTTGATTAATCTGTTTAAGCTTTGGTCTATGTTGTGCATGTGTAAGAAAATGTATTTGTATGGATTGAAGTTCGTGGCGAAAGAAAAAGAAGTAGAAAAGGACTCAAACGTTTTTATATTTCGATAGGAATATATGCGATGTATTGTTGAGGTGTGCGATTTGTAGTTTGTCTAATTACGTTTTGGGTCGATGTGGTGTATAGTGGTGTTTGAGTAGATGTGGGCATAAAATGTTTGGATTATATGTCATGGCAAGGTCGCATTCACGTTTTGGTAAACACGCGTGTCGTGCTTGTTTTATGTGATGAGTAAGTTTGGAAATATATGTGATGTGAGGATGGAATTAGTGCACGTATGTGTGTGGTGTCGTGGTGTATTTTAGTAGTGGTGGCGTAAGATATTTGTTTGAGGTGTGCGGGTATATGCCGTAATATGGTTATACTCGTAACAAAGAAATATGTATGTCTTGTTAACACAACGTTTAGGTTGCTGTCGTATAACCGTGTGAAAAATGCTCGCGATGGTCATGTGACTAAAAGGTGATATAGTGGCAAGCGAGAAGTAAGTTTAATATATTTTTTTTACAATTAGTGGATAGCATCTATCGGTGTCGTCATGCTTTCTGTTGTATGGCGGATCGATGCCTTGCTTGGTCAAGTCATGCATTCCATTCCCATTGGATAAATAAATGCCTTGTTGATTGATTAGAGGTCTTATATGAGCGTTATCGCAACCCAATAATATTTGTAAGCGAGTTACGTTCATAAGTCGGTCCTTGTTAAAATTGAAGAACAACCCGCTAAGATATGCACATCAGTGCTTTAGGACCTTCATTAGCAAATGTAAGTCTTATGAAGTTTTGTTCCATGTGTTAATGCCTCTATGTTAGACCCCCTAAAATATGGTGTTTTAAGTGACTTGTGTGTTGTCCAGTTTAAGTTGAGAAAGGGTTAAGAAACATTAAGTAACCTGCTCCCACCCATGTTTTGAGTTGCGATGTCTAAAATGGTTCGCTAAGTCTTCTACTGTGATTAGCCAACTCATGTTAAATAGGAGTCAATTTCGTTAAGTGTTCGTTATATATGTGTTGTCTCGGATTACGATAATAATAGTCAAGCCGACGTGTATGTCGTATGGCGGGCTATGCCATTCCTTTGGTTAATCAACTTGCTAGATGACTTTAGTTAAGCTTGTAGTCACGGTAAATTGCTTGTTGTATTCTAAATGCGTATGGTTACGGTCGCGGATGAAAAGTATTAGTGCTCATGTGATGTCTAAATTAAAACGCAAATGGTTGGGTGCTTATCGGGGAGAATGTGTCGTTGATTGGTTGTAGTAGTTTTAGTGCACTAAATGACTTGAATAAAATTTGCAAGTCGACTTGTTGGTTCTAATTTGATTGTCTTAACTCAATTAAATAGTAAAGCGTTAGAGTAATTCAAGTCGCTCGAACGCGGCGATTCGTGAATTCTATAGGAGCTGAATTTTATTGATTGATGTTTTGGACTGCACGCACTGTTTTAGTTGTGCTGTATGTTTGATGAACTAAATTGTGTTTTCTGTAGATATGTGCTATAGAAAAGTGGTAGATAACTTTATTATCTTGCTGGTGTTAAAATTTGACAGCCATAGGTCTGACAGTTTAGGAGTTATGCTTTTTACAAATTCAGTAACTGAATCTGTCCAAATTCTGTACAGATTTTAGAAACTGCATTGTTTGCTCAATTTAATGTTGCAATCTGTTCATGGTCGTTATAAGAAAGTTGTAGATGCTTTTCTGATCTTGCTTGTGTTAAAATTTCATAACTAAAGGCCTGACGGTTTAAGAGTTATGAAATTTACAAACTGATTGCTGTGTTCTGTCCTCTGTCAGAACAGATTTCGAAAACTGAATTGTTTGATTCAGTTCAACATGGAATCACCCCTTGGTGATTATAAAAGTTGTGTAGTACTTTTGTAAGCTTTTCAAAAAGT
The DNA here is from genome assembly GCF_902167145.1 of Zea mays. Lineage (NCBI taxonomy): Eukaryota > Viridiplantae > Streptophyta > Magnoliopsida > Poales > Poaceae > Zea > Zea mays. The sequence continues at coordinate 27,676,538 of NC_050103.1, forward strand.
CTTAGATCACTCTTTTTGGTGGTCTGAAGATTAAGTTACATGTGTTTGAAGTGTGAAGACTGAATCTGTCCAGTTTTGGACAGCACAACCTTCATAATATACTAGGTAAGTGCCCGTGCATTGCAACGGGAATATATAATATCACGATAACTTATATATAAAATGTGTGTTATATTGTTATGAGAAAAAGGATATTGAACAAATATATTAGCAATACACAGTAGCCTCCAAATTCATTAAAAATTCTATTAAACTACCAGACCCCGAAACATCAAAATGTCGAATTCAGAGCAACAATCAAATGATGAACATCAATAGCGTACAACATTAAATTGTCTCGTTAGAAAAAGGACAGCAATGGTATGTGGCCAAAGATGGATCAAATGTATCATCGTGTGACAATAGCTCACTTTGTCAGGTGGCCAGATACTTGTTCCTCCAACACTACTTGTTCATAAGATGCATTATTCCCTAGTGAGCTATACTCTAATACTACTACTACGTTGAACATTCCTTTCACATGAAGGCAGTTTCAGAGTACTGATCGGTGGTCCATTGCTGCAGACTGTTCTTCAATCCTTGGGGAGCGATACTTGTCGTTAATGCTGTTTGATGAGCTGAGAAAGGATCCTTCCTTCTAGCACCATCCTGTCGACTCCACGCATTCTATCAGGTGGCCAGATTATGTGTGATACACCCTTCCATCCGACCTAGAGGAATCTGCAGCTTACAAAATTTGAACATAAAATGAAAACTGAATCTTGTGTACTGTAGAAACAAATATGATTAGTATCGCAATTTTTTTTCTCATAAATTAACTAATTGCTGGTAATTAAATTATGAATCTTAGACAGGAAAGTTCTTCACAATAAAAGATCTGTAATTAACTAATAAAAAATGTTACTTATTGATCTGTAATTGCATTCTATCAGGAAGCCAGATCAGCTAATAAAAAAGAACAGACACTGAAGGACTCAGTTAATCTTGAATCAATTCAATTACCTCTTGCACTGACGTGCTATGTTCTGAGGTAAGCCGCAGAGCTGACAAGAGCGGAGTGCCATCCCCAACCAATCCATCGGACGAACACTCACTGATATTTACAGAATTTCTTTACCATTATCACTCTCCCCCACTAAGTTTACATGACATTTATGCTATATACCTCATCCATTTTGTACCCAATTACAATAACAACTACAGTTTTATGTCGTACTATAAAGAGACGCTGTCAGGGTGTTCGGTGAAATGGCCGGTGCCTGGGTCAAGCCCGACGAATACGTTTATGCCACCACAATCACAGGTTTGGGTAGGCTACATGATGCAGATCGGGCACTTCAGGTACTGGGAAAGATGAGGGAGGCATGGGTCGAGCTGTGGGAGTTAACATACAATTCTATGGTGGGTGTACTTGTGAAGGTGGGAAGGATGGATGAGGTATTGCAGCTGAAGGATCAGATGATGCTGGCTACGGGGAAGATGGATGTGGCTCTCGCGAGAATGTTGATGCACGTGTACTATTTGAGTGGAGAAGTTGGGAAAACATTAGAATTGTTTGATGTGGTTGCCAGTGACACTGTCCAATGTGGCATATGGGTTGATGAACAAAGGTTGTGAAGATGAGGGGATGACAGATGAGACATATAAGCTATGCCGCCAGATGATAGAGCAAGGGCTACTACTGAGCACATATGAGTTCAATAGGTCTGTCCGCAGCATCATCGATTATCTCTTTAATATAAGGGTTTTCTATTGCCACTCGGGCTATCGCTTTATCTCTCCTAGTTTGGAACAGATGATGCTGATGATCGATGATGCTCGTTTAGTTATATTGGTTTGGAGATATATCAGATATGGGTGATCGGAATCATGGACGCTCTCTCCCTCTACTGCTCTATCTACATCTTTTGTTGCCAATACTTCTGTTTGCTATGATAGATATAGCCTCCGAAAACAAAATTTTGCAAGCCGCCTCTTGTCCACGTCCAACACGATAATTTGTCCTGAACCACTCTAAACTTATGTTACTTGCAGCAGCGCCAAAATATACTATTTAATAGTTTATACTATATCCTGGATGCAATAATTTAATAAAAGTTATAGCACAGTTCTATCTGACATCAAGCTTAAGGGAACCTACAAGTGAGGGGGCGTTGAAGTATGAGTGCATTGTGCATATTTTGTCTGTACCATAAACTTTTAGTTAATTTGCATTGCATGCAACTCAATAAGAAACAATTATATCCAACCAAAGAACTCTTTAAATTTTCTTTTTCGTTGATGAGGCATGGAGATATTTTTGATTCATTGTAAGTATATAATGTGAATTTTTTGGCTTCTTTAATGAGGTAGTTATACCTTTAGATTGCCTACACTTCGACTTTTATGCTTATCATTCAAAGAAAAAAATGATAGCTTGAAAAAAACAAGGCTGCTCCACTGCAATACCAAGTTTTTCATACTCGAATGGGTGTATGGAAACCTAACATGTTCAAGCTCCCAGGAACACATGGCTACAGATGAATAGCAGAAGCTTTTTGCAATCTGCCTTGTCAACTTCAGCTAATGCAAGCAAATTAGCCCAATGTATAAAAGAACGAAGAGCACATGCTTACCAGCCCAAATGACAATACCACAAGCATTTTCAATTCTCTTCCGCTCATCAATCCTGTTAGGTTTGTGATCTTCTGAAAGTGCCATAGCTATAAAAAAACAAACAGATGAACTGTCAGGCATTTGTCACAGGGTGGCACAGAATCAAAATTACACATAATCAATGAGAAACCCTACAAACCAAACTGTCATGGATGGTCCTGTATTAACTACAACAAAGGTTTATGGATTATATATTGGTATGAGAAATAGAGCGATGCTAAGAGTTTTGCTTTGTGATTTAGATTCAACAGACCATGGACCATACATCAACTAACAAATGTGACATGAAAATGAAACACAAATACGCTACTTAAGATACCTACTTCCAGTATGCAATACCTTTGCCAGCTTTTGGAATAACAGCACAAGAATCACCAACATTTGCAACATACAGACGGTCACCCACCAAAATTGCAGTTGAAGCTGTTGAACCATCATCCCTGAAAGTGCTTGCTTCCGATTCCAAGAAATCTATATCAGTTTTCTGATATGTTTCGCCTGTTTTAAGTTCAAGTTTAGCAGATAAACATAAGTGTTGCACTTTGTTCCAAGATATTCTAAACAAAAAGAACCAAGTGAACTAAAATGATTTGACAATAACAAAAGAGATACTACGCTTGGAAAGAAAATGGTACCTAGCCAATTGTGCCGCATCCGTTCCATGACGTGGCACATGGACATCGACGCCATTGGAGCGGAGCAAGGAGCCAGATAAGGCGCGCCACTCCTTGTGTGCCCCGTGGGCTCCATCTACGGTGAGGCGGCCCTCGCCTCTCCTACCCATCCATCTGTGCAACAACAAACAAAAACGAATTATACCATAGCTTCATAAGACAATAAAATGTTCATTGTATGATCTCAAGAATTGTAGAGTTGTTGTTCTCTCACCACTATCTCTCTGTTCCTTTTTATTCCCACCAAGTGTTAAGAACAAATCTGCATCAAGGATAAAAGGAGTTTATGAAATTAGCAAACTTACATATTTTGGACGCAAAGGAGAACAGACTTTCTTGGGCCAAATCACAGAAGGTATTTGGGTACAGTGAATGTTGTAGTACTAAACTAAAGCGATCTGTGAAGATACAGTAGTAGACATACTTTGGTAGATAGATTTTACTAAGAAATAGTAGTCACCAAGGGATAACAATCTTTATTCATAAAAATCTTTTAAACACCAAGTCTGGATTACTGACATGATTTGCAGTAAGCATAGGAAATATTTTTAACTTTACATTCTGCATATATTTTGCAAAAAAAATATTGGTAAGGTTTCCAAATAAAAGATGTGGATAAAACATAAATTTATTATATCTAGTGTTCTAGCAAATAAAAAAAGATTACTGAAGTTTACTATTCTAGCTAAACAACCACTTGGTAAATATATATAGGTCTTATAGGAAGCCCCTTTGCACTATGTGCCTTATTGAACTGGAACAACTCAAAGTATTTGTTTTTGCCCTCTATCTCTGACTTTCCATCAGCCGGGAAGATGCCATCAGGGAAGATCTAAAAAACAAAAAGGGAAAATATTGTTGAACAAAACTAAGAAGGAAATCAATTAGATCAGAATAATTGAATCCAGCACAGAACCATCTCAAACTACTGAAATATGGAAGAGTGCCAGTTGTTGATCTACTCTTCAAAAAACTCTCGCTCGTGCAGAAGCCATGCAGGCACAACACCTTGGCTCTCTTGTCCTGCTTCATGAGCTCAACTCTCCTAAGCACAGCGTAAGTTTAGACAAACACAAGAAACTTCAGACCCGGAGGACATGTGAAAGCTGGTACCTACCACTTCAAGGCTCCATGTCGCTTTCACCCAACTCCAGTTGTACCATAACTCGAGCACAACATGACAACATGTTGAAAGAAGAGAAGAGGTTGTGTTACCAAAGTCTGGGAAGTCCTGCAGAAGTAGATCACTCACATAAGAAATGATTCTAATCCCAGGAACACTTAAAACATATTAAATACTACATGCTCCATGGTTTGTTGACTTTGCTTCTTATCTTATAAAGATTAAAAAACTGGTGTGTACTGAATACTTGTTAATCGAGCAGAAATGGTTACCCAACTCAGAACAATGAAAACAACAGATATGTCTTAGTAGCAGGCAGATGAATTATTGTTGTACCTATATGGTTGAAGAAAGAGAAAAAGATGGATGGTATGCTTGCTCACGGTCTCAAACTAACCTTGTATCCGAGGGGGCAGAAGTGGAAGGAGTCTAGAAGGCTGAAGAATGATGCAGTCATATGCAGACTTGAAGAATTATGGACATAAGCTGCACATATACATGCAAATGCATTACACAAATAGATACAGGTCTGCAAAACCACATAACCAAACTACATTTCTTTCTCCGGAACGCAGTCCAAAACAAATAGATATAGGTCTGTATTTCATGGATTAAAACATCAAAGGATGTAGTAAACTCTATAGAACTACTTGTGCGTCCAAAAAAGATTCTTGCGCAAGAATATAGGATAATATGCTATCAAGCACACAGAGACATCGAAAAGTTGCAGACTTGAATGAAGCACCGAATAGAAACAAGAATAAATACAACTAAAAAATGTATGTACTACTTGAATAATCTACTTGCATAATCAAGCATACATAGACATCTGGTAAATAATAAACAAGAATAAACACTTCCTTCAATCAGTAGAGACATTTGGCAGTCCTAGAATCGAAGTAAACAGTGTAACCCCTATCTGTATTTTGGTAGTCCCAGAATCGAAGTAATCGAACTAAAATCACAGTCCTAGAATCGAAGTAATCGAACAAGAATAAACACTACAGAAGACCACAAGCAGTCCCAAAATCGAAGTAACCAAACTGAACAGTGTAACCCCTATCTGTATTTTATGGATTAAAACATCACAGGAAGTAATCGAACAAGATGTTGCTAGCCATAAACCTTTTTCTTGAAGCATGTTTCTGCGCTCCTGGACCAGTCTTTGCTCGACGATATGACAGTGGAGACAATGCTGATCTCGACTCCGCCTGATAATATGCCCTTGAACACGGTACATGTAGGAAAAGTGTTGATGTTGCTAAAATCTTCACAAGCGACTTCAAGCTCAGCTCTGTTCAGCTTTTGGGCACCTGAATACAGGAAATAGACCCGTGATCTCTTCCTGTGATGTAGTAGGCTATAATCTTAGCTGAGTGGCTAAAACCAATTCGTCCAATGTCATGTTCCTTAACCCAGAATCAATATTGAATAATTCAGTGGTTCGCAAGAATAGGAATGTTAGAAGCCTGTGATGTTTGTACACCCGAGCAAAAGATTGGAAAAAATCTCTATCAACTCTCCACTCAATTTTGCACCTCTCCCAGTAAACCCTCTTCACCCCTTTTACCTGCCTAGCACTAACTTCCTAGAGAATTACAAACACCAAAATGTTAGCATCGCCTAGCCCCCACAATATCTTAAAAGGTAGAAATGCTCTGCGACTTGCACTACGACTTTCAACTACGTAGCAAACATCACTGTTTTACGTTTAAACCTTTAACCAAACAAACCACACCATATGGCAGGAAGCAATATGTAAAATCAGTAACCTGGCCACACGATAGATTGAGGACGTCGTCGCCCTGTGAGCCAGCCGTGTCGTGAGGAGGAGGATCTTGTACAGATCCATGGCACACAACCTGTCACCCGTCGCCATCGTGCTGCGGATCCGGTCTTCTCCCTCGTGCGTGAGGCGTTGGTGACCATCGAGAGCACGGTAGGCGGCGGCTGGGAGGAGTTTTAGGTTTGGGGCGGGGGCTGGGTGGAGCAGCGCTCGGTGCCTGTCGGGGGTGGAGATCGCACGACGAGCAGGGGCACCAGATCCGGGGAGGAGGGGCGGGGGTGCCGAGGCAGGCCATCTCGTCGGAAGTAGAGCACGACGGCGTTGGCGGTTGAGGAGTTTTAGGGTTCGGGGCGGGTGAGGGCAGCAGGGCTTTGTTGGGCGACGCGCTCACGATGTCTGCGCGGGGGGCGCCTGTCGCGGCGAGCGCCACGGGGGGTGGGGGAGGGGGCTCTGGCGACACGGGCAGATGCGGGCGGGGCACGGTGAAGGTGCGACATTGATGGGAGACGCGACGCAGGGATTGGGGAAGGGGATGACTCCGGCGGCGAGCTCTTGGTCTCGGAGGAAGGGCCGCCGCCGCGCCGGAGAGCGTGCTGATGAGATCCTCGGAATGGAGTGGAGGTGAACGATCCGCGGGAGAGCGGCGGACTGGAGGGGGGAGGCGGGGCGGCTCACGCGGGGTGGGGGAGGGGGAGGCAGGGGGACGAACGTGGACGTGGGCGGGCGGACGGTGTAGATTTACGGAAGCGAGCGGACGGTGCAGATTGGCTGAAGGCAGAACCAGGGGAGATAGCCTACCCCTTAGAGCCTTAATAGGTAGTATAGATTTTACCCTTGATACATGCTAAACCAGCTAGGGATGTTTATAAATGATATGTAGACAATTTAATTAGCTTTCCAGAAAGTCTAGGATCAATTTGTTTAGATGTCTGAATCTTCAGTTGTGAATTTTTGAAGTTGCAAGTCTGCATCTGTCCAAATCTGGACAGAGCTGCTGTGTTTGCACCATTTGACCTTGCTAAGTGTTTAATCGTGCTGTGATGACAATACCAATGTTGTAGAGCACTTTTTAAGCTTTTCAGAAAGTCCTAGTTTGATATTTTTGGACTAACCATTGAAGAGTTATGATTAAAACAAGCAACTGCTATATTGCTGTCCAAAAATCTGCAACTGCGCATTTGATTGTTTTGTTCACCTTTTGGCTAAAAATGTTTAGTTAGCACTTAATGGATATAGACTTGTAATGTCTAAACTTAGGTTAACATACGTTCCATGATTAATGTGCTTGCTTGCTGTAGTTGATTGTGATATAGGAGTTCCGTAGTTAGTGATGCCTATGTCGTATTCAAGCTTACGTCGTCTTGGTTGGACTTGTGTGGGCGGTGACGCTTTTGCGCAGTCAATAGGAGAACTAATGAAAAGCCGTATCCAAATAAATAAAATGTGCGTGCTTGTGATGTTGTAATTGTGTTGCGTAAATAAATAACATGTTGTCATCTTTTTAATGGTGTTAATGTTGAACGTCGATAATGTGTAGATAACTAAAGCGAATGTGGTTGTTACGGTGTCTTCCATTTTATTGTTTAGTTCGCCACTGTGTCCTTGTATGTTTTGTGCTACTTTCATTATATTCATACATATGCATCTTGCATCTCATTTAGGACCGAGAGATGATGATCGAGCAACTGATGTGGTGCCAACCACAAGATGCAGTTGGTGGACGACCTGAAGAATGATGGACATGACCAGTAGATGCTCGCCAAGCGAGTACCTCCGCCCAGCAAACACTATCTAAGTGTTAAATCAAAGGCAAGCCCCGGTTTTATGCATAACCGTTTATATATGCTATTTTACTACACTTAATGTTTGTAGGTTTGTACTGTGCACTTAAGTGTAGGAGTTGACTGAAACCCTAGTTGCATGAACTCAGGATTCCTTTTTGAGATGGATACTAGTATGCTAGGTCGAGTACCTGCTTTATTAATTAGGGATCTCGGTAGAAGTCGAGTGATTTTTCTAGCACTCGCGCGAGGTCAGGACATTGATTGTACCCACTTTCATATCATACTGATGTTGGTCTGTGGACACGGATCCATGGGGATGCGTGGTCTACGAGATGAAATTGGAATAAGGATTAACGTGCGGATACCTGTGTCAAGCGTTTGAACGTACTAAACACATACCGAGAAATATGGTAAATCGGTAAGCCTAGTACCTGAGTGAACCTGCCCGCAGACATATCCCCTCACGCGACCTGAGACGTGGTCTCCCATTCCGGTTATGGTGGGTACAAGTGCGGTCACTGCACGACGGCAGTCGGGGTCAGTGAGGCATTGTACGCCAAGGCGGTGAGCCCTGATCTGTTGCCAGGGAATCGATGGGGACGGTTGATGTGTGTGGGGACGGAGTGCCCCTACATGTCGTGTGTTTAGGTTTACCTTGCAAGGATAAAAACTCGATTCGAATCGTCTGCTTCTCGCAGCTAATGAGACTGCTTGATCCATTGTACTGCATTGAGTAATAAGTGGAAATGAGATGACAAAAGATGTTGATTGATAAAATGTTTGATATCATGTATGACTAGCTAGGTACACATCTAGTAAAGAGGATCATACTAAAACTTGAAAAGCTAAAACTTGATTTTATACTCAGCTAGTGCTTTTGGCAAACCAACCCCCTCAGCCAAACAGCTGCATGTCTAGAGGTAGAGGAGTAGACTCCTCACACCGGGTAAGTCTAGCTGAGTATTAGTATACTCAGCCTTGCTTGTGGCACCATTTTTGCAGGTACTACTTGATTGGTTGATGGTGTGACTTGGCCTTTATCCCTGCCACTGGGATAGATGGTCGAGAGGGTTACTGCTTCCGCAGGAGAGGACCAGGAGGAGTAGCGTGGCCAGGCTTCGCCATGTTACTCGGTTTTCTCCGTTAGTTATTTCCGCTGCATTAAAATTTATGGTTATTATTTCTGAAACTCCGATAATGTAATCACTGGTTATACTTATTAAATTTGTGGTATTATGTTTTATTGTATTTCTCTGTGCCTCACCTTCGAGTGAGCTAGTGGTATTCGATCCTGGATAAGTGGCTTTATCGGACTAGATCCGAGGGACTGACGGGTTATTCCTATTTAAGTGTGGTCTAGCCTCTAAGGCGGGACTTAGGCACTTAAGTCGTAATAATTCGGGCGGTTCCGCCACAACTTCTGGGACTGCCTTGTCGGTGTTGGCTTGGGCCTCGCCTTCACCATCCTCTTGTTCTCCTCCTGCCCCCTTCACCAGTGGTGGAGCTCATCAAATTCGATGCCTAGGGTCACTATCAAAGCTTATAGACCGTTGCGCCAGATCTAAACCGACATATCATAAATGAACATACCATATGAAAAAACTACGTGTATCTCAGTTTGGACACCCTTAATAGCAAGATCTCCAAGGTTGGGACAACAAGCAAAACTAGAATCGAGTAATGATTCAAGGGAATTATTAGCAAAATCTCAAGGTCTCTACATAATATAGGACTTGAGATAATGAATTATAACGATTCATGGAAGTATGGAACTTGTGTTAGATCAGAAAAAAATCGTACAATATTAAATCTGTATTAGAAATTAGAATAGGATGGGGAATTACCAAGCTTAGAAGCTAGAATTATGGCTGCGGCGTGCGGCCTGGTGCCCTGGCGGGCGAGCGGTGGCCTGCCTCTGCTGCCCATGCGGCCAACCGGCCTGCTCTGCGACCCGCGGCAAGGCAGGCCCTGGTGGGTGCCGGGCTGGCCGGTGGCTGTTGGCGTCAGCCATCCAGGAGGCGGGCGGCCCCCCGGTGGGGACGCGGATTGGAGTACTAGCCACACCGCGACGAGCGACAGGCGGCGACTAGGGTTTGCAAGGTCATCGCTCGAGTTGGAAGAGCAGAAACGGGGACAGGGAGTCGGATGACAGAGAGCAGTCAAAGACGGATCACTATCGATCCTACGCCCGCGTAGACTCCATGCGCCGGCCCAAAATCGTCTCTTGCGTTGGGTATGGCCTGGCGAGAAGAGGAGCGTCGATCTGCAAACGAAGCCAACAACAGGCACAACTAGTGGATTGGTGGTGAGCCGAACAAAAACAGGCCTTGCATTGCGTCCTTGGTTGGGATGGGCCAGACACTCTGTACTTGAGTGGCCAATCTGCTCGTTCACTTCCGAAAGGGAGTCACACGCCAACAAATCACGAAAACAACGGTGCCATGGCTCTTTCTCACGCCTAGCCAGCACCTCAACACACCTTCCTTCCTAGCTTCCACGCCATCGCTTTAGGTCGAGCTCGCCCCCGCTGTCACCCTCCAGGAGCTCGGCACCTCCAGGTGTTCATGTGCTTCGCCATGCTCTACGAGTAAACGCTCGAACTTGTCGTACTAGCTCCTCTTTCACTGGAATCCGCCCCCTTCCCTATCATCCGCCACCGACTGTGGTTGTGAACACATAAATAGAGAGGGTTAGGAGACATTCTTTTGTCTTGGCTCGGTGGAGATCTCTGGTCTGTCGCTGGGATATCGATGTCGTCGTCTTGTAGAGGAGAGACGATCTGAGCCATCATTAATGTGTCGCTCTTCCAGCCACTTGCGAACGCCAGGCTATGGGGCCTCTGTCGATTAGGGTTTAGGGCAAGGTGTTGAGCACCAAAGTTGACTGAGCGGGTCCGTGGTAGTGGCGCGGACGGTTCACGCGCGCACAGAATCAGTTAGGATTTCGAGTTTCTTGCGGGATTTGTTAGCTAAATCTACGGGATTAACTCGGGAATTGGATTGTTACGGATCTAGACCTCCCCTTAATATATGTGAAGGGATGTGGCCGATTGGAACCCCAACAATCGATCAATCAATCAATATACGTCTAGTTCTTTATATTTTGTCCTAGGAGTAGACAGTAAATTAGATCCCTCACTCTAAATCTTCACCTCTCTTCGGCTCTCGTCGATTAGAGGCGTCTTGGGTGGCCTGCCAATCCCAGGACAAAGTCTAGGTGAAAGGGAAATAGGGTTAACCTTTCCCTACAATTAATTTCGGTGGTTGAATGTCCAACACAAACATATGGACTAACTAGTTTTCTCTAGAATTTATGTATTACAGGTGCATAAGGTTCAACACAAACCAATAAATATTCAAGTTAGGGACCAAATTCAAAAGGAGCAAAAAGGACTTGAGTGTGCTGTGGTCTGGCGCACCGGACAGTGTCCGGTGCACCAGGGCCGTACAGGAGCCAACTAGCCACTCTCGGGAAAACGCAGGCACGCTTCGGTATAATTCACCGGACTGTCCGGTGAGCCAGCGGGCAACGGCTCTCCAGCGCGCAACGGTCGACTCTGACAGTGGGAACAGTGCAGCACAGTGCGCGGCAGAAGTCAGAGCAGTGAGTCAGAGGGGCACCGGACTGTTCGGTGCACCATTAGACTGTCCGGTGCCACAAACAGACAAAGGCGCCAACGGTCAACTGCTCCAAAACCCTGGCGGTTGGGTGACGTGGCGGCGCACCGGACAGTGCACAGTACCTGTCCGGTAGCGCACCGGACTGTCTGGTGCGCCCATCGCCAGCAGCCTCCCCAACGGCTACTTTGGTGGTTGAGGGCTATAAATATCCCTACCACCACAACTTCAAGCATCCAAGTTTCCTGAACATCACATTCAATACAAGAGCTCTAGCATTCACTCCTAGACACAATTCAAAAGATCAAAGCCTCTCCAAGTCCCAAATTCATCTCAAACACTTAGTGACTTGTGAGAGAGAGATTTTGTGTTCTTTTGAGCTCTTGCTTCTTGGATTGCCTTTCTTCTTTCTCATTCTTGTTCTCAAGTGACTTGTAATCAAAGCAAGAGACACCTAATAGTGTGGTGGTCCTTGCGGGGTCTTAGTGACCCGATTGATTAAGGGAAAGGCTCACTCGGTCTAAGTGGCCGTTTGAGAGAGGGAAAGGGTTGAAATAGACCCGGCCTTTGTGGCCTCCTCAACGGGGACTAGGTTCTTAGGAACCGAACCTCGATAAAACAAATCACTGTGTTCATCCGCTTGTTTCTCATTTGATTTGTTTTGCCCTCTCTCTCGGACTTGATTTTAGTTCTAACGCTAACCCCGACTTGTAGTGTGTGTTTGAAGTTGTAAATTTCAGATTACACCTATTCACCACCCCTCTAGGCGACTTTCAATTGGTATCAGAGCCCGATGCTTCATTAGAGTCTAATAACTCGAAGTGATGCCGGGAGAACACGTCAAGAGGGAGATCGTGACCGACGACAAGCCAGCAAGCTTGGGGAGGACTCTCTCAAGGGAGTCCGGCAATAAACACAAGGAGGAATCCTCTTCCTACATCAATTCCCATCAGAAGGGTGATAAGAAGAAGAAGAAGATGAAGAAGGTGGTCTACTACGAGACCGACTCTTCGTCACCCTCCACGTCAAGCTCCGACTCATCCATCGCTTCTATGAGCCATGAGCGCAAGAAGTATAGTAGGATGCCCCTACGCTGTCCTCGCATTTCAAAGCGCGCTCCATTACTTTTCGTTCCACTAGGCAAACCACCTTATTTTGATGGTGAAGATTATTCTATGTGGAGTGATAAAATGAGGCACCATCTAACCTCACTCCACGAAAGCATTTGGGATATTATTGAGTATGGAGCACAGGTACCAAAGGTGGGGGACAAAGACTACGATCCAGACGAGGCTGCCCAAATTAGGCACTTCAACTCCCAAGCCACATCTATACTCCTCGCCTCCTTATGTTGAGAGGAGTATAACAAGGTGCAAGGGTTGAAGAACACCAAAGAAATTTGGGACGTCCTCAAGACCTTGCATGAAGGGGACAAGGTGACCAAGATCACCAAACACGAAACGATCGAGGGAGAACTTGATCGATTCGTCCCCAACAAAGGAGAAGAGCCGCAAGCCATGTACAACCGGCTCAAGACAATGGTCCATCAAGGGCGCAACCTCGGGAGCACTAAATGGGATGACCATGGAATGGTCAAGGTTATTCTAATATCCCTTGTTTTTTGTAATCCTACCCAAGTACAATTAATACGTGGGGTTCCTAGATACAAGCTAATGTCTCTCGAGGAAGCGATAGACAAGTTTGTGAGCTTTGAGGTAATGATCAAAGACTCCAAACACATAGTCAACTTGGAGCAAGGCGCCACCTCCACCGAGGTGCAACCCGTCGCATTCAAAGCGACGGAAGAAGAGAAGAGGGAGTTTACACCAAGTAGGCTTCCAATCGATGCCTCCAAGCTTGACAATGAGGAAATGGCGCTCATCATCAAGAGCTTCCGCCAAATCCTCAAGCAAAGGAGGGGGAAAGACTACAAACCCCGCTCCAAAAGGGTGTGCTACAAATGTGGTAAGCCCGGTCATTTTATTGCTGAATGTCCAATGTCAAGTGATAGTGGACAGGGACGACGATAAGAAGGGGAAGAAGAAGGAGAAGAAGAGGTACTACAAGAAGAAGGGCGATGATGTCCACATATGTCGGGAATGAGACTCCGATGAGAGCTCCACCGACTCCTCATCCGACGAGGACGCCACCAACATCGCCATCAACAAAGGCCTCCTCTTCCCCAATGTCGGTCACAAATGTTTCATGGCTAAGGACGGCAAGAAAAAGAAGGTACACTCTAGAGCCACCCCCAAATATACAACATCTAGTGATGAGGGTAGCTCTAGTGTCACACCCGGCTTTAAGGAACAAAGCCAGGTGCATCTCATACATGCGCCCTGAAGACAACATATATAATAACAGAGTGTATAAAGATAAATGTCATAAAACATCAGATTATTTATTACATAGCGGAAGACTTCTTACAAAATAAAAGAATAAACATAAAACGAACTAAGGATCGTTGGCGCCAATGTCAACTGAGAAACGCCACCTAGATCAGATCATACTCCTCGCCCTGTGGCTCCTCCTGAACCACCTGCTCTTCTCCTATGGGGGGTGTGAGACAGCAAGGGTGAGCTCACACATGATCATCGCTCAACAAGTTGTGGGGAATAATGTGACATGAACTCACCAAAGGTGGGAGCTCATGGAGTGTAAGGCTTATCAAAGAGAATGGTTAAAGCTGAGCATTGCTTTTAAGTAGTTGGTCAAAATTTTATTAGCAATTACTAAGTGTAAGTAAATACCAAACCTTAAATAAAGTAATAGAACAAATTAATAATAAACCTATGCATATGCAAATGACAAAATTGAATTTAAGTTTCATAATTTAATCATCAGAGAGTCCTGAGCTGCTCATGACCGTGAGCTCGGCTAGTATACCAGTTTTACACTCTGCAGAGGTTGTACCCTTTACCCACAAGTCATGCTACCCATCTGCCAAGGGGTCGCGAATCCCATACACCTCTACCTAGGAAGCACGGCAGGGCAACACTACGAGGCCTTTACAAAGTTCCACTAGCTTCCGAAAACTCGCTACAGTTTATAGGAAGCTCCAATGCAGGGTTCTTGTCTGACCGCCATCGCAGCAAAATCAACCAAGGACCTCCCTACACTGACCACTCCCCTACTGCCCTTGCCCCTTTCGGGTAAGGTAATCTTCTACTAGCTTTCCTAATTAGTCAGCCAAGGGCGTCCCATTAAACCCTTGTGGTGGCACGTGTTTCTCAAGTTAAGCTCTATGTTCCAATTAACATTAATGATCTTAACATGAACATAAATAGAATAACAAAAGAACATAGATATGATAAATGATTATCCCAAAACCATGTAAAGCAATAGCGAACTACCCAAGTGATTCAGGGGTAACCAAGGTAATGAGATAAACAATCTAGGGTGACCTATCGGGTCCCATCAAAATTAACCTATGCATGGATAAATGATATTAAAGAACATTATTGGGTAAAAAGTGGTCAAGGGCACAACTTGCCTTCAATGAGCTCCTGCTCAGCTACTTCAACCTGCTGCTCACTAGGATCCTCGGTCACGGGCTCTTCTACTCACCACAATACAAACAAGCACAGTGCATATAGAGAAATTAACATTACACCAAACATATAAACAAAATACACAGAGATATTCTACATATTAAAATAAAATTCTAGGAACAGGAATCATAATTTTTGGAGTTATAGATTTTAAGTTATGGATTTTCAAAGGTCTCATGTGTTAAAAATAGATTAAGTGGGGAATTAAATTTCTTACTGTGTTCAAGACAAAACAGAGGTTCTGAGTGATAGAGAATTAAATTACAAAAATTTAGAAAGTGGAATGGCTCAATTTGGACCAAAAATAGAATTTCTATGAATTTTACAAGTTCTAAGGTTTATTTTCATATTATAAATCCAATTCCTAATTCATTTAATCGATTTAAACCAGTACTGGACTGGGCCTCATTTAACATAAAGGTCAGGGGCGCTAGGGTAAAATTTCCAAGACACAGGGAACAGGCCCTGTGGATGGCGGGTTAGTTCCTAAGTAGTTCAGGGGCTCATATGAAAAATGAACCAGCGAAGAGGTATCGCTAGATCTCGGCCGCTCGATCAGGCGCGGATGGCCTAGATTATATCTTCCCTGGCTCAGGACTGGCGCTCCCAGATATCGCTGGATCGCGCGCCAACGGCTCAGATTTAATTAACCTAGATTCAATCGCACCCGAACCCTTCCGATCCTACGGTCCCTGTTAACCTATGTGAAAGGGGTACACGCAGAGCCATCCCAATCGTCCACCCCACGATCGACGGTCCAGAACGCCCTCGCTCTCCCTTCGTTTCCTCTCTGGTGAACAGGCACGGCGGCGCTCCGCCCGCGGTGGCGCCATCACCGGCGAGAATCACCAACGGTCCGAATGACCAAATCCGAAGCCCAGGACGCTGCTACACACGATATGGGCGGACGCGAGTACATGGAAGGATTCCATACCGCGAATTGTCGCCGGGAGCCTTCTGGCCGCGGGGATAGGCGGAGGCGCGACGGCGTGAGGACGACGGCGAGCAATTGCTCTGGCGCAGCGATGCCCCGCTCGAAATTGGTGGTCGCCGTGATTCCCAGGTGCCCCGCCGCGGCCCTGGAACGCCCCGCGGGTGCCCGAGCGACACTACCCACGAGTCGGACGGCGGCGACTCGAAATTCTCTCTCCTCCTCCCTGGTCTCTCTCTCACGATTTCCCGACGAGGCTGGCTAGAGGCGTGGCGAAGAGGGAGGGTCAATCCCTCGGCTCCCCCGCGCTTAAAATCCTCCCAGACCGGTCCAAGCGCCGCAACAACCCCCGAAGCTCCCGGTGGAGCTCCGCCATGCACGGCGCGATGGTTGAAGCTGAGTGCGGACCGTGGTTGAGGCTGACTAGAGGGACCGGCCTGTCAGCCATCAGGGGATTTCCGCACGGCGTTATGGTGTGACTGCCCGCTGTGGCCCACGAATCAGTGCGCAGAGGCAACACGAGCGTGTGGAAGCAAACGACTGTCATGCGGGCCCCATCTGACAGTGAAAGGATGAGTGGCGCAGGGTGGAGATGGGCTGCGCGCGCGCTGGAAAGACTTAGTGGGCCGAAATGAATGGAGTCGGCCCAGCTGCAGGGTTTTGGTTTTTTTTCTTTTTATTTTCTGTTTTTCCTCCCCTTTAATTTCTAGGATTCAAATTTGAATTCAAGTTTAACTGTGAATTTATATTCATTTTAAATGTACAATTTGAACCTAAATATAGGAGGTTTTATTATTATATTTTTTGTATTTCTTTATTTTTTTTGTATGGCATTTTTCTCCCTTTACACCCAAATTTGCAAACTAGTGTTAAATTCTCAAATTTGATTATTAATATATTTCTTTTTATATTGTCACAAAATGCACACCAAATAAAGTCCATCATGATGCATAATTTTAGTGGCATATATTTTATATCTATTTGTTTTCATGTGATGTTCTCATGAAATGGCAAATATGGACAACACACATATATACAAAGGAATGACATTTCTCCTTTTAGGTTATCCTCCACAAATTACAAGTTGGGGTATTACATCTAGTGAAAATGAAGATGACTTACTCTTTTTGCCAACCTCAACATGGAACAAAAGAAAAATTAAATGAACTAATAGAAGCTATTCATGAGAAGGATGAACTCTTGGATAGCCAAGATGACTTCCTTATTAAAGAAAACAAAAAAAACATGTTAAATTGAAAATGCTTATGCTCAGAAAGTAGAAAATGTGAAAACTTAACTAAGGAGCTTAGCATTTGTCATGATTCAATTTCTAGCCTTAGAAATGAAAATGCTAGCTTAGTTTCTGAGGTCAAAGATTTAAATGTTTGCAATGATTCTATTTCCTGTCTTAGAGATGAGAATGTTAGATTAAATGCTAAGATAGAAGAATTAAATGCTTGCAAACCTTCTCCATCTACTGTTGATCATGTTTCCATTTGCACTAGATGTAGAGATATTAATATTGAGGCTATAGATGATCACCTTGCCATGATTAAAAGACAAAATGATCATATAGCCAAATTAGATGCTAAAATTGCCGAGCATGAGCTCGAAAATGAAAGGTTTAAATTTGCTAGAAGCATGCTCTATAATGGGAGACACCCTGGCATTAAGGATGGCATTAGTTTCCAATAGGGGAGCAATGTCAAGCTTAGTGCCCCTAAAAGATTGTCTAATTTTATTAAGGGCAAGGCTCCCATGGTTTAGGATAATGAAGGCTACATTTTATATCCTGCTAATTATCCTAAGCACAAAATTAGGAAGATTCATGCTAGGAAACCTCATACTGTTTCTCACCATGCATACATGTATAAAAATGAGGCATCTAGCTCTAGGAAAACCACTCATGTTAAATTGCCTAGAAAGAAAATTCCTGCTGCATCAAATGACCATAACATTTCATTTAAAACTTTTGATGCATCTTATATTTTAACTAACAAATCAGGCAAAATAGTTGCCAAATATGTAGGGGGCAAACACAAAAGCTCCAAAACTTGTGTTTGGGTATCCAAGGTGCTTGTATCTAACGTCAAAGGACCCAAGACTGTTTGGGTACCTAAAAACAAGGCCTAAATCTGTTTTGTAGGTTTATGCATCTGGGGGTTCAAGTTGGATAATTGATAGCAGGTGCACAAACCACATGTCACACCCGGTTTTAGAAGGCAAACCGAATGCGAACCATGTACGTGCCCGGATCAACAATTCACGCACACAACAGTTACATAACTGGACATCATCACACAGTGCTCAAATAATAGCATAAAAGGGTAATAATAGTCGATTACATCATGATGTCCAAGACATCCACATAGTCTTTAACAATAATCAAAGTGTGGAAAAGAAACGTAGATACACACGGCCTACACAGGCAGCCAACTGGTGGTTTGCCGCTAACCCACGTCTAGAACTCATCGTACTCTTGGAACTCATGGAAGTCCTCCTCCACGACTTCATCTTCACCTGAGCAGTGGTTGCAACGCGGACAACCTAGGGGGGGTTTGGTGTGTAAAGCAAGGGTGAGTACACATCAACATACTCAGCAAAATGTCCCGTTTGGCTGTAGTGGACTAGCTTTATGTGGAGTTAAGCCAAGCAGTTGCTTTTAGTTGGTCAGGTTATTATTACTAGTAGAAAGCCAAGTTTTAGCATTAACCCAAGTTATTAACCCAAAGTACCCTTTCCAAACGGAAAGAATACCGCTTACCATTACCATAGTCATAACCAAAACCATCATCCTCGTCACCACCTGTAAACCATACATCTCTGATCAAGTATCTCTAATCAATGGAGCTCCCTTGGCCACTCATAACCGCGAGCATGGGTGATATATCAGTTTCATAACACTCTGCAGAGGTTGCACACTTTACCCACAAGCCGTGATTCCCTTTTGCCTCGGGCCGATCAAACCCTTAAACACTACCAAGGTGAATAGGCAGGGTCTCACTATGTAGCCTTTACAAAGATTTCCTGGGGCTGTAGCCGCCCGTTAGGTTTCCTAAATGCACCACACTCCTCCCCAAGGGGCGAACCAACCTTGGCAGAGTGAGCCGCATACACCGAGCCCTATTAACGGCACGACGACGAAGCGAACTACACCCCAGTTCCTCTAATTACTCAGTTAAGAGCGTCCCACTCCACCCTCATGGTTGCACTGTTTTCCCGGGCGGTCATCCAACGAAATAGTCCTTACGGAGAGGCACTCGAGAAACAGCTTGAGCTCCCTTAAATGTCACAGTACCATCATCATAATCAAAAAGGAAAACAACGTATTATAGATAATCTCATCATGTTCATTGATTAATGTGAAGCGCTAGCATAAAGCTAAACCAAAATAACCCAACCAAAATAGGTAAACTAGGACAAGATAAACAAAAGCTAGTAAATCCTTAGGTATAAACTGTGTAAATGCGGGGAATAAATTATAAGATGTATAGGACATAGATGGGTCAAAGGACACTTGCCTTCACCAACCGACTGCTGCTCAGGGTCTTCACATGTAACTCCTTCGGACTCCACCAACTGACCGTTATCTATACGAGTTTCAAACATACATTCCATAAATTTAATACAAAAGAACAGTACATCAAACAATAGAATGTAGTAAATAAGATGTTCGACACAGGGCTCACACCTACGACTAAGCGAGGAAGGGAAAGTAACGGTCGAGGCTACGGCCGACGAGCGATCACGTCACACGATTATAAATTAAAATACTCGTCTAAACAGAACGATATTAATTTAGCCATCGCGTTTAGCATAGGGTAAAGTCATGTTCCATGTTTAATTATTATGAACAGATAAAGGTACATTAAGAGGATTGTCGCGCAGCGAAATGCGCGACATAACATTTAAATTGAATTGAGAAATAAACGACTCGTCGCACGACGGAGCGCGCAACGAGACACTTGCATTAATTATAAAGAGACGTTAAGCATCGCACGACGAAACGCACGACGGCATACACCATCTAGACTGAATTTAAAACGAAACGTCGCGCGACTGGACGCGCGATGCCACACATTAAATAATCTGAAATTAGGATGAATCGTCGCGCGACGAAGCGCACGACGCAACACGTTAATAGAATCTGAAATCAACTAATTCGTCGTGCGATGAAGCGCGCGACGCAGCACGCTCATTAAACTAAATTTAAAAACTAATTAAGCCGAGATTCGATCGCCATGCGCGCTGGGGCTGCGCGCGCGGGAATGTGCTGGGCGAGCCGCGAGGGGCCAGGGGCCGCGCGCCGGGGGTAGCGCCGGGGACCACGCTGCCCGGGGGCAGGGGCCGCTCGCCGGGGCCACGCCGGGGGCCGTGGCTGCGCGCCGGGGCACCAAGGAGCCGAGCCTGAGGGGCCGGGGGTCGGGCAGGGCCGCGCCGCCGCGCGAGGGGGCCGGATGAGGCCACGCCGCCGCGCAGGGGAGCAGGGGAGGGGCCACGCCGCACCACGGGATTGGGGGAGGGGGCACCGCCGCGCGAGAGGGGCTGGGGAGGGGCCACGTCGCATGCTAGGGGAGCCGCGCGCAGGGGCCGCGCTTGCGAGGGGGCGGGGGATGGGTCGCGCACAGGGGAGAAGGGGAGGGGAAGAGAGAGAGAGAGGGAGAGGGGAGCTCACCTCAGGGTCCAAATCCGACGATCACCGTCTCCAAAACCTAGGGCACCACGGGGAGAGAGAGAGAGGTGAAGGAGAGGAGGTTGCTACGCGGGAAAATCAAATGAGAGAAAGGGAGAGAAGGGAGGGGCGCGCATGGGGGAGGGGCAGGGCACCGGGGGCGCGCGGGCCGACTGGTGTATAATTACAGTGGCTTCTTACTGGTGTATAATTCTCTGTCTCAAAATTTGAGGTTTAAAAAGTAAGTAGTTCTTTCTGGATAAAATTATTAAATATTAGGGTAGGAGGGGTGTTTTGAACTACAACCTTCTTTTTACAGTGAGTTATTCTCTAAGACTTATTTTTGCTATTATTTAGAGGTTATAACATGACTTTGCACAAATTTCTAACCATTAATACTTATTAGTTATTTTATTATGATTTTCCAAAGTTTCTAGCCAAAGGGGTGCTTTCTACTACCATTATATTTGAAAAATATCACACAACAGATTTCTGATTTTTCCTAGCTTCTTCTTTGTGCAAGGTGGTAGGAATCTTTTTACAGTGAGTTATTCTCTAAGACTCATTCTGAAGTTTGGCAACTTTTGACTTAAGGGAAAGGTGGTAGGAATTATTTGAATTAAATGGCCTTTTTCATGAAGTATTGGCAATGGGTATTATTTTGCAGCCTTCAATTGGGTTTTGCATTTTTCTCTGGTGGCTTATCTTATCATTGATCTAGTATAATTTTATTTGCCCGTTATTGCATTATTTTTGGGTGGCTCATGATTTATGTGAAATAGGATCCAATATCAAGTTTTATTTGTTTACCCTACTTAAAATGATGGGCTGGGGTGGTTATCATTTTTGTAGTGGGGTTCTAGTGGTTACAAGTCCACTGGATTTTTATTAACAATTTTGGATTTGTTTTTATAATTCCAATAATTGTTTTCTAGTTGGAATAATGCTAAATAAAACATTTCACCTTGATTCCATTCTGGACTCGGGGTCTTTTTATTTTTCCTAGGTTCTCTGTCACTTAAGTTGGTTAGGAAAAATAATTGCATTCACTGTTCATTATTTTCTAATACTCCTCTGATTTTCTTACGTTTTTGGCAAAAATGGCTTTTATTGGATAACTATACTTAAACTTCCAATAGTGGGGTGCCTAGTATTTTTAAACAGTGTCTAATTGGGGTTTGAACATCTACAAATTTTCTCAAGTTCAGCACAGAAGCATAACTAATTTTCTTTAATTAAATAAGGTTTGGTCAGTTTCTGTAATTAAATTCAAACTCAAAAAATTAAAGCAGAAAGCATAGGGTTCATTATTTTTAATTGATAGTCCATAATATTTTAAATCTAGCAAAATTGGTTTGACAATTTTTGGGTAAATATTCCTCAAGTTATGAATTTCCTAAGTCCATTGCTGAATAATAAAAGATTAAATAGAAATGGTTTAAAGAAAAGCAGTTTTGCGTTGGGGTCCCTGGCGAAAGATCTTAAAGGAATGACAGACAGGTCCCCGGGGCACTATTCATTTGAGTCTACGGCTCTGCAGAAAATGCCCTAGGGTTTCTGGGAATCGAACCCGCGGTCCTTCACTAATGGAACAGTGGCCGCGGAGAAACAAAGAGGTGGAGGGGCTTACTGGCGGCGAGGTTGCTCCGGTGAGGTGGTCGAGGATGTAGGGGAGGTCTCAAGGATCACAGCGATGTGCGGGTCGCCGTCGGGGATGGTCGGAGTCGGCCGGTCCACGTGCGCAGGCGGAGATGCTCGTTGGCGGCGAGGAATCCGACCTACTCACGGTGCGATAGGTCAATTGAACAGGTCAGAGAGCTTCATGGGATGCTAGGGAAGACGTGGGAGCAAGGAATTGGAAAAAGACTTACTGGTAAGCTCGGTCCACGCGCGGCGGCGGAAGACCGAAGTCCGGTGAGGGTGGAACCGCCTCTCCGGTGAGGCAATGCCTCGGCTCAAGCTTGGAGAAGCTTCACGGCTTCACTGGGAAGCGATCCAGGGGCTAGGGCGAGGCTGGGGTTCAACAGAAAAGGCTGGCCACGATGGCCGTGCTTGGGCAGAGATGGCGGGCGGCGGTGCTTGCTTTTCACGGCGAGCTCCGGTGATCTCTGGCTGGGCAAGGCTCGGGGTGTGCAAGTGCCAACGGCTAAGACCTCTGGAGGCATTTATAGGCGAGGGCACGACACAGGCGTGTGGGGCGGGGTGACCACGTGCGGGGCGCGCGCTGCCGCGGCCAGTTCGCGCTCGGCCGGTGTCGGCGTTTCGAGACCGGGGGGTCCCTAAGCCGACGAGTGAATGTCGCTGCGTGCCCCAGCCCAGATGGGTCGAGCGCGTGGGTGAGCGCGAAGGGGGGAAGCGAGGTGGCCAGAGACGGGCGTGAGAGAGGTGGAAATCCCACGACCTTCGTGTTCATCCCGCGCCCAGGTCGGGTGCGCTTGCAGTAGGGGGTTACAAGCGTCCACGCGGGTGAGGGAAGCGAGCGGCCCCAAGAGAGCGCATGTCCCGTCCTCGTCCCCGCGCGGCCAACCCTCTCTAAGAGGGCCTTGGTCCTTCCTTTTATAGGCGTAAGGAGAGGATCCAGGTGTACAATGGGGGTGTAGCGGAGTGCTACGTGTCTAGCGGGGGAGAGCTAGTGCCCTAAGTACATGCCGATGTGGCAGCCGGAGAGATCTTGCCACCTAGCTGGTGTGATGTCGTGGCCGTCGGAGGAGCAACGGAGCCTAGCGGAGGGACAGCTGTCGGAGCGGTTGAGTCCTTGCTGACGTCCTCCTGCTTCCGTAAGAGAGCTGAGAGCCGCTGTCGTCATGGAGCATGCGGGGCGCCATCATTGCCTATCTGGCGGAGCTGGCCAGATGGGACACCGGTCTTGTTCTCTGCGGCCCGAGTCGGCTCGGGGTAGGGTGATGATGGCGCTTCCTGTTGATGTGGCTGGCCTGCGCCCTAGGTTGGGCGACGTGGAGGCTCCTCCGAAGCCGAGGTCGAGTCTGTCTTCCATGGTCGAGGCCGAGTCCGAGCCCTTGGGTCGGGCGAGGCGGAGGTCGTTCGGCAGAGGCCAGGGCGGAGTCCGAGCCCTGGGGTCGGGCGAAGCGGAGTTCGTCGTCTTCTGGGGCTGAGCCCGAGTCCGAGCCCTGGGGCCGGCGGAGCGGAGTTCGCCGTCTTCCGGGGCTTAGCCCGAGTCCGAGCCCTGGGTCGGGCGGAGCGGAGTTCGCCGTCTTCCGGGGCTTAGCCCGAGTCCGAGCCCTGGGTCGGGCGGGAGCGGAGTTCGCCGTCTTCCGGGGCTTAGCTCGAGTCTGAGCCCTGGGTCGGGCGGAGCGGAGTTCGCCGTCTTCCGGGGCTTAGCCCGAGTCCGAGCCCTGGGTCGGGCGGAGCGGAGTTCGCCGTCTTCCGGGACTTAGCCCGAGTCCGAGCCCTGGGTCGGGCGGAGCGGAGTTCGCCGTCTTCCAGGACTTGACCCGAGTCCGAGCCCTGGGGTCGGGCAGAGCTTCCTATGGTGCCTTTGGCAGGGCCTGACTGCCCGTCAGTCTCACTCTGTCGAGTGGCACTGCAGTCGGAGTGGCGCAGGCGGCGCTGTCCTTCTGCCAGGCCGGTCAGTGGAGCGGCGAAGTGACGGCGGTCACTTCGGCTCTGCCGGGGGGCGTGTGTCAGAATAAAGGTGTCAGGCCACCTTTGCGTTAAATGCTCCTGCAATTCGGTCGGTCGGTGCGGCGATTTAGTCAGGGTTGCTTCTTAGCGAAGGCAGGGCCTCGGGCGAGCCGGAGATGTGTCCGCCGTTGGAGGGGGGCCTCGGGCGAGACGAAGTTCCTCCGGGATCAGCTGCCCTTGTCCGAGGCTAGGCTCAGGCGAGGCATGATCGAGTCGCTCGAACGGACTGATCCCTGACTTAATCGCACCCATCAGGCCTTTGCAGCTTTATGCTGATGGGGGTTACCAGCTGAGAATTAGGCGTCTTGAGGGTACCCCTAATTATGGTCCCCGACAGTAGCCCCCGAGCCTTGAAGGGAGTGTTAGCACTCGCTTGGAGGCTTACGTCGCACTTTTTTGCAAGGGGACCAGCCTTTCTCGGTTGCATTTTGTTCCGGTGGGTGCGCGCGAGCGCACCCGCCGGGTGTAGCCCCCGAGGCCTCGGAGGAGTGGTTTCACTCCTTCGAGGTCTTAATGCCTTGCGTAATGCTTCGGCTGGTCTGGTTGTTCCCTCATGCGAACTGGCCGTAGCCCGGGTGCACGGTCGGGGCCCAAGTTCTCGGGCTGGTATGTTGACGCTGTCAACGGTTTGGCCGGAGCCGGGTTTGCGAGAGCAGCCCCCGAGCCTCTGCACAGGGCGAGAGGACGATCAGGGACAGACTCGGCTTTTTTACATACGCCCCTGCGTCGCCTTTCCGCAAGGAGGAGGGGGGGAAAGCGCCATGTTACCCTCGATGGGCGCCGAACATGGTGTCTCCGGTGAGCTGCAAGCGGGTAATCCGAGTGGACGTCTGTGCCCCGTTCGTTAGGGGTCGGCTAGGGGCCCAGAGGCACGCCCAAAAGTACCTGCGGGTGATCTGCCGGACCCGGTCCCCTGGCGACGGGGTCCGAGGGCTCGATGCCTCCCTCCGATGGGATTCCGTTACAAGATCGCTCCCGTTGGTCTCGGAAATGTCCTAGGGTACCTCGGGAGCGCAGCCCGAGCCTTGGTTATGTATCGAACGTACCCCTGGTCATCCCTCGCTCGGTGTCTGAGGCGGCTGTGAACCCTTCGGGGGCCAGCCTTCGAACCCCTGATCAGTAATGAGCGCGGAGCCCGAGTAGCCTGAGGCGGCCGTGGAACCCTTCGGGGGGCCGGCCTTCGAACCTCTGACCAGTAGTGGGTGTAGGGCCCACGCGATCTGAGGCGGCTGTTGAACCCCTCGGGGGGCCAGCCTTCGAACCTCTAATCAGTAGGGAGGCTCGGAGCCCGGTTCCTTCACGGGGAAGGATCCTTTTCGGGGTATCCCCCTTTCCCGGTCCCTGTTGCAAGAGATAGAGAAAGAGGAAAAACGGAAAAGGATACGAAATCGAACGTCGTGGCGTACCTTTTTTGGCGCGGTTATTACGGCGAAGGCGAAGCGTCGCCTGTCCCGCCGCGGAGTTAATGCGACAGGGCGAGTGGTTGGCGGGGCGGTCGTCGCGCGTGCGCGAGCCGTTCGAGGAACGGATCACGGGCGCGTCGTCTTCACGCCGTGAGGGGGGGGGGTTCTCTTGCTGCCCCTGGATGGGACGTGAGCTTGGCTGACGACGTGACCGCTGCTCCCGCCCGCCTGCCATCGTCATTACTGCCGGCCCACTTTCGGCCGCATTGACCGTCGCGCTAGGCTGGCGCTGCTAGGTCGTGTGCCTGGTCGCCTCGAGTCGCGGTACTGGTTCCGCAACCGAAGAGGCGCGGTGGTGGCGCAAGTGGCGGTGCAGTTGCTTGCATGCAGCATCCGGCGCGCCGGTTGAGTGACGCGTGGGCCTGGACCTCCAGGCTGGGCGGGTTGGGAGTCGGAGAAGCGCGTCCACTTGGCGCGGTTGCATGCCGCCTGCCTGGTTGCCCGCCTCTCTCGCCCGTTGGTCTGGGCAAAAGTGGAGGGTCATTTGTAACCGCTGGGCGGTTGTACGCACCACGCGCGGAGGTTTGGCTTCTTCTGCTCTGAACCGGCTTGCATGACATGCGGGACCCAGCCCCCGCGCCGCAGGGGAGGGTCTTGGAACGTGTAGGAGAAGACTCAGCCCGTGACGGTTGGGGGCGCAAGTAGGGAGAGTTGCCTTTAAAAGGAGGGCGACCCCTTTCGGAAGGCGACCATGTCTTCCTGCTCCCTTATGCATCGCGTCTTTCCACCTTCCAAGCCCCCGGATGGGGGATGCCCGCCGTCTTTTCGCCTCATCGTTGGAGGAACGCAACTCCGTGGGCGTTGGTACCTTTCAGCCATCGTTCGGCTTCAAGGATTTTCATCAGCCAGCCCGGCTGTACCCCCCCCCCCCACCGGCGGTCACCCAAGACGGTGACCACCAGTTCCTGGGTTGGGAGAAGCAAGTCGGGCTGCGATCTTGGTCCCACCCTCAGCTTCAAGGATGTTCATCATCCTCGCTGGGGTGGGGGCCGGGCTGAGCCGGCGCTCTACCTCCCGCGCGGGTTCGTGGGTCACCCTCTCCCGCGGCGTTCGAGGGAGAGGGCGCTCACTGGCCCTGCGGGCGGCCCGGACTTCGACAATGCGGGGCTGGTCGACGTCGGGCGTCGTCACCTCCAGCGTGTCGGGCTCGTCGGCTTGGCTCCCGGCGGCCCCTCCTGCCGGAGGGCGGCTGCCGCGCCGTGTGCATGGGAGGACCACCCAAGATGCCGCGCGCTGCTAGGGCGGCGTTCGTGTTCTGGGGTGGTCCTGCCTTTGCACCGGGATGGCGCCCTCACGCGGAGGCCGGTGCCCCACTCGTCCGGGAGGATTTGAGTGGGGATCTGCCGGGGGGCTGATGGCCCCTGCCATTGGTGCCGAGGCGGAGGCGGCTCGAGAAGTCCCCGTCACCGACGGGATCACCGCCACCATCTGCGCTTCGGGCCTCCGGTTCTTCGTACTTGTCCTCGCCCCTCGAGCGTCGGCGTGGGCGAGGGCAAGATTGGAGCAGCGCCCACCCTGAGGCCTGTGCTGCTGCAGCTCGGCCATTCGGAGCGGGGGTCATTGTCGTCGTAGTCAGAGCGGGCGGCGGCGAGCCGCTCGTCAGTCTTCTGTTGCTCCGCATGCCCACCCCTATCGAGTGGGGTTGTTCCTACCTGCGGAGGGGGAACCGGAGTTCTGTTTGTAATGGCACTTCGAATGCCAGGGTTTTTTGTTCATTATGGCTGTCGAGGCCTGAACATGTATGTAATTTTGGCACGGAGCCGTGTTTTTTCCTCATTTTCGAGCACTAAGACTCGCCTGTTGATTATCTGAACCGCTTCACCAAGCATGAGTCGCCCCGTGTCAAGGTGACGAGTGAGGTATCCGTATCCCGGAGGCGTAGGAGTCCCTCGGCTCGGTCGACCTTGTTGTCTGAGGCTCCTCTAGCTTAGTTAAAGGGACCCCTTGGCCGCTCTTCGACGAGCCGAGGCTAGGGGTAGCGATATCAGCATGAACAGAGACGGAGTTGGCTCGAAAATGAAAACCTGGTTGGCCGGAGCCTAGCGGGACCGACGCCGGAGTTGACGAGCCGAGGCCTCGGGTCGGGCTGGCGCCCTTGGGAGATGGTCGGCCGAGGCCCCAGAGGTGACCGGCCGAGCCGCCTGCTCGGGCCGGATTCCCAGAGAAGACCCTGGCGGCGATGACCCGGGCGTGGTGATGACGTCGTCCTTCGGAGTGGAGGTCTTCGGACCGCATCGCCGTCCGAGGCTAGGTCGAACCTCGCCGAAGTTGTCATCGATGCCGAGGGTGCTGCTGCCCCCGTCCAGCGTCAAGACCCGAGCTGTTGGATGTTCCAAGCGTTGCCGTAGACCTCGCCTTGACTGTTGGCCAGCTTGTACGTTCCGGGCTTCAGAACTTTGGCGATGACGAATGGCCCCTCCTAGGGGGGCGTGAGCTTGTGCCTCCCTCGGGCGTCTTGCCGCAGTCGAAGCACCAGGTCGCCAACCTGGAGGTCTCGGGGCCGGACCCCTCGGGCGTGGTAGCGTCGCAGGGACTGCTGGTACCGCGCCGAGTGTAGTAAGGCCTTGTCCCGAGCTTCTTCCAGCTGGTCCAGTGAGTCTTCTCGGCTAACTTGGTTGCTTTGATCGCTGTAGGCCCTCGTCCTCGGGGAGCCGTATTCCAGGTCGGTGGGCAAGACGGCCTCGACCCCGTAGACCAGGAAGAACGGCGTGAAACCCGTGGCCCGGCTCGGCATTGTCCTCAGGCTCCAGACCACCGAGGGGAGTTCCTTCATCCATCGCTTGCCGAACTTGTTGAGGTCGTTGTAAATCTGAGGCTTGAGCCCTTGTAGAATCATGCCGTTGGCACGCTCTACTTGTCCATTCGACATGGGATGAGCCACGGCAGCCCAGTCCACCCGGATGTGGTGATCCTCGCAGAAGTCCAAGAATTTTCTGCCGGTGAACTGGGTACCGTTGTCGGTGATGATGGAGTTTGGGACCCCGAAGCGATGGATGATGTTGGTGAAGAACGCCACCGCCTGCTCGGACCTGATGCTATTCAGAGGTCGGACCTTGATCCACTTGGAGAATTTGTCGATGGCGACCAGCAGGTGCGTGTAGCCCCCGGGCGCCTTCTGCAAGGGACCGACGAGGTCCAGACCCCACACAGCAAAGGGCCAGGTGATGGGTATCGTCTGTAGAGCCTGAGCGGGCAGGTGGGTCTGCTTCGCATAGAATTGACACCCTTCGCAGGTGCGGACAATTCTAGTGGCGTCAGCCACCGCCGTTGGCCAGTAGAAGCCTTGCCGGAAAGCATTCCCGACAAGGGCTCGAGGCGCTGCGTGATGGCCGCAAGCCCCCGAGTGTATCTCTTGCAGGAGTTCGTGACCTTCGGCGATGGAGATGCATCACTGGAGGATGCCCGAGGGGCTGCGGTGGTAGAGCTCCTTCTCATCGCCCAGCAAGACGAACGTCTTGGCGCGTCGCGCTACCCGCCGAGCCTCGGCTCGGTCGAGGGGTAGCTCTCCTTGGCGGAGATATTGTAGGAATGGGGTCTGCCAATTTCGATCAGGCGTGGCCCCGCTCCGCTCCTCCTCGACGTGCAGTGCCTCGCCCTCGGAGGCCGAGGGTACCTCGGGCTGAACCAAGGGCGCCTCGGGCCGAGCTGAGGGTGTCTCGGGCTGTGCCGAGGGTGCCTCGGGCTGGACCGAGGGCGCCTCAGGCTCGGGCGAGTCGTCGATCTTGACGGAGGGTTGATGCAGATCCCGGGAGAAGACGTCCGGGGGAACCGTTGCTCGCCCCGAGGCTATTTTTGCCAGCTCGTCCGCAGTCTCGTTGTAGCGCCGAGCGATGTGGTTAAGCTCGAGCCCGTAGAACTTGTCTTCCAGGCGCCGAACCTCATCGCAGTAGGCCTCCATCTTCGGGTCGCGGCAGTGGGAGTTCTTCATGACTTGGTCGATGACGAGCTGCGAGTCACCGCGGGCGTCGAGGCGCCGGACCCCTAGCTCGATGGCGATCCGCAACCCGTTGACCAGAGCCTCATACTCAGCCACATTGTTGGACACCGGGAAGTGGAGGCGTAGCACATAGCGTAGGTGTTTCCCGAGGGGCGAGATGAAGAGCAGGCCTGCACCGGCCCCCGTCTTCATCAACGACCCATCGAAAAACATGGTCCAGAGCTCCGGTTGGATCGGAGCCGTCGGTAGCTGGGTGTCGACCCATTCAGCTACGAAGTCCGCCAAGACCTGGGACTTGATGGCCTTCCGAGGGGCGAACGAGATTGTCTCGCCCATGATTTCCACCGCCTACTTTGCAATCCTGCCCGAGGCCTCTCGGCACTGGATGATCTCTCCTAGGGGGAAGGATGACACCACAGTTACCGGATGAGACTCGAAGTAGTGTCGCAACTTCCGCCTCGTTAGGATCACTGCATACAGCAGCTTCTGAACTTGTGGGTAGCGGATCTTGGTTTCGGACAGTACCTCGCTGACGAAGTAAACTGGCCTCTGAACGGGCAACGCATGCCCCTCTTCTTGCCTCTCGACCACAATCGCGGCGCTAACCACCTGAGTGGTCGCGGCGACGTAGACCAAGAGGGCTTCTCCGTCAGCTGGAGGCACCAAGATAGGCGCCTTTGTGAGGAGCGCCTTCAGGTTCCCGAGAGCTTCCTCAGCCTCAGGGGTCCAAGCGAAGCACTCGGTCTTCCTTAAGAGGCGGTACAGAGGCAGACCTCTTTCGCCGAGGCGTGAGATGAAGCATCTCAGAGCCGCGAGACATCCCATGACCCTCTGTACGCCTTTTAAGTCCTTGATGGGCCCCATGCTGGTGATGGCTGCGATCTTCTCCGGGTTGGCTTCGATGCCCCTCTCGGAGATGATGAACCCCAAGAGCATGCCCCGGGGCACCCCGAAGACACACTTCTCGGGATTGAGCTTGACGCCTTTCGCTTTGAGACATCGGAATGTCACTTCAAGGTCGGAGAGGAGGTCGGAGGCTTTCCTTGTCTTGACTACGATGTCATCGACGTAGGCCTCGACCGTGCGACCGATGTGTTCGCCGAACACATGGTTCATGCACCGCTGATACGTCGCGCCCGCATTCCTCAAACCGAACGGCATTGTAACACCCCAGGTGTTACCATGGCTAGAGCACACCTTGACACTAAGGACTGTGAGTTATATGAGGTAAAGGCTTAGGGCAACACATAAGAACTTGGAGGTCATGTGCTAATAAAGTTGCCAATGACATAAGGAGCATTACTCTAATCCTTGCTCACTTACTACCTTGGATAAGAGGGGAGAAGAACCCTAGACCTCTCTTAAACCCTATCTCCCAAAACCCTAGGTAAGAGGGGAAAGAGAGTGAACAAGTGTGCAAAGCATGAGTAATTTTTACCCAAACCTTAACTAGCCTTACAATCATCAATTAGGGGAGGGAAATATTGCAAAAAGACCCCTGGAGAAACCCCAATTCAAATCTCCAAGTGGAGAGGGAGCTAGAGCTCTCTATTTTCCCTCTAAGTCTAATTCTAACCCTAATCCAAAGACCAGCCGTGTTCACCTTGAAGAGGGCACCAAAACCCCTTAGGTTCTATACCAAAAATGTGGAATACCACCTAAGGCACCCCCTGGAAAAAGTGGACACCGAGACTTGGACGTTTGACAGGTTTTGGCATCAGTTTTGTCGCGAGGTGGGCAGTGAGACAAGCCAGATTTGGCGCCCGTCTATCTCCTGATCTAGGGCGTATCCTCCATTGGAACTCACACATGTGAGATAGCCCTAGGTGCCAGGAAGAGGTCTGCGCCGGATTCATGGCAAGATTCGCACGTTTGCGATCTCTGGAGACGTTTGAACAATGGAAGAAAAACACCTCCACGTGTTCGACGCTTCCTGCCCGCACCAGAGCACGCTCGCGCGCGCCCCCGCATGCCCAGCGCCGCGCTCGAGCCAAGCCAGCGCCATGGCCCGCGCCGCGCCTATAAAACCCTCCCAGACTTCGACTGCACTCTTCCGCGCACCCTCAAGCCTCATCGGAGTCCAGCTCGCCGCCGTTTGCCCGTGCGCAGCGTGTCCGCGGCCGCCCAATCCCTCTGTCACCGTAGACCGGCCAGTAGAGCCATTCCCAACTCCATCCAGCCCTCGGAGAAGACTGTGCACACCTCCGTGAAACTCCCCGAGCGAGGAATCGGAGTTTGCTTCGCCGGAGAGGCCAGTCCACGCTCGCCGGAGCTCTCAACCCCGCCGGAAAACGTGGACCGGGTAAACCACTCCACCATCCTTCGATTGCTTGTGCACACGGTCGCTACGTTACCCCGTGAAGCTCACCGTGCCCTCGGATTGAACCAGTTCGCCGTGGTTTGGCCGGTACACTCGCCGCCGACGAGGACACCCGCCTGCGTGCGTGGACCGGGCGATTCCGGCCATCCCCGACGTCAAGCCATACCTCGACGTGACCGCCGGAGCCTCCCCGAGCCAACCCCACCCTTCGCCGGACCTCCCTCGCCGCCGGTAAGCCGCGCCACCCTTTTCTTTCCCGCGGTTACTATTTGCGTAAGGGGAAGGACTGCGGGTGAGAGGGAGAGAAGGTCAGGGGGTTTTGTGAAATGTCAGAGACACAGGGGAATAGTGGCGCGAGGGTAGATTTGCGAAGGTTGATTTAGTTTAAACCCAGGGACCTCGGTGTAAACTGTTTTTCTAGAAAACCTTTATTAAATCTGTTCTCAAATTGAACAGAAACTTTGAAAATTCATAACTTCTGTTTAATTCATCCAAATTTGGTCAAACCAATTTTGTCAGACTCTAAATAATGTAACCTACTTAAGAAAAATATAAAACCCCCTATGTACTATAGAAAACTTTAAAGCTCTGATTTAATTATAGTTTTGACCAAAAGCTTAATAATAGGGCCAAAAATTAGTTGCACTATTTGACTGGGGTTAGAAAAATTTTGAGAAGTTTGTATCTACCTACTAACCCAAATAAAAATGTTAAACTTCTCTGTCCACTCCATTAAGTTAGTTTTTACCCCTTATTCTATAATATGCTTAAGGATAAGAAAAATAGAAAATGTAATTTAAACAATGACCCAGAGAGCACCTCTATTTTTGTTAGGATACTTGTTTAATGTAGTTCACTGGAAAAATATATCATACCCTGGTTTAGTATAAAATAAGTAGGATACCTTTTATTTTAATAAACTAAGGATAACTTAGAAAAACCCTACAAAAATAACCCCAAGGTAAAAACACCCCCACCCTTGGGATAACTAATGTTTTATTAATAAGAACTTAAGAAAAATATGAAATCTGCTGTTTGACATTTTTCAAATAATAATGTAGTAGAAAGTGCCTTTTTGACATTAAACTTAAGAAAATCATAACTAAATAACCACCCCTTAGTTTTCTGTGATTTTTAGCACAGAAGCCTATTATTACTATGGGATGCCAGCAAAAATAACCTTTAGGACAGAACCTACCCCTAACTAAGAGATGTAGTGTAAAGTGGCCCATTTTACATAACTATTGTTATTTTTGTTTAAAGCCTAGCCTTTGTACTTTAAGCCTCAAATTCTTAAAACAAGCTAGAATAGCAAATGACAACCCACTGTAATTTTTACAGAATTTTTGGAAATTATTAAAACACTGTCGTAGTTCAAACCTACACTAGAAACCCTAAATGGAAATTAAAGAAAGGAAAATGAATAATGTAAATTTATGTCATCCTAAAACCTTTGTAAATTTGTCCACTGAAATCTATAAAGACAATACAAATCCACTATGTTATCCTAAAAGAAAACCTAAGCCTAAAAGGTAATAAGTCTATGTATACATATATACCACTAGAAGCCCCACATAACCAGGAAACCCTAAGTTATTTCTTGACTTAGTTTCTTTTTGCTTAATGTTATTAAATCTTGCATAATCATGACATACATGTTCATTGCATTTCGATAGACTGTAACCTTGCTGACGGAGAGTACATCCTCGTGCCGGAGCAAGGAGCTGCTCAGGAGGTAGCCCCGGATCCAGCACCCGAGCCTGCACCAGAGGACCTGCCTGCCACTGCTTTGGAAGGCAAGCCCCGGTTTTATGCATAACCTGTTATTTATGCTATTTTACTTCACTTAATGATTGTAGGATTGATTGTGCACTTAGGTGTAGGAATTGTTTGAAACCCTAGTTGCATGATCTCAGGAATCCTTTTGAGATGAATACTAGTATGATAGGTCGAGTAGTTGCTTTATTTAAATAGTATCTCGGTAGAAGACGAGTGATTTTTCTAGCACTCGCGCGAGATTAGGAAATTGATTGTACCCACTTTCACACTATCATGATACTAGTTGGTGGACAACAATCCATGGGGATTGGTTGTTTACGAAATGGGAAAATGGAATAAGGATTAACGTGCGGATACCTGTGTCAAGCGTTTGAACGTACTAAGCACATGCCGAGAAATATGGTAAATCGGTAAGCCTAGTACTTGAGTGAACCTGCCCGCAGACTTTGCCCCTCACGCGACCTGAGACGAGGTCTCCCATTCCGGTTATGGTGGGTACAAGTGCGGTCACTGCACGACGGCCAGTCGGGGTCAGTGAGGCATTGTACGCCAAGGCGGTGAACCCTGATCTGTTGCCAGGGAATCGATGGGGACGATTGATATGTGTGGGGACGGAGTGCCCCTACATGTCGTGTGTTTAGGTTTACCTTGCAAGGTTTAAAAACTCGATTCGAATCGTCTGCTTCTCGCAGCTAATGAGACTGCTTGATCCATTGTACTGCATTGAGTAACAAGTGGAAACATGATGAGTTGATATAAGATGTTGATTGCTAATAATTCTTGCTACCATGTATGAATAGATAGTCCACTTTTAGCCTTAAGAGAGTCACACTTAATTTTGACCAAGTTAAAACCTTGATTTAGAAACTCAGCTAGTGCTTTTGGCAACCAAAACCCACAGCCAAACAGCTGCATGTCTAGAGGTAGAGGAGTAGACTCCTCACACCGGGTAAGTCTAGCTGAGTATTAGTATACTTAGCCTTGCTTGTGGCATAATTTTTTACAGGTTCTCTGGAGGAAATGGTTGCTGGAGTGACTTGGCCGTCCATCTTGCCACCGGGTTGGACTGTCGAGTGGGACCCTGCCTCGGCTGAGGAGGAGCATGAGGAGTGATGGGACAGGCTTCCCCATCTCTCTGTTTAATTACCGTTAGTTTTATTCCGCTGCACTTCGAACAATGATGGTTACTTTTGCAAAAACTCCGATGATGATGATGGTGATGTAATAATTTAATACTCTGACATGTATGGTTTTATGCTTTATTGTATTTGCTCTGTGACTCACCTTCGAGTGAGATTGTGGTACTTGATCCTGTCAGTGGCCGTGTCGGACTAGATCCGAGGGATTGACGGGTTATTCCCATTTAAGTGTGGTCTAGCCTCTAAGGCGGGGCTTAGGCACTTAAGTTGGAATAATTCGGGCAGTTCCGCCACATCTGGTATCAGAGCTTGTACCACCACAGAGGAATCAATAAAATATGAATACCATCAATTTTCCAAGTAAAACTTGATAGAAACAATATTGGATAGATAGTAGGACGAGCAGGATAGACCTAGGACGTGAAGCCTTAGGGTAATAGAAGGGTAGCTAGGTGGCTAAGTAACTAGGCCCTACAGGCCGCTTTTACAGGATGGGAGTCCTTCCCGATTCCTTTTATCTTTGTGAGGTCGTTCAGGACGAGCATGCATGCATTCTTAATTAAGCAAATGGATAACTGAGTAAAGGACTTAAAAACAAGATAACAACCAACTAGGTCCCCATTGCCTTTTCATTTAACTAGAGATAGGATGAGTTTTATTTTTCCTTGTTCTTTTTAAAATTCTTTTTCTTTTACTTACGCTCAACCGTACACAGATGACTTCCCACGGATCCCCTGATGACGGAAATGCACTGACCCACACTGACGGACTTGCACGAGAGGGCTTTCCCCGCATTTTGTGGGAGGTACTTCAGGGGGCCGGATACGCGACACCCCCTCAGTACACGGTGCAGCAGTTCGAGAAGCACCGAGTGCCCCGCTGTAGGGTGAGGATGACCTTGGAGCCTCATCCCCTGCAGCCAGGCTGGCGCTCCTTGGACTCCGAGTCTTTCGGATACCGAGCGGAGGACACGATCGAGGCGATCGCTCTGCATGGATTGACTACTTTCTGCGGGTTCCATCCTTTGGAGCTGGCCACCCACCCCATTGGCTTGTTCCCCGTTGAGAGGGAAGACGACCCAATGTGGAAAGATCGGGTGGAGCATGCCAAGGACATCTGGGCCATCTACCCAGGACAGACTGCGCACTTGACCGTACGGTGCATGAATGCTCTGTACCGTCTGCAGGTGATGCGCGGTGAGGCGATGTCCCATCTGATGGCACTGCTGGAGGCAACAAAGATTACGTTGGACAATAGAGAGGAGCTCGTGGTTGATTTGTCCCAAGAAATGGTGGAGAAGGACTTGCAGGTGGAGCAGCTATCCACGGATATCCAAGAATTGGAGGAGCTAGTGGGCACCAGGGAGAACACCATCGAGGTTCTAGAGGATCAGCTCATTAACACTCAGCAGCAGCTTGCTGAGGCTAACGAGCACCTGGACATGCATCACCAGGAGATCCAGGACCAGGAGGCCAACGAGGACGTCGACATCGAGGGAGGAGATGAGCCTGCCTCCAGTGTGGACACTGCTGGCTCGGGAAGACCACCTTCCCCCGTGTTGCTTCGTTCGCTCACTAGGTGTTCGGGATAGGATTAGAAGTGGAATGGTCGGACTCCTCGCAGCTAGCTTAGCTTTTGCACCCTTGGGGTACTAGGCTAGATAGAGTTCAGTCATTTTGGGACAAATTGATGTAATCGTGCTAAACTCTCTTGGGAGCTTATTTGATGGATGCTGTCATCAGTTTAAATTTGGAAGGAAAAATTTGTACCTTCTAAAATCCTTTTGTTGAAGTCGGAGTCTATCTTGTTGTTTTAACTTTTTCTTCGCGATAAAATCTGAACTTGGAAATAAGGTGTTAAGTATGTGGTTTTTCAGATGGCCGGGAGGCAGCGTCGTGGCCAGAATGAGCACGTTCCTCCACCGCCACCGCCTCCCACTCTGCAGGAGCTCATGGCTCAGCAGAATGAGATCTTGAGACAGCTGGCCCAACGTCAGCCACCACCTCAGCACTATGGTGGTGGAGACCATCAGCGTCACCCTGCGGCGGCTACCTATCAGGAGTTCCTCAGCACCCAGCCTCCATTATTCATAAGGGCGGAGGACCCACTTGATGCAGATGTATGGTTGCGAGTGGTGGAATCCAAATTCCCACTACTCCATGGAGCTTGCTCAGAGATCACCAAAGTCAGGTTCGCCACCCAGCAGCTTCGCGAACCTGCAAGGACTTGGTGGGATCATTTTCTTGCTATGCAGCCAGAGGACCGAGAGGTGGAGTGGAGGGAGTTCAAGGCAGCTTTCAGGGGACACCATATACCAGCCGGGATTATGGACAGGAAGCTCAATGAGTTTTTGGCACTCACTCAGGGCAACAGGACAGTGTTGCAGTATGCCTAGGCCTTTAATGACTTGTGCCAGTATGCTGGGTATCATGCAGATACAGATGAGAAGAAGAGAGACAGGTTCAGGAGGGGGCTCAGCACTAAGCTCCGTGACCGTCTCAACACCGTCAGGGCCAACAGTTACAATGAGTTGGTCAACATGGCTATCTCCCAAGAGGACTGCATCACAGCTAGACAGGCAGAGAAGACCCTCAGCTCAGCCACAGCGCTTCAGGATTGTGTCCGACACCCAGAGCAGGGGACCCCAGCAGCAGCAAGGGCGATGGGTGATCCGACCACAGCAGCAGCAGTAGGCACCCAACCGCGCCCAGTTTTCAGCTCAGAGGAACAATCAGCAGCAGCAGTATCGTCAGGCAAATGACAACAGGTGCTTCACTTGTGGCAACACCGGGCACTATGCCAAGAATTGCCCCAGGAACCAGCAGAGGCAGGGGCAGAATGTTAATCAGAACCAAGGGAAGAGGCAGAAGGTGCAAGTGAGGCAGGGCAGGCTGAACTTCACCACCATGGCTGACATTCCAGAGGGAGCACCCGTCTTGACTGGTATCTTTACAGTTTTGAACTATCCTGCTATTGTTCTTTTTTATTCTGGTGCATCGCACAGTTTTATCAGTACCAAATTTAGTGCCAAGTGCCAATTGCCTTTTCACCACACCAATGGGGGTATTACAATCTCAACACCAGGAGGCAGGGTTGCCACCTATCAGATCAATAGGCACGTACCAATTAAGCTGGGTAGTCTCATTTTCAAAACCACTCTATTGATAATGGGATTGGATAGTGTGGATATCATCTTAGGGACTGATTGGTTATCATGGCACCACGCGGTGATTGATGTCGCAGCCAGAGCCATAGAAATCCGCTCCCCTTTGGATGGCGAGATCACCTTATATCTACCCGACCAGGGATGCACCCGTTCTTGTGCCTTTGTTATGATAGAGTCCCCAGTGGAAAAGATCCCAGTGGTCCGTGACTACCCGGACGTTTTTCCGGATGAATTGCCAGGGATGCCACCTGACCGAGATATTGAGTTCGCCATCGAATTGCAACCCGGGACAGCTCCTATCTCTAAGAGACCCTATAGGATGCCTCCCGCGGAATTGGCAGAATTGAAGAAGCAATTGCAAGAATTGTTGGACAAGGGGTTTATTCGCCCAAGTACTTCACCATGGGGATGTCCAGCATTATTTGTGAAGAAAAAGGATGAGAGTTTGAGGATGTGTGTTGACTACCGCCCTCTTAATGCGGTGACTATCAAGAACAAATACCCACTGCCCCGTATTGATGTTCTGTTCGATCAGTTGGTAGGAGCCAAGGTATTCTCCAAGATAGACCTTCGCTCAGGGTACCATCAGATCAAGATCCGTGCCAGCGATATTCCCAAGACGACTTTCTCTACCAGATATGGGTTGTATGAATTTTTGGTGATGTCTTTTGGGCTGACCAATGCCCCGGCTTATTTTATGTACCTGATGAACTCAGTGTTCATGCCAGAGTTGGATAAGTTCGTGGTCGTTTTCATTGATGATATTCTAGTTTATTCCAAGAATGAAGCCGAGCACACCAAACATTTGCATACCGTACTTCAGAGACTGTGTAACCATCAGTTGTATGCTAAGTTGTCTAAGTGTGAGTTCTGGCTGAAGGAGATTAAATTCTTGGGTCACACCATTTCTCAGGATGGGGTATCAGTTGATCCTGAGAAGGTACAAGAGGTAATTAATTGGAAACCCCCGACTACAGTGAAGCAAATTCGGAGTTTTCTGGGATTGGTAGGGTATTATCGACGATTTATTTCGGATTTCTCCAGAATTGCCAAACCAATGACTGAACTGTTGAAGAAGGGAGTCAAATTTGAGTGGAGTCAAAAGTGTGAAGATGCCTTTCATACCTTGAGGCAGCATTTGACAACAGCCCCAGTGTTGGCTCAGCCTGACAACACCAAGCCATTTGAAGTTTATTGTGATGCTTCTGGTACTGGATTGGGATGTGTCTTGATGCAAGAAAACAGAGTGATCGCTTACGCTTCCCGAGCACTCAGGCCCCATGAGCAGAACTACCCTACACATGATCTGGAATTGGCAGCTGTAGTTCATGCTCTTAAGATATGGAGACACTACTTGATGGGAGCCCACTGTAACATCTACACTGATCACAAGAGTCTCAAGTACATTTTCACTCAGGCAGATCTGAACATGAGGCAGAGGAGATGGTTGGAGCTAATCAAGGACTATGAATTGGAGGTGCATTACCATCCTGGTAAAGCCAATGTTGTGCAGATGCCTTGAGCAGATAGGCCCAGTGCAATTGTATGAGCATGGATGTGGGAGTTACCACCCTGTGTGACGAGTTGTGCAAGCTGAACCTGGAAGTTGTTTCTTCGGGTGACCTAAGCTATATCTCGGTGGAGCCCACATTGCAAGAGCAGATAGTCAGGGCACAGGTTGAGGATAAGGGTGTTCAGGTTATCAAAGTTATGATCAAGCAAAAGGCAGAAAAATACAAGTGTTTCCGACAGGACAGCAAGGGAATTCTATGGTTTGGAGATCGATTGGTTGTTCCCAAGGACCCTGAGCTCAGAAAGAAGATACTGGATGAAGCTCACCTTTCCAAATTCTCCATGCACCCTGGTAGCAACAAGATGTACCATGATCTCAGATCTCTTTATTGGTGGACTAGAATGAAAAGGGAAATTGCCAAGTACATATCCGAGTGTGACACTTGCCAGAGGATAAAGGCTAGTCACTTGAAGGCAGCAGGCCCTTTGCAACCCCTTCCCATACCATCCTGGAAATGGGAGGACATTTGCATGGACTTCATAGTGGGATTACCCAATACCTCCAGGCACCATGATTCTATTTGGGTTATTGTGGACAGGTTGACCAAGACCGCTCATTTCTTGCTAGTACACACCACCCACAAGACGGAAAAGTATGCGGAAATTTATGTTGATCAAATAGTGCGATTGCATGGTATTCCAAAGACCATCATATCTGACAGAGGAGCACTGTTTGTGGCACGCTTTTGGGAGAAACTGCAAGAATCACTTGGGACCCAAGTAATCCGAAGCTCAGCATACCACCCCCAAACAGATGGCCAGACAGAAAGGATAAATCAGATTTTGGAAGATATGTTGCGAGCATGTGCACTACACTATGGAAAGGAA
Organism: Zea mays; assembly: GCF_902167145.1. Lineage (NCBI taxonomy): Eukaryota > Viridiplantae > Streptophyta > Magnoliopsida > Poales > Poaceae > Zea > Zea mays. The sequence continues at coordinate 27,717,177 of NC_050103.1, forward strand.
TGGGACAAGTGTCTATCTTTGGCAGAGTTTTCTTACAATAACAGCTATCAGTCCAGTTTGAAGATGGCACCTTTTGAAGCCTTATATGGGAGAAGGTGTAGGACCCCACTAAATTGGTCTCAAGCAGGAGAAAGGGAAATTTTTGGGCCGGACTTGGTACTTGAGGCAGAGGCAAAGGTCCGGGTTATTACCAAGAACTTAGAAGCTGCTCAGGCCAGGCAAAGGAGCTATCATGATAAGAGGCGGAAGCCTCTACAGTTTGAGGTGGGAGATCATGTCTATCTTAAGGTATCACCCACCAAGGGTGTCCAGAGATTTGGGATCAAGGGCAAGTTAGCCCCTCGCTACATTGGACCCTATGAGATCAAGGCAAGTTGTGGACCCGTAGCTTACCAATTGGAATTGCCACCCCACATGTCAGTAGTTCACAATGTGTTCCATGTATCTCAGCTGCGGAAATGTGTTCGCCTGCCCACTGAAGTGCTACCGGAACCAGACATTGAGATAGAACCAGACTTGTCCTACCAAGAGTACCCCGTCAAGGTATTAGATCAAAAGGAGAGATCAACTCGGGCAAGGTCGGTCAGAATGTACAAGGTTCAGTGGAGTCACCATTCAGCAGATGAAGCTACATGGGAGACTGAGGATTTTCTACGCTCTCGCTTCCCCGATTTTCTGCCCAAAGGAGTCGGTATGTAACCCCAAAACCCCACCCCCACCTGCCCTTTGAATTCAATTATAAGAAAAACTTAGATAACAAGGATAGTCTAAGTTGTGGATTTAACTTAAGAAGGGCTTCCTTCTGAAGTTGCAAAGAGGATGACATTCGAAGAGCAGTTAATAAGAGAAACTTAAGTATACAGGGAAAACAACACCAGCACACCTTCAAGCACCCTCCAAGGGACTCTACCTAAAATCTCGGGACGAGATTCCTTTAAGGGGGAGGGCTGTAACACCCCAGGTGTTACCATGGCTAGAGCACACCTTGACACTAAGGACTGTGAGTTATATGAGGTAAAGGCTTAGGGCAACACATAAGAACTTGGAGGTCATGTGCTAATAAAGTTGCCAATGACATAAGGAGCATTACTCTAATCCTTGCTCACTTACTACCTTGGATAAGAGGGGAGAAGAACCCTAGACCTCTCTTAAACCCTATCTCCTAAAACCCTAGGTAAGAGGGGAAAGAGAGTGAACAAGTGTGCAAAGAATGAGTAATTTTTACCCAAACCTTAACTAGCCTTACAATCATCAATTAGGGGAGGGAAATATTGCAAAAAGACCCCTGGAGAAACCCCAATTCAAATCTCCAAGTGGAGAGGGAGCTAGAGCTCTCTATTTTCCCGCTAAGTCTAATTCTAACCCTAATCCAAAGACCAGCCGTGTTCACCTTGAAGAGGGCACCAAAACCCCTTAGGTTCTATACCAAAAATGTGGTATACCACCTAAGGCACCCCCTGGAAAAAGTGGACACCGAAACTTGGATGTTTGACAGGTTTTGGCATCAGTTTTGTCGCGAGGTGGGCAGTGAGACAAGCCAGATTTGGCGCCCGTCTATCTCCTGATCTAGGGCGTATCCTCCATTGGAATCACACATGTGAGATAGCCCTAGGTGCCAGGAAGAGGTCTGCGCCGGATTCATGGCAAGATTCGCACGTTTGCGATCTCTGGAGACGTTTGAACAATGGAAGAAAAACACCTCCACGTGTTCGACGCTTCCTGCCCGCGCCAGAGCACGCTCGCGCGTGCCCCCGCATGCCCAGGGCCGCGCCTGAGCCAAGCCAGCGCCATGGCCCGCGCCGCGCCTATAAAACCCTCCCAGACTTCGACTGCACTCTTCCGCGCACCCTCAAGCCTCACCGGAGTCCAGCTCGCCGCCGTTTGCCCGTGCGCAGCGTGTCCGCGGCCGCCCAATCCCTCTGTCACCGTAGACCGGCCAGTAGAGCCATTCCCAACTCCGTCCAGCCCTCGGAGAAGACTGTGCACACCTCCGTGAAGCTCCCTGAGCGAGGAATCGGAGTTTGCTTCGCCGGAGAGGCCAGTCCACGCTCGCCGGAGCTCTCAACCCCGCCGGAGTACGTGGACCGGGTAAACCACTCCACCATCCTTCGATTCCTTGTGCACACGGTCGCTACGTTACCCCGTGAAGCTCACCGTGCCCTCGGATTGAACCAGTTCGCCGTGGTTTGGCCGGTACACTCGCCGCCGACGAGGACACCCGCCTGCGTGCGTGGACCGGGCGATTCCGGCCATCCCCGACGTCAAGCCGTACCTCGACGTGACCGCCGGAGCCTCCCCGAGCCAACCCCACCCTTCGCCGGACCTCCCTCGCCGCCGGTAAGCCGCGCCACCCTTTTCTTTCCCGCGGTTACTGTTTGCGTAAGGGGAAGGACTGCGGGTGAGAGGGAGAGAAGGTCAGGGGGTTTTGTGAAATGTCAGAGACACAGGGGAATAGTGGCGCGAGGGTAGATTTGCGAAGGTTGATTTAGTTTAAACCCAGGGACCTCGGTGTAAACTGTTTTTCTAGAAAACCTTTATTAAATCTGTTCTCAAATTGAACAGAAACTTTGAAAATTCATAACTTCTGTTTAATTCATCCAAATTTGGTCAAACCAATTTTGTCAGACTCTAAATAATGTAACCTACTTAAGAAAAATATAAAACCCCCTATGTACTATAGAAAACTTTAAAGCTCTGATTTAATTATAGTTTTGACCAAAAGCTTAATAATAGGGCCAAAAATTAGTTGCACTATTTGACTGGGGTTAGAAAAATTTTGAGAAGTTTGTATCTACCTACTAACCCAAATAAAAATGTTAAACTTCTCTGTCCACTCCATTAAGTTAGTTTTTACCCCTTATTCTATAATATGCTTAAGGATAAGAAAAATAGAAAATGTAATTTAAACAATGACCCAGAGAGCACCTCTATTTTTGTTAGGATACTTGTTTAATGTAGTTCACTGGAAAAATATATCATACCCTGGTTTAGTATAAAATAAGTAGGATACCTTTTATTTTAATAAACTAAGGATAACTTAGAAAAACCCTACAAAAATAACCCCAAGGTAAAAACACCCCCACCCTTGGGATAACTAATGTTTTATTAATAAGAACTTAAGAAAAATATGAAATCTGCTGTTTGACATTTTTCAAATAATAATGTAGTAGAAAGTGCCTTTTTGACATTAAACTTAAGAAAATCATAACTAAATAACCACCCCTTAGTTTTCTGTGATTTTTAGCACAGAAGCCTATTATTACTATGGGATGCCAGCAAAAATAACCTTTAGGACAGACTCTACCCCTAACTAAGAGATGTAGTGTAAAGTGGCCCATTTTACATAACTATTGTTATTTTTGTTTAAAGCCTAGCCTTTGTACTTTAAGCCTCAAATTCTTAAAACAAGCTAGAATAGCAAATGACAACCCACTGTAATTTTTACAGAATTTTTGGAAATTATTAAAACACTGTCGTAGTTCAAACCTACACTAGAAACCCTAAATGGAAATTAAAGAAAGGAAAATGAATAATGTAAATTTATGTCATCCTAAAACCTTTGTAAATTTGTCCACTGAAGTCTATAAAGACAATACAAATCCACTATGTTATCCTAAAAGAAAACCTAAGCCTAAAAGGTAATAAGTCTATGTATACATATATACCACTAGAAGCCCCACATAACCAGGAAACCCTAAGTTATTTCTTGACTTAGTTTCTTTTTGCTTAATGTTATTAAATCTTGCATAATCATGACATACATGTTCATTGCATTTCGATAGACTGTAACCTTGCTGACGGAGAGTACATCCTCGTGCCGGAGCAAGGAGCTGCTCAGGAGGTAGCCCCGGATCCAGCACCCGAGCCTGCACCAGAGGACCTGCCTGCCACTGCTTTGGAAGGCAAGCCCCGGTTTTATGCATAACCTGTTATTTATGCTATTTTACTTCACTTAATGATTGTAGGATTGATTGTGCACTTAGGTGTAGGAATTGTTTGAAACCCTAGTTGCATGATCTCAGGAATCCTTTTGAGATGAATACTAGTATGATAGGTCGAGTAGTTGCTTTATTTAAATAGTATCTCGGTAGAAGACGAGTGATTTTTCTAGCACTCGCGCGAGATTAGGAAATTGATTGTACCCACTTTCACACTATCATGATACTAGTTGGTGGACAACAATCCATGGGGATTGGTTGTTTACGAAATGGGAAAATGGAATAAGGATTAACGTGCGGATACCTGTGTCAAGCGTTTGAACGTACTAAGCACATGCCGAGAAATATGGTAAATCGGTAAGCCTAGTACCTGAGTGAACCTGCCCGCAGACTTTGCCCCTCACGCGACCTGAGACGAGGTCTCCCATTCCGGTTATGGTGGGTACAAGTGCGGTCACTGCACGACGGCCAGTCGGGGTCAGTGAGGCATTGTACGCCAAGGCGGTGAGCCCTGATCTGTTGCCAGGGAATCGATGGGGACGGTTGATATGTGTGGGGACGGAGTGCCCCTACATGTCGTGTGTTTAGGTTTACCTTGCAACGTTTAAAAACTCGATTCGAATCGTCTGCTTCTCGCAGCTAATGAGACTGCTTGATCCATTGTACTGCATTGAGTAACAAGTGGAAACATGATGAGTTGATATAAGATGTTGATTGCTAATAATTCTTGCTACCATGTATGAATAGATAGTCCACTTTTAGCCTTAAGAGAGTTACACTTAATTTTGACCAAGTTAAAACCTTGATTTAGAAACTCAGCTAGTGCTTTTGGCAACCAAACCCCACAGCCAAACAGCTGCATGTCTAGAGGTAGAGGAGTAGACTCCTCACACCGGGTAAGTCTAGCTGAGTATTAGTATACTCAGCCTTGCTTGTGGCATAATTTTTTACAGGTTCTCTGGAGGAAATGGTTGCTGGAGTGACTTGGCCGTCCATCTTGCCACCGGGTTGGACTGTCGAGTGGGACCCTGCCTCGGCTGAGGAGGAGCATGAGGAGTGATGGGACAGGCTTCCCCATCTCTCTGTTTAATTACTGTTAGTTTTATTCCGCTGCACTTCGAACAATGATGGTTACTTTTGCAAAAACTCCGATGATGATGATGGTGATGTAATAATTTAATACTCTGACATGTATGGTTTTATGCTTTATTGTATTTGCTCTGTGACTCACCTTCGAGTGAGATTGTGGTACTTGATCCTGTCAGTGGCCGTGTCGGACTAGATCCGAGGGATTGACGGGTTATTCCCATTTAAGTGTGGTCTAGCCTCTAAGGCGGGGCTTAGGCACTTAAGTTGGAATAATTCGGGCAGTTCCGCCACAGGCATGGTGACATAGCAGTACATGCCGAAGGGTGTGATGAAAGAAGTCGCGAGCTGGTCGGACTCTTTCATCCTGATTTGGTGATACCCTGAGTAGGCGTCGAGGAAAGACAGGGTTTCGCACCCAGTAGTGGAATCCACGATTTGATCGATGCAAGGCAGAGGGTAGGGAACCTTCGGACATGCTTTGTTGAGACCAGTGTAGTCTACACACTACACACATCCGCCATTTCCCCCCTTTCTTTCTCACAAGCACAGGGTTGGCAAGCCATTCGGGATGGAATACCTCTTTGATGAACCCGGCTGCCATTAGCTTGTGGATCTCCTCGCCTATCACTCTGCGCTTCTCCACGTCGAATCGGCGCAGAGGCTGCTTGACGGGTCGGGCTCCGGCCCGAATATCCAGCGAGTGCTCGGCGACATCCCTCGGTATGCCGGGCATGTCCGAGGGACTCCACGCAAAGACGTCGGCGTTTGCGCGGAGAAAGTCGACGAGCACTGCTTCCTATTTGGGGTCGAGCCCGGAACCGATCTGGATCTGCTTGGAGGTGTCGCCACTGGGGTCGAGAGGGACGGCCTTGACCGTCTCGACTGGCTCGAAGTTGCCAGCATGGCGCTTCACGTCGGGCACCTCTTTGGAGAGGCTTTCCAGGTCGGCGATGAGGGCCTCGGACTCGGCGAGGGCCTCGGCGTACTCCACGCACTCCACGTCGCATTCGAACGCATGTTTGTACGTGGGGCCGACGGTGATGACCCCGTTGGGGCCCGACATCTTGAGCTTCAGGTAGGTGTAGTTGGGGACGACCATGAACTTCGCATAGCATGGCCTCCCCAGTACCGCGTGGTAGGTTCCTCGGAACCCGACCACCTCGAACGTCAGTGTCTCCCTTCGGAAGTTGGAGGGCGTTCTGAAGCAGACGGGAAGGTCGAGTCGTCCGAGGGGCTGGACGCGCTTCCCGGGAATGATCCCGTGGACGGGCGCAGCGCCTGCTCGGATGGAGGACAGATCGACGCGCAGGAGCCCGAGGGTCTCGGCATAGATGATGTTGAGGCAGCTGCCCCCGTTCATAAGGACCTTGGTGAGCCTGACGTTGCCGACGATGGGGTCGACGACGAGCGGGTATTTCCCCGGGCTCGGCACGTGGTCGGGGTGGTCAGCTTGGTCGAAGGTGATGGGCTTGTCGGACCAGTCTAGGTAGACTGGCGCCGCCACCTTCACCGAGCAGACCTCCCGGCGCTCTTGCTTGCGATGTCGAGCCGAGGCGTTCGCCGCATGCCCACCGTAGATCATGAAGCAGTCGCGGACCTCGGGGAACTCTCCTGCTTGGTGATCTTCCTTCTTGTCATCGTCGCGGGCCCAGCCACCCTCCGCGGGTGGCCCGGCCCTGTGGAAGTGGCGCCGAAGCATGACGCACAACTCAAGGGTGTGCTTGACGGGCCCCTGATGATAGGGGCACGGCTCCTTGAGCATCTTGTCGAAGAGGTTGGCATCTTCGAGGGGCTTCCGAGGGTTCTTGTACTCGGCGGCAGCGCGTTTCGCTTGCGACTTCTTCTTGCCTTTCTTCTTGGCGCCGTGCGGAGTAGTCGCCTCGGGAGCCTCTTCCGATGGGCGGCCCTGGGGCTGCTTGTCCTTTCGGAAGGTAGCCTCGACCGCCTCCTGGCCAGAGGCGAACTTGGTGGCGATGTCCATCAGCTCGCTCGCCCTGGTGGGGGTCTTGCGACCCAACTTACTCACCAGGTCGCGGCAGGTGGTGCCGGCAAGGAACGCGCCGATGACATCCGAGTCGGTGATGTTGGGCAGCTCGGTGCGCTGCTTCGAGAATCGCCAGATGTAGTCCCGGAGAGACTCTCCCGGCTGTTGCCAGCAGCTTCGGAGGTCCCAGGAATTCCCGGGGCGCACGTACGTGCCCTGGAAATTGCCGGCGAAGGCTTGGACCAGGTCGTCCCAGTTGGAGATCTGCCCCGGAGGCAGGTGCTCCAACCAGGCGCGAGCGGTGTCGGAGAGGAACAGGGGGAGGTTGCGGATGATGAGGTTGTCGTCGTCCGTTCCACCCAGTTGGCAGGCCAGGCGGTAGTCCGCGAGCCACAGTTTTGGTCTCGTTTCCCCCGAGTACTTTGTGATAGTAGTCGGGGGTCGGAACCGGGTCGGGAACGACACCCATCGGATGGCCCGGCTGAAGGCCTGCGGACCGGGTGGTTCGGGCGAGGGACTCCGATCCTCCCTGCTGTCGTAGCGTCCCCCACGCCTGGGGTGGTAGCCTCGGCGCACCCTCTCGTCGAGGTGGGCTCGACGGTCGCGATGATGGTGCTCGTTGCCGAGGCGGCCCGGGGCCGCAGGCGCGGTGTTGCGCGTGCGCCCGGCGTAGACCGAGGCTTCCCACATGAATCGAGAAGTCGCAGCATGATGTTCCGAGGGGTATCCCTGCCTTCGGGAGGCAGAGCTCTCGGCCCGTCGGACCGCAGCGCCTTCCAGGAGATTCTTGAGCTCTCCCAGGATTCGCCGACCCTCGGTGGTTGATGGCTCTGGCATCGCGCGGAGAAGCATCGCTGCTGCAGCCAGGTTCTGACCGACCCCACTGGATGCGGGCGGCGGCCTGACCCTGGCGTCGTTGGCGATGCGGTGCTGGAGACCCTAGGGCAGGTAACGTATTTCTCTGGCCAGGGGTTGGTACGCCCATGCCTGCCCGACGTCCCGGCGGATCGGCTCAAGCGCTCCTGTTCCCTCGTCGAGCCTGGCCTACGCCCCACGGACTTGCTCGAGCTGTGGGTCGTGACCCCCCGCCGGAACGGGGACCACAGCTAGCTCCCGCGGGATGTCAGCGCGAGGCACCGGCCTAGGGAGATCACCGTCCTCCGACATGCCGAGATGATTGCCTTCGGAGGGATCCCCTAGATCGACGTGGAAACATTCGCGGCTTGGGCCGCAGTCCTCGTCGTCGAGGCTGCGGCTACCGTCGGAACAGTCGGAGAGGCAGTAGTCACATGCGGTCCTGAAGTCCCGCATGGCACTGGGGTTGCCAAATCCAGAGAAATCCCAACAGATGTTGGGGTCGTCATCTTCCTTAGACCCAGAGGGCCCGTAGGTCGAGACGTCCGTCAGCCGGTCCCAAGGCGACCGCATGCGAAACCCCAGAGGGGTTGCACTCGCCTCTACGAGAGCGCCCGCCAAAGCAAGGTCGCTAGGCGGGTTGAGGCTGAGTCGAAATGACGTAGGATGGGAATCGGTGGGTACCTTTCGGTCGACGAGCAGCGACATATTCACGTCGGGGACTGATCGCACCGCCGTCTCAGGTACGAGGGCGACGTCCTGCAAGCTCTCCGCGAGCGCACTGGCATCGTCCGCTTGCTCGGGATTGGCGTGTCGCGGGGAGATGGCGCTCGCCTTCATCTCAAACGCGAGGTCGACGCCCGGCACGCCCCCCGTTGGAGCGCTGGGGACGTCGACTCGCTCGACAGCCAACGGGGCGCGGCTTCCCGCTTGGCCTTGGTTGCCCCGCCTCCTCCTCCGTTGGCGGGGGAGAGGACGGGGCGAGCTCGAATGTTGTTCTTCCACCACGCGGGGAAGACGTTGTCGATTCAGCCGCCGGCGGGCGGGCTGTCGGCCGCCATTGTCGTTGTCGCGCGGCGGTGGAAGGAGTATCATGTCGTAGCTGCCGTCGAAGGACATGAACTCAAGACTCCCGAAACGGAGCACCATCCCGGGTTGGAGAGGTTGCTGGAGACTGCCCATCTGGAGCTTGACGGGAAGCTGTTCGTCAACACGCAGCAGGCCCCTACCTGGCGCGCCAACTGTCGGCGTTTCGAGACCGGGGGGTCCCTAAGCCGACGAGTGAATGTCGCTGCGTGCCCCAGCCCAGATGGGTCGAGCGCGTGGGCGAGCACGAAGGGGGGAAGCGAGGTGGCCGGAGACGGGTGTGAGAGAGGTGGAAATCCCGCGGCCATCGTGTTCGTCCCGCGCCCAGGTCGGGTGCGCTTGCAGTAGGGGGTTACAAGCGTCCACGCGGGTGAGGGAAGCGAGCGGCCCCAAGAGAGCGCCTGTCCCGTCCTCGTCCCCGCGCGGCCAACCCTCTCTAAGAGGGCCCTGGTCCTTCCTTTTATAGGCGTAAGGAGAGGATCCAGGTGTACAATGGGGGTGTAGCGGAGTGCTACGTGTCTAGCGGGGGAGAGCTACTGCCCTAAGTACATGCCGATGTGGCAGCCGGAGAGATCTTGGCACCCAGCTGGTGTGATGTCGTGGCCGTCGGAGGAGCAACGGAGCCTGGCGGAGGGACAGCTGTCGGAGCGGTTGAGTCCTTGCTGACGTCCTCCTGCTTCCGTAAGAGAGCTGAGAGCCGCCGTCATCACGGAGCATGCGGGGCGCCATCATTGCCTATCTGGCGGAGCTGGCCAGATGGGACACCGGTCTTGTTCTCTGCGGCTCGAGTCGGCTCGGGGTAGGGTGATGATGGCGCTTCCTGTTGACGTGGTTGGCCTGCGCCCTAGGTTGGGCGACGTGGAGGCTCCTCCGAAGCCGAGGTCGAGTCTGTCTTCCATGGCCGAGGCCGAGTCCGAGCCCCTGGGTCGGGCGAGGCGGAGGTCGTTCAGCAGAGGCCAGGGCGGAGTCCGAGCCCTGGGGTCGGGCGAAGCGGAGTTTGTCGTCTTCTGGGGCTGAGCCCGAGTCCGAGCCCTGGGGCAGGCGGAGCGGAGTTCGCCGTCTTCCGGGGCTTAGCCCGAGTCCGAGCCCTGGGTCGGGCGGAGCGGAGTTCGCCGTCTTTCGGGGCTTAGCCCGAGTCCGAGCCCTGGGTCGGGCGGAGCGGAGTTCGCCGTCTTCCGGGGCTTAGCCCGAGTCCGAGCCTTGGGTCGGGCGGAGCGGAGTTCGCCGTCTTCCGGGGCTTAGCCCGAGTCCGAGCCCTGGGTCGGGCGGAGCGGAGTTCGCCGTCTTCCGGGACTTAGCCCGAGTCCGAGCCCTGGGTCGGGCGGGGCGGAGTTCGCCGTCTTCCGGGACTTGACCCGAGTCCGAGCCCTGGGGTCGGGCGCAGCTTCCTATGGTGCCTTTGGCAGGGCCTGACTGCCCGTCAGTCTCACTCTGTCGAGTGGCACTGCAGTCGGAGTGGCGCAGGCGGCGCTATCCTTCTGCCAGGCCGGTCAGTGGAGCGGCGAAGTGACGGCGGTCACTTCGGTTCTGCCGGGTGGCGTGTGTCAGAATAAAGGTGTCAGGCCACCTTTGCGTTAAATGCTCCTGCAATTCGGTCGGTCGGTGCGGCGATTTAGTCAGGGTTGCTTCTTAGCGAAGGCAGGGCCTCGGGCGAGCCGGAGATGTGTCCGCCGTTGAAGGGGGGCCTCGGGCGAGACGAAGTTCCTCCGGGGTCGGCTGCCCTTGTCCGAGGCTAGGCTCAGGCGAGGCATGATCGAATCGCTCGAACGGACTGATCCCTGACTTAATCGCACCCATCAGGCCTTTGCAGCTTTATGCTGATGGGGGTTACCAGCTGAGAATTAGGCGTCTTGAGGGTACCCCTAATTATGGTCCCCGACAGCCGGTCAGGCAAGCGATCGAACATGTGGCTTTTTGCTTCTGCCCGAGTTCAAGCGCTCATAGGTTGAAGATCTTCGCGAATTTGGGCATGATCACTGCACAAGATTTGCTCCGCCGACAGAGCTTTGTCGTTTGTGTGTGGAAGTCGAGCGGTTTGGGGCAATGTACAGAGAGTTGTCGTGTCACAAAGGTGGCAGTGTCACAAGGTTGAGTCCCGAGGTAAAACCATGCCAAGGGTGTGTCAAACAGTGGAGAGAGGTTTCCAAACTTTGCCATGGCGTGTTCAAGGGAATTTGGCGCCACTTTGATATTTGGACTTGTTTGATTTGAGTTTTGAAAAACAGAGAACGCGATTGATCTTTGGAAAGGGGTTGAAATTCAGATTTCTGAATTTATGAATTTCCCCCAAGTGCATTAGTTTAGGAGCTGTTTTGGGGATCTTAAAAAGTTCAAAAGGCAAAACTTCCTTACTATGCTTTGTTAGTTAATTAGTGAACTAAAACTTTGTAATTTGGTTTTTACCAAAATTTGTATTTTTCTCCCAATTACCCTTTATGCTTAAATGGTTCACTTAGGATTAATTTGGGTTTGAGAGTTTTCCTTCCTTAGGATTCATGACAAGGTTAAGGAGAGTTTGAGAAGACTCATTATAAATCTTTGTTCTCATTTTTTATGTTTATTGCTTCATTGAGATTGCTTGTGATAATAGTTTGGGGTTAGCTTAAGGAAGAAACCCTAAGTGACACTAGGGTGTCACAGCCTTCCCCCTTAAAGGAATCTCGTCCCGAGATTCGGGCCGAAGTCCTTCTAAGGTGAAGCGAAGGGTGAGACTTACTTTGAAGTGAATGCTTTATTTATTAGGGCAAACTGCTCTTCGAATGTCATTCTCTTTGCAACTTCAGAAGGAAGTCATTCTAAATTTTGTTTTATAACTTCCTCTTTCCAATTCAAGAGTATATTACTGAAATTTAGATTCGAAGGGCAGGAGGAGGGGTTGGGCATGGATACGTACCAATTTCCTTAGGTAGGCAATCGGGGAAGTTGGAACGCAGAAATTCCTCAGTCTCCCAAGTAGCCTCTTCCTCTGAGTGATTACTTCATTGGATCTTATACATCTTGATCGATTTAGCCCGAGTTGATCTGTCTATGCAATGCAGAACCTTGGAAGGGTACTCTTGGTACGATAGATCTGGCTCTATTTCCAATTCTAGTTCTGCTATGATCTCGGTCTGCAATCGAACACACTTCTTTAGCTGAAATACATGGAACACACTGTGGATGGCAGACATTTTTGAAGGTAACTTCAACTTGTATGCCACGGGTCCACATGCTTCTATGATCTCATAAGGTCCAATGTATCGAGGGGCTAACTTGTCTTTGATTCCAAACCTCTGCACTCCCTTGGTGGGTGATACCTTTAAATAAACGAAATCTCCCACCTCGAACTGGAGAGGTTTCCTTCTCTTATCGTGGTAACTCTTCTGCCTGGCCTGAGCAGCTTCTAGATTTTTCCTGATTAGTTTGACCTTCCTTTCGGATTTAGTCACTAAGTCAGATCCAAAAACTTCTCTTTCTCCAGGCTGAGACCAATTGAGTGGTGTTCTACATCTTCTCCCATAGAGAGCTTCGAAGGGTGCCATCTTTAGGCTCAATTGATAACTGTTGTTATAAGCAAACTCTGCCAAAGAGAGGTTCTTATCCCAGTTTTTGCCACAATCGATTGCACAAGCCCTCAACATATCTTTAAGAATTTGATTTACCCTCTCGGTTTGACCATCAGTCCGTGGGTGGTAAGCTGAACTTCTAATTAGCTTGGTTCCCAAAGACTCTTGCAGTTGTTCCCAAAATCTGGCAACAAATGGGGCTCCTTGGTAAGAAACAATGGTTCAGGGCAATCCGTGCAAACACACGATCCGGTCAATGTACAACTCTGCATACTTTTGAGCCTTATCAGTGGTGTGTACTGGGAGAAAATGTGCCACTTTCATTAGTCGATCCACAATAACCCAAATCGAATCATGATGACGAGAGGTGTTGGGCAGACCCATAATGAAATCCATGCTGATGTCATCCCATTTCCAGGAAGGTATAGACAGGGGTTGTAAAGCTCCAGCTGATTTCAAGTGGCTTGCCTTTATCCTCTGACATGCGTCACATTCCGATACTTATCGGGCTATCTCCCTCTTCATTCTGGTCCACCAATACAAGGGCTTGAGATCATGGTACATTTTGGTGCTCCCTGGATGCATGGAGAATTTGGAGAGATGGGCCTCATCCAAAATTTTCTTCTTGAGATCCTCATTTTTAGGAACCACCTATCTGCTTTTAAACCATAATATACCCTTTCCATCTTGGTGGAAACATTTATACTTCTCGGTCTTCTGATGGAGATTCTCCTTGATAATCTGCACTCCCTTGTCACTGAGCTGGGCCATGATGATCTGGTCTTGCAAACCTGGCTCAACGGAAATGTGAGACAAAGCACCAGAAGGAATTACTTCAATCTTCATCTTGCTCAACTCATCACACAAGGTGTTAATGTGACAATCCATCATAACACAATTACATTGCAACTTCCGACTCAAGGCATCTGCTACCACATTGGCCTTCCCTGGGTGATAATGTACCTCTAGGTCATAATCCTTGATCAGCTCTAGCCATCTTCTCTGCCTCATGTTGAGATCAGCCTGAGTAAAGATATACTTAAGGCTCTTATGATCAGTGAAGATGTTGCAGTGGGTTCCCATCAAATAGTGCCTCCACATTTTTAAGGCATGAACCACCGCTACCAACTCCAGGTCATGAGTAGGATAATTTTGCTCATGAGGCCTGAGTGGTCTTGATGCATAAGCAATGACTCGGTTGTCTTGCATCAAGACACAACCTAGTCCAGTGCTAGAGGCATCACAATACACATCAAATGGCTTGCTGCCGTCGGGTTGCGCTAACACTGGTGTTGTGGTCAGATGTTGCCTCAATGCATGAAAGGCATCTTCACACTTCTGACCCCAAACAAACTTGGCTTCTTTCTTCAATAGCTCAGTTATGGGCTTCACAATTCGAGAGAAATCCGGAATGAATCTTTGATAATAACCGGCCAATCCTAGAAAACTTCGAATCTGACGGACAGTCATTGGTGGCTTCCAGTTCATCACCTCTTGCACCTTATCAGGATCAACAACTATGCCTGCCTAAGAGATAGTGTGACCCAAGAACTTGATTTCTTTTAGCCAAAATTCACATTTTGACAATTTGGCATAAAGATGGTGCTCTCGTAGACGTTGAAGCACTACATGCAAATGACTGGCATGTTCTTCTTCGTTCTTTGAGTACACCAAGATGTCATCGATGAAAACCACTACGAATTTGTCCAACTTAGGTATGAAAACATAATTCATTAGGTACATAAAATATGCTGGTGCATTGGTCAGCCCAAAAGACATCACCAAGAATTCATACAACCCATATCTGGTTGAGAAGGCTGTCTTCGGAATATCACTTGCCCGTATCTTGATCTGATGGTAGCCGGAGCGAAGGTCTATCTTAGAAAACACTTTGGCTCCGACCAACTGATCGAAAAGAACATCAATTCAAGGCAAGGGATACTTGTTCTTGATAGTCACCGCATTAAGGGGGCGGTAATCTATACACAGCCTCAAGCTTTCATCTTTCTTCTTTACAAACAAAGCTGGACATCCCCAAGGCGAAGTACTTAGGCGAATAAATCCCTTGTCCAGCAACTCTTGCAATTGCTTCTTCAATTCTGCCAACTCAGCGGGTGGCATCCGGTAAGGCCTCTTGGAAATGGGTGTCGTTCCCGGTTGCAACTCGATGGCAAATTCAATGTCCCGGTCTGGTGGCATTCCTGGCAATTCATCAGGAAAAATATCTGCATACTCACAGACCACTGGAATCTTCTTCACCAGTGACTCCATCATAGCAAAAGCACATGATTGGGTAGAATCTTGGCTAGGTAGATATAACACCAGGTCTTCAGAGGTAGGGGAACGAATCTCCAGAGCTCTGGCAGCTACATCCATCACTACTTTATGATGAGTCATCTAGTCGGCTCCCAGAATGATGTCCATACCCTCTAATCCCAGAATTAGGAGTGTGGTTTTGAAGATTTTACTTCCCATGGAGATAGGCACACTTCGGATTAATTGGTTTGTTGCAATTTTACCCCCAGGTGTGGCTATCATGAATGACCCTTTTGTATGACATAAGGGCAATTGACATTTAGCGCTGAACTTCTGGCTAATGAAACTTTGAGATACACCAGAATCAAACAGAATTAAAGCAGGTTGATTAAAAACTAAAAAGGTACCAGTCATGATGGGGGCTCCCTCAGGTAACTCCTCTAGAGCAGTGAAGTTGAGCTTTCCTTGCCTGACTTGCACCTTCTGCTTTCTTCCCTTGTCTTGATTTGGTGCTGGCATCTGCCTCTGCTGATTTCTGGGGCAGTTCTTGGCATAGTGGCCCATATTGCCACAAGTGAAACACTTGTTCCCGTTGCCCTGGTGGAACTGCTGCTGCTGCGGAGGCTGATTGTTCCTTAGGACGGGAGCTGGAAAGCGGTTGGGTGCCGGCTGCTGCTGCTGCTGAGGTGGCCTGATCACCCATCTGCCTGCCTGCTGCTGAAATCCCCTGCTCTGATTGTGAGAAACAATCCTGAACCTCTGGGCCTGAGCGGATGGTGTTGCCATTGGTGCCTTTCTCTTCTTCTCTGCCCCCCGCGCTACAATATAGTCCTCTTGGGAGATGGCCAAGTTGACCATCTCATTGAAGCTATCAGCCTGGACAGTGTTGAGGCGTTCTCGCAGCTTGGTGTTGAGACCCCTGAGGAAGCGGTCTCTCTTCTTCTTGTCAGAATCAGCATGATACCCTACATACCGACACAGGTCATTGAAGGCATGAGCATACTGCAATACCGTGCGGGTTCCTTGATTGAGTGCCAGAAATTCATTCAACTTGCGATCAAGAATTCCAGCTGGGATATGGTGCCCTCTGAAAGCAGTCTTGAATTCCTTCCAAGACACTTCACGATCAGCGGGTAGCATAGCACAGAAGTGGTCCCACCAAGTCCGAGCAGGGCCACGAAGCTACTGTGCGGCGAAGCGGGTCTTGGTACCATCAGGACAGTCTCCCGTGAGGAGGGGAAATTTGGACTCAACGACGCGAAGCCACACGTCGGCGTCCAACGAATCCTATGCCTTGGTGAACAGGGGTGGCTGCGTACTCAGGAATTCCTGGTAGGTTGCCGCTGCCGGAGGTCGCTGCTGCTGGCCTCCACCATGCTGCTGAGGGTGGGCTAGCACTGCAAGAGCTGTCGCAGAATCTCACTGTTGGGCCATCAGCTCCTGCAATGTGGGAGCTGGAGGAGGTGGCAGGGGAACCTGCTCGTTATGCCCACGACGCTACCTAGCTGCCATCTGAAAACAGAGATTGTCGCCATTGTTATCCCAACTCACAATTTCGAACGACATGCTATTATCTCATATGGAAGGAAAAATGCCATAATCATAATATTAGGTTCGAAATGAAGATAACATGGTTACAAACATCCCACATATTTCAAAAGTTCTCAAGGGTTACATCAATTAGGGGAAAGTACCCGTAAGCCTAGTCCAAAATCTGTCATTAACTAAGCTCGTGTAGGTTTCTATCTACCTAAAACGTCAAAGCGACTGATCAATCCTGAGCGGTGGAAGCGACACTGGATGCGGGTGAAGGGGGCATCACGGAGGTAGTCCCATTGGCACCAGGGGTTGGTCCTAACTCCTCGGGAGCCTCTTCTCCCTCGCTTCCGGCTTCATTGGCCTCCATCTCTAGGTGGTGCATGTCCAGGTGGTCATTAGCTTCTTCGAGTTCCCGCTGCACATCATGGAGCTGGTTCTCCAAGACATCAATAGTGTTGTCTCGGATCTCCACCTGCTGCTCCAAGGTGGTAATGCGCTGGCTCAGCCTTTCCACCTGCAGATCCTTCTCCATCAACTCGGAGGACAAGTCGACCACAAAATCTTCTCGGCTGTCGAGGGTGAGCTTGGTGGTTTGAGCGATGTTAGCAAGATGTGCCATAGCGTCGCTCTGCAGGGCCTGGAGGTGGTACAACGCACTCATGCACTGAACAGTGACCCTCCCAACCAAGTCAGGATACATTGCCCACACATCTTTCACATGGCTCACACGGTTACACCACATGGGGTCATCCTTCTTCTCAATAGGGAAGAGTCCCAAGGGGTGCATCACCATCTCCAGGGGATGGTAGCCATAGAAAGTCGTCAGAGTCTTCATGGCTGCCGCTTCAGTGGTGTCGTCCGTCCTGAATCCAATCGTCTCGGAGTCAAGAGAACGCTAACCCGGCTGAAGGGGATGAGCCTCCAAAGTCAGCCAGACCCGACAACGAGGTACCCGATGCTCATCATACAACTGCACCGTGTACAAAGGGGGCGTAGGGTAACCGACGGAGTTAAGCACTTCCCACAAAATGGAAGGAAAGCCATTGTGAGAAAGGAAGTCAGAGCTGAAACGAGTGTCTCCTCCACTGGCGGGGGTGGGTGAATTCATTTGCGGAAGGGTATCAGATGTAAAGATTATGGTGGAAGGAAGAAAATAAAAGAGCCTGGATGGTTTGAAAAGAAGCGGGTTAGCTCGAATTTTTACTTCTTTAGTTCTTAATCCTTCAAATTTTATAATGCATGCATGCTGAAAAATAACGGCTCCTCTCCGAAATAAAGGGTGCTCCTAGGGCATCCTTTAAAAAAATCTAAAGACTGACCCACATGGCCTACTTACTTAGCCACCTATTTCCCCCTCTATTCCTAAGGCCTTTCGTCCTAGGTCTAGTGGTCTAGTCCTGACGATTCTTAACAGTTTCTAAGCAAGTTTTAGATTTTGAAAATTGGTATTCATGGTTTATTGTCCTTCTCTGTGGTGGTATTTGCTCCGATACCAGCTGTGGCAGAACTGTCCGAATTATTCCAGCTTAAGTGCCTAAGTCACGCCTCGGGGGTCGTAACACACTTAAATCGGAATAACCCGCCAGTCCCTTAGATCTAGTCTGATAAAGCCACTTAACCAGGATCAAATACCACAATCTCACCGAAGGTGAGTCACAGAAGAAATACAATAAAGCAGGAAGACCTCAAATTAAAGTACTGAATTATTACATAGATCGGAGTTTTTCAAGTAGCTAATAAAAGTTCACAAAACAAAATGCAGCGGATAATTGATATCGTCGGTAGCGAGGAATCGGTCAAGGCCTAGCCCACTACTCCTCTTGCTCCTCTCCTGCTGGAGCAGCATCCCACTCGACCGTCCAACCCGGTGGCAGGGTTGTAGGCCAAGTCACACCATCAACCATATCCTGAAGCGTACCTGCAAAAATTATTCCACAAGCAAGGCTGAGTATACTAATACTCAGCTAGACTTACCCGGTGTGAGGAAACTACTCCTCTACCTCTAGACCATGCAGCTGTTTGGCTGAGGGGTTTGGTTTGCCAAAAGCACTAACTGAGTCTAAAATCAAATTTTTAGCTTTTCAATTTCTAGTATTATTAACTTGGCTAGGTTTGCTCCTTCTAAGCATACATGGTAACAAGCATTTAGTGCAAACAACAACTTATCTCATGTAAACCTCATTTCATTTCTTACTCAATGTAGTACAAGGGGTCAAGCAGTCTCATTAGCTGCGAGAAGCAGACAATTCGATTCGAGTTTTATCCTTACAAGGTAAACCTAAACACACGACATGCAAGGGCACTCTGTCCCCACACATGTCAACCGTCCCCATCGATTCCCCGTTCGCGGCCAGGGCTCACCGCCTTGGCATACAATGCTCCACTGACCCCGGCTGCCGCCGTGCAGTGACCGCACTTGTACCCACCATAGCTAGCATGGGAGACCCAGTCTCAGGACGAGTGAGGGGAAAAGTCCGTGCCAGCTTCACTCAGGTACTAGGTTTACCGGTTACCATATTTCCCGACATGTGTTTAGTACGTTCAAACACTTGACTCAGGTATCCACATATTAATCCTTAATTCCTTTTCCCGGCTCATGGACAAGGCATCCTCCTTGGATCCAAGTCCATAGACCATCATAGATCCCGCTATCAAGATGAATACAATCAATTCCTGACCTCGCGCGAGTGCTAGAAAAATCACTCGACTTCTACCGAGATCCTGATTAGCATAGCAGCTACTCGACCTAGCATACTAGTATTCGTCTCAAAAAGGAATCCTAAGTTCATGCAACTACAGGTTTCAAGCAACTCCTACACTTAAGTGCACATTACAAGGCTACAAACATTAAGTGTAGTAAAGTAGCATATATAAATACGATTATGCATAAACCGGGGCTTGCCTTCAAATGCTGGGGCTGCGGGGAGATCCTCAGTGGCAGTCTCGGGAGCTTGCTCCTGGTCTTCCTCGTGGACAGCTCCTTGCTCGGGGATGAGCACGTACTCTCCGTCAGCGAGATCGCAATCTAATGAATGCAATGAGTAAGATATATGCATGGTATGATATGAAATTTTAGCAATTAGACTTGGATGGTGAAGGATCAATTTAATAAGGTAGGGCTTAATCTTGTTATTTGAAGATCCATTAGGGGTATACTTAGTAATTTAGGACTAAGCTTGGTTAAATTAAGTGGTAAGTCTATTTTGGTGTTCCACTGATTTCCTTTTAATGTCTTAGTGAGAATTTAATAAGATTTCTAGTTGAACTCATTGAAGCGAGGTTTATTATTTTTTCCTTCTTCTTATTTCCTTTCTGCTTTTAAGGTAGGTTTGAACTACAAGTTATATTAATAAATTTCCAAAAAATCTGCAAACATTACAGTGGCTTCTTACTGGTGTATAATGCTCTATCTCAAAATTTGGGGTTTAAAAAGTAAGTAGTTCTTTCTGGATAAAATTATTAAATATTAGGGCAGGAGGGGTGTTTTAAACTACAACCTTCTTTTTACAGTGAGTTATTCTCTAAGACTTATTTTTGCTGGCATTTAGAGGTTATAACATGACTTTGCACAAATTTCTAGCCATTAATACTTATTAGTTATTTTATTATGATTTTCTAAAGTTTCTAGCCAAAGGGGTGCTTTCTACTACCATTATATTTGAAAAATATCACACAATAGATTTCTGATTTTTCCTAGCTTATTCTTTGTGCAAGAGCAATCATTCTGAAGTTTGGAAACTTTTGACTTAAGGGAAAGGTGGTAGTAATTATTTAAATTAAATGACCTTTTTCATGAAGTATTGGCAATGGGTATTATTTTGCAGCCTTCAATTGGGTTTTGCATTTTTCTCTGGTGGCTTATCTTATCATTGATCTAGTATAATTTTATTTGCCCATTATTGCATTATTTTTGGGTGGCTCATGATTTATTTGAAATATGACCCAATATCAAGTTTTATTTGTTTACCCTACTTAAAATGATGGGCTGGGGTGGTTATCATTTTTGTAGTGGGGTTCTAGTGGTTACAAGTCCACTGGATTTTTATTAACAATTTTGGATTTGTTTTTATAATCCCAATAATTGTTTTCTAGTTGGAATAATGCTAAATAAAACATTTCACCTTGATTCCGGACTAGGGGTCTCTTTATTTTTCATAGGTTCTCTGTCACTTAAGTAGGCTAGGAAAAATAATTGCATTCACTGTTCATTATTTTCTAATACTCCTCTGATTTTCTTAAGTTTTGGGCAAAAATGGCTTTTATTGGATAACTATACTTAAACTTCCAATACTGGGGTTCCTAGTATTTTTAAACAGTGTCTAATTGGGGTTTGAACATCTACAAATTTTCTCAAGTTCAGCACAGAAGCATAACTAATTTTCTTTAATTAAATAAGGTTTGGTCAGTTTCTATAATTAAATTCAAACTCAAAAAATTAAAGCAAAAAGCATAGGGTTCAGTATTTTTAATTGATAGTCCATAATATTTTGAATCTAGCAAAATTGGTTTGATAATTTTTGGTTAAATATTCCTCAAGTTATGAATTTCCTAAGTCCTTTGCTGAATAATAAAAGATTAAATAGAAATGGTTTAAAGAAAAGCAGTTTTGCGCTGGGGTCCCTGGCAAAATATCTTAAAGGAATTACAGACAGGTCCCTGGGGCACTATTCATTTGAGTCTACGGCTCTGCAGAAAACCCCCTAGGGTTTCTAGAAATCGAACCTGCGGTCCTTCCGTAATGGAACAGTGCCCGCGGAGAAAGAAAGAGGCGGAGGGGCTTACCGGCGGCGAGGTTGCTCCGGTGAGGTGGTCGAGGGCGTATGGGAGGTCTCGAGGATCACGGCGATGTGCAGGTCGCCGTCGGGGATGGTCGGAGTTGGCCGGTCCACGTGCGCAGGCGGAGATGCTCGTCGGCAGCGAGGAATCCGGCCTACTCACGGCGCGATAGGTCTATTGAACGGGTTAGAGAGCTTCACGGGATGCTAGGGAAGACATGGGTGCAAGGAATTGGAAAAAGACTTACTGGTTAGCTCGGTCCACGCGTGGCGGTGGAAGACCGAAGTCCGGCGAGGGTGAAACCGCCTCTCCGGTGAGGCAATGCCTCGGCTCAAGCTTGGATAAGCTTCACGACTTCACTGGGAAGCGATCCAGGGGCTAGGGCGAGGCTAGGGTTCAACAGAAAAGGCTAGCCACGACGACCGTGCTTGGGCAGACATGGCGGGCGGTGGTGCTTGCTTTTCACAGCGAGCTCCGGTGATCTCTGGCTCGGGCGAGGCTCGGGGTGTGCAAGTGCCGACGGCTAAGGCCTCTGGAGGCATTTATAGGCGAGGGCACGTCTCAGGCATGCGGGGCGGGGCGACCACGCGCTGTCGCGGCCAGTCCGCGCTCGGCCGGTCAGGCAAGCGATCGAACACGTGGCTTTTTGCTTCTGCCCAAGTTCAAGTGCTCATAGGTTGAAGATCTTCGCGAATTTGGGCATGATCACTGCGCAAGATTTGCTCCCCTGATAGAGCTTTGTCATTTATGTGTGGAAGTCGAGCAGTTTGGGGCAGTGTATAGAGAGTTGTCGTGTCACAAAGGTGGCAGTGTCACAAGGTTGAGTCCCGAGGTAAAACCATGCCAAGGGTGTGTCAAACGGTGGAGAGAGGTTTCCAAACTCTGCCACGGCGTGTTCAAGGGAATTTGGCGCCACTTTGATATTTGGACTTGTTTGATTTGAGTTTTGAAAAATAGATAACGCGATTGATCTTTGGAAGGGGCTGAAATTCAGATTTTTGAATTTCTGAATTTCCCCCAAGTGCATTAGTTTAGGGGCTGTTTTGGGGATCTTAAAAAGTTCAAAACGCAAAACTTCCTTACTATGCTTTGTTAGTTAATTAGTGAACTAAAACTTTGTAATTTGGTTTTTACCAAAATTTGTATTTTCTCCCAAGATTTTCTCCCAATTACCCTTTATGCTTAAATGGTTCACTTAGGATTAATTAGGGTTTGAGAGTTTTCCTTCCTTAGGATTCATGACAAGATTAAGGAGAGTTTGAGAAGACTCATTATAAATCTTTTTTCTCATTTTTGATGTTTATTCCTTCATTGAGATTGCATGTGATAATAGTTTGGGGTTAACTTAAGGAAGAAACCCTAAGTGACACTGGGGTGTCACAAGACTTCGGACCAGTTTTGGGCCGAGGCGATTAACGCCGCCTGCTACTCCATCAACCGATTATATCTTCATCGAATCCTCAAGAAGACATCTTATGAACCCCTCACTGGTAAAAAGCCCAATGTTTCATATTTTAGAGTCTTTGGAAGCAAATGTTTTATTCTTGTTAAAAGAGGTAGAAAATCCAAATTTGCTCCAAAGTCTGTAGAAGGCTTTTTACTTGTTTATGACTCAAACACAAGGGCATATAGAGTCTTTAACAAGTCCACTTGACTAGTTGAAGTCTCTTGTGACATTGTGTTTGATGAAACTAATGGCTCCCAAGTGGAGCAAGTTGATCTTGATGAGCTAGATGATGAAGAGGCTCCATGCGTCGCGCTAAGGAACATGTCCATTGGAGATGTGTGTCCTAAAGAATCCGAAGAGCCTCCACAAGCACAAGATCAACCGTCATCTTCCAACCAAACATCTCCACCAACTCAGGATGAGGATCCGGCTCAAAATGATGAAGATGAAGATCAAGAGGATGAGCTACCTCAAGAGGAGGACAATGATCAAGGGGGAGATGAAGGCAATGAAAACAAGGAAGATGATCAAGAGATTCAGGGTCAAAGACCGCCACACCCAAGAGTCCACCAAGCAATTCAAAGAGATCACCCCGTCAACTCCATCCTTGGTGACATTCATAAGGGGGTTACCACTACATCTCGAGTTGCTCATTTCTGTTAATATTACTCTTTTGTGTCCTCTATTGAGCCATACAAGGTGGAGGATGCACTAAGAGATCCAGATTGGGTGCTGGCAATGCAAGAGGAGCTCAACAACTTCACGAGGAATGAGGTATGGCATTTAGTTCCACGTCCTAATCAAAATGTTGTAGGTACCAAGTGGGTATTCCGCAACAAGCAAGATGAGCATGGTGTGGTGACAAGAAACAAGGCCCGACTTGTGGCCAAAGGTTATTCACAAGTCGAAGGTTTCGACTTTGATGAAACTTATGCACCCGTAGCTAGGCTTGAGTCAATTCATATATTACTTGCATATGCTACTTACCATGGCTTTAAGCTCTATCAAATGGACGTGAAAAGTGTCTTCCTCAATGGACCAATCAAGGAAGAGGTCTATGTTGAGCAACCTCCCGACTTTGAAGATAGTGAGTACCCTAACCATGTTTACAGACTCTCAAAGGCGCTTTATGGGCTCAAACAAGCCCCAAGAGCATGGTATGAATGCCTGAGAGACGTCCTTATCACTAAAGGCTTCAAAGTCGGCAAAGCCGATCCTACTCTCTTTACTAAAATTGTTGCAAAAGATTTGTTTGTATGCCAAATTTATGTTGTTGATATCATATTTGGGTCTACTAACAAATCAACTTGTGAAGAGTTTAGTAGGATCATGATACAGGAATTCGAGATGTCTATGATGGGGGAGTTGAAGTATTTCCTAGGATTTCAAATCAAACAACTCCAGGATGGCAACTTCATCAGCCAAACAAAATACATTCAAGACATACTTAAGACGTTTGGAATGAAGGACGGCAAACCCATAAAGACACCCATGGGAACCAATGGGCATCTCGACCGGATATTATGCTTTCTGTATGCATGTGTGCAAGGTTCCACGCCGATCCTAAGGAAGTTCACCTTAGGGCCGTGAAGAGAATCAGGAGGTATTTAGTGTACACTCCTAAGTTTGGGCTTTGGTACCCCAAGGGATCCACTTTTGATTTAATAGGATATTCCGATGCCGATTGAGCAGAGTGTAAAATTGATAGGAAGAGCACATCAGGGACTTGTCAGTTTCTTGGGAGATCCCTGGTGTCTTGGGCTTCAAGGAAACAAAACTCCGTAGCTCTTTCCACCACCGAAGCCGAGTACATTGCTGCATGTCATTGTTGTGCGCAATTACTTTGGATGAGGCAAACCCTCAGGGACTATGACTACAATTTGAGCAAAGTCCCTCTCCTATGTGATAATTAGAGTGCAATCCGCACGGCGGTTAATCCCGTTGAACACAGCCGCACTAAACACATAGACATTCGATATCACTTTCTGAGAGATCACCAACAAAGGGGGGATATCGAAATAGCTTATGTAAACACCAAAAACCAGTTAGCTGATATCTTTACCAAGCCACTAGATGATAAAACCTTTAGCAAACTTAGGAATGAGCTAAATATACTTGATTCTCGGAACTTTGATTGAAGCATTGCACACATAGCTCATTTATATACCTTTGATCATGTCTCTTTCACTTTGGTACAAATGCATATTTCTTATTATTTTTGTACCAAGGCTACGACTAATATGTGTTCAAGTGTATTTCTATACTAAGTCGTAGATTGAAAGGGAAATGGAGTCTTCGACAAAGAACAAGGCTTCCACTCCACAACTCTGACGGTATCATCTACCCTTTGCCGATACTCCTCCACACTCTCAATGGTATAATCCTTCACTCATATTTATATTACCATTTGGGAGAAGAGTGAAGAAGGGCTCTCGAAGTCTCTGTTTTTGGCGATTAATGCCAAAGGAGGAGAGAATATTAAGCCCAAAGCAAAAGGACCGCACCACCATTATTTCAAAAAATTTCGAAATAAAGTGTTAATTGATATTTTTTACATTGTTATCTATGCTTCACTTGATTTGTGAAAGTGAAATTTCAATTGGTATCTAATTTACAATTAATCCTTCAATTGGTATCCATTTCAAAAACCCTCTTGAAAGCTAAGAGGAGAATTTCATTCAGGGGGAGTTTTGATTTAGTCAAAGGAAAAACATTTCAAACAGGGGGGAAATTTCAAATCTTGAAAATGCTTCTTGCAATCTTTTTCCTATACCTTTGACTATTTTGAAAAAAAGACTTTGAAAAGATTTTCCAAAATGATTTGCAAAAACAAAACAAGTGGTGCAAATGTGGTCCAAAATGTTAAATAAAAGAAAAGCAATCCATTCATACCTAGTAAGATTATCAATTGGTTTAATTCCAAGTAACCTATGCACACTCCAAAATGCAAACTAGTTTATTTCTGCACTTTTTTATATTTGCTTTGGTTTGTGTTGTCATCAATCACCAAAAAGGGGGAGATTGAAAGGGAAATAGGGTTAACCTTTCCCTACAATTAATTTTGGTGGTTGAATGTCCAACACAAACATATGGAATAACTAGTTTGCTCTAGAATTCATGTATTACAGGTGCATAAGGTTCAACACAAACCAATAAATATTCAAGTTAGAGACCAAATTCAAAAGGAGCAAAAATGACTTGAGTGTGTTGTGGTCTGGCGCACCGGACAGTGTCCGGTGCACCAGGGCCGTACAGGAGACAACCAACCACTATCGGGGAAATGCAGGCGCGCTTCGCTATAATTCACCGGACTATCCGGTGAGCCAGCGGGCAACGGCTCTCCAGCGCGCAACGGTCGACTCTGACAGCGGGAACAATGTAGCACAGCGCGCGATAGAAGTCAGAGGGGCACCAGACTATCCGGTGCACCACCACACTGTCCGGTGCCACAAACAAACAAAGGCACCAACGATCAACTGCTCCAAAACCCTAACGATTGGGTGACGTGGCGGCGCACCGAACAGTGCACAGTACCTATCTGGTGGCGCACCGGACTGTCCAGTGCGCCCATCGCCAGCAGCCTCCCCAATGCTACTTTGGTGGTTGAGGGCTATAAATACCCCCAACCACCACAACTCCAAGCATCAAAGTTTTCTGAACATCACATTTAATACATGTAACATCCAAAATCTTATGTTGGTAATTTAGAGAGATCTTCCAAAAATACTTAAGATAAAATGACTCCTAAATAATGAATTCCCTCTTTATAAAAATAAGTTTCCCTGAAACAAACAACAAGTAACATTAAAGATTAAGTAATTCAAACTTAGACCCTGTCGGCGTTTCGACCTCGGGGGGTCCCTGGACCGACGAGTAAATTGCCGCCGCGTGCCCCAGCCCAGATGGGTCGGCGCGAGACGGAGCGCGAAGGGGGGAAAACCAGAGGGAGACAGGCGTAAAAGGGGAAACACGCGGCCTTCGTGTTTGTCCCGCGCCCAGGTCGGGTGCGCTTGCAGTAGGGGGTTACAAGCGTCCGCGTGGGGGAGAGCGAGAGGCTTATGCGCGCCGTCCTGTTCCCCTGCGTGGCCAACCTTCTCGTATGAGTGCCCGGGGCCTTCCTTTTATAGGCGTAAGGAGAGGGTCCAGGTGTACAATAGGAGATGTAGCAGTGTGCTAACATGTCTAGCAGAGAGGAGCTAGCGCCCTAAGTACATGTCGTCGTGGCAGCCGGAGAGGTTTTGGCACCCTGTTCATGAGATGTCGTGGCCGTCGGAGGAGCGCTGGAGCCTGGCGGAAGGACAGCTATTGGGGCTGTCGAGTCCTTGCTGACGTCTCCTTGCTTCCGTAAGGGGCCAAGAGCCGTCGTCGTCATGGAGCACGTGGGGCGCCATCATTACTTGTTTATCGGGGCGAGCCAGATAGGACGCCGGTCTTGTTCCCCGTAGCCTGAACTAGCTAGGGGTAGGGTAATGATGGCCCCCCTGTGACGTGGTCGGTCCGAGCCCTGGGTCGGGCGAGGCGGAGGCTCCTCCGAGGTCGAGGTCGAGTCTGTCTTCCGTGGTCGAGGTCGAGTCCGAGCCTCGGGTCGGGCGAGGCAGAGACCGTCGTCTTTCGGGGCCGAGGCCGAGGCCGAGCCCTGGGGTCGGGCGAGGCGGAGTCCGTCGTCTTCCGGGGCCGAGGGCGAGTCCAAGCCCTGGGGTCGGGCGAGGCGGAGTTCGTCATCTTCTGGGGCCGAGGCCGAGTCCGAGCCCTGGGGTCGGGCGAGGCGGAGTTCGTTGTCTTCTGGGGCCGAGCCCGAGTCCGAGCCCTAGGGTCGGGCGAGGCGGAGCTCGTCGTCTTCCGGGGCCGAGCCAGAGTCCGAGCCATAGGGTCGGGCGAGGCGGAGCTTCCTATGGCGCTCGAGGCCGGACTTGGCCACTGTCAGCCTCACTCTATCGAGTGGCACAGCAGTCGGAGCGGCGCGGACGACGCTGTCTTCTTGTCAGGCTGGTCAGTGGAGCGGCGAAGTGATTGCGGTCACTTCGGCTCAGTCGACTGAAGGGCGCGCGTCAAGATAAGGTGTCAGGCCACCTTTGCATTAAATGCTCCTGTGATACGGTCGGTTGGCGTGGCGATCTAGTCAAGGTTGCTTCTTGGCGAAGACTGGGCCTCGGGCGAGCCAAAGGTGTGTCCGTTGCTTGAGGGGGCCCTCGGGTGAGGCGTGAATCCTCCGGGGTCGGCTGCCCTTGCCTGAGGCTAGGCTCGGGCGAGGCGAGATCATGTCCCTTGAGTGGACCGAGCCTTGACTTAATCGCACCCATCAGGCCTTTGAAGCTTTGTGCTGATGGGGGTTACCAGCTGAGATTAGGAGTCTTGGGGGTACCCCTAATTATGGTCCCCGACAGTAGCCCCCGAGCCTCAAAGGGAGTGTGAATACTCGCTTGGAGGCTTTTGTCGCACTTTTTTGCAAGGGGACCGACCTTTCTCGGTTGCGTTTCGTTCCGGTGGGTGCGAGCGAGCGCACCCGCCGGGTGTAGCCCCCGAGGCCTCGGAGGAGTGGTTTGACTCCTTCGAGGTCTTAATGCGTTTCGTGATGCTTCGGCCGGTCTGGTTGTTCCCTCATGCGAACTGGCCGTAGCCCGGGTGCACAGTCGAGTCCCAAGTTCTCGGGCTGGTATGTTGACGTTGTCAACGGTTTGGCCGGAGCCGGGTTTGCGAGAGCAGCCCCCGAGCCTCCGCACAGAGCGAGAGGACAGTCAAGGACAGACTCGACTTTTTTACATACGCCTCTGCGTTGCCTTTCCGCAAGGAGGAGGGGGGAAAGCGCCATGTTTCCCTCGGAGGGCGCCGAACATGGTGTCTCCATCGAGTTGCTAACGGGTAATCCGAGTGGACGCCCGTGCCCCATTTGTTAGGGGTCGGCTAGTGGCCCGGAGGCGCGCTCCAAAAGTACCTGCGGGTGATTTGCCGGACCCGGTCCCCTTTTGACGGGGTCCGAGGGCTCGATGCCTCCCTCTGATGGGATTCCGTTACAAAATCGTTCCCGTCGGTCTCGGAAATGTCCTAGGGTACCTCGGGAGCGTAGCCCGAGCCTTGGTTACGTATCGAACGTACCCAGGGTCATCCCTCGCTCTGCGTCTGAGGCGGCTGTCGAACCCTTCGGGGGTCAGCCTACGAACCCCTGATCAGTAGTGGGCGCAGAGCCCGAGTGGCCTGAGGTGGCCGTTGAACCCTTCCGAGGGGCCGACCTTCGAACCTCTGACCAGTAGTGGGCGCGGAGCCTGAGTGCTCTGAGGCGGCTGTTGAACCCTTCTGAGGGGCCAGCCTTCGAACCTCTGATCAGTAGGGGGCTCGGGGCCTGTTTCCTTCGCGGAGAAGGATCCCTTGTGGGGTATCCCCTTTCCCGGTCCCTGCGGCAAGAGAGAGAAAGAGGAAGTGGAAAAGGATATGAAATCGAATGATGTGGCACACCTTTTTTGACGCGGTCATTATGGCGGAGGTGAAGCGTCGCCTGCTTCGCCCGCCAAAGGTGTCGCCCGTCCTGCCGCAGAGTTAATGCGACGGGACGAGTGGTTCATGGGGCGGCCGTTGCGCGTGCGCGAGCCGTTCGAGGAACGGGTGTTTCGCTTTGAGTTTTGAATCCCGCGGCGGGTTCAGGAGAAGTGTTGAATGGGTCTCGCCTGGGTCTTTATATATTCGGGAGAGGGACCGGTGACGGTTTTTTACTCTGCTACTTGCCTCCTTCTTAGGTTTTCGCAACCCGAGGGAATAGCCAGAGATAGGAAACCGCTCACCCAGTCCTTTCCGCCGCAACCTCTTCTGCCTGGTGATGCCCGACCGGGTGACCATTGTTCCGCCGCGCGACCCGTGGCCTTTCTCCACCATCACGGCGGATGACCTGGGGGCCCTTGTTGCTGAGGGTTTGCTTCGCCCTCTCTCCGGTGACTCGCAGCCGGAGTGGATGGCCCCTCCGAGCGGGGCCGCCCCGTCCCCGCCGCCGGGGTATGTCGTGAGCTTCGTCTCCTTTCACGAGCGGGGGTTCGGAGTGCCGGCAAGCCGTTTTATGTGGGTGATTCTGCATGTCTACGGGGTGGAGCTGCACAACCTCAGTCCTAACTCCATCTCACAAGCCGCCATCTTCGCGGCGGTTTGTGAAGGATACTTGGGGATTGACCCTCACTGGGACCTGTGGACTCATCTCTTCTCCGCGGAGCTTTTTGCCTCGCCGACGGAGGAGAGAAGGGTCCGCACGGCATTGCGGGCTGGTGGCTGCATCCTCCAGCTGAGGCAGGCGCGGGCGCCGCAGTATATCCCTGCCATCCTTGCGTCCTCGAACAAAGGGTGGCAGCGCCGGTGGTTCTATCTCCGAAATGACGACGGGAGGCTCCCGTCGTTTTCTCAGCGAGTGGTGACCGCCGCCGCCGATAACTGGCGCTACGGGACCCCGCGCGACAGACAGAAGAATCTCCAGCCCCTTCTGAAGGCCCTGGAGGAGTTGTGGAAAGGAGGGCTCACCGCTGCGGGAGTGGTTGCCGCCATTCATCGTCGGAGGGTGCTTCCCTTGACGGAGCGGCGGCTGCTGCTTTGGGAAATGACGTCGGGGGCCGACTTGGAGGGTTTGCGGATGTCCTCGGATCTCCTTCCCGTCGACGACCTCCACAGGCGGGTAGCCGTCACGTTGGGGAAGCCGGACGCCGGCGCCCTTTCCTAGCCCTTGATGCGTCCTGACCGCGGGTGTGTGTCCCTGGTGAGTGTCCGCTCCTTCTTTTTCCTTGAGTCGGATTGCCCTTGGTTCTCACAGCCGAGACTTTTCATTTGTCTCTAGGAGGTAGAGCACCACAAGCCTTCCCTGCCACCGGTCCCGGAGGACGCGGTGGACCGAGCTGCGTGGAGGGTTGCCGCGGAGAAGAGGAAGGAGAAAAAGGACGCGAAGAAGGCTCGGGCCCGCGAGCGGACGTGGGCTCGGGACGCCTTGGAAAGGCTCCGTCGTCGGCAGGAGAGGGATGGGCTCCCGAGGGAGCCGTCGCCGGAGACGCCTGACGACGACGACGACGACGAAGACGACGATGAAGACGACGATATGGCTGCCCGCCTTGGCCTCAACCCGGATCTGAGGCTGGGCCAGGGGTCATCAAGCCAGCCCCCGAGCGGGCTGGTGCCGTCGGTATCCGGGGCCGGGACGTTGGGGTCCCGGTCTGAAGAGCGGGGGCAGACCGAGGGGGTACTTGACCCCTCGGCCGGGGAAGTTGAGGTGACCCCGGGGAGTCAGGCCGAGCTGCCTGTTCCCCGAGAACCGTCGCCCGTGCCGGCTGCACAGGAGGGCGATCCTCGGGTCGTCGTGGCTGCTTCTGGGCAGTCCGTCCCTCGGGTGCCTCGGGCGTCCAAGGCGAGGACGGTACCGAAGCTGGCAGCGGGGCAGACCTCGGCGGTACCCTCGGGGAACGAGGCTCGAGAGACCTCCCCACAGGCACGATTGATCGTGGCTCGGAGTGGGTAAGTATCTTAGGATATCTTCGTCCAGGCTCCTCCTTCGTATGTCCCGACCCTGATTTTCCTTTTCTCCTTAGCAAGCGGAGTCACGGTTCGACCGATCTGGCTCCCCAGAAGGTCCTCAACACGGCGTCGGCTTCCGCAGCTAGTGCCGCGCCGGGCCTCGCCGGCCAGCTGACCTCCTCGCAAGATGCCCCACAGCGGGGCGCTCAGGCGGCACCAATTGTCGTGGGGCGAGCTCCCGAGGCTGACTCTTCTGTCGAGGCGACCGTCGCGCTGGGGGAGGCTATTGGCGCGGCCGTGGCCTCGGGCCCACCAGACATGCTGCCGGCGCTGGCGCCGGCTGCTGCCGAGGCCGTTGCCGTTTTGGCCGTGGAGCCATCCGTCGCAGCCGATGCTGAGATGGCCGAGGCGTCGCTACTTGGTGCCTCGGAGGAGGGGGGCGCGGGACCGCGACCTTTTCCCATCGAGCGGCAGCCTTGTCCCCGCGCGGCGCAGTTTTGAGGGGCGGCGCCAGTTGCTTCGGTTCTGGACCCGTGGGGCCTCGGATCCCCTCTTCGTTCTTGACGATGAGCGAGAGGAGCAGTCTTGGGACGGGCTTCGTGAGTGTGCCGAGGCAACGGTGGGGTCGCTCCGGTCGACCTTGGAGGTCCTTTGCAGGGACGTTCCCAAGATCCTCCAGGTAATGATTTCAGGCATACCTCTCTCGTGATCAAGGCGTTCTTTGTGACGCCCCGCTTCCTTTCCTCAGGATCTGACGGATCTGAGCGCCGCCAAGTCGTCGTTCATCCGCCGCGAGGTCGATGTCTGGGGTTCGCTGCGGTCCCTGAGGACCACGCTTGCCAGGGCTACCGCGTGCCTCTCCCAACAGAGCGTCGAGGTGGTGGACCTTCGGTTGCTCTGTGTCGATCTGGGAGCAGAGGCAGCGGCGGCACGCGCAGAGGCGCAGCGGCAGTCGGAGCTTGACCAGGTCACCGGCGAGCGGGACCAATCTCGGGGCCGGGCCGCCGAGGCCGAAAACCGGGCTGAGGCTCTTGGAGTCCAATTAGCTGAGGCGTCTGCTCGGGCCGGAGCCCTTGCAGCAGACCTAGCCGTGGCCCAAGCCGCATCCTTGGAGCAGCGTGCCCGAGCCGGAGGTATGTCTTGGTTGTTTTAAGTTTTTGTTTCAGCTCGGTTCCTCAACTTGTGTTTGAGGTCTTCCGCTTTGGCTATTCGCAGAGCTCGAGTCTGCCCTTGATAAGTCCACCAAGGCGCTTGCTCAGGCGGCCGAGCAGAGGGAGGCCGACCACGCGGCCATGTCCGAGGCCATCTCGGCCTTCTGTCGGGTCTTTGGCTTCGACGATGTCCCCTCGGGAAGCTCCCCTCAAAGTCTCCTGCAGGCCTTGGGTGACCATGCGCGTGGCAGACTCCGCGAGGCGCTGCATCACGGCGTCAGGCGGGCCTTCGCCGTGCTTGCTTCCCACTATGTCGTGGATCTGGAGCGGGTCAGCGAGGGGTATTGCCTCCCCGACGAAGATGAAGCCGCCCTGGCCGAAGTCCAGAGGCTCGACGCGGCCGTCGCGGGCCCAAGCGCGGTGCTGGCAACCACCTTCGAGGCAGAGATCATCCCGCTTGCGCCGTCGTCCGAGGCCGGGGCAGATCTTGTCGAAGGTGGGGATGAAGCCGAGGGCGCGGCTCCTTCTCCGGGCGACGCCTGACTCTGTCGGAGCAGTTTTCTTTGAATGCATATGTGTCTTTTGCGGCCGCCGAGGCCCGAACACTTTATTATCGTAATATAAGGTTGTGCTTCTTTTCCTTCCGTTTTGCGTATCCGGACCCGTTCGTCAGTAGCTAGGTAGCTTGCCCAAGTAAGAGTCATTTTTCATGGTAGGTGACGAGTGAGGTATCCGTATCTCAGAGGCGTAGGAGTCCCTCGGCTCGGTCGGCCTTGCCACTTACATGCGCCCTTATTCGTTTCTTGGGGTCCTGTTACTGATATAGCCGGGAGACGCGAAAGCCTTTTTGATGGGAGACTTTTTTCGAGGAAAATTTTGACGAGAGGGGGTTCCCCCCTTCTAGCCCCCGAGGGAGGGTCGGGCTTTGTCGAGGCAAGGCTGACCCTTCCTTGATGGTTAGATTTCGTACGTGAACGAGGTGTATGAACAACTTGAAAGCATCTTAAGGGTAGAAGCGACGTAGCTGTCGGATGTTCCAAGCGTTGCTGTAGACCTCGCCTTGACTGTTGGCCAGCTTGTACGTCCCGGGCTTCAGAACCTTGGCGATGACGAACGGCCCTTCCTAGGGAGGCGTGAGCTTGTGCCACCCTCGGGCATCTTGTCGCAGCCGAAGCACCAAGTCGCCCGCCTGGAGGTCTCGGGACCGAACCCCTCGGGCGTGGTAGCGTCGCAGGGACTGCTGATACCGCGCCGAGTGTAGGAAGGCCATGTCCTGAGCCTCTTCCAGCTGGTCCAGTGAGTCTTCTCGGTTAGCTTGATTGCTTTGGTCGTCGTAGGCCCTCGCCCTCGGGGAACCGTATTCTAAGTCTGTGGGCAAGATGGCCTCGACCCCATAGACTAGAAAGAACGGTGTGAAGCCCATGGCTCGGCTCGGCGTTGTCCTCAGACTCCAGACCACCGAGGGGAGCTCCTTCATCCATCGCTTGCCGAACTTGTTGAGGTCGTTGTAGATCCGTGGCTTGAGTCCTTGCAGAATCATGCCGTTGGCACGCTCCACTTGCCCATTCGTCATGGGGTGAGCCACGGCGGCCCAGTCCACCCGGATGTGGTGATCCTCGCAGAAGTCCAGGAACTTTCTGCCGGTGAACTGGGTGCCGCTGTCGGTGATGATGGAGTTCGGGACCCCAAAGCGACGGATGATGTTGGTGAAGAATGCCACCGCTTGTTCGGACCTGATGCTGTTTAGGGGTCGGACCTCGATCCACTTGGAGAATTTGTTGACCACGACCAGCAGGTGCGTGTAGCCCCCGGGTGCCTTCTGCAAGGGACCAACGAGGTCCAGACCCCACACAGCAAACGACCAGGTGATGGGTATCGTCTGCAGAGCCTGAGCGGGCAAGTGGGTCTGCCTTGCATAGAATTGACACCCTTGGCAGGTGCGGACAATTCTAGTGGCGTCGGCCACCGCGGTCGGCCAGTAGAAACCTTGTCGGAAGGCATTTCCAACAAGGGCTCGGGGCGTTGCGTGGCGACCGCAAGCCCCCGAGTGTATTTCTTGTAAGAGCTCCTGACCTTCGGTGATGGATATGCATCGCTGGAGGATGCCTGAGGGGCTGCGGTGGTAGAGCTCCTTCCCGTCCCCCAGCAAGACGAACGACTTGGCGCGCCGCGCCAATCGCCGAGCTTCGGCTCGGTCGAGGGGCAGCTCTCCTCGGTGGAGATATTGCAGGTACGGGGTCTGCCAGTTTCGATTAGGTGTGACCCCGCTCCGCTCTTCCTCGACACACAGTGCCTCACCCTCGGGGGCCGAGGGTGCCTCAGGCTGGGCCGAGGCCTTCTCGGGCTCGGGCGTGTCGTCGGTCTTGACTGAGGGTTGATGTAGGTCTCGGGAGAAGACGTCCGGGGGAACCGTTGTTCGCCCTGAGGCTATCTTAGCCAGCTCGTCCGCAGTCTCGTTGTATCGTCGGGCGATGTGGTTGAGCTCAAGCCCGTAGAACTTGTCTTCCAGGCGCCGAACCTCGTCGCAGTAGGCTTCCATCTTCGGGTCGCGGCAGTGGGAGTTCTTCATGACTTGGTCAATGACGAGCTGCGAGTCATCGCGAGCGTCGAGGCGTCGGACCCCTAGCTCGATGGCGATGCGCAACCCGTTGACCAGAGCCTCGTACTCGGCCACATTGTTGGACGCCGGGAAGTGGAGGCGTAGCACGTAGCGTAGGTGCTTCCCGAGGGGCGAGATGAAGAGCAGGCCCGCGCCTGCCCCTGTCTTCATCAGCGACCCGTCGAAAAACATGGTCCAGAGTTCCGGTTGGATCGGAGCCGTTGGGAGCTGGGTGTCGACCCATTCAGCCACAAAGTCCGCCAAGACTTGGGACTTGATGGCCTTCCGAGGGGCGAACGACATTGTCTCGCCCATGATTTCCACCGCCCACTTTGCAATCCTACCCGAGGCCTCTCGGCACTGGATGATCTCCCCCAGGGGGAAGGATGACACCACAGTCACCGGATGAGACTCAAAGTAGTGTCGCAACTTCTGCCACGTCAGGATCACCGCGTACAACAGCTTCTGAATTTGTCGGTAGCGGATCTTGGTCTCGGACAGTACCTCACTGATGAAGTAGACTGGCCTCTGGACGGGCAATGCATGCCCCTCTTCTCGTCTCTCAACCACGATCGCGGCGCTGACCACCTGAGTGGTAGCGGCGACGTAGATCAAGAGGGCTTCTCCGGCAGCGGGGGGCACCAAGATGGGTGCGTTCATGAGGAGCGCCTTCAGGTTCCCGAGGGCTTCCTCGGCCTCGGGGGTCCAAGTGAAGCACTCGGCCTTCCTCAAGAGGCGGTACAGAGGTAGGCCTCTTTCGCCGAGGCGCAAGATGAAGCGGCTTAGAGCCGCAAGGCATCCCATGACCCTCTGTACGCCTTTCAAGTCTTGGATGCGCCCCATGTTGGTGATGGCCACGATTTTCTCCGGGTTGGCCTCGATGCCCCGCTCGGAGACGATGAACCCCAAGAGCATGCCTCGGGGGACTCCGAAGACACACTTCTCGGCGTTGAGTCTTACGCCTTTCGCCTTGAGACACCGGAATGTCGCTTCAAGGTCGGAAAGGAGGTCGGAGGCTTTCCTCATCTGGACTACGATGTCATCGACGTAAGCCTCGACCGTTCGACCAATGTGTTCGCCGAACACGTGGTTCATGCACCTTTGGTATGTCGCACCCGCATTCCTCAAACCAAACGGCATGGTAACATAGCAGCACATACCGAAAGGTGTGATGAAAGAAGTCACGAGCTGGTCGGACTCTTTCATCCTGATTTGGTGATACCCTGAGTAGGCATCGAGGAAAGACAGGGTTTCGCACCCAGCAGTGGAATCCACGATTTGATCGATGCGAGGCAGAGGGTAGGGAACCTTTGGACATGCTTTGTTCAGACCAGTGTAGTCTACACACATCCGCCATTTCCCTCCTTTCTTTCTCACAAGCACAGGGTTGGCAAGACATTCGGGATGGAATACCTCTTTGATGAACCCTGCAGCCATCAGCTTGTGGATCTCCTCGCCTATGGCTCTGCGCTTTTCTTCGTCGAATCGGCGCAGAGGCTGCTTCACGGGTCTGGCTCCGGCTCGGATATCCAGCGAGTGCTCGGCGACATCCCTCGGTATGCCGGGCATGTCCGAGGGACTCCACGCGAAAACGTCGGCGTTTGCGCGGAGAAAGTCGACGAGCACTGCTTCCTATTTGGGGTCGAGTTTGGAGCCGATTCGGATCTGCTTGGAGGCGTCGTTGCTGGGATCGAGAGGGACGGACTTAACCGTCTCTGCTGGCTCGAAGTTGCCGGCATGGCGCTTCACGTCTGGCGCCTCCTTGGAGAGGCTCTCTAGGTCGGCGATGAGGGCCTCGGAGTACTCCACACACTCCACGTCGCATTCGTACGTGTGTCGGTACGTGGGGCCGACGGTGATGACCCCGTTGGGGCCCGACATCTTGAGCTTGAGGTAGGTGTACTTGGGGACGACCATGAACCTGGCATAGCATGGCCTCCCCAGCACTGCGTGGTAGGTTCCTCGGAACCTGACCACCTCGAACGTGAGGGTCTCCCATCGGAAGTTGGAGGGAGTCCCAAAGCAGACGGGTAGATTGAGTTGTCCGAGGGGCTGGACGCGTTTCCCGGGGATGATCCCGTGAAAAGGCGTTGTGCCCGCCCGGACCGAGGACAGATCGATCCGCAAGAGCCCGAGGGTCTCGGCGTAAATGATGTTGAGGCTGCTGCCTCCGTCCATGAGGACCTTGGTGAGCCTGACGTTGCCGATGATGGGGTCGACAACGAGCGGATATTTCCCCGGGCTCGGCACGCGGTCGGGATGGTCGCCCTGGTCGAAGGTGATGGGCTTGTCGTACCAGTCTAGGTAGACTGGCGCCGCCACCTTTACCGAGCAGACCTCCCGACGCTCTTGCTTGCGGTGCCGAGCCGAGGCGTTCGCCACTTGCCCACCGTAGATCATGAAGCAGTCGTGGACCTCGGGGAACTCCCCTGCCTTGTGATCCTCCTTCTTATCGTCATCGCGGGCCCTGCCACCTTCCGTAGGTGGCCCGGCCTTGTGAAAGTGGCGCCGAAGCATGGCGCACTCCTCAAGGGTGTGCTTGACGGGCCCCTGATGATAGGGGCACGACTCCTTGAGCATCTTGTAGAAGAGATTGGTGCCTCCGGGAGGTTTCCGAGGGTTCTTGTACTCAGCGGCGGCGACAAGGTCCACGTCGGCGGCGTCGCGTTTCGTTTGCGACTTCTTCTTGCCCTTCTTCTTGGTGCGGCGCTGAGTGGACGCCTCGGGGACATCTTCCGGCTGGCGGCACTGGGGCTGCTTGTCCTTCTGGAAGATGGCCTCAACCGCCTGTTGGCCAGAGGCGAACTTGGTGGCGATGTCCATCAGCTCGCTCGCCCTGGTGGGGGTCTTGCGACCCAGCTTGCTCACCAGGTCGCGGCAGGTGGTGCCGGCGAGGAACGCGCACGATGACATCCGAGTCGGTGACGTTGGGCAGCTCGGTGCGCTGCTTCGAGAATCGTCGGATGTAGTCCCGGAGAGACTCTCTCGGCTGCTGGCGGCAGCTTCGGAGATCCCAGGAGTTCCCAGGGCGCACGTACGTGCCCTGGAAGTTGCCGGCGAAGGCTTGGACCAGGTCATCCCAGTTGGAGATTTGCCCCGGAGGCAGGTGCTCCAACCAGGCTCGAGCGGTGTCGGAGAGGAACAGGGGGAGGTTGCGGATGATGAGGTTGTCATCGTTCGTTCCACCCAGGTGGCAGGCCAGCCAGTAGTCCGCGAGCCACAGTTCCGGCCTTGTCTCCCCCGAGTACTTGGTGATGGTAGTCGGGGTTCGAAACTGGGTCGGGAACGGCGCCCGTCGTATGGCCCGGCTGAAAGCCTGCGGACCGGGTGGTTCGGGCGAGGGACTCCGATCCTCCCTGTTGTCGTAGCGTCCCCCACGCCTGGGGTGGTAGCCTCGGTGCACCCTCTCGTCGAGGTGGGTTTGACGGTTGCGGTGAGGGTGCTCGTTGCCGAGGCGACCCGGGGCCGCAGGCGCTGTGTTGCGCGTGCTCCCGGTGTGGACCGAGGCTTCCCGCATGAATCAGGAAGTCGCGGCGCGATGCTCCGAGGGGTAGCCCTGCCTTCGGGAGGCAGAGCTTTCGGCCCGTCGGACCGTGGCATCCTCCAGGAGATTCTTGAGCTCTCCCTGGATACGCCGCCCTTCGGTGGTTGATGGCTCCGGCATCGCGCGAAGAAGTATTGTCGCTGTAGCCAGGTTCTGGCCGACCCCACTGGAAGCCGGTGGCGGCCTTGCCCTGACATCGTCGGCGATGCGGTGCTGGATGCCCTGGGGTAGATGACGCGCTTCTCCGACCGGAGCTTGGCCTGCCCATTCCTGCCAGATGTCCCGACGGTATGGCTCAAGTGTTCCTGCTCCCTCGTCGAGCCTGGCCTGCATCTTGCGGATTTGCTCGAGCTGTGTGTCCTGACCCCCCGCAGGGACTGGGGCCACAGCTAGCTCCCGAAGGATGTCAACGCGAGGCGCAGGCCTAGGGGGATCGCCGTTTTCCGGTATACCAAGATGGTTGCCTTCGCCGGGACCCCCTAGATCGACGTGGAAACATTCACGACTTGGGCCGCAGTCCTCGTCGCCGAGGCTGCGGCTACCGTCAGAACAGTCGGAAAGGCAGTAGTCGCATGCGGTCATGAAGTCCCGCATGGCACTGGGGTTGCCAAGTCTGGAGAAATCCCAACAAAAGTCGGGCCCATCATCTTCCTCGGAACCCGAGGGCCCGTAGGTCGAGACGGCTGTCAGCCGATCCCAGGGTGACCGCATATTGTACCCCGGAGGGTTTGGACACGCCTCTATGAAAGCGTCCACCGAAGCGAAGTCGCTTGGTGGGTCGAGGCTGAATCCAAAAGGCACGAGATGGGAATCGGTCGGTACCTCTTGGTCGACGGGCGGTGACAAAGTCACGTCAGGGGCAGACTGCACCGTCGTCTCAGGTACGAGGGTGACGCCCAGCAAGTCCTTTGCGAGCGTGCTGGCGTCGTCCGTCCGCTTGGAGTTGGCGTGTTGCGGGGAAACAGCGCTCGTCTTCGTCTCAGACGCGAGGGCGACGCTCGACATGTTCCCCGTTGGGGCGCCGGCGCCGTCGACTCGCTCGACAGCCGACGAGGTGCCGCCTCCTGCTTGGCCTTGGTTGCCCCGCCTCCTCCTCCGTCGGCAGGGGAGGCGACGGGACAAACCCGAGTGTTGCTCTTCCGCCACGTGGAGAAGACGTCGTCGATTCCGCCGCCGGCGGGCGGGTTGTCGGCCGCCGTTGTCGTTGTCGCGCGGCGGGGGAAGGAGTATCATGTCGTAGCTGCCGTCGAGGGACATGAACTCAAGACTCCCGAAACGGAGCACCGTCCCGGGATGGAAAGGTTGCTGGAGACTACCCATCTGGAGCTTGACGGGAAGCTGTTCGTCAACACGCAGCAGGCCCCTACTTGGCGCGCCAACTGTCGGCGTTTCGACCCCGGGGGGTCCCTGGACCGACGAGTAAATTGTCACCGCGTGCCCCAGCCCAGATGGGTCGGCGCAAGACGGAGCGCAAAGGGGGGAAAACCAGAGGGAGACAGGCGTAAAAGGGGAAACTCGCGGCCTTCGTGTTTGTCCCGCGTCCAGGTCGGGTACGCTTGCAGTAGGGGGTTACAAGCGTCCGCGTGGGGGAGAGCGAGAGGCTTATGCACGCCGTCCCGTTCCCCCGCGCGGCCAACCTTCTCGTACGAGTGCCCTGGGCCTTCCTTTTATAGGCGTAAGGAGAGGGCCCAGGTGTACAATAGGAGATTTAGCAGTGTGCTAACGTGTCTAGCAGAGAGGAGCTAGCGCCCTAAGTACATGCTGTCGTGGCAGCCGGAGAGGTTTTGGCACCCTGTTCATGAGATGTCGTGGCCGTCGGAGGAGCGCTGGAGCCTGGCGGAAGGACAGCTGTCGGGGCTGTCGAGTCCTTGCTGACGTCTCCTTGCTTCCGTAAGGGGCCAAGAGCCGCCGTCGTCATGGAGCACGTGGGGCGCCATCATTACTTGTTTACCGGGGCGAGCCAGATGGGACGCCGGTCTTGTTCCTCGTAGCCTGAGCTAGCTAGGGGTAGAGTAATGATGGCCCCCCTGTGACATGGTCGGTCCAAGCCCTGGGTCGGGCGAGGCGGAGGCTCCTCCGAGGTCGAGGTCGAGTATGTCTTCCGTGGTCGAGGTCGAGTCCGAGCCCCGGGTCGGGCGAGGCGGAGACCGTCGTCTTCCGGGCCGAGGCCGAGTCCGAGCCCTGGGGTCGGGCAAGGTGGAGTCCGTCGTCTTCTGGGGCCGAGGCCGAGGCCGAGTCCGAGCCCTGGGGTCGGGCGAGGCGGAGTTCGTCGTCTTCCGGGGCCGAGCCCGAGTCCGAGCCCTGGGGTCGGGCGAGGCGGAGTCCGTCGTCTTCCGGGGCCGAGGCCGAGTCCGAGCCGTGGGGTCGGGCGAGGCAGAGTTCGTCGTCTTCCAGGGCCGAGCCCGAGTCCGAGCCCTAGGGTCGGGCGAGGCGGAGTTCGTCGTCTTCCGGGGCCGAGCCCGAGTCCGAGCCATAGGGTCGGGCGAGGCGGAGCTTCCTATGGCGCCCGAGGCCGGACTTGGCCGCTGTCAGCCTCACTCTGTCGAGTGGCACAGCAGTCGGAGCGGCACGGGCGGCGCTGTCTTCTTGTCAGGCTGGTCAGTGGAGCGGCGAAGTGATTGCGGTCACTTCGGCTCAGTCGACTGAAGGGCGCGCGTCAGGATAAGGTGTCAGGCCACCTTTGCATTAAATGCTCCTGCGATACGGTCGGTTGGCGTGGCGATCTGGTCAAGGTTGCTTCTTGGTTAAGACTGGGCCTTGGGCGAGCCGAAGGTGTGTCCGTTGCTTGAGGGGGCCCTCGGGTGAGGCGTGAATCCTCCGGGGTCGGTTGCCCTTGCCCGAGGCTGGGCTCGGGCGAGGCGAGATCGTGTTCCTTGAGTGGACCGAGCCTGACTTAATCGCACCCATCAGGCCTTTGCAGCTTTGTGTTGATGGGGGTTACCAGCTGAGATTAGGAGTCTTGGGGGTACCCCTAATTATGGTCCCCAACAGACCCAAAGTTGATTTTAAAAAGTTTGAATTGAAACTAGAAACAACAAATAGAGGAAGAACCTTTAATCTACCTAATTATTCCCTTAAACACCCTTCACAAATAAATAGATGCATTTGAATGAAAATAGTTCATGATACATATAATATATATTTGTTTATTTATTGTTTTAAAATAAAATAAGTAATGAAAATTAAAGTATACATTCCAAATGAGTATCTTATAAAAAATATATATATGTATGAGGCATATAGATAATCAAATATTATAAATAAAATACAATTTCTCATTTCATGCTGGAATCTATTTTGTTTATGCATTTTAACTTGGGTGTGGAATTGAAAACCCAATTCAAGTTTGAATAAATAGAAAATGGAAGTAGAAATAGAGAAAAAGAAAGAAAAGAAAAAGATAAGGAGACTTCCCTAGGTAATGGGCCGATTTCTCCTTCTTGGCCCAACTAACCATCTGTTTTTCCACCGTGCGGCCCAACTCCGTTCATACGCTGACCGGCTAGGCCCTCTCGCCAGGCGTGCTCCCGCGATCATGTGTTCTCCCTTGCTCGCTAGCATGTGGGCCCCGTTTATCCGTCCGCGGACACGCGCTGGCCAGCTCCTTTGCCGCACAGGAGTTTCTGCCTGTGGGACCGTGGCGTCAGGGCTTCTTCAACCTCTCCGCACCGAAACAACCGTGCAGATCTCGTGGGTTTGGCGCGCCCCAAACAAACCAGGGTGCTCCTCGGTCCTATAAGATACGCCCCAGCCCCCCTTCCTTCCGTCGAGCTAACGCCCGACTTCGAGTCATCCCTACCCGACCGCCATGGTCCGCCGTAGAGGGAAATTGGGCGCCTCCGTCGACCTGCATTTTCTTCAACCGGTGAACCCTATGTGTCGTGCCCTAGTGCATCGCCAGGTCTTGTGGATGACGTATATGGCTTTGCCGTGGAGGGATTGGAGACCAAGCGCCTCTGAATACCTCACCGGTGTTATCTCTCCTCCGTCAAGCCGCAGACCTTCGTAGAACAGCGTCGTGTTCATCGACCCATGTTCGTGATGCTGCTCTCTGCTAGCTCGGTGACGTAGGAGCTTCGCCGATGCTAGGGAATGTCGTACATAGCATCTTCGGGGAAGAATTCGGGTCGTGAAGCGCGGAATTGCTCATCGGAGCTCTTCCATTACCGTGGAGCCGCCCTCCACCGAGGTCTACGCTCCTGCTCGCACGATTCGTGGTAAGCATCCCTTTCCTGTGTTCGCCATGGCATGTTCCTCGTGTTGCGCGCTTTGGATTGGTGTTTGGAGCGACAAGGGTGGCAATGCCCCTCCTCCAGCGAGACCTCCGTCGTGACCAGGGCGACGCCATTGTCGGCTGCGTCAGGTGCGAGGAGAAAGGCTCCCTGTCGTTTGATCGTGAATGGACGAGGGAGATTAGATCGGGGTCACAACCCTTCGGGCTCAAGATCTGAGCCGTAGGTATAGGATCGGCGGCCAGATGCTGACCTTGGCGCCGTGATATCAGGGTCGTGGATCGCGTGATGGGCGGCCCATCCCGTATACC
This sequence comes from Zea mays, assembly GCF_902167145.1. Taxonomy (NCBI): domain Eukaryota; kingdom Viridiplantae; phylum Streptophyta; class Magnoliopsida; order Poales; family Poaceae; genus Zea; species Zea mays. The sequence goes on from NC_050103.1 coordinate 27,760,001, forward strand.
AGTTTGTTTTAAAATAAATCTAATCCTAGCGCTCTGTTATTTATCGGACGGCTGTGATCGGAGCTTACCCCTTCGCTTGGCATTCTTACTTAAGAGCCCCTGCACTTAGTTGAAATAAACCCGTCGTCCTGTCTGGTGAGATCATGAGTCTTAGGAACGTTTTGCGTAATAACCCCGAATCTCTCTGGATTTTGAACCGCAGCCCAGCAGTAAATAATAATGGAATAAATTAGTGTAGAAAATGATTTTTAGTATCAAAAATAATTCTAGAACTTGTGTAATTCCTAGAAAATCCATTTTTGCTCTGAATTGACCCATTCCGGTTGCAATAATTTTGTATTACTATTTTCTATCAACTCGTAACACTGTTTAACCATGAAACTTAAATTAAAATTGTTCATTTGGATTAATCTATTCTAGATGCTTATTAACTTCAGAAATTCATAACTTAAAATACGTAACTCAAAAATTAATGATTTCCATTCTTATGATCTTATTTTAATGTGTAGATTATTAATATGTATTTTGTTCTTATGTTTGGTGTGATGTTAATTTTGCCTATACTATGTTTGTTTGTATTGCTACGATTAGCAGCGAGGTTACGAATCTGAAGATCATCCTGGTACCTTGAATCTCAAGTCCCAGGCAAGTTGTGCCCTTGATCACTTCTTTTTACCCACTCATATTCTGATTAATCATAATGATCTGCATAGGTTAATTTTGATGAGACCCAATAGGTTACCCTAGTTTGTCTATCTTTATGCCTTGTTTACCACTGAACTTTTTGGGTAGTACTAAAAGGGAAATGTGCCCTTGGGCAATTTCTATCATGTTTTGGTGATTAAGTGCCCAACACATTTAAATAAGTTCTTATGTGCTAAATGAAGAGAGAAGTGCAAATCAAAGAGAAGGTATGTTTCTAGACTTAGTACATAGTTTTTAAGTACTAATATGTTTTATCTAAGTGCTAGAAACAGTGAGAAGAAAAGAAGAAAAGAATTGCAAATGACTTGGCTTGGTGCAGCCGAAGTCCAGCTCGGTCTGGCACACCGGACTGTCCGGTGCGCCAGACTGGACTCCGGTGAAAAGGCCGCTCTCGGGAAAAGTTCAGCGGCGTACGACTAAAATTCACCGGACTGTCCGGTGGTGCACCGGACTATCCTGTGAGCCAACGGTCGCCAGCGCAACGGTCGGTCGCGCAATCCGCGGGCGATGCGTGGCACGCGCCAACGGTCGATAGGGGGCACCGAACTGTCCGGTGTGCACCAGACAGTGTCCTTTGCGCCAACTAGCCCAGAGATGCAACCGTCTACAGTGACTGTCCGGTGGCGCACCGGACTGTCCGGTGCGCCACCCGACAGAAGGCAAGGATGGCCTTCCTTGTTGGCCTCCAACGGCTCCTAGCTGCCTTAGGGCTATAAAAGGGACCCCTAGGCGCATGGAGGAGTCACCCAAGCTTACAAGAAACATTCTAAGACTCCAAGACTTCAACTTCGCGCATTTGATTCTTTGAGATAGTGACTTGAGCTCCATTTGAGTTGTGAACTCCGTGGGTTGTGTTTTGAGCTCAAGTTGTGACTTCTGTGTGTTTGTGATGTGATTTGAGTCTTGTGTGTGTTGCTCTCCCCTCCCTTACTTCTGTGCTTCTTTTGTGATCATCAATGTAAGGGCGAGAGGCTCCAAGTTGTGGAGATTCCTCGCAAACGGGAGAAAGACTAAGAAAGGAAAAAATGTGGTATTCAAGTTGATCATCGGATCACTTGAAAGGGGTTGAGTGCAACCCTCGTCCATTGGGACGCAACAACGTGGAAGTAGGCAAGTGTTACTTGGCCGAACCACGGGATAAAAATCACGTGTCTCTTGTGTGCTTTCTCTTTGATTGTCTGTGTTCACAAGAGCTCATTTCAAGCTACATAGCCGTTCTAACTTTAATAACTAAGTTTTGTGTGTTGAATTTTACAAGATCACCTATTCACCCCCCTCTAGGTGCTCTCAATTGGTATCGGAGCCGTTCTCTTCACTTAAGGGACTAACCGCCCGAAGAGATGGATCCTAAAGGAAAGGGGATGGTGGTCAACGACAAGGAGAAGGAGTCCTTCCTCAATGAGCCTAGAGACGACAAGCCTACTGACTCAGGCTCAAGTCACAAGAAGAGGGATGGGAAGAAGACGAGGCGCATCAAGAAAATTGTCTACTACGACAGCGATGCCTCTTCATCTTCACCAAGAGACGACGATGACGACGACTCTTCATCGAAAAAGAAAACGGTTAATCAAAATTATTCATTTGATTATTCCCATATTCCATTCAATTCTAATGCTCATTTACTATCAATTCCACTTGGGAAACCTCCACACTTTGATGGAGAAGACTACTCATTTTGGAGTCAAAAAATGCGTAGTCACCTATTTTCTCTCCATTCTAGTATTTGGAAGATTGTAGAAAACGGAATGCATTTTGATAATACTGACAATCCTGTTTTCATAAATGAGCAAATTCATAAGAATGCACAAGCTACCACTGTTTTGCTAGCATCTTTGTGCAGGGATGAATACAATAAGGTGAGCAGCTTGGACAACGCCAAGCAAATTTGGGATACCCTCAAGATATCACATGAGGGAAACAACGCCACCATGATCACCAAAATGGAGTTGGTGGAAGGCGAGCTGGGAAGGTTCGCGATGATCAGGGCAGAGTAGCCAACACAAACATACAACAGGCTCAAGACCCTGGTCAACCAGATTAGAAGCTATGGAAGCACAAGAAGGACGGACCACGACATCGTCCGACTATTGCTAAGGTCATTTACGGTAATTGACCCCCATCTTGTCAACCTTATTTGTGAGAATCCTAGGTACACCAAGATGACGCCCGAGGAGATTCTTGGGAAGTTTGTGAGCGGGCGCATGATGGTGAAGGAGGCTCGATATGTGGACGATGCTCTAAACGGTCCACTAACCATCCATGAGCCTCAAACCATTGCCCTCAAAGCAACCAGCAATAGGGAGACGCTACCAAGCAAGGTGGCACAAGTGGAGGCTGCAGGCCTCAACGAAGATGAGATGGCACTTATCATCAAGCACTTCAAGACTGCATTGAAAGGACGCAAGGAGTACCCCAACAAGAATAAGACAAAGGGGAAGCGCTCCTGTTTCAAATGCGGTAAGACTGGTCATTTCATAGCACAATGCCCCGATAATGATGATGACCAGGAACAAGAAAAGCATGGGAAGAGGGAGAAGAAGAAGGTTTACAAGAAGGCGAAGGGCGAGGCGCACCTTGGCAAAGAATGGGATTCGGACTGCTCTTCATCCGACTCCGACGATGAAGGACTGGCAGCCTCGGCCTTCAACAAGTCTTCGCTCTTCCCCAACGAACGCCACACTTGCCTCATGGCCAAGGAGAAGAAAGTAAGCATTCGAGATACCTCTAAGTATACTACTTCTAGTGATGATGAAGTAGATTACTCTAGCTTATTCAAAGGTTTAGATAGAGCTAAGGTAGAAAAGATTAATGAACTAATTGATGCTTTAAATGAAAAGGATAGACTTTTAGAAAAGCAATAGGATATTTTGTATGAAGAGCATGATAAATTTGTTAGTGTGCAAAAAACTCTTGCTTTAGAAACTAAGAGAAATGAGATGCTATCTTCTGAATTATCTGCTTGCCATGAATCTATCTCTAGTTTAAAGATTTTGAATGATGATTTAAATGCTAAGCTAGAGGTAGCTAATAAATCTAGTTCACGTGTAGAACATGTTGTAATTTGCAGTAGATGCAAGGATTTTGATATTGATGCTTGTGATGAACATCTTGTGTCCATTGCCAAATTAAATGATGAGGTGGCAAGTCTTTAATGCTCAACTTAAGACTTGCAAAATTAATTTTGATCAATTAAAATTTGCTAGGGATGCCTACACCGTTGGTAGACACCCCTCAATTAAGGATGGGCTTGGCTTTCAAAGGGAAGCCAAGAACTTAACAAGCCATAAGGCTCCCGTTCTCAACAAGGAGAAAGGGAAGGCTCCTATGGCTAGTAGTTCTCAAAAGTGTCATGCTTACATTTATGATAGAAAATATTCCAGGAATGTTCATAGGAGTTATGATTATAATGCTTTTTATTCACATGCTATGTTTGCCTCTAGCTCTACTTTTGTGCATGGTAGAAGTAGGCCTAGGAAAATCATGTTGTGCATCATGTGGCTAAGAGAATGTGTAATGAACCTTCTACCATTTACCATGCTTGCAATACTTCTTTTGCGCTTGTATGTAAGAATGAAAAAGTAGTTGCTAGAAAGTTGGGATCCAAATGCAAGGGAGACAAGAATTGTATTTGGGTTCCAAAGGCTATTGTTACTAACCTTGTAGGACCCAACAAGAGTTGGGTACCTAAAACCCAAGTGTAAATTACCTTGCAGGTTTATGCATCCGGGGGCTCAAGCTGGATTATCGACAGCGGATGCACAAACCACATGACGGGGGAGAAGAAGATGTTCACCTCCTACGTCAAGAACAAGGATTCCTAGGATTCGATCATCTTTGGAGATGGGAACCAAGGCAAGGTTAAAGGATTGGGAAAGATAGCCATTACATCCGAGCATTCTATCTCCAATGTGTTCTTAGTTGAATCGCTCGGGTACAACTTATTGTCTGTGAGTCAATTATGTAACATGGGTTATAATTGTCTATTTACAAATATAGATGTTTCTGTCTTTAGAAGGAGTGATGGTTCATTAGCGTTTAAGGGTGTATTAGACGGCAAACTCTACTTAGTTGATTTTTCGAAAGAGGAGGCTGATCTAGATGCATGCTTAATAGCTAAGACTAGCAAGGGCTGGCTGTGGCATCGCCGTCTAGCACATGTTGGGATGAAGAACCTTCATAAACTTCTAAAGGGAGAACATGTGTTAGGACTAACCAATGTCTGCTTTGAGAAAGACAGACCTTGTGCAGCTTGTCAGGCAGGGAAACAGGTGGGAAGCACTCATCACAGCAAGAATGTGATGACTACATCAAGACCACTGGAGCTTCTTCACATGGACCTCTTTGGACCCGTCGCCTACCTTAGCATCGGGGGAAGTAAGTATGGTCTTGTAATTGTAGATGACTTTTCCCGCTTCACTTGGGTGTTCTTTCTGCAGGATAAATCAGAAACCCAAGGGACCCTAAAGCGCTTTCTAAGGAGGGCTCAAAACGAATTTGAGCTCAAGGTGAAAAAGATAAGGAGCGACAACGGGTCTGAGTTCAAGAACCTACAAGTTGAGGAGTATCTTGAGGAGGAAGGAGTCAAACACGAGTTCTCCGCTCCCTACACACCACAACGAAATGGTGTGGTAGAGAGGAAGAATAGGACGCTTATCGACATGGCGATGATGATGCTTGGAGAGTTCAAGACACCCGATCGGTTTGGTCGGAAGCTGTGAACACAGCCTGCCACGCCATAAACCGGCTATATCTGCATCGTCTCCTCAAGAAGACCTCCTACGAACTTCTTACCGGTAACAAACCCAATGTTTCTTACTTTCGTGTATTTGGGAGCAAATGCTACATTTTGGTGAAGAAAGGTAGACATTCTAAATTTACTCCCAAAGCTGTAGAAGGGTTTTTATTAGGATATGACTCAAATACAAAGGCGTATAGGGTCTTCAACAAATCATTGGGTTTGGTTGAAGTCTCTAGCGACGTTGTATTTGATGAGACTAATGGCTCTCCAAGAGAGCAAGTTGATCTTGATGACATAGATGAAGATGATGTTCCAACGGCCGCAATATGCACTATGGCGATTGGAGATGTGCGACCACAAGAACAACAAGAGCAAGATCAACCTTCTTCCTCAACGATGGTGCATCCCCCAACTCAAGATGATGAACAGGTCCCTCAAGAAGAGGCACGTGATCAAGGGGGAGCACAAGAAGAACAAGTTATGGAGGAAGAAGCACCACTGGCCCCTCCAACTCAAGTCCGAGCGACGATTCAAAGGAATCACCCCGTTGACCAGATTTTGGGTGACATAAGCAAGGGAGTAACTACTCGCTCATGATTAGCTAACTTTTGTGAGCATTACTCGTTTGTCTCTTCTATTGAGCCTTTCAGGGTAGAAGAGGCCTTGCAAGATCTAGACTAGGTAATGGCCATGCAGGAAGAGCTCAACAACTTCAAGAGAAATGAAGTTTGGAGCCTGGTGCCACGTCCAAAGCAAAATGTAATGGGAACCAAGTAAGTGTTCCATAACAAACAAGACGAGCACGGGGTGGTGACAAGAAACAAGGCTCGACTTGTGGCAAAAGGTTATGCCCAAGTCGCAGGTTTGGATTTCGAGGAGACTTTTGCTCCTGTGGCTAGGCTAGAGTCTATTAGAATATTATTAGCCTATGCCACTCACCACTCTTTCAGGTTGTTTCAAATGGATGTGAAGAGCGCTTTCCTCAACGGGCCAATAAAGGAGGAGGTGTACGTGGAACAACCCCCTGGCTTTGAGGATGACAGGTACCCCGACCATGTGTTTAAGCTCTCTAAGGCGGTCTATGGACTTAAGCAAGCCCCAAGAGCATGGTATGAATGCCTTAGAGATTTCTTAATTGCTAATGCTTTCAAGGTTGGGAAAGCCGATCCTACTCTTTTCACTAAGACTTGTGAAGGTGATCTTTTTGTGTACCAAATTTATGTCGATGACATAATATTTGGTTCTACTAACCAAAAGTCTTGTGAGGAGTTTAGCAGGGTGATGACTCAAAAGTTTGAGATGTCAATGATGGGCGAGTTGAACTACTTCCTTGGGTTCCAAGTGAAGTAACTCAAGGACGGCACCTTCATCTCCCAAACGAAGTACACTCAAGATCTTCTCAAGCGATTTGGGATGAAGGACGCCAAGCCCGCGAAGACACCTATGGGAACCGACGGACATGTCGACCTCAACAAAGGAGATAAGTCTGTTGATCAAAAGGCATACCGGTCTATGATAGGGTCATTACTTTATTTATGTGCTAGTACATCGGATATTATGCTTAGCGTATGCATGTGTGCTAGATTTCAATCAGACCCAAGGGAATGTCACCTTATGGCCGTTAAGCGGATTCTTAGATATTTAGTTTCTACCTTTGACTTTATTGGATATTTAGACTCCGATTATGCTGGATGCAAGGTTGATAGGAAGAGTACATCAGGGACGTGTCAATTCCTAGGAAGGTCCCTGGTGTCTTGGAGTTCAAAGAAACAAACCTCTGTTGCCCTATCCACCGCTGAGGCCGAGTATGTTGCTGCAGGACAGTGTTGCGCGCAACTACTTTGGATGAGGCAAACCCTCCGGGACTTTGGCTACAATCTGAGCAAAGTCCCACTCCTATGTGACAATGAGAGTGCAATCTGCATGATGAATAATCCTGTTGAACACAGCCACACTAAACACATAGACATTCGGCATCACTTTCTGAGAGACCACCAGCAAAAGGGAGATATCCAGGTGTTCCATATTAGCACCGAGAACCAGTTAGCCGAGGACAGTGTTCCATATTAGCACCGAGGACAGTGTTCCATATTACCAAGCCATTAGATGAGAAAACCTTTTGCAGGCTGCGTAGTGAGCTAAATGTCTTAGATTCGCGTAACTTGGATTGATCGATAGCATACATGTGTTTTATGCCTTTGATGATGTTACTTATACATTTATGCAATTTGTTGCTTATTTATGGTGCTCAAGTTGTGCAAGGGATCTCTGGACCTCAAAAATCCATGTGTGAATGATGCACATATTTAGGGGGAGATGTGCTACAACTTGACCCTTTGAGACTAACCTTTTTGTTTAAGTGTACTTGATGTAGTCTCAAAGGTGCATTGAAAGGGAAAAGGTGAACTTGGACCATGCAAAGACTTCCACTGCACTCCGGTATTAATGTACTCACCTCCAAGTTCATTCTTATGCTCTTATTGCCTTTTTGCTCTTAATTGACATTTTTGGTGAGGCAATGGGGTTAAAAAGCCAAAAATGATCCCGTTTTAGTGCTTGATGCCAAAGGGGGAGAAATTAAGGCCAAAGCAAATGGATCAGCTACCACTTGAGAATTTTGAAAATAATAGAGTTAGAATTTTTTATTTGTCCAAAATACTCTTATTGCAAAATTTGGTCTCTTGTGGGGGAGAATTTATGATTATGGGAAAAGGGGGAGTTTTTGGCACTTGATCAATTTTCCATTGGAATATCTCTCTTTGTGCCTAAACAAGTGTGTTTGACTTAGAGATAGGAAAATGATTTTGATTTGCAAAAACAAACCAAGTGGTGGCAAAGAATGATCCAAATATGTCAAAATTTGTACAAACACAATTTTGTTCTCAATTGCATTGATATTTCACTTCTTTTGGTTGCTTTTGGATGTGTTGGCATAAATCACCAAAAAGGGGGAGATTGAAAGGGAAATGTGCCGTTGGGCAATTTCTATTATGTTTTGGTGATTAAGTACCCAACACATTTAAATAAGTTCTTATGTGCTAAATGAAGAGAGAAGTGCAAATCAAAGAGAAGGTATGTTTCTAGACTTAGTACATAGTTTTTAAGTACTAATATGTTTTATCTAAGTGCTAGAAACAGTGAGAAGAAAAGAAGAAAAGAATTGCAAATGACTTGGCTTGGTGCAGCCGAAGTCCAGCTCGGTCTGGCACACCGGACTGTCCGGTGCGCCAGACTGGACTTTGGTGAAAAGGCCGCTCTCGGGAAAAGTTCAGCGGCATACAGCTAAAACTCACCGGACTGTCTGGTGAGCCAACGGTCGGCCGCGCAATCTACGGGCGACGCGTGGCCCGCGCCAACGGTCGGCAGGGGCACCGGACAGTGTCTGGTGTGCCAACTGGCCTAGATATGCAACGGTCATCTGCGCCAGAATAGGAAGGAGATCGGCATCGGACCATCTACAGTGATTGTCCGGTGGCGCACCAGACTGTCCGGTGCGCCACCCAAGTGAAGGCAAGGATGGCCTTCCTTGTTGGCCTCCAACGACTCCTAGCTGCCTTGGGGCTATAAAAGGGACCCCTAGGCGTATGGAGGAGTCACCCAAGCTTACAAGAAACATTCTAAGACTCCAAGACTTCAACTTCGCGCATTTGATTCTTTGAGATAGTGACTTGAGCTCCATTTGAGTTGTGAACTCCGTGGGTTGTGTTTTGAGCTCAAGTTGTGACTTGTGTGCGTGATTGTGCTGTGATTTGAGTCTTGTGTGTGTTGCTCTCCCCTCCCTTACTTCTGTGCTTCTTTTGTGATCATCATTGTAAGGGCGAGAGGCTCCAAGTTGTGGAGATTCCTCGCAAATGGGAGAAAGACTAAGAAAGGAAAAACCGTGGTATTCAAGTTGATCATAAGATCACTTGAAAGGGGTTGAGTGCAACCCTCGTCCATTGGGACGCCACAACGTGGAAGTAGGCAAGTGTTACTTGGTCGAACCATGGGATAAAAATCATGTGTCTCTTGTGTGCTTTCTCTTTGATTGTCTGTGTTCACAAGAGCTCGTTTCAAGCTACTTAGCCGTTCTAACTTTAATAACTAAGTTTTGTGTGTTGAATTTTACAGGATCACCTATTCACCCCCCCTCTAGGTGCTCTCAAGTACTTGCTATTGCTATATGTGGTTTTGGGTATAGAGATACACATTATTTATTATCATACTTTTATTATCAGTTGTTATTTACTGTTCATGATAAGATCATTATGTTAATTAGAACATGGAGCAACCACCCGGGAAAACAGTGCTACCACAAGGGTTTAATGGGACGCCCTTGGCTGATTAATTAGGAAAGCTAGTGGAGGACTACCTTACCCGAAAGGGGCAAGGGCAGTAGGGGAGTGGTCAGTGTAGGGAGGTCCTTGGTTGATTTTGCTGCGATGGCGGTCAGGCGAGGGATCCCTGCATTGGAGCTTCCTATAAACTGTAGCGGGTTTTCTGAAGCTAGTGGAAGTTTGTAAAGGCCTCATAGTGTTACCCTGCCTCGCTTTCTTGGTAGAGGTGTATGGGGCCCGTACAACCCCATGGCAAATGGGTAACATGACTTGTGGGTAAAGATGTGCAACCTCTGTAGAGTGTAAAACTGGTATATCAGCCGTGCTCACGGTCATGAGCAGCTCGGACCCTCACATGATTAATTTATGGAACTTAAATTCAATTTGTCATATGCATTGTATCTCAGGTGATGTTGTTACTTTTGTTCTACTACTTAATTAGGTTGGTATTTACTTATACTTAGTAATTGCTAATAAAATTTTGACCAACATTAAAAAGCAATGCTCAGCTTCAACCATCCTCTTTGGTAAGCCTTACACTTCACGTGAGCTCCCACCTTTGGCGAGTTCATGCACATTATTCCCCACAACTTGTTGAGATATGAACGTATGTGAGCTCACTCGTGCTGTCTCACACCCCCCAACAGGTCAAGAACAGGTACCGCATGATGAGGCGCATGAAGGATGCTGTGACGAGTTCGTGAGAGGTCTAGGCCGTCGTCTCCCAGTCAACTTTGGGTTGCTGGACCGTTGTCTCCTTATAATGTAATTATGTATTTATTTTGTACAGAACTCCTATTATATAGTAAAGATGTGACATTCGATCCTGTACCATGATTCATCATATGTGTGAGACTTGGTCCCAGCACACCTGGTGATTATGTTCGCGCCCGAGTTTTGGACCCCTAAAACTCGGGTGTGACAGAAGTGGTATCAGAGGAATGTTGACTGTAGGACGAAACCTAGATAGAACTTAACAACCATTGTCTACTTACCTTGCTACTCTGATTCTTTCTAAACTTTTCTTAATCTTTTCTTATCTATTTCCGCTTTACTCTGATTATTCTTACCTTTTCCATTCTAAAGACAAATGTGGATTTCACACTTTGAAATCCCGTGCCTAAAGTGACCTTTAGGAGTAGGATACCTACTCTTAGGAACAAAAACAAAACTATTTTTTAGGTGTACTTGAATGCTTGTTCTTATGATGCTTGTTTGATTTGGATCTTTGATTGAGTGTGATGACTTGTGGAGTAATGTCCACAAATGCATCTGCATATACACCTAGACATAAGGGAAACCACATAGATATTCTCTATTAAACTAGATATATTTTAATAGATCCAACTTATCTTACAAGATTCTCTCTTATCTTGATAGATTCATCTTATCTTGAAAGATTCGTCTTATCCTAACCACCCTACTTATCTCATCCTAAAGTAACAACCATGATCTAATTAATGAGATCTTATCTAGTCTATCTAGTCATAACAATCTAACCTAGATCTGATCTACTGTGATAAATTAATCTAACCTAACGAAGGATAACCTTAAGTGGAGCTAATCGATCGTGGCTTACTTAAATATGTTAGTTAATATTGGTGGAAGAGATTAGACCCTACTAGCCAGGTGTTAACTTAACTTGGTACATTAGACCAACTCCACCATGAGCAGAAGATCTAACTCAACCTATAGAGTCATGATGGATTGTGAAAGTCGCCTAGAGGGCGGGTGAATAGACAAATCTGAAATTTATAAACTTTAAGCACAACTACAAGCCGGGGTTAGCGTTAGAAATATAATTGAGTCCGAAAGAGAGGGCGAAAACAAATCTCAAGCGAATAAGAGCGGATGACACGGTGATTTGTTTTACCGAGGTTTGGTTCTTGCAAACCTACTCCCCGTTGAGGTGGTCACAAAGACCAGGTCTCTTTCAACCCTTTTCCTCTCTCAAACGGTCACTTAGACCGAGTGAGCTTCCTTCCTTGATTTCCCGGGTCACTTAGACCCCGCAAGGACCACCACACAATTGGTGTCTCTTGCTTTGCTTACAAGGCTTTGATAGTAAGAATGAGAGAAAAAAGAAAGCCAACAAAGCAACAAGAACAACAAAAGAACACAAGTCGATCTTCTCACAAGTCCTAAAAACTAGATTTGAATTGTGGACTTTGATTTGATCGGAGGCTTTGATTTGTGTCTTGGAGTGTTGTGTATTGCTCTTGTATTGAATGAGGAGTAGTGAATGCTTGGGTGCCTTGAAGAGTGGTGGTTGGGGGTATTTATAGCCCCAACCACCAAAATGACTGTTGGGGAACTCTGCTGTCGACGGGTGCACCGGACAGTCCGGTGTGCCACCGGACACTGTCCGATGCGCCAGCAACGTCACCCAACCGTTAGGGTTCGACCGTTGGAGCTTCTGACATGTGAGCCACCGGACAGTCCTGGGGTGCACCGGACAGGTCCTGTTCACTGTCCGGTGCGCCATCTGGTGCCTGCTCTGACTCTACGTGCGTAGTTCGCACTGTTCACTGTTCACTTTTGCAGTCGACCGTTGGCACTGATAGTCGTTGCTCCGCTGGCACATCGGACAGTCCGGTGCTACACCGGATAGTCCGGTGAATTATAGCGGAGGGCGATTCCAGAAACCCCAAGGTGGCAAGTTTGGAGTGATTCTCCCTGGTGCACCGGACACTTTCCGGTGGCACACCGGACAGTCCGGTGCGCCAGACTAGGGTAGCCTTCGGTTGTCTTTTGCTCTTTTTATTTGAACCCTTTCTTGGACTTTTTATTGGTTTGTGTTGAACCTTTGGGACCTGTATAACTTATAATCTAGAGCAAACTAGTTAGTCCAATAATTTTTGTTGGGCAATTCAACCACCAAAATCATTTAGGAAAAGGTGTGAGCCTATTTCCCTTTCAATCTCCCCCTTTTTGGTGATTGATGCCAACACAAACCAAAGCAAATATATAAGTGCAAAATTGAACTAGTTTGCATAAGGTAAGTGCAAAGGTTACTTGGAATTAAACCAATCTACATTTCATAAGATATGCATAGATGCTTTCTTCTATTTTAACATTTTGGACCACGCTTGCACCACTTGTTTTGTTTTTGCAAATTTGTTGTAAATTCTTTTTCAAAATCTTTTGCAAATAGTCAAAGGTATATGAATAAGATTTTGATAAGCATTTTCAAGATTTGAAATTTTCTCTCCCTGTTTCAAATGCTTTTTCTTTGACTAAACAAAACTCTCCCTCAATTAAATTCTCCTCTTAGTATTCAAGAGGGTTTTAGATATGAATTTTGAAAGAGGTCAAACCAATTTGAAATTATATCAAAAATAAGATATCAATTGAAAAATTTCTTTTAATACAAATTGAAAAGACTACATTTTTGAAATTGGTGGTGGTGCGGTCCTTTTGCTTTGGGCTAATACTTTCTCCCCCTTTGGTATGAATTGCCAAAAACGGATACTTGTGAGTGAAATATAAGCCCTTTTACTTTCTCTCCCTCTTTGGCAAACAATATATGAGTGAAGATTATACCAAAATTGGAGAGTGGTGCGGAGTGACGGCGAAGTAGAAATAATGCGATGGAGTGGAGTGGAAGCCTTGTCTTCGCCGAAGACTCCATTTCCCTTTCAATCTATGACTTAGCATGAAATACACTTGAAAACCACATTAGTCATAGCCAATGAAAGAGATATGATCAAAGGTACATAAATGAGCTATGTGTGCAAAATATCAATCAAAATTCCTAGAGTCAAGAATGTTTAGCTCATGCCTAAGTTTGGTAAAAGTTTTCTCATCTAATGGCTTGGTAAAGATATCGGCTAATTGTTCTTTGGTGCTAACATAAGCAATCTCGATATCCCCCTTTTGTTGGTGATCCCTCAGAAAATGATACCGAATGGTTATGTGCTTAGTGCGGCTGTGTTCAACGGGATTATCCGCCATGCGGATTGCACTCTCATTATCACATAGGAGAGGAACTTTGGTTAATTTGTAACCATAGTCCCTAAGGGTTTGCCTCATCCAAAGAAATTGCGTGCAACAATGGCCTGCGGCAATGTACTCGGCTTCGGCGGTAGAAAGAGCTACAGAATTTTGTTTCTTGGAAGCCCAAGACACCAGAGATCTTCCCAAGAACTGGCAAGTCCCTGATGTGCTCTTTCTATCAATCTTACACCCTGCCCAATCAGCATCGAAATATCCAATTAAATCAAAAGTGGATCCCTTGGGGTACCAAAGACCAAACTTAGGAGTATGAACTAAATATCTCAAGATTCGTTTTACGGCCCTAAGGTGTACTTCCTTAGGATCGGCTTGGAATCTTGCACACATACATACGAAAAGCATTATATCCGGTTGAGATGCACATAAATAGAGTAAAGATCCTATCATCGACCGGTATACCTTTTGATCTACGGATTTACCTCCCGTGTCGAGGTCGAGATGCCCATTGGTTCCCATGGGTGTCTTGATGGGCTTGGCATCCTTCATCCCAAACTTGGTGAGTATGTCTTGAATGTACTTAGTTTGGCTGATGAAGGTGCCCTCTTGAAGTTGTTTGACTTGAAATCCTAAGAAATACTTCAACTCCCCCATCATAGACATCTCGAATTTTTGTACCATGATCCTACTAAATTCTTCACATGTAGATTTGTTAGTAGACCCAAATATTATATCGTCAACATAAATTTGGCATACAAACAAATCATTTGCAATTGTTTTAGTAAAGATAGTAGGATTGGCTTTTCCGACTTTAAAGCCAATATCAATAAGAAAATCTCTTAGGCATTCATACCATGCTCTTGGGGCTTGCTTGAGCTCATAAAGCACCTTAGAGAGTTTATATACATGGTTAGGGTACTCACTATCTTCAAAGCTGAGAGGTTGCTCAACATAGACCTCCTCCTTGATTGGTCTATTGAGGAAGGCACTTTTCACGTTCATTTGATAGAGCTTAAAGCCATGGTAAGTAGCATAGGCAAGTAATATACGAATTGACTCAAGCCTAGCTATGGGTGCATAGGTTTCACTGAAATCCAAACCTTCGACTTGTGAATATTCCTTGGCCACAAGTCAGGCTTTGTTCCTTGTCACCACACCATGCTCATCTTGCTTGTTGCGGAAGACCCACTTGGTTCCTACAACATTTTGATTAGGACGTGGAACAAGATGCCATACCTCATTCCTCGTGAAGTTGTTGAGTTCCTCTTGCATTGCCAACACCCAATCTGAATCTCTTAATGCATCTTCCACCCTATATGGCTCAATAGAAGACACAAAAGAGTAATGTTCACAAAAATGAGCGACACGAGATCGAGTGCTTACCCCCTTATGAATATCGCCGAGGATGGAGTTCACGGGGTGATCTCGTTGTATCGCTTGGTGGACTCTTGGGTGTGGCGGTGTTGGACCCTGATCATCTTCCTTGTCTTGATCATTGACATCTCCCCCTTGATCATTGTCCTCCTCTTGAGGTGGCTCTTCTTGATCTTCATTTTCATCATCTTGAGCTTGATCCTCATCTTGAGTTGGTGGAGATGCTTGCATGGAAGATGACGGTTGATCTTATGCTTGTGGAGGCTCTTTGGATTCCTTAGGACACACATCCCCAATGGACATGTTCCTTAGCGCGACGTATGGAGCCTCTTCATCATCTAGCTCATAAAGATCAACTTGCTCTACTTGAGAGCCATTAGTCTCATCAAACACAATGTCACAAGAAACTTCAACTAGTCAAGTGGACTTGTTAAAGACTCTATATGCCCTTGTGTTTGAGTCATATCCTAGTAAAAAGCCTTCTACAGCCTTAGGAGCAAATTTAGATTTTCTACCTCTTTTAACAAGAATAAAACATTTGCTACCAAAGACTCTAAAATATGAAACATTGGGCTTTTTACCAGTTAGGAGTTCATATGATGTCTTCTTGAGGATTCGGTGAAGGTAGAGTCGGTTGATGGCGTAGCAAGCGGTGTTGATTGCTTCTGCCCAAAACCGACCCAAAGTCTTGTACTCATCAAGCATGGTCCTCGCCATGTCAAGTAGAGTTTTATTCTTCCTCTCCACTACACCATTTTGTTGTGGCATGTAGGGAGAAGAGAACTCATGCTTGATGCCCTCGTCCTCAAGAAAGCCTTCTATTTGAGAGTTCTTGAACTCTGTCCCGTTGTCTCTTCTAATCTTTTTGATCCTTAAGCCGAACTCATTTTGAGCCCATCTCAAGAATCCTTTTAAGGTCTCTTGGGTTTGAGTTTTTTCCTGCAAAAAGAACACCAAAGTGAAGCAAGAATAATCATCCACAATAACTAGACAGTACTTACTCCCGTCGATGCTTATGTAAGCTATCGGGCCGAATAGGTCCATGTGGAGCAACTCAAGCGGCCTGTCAGTTGTCATGATGTTCTTGTGTGGATGATGAACACCAACTTGCTTCCCTGCTTGACATGCGCTACAAATCCTGTCTTTCTCAAAATGAACATTTGTTAGTCCCAAAATGTGTTCTCCCTTTTGAAGCTTATGAAGATTCTTCATCCCAACGTGGGCTAGTCGGCGATGCCAGAGCCAATCCATGTTAGTCTTAGCAATTAAGCAAGTGTTGAGTTCAGCTCTATTAAAATCAACTAAGTATAGCTGACCCTCTAACACTCCCTTAAATGCTACTGAATCATCACTTCTTCTAAAGACAGTAACACCTATATCCGTAAAAAGACAATTGTAGCCCATTTTGCATAATTGAGAAACTGAAGGCAAGTTGTAATCTAAAGAATCTACAAGAAAAATATTGGAAATAGAATGGTCAGGTGACATAGAAATTTTACCAAGTCCTTTGACCAAACCTTGATTTCCATCCCCGAATGTGATAGCTCTTTGGGGATCATGGTTTTTCTCATAGGAGGAGAACATCCTTTTCTCCCCAGTCATATGGTTTGTGCACCCGCTATCAAAGATCCAACTTGAGCCCCCGGATGCATAAACCTACAAAACAAGTTTAGGCCTTGTTCTTAGGTACCCAAACGGTCTTGGGTCCTTTCACGTTAGAAACAAGCACCTTGGGTACCCAAACACAGGTCTTTGACCCCTTGTGTTTGCCCCCAACATATTTGGCAACTACTTTGCCTGATTTGTTAGTTAAAACAAATGATGCATCAAAAGTCTTAAATGAAACATTGGGTTCATTTGATGCAATAGGAGATTTCCTTTTAGGCAATTTAACATGGGTTGATTGCCTAGAGCTAGATGCCTCACTCTTATACATAAAAGCATGATGAGAGCCGGAGTGAGACTTCCTAGAGTGAATTCTCCTAATTTTGTGCTTGGGATAACCAGCAGGGTATAAAATGTAACCCTCGTTATCCTGAGCCATGGGAGCTTTGCCCTTAACAAAATTAGACAATTTCTTAGGGGCATTAAGCTTGACATTGTCTCCCTGTTGGAAGCCAATGCCATCCTTAATCCCAGGACGTCTCCCATTATAGAGCATGCTTCTAGCAAATTTAAATTTCTCATTTTCTAAGTCATGCTCATTAATCTTAGCACTAAGTTGAGCTATGTGATCATTTTGTTGTTAAATTAAAGCTAGGTGATCATGAATAGCATCAACATTAATATCTCTACATCTAGTGCAAATGGTAACATGCTCAATGGTAGATGTAGAGGGTTTGCAAACATTTAGTTCATCAATCTTAGCATGTAAAATAGCATTCTCATTCTTAAGATTGGAAATAACATCATTGCAAACATTTAAATCTTTAGCCTTAGCAATTAATTTTCTATTCTCAAATTTAAGTCTAGAGAGAGATGCATTCAATTTGTCAATCTTAGTAATCAAACTATCATTATCATTTCTAAGACTAACAATTGAATCATCACAAATATTTAACTTCTCAACCTTAGAAATTAATTTTGCATTTTTATTTCTAAGGTTAGAGATAACATCATGGCAAGTGCTTAGCTCACTAGTTAATTTTTCACACTTTTCTACTTCCTGAGCATAAGCATTTTTAACTTTAACATGCTTCTTATTTTCTTTAATAAGGAAGTCCTCTTGGCTATCCAAGAGTTCATCCTTCTCATGAATATCACTAATCAATTCATTCAATTTTTTCTTTTTGTTGCATGTTTAAGTTGGCAAAAAGGGTGAGCAAATCATCCTCATCATCACTAGAGCTAGCCTCATCACTAGATATTGCATGTTTAGTGGAAGCACTAGATTTTACCTTCTTCTTCTTGCCGTCCTTTGCCATGAGGCACTTGTGGCCGACGTTAGGGAAGAGGAGTCCCTTGTTGACGGTGATGTTTGCGGCGTCCTCGTCGGAGGAGTCGGTGTAGCTCTCGTCGGAGTCCCACTCCCGGCAAACATGGGCATCGCCGCCCTTCTTCTTGTAGTACCTCTTCTTCTCCTTCTCCTTCCCTCTCTTGTCGTCGCCCCTGTCACTGTCACTAGAAATGGGACATTTTCTATAAAGTGACCGGGCTTACCACACTTGTAGCAAACCTTCTTGGAACGGGGCTTGTAGTCTTTCCCCTTCCTTTGCTTGAGGATTTGGCGAAAGTTTTTGATGATTAAAGCCATCTCCTCATTGTCGAGCTTGGAGGCATCGATGGGGAGCCTACTTGATGTAGACTCTTCTTTCTTCTCTTTCGTCGCTTTGAATGCGACGGGTTGCACCTCGGGTGTGGATGTGGCGCCTCGCTCGATGATTTGTTTGGAGCCTTTGATCATTAGATCAAAGCTCACAAACTTTCCTATCACTTCCTCGGGAGACATTAGTTTATATCTAGGATCACCACGAATTAATTGAACTTGAGTAGGGTTAAGAAAAACGAGTGATCTAAGAATAACCTTGACCATTTCATGGTCATCCCATTTGGTGCTCCCGAGGTTGCACACTTGGTTCACCAAGGTTTTGAGCCGGTTGTACATCGCTTGTGGCTCCTCCCCTTGATGAAGCATGAAGCGACCGAGCTCCCCCTCGATCGTTTCCTGCTTGGTGATCTTGGTCACCTCGTCTCCTTCGTGTGCGGTCTTGAGTACGTCCCAAATCTCTTTGGCACTCTTTAATCCTTGCACCTTATTATACTCCTCTCGACTTAGAGAGGCGAGGAGTATAGTAGTGGCTTGGGAGTTGAAGTGCCGGATTTGGGCTACCTTGTCCGAGTCATAGCCTTCATCCCCCATGGATGGTTCCTGCGCTCCAAACTCAAAAATGTCCCAAATACTAGCGTGGAGTGAGGTTAGATGGTGCCTCATTTTATCACTCCACATACAATAATCTTCACCGTCAAAAACCGGTGGTTTGCCTAGTGGGACAGAAAGTAAAGGAGTGCATTTGGAAATACGAGGGTAGCGTAAGGTGATCTTACTAAACTTCTTGCGCTCATGGCGCTTAGAAGTGACAAACGGCGTGTCGGAGCCGGAGGTGGAAGGCGACGAAGAATTGGTCTCGTAGTAGACCACTTTCTTCATTTTCTTCTTCTTGTCGCCGCTCCGGTGCGACTTGACACGGGGAGGTGATTCCTCCCTTTTTTTGTTGCCGGACTCTCTCGATGGAGCCTTCCCGTGGCTTGTGGCGGGCTTGTCGCCGGTCACCATTTCCTTCTTGGCGTGAGCTCCCGACATCACTTCGAGCGGTTAGGCTCTTAATGAAGTACCGGGCTCTGATACCAATTGAAAGTCGCCTAGAGGGGGGTGAATAGGCAAATCTGAAATTTATAAACTTTAAGCACAACTACAAGCTGGGGTTAGCGTTAAAAATATATTCGAGTCCGAAAGAGAGGGCGAAAACAAATCTCAAGCGAATAAGAGCGGATGACAGGGTGATTTGTTTTACCGAGGTTCGGTTCTTGCAAACCTACTCCCCGTTGAGGTGGTCACAAAGACCGGGTCTCTTTCAACCCTTTCCCTCTCTCAAACGGTCACTTAGACCGAGTGAGCTTCCTTCCTTGATTTCCCGGGTCACTTAGACCCCGCAAGGACCACCACACAATTGGTGTCTCTTGCTTTTCTTACAAGGCTTTGAGAGTAAGAATGAGAGAAAGAAGAAAGCCAACCAAGCAACAAGAACAACAAAAGAACACAAGTCGATCTTCTCACAAGTCCTAAAAACTAGAGTTGAATTGTGGACTTTGATTTGATCGGAGGCTTTGATTTGTGTCTTGGAGTGTTGTGTATTGCTCTTGTATTGAATGAGGAGTAGTGAATGCTTGGGTGCCTTGAAGAGTGGTGGTTGGGGGGTATTTATAGCCCCAACCACCAAAATAGTCGTTGGGGAACTCTGTTGTCGACGGGCGCATCGGACAGTCCGGTGCGCCACCGGACACTGTCCGGTGCGCTAGCCACATCACTCAACCGTTAGGGTTCGACCGTTGGAGCTTCTAACATGTGGGCCACCGGACAGTCCGGTGGTGCACCGGACAGGTCCTGTTCACTGTCCGGTGCGCCATTTGGCGCCTGCTCTGACTCTACGCACGCAGTTCGCACAGTTCACTGTTCACTTTGCAGTCGATCGTTGGCGCTGATAGCCATTGCTCTGCTGGCACACCGGACAGTTCGGTGCTACACCAGACAGTCTGGTGAATTATAGCGGAGGGCGATTCCAGAAACCCGAAGGTGGCAAGTTCGGAGTGATTCTCCCTGGTGCACCGGACAGTCCGGTGCGCCAGACCACGGCAGCCTTCGGTTGTCTTTTGCTCTTTTTATTTGAACCCTTTCTTGGACTTTTTATTGGTTTGTGTTGAACCGTTGGCACCTGTAGAACTTATAATCTAGGGCAAACTAGTTAGTCCAATAATTTGTGTTGGGCAATTCAACCACCAAAATCATTTAGGAAAAGGTGTGAGCCTATTTCCCTTTCAGATTGCATAATCTATCTATTCTCACCTAACATTAAACAAACTTTTGACCTACATCACACAGTCCATCTCATCCATATCTATCTTAACCATACTCCCCAACCCCGATGATATACACTAACCTCAAATCAATAAGACTAAGACCGGAGAAGAAAAGATCAACATCGACAAGGAAGGATATAACAATCAAAGCGAATCTCGAGATGAATCAGGACTTAAACATCTTGGATAAAGTCTTCTCTTGCCATAATCTTTCTTGCCTCAACCTGTCCAGCCTATATCCCACATAATAAGTAGCTGGATACCTATGCTCTCCTAATCACCCACTATTGACCAAAAAAGAAAAAAAAAACTCCGGATTTTTGAACCAATTATAGACTAAAAGCTGATTTACAGGCCAATCCTTCTGTATCCCTTTTCTTACAAATCTCGAGGACAAGATTTCTGTTAAGGGGGGTAGAATTTGTAACATCCAAAATCTTATGTTCGTAATTTAGAGAGATCTTCCAAAAATACTTAAGATAAAATGACTCCTAAATAATGAATTCCCTCTTTATAAAAATATGTTTCCCTGAAACAAACAATAAGTAACATTAAAGGTTTGTTAATTCAAACTTAGACCCAAAGTTGATTTTAAAAAGTTTGAATTGAAACTAGAAACAACAAATAGAGGAAGAACCTTTAATCTACCTAATTATTCTCTTATACACCCTTCACAAATAAATAGATGCATTTGAATGAAAATAGTTCGTGATACATATAATATATATTTGTTTATTTATTGTTTTAAAATAAAATAAGTAATGAAAATTAAAGTATACATTCCAAATGAGTATCTTATAAAAAAATATATATGTATGAGGCATATAGATAATCAAATATTATAAATAAAATACGATTTCTCATTTCATGCTGGAATCTATTTTGTTTATGCATTTTAACTTGGGTGTGGAATTCAAAATCCAATTCAAGTTTGAATAAATAGAAAATGGAAGTATAAATAGAGAAAAAGAAAGAAAAGAAAAAGATAAGGAGACTTCCCTGTGTAATGGGCCGATTTCTCCTTCTCGGTCCAACTAACCATCTGTTTTTCCACTGTGCGGCCCAACTTCGTTTATACGCTGACCGGCTGGGCCCTCTCGCCAGGCGTGCTCCCGTGATCATGTGTTCTCCCTTGCTCGCTAGCATGTGGGCCCCGTTTATCCATCCGCGGACGCGCGCTGGCCAGCTCCTTTGCCGCATGGGAGTTTCTGCCTGTGGGGCCGTGGCGTCAGGGCTTCTTCAACCTCTCCGCACCAAAACAGCTGCACGGATCTCGCGGGTTTGGCGCGCCCCAAACAAACCAGGGTGCTCCTCGGTCCTATAAGATACGCCCTGGCCCCCCTTCCTTCCGTCGAGCTAACGCCCGACTTCAAGTCATCCCTACCCGACCGCCATGGACTGCCCCGGATGGAAATTGGGTGCCGCCGTCAACCTGCATTTTCATCAACCGGTGAACCCTCTGTGTCGTGCCCTGGTGCATCGCCGGGTCTCGTGGATGACGTCTATGGTTTTGCCGTGGAGGGATTGGAGACCAAGGGCCCCTGAATACCTCACCGGTGTTATCTCTCCTTCGTCAAGCCGTAGACCTTCGTAGAACAGCGCCGCGTTCGTTGACCCATGTTCGTGTTGCTGCTCTCTGCTAGCTCGGTGACGTAGGAGCTACGCCGATGCTAGGGAATGACGTACATAGCGTCTTCGGGGAAGAATTCGGGTCGCAAAGCGCGGAATTGCTCATCGGAGCTCTTCCATTACCGTGGAGCCGCCCTCCACCGAGGTCTATGCTCCTGCTCGCACGATTCGTGGTAAGCATCCCTTTCCTGTGTTCGCCATGGCCTGTTCCTCGTGTTGCGCGCTTTGGATTGGTGTTTGGAGCGACAAGGGTGGCAATGCCCCTCCTCTGGCGAGACCTCCGCCGCGACCAGGGCGGCGCCGTCGTCGGATGCGTCGGGTGCGACGAGAAAGGCTCCCTGTCATTTGATCGTGAATGGACGAGGGAGATTAGATCGGGGTCATAACCCTTCGGGCTTAAGATCTGAGCTGTAGGTATAGGATCGGCGGCCAGATGCTGACCTTGGCGTCGTGATATCAGGGTCGTGGATCGCGTGATGGGCGGCCCAGATCGTATACCAGTTCGTTTTAAAATAAATCTAATCCTGGTGCTCTGTTATTTATTGGACGGTTGTGATCGGAGCTTACCCCTTCGCTTAGCATTCTTACTTAAGAGCCCCTGCACTTAGTTGAAATAAACCCGCCGTCCTGTCTGGTGAGATCATGAGTCTTAGGAACGTTTTGCGTAATAGCCCCGGATCTCTCTAGATTTTGAACCGCAGCCCAGTAGTAAATAATAAGGGAATAAATTAGTGTAGAAAATGATTTTTAGTATCAAAAATAATTCTAGAACTTGTGTAATTCCTAGAAAATCCATTTTTGCTCCGAATTGACCCATTCCGGTTGCAATAATTTTGTATTACTATTTTCTATCAACTAGTAACACTATTTAACCATGAAACTTAAATTAAAATTGTTCATTTGGATTAATCTATTCTAGATGCTTATTAACTTCAGGAATTCATAACTTAAAATCCGTAACTTCAAAATTAATGATTTATGTTCTTATGATCTTATTTTAATGTGTAGATTATTAATATGTATTTTGTTCTTATGTTTGGTGTGATGTTAATTTTGCCTATACTATGTTTGTTTGTATTGCTACGATTAGCAGCGAGGTTACGAATCTGAAGATCATCCTGGTACCTGGAATCTCAAGTCCCAGGCAAGTTGTGCCCTTGATCACTTCTTTTTACCCACTCATGTTCTGATTAATCATAATGATCTGCATAGGTTAATTTTGATGAGACCCAATAGGTTACCCTAGTTTGTCTATCTTTATGCCTTGTTTACCACTAAACTTTTTGGGTAGTACTTGCTATTGCTATATGTCGTTTTGGGTATAGAGATACACATTATTTATTATCATACTTTTATTATCAATTGTTATTTAATGTTCATGATAAGATCATTATGTTAATTGGAACATGGAGCGACCACCCGGGAAAACAGTGCTACCACAAGGGTTTAATGGGACGCCCTTGGCTAATTAATTAGGAAAGCTAATGGAGGACTACCTTACCCGAAAGGGGCAAGGGTAGTAGGGGAGTGGTCAGTGTAGGGAGGTCCTTGGTTGATTTTGCTGCGATGGCGGTCAGGCGAGGGATCCCTGCATTGGAGCTTCCTATAAACTGTAGCGGGTTAAAAGAAGCTAGTGGAACTTTATAAAGGCCTTATAGTGTTATCTTGCCTCGCTTCCTTGGTAGAGGTGTATGGGGCCCATACAACCCCGTGGCAAATGGGTAACATGACTTGTGGGTAAAGATGTGCAACCTCTGTAGTGTAAAACTGGTATATCAGTCGTGCTCACGGTCATGAGCAGCTCGAACCCTCACATGATTAATTTATGGAACTTAAATTCAATTTGTCATATGCATTGTATCGCAGGTGATGTTGTTACTTTTGTTCTACTACTTAATTGGGTTGGTATTTACTTATACTAAGTAATTGCTAATAAAATTTTGACCAACATTAAAAGCAATGTTCAGCTTCAACCATCCTCTTTGGTAAGCCTTACACTTCACGCGAGCTCCCACCTTTGGCGAGTTCATGCACATTATTCCCCACAACTTGTTGAGCTATGAACGTATGTGAGCTCACTCTTGCTGTCTCACACCCCCCACAAGTCAAGAACATGTACCGCAGGATGAGGCGCATGAAGGATGCTATGACAAGTTCGTGAGAGGTCTAGGTCGTCGTCTCCCAGTCAACTTTGGGTTGTTGGACTGTTGTCTCCTTATAATGTAATTATGTGTAACACCCTAGGTTTTACTTAGGGTTTTCACTCAAGCCTACACTATTGAACCCATCATCACATGTGGTTTAGTTTGAGCAAAAGACACCAAACTTGGGGGTCAAGATCCTAAGTAGGTGTAACCCATCTTAGAAGTCATGCTTTGGCCTTATCATGCACCTAAAGAGGAGAGAATGGCTCAAACCCTAATTCAAATCCCTTTAGGCAAATGAAGCCCTAGAGGGGAGTATAGCAAAAAGGCTATGTAAACCACATTATCATAACTTGGGCTAATTATAAAAGTTGTAGTACACTTAATACCCTACAAAAAATAGTAAGTGAGTGACCCCAAAAAGGCTTCAGAAAAACCCCAAAAAGGTCACCAAAGAGAAGGGCATAAAAGAAAAATCAGATTTTTCTCAATTTCAAAACCAGCCCTCTTTCGAAGATCAAACATGTCCACATTTTTCCAAACCTCAAAACCATAGGGCTCAATTAACAAAATGGCGCCTAAGGACCCCTAGAACACCCTGGAAAAATTTGAACCCAACCCTATGTCGTTTGACACGACTTGACACAGTTTTTGTCTCGGGCTGGATAACTCAGACAGAGCCAACTTCACGCCACAATATCTCTCAACCCCGACCATATCTTTGCTTGGAACTCACATGGAAAAGATAGGATATGGTGCAGAGAAGAGACCTTACACGGGATGTTTGCTGAGATCTACACGCTAAGGCGACCAAACAGGCCTTTGAACACTGGCAGAACTAAACCACCACGTGTTCGACGTGGGTAGGCACTCGGGAACGCGCCCAGAGCACGCCCGCACGTGCGCCCCCGCGCGCCCTCGGCCGCCCCCGTGCCCACACCCGTGTCGTGCCCGCGAGTGGCGCTATAAAGCCCTCTTTCATGCACGGCCACCTTCCCTGTCACCCCCTCCGCACCGCGCCTAGCTTTCCCGAGCCAGCCCGCAGCTCCGGCGACCTCCCCGCAACCCGTCAGAGCCGCCCGAGGGTGCCCACCGTGGCCAAACCACTCTCGCCCACCTCCGCTCGATCCGAGCCCTCAGATAGCTTCCTCGAGAGGCCGTGAAGCTTTCCCAAGCTTGAGCTAAGGACCAGCCCCACCGGAACAGTGCGATCACGCTCGCCGGAGTTCGTAACCCCGCCGGAGCACGTGGACCGGGTAACTGTTGGGGCGAAGGCGAAGACGCCACCCTTCGCTCGAGGCCTTCGCCGTAGTCGTTGGTCCAACGGAGACAAGACAACGGGCAGGGACACCCTTCGCCCCATACGACATCGGACGAAGACCTGTGACGAGGTCATCCCACCGTGCGGCCTCGTCCAGCATGGAGGCCCACGTGTGATCCGGCCCATTGTAACAGGCCCTGTGTGGCCGCCGCGCGTTACGGGCCTAATTTGTAAAGGCATCCCTGTAATTACAGTCTGTAACCCCGCTTTATGGGAATATTCTGGGGATAACCTAGGTGTCTGAGGGCACATGCGTCCTTAACACAGGACGTTGGGCGCTCAGATACCTATAAATACCCCCGCACAGTGCCCTTGAGAGGCTAGATTAACAGAGCTATTGCCATCTTGCGCGAGAACCCTGTTTACGTCACTACACACCCCCGTTGGATCCCCTTGCGACAGAGAGCAAGTTCCAACATTTGGTGCCCACCGTTCGTGCAACGAAAAAACCACCCGCGATGGCACCCAAGAAAGTTAACTCGAAGGCTGACGAGGCTGCGAAGGCAGCACTGCTGGCCACAAAAAAAGGCAAGGCCCTCGCCCTCACCCACCTTACTCACCATGAGGCTACTGAAGACGACGTTCTCCGCACCTGCGAAGACGATGCTCTCCGCACCTGCGGCCCTGAAGGACAATCGCAACCCCCTAGGCTTCGCCCCACCGGAGGGCGCGGACCTCACCGAGGACGGCGAGGTCCTCGGCGTCTCAGCGGAAGAACAGCTACAGCTGCGCGCCCTGCGCCTCAAGAACCGCAATCTCCAGAGGCAAAAAGAGATACTGGAGGCCAAGCGCCAGCGCGTGTCCGCACTAGCCAAGGTGCGGCAAATGATACGCGACGAAGAGCAGAAGGCCCAGGACCTTGAGTGGGAGATCGCGCTGATGCAGCGCGAAGGCCACCTTGGCCTGCAGCATGGGCCACCCCTGCAACAGCGCGCACAACTGGAAGACCCGCGCTTCCCCCAGCGCGACCACACCTTCCCACACGCCGCGCCATTCCAAGGGGTCAACTACCTCGACGAGCGAAGTCCCCTAGCGCCACATATGCAAGTGATGCCCTGGCCCGCCAACTTCCGGGCAGGGACCTATCCCAAGTACAACGGCAGCACTGACCCAGCACAATACATCATGAATTATCAGGTCGTAGTTGCATCTTTCGGAGGGGATGACGCCACAATGGCCAAGTCTTTCATCATCGCCCTCGAAGGCCCAGCTCTCACTTGGTTCACCAGGTTGCCTCCGCTGTCCATTGACTCCTGGAGAAGCCTCCGGGACAAATTCCTGCTCAACTTCCAAGGGTACCGCCCAGACACCGACGCCTTGGCCGAACTCTCACTCTGCAAACAGCTGGAAAAAGAGACTCTGTGGGAGTATTACCGCAAGTTTCTTACACTCAAGTCACAGCTGCCCTCAGTTGATGACCAGATCGCCATCCACTACGCCATCAGTGGTCTTCGCGCCGGCGTCCTTTACAGCCACTGCATCAGGGACCCGCCCAAGAACCTCCAGGAATTATATCAGCTCTTTGAAAAATATGCCAAGTCCGAAGAGCTCCACCAGCGCAAGGTTGAGTCTCAGCGGAAACCCAAAGACGCTCCACAGTCCAGCCGCACGTAGACGAGGACTCCGCAACCAGACTCCGGTCGAGACGGCCGCAACCAGCAGCAAGTGCACAACATCGCCAACCAGCACCCCGCTGCTGACGCCCTTCGCCGCCAGGAGTATCCCCCCAGGGCCGCGGAAACGGAACCCGCGGTAGGGGTCGGGGGCGCGCGCAGCCGCCACGCCGATTCTACTGTCTTTTTCATGGCGAAGACTGCGCCCACCAAACCAAAGACTGCCCAGAAACGAAGGCCACCAAAGACAGGATGGCACGGGCGCAGCCAGCCGACAACCCCAGAGTTGTCGCGCACACTTATCAGCAACCCCTTCCACCATACATCCACGTCCCCGCCCGCATCCACCGCACCACGCATACCAACAACACCAGGAAGTACAAATCGTACCTCCTCCACCCCCACCTCCACACCAGCAACATCAGAACCCCCCCACCCCCACGCCCCAAAACAAGAAGACTTTGCCGATCAGCCGTATCGCGGAGTCATTCATATGATCACGGGGGGGTCCAGCACCGACTTCGACACAAAGCGGCAAAAGCGGGACCACTACCGCAGCATCAACCATGTCGCCATCACCGGCCCAGTCGTGCAGACGAAGTGGTCCCACGTACCGCTATCCTTCAACGCACGAGACGTCAACCTGCGCAGCGCCCCCCACATCGACGCCATGGTTATCAACTGCAGCGTGGCAGGCTGGGATCTGCACAAAGTCCTAGTCGACAATGGCAGTCAAGCAGACATTATTTCCCTCCATGCCTTCGACCACATGGGCATAAGCCATAGCCTGCTCAAGCCTTCGGACAACCCATTGTATGGTTTTGGCGGCAAGGGCACTTTTCCTATCGGCAAAATAGAGCTGCCTCTCTCCTTCGGTGTAGCGCCCAATGCCCGAAGTGAGCAAATAACCTTTGATATCGTCGATATGGTGTACCCGTACAACGCCATCAGGGGTCGGGGCTCCATCAACAAGTTTGAGGCAGCCATTCACGGACTGTACCTGTGCATGAAGATACCAGGTCCGTTAGGCGCCATTGCGGTCTACGGCAATCAACAGACTGCGCGCAACATAGAGCGGGACTTCATCCCCGGACAAAGAAACGTGCACTGCCTCACGGCCCAGCGCGAGGTCCCTACGTCCGTCAGCCCAACCGACAAAGAGCACGACAAGGCACAACTGCAGAGCAACGACGGGACCAAGACTGTCCCCCTCGACCAGGCCACGCCCAAGCAGACAGTCACTATCAACGAAGACCTCACTTCGCATGAGGAGGAGAAACTCCTCTGCTGCTTGTCCAAGAACAAAGATGTCTTCGCCTAGTCAGCCCTCGACCTGGTCGGGGTCAGCCGATCCATAATTGAGCATAGCTTGGGAATCGACCCTTCGGTGAGACCGAAAAAACAGCGGCTTCGCAAAATGTCCGACGAGAAGACAGAGGCCGCCAAGGCAGAGGTACACCGCCTCCTGGAAGCCAAATTCATTGAGCCGGTGGCTTACCCCACGTGGCTCTCCAACGTTGTAATGGTGCAGAAAAAGAGCAGCAAGTGGCGAATGTGCATCGACTTCACCAGTCTCAACAAAGCCTGCCCAAAGGACAACTTCCCGTTGTCGCGGATCGACAAGATAGTCGATAGCGCGGCCGGATGCGAAGTCATGTCACTCCTCGACTGCTTCTCCGGTTACCACCAGATATACATGAAAGAGTAAGACAAGGCTAGCACCAGCTTTATAACACCCTTCGGCACATATTGCTTCATCAGAATGCCGGAGGGACTCAAGAACGCCGGGTCCACCTTCTCCCGGCTTACCAAAACAGTGCTCGAAGGGCAAGTTGGCAGAAATATATTCACATATGTGGACGACATCGTCGTCGCCAGCAAGAGCAAGGAGGACCATCTCGCCGACCTCGCCGAGACATTCACGAACATGCGAGACGCACGACTTCGCCTGAACCCAGAAAAGTGCGTCTTCGGCGTTTGCCAAGGGAAAATACTGGGCTACCTGGTATCACACCGCGGCATCGAGGCCAACCCAACCAAAATCCAGGACATCATCAACATGACACCTCCGCAGTCCGCCAGAGACGTTCAGCGCCTAACGGGCAGGTTGGCCGCCCTCAACAGATTCATCTCCAAGTCCGCTGAGCGAAATCTCCCTTTCCTCAAAACTCTCTGTGGTGCAAAAGACTTCGCTTGGGGACCAGAGCAGGCAGCGGCCTTCGCCTCATTAAAACAGTACCTGTCGGAGTTGGCAGTTCTTACAACCCCCGACTCTTTGCTACCCCTGTTGCTCTATGTTGCGGCTTCGCCGCATGCGGTCAGCGCGGCACTGGTGCAGGAGCAGACAGTTGACGGCGTGATCAGGCAGTGCCCAGTTTATTACGTCTCCGAAGTGCTAACACCGTCAAAATGTAACATGACAGAACTGGAGAAGATTGCCTACGCAGTCGTTATGTCTTCGCGCAAATTGCGCCATTATTTTGAAGCATTCAAAGTCCGAGTCACCTCAGACAGGGGACTCTGTGAATTGTTCAGAAACCCGGAGGCATCGGTGAGGATTGCCAAGTGGGTGGCCGAACTCTCCGGCTACCACATCAATTTCGAGCCCAGGACAGCCATCATGTCACAAGTCCTGGCAGACTTCGTCGTCGACTGGACTGGGCCAATAACACAGCCAGACCCGTTCGCAGAGAAGGTTTGGACGATCCACTGCGACGGCGCATGGTGCCATGCGGGGGCAGGCGCCGCTGCGGTTATCACCTCACCCGCCGGGGTCAAGCACAGATATGCAGCACGACTCAGCTTCGCTCTGGAATCTGACAGATGCACAAATAACATAGCAGAATACGAAGCAGTCATCCTCGGCCTCCGCAAGCTGAGGGCCCTTGGGGTCACCACCTGCATTATCAGAACAGACTCCAAGGTAGTTGCCGGCCAAGTCGAGAAAGACTATGCAGCAAAGGACCCCGCACTTATGCAATACCTCGTGGCCATCCGAAGTCTCGAGAGACAATTCAAGGGATTCACCTTGCAGCATGTGGACCGGGCCAAGAATGAAGAGGCCGACGCACTGGCCAAGGCTGCCGCCAGAGGCGAGTCCCTGCCCTCCGACGTGTTCTACCACGTCATCGGCACGCCAGCCGTCCGGAGCCCCGAAGGGCTCCAAATAACCAATGACAGCGAGGGCCACCGCATAGTCAACCTTATTATGACCGAAGACTGGCGGGCACCAATAACCCTGTTCCTACAGGGGTACTACCACCCAACCGACATCAACGAGGCCAAGCGCCTCAAACATCGAAGCCGGGACTTTGCACTGATTGAGGGACAACTCTACAAGAAAGGGGTCAGTCAGCCAATGCTTAAATGTGTCACCGAGACCGAAGGCGTCCAAATCCTGCGCGAAGTCCACAGTGGTACTTGCGGCTCTCACGCAGGGCCGAGGGCCCTAGCCGCAAAGGTGATCCACCAAGGTTTCTACTGGCCCGCAATGATCTGCACCGCAAATCGGGTCGCAACGTCCTGCGAAGCCTGCCAGAAGTTTTCTCCTCGTTCAGGCAGCCCCTCGCAATTCACAAAACTGATCGCCCACACTTGGCTCTCCAGCGCTGGGGCCTAGACATCGTCGGGCCCCTGCCCACGGCTCAGGGGAACCTTAAGTTCGCCTTCGTCGCTGTCGAATACTTCACCAAATGGATCGAGGCGAGGGCTGTTTCCACAATAACATCAAAGACTGCACAGAAATTCTTTTGGCAAAACATTGTTTGCCGCTTCGGAGTACCGTCCGAACTAACAGTCGACAACGGCAAGCAGTTCGACAGCCAAGACTTCAAGGATTTTTGCTTCTCCATTGGCACCAGGCTTGCCTTCGCCTCAGTATATCACCCGCAGTCCAACGGAGTCGTGGAACGCGCCAATGGAAAAATTTTCATAGCTGTCAAAAAGATGCTCCTCGACGAAAAAAGGGCAAGTGGGCCGATTTGCTACCTGAGGCGGTCTGGGCGCTAAACACAACTGAGTGCAGGGCGACCGGGTTCACCCCTTTCCGCCTCCTATATGGATCGGAGGCCATGACCCCACAAGAAATAAAACATGGGTCCCCGCGAACAGTTCCGTCAGCCGTCCCCGACGTGGACGAGCCCACTTCGAAGGATCTCATCGATGGAGACCGAGTCTTCGCCCTACAGGCTCTCAATAAATACCAAGCCCAGACAAAAGCATGGCGCGACCACACAGTCATCCCGAGGGAATTCAGCGAAGGGGACCTCGTACTCGTCCGAACAGCTCGGACAGAGTCCAGGGGCAAGCTGGAGCCCAAGTGGGAGGGCCCTTTCATCGTCAAGACGAAGGCTTCCCCCAGCGCTTACAGGCTCGCAACGCCAAACGGCGAAGACCTGGAGCACTCCTGGAACATCGACAATCTCCGCAAATTTTTTGTTTGACTCATCAGGGCCGATTCACCCTTGTAATTCGCGAAAACAATTTTATTCTGGCCCGCACTCTTTTCCTCCCGGGGGGTGAGGTTTTTAACGAGGCGGAGTCATGTAATATACAAGTGAAAAATCCCCCGCAAAAACCTGCGTCGAAAAAAGACCGCGCCGACGGTCTTCGACATTCGACCAAAACAAAGTCACCGCGAGGCTCAGCGCTAGCCACCCTCGCGTGCGACAACTCCGTGCACAAGTGCGAAGACTATCCGTGCAAAAGTCGCCTAAGGGTGCAGCCGGACTAGCACAATAAGTGCGAAAAATCGTAGTCTTCCGCGAAGACTATCCGTGCAGAAGTCGCCTAAGGGTGCAGCCGGACTAGCACAATAAGAGCGAAAAATCGTAGTCTTCCGTGAAGACTATCCGTGCAAAAGTCGCCTAAGGGTGCAGCCGGACTAGCACAATAAGTGCGAAAAATCGCAGTCTTCCGCGAAGACTATCCGTGCAGAAGTCGCCTAAGGGTGCAGCCGGACTAGCACAATAAGTGCGAAAAATCGTAGTCGTCCGCGAAGACTATCCGTGCAGAAGTCGGCTAAGGGTGCAGCCGGACTAGCACAATAAGTGCGAAAAATCGTAGTCTTCCGCGAAGACTATCCATGCAAAAGTCGCCTAAGGGTGCAGCCAGACTAGCACAATAAGTACGAAAAAATCGTAGTCTTCCGCGAAGACTATCCGTGCAGAAGTCGCCTAAGGGTGCAGCCGGACTAGCACAATAAGTGCGAAAAATCGTAGTCTTCCGCAAAGACTATCCGCGTAGAAGTCGCCTAAGGGTGCAGCAGGGATAGCGCAACAAGTGCGACGAATCGAAGTCTTCCGCAAAGACTATCCGTGCAACAATTGCTTAAGGGTACAGCCGGACAAAGCTTAACAAGTGCGAAAACGACTACACCAAACTGTCCGCACAAAGACCGACTGCATGCGCACCAGACCAACATAACAAATACACCAGACCACGTATGTAACGCCTTCGCGAACATAACCGAGTGTGCGAAGGCACACAACCTCATCATACAAGCCATTACACATGTACAAGCGAGGGCATCACACTCTACATCGGCTCAACCTTCGGGATAATTTCCATCTCCCTATAGTTAAATAACATTATCCTAAGCTCCTCACCCGTGAAAAGACTTCGCAACTCCCCCTCACCCGCACTCACAGCGGTCGGCAAAGACAACAGTTCCTGCCTGCCAGCCCTACTCACACGAAGCCGACCGCCGTCCGCCCCACTCACTCTACGCTTCGCAACCGCCCTTCGCCGCCTATGCCCAATACTCGGACCAGGCACAACTTCAACTTCCGCAGCTTGCGGCGAAGCCTCCGCCGCTGCCACATCCAAGGCCGCAAAGTAGTCCAAGTCCTCATCCGACGACTCCTCAGTCCACTCAACCGAGCTCCCAGAGTCACCAAAATCAGAAAACTTAGATGCAGACCCATCCGATTTATTACCATCATCCACGGTCGAAGCCGCCAAAAAATTAGTAGTAGCGGTTGCGTGCGCAGGCCCAAAATCTTGAACCTGCGCAGCAACCAAGATTCAGCAACATATCCAAAATTCCCTAACTACCCACACCGACTACGCCACCTGCGAAGACACGGCCATCGCGGGACCCTCCACTGTCGGCTCCGCCGCCACCTTCACAGGATCCTCAGCCCTCGGCGCGGCAGTTGGCGACGGGCCTCCGCCGGTCGCAGTGGCTGCGGGGACATCAGGAACGCCTTCGGCGGCTTCCGGGGGCGGCTCCAGGGCGGCCTTGGACACAGCCGCCGTCGGGATCGGCTCCGGCTCAGGCAGCTCGCTGTTCAAAGCCCCGAAGTCATCCACCCTCTCGCCACGCGCCGCCTGAGACACAACACACAAATTCAACAAACCCATACACAGCCCACATTCAACAAACACCAAACAAAAGCCAAACATTACCTGACCCCTCGCCGTCTCGGCCCGCTCCCTGACCACCTCCCGACCGTGGGGGCCCCACATCCGGTCGTAGAGGGCTCCCGTGGATTCCTTCACCACAGGGTCCTCAACCTTGTAGATATCGCGCTCGAAGTCCTCATCAGCTTGGTCGAAGACCTCATAGTGCCGGCACCCTTCACGAGAGAGCGCGTTCATCGCCCCCTCGTAGGTGACCAGGGAGGCATATGACATAAACCCCTCCACGATGGCGGGAAGCGCCACCAGCTCCTCCTGTATCCACTCAAGGCAGCAAAGTCCGGGCTCTCGGTCCGGCACTTCGAAGTCAGCGGTCCGCACGCCCAGCTCATGGTATGAATCCATAAGCTGTTTGCGTGTCCGCTCAGCCTCCGAGCGCGTCGAGGCTTCGGCCCTCTCCACACGAGCCTGCAGAGCGCTGAGCCGCTCCTCCAACTGCTCGGCGCGCTGCTTGGCAAGACTGCCCTCCGCCCGCGCCAAATTGGCCTCCGCCTGCGCAGACTGCGCCTTGGCGAGGGCCTCATTGGCCTCCCTCCTCTCCTCCGCCAGTTGGCGCCGGAGGTCAGTCTTCTCACCCTCCAGCACGGCCACCTTGTCCGCCAGCTTGCGGCATTTACTGTCGGCGGCCGACTTTTCCCGGACGGCGTCAGCATGTTGCGTCCGAAGTCTCTCGACTTCGGCAGACACAACTGCCGTGAGGGCCCCGACGCCGCGCGGTCTGCGAAGTCAGCCGCCTGCAAGCCACACATAAGGCCGCAGCCCCAACGAAGCCGGTAAAAACTGAAGTCTAGCTCAACGTACCTGACTTAGTGCCTCCTTCATCTCCTTCAGCCGGCGGGACACAGCACCCGCCTCGTCCCTGATAGCAGTGAGTGCCGGCATCTCGCCGCCGGCACTAAGAGCACCGCCCTTCGCCTTTGGCACTACAGCAGCCGCCGTGGTTGCCGCGGCAGGCGGAACAACAACAAGTTGGCCTTCGTCCGACCCTGCGACGTATCAACAAATTATAAAAAAAACTCGAGCCAACGACTTACCAACAAGATAGTCGTCCACACTAATGTCGGTGGCGAAGTCGGCGACGCGCTTGCCCGGCGGCGGCAACTCTCGGGCCGCCTTCGCGGCCTCCGGCACCCTGCTGGACGCAGGGGCAGCCTTCGCAGACTTGGAGCCACCGGCGGTAGCAGCCTTCGCAGCCTCCGGCGCCCGGCTGGATGCAGGGACGACCGACTTCGCCGCCAGCGGCGGCTGGCCTCCGCCGGGGGCAGTAGCCTTCACAGCCCCCCGCTGCCTCTTCGGCCTGGCCTCATGAAGCCTGACGACCGCCTGGCGCTTCTGTGCAGCTCCCTGACGATCCTTGTCCATCACTGCCGACACAACAGCAGCAATATTCCGCCCGTAAGGAAACACTTTCCAATCACGAACCATGCGAGATGTAAAAAAGTCTTCGCCGGCCGCGCGGGGGATAGGAACATTCTTAGGCCACCAACACCCGGTAACCCTCAGCATCCGCGCCGAAGACTCCCGGAGCTCGGGCGAAGACATCCTTCCCCCCGGGGCCACGCATGTCCTCATCAACTCCCTAGCAAATCCATCGGAAACCCCAAGTCCTCCCATAGCAGTACCTAGTTTCCTCTTCTTAGAGGACGGGGCGGCCGCCGGCGCGGGGTCGTCTCCAGTCTCTACCACCGGTTTCTTCCCGCGATGATCCACATCGTCTTGGCCGGGATAACCGCCATACAGTAGACGATTCAACTCGAAAACCCTGTTCAAGCGGTCATTAGACCCGCGAATATCCCAGCTACGCTGGCCCTCTGTCTTCGGCACGTACCGACCAACGATCCGCACCGCCCCATCCTCCGCCTCACGCACAAAGGCGGTCGGATCGCAGCTATGCAGATCCAGCGCGAAGGCGGGACTTCGCACCAGCTTCCCACCATGGGAAGGCATCCGGCGAGGGCATACTTCGCCCAACGCCCAGCCATGCGCCAAGGGCCAGACCCCGTACGCCACAAACTCCTCAACCAAATCGCGTCCGCTGCTCAGGCCGGCGGCGCACCGAAGGGCCCCTTCGTCCGCATCCTCATCCGCCACTTCAAACGACGGGTATGCTGAGTAATAATGCGAGCACATCTCAGACACGGGGAGCCTCGGCTGGTCTTCGATTGTGCCCTCCGCGACGTAGAACCAAAACTCATGTCAGTTGCCCCACTTGTTGCGGGCGCAAGGAACCAACTCAACTACCTCCATCGAGGTCTTGCCGGTCTTCGGCGTAAATGTACAGGACCCAAACTGGGCAACTTCATTTCCGATCATCCTCTTTTGCCAGTGCAGGCAATAGTACTTCGCGAAGACTTCGACTGATGGCTGTCCGCCGTACGAAGTCGTCGCCCAGACATACTTCGATAGAGCCACCACGGCATTCGGAGTCAGCTGATGGATCTGAACGTTAAATCTGCGCAGGACTTCTCCAACAAATCGGTGCGCAGGCAGGCGGAGACCAGCGGCAAAGAACGCCTCGAACACAACCAACTCGCCTTCCGGCTCGGGGACTTCCTCCGTCCTCGGGACACGAGCGACTCCGCCGCCAAAGTAACCAAGCCGCTGCATATCTTGCACGCGGACCGACGACATCCGCGACACACCAAAATCCACCATATCGCCGGCGCGCAACTCCTCCGCCGCCACAGTACTCAGCGTTTCCTCAGGCGACGCGTCGGCCGGCGCCATAGCAGCAGCAGAGGAAGAAGAGGTCGGCATCGCTACGTACCGGCGGCGGCGGCGGGCGGTCTGCTTCACTCGAGCCAGATCTCCGACGAACAAGAGCAAGGAGGGCAGACGAGCAGCAAGACGGTGGAAAAGGCGGCTAGGGTTTTCACGGAGCGCGGAAAGATAAAGTTCAAACCGCGCTGCCCCCCGCTCCCTTTTATACACAGGGTGCAGCGCTTCGGGAAACCCGAAGTCCAACAGTACGGTGTCAATCAACGGTCATGTCAAAAACCCCCGCGGAACCACTTCGAGCGAGGGCAGCGTCTCCGCCATCTAGCGACGTCTTCGGCACCAGATGACTTAGTCGAACTGGTCCCTCGGAGGGCAAATGTTGGGGCGAAGGCAAAGACGCCACCCTTCGCTCGAGGCCTTCGCCGTAGTCGTTGGTCCAACGGAGACAAGACAACGGGCAGGGACACCCTTCGCCCCATACGACATCGGACGAAGACCTGTGACGAGGTCATCCCACCGTGCGGCCTCGTCCAGCATGGAGGCCCACGTGTGATCCGGCCCATTGTAATAGGCCCTGCGTGGCCGCCGCGCGTTACGGGCCTAATTTGTAAAGGCATCCCTGTAATTACAGTCTGTAACCCCGCTTTATGGGAATATTCTGGGGATAACCTAGGTGTCTGAGGGCACATGCGTCCTTAACACAGGACGCTGGGCGCTTAGATACCTATAAATACCCCCGCATAGTGCCCTTGAGAGGCTAGATTAACAGAGCTATTGCCATCTTGCGCGAGAACCCTGTTTACGTCACTACACACCCCCGTTGGATCCCCTTGCGACAGAGAGCAAGTTCCAACAGTAACCCACTGAACCATTTCTCGATTCCTTAAGCGCATAGCCTCTACATCACCCAGGGGAGCTCCTCGTGCACCTTGATTGAACCCTATCGCCGTGGTTTGGCCGGAGCAGGTGCCACCGACGACCTCCGCCGCCTGCGCTCGTGGCCAGAGCTGCTCTAGCCACCTCCGACGCCGACCCGCACACCGACGTGAACGCCGTGAACTCCCCGACGTCACCGACCACCCCACCGGAGCTCTACTGCCGCCGGTGGGCCTCATCACCGTGATCCTTGCCCCGGTTACTATTCCAGCCAGCCAAGGATCGTAGGTTAGATATAGGATAAGTTCAGGGGGTTATGCGTAAGGTCAGTGCCTCATGCGAATAGTAGACCGAGGGATGATTTGTGAGATAAGAGGGGGAAGAAAACCCAGGGACTTCAGCGTAAATCTGTTTTTCTTTTCCCATTTCGAATTTACTTTTCTTTTAAATACTGCAGAGAACTTGATAAATACATAACTTGAAGAATACTCATCCAAATTTAGTCAAACCAATTTTGCTAGACTTTGTGAAATATAAACTATCAAGCAAAAATAGTAAACCCTATGGTTCCTGTAATGTTTTCTAGAGTGTTGATTTAAATAAGAAAACTGCCCAAAGCTTAATAATAAAGGAAAAGATAGAAATGTTGTTAGACCAGGGTTGAGAAAAATAGTGGAGACACTAACCTAGTAGTTACACTGTTTAAAATTAATAAACACCCCAGTATACGAGGTTAAGGAAGGTTTATTCACTAAAACTTGTTTCTGCTCAAACTTAAGAAAATAAAAAAAGGGGTTGAAAATGGAAACCAGAGGGCAACCATATTTTTCCCAGCATGCCTAAGTGATGTAGTTCACAAGAAAAATCTGTTGAACCATAGTCCAGTGAAAAGAAATTGCACTCACATTTATTCATGGAAAACAGAGAAAACTTTGAAAAGTCATAAGAAAATAATCCTAAAGAGAAAACACCCCTACCTTAGGAATGACTGCTCTTGTGTTAAGAAGAACCTAGGAAAAATACAAGTTCTATTGTTTGATACTTTTCAAATAGCAAGTTAGTTATAAGTGTCTTTTTGGCATTAAATTTAGAAAATCATAACTAAATAACCACTAAGTAACCCTCTGTGATTTTTGGCACAGAAGCATGTTATTACCCATAGATACCAGCAAAAATAACTCTTAGTATAGAACCCACACCTAGATAAGAGTTGTAGTGCAAAGTGACCCCTCTGCCCCAACTTTTGTTATTTTTGTCCAGGGCATATTCTATTTATTTTTTTACCTCAAATTTATAGGACAGATTACAGTGACCAATATTAATCCACTGCAATTTTTACAAAATTTTTGGAAAATTTGAAATCACTGTTGTAGTTCAAACCCACCTTAAGAGCATAAATAGAAAATGAAAAGGGGAATTAGTAGTGGAGATTAATGTTACCCTAACCAACCCAGCAAAACCCCTTGAGTACCTACTAAAACCTTTAAGGGGCAATCCAAGTCTTAATCCACTATGTTTGCCTCTAAGCAAAACCTCAAACCTAGGTTGCTAAGCATAAACCACTAATAGCTTCTTATAACAAGGAAACCCTAAGTTATCAACTAACTTAGTTTTTCTTCACTATGCATAATGGTTACTAAATTCTGCATATCATAGCATACATATATCTTATTCATTGCATTCGATAGATTGCAACCTCGCTGACGGAGAGTACATCCTCGTGCCGGAGCAAGGAGTTGCTTAGGAGGTAGCCCAGGATCCTGCACTAGAGCCTGCCCTCGAGGACCTGCCTGCCCCAGCTTTGGAAGGCAAGCCCCAGTTTTATGCATAACCAGTTCTATATATTATTTTATTGCACTTAATGATTGTAGGCTTGAATTGTGCACTTAAGTGTAGGAGTTGCCTGAAACCCTAGTTGCATTTAACTCAGGATTTCCTTTTGAGATGGATACTAGTATGCTAGGTCGAGTAGCTGCTTTACTAATTAGGGATCTCGGTAGAAGTCGAGTGATTTTTCCAGCACTCGCGCGAGGTCAGGAATTGGTTGTACCCACTTTCATATCATACTAATGTTGGTCTCTGGACAACAATCCATGGGGATTGGTTGTCTACGAGATGGAAATTGGAATAAGGATTAAGGTGTGGTACCGTGTGTCAAGCGTTTGAACGTACTAAGCACATGCCGAGAAATATGGTAAATCGGTAAGCCTAGTACCTGATTGAATCAGGCAGCAGACTTAACCCCTCACGTGACCTGAGACGTGGTCTCCCATTCCGGTTATGGTGGGTACAAGTGCGGTCACTGCACGACGGCAGTCGGGGTTAGTGAGGCATTGTACGCCAAGGCGGTGAGCCCTGATCTGCTGGCGGGGAATCGATGGGGACGGTTGATATGTGTGGGGACGGAGTGTCTCACCACGTCGTGTGTTTAGGTTTACCTTGCAAGGATAAAAACTCGATTTGAATCGTCTGCTTCTTGCAGCTAATGAGACTGCTTGATCCATGCTGCTACATTGAGTGACAAGTGGAAATGTGATGACTTGGCAAAAGTTGTTGATTGCTAAATGTTTGATACCATGTATGATTAGATAGGTACACATTTAGTCTTAAGAGAGACACACTAAAACTTGAAAAAGCTAAAACTTGATTTTAGACTCAGCTAGTGCTTTTGGCAAACCAAACCCCTCAGCCAAACAGCTGCATGTCTAGAGGTAGAGGAGTAGACTCCTCACACCGGGTAAGTCTAGCTGAGTATTAGTATACTCAGCCTTGCTTGTCGCATAATTTTACAGGTTCTCTGGAGGACATGGTTGCTGGAGTGACTTGGCCGTCCATCTTACCACCGGGTTGGACAGTCGAGTGGGACCCTACCTCGGCTGAGGAGGAGCCCGAGGAGTGATGGGACAGGCTTCCCCATCCCTCCATTTATTTATCATTAGTTTTATTCCACTGCATTCTGAACAATGATCACTACTTTTGCAAAACTCCGATGATGTTGTAATAAATCTAATACTCCTTAATGTTGGTTTTATGTTTTATTGTATTTGCTATGTGCCTCACCATCGAGTGAGTACGTGGTACTTGATCCTGTTAGTGGCCTCGTCGGACTAGATCCGAGGGACTGACATGTTATTCCCATTTAAGTGTGATCTAGCCTCTAAGGTGGGACTTGGGCACTTAAGTTGGAATAATTCGGGCGGTTCCACCACATTATGTATTTATTTTGTACAGAACTCCTATTATATAGTAAAGATGTGACATTCGATCCTGTGCCATGATTCATCATATGTGTGAGACTTAGTCCCAGCACACCTGGTGATTATGTTCGCGCCCGAGTTTTGGACCCCTAAAACTCGGGTGTGACAATACAAGAGCTCTAGCATTCACTCCTAGACACAATTCAAAAGATCAAAGCCTCTCCAAGTCCTAAATTCATCTCAAACACTTAGTTACTTGTGAGAGAGAGATTTTGTATTGTTTTGAGCTCTTGCTTCTTGGATTGTCTTTCTTCTTTCTCATTCTTGTTCTCAAGTGACTTGTAATCAAAGCAAGAGACACCTAAGAGTGTGGTGGTCCTTGCGGGGTCTTAGTGACCCGATTGATTAAGGAAAAGGCTCATTCGATCTATGTAACCGTTTAAGAGAGGGAAAGGGTTCAAATAGACCCAGCCTTTGTGGCCTCCTCAACAGGGACTAGGTTCTTAGGTACTGAACCTCGGTAAAACAAATCACCATGTTCATCCGCTTGTTTCTCATTTGATTTGTTTTCGCCCTCCCTCCTGGACTTGATTTTAGTTCTAACGCTAACCCCGGCTTGTAGTATGTGTTTAAAGTTGTAAACTTCAGATTACGCCTATTCACCCCCTCTAGGCGACTTTCACAAGGATCTCTCCTCCCCGACAGAGTCTGTCCCGAGAGCGAGATCCAGGCGCCGTCGCGCAAACTCCGTCTCCCCTACGCACGCACAGACCGTCTGACCACCAAACGCTGACCTTCCGGCTCGTCAGACTGGAACCTAGCCCATGTGCCAGGTCACGGATGTAGGAAATGAGTGACGCCTAAGAGGGGGTGAATTAGGACTTCTAAATTTTTTTCTAAACTAGGCCACAAATAAATCCCTAGAGCAAAACCTATGCAAATAATCAAACTAGAATGTGCAAACCGGGTTTTGTATAAGTGTTGTTATCTCTACAGCAATGGCTAAGTTTCAATCTACACTATAAAAGTATGAATACAAGATTGAAACTTAAATGCTTAATATAAATGCGGAAACTTAAAGAGCAAAGTAGAGAAGCAAACTCTCGTGGATGACGCCGGTATTTTTACCGAGGTATCCGGAACCACGCAAGGTCCCGACTAATTCTCGTTGGTGCCCCTACGCAAAGGGAAGCCCACGCGAGGGCCAAGCACCTTGGTCGAGTAACTCCGTAGAGAGCCATGGGCCTTCTCCACGTGCAAGTGGTGCTCTGCTTTCGGCTCCTCTCGGACGCTCCCCGCCATCTCCACTATCGAGCTTCCGGTCGAACCGCCGCGGGCCTCGTTCCCTCCGATACACAGTGGCGGCCGTGACAGAAACGGTTGTTATGGTCTCGCAAGACTCTCGCCCCACTCAGTACAATTACAATGGCTCACGCAAGATCCGAGGGGTTGGTGGTTTATCTAAACTCACTCAACTAACTAGGATTCACCTAGAGCAAGCGCTAAAGCGGTCTAACTAACCTAAGCACTTCGCAAAGCACCTACGCTAATCACCGAGTGATTCTATTAAGCACTTGGGTGTAAGAGCACTTGGGAATGTGTACTATATGCCTTGGTATGTCTCTTGGCTACCCACACCTGGAAATGGCCGGTTGGGGTGTATTTATAGCCCCCAACACAATTGTAGCCGTTGGAGGAAAGCTGCTGCTTTCTGTGGTCACACCGGACAGTCCGGTGGCGCACCGGACAGTCCGGTGGCGCATCGGACAGCGCACTGTTCCTTGTCCAGTGCGCCTAGTCGTTACCCTGTCAGAGCAGGTGACCGTTGGCACCGTAGGACTTTCACACCGGACAGTCCGGACTTCACACCGGACAGTTCGGTAGTCTTCCCTCCGAGTGCCACCTGGAACTAGTCGTTGGGGCTGAGGTTCCAGGTGCACCGGACAGTCCGGTACTCCACGCACAGACAGTCTGCAGGCAACACACATCTTCATTCTTGGATCTTCTTAATGTCTTCTTTTGAGGTGTTGGTTTCTTCAATTCCTTAGTCCAAGTAACTCTAGCATCCTGTGAACTACAAACACAAACACTAAGAAACTTATTAGTTCACAGATTGTGTTAATCATCAAACACCAAAACTCAATTAGCCAAAAAGCCCGGGGTCCATTTTCCTTACAATCTCCCCCTTTTTGGTGATTGATGACAACACAACCAAAGCAAGCAAATAATACAAGTATTTGAATGAAAATATGCAATCTACTTGCTAGGATGCATGTTTGTCCCCTCAATGTAATATTATGGACTTAAGCCTCCCCCTAACTCCATAATTCACTTACTTCCTATTTTGGACCAAATAATCAAAACCACTTAAAAAGCCACTTGCAGATTTTTAAAATTTTAAATTGGTGGTGTTTGGTGTTTGATACATTTTTCATTGCTTTGGTCCCTAAACTTCTCCCCCTTTGGCATCAACCATCGAAAAGGAAGACATTAAAAGCATGTAGGAAGTAAATAAAATTTACCCTCATAAAGAATTTTGTCAATTGATACCAATTGTAGAATACTAATTTAAACCATATGTAGGGTATCGGTTGAACCATCAAATAGTTACTCCCCCTAAATGAGTGTTCTCTTTAGAAAGAAATTTCTCCCCTTTTTACAAACGAAGAAATACTCCCCCTGACAGAGTCTTCTACTTAGGAAAAAGCATGTGAAAATTAGAGGTGCAAGACATGATTTGATTAGACTAACTTCCTTATGCATAGGTAACGGAATATGATTTAACCACTTATGCATGAATAGCAACATGGAAGTATAAGATATGAAAATATATTCTAACCAAATATTGGAGAAGACATGTAAATGATACTAAATGTAGTCTCAAAGATACCGATTGAAAGTCAATGGCGGACCAATTGAAAACCAATGGCAGGCTTGTGAGACATGAGAGTTCTTGGAGATTTTACAGTGGAAGATTGTTGTCTTTCTC
The DNA here is from genome assembly GCF_902167145.1 of Zea mays. NCBI lineage: Eukaryota > Viridiplantae > Streptophyta > Magnoliopsida > Poales > Poaceae > Zea > Zea mays. The sequence goes on from NC_050103.1 coordinate 27,803,566, forward strand.
CGAGGACTTCATTTTCCTTACAATGAGACTATCACAAGAAATAGACTTGAAAGAGGTGTTAGTCTCAAAGTCTTAGATTATAGAGTAACCTTTCCCTGAAAGTGTGAATACAAGTTTTGAATACTTGTAGGAGACATGCACTTTGACTTGATATCAAGAGGGGCGATTTATCTATAATCCGAACTTTGGCACATATAAATTAAATGATACAATTTGTAGAATATGAGTGTTCTACCACTTGTAACAAAAAATATCAATTGATGTATCATTTACTTTGGAGTGATATAAAAGCTATGTGCCATGCTTAAATAAACATTTTGAACCATGTAGATTTGCTTAAATGTATGAATTGAAAACAAGCAATCCTACCATGAGATTCACCTAGTATGCATGTATTTAAATAAAAGTAAATATCAATTGCAATACTGGGCATGAAAGGTAAACTAGATATAAAATAAATAGATACACATATCTAAAATAAGAAATATAGTAAATCTAGTTACCTTTGTCATGGGTGGGGAAATTTGGGTCCAAAAGTACTCACTAACCTACTTGGAAATAAACTTGATCCAAAATGATGTATCCCATGATATACATCCCAACTTTGCCAAGTCTCCAAATTTCCCGTAGTCCTTCGAACTACTCACTTCCCTCTCGGGATCCAAACCTTCTTGGTGCTTTTCATGGTTGAAATTATTTTCTTTGGCACCCAGATGTGTTTGGCTCCCTTTTCTTTGTTGGCTTGCTTGTTGGCCTTGATTGCTATCACCTTTCCATTCTTTTTCTTTTTGATCAAATATGGTGTAGCAGCCTTTTTATCCATCCTTTTGATGTAGGTGTTGGAGATTTTGCTTGATGGCTTTTGCTTGAGCTTTTGCTTATCCCTGGTCATCGCCTTGCATTAGAAAGACTTGTGGCCTTCCTTGTGGCATAGCCTACAAATCACAGTTTCTCCCTCCATAGGCTTGTTCACTCCCACAGTGGTGTTATCCTGTGGAGGATGGATTTGTTTGGCTTTGTCTTTCTTGTTGTACAATGCCTTCCCAAGGCGAGCCACTTCTTGCCTTAAGTGCTCATTTTCCTTTGCAACCTCATTCGAACATGTTTCTACAACAATATTCTCAACAAGAACTTGGTTGCAGGGGTTAGAATTATCAATTAAATCAAAGCAAGAAGTAGAGGCATCTTTCTTAATAATTTCAGGAATTTCAACTAAAGATGCCGCTGGGGTGCTACCAATGTTTTCTAGCTTAGTAGTTAGCTCATTATTGTTGTTGGGGACTTGTTCTCAAATGCTAAGAGTTAAGAACAAGGCAACATGAAAAGTGTTAAATGTTAAAATCCTTCGTCCTTTAAGACATTATCTCCCTTCGGATATAATGAATTCCGGACGAAGGTTGTGAAGGAAAAAACCTTCGTAAGCACAATGAACAATGAGGAAGAATTTATATACGAAATACGAAAAATAATTTAAACATTATCATCAACTTATTTTTATTTGTATTACCATATCTACAATAACAAATTATAGATGTACCTTCGGTTTGACGGAAAGTAAGTGTACAGGCGTGATGCAAAAAGCGAATGCCAAGTCAGCGTGAACAGTACGGGAGTATTGTTCATCTATTTATAGGCAAGGGACGCAGCCCATGTACAATTACATTCATGCCCTTTACATTTGCTAATAACTCTATAGTAATTCTTCGAGGTCTAATTTGCCTTTTCATCTTTAAGTCGGTTCCCCTTTTCTGCTGTCATGCCGAAGCTTTTCTGCGCACAGCTTCGTGATCACCTAGACCTTCGTCATAATCATCTTTCGTCTTGTTCAGGCTTCGTCCTGACTGTGCTCTTATATACTCATGATTCGATTCTGAAGATACCTGCTCACATATTTCACTTGGAAAACATTGTCAAATCATGTTTTTGAGGACCTTCGGAAGCCGAAGGCCCCCAACAGTAGCCCCTCGCAATATTAATTTGCTAGAATAATAAATTCATATTGCGATATGGACGAAGGCCTTAAGCCAAAGGTCTGAAAAAACACCTTTCCTTTGCTAGAATAGCAATAGTCAATGACAAGTGGGGCCCTGCTACTTGCAACGCACTGGGCATATAAATAAGAACGCACCGCGAGCACATTTAGCATGCTTTCTTGCCGCCTGCTCTTGCCTTCCTAATTTTTAGCTCTTTGCACACCAACGCTTGCCTGGCTTTTTTAAATTTTTAAGCTTCGTCTTTGAGAGCACTTTCTTGGCATTTTCGAAGATGTCTGAAGACAAGAAAGCTGTCGTTGAGTTGAAGCTAAGCCTTTCCAAAGAGATGAATCTCGGCTTCCTTGAATCAATAGCAAAGACTAACACAGAGAAGATTACTAAGGAGATTTTAGAGGGTCTCTCTGAAGACACTGGTGATAGTGACAGCTATGATGTGGAAAGTGGTGGTGAAGATTCTGAAGATCGACCTTGGCGACCAAGCCATGCGGTTTTTGGGAAATCAAGCATTAAACAAAGCCATCTTGTCAATATGAGGGGTAGATATTTTCGGAACTTGTCTATTGTGAGGGCTGACGAAGGAGAGAAAACTTGTCCGACTCCAGAGGAGAATGAAGTCATGATATTCCGAAGCTTCTTAAAGGCTGGACTTCGGTTTCCCTTGAGCAGTTTTGTCGTGGAAGTTTTGAAGATATTTGAAATCTGCCTCCATCAAATTACTCCTGAAGTAATCATAAGGATGGGCATCTTCATATGGGCTGTGAAGAGTCAAGGTTTTGAGCCAAAGGCCAAAAGTTTCTGTAGCATGCATGAGTTATTATATGAGACAAAACCTTGGGGTAAAGAGCAATACCATAACAATTTTGGCTGCTACAGCTTCGGCGCCCGCTCTGGGTCGAGCTGTCTCGTGCCAACTTTTTGGAGGAGATGGCCTGGGGACTGGATAAAGGAATGGTTCTATGTGAAGAACGATTTGAAGACGCGAAAAGATATTAAAGATATCATTATGCGCCCTATTTGGCAGCGCTTCGGCCTTCGGAAGCCGAAGGTGGAAATTGACGAAACAGTCGAAGAATGCCAGAGGGCCTTCGGCGTGGTTTGTTCTTTCATCGGGACAAGGGATTTAATCCAAGAACACATTGCCTTTAGAGTATGGCCACTTGCAGAAAAGTGGGAAATGTCGAAGGAAACCGTCAGCGAACCCAACGAAGGTGGACTAGTTAGGTTAAAATTCACCTTCAAATATGGAGATAAATTCGTCGAGCCAGATGATGACTGGCTGAAAAGTATTGAGGCTATAAGCGATGAGCTGCTTGGGCCATACTAGAAGGCAGAAGATACTGCATTGTCCGCAGCCTTCGGAGGCCGGAAGAAGAAAAGACTCAACCGAGTATTTGATGCCATTGGGTTCGTGTACCCTGACTACCGTTACCCAACACAGGGTCAGAAAAGGAAAAATACTGCTTCAGCGAAGGAAGTTGCTTCAGCCGCTCCCAGTGAGCCAGCGCCGGAGAGGAAAAAGATAAAGGTTCTTACGCACCGGCCACGCTATATTGAACCGGCCACAGTGCCTGAATTTGTCGGTGAAACCTCTTCGGCCACCGAAGCTAAGGAGACAACTCCCCTTCCGAATGTTGATGAGTCAGACATAATGCCGGAAATAGAGAAAATAGAAGAACCGAAGGCTACAGAAACAAGGACATATGAAATTTTAAGTCCTTCAGCAAAAGTTGAAGCACCAAAAAGCCAAAAGGGTCCAGCAATGACCCCCAAAAGAAAAAGGATGGTTAATGTACTGGATGTTTTGGAGACAACAAAGTCTTCAAGCACTACTCCGAAGAAAATTGTTGAAACTTCCGAAGTGCAAATTAAAACTTTTGGTGCCGAAGGTTCAAAGCACCAAGCTGAGACTGAAGCTGGGCCTTCAGAGCCCGCCAAGGTGAAATCCTTGGAAGCCAAAGAAACAGAAACAACAGAACAAATTTTGGCTGAAGAAACTGGCACTATCGCCCCCAAAGCATTTTCTGAAACTTTCGATTATATTTTACGACATGCTTCGGGGAAACAGTTGACTGAGAAAGAAAAGCAAGAGGCTCAGTTTTATGCCCAAAAACTGAAATATCCAAAGGGGGCGTTGATATTCAACGACAGCGGAGAAGAAGACTTCTTGTATTGTCTCCCTGACAGCAAGGAGATTTCTGTCTGTTGGGAGATGAGCAAGAGCTTCGGATTCTCAACATTAGAAGACGGGCTCTCGGTGTTATCAAAAGACGAGCTGGCCGACAGCTTGGCGTACAATAGCTTAAAGGTGCAAAAATGAGGTCTTTGTATTATTTCTTGAAACCAAAATTTTTCATTTGCTTAAACTTATTGACACACACACACTTTTTTGCAGGGCCTTATACTTAGCAATGCCCTCAGGGCTCAAAAAGATGCTGAAGACGAAGGGTGTGTTATGGCCCTAAGCAACCTTCATTCCGAAGTAATTGAACTAAGGAACGAAGGTCTCGAAAAAGATAAAATATTACATTCATTGGTGAATAGAATAAAAGAAGACGAAGATACTTTCAAAGCTCAAGTTGAGGCTCAGAAGCGTGAAATTGAAGATCTTCGGAAGCAACTAGCCAGAGCTAAAGAGGAACGCACACTTGAAGAAACAAAACGAGAAATTAGTGAACAATGGGCAAATCATTTGGAAAAAAGCGTTGAAGAGCTTCGTGCATCCAAGAAAAGGTGCTATGAGAAATCCATAGAATGTGTTAAAAAAATAAGAACCAGCTTCGCCAGCGTTGGCGTATTTTCAAGTGAGGAGAACTTCATAAGGGGTGAGCCCGAAGGCCCAATTGGATGGATTAGCCACGAAGCTGAAGCTTTTGAAGAAATTTTGAATAGTCGTGGAGACATATGTGCCTTTTCGGGTGCCAGGGGGATTGCTACTATTTTGGAGAGGAAAGGCTGTGGCCATGTGAAATTCTTGGCACAATCTGAAGCCGCCTTATCCCCTGAAGATATAAGAGACCCCTCGGCCGAAGCGAGCCTGGTCGGTGGAAAATTTTTCACCGACATCTGGGACAATGGTGGCCGGGAAATGGCCCAAGAAATTATACGAAAAAGCGAGAAAGGCATTCATGACACTAGAAAAGTGGCAGAGGCCGCTGAGAAAAGTGCGGATCTCGAAGGGCAAATAGGTATTGACTAGTGATTTTTGGCTCTTTGTTGTAATTTTTTGATTTCGAACTTGTTTACGCTTTGTAACATAGCCGTACTTTCTCCTCCCTCAGAGCCTGTCGAGCCATCGGCGGACCCTCACGTGAAGGGGGACAACGAAATTAGAAAAATGGCTGAAGCCATCATGGATAAAGTTGTTGATCAGCTACTAAACGAAGCTGCAGAAGTAGTTCTAAGGGAAGATTAGATATTATTGTAAAAACATCTAGAATGTAATGTTTGTTGAGGAACATGTGTAATATTTTGTAACTTTGAATGTAATATATAAGCTATTTATGGTTCTATTCTTTACGATGCATGAAACTTCGCATACATACCGTTTTTGAGCCTTCGGCGAAAAAACACCTTCCCTTCTTTTCATGCTTCGTAAATAATATCCGTGTTCGCATAAAATCAGTAACCAATCCACGTAAAATCAATAACCAATAGATCTTTTCATTTCAGAGTTTGACGAAGGTATAGTTCTTCAATAGCTATTTTTGTGCCCTGGCACTACTTCTTTGAAACAATCTTCGAATATCAATACTGAGACCCCCTTCTTGCGTCGTTGATGCAATATGATGTATGATGTTATGCTATGAAAATGATGTGATGATGTGATGTTATGCAAAATGATATTTGCCGAAGATCGACGTTTTTTCACTACAAGCCTCCCTTAGGAGCTTCTTCGCCTTTTACTTCAGCGGAATCAGCGTTTATTTTTCGCTGTAAGCCTCCCTTAGAAGCTTCTTCGCCTTTTACTTTCAGCGGAATCAGCATTTATTTTTCGCTGTAAGCCTCCCTTAGGAGCTTCTTCGCCTTTTACTTTCAGCGGAATCAGCGTTTATTTTTCGTTGTAAGCTCTGCATTCCCTTCGGAACGACTTTTGAGCAGAAAACTTACGCTGCGCTCCCTTAGGAACGACTTTTTGTTATTTCGAAGATTCACCCCGTAACCATAAGTTCTTATGCTTCGGCAACTTTTTGGACTCCGTTATTCTGTGGAGAAGATATATTTGTACTATAGCAAAGTCGAAGCTATTACAAGAAATTGAAAACGACAGGAAAAACACTTAGACTTTCAATAATTGTTCCTTATTAAAAATAAAATGATACTAAATGCAAAAACTGCTGCCGAGGTAGGATATTTGTCAATAAATGTGCTTCGATTCTGGCACAGTACTATTGACTGTGCGAGCTTCGGACTCTTCTCTGAAGTCTCGTTGGTGTTGAGTATGCTGACTCCCTTCTGGCTGCTGGCCTCGTTGCATTGGTGGTGGAGGTGGAAGCTGTTGCCAAGATGCCTGAGATTGACTTGCCGAAGCAACAGAAGCCGCAGGGTGGTTACCCACATACTCTGGGATATAAGGCGAGTGGTACGAAGCAGTATGCATGACTTGCTTCGGCTGGGTCTGTTGGGCTGCAGCTTCTGCTATTTCTTTTTGTTTCTGGATGGTGACATGACACATCCTGGTGGTGTGGCCCTTGTCCTCACCACAGAATAAGCAATAAATTTTCCTTGGCTGATCCCCGAATCTTCCTCCGAAGCCCCTGGCACCTCTGCCCCTTGGAGCTGGAGGCCGAGGATAACTCTGTTGCTGCCCCGAAGCCTGGGAAGCCTGGGAGGAATATTGCGGCCTTTGCTGCTGGCTTCCCCTGTCATCATTCTAGGTGGAATGAATCGATCTGACATGTCTAGGATGAAACTTCCCTCCGAAGCACCTGGCTATTTCGGAAAATCTGTAAGCTTCCTCCCTTCTCTGTCGAGACTCATTGTCAGCGCGGATGTATTCATCCATCTTCTGAAGCAATTTCTCCAGAGTCTGAGGGGGTTTCCTGGCAAAGTATTGGGCTGAAGGTCCCGACCGAAGCCCCTTAATCATGGCCTCAATGACAATTTCATTGGGCACTATTGGCACTTGTGCCCTCAGGCGTAAGAATCTTCGGACATACGCCTGAAGATATTCTTCATGGTCTTGGGTGCACTGGAATAGGGCTTGAGCAGTGACCGGCTTCGTTTGAAACCCTTGAAAACTGGTAATCAGCATATCCTTCAGCTTCTGTTATGATGTCATTGTTCCTGGCCGAAGAGAGGAGTACCAGGTTTGTGCAACATTCTTGACAGCCATGACGAAAGATTTCGCCATGACTGCAGTATTGCCACCATAGGAAGATATTGTTGCTTCGTAGCTCATCAGAAACTGCTTCGGATCTGAGTGGCCGTCGTACATGGGTAGTTGAGGTGGCTTGTAGGACGGAGGCCAAGGTGTAGCCTGCAGTTCTGCTGACAGAGGGGAAGCATCATCAAAAGCAAAATTTCCACGATGGAAATTCTCATACCAGTCATCTTCGTTGAAAAAGCCCCCCTGATGAAGCTCTCTGTGCTGGGGCCTTCGGTTCTGCTCATCTTGAGTAAGATGGCAAACTTCTTCAAAGGCTTCGTCTATCTGCCTTTGCAGGTCAGCTAGCCTAGCCATCTTTTCCTTCTTCCTTTGCACCTGTTGATGAAGCATCTCCATATCTCTGATCTCTTGATCCAATTCGTCCTCTTGAGGCGTTGGACTGGTGGCCTTCCTCTTCTGGCTTCGGGCTTCCCAAAGAGAGAGGGTCTCCTGGTTGGGGTCCAGCGGTTGCAGGGCTGCAGCCCCTGTTGCTGAAGCTTTCTTTGGCGGCATGACGAAGGTCTATGCTTGCCGAAGATGTTCGAAACTCAAAAAGTGGAAGTGAGTTCACCGGAGGTGGGCGCCAATGTTGGGGACTTGTTCGCAAATGCTAAGAGTTAAGAACAAGGCAACATGAAAAGTGTTAAATGTTAAAATCCTTCGTCCTTTAAGACATTATCTCCCTTCGGATATAATGAATTCCGGACGAAGGTTGTGAAGGAAAAAACCTTCGTAAGCACAATGAACAATGAGGAAGAATTTATATACGAAATACGAAAAATAATATAAACATTATCATCAACTTATTTTTATTTGTATTACCATATCTACAATAACAAATTATAGATGTACCTTCGGTTTGACGGAAAGTAAGTGTACAGGCGTGATGCAAAAAGCGAATGCCAAGTCAGCGTGAACAGTACGGGAGTACTGTTCATCTATTTATAGGCAAGGGACGCAGCCCATGTACAATTACATTCATGCCCTTTACATTTGCTAATAACTCTATAGTAATTCTTCGAGGTCTAATTTGCCTTTTCATCTTTAAGTCGGTTCCCCTTTTCTGCTGTCATGCCGAAGCTTTTCTGCGCACAGCTTCGTGATCACCTAGACCTTCGTCATAATCATCTTTCGTCTTGTTCAGGCTTCGTCCTGACTGTGCTCTTATATACTCATGATCCAATTCCGAAGATACCTGCTCACATATTTCACTTGGAAAACATTGTCAAATCATGTTTTTGAGGACCTTCGGAAGCCGAAGGCCCCCAACAATTGTGTATGCTAAGAATTTCCATTTTCTCTAGCAAATTTTCAATAGCTTCTTGGGAGCTAGCTAACTTAGCCTTAAGTTTTTCATTCTTTTTAATAAGGCCATCATCGGTAGCAGTGGATGGAGCACTAGACTCTAATAGCTCAATTTTAGTTGATAGCTCACTATTTAAGTTTGCAAAAGTTTCAAATTTTTCTAGCAAACCTTTATAATCATTTTGAGAGCTAATCAATTTATTTTCAAAGTTTTAAGTTGAGCTTTTTGTTTAGTGCAAACATCCTGGAAAAATTTAACGGCTTCTGCAAGCTCATCTACAGAGGGCTTTCCTCACCTTCATCATCACTACTACTTTCATCACTAGAGGATGGAATGCTTTTGTTACCTCTTGCCATAAGGCATTTGTGTGATGACCATGATGAGCGTGATGAGGACCGGTGGCTACGCGTCCTTGGTGGTTCATCTTCACTTGAAGAATCATCCCAAGTTTTGACACTTGTTAGCGCCTTGCTTTTGTTTCTCCCCATTTTGGGTTCAGCCATAGTTGGACAGTTGTCCCTGAACTGGTCCATCTCCCCGCATGCGAAGCATCCTCTCTTCCTTTGCTTTTTCCTGTCAATGTTAAAGAGAAGATCCTCTAACTGCAGAGGTACACCCATTAGATTAATCTTGTGGATCATCCCCATTACCTTTCCGACACGTCAGATTGTTTCTTCATCCTCGGAGGATGATGTGCATGGTTGATTATCTTCATCATCATCACTTTCTTATTCTTCCTCTTCTTCACTTGAGGAACTTGGAGTGGGAGCCTTCTTTTTGCCCTTCCTCTCATCACATGCAAAAGCATATGGCCTTGAGAAAGTTGGCTCCTCTCCCTGACACATTTTTCGCGACATCTCAAAAGGTGCGATTTTCCCAATCACAATGGCCGGGGTCATGGTACTCAAGTCCTCTATGTTGTGAAGGATGGTCATGATGCTCCCATATCTTTGTTTTGGTAGTAGGGAGATAATCTTTCTCACAATGTCCGCATCACCTGGCCTATTTATGCCAATATAATTGAGCTCATTGATAATTAGATTCAAACGTGAATACATGTCTCTAACAAGCTCATCATCTTTCATAGCAAAAGAATTATACTCATTTAAGACTAGGCAATGTTTTTGCTCACGGACATTGGATGTGCCGTCATGGAGCTCATGCAATTTTAGCCAAATCTCATTAGCAGTTTTCAAGGTAAATACTTGATTAAAAATATCCATGCTAAGAGATTCATACAAGCAATTTTTGGCTCTAGCATTTAAGTGAATTTCTTTTTCCTCACTCGTGGTGGGTTTCTCTGGATTCTTGGGGGTTTCATCGCGTCACAAGTGGCTCTCCAAACACCTAGATCAACGGCCTCTAGGTAACAAGCCATTCTTGCACTATAATATAGGAATTTAGTGCCGTCAAAGTGTGGTGGCCTATGGGTATCCATCCCTTCCTCTAAAAAGCGTTTGGCTCTTTTAGCGGTGAAGCTAAAACATTTCAAATGAGCCAAACCAGGCTCTGTACCACTTGTAGGAAATGGGTGACGCCTAAGAGGGGGTGAATTAGGACTTCTAAAACTTTTACTAAACTAGGCCACAAATAAATTCCTAGAGCAAAACCTATGCAAATAATCAAACTAGAATGTGCAAACTGGGTTTTGTCTAAGTGTTGCTATCTCTACAGCAATGGCTAAGTTTCAATCTACACTATATAAGTATGAATACAAGATTGAAACTTAAATGCTTAATATAAATGCGGAAACTTAAAGAGCAAAGTAGAGAAGCAAACTCTCGTGGATGACGCCGATATTTTTATCAAGGTATCCGGAACCGTGCAAGGTCCCGATTAATCCTCGTTGGTGCCCCTACGCAAAGGGAAGCCCACGCGAGGGCCAAGCACCTTGGTCGAGTAACTCCGTAGAGAGCCGCGGGCCTTCTCCACGTCCAAGTGGTGCTCCGCTTTCGGCTCCTCTCGAACGCTTCCCGCCGTCTCCACTATCGAGCTTCCGGTCGAAACGCCCGCGGGCCTCGTTCCCTCCAGTACATGGTGGCGGTCGTGACATAAACGCGATTGTCACGGTCTCGCAAGACTCTCGCCCCACTCAATACAATTACAATGGCTCACGCAAGAGCCGAGGGGTTGGTGGTTTATCTAAACTCACTCAACTAACTAGGATTCACCTAGAGCAAGCGCTAAAGTGGTCTAACTAACCTAAGCACTTCGCAAAGCACCTACGCTAATCACCGAGTGATTCTATTAAGCACTTGGGTGTAAGAGCACTTGGGAATGTGTATTATATGCCTTGGTATGTCTCTTGGGCTCCCACATTTGGAAATGGCCGGTTGGGGTGTATTTATAGCCCCCAACACAATTGTAGCCGTTGGAGGAAAGCTGCTGCTTTCTGCGGTCACACCGGACAGTCCGGTGGCGCACTGGACAGCGCACTGTTCCTTGTCCGGTGCGCCTAGTCGTTACCCTGTCAGAGCAGGTGACCGTTGGCACCACAGGCCTTTTACACCGGACAGTCCGGACTTCACACCGGACAGTCCGGTGGTCTTCCCTCCGAGTGCCACCTGGAACTAGCCGTTGGGGTTGAGGTTCCTAGTGCACCGGACAGTCCGGCGTGTGGGCACCGGATAGTCCGGTGTGCTACCGGACAGTCCGGTGCTCCACACACAGACAGTCCGCAGGCAACACACATCTTCATTCTTGGACTTTTCTTGGATCTTCTTAATGTCTTCTTTTGAGGTGTTGCTTTCCTCAATTCCTTAGTCCAAGTAACTCTAGCATCCTGTGAACTACAAACACAAACACTAGGAAACTTATTAGCTCACAGATTGTGTTAATCATCAAACACCAAAACTCAATTAGCCAAAAGGCCCGGGGTCCATTTTCCTTACAACGGACCATCCGGCCCTTGGTCGCGGACCGTCCACGCCTCCGTAGAGAGCATCGCCGCCGGTTCTCACTGTAGTGATTGGCGCCCGGATCGGCGCTGTTGGGGGTCTGCTTCGTCGCCGAAGGTCCCATAAGAAGAAACACCTTCGGAAGACTGGCACAAAGCCGAAGCTATCAATCAAAGAGCTTCGGAGTACATTTCCAAATGCACCGACTTAAAGATGAAATGACCAATCGGCCCGTGATAACTTGTATTATGATTGTAAACCTTTGTAAAGGACATGAATATAATTTCTCACAGGCTGTGTCCTGTGCCTATAAATAGATAAACAGTACCCCTGTACTGTTCACGCTCTCCTGTATTCGCTCGGGCATCACACTTGGATTTTTGCCTTCTGCCAAGCCGAAGGTATAAATGTAATTAATGTCATATCTAAATATCCAAGTTTATATAATGATGACATGTAAATGATATTATATGTTTATTCATGTTATCTTTCATGTTTTATATACTTTGTCTTTTATTACCATATACCGTGATGATGAAGGTACGTCCTTCATGACCTTCATTCGAAGATCGTTATATCCTAAGGGAAATAATGCTTCGAAGGACGAAGGATATTAACATTTAATACTTTGTGTTGCCTTGTTCTTGACTCATAGCATTTGAGAACATGTCCCCAACATTGGCGCCCACCTCCGGTGAACTCACTTCCACTGTCGAGATGATGGCTTCGTTCAACAATGAAGCTGAAGTAGCTTCGGCTACGAAGATGGTGCTCCCGATAACAGGCGGTTCATGTTCAGACCGGCCAACAAGAAGCAGAAGAAGGAGGCCCAGAGAAGGGTGCAGCATGTTGGGGTGCAGGGACCCTTCATCAAGTCAAAATGGTCCCACATCCCAATCACCTTCTCCCAGGAGGACCTTCAGCTCAAGGATTACCCTCACAATGATGCTATGGTTATATCTTGTGTCATCAAGGGATTTCTGGTCCATAATGTTCTGGTTGATACAGGCAGTGCAGCGGATATCATATTTGCTAAGGCCTTCAGACAGATGCAAGAGCCAGAGGACAAGATTCATGATGCTACACACCCTCTTTGTGGCTTCGGAGGAAGGCAGATCGTAGCACTTGGCAAGATCACAATGCTAGTGATCTTTGGATTTGTCCACAACACAAGGACTGAACAGGTTGTGTTTGATATTGTTGACATGGAATACCCCTACAATGCAATCATTGGTCGTGGGACACTTAATGCTTTCAAAGCAATTCTTCATCCAGCATACCTATGCATGAAGATACCTTCGGAACAAGGGCCTATTGCAATTCATGGAAGTCAGGAAGCTGCCAGAAAGGCTTAGGGAAATTGGGCAGACTCAAAAGCCATCCACAATATAGATGGAGCTGAAGCTTGTGAGCAGTACAAGTACAGAAGAGAGAAGGCTGCTTCGGCTGATCAGCCGAAGCCCATGCTTCTATGTGAAGACATAGCAGAGCAAAAGGTATTGTTGGGGTCTCAATTATCTGAAGAGCAAGAAAAAACTTTGATAAGGTTTTTATTCAACAACAAAGATGTTTTTGCATGGTCGGCCAATGATCTCTGTGGTGTCAACAGGGACGTCATTGAACATTCACTCAATGTCGATCCAGCCTTCAGGCCCAGAAAGCAAAGGCTTCGGAAAATGTCTGATGATAAAGCCGAAGGTGCTCGGAATGAAGTAAAAAGACTTCTCAGTGCTGGTGCCATCAGAGAAGTAAAATATCCAGAGTGGCTAGCTAATATTGTTATGGTGAAGAAGGCCAATGGCAAATGGAGAATGTGTATTGATTTCACAGATCTCAACAAGGCCTGTCCGAAGGATGAATTTCCATTACCAAGGATAGACTCTCTTGTGGATGCAGTAGCTTCTTCAGAACTTATGAGTCTTCTGGATTGCTACTCAGGATATCATCAAATATGGATGAAGAAGGAGGATGAGCCGAAGACTAGCTTCATAACTCCTAGTGGCACCTATTGCTATCTTCGGATGCCTGAGGGGCTCAAAAATGCTGGAGGCAGTTTCAGCAGGATGACGGCCAAGGTCCTTCATTCCGAGATAGGCAGAAATGTCCTAACTTACGTTGATGATATCATAGTAAAAAGAACGAAGCAAGAAAATCATATCACTGATCTGTAAGAAACATTTGCTAATTTCAGACAAGCTGGTCTGAAATTAAATCCTGAAAAGTGTGTCTTTGGAGTGAAGAAGGGTAAGTTCCTTGGCTGTCTGGTTTCAACGAAGGGGATTGAAGCTAACCCAAGCAAGATTGAAGCCATCCTTCGAATGGAACCGTCGAGCACAAAGAAGGGGGCCCAACGGTTGGCAGGAAGACTGGCTTCATTGAATAGATTTACATCTAGATCAGCAGAAAGAAACTTGCCATTCTTTGAAATACTAAAGTCAGCCGAAGTCTTTCAATGGGGCCCAGCTCAACAGAAAGCCTTCGAAGAGCTGACGCAATACTTGATTGATATAACAACATTAACTCCACCTGCGCCATGAGCTCCGTTACTATTGTATGTGGCAGCTTCGCACTCTGCAGTAAGTGTGGCGCTTGTGCAGGAGAAATTGGAAGGACAAATCAAAAAGCAAGCCCCAGTATACTTTGTCTCCGAAGTTCTAAGCTTAACAAAGAAAAATTATACAGAATTGGAGAAGGTGTTGTATGCTGTCTTAATGGCCTCTAGGAAGCTTCGGCATTATTTTCAAGCATTCCATATAATTGTTCCTTCATCACAACCTCTGAAGGATATCATGAGGAACAGAGAAGCTACTGGAAGGATTGGAAAGTGGGCTGCGGAACTCAACGAATTCAGCATTGATTATGTGCATAGATCCTCAATTCAGTCCCAGGCGTTAGCAGACTTCATCGCTGACTGGACGTCAGGGGCTCAGGAAGAAGAAGCAAATAAAGATGTCGAAGCTTGGACAGTGTTCTGCGACGGTTCCTGGGGAACCTTTGGGGCAGGTGCGGCTGCTGTTTTAGTTGCACCTTCCAAAGTCAGAACATGCTATGTAATAAGGCTTGATTTCAGCTGTACAAATAATATTGCTGAATACGAAGCTTTACTTTTGGGGCTTCGGAAGTTAAAGCAATGGGGATAAGAAGGGCGATCCTTAAAACCGACTCCCAAGTTATTTCTGGTCATATTGACAAGAGTTGTAAGGCAAGAGATCCAAAGCTTGAGAAATACCTGGACACAGTTCGAAGGCTTGAAGCTTCATTCGAAGGGTTTTCTGTTAAGAATATTCCATGAGGAGAAAATGAGCACGCTGATCTGTTAGCCAAGTCAGCAGCACAGGGGCTGCCTCTACCTTCGGAAGTATTTTTTGAAACAATAAGAGCACCTTCGGTGGAACTTCTCGAAAGAGCAGTGCTCATTATATCTCCTGTTCATAGTGAAGATTGGAGGACTGAGATTATATCTTTCCTCCAAGGTAATTGCCTTTCAGATGACGAAGCTTATAATAAGAGAATAGAGGCAAGAACAAGACCATATGTAATAATAGAAGGAGAGTTATACAAACATGGAGTCTGCTCTCCACTTCTCAAGTGTCTATCCAGAACCAAAGGTATAGAGCTGATGAAGGAAATACATGCAGGCTTGTGTGGGTCTCACATTGGATCTAGACCTTTGCTGGGGAAGGTCTTCAGACAAGGATTTTATTGGCCGAAGGCGGCTTCGGATGCAACGGATCTGGTTCAAAAGTGCGAAAATTGTCAAAAATGTGCAAGAGACCAGAAACAACCTTCATCGCTAACCTAGCTAATACAACCAACCTGGCCATTGCAAAGATGGGGCCTGGATTTGTTAGGTCCACTTCCACCAGCACAAGGCAATTTAAGATATGTTGTGGTGGCTGTAGAATATTTTTCTAAATGGATTGAAGCGAAACCTTTGGCCACAATAACTTCGGTCACAGTCTAGAAATTCTTTTGGCAAAACATTGTTTGTCGCTTCGGCGTACCAAAGGCTATAACTGTGGACAACGGGACACAGTTTAATGCCGAAGCTTTCAAGGAATTATGTGATCAAATCAGCACGAAGATTCATTTTGCGTCAGTCAGATATCCAGAGTCAAATGGACTTGTCGAAAGAGCAAATGATATTATAATGATAGGAATAATGAAGTTAATTTTTAATCAACCTAGAGGAAAGTGGCCAGAAGAGTTGATTAAAGTGGTGTGGACCCACAATACAACTGTATCAAGATCAACAAGTTTTACGCCATTCAAGTTATTATTTGGTGACGAAGCTATAACCCCAGAAGAAGCTAAAACGGGGTCAATAAGAACAACAGCTTCGACTGAAGACGAAGCTGATTATCATGTGGCAAAAGACACTATAGAAGGGGTCAGACTTCAGGCTGTGGAAAATATAAATAAATATCAAGCCGAAACAATAAAATGGCGCGACAGAAAAGTCCGACTGAAAAATATCAAGCCAGGGCATTTTGTGCTTCGGAGAGTGGCTAATCCGGACATAGTAGGCAAACTACAGCTGAAGTGGGAAGGACCTTTTCTGGTAGTATCTTCGTCAAGGCCTGGTTCTTACAGATTAAAGGATATGGATGGCAATGACATTCCTAGATCTTGGAACGCGGATGAGCTTCGACGGTATTATGTATAGATTGATGTAATCTTTTTTATTTTTTCTATGGCACACTTTTCCTTTCCAAAGGGGGAGAAAGGTTTTTAATGAGGCCACAGTTTGTAATTTTTCCTTTCTTATTTAGCTCCATGAGAGCAAAATCCCCCAAAATATGTAAATGTAAAATCTGAGCATGCACCATCGAGTGCAAAGAAAAAGAGAAAACTGGGAGAAGCTCGAAAGTCGTCCCTAAGGGGATGCAGAGCATGACGAAGCTACAAAAAGCCGTTCCTAAGGGAGCGCAGTGTAAGTTTTCTGCTCAAAAGTCGTTCCTAAGGGAATGCAGAGCCAAATACCGCCGAAATATAAGGCAAAGCACGAAAAGTCAATGCGAATACCGCCGAAATAGAAGGCAAAGAAGTTCAAAAGACGTCCTAAGGGGATGCAGAACTTACACCGAAAAATAAGCGGTGCAGCAGAAAAATAAACGGCAAAGAGATTTCAGTCATTCCCAAGGGAATGAAGGTTATGGATGAAGCTTCGTATGTGTGTGTGTTTGGGCATTCATTTGCACGATACATTACATCATACAGTGCATTCATAAACATTCATTTAGACATACATAGGATCATCATCATACCATACAGATACAGACAGTTGCTTTGGCTCTAAGCATACAGCTTCAAAAGCAGATTCATGCTTCGTTGCGTACGAAAAGAAGGGAAGGTGTTTTTCGCCTTCAGCTCAAAAAATACAAGTTTCGTCCACATCAAAGCATTCCATACATCGATGGAAAGGTAACAACATATTACAAGGTATGAACAAATTTACATAGTAGAATCTGATTCTTAAGTTACAATATTCTTTATAAAGGTTAATACAAGAGCTTTCTTAGAATTTTTTCCACAACTAGGTATTTGAGCTTCATCACCATCTGTTGAGCTTCGGTTGTTTGCTAAGCTTCGGTTCTGTATTCTTCGGCTTTGTCATCCTGTACATATCAAAACATTATAAGGAAAATTCAAATTTTGAGGAAAAGATAAGCACAAGGTATGATTTTATTTATCGGCTTGAGGTGACTTTGAGCTTCGTCACCAGCTAGGCTTCGCCCACCCTTCGTCCAGATTTGCTTTATAAATTTGTTTCCTATGCTTCGAGCAAGGCTGGGGATATCAGTCAAATCTGCTGGTGATAAGATGAAGTTTGGTCTATTAACAATTTTCCCATGCGTGCAACCAGACTTCATGAAGGCAACAGCTGTGCCCCGAGAAGCTACCAGGGCACAGAAATCACCGTGTCCGTCTATAACTTCATCAAGAGCATCAACTTCGCCATCAATGTGTTCGAAGGTCCCTGGCAGGTCTTCAACCGAAGGACTGAATTTCTCAGAGCTAGCTCCAACCGAGTTGAAGACCTGCTTTAGCCGCTGCATGCATCGGTTGCTGAACTCTAGACATTTATCTTGAAGCTATTTTAATGATTTTTTGCAAATTTGAACTTTTTTCGACCTCAGCTTCAAACTTCGTATCAAATCTCTGCTTTTCTTGTTTGAAGCTTTCTGATTTTGAGAGAAGCTCCTTATCCAACTTTGCAATCTTGGCTTCAGCTTCTGCCAGTAAACCTTCCATTGTTTGAAGTTCGAAATCTTTCTTTTCAAGAGCAGCTGCTTGATCTTTTATTTTGCTTTCTAAACCTTCAATTATAACTTCATGCTTTTTATCTTCAAGGTCCTGTTGCATCCTCAAAGCTTTACTCAATAACATACTCTGTACAAGAGCAACCTTCGTTAGAAAACATCTTCGTTGTTAAAAATAATGAAAAGTTGAAAAGTTTTTACCTTGAAGTTAGAATAGAATAAACTACCGACAATATGCTGTCGTCGGTAGCGGCTGATATCAGTCTCAAGCTTCGGGAAACCAATACTCTTCGACAGAGTACCGACGACCTTCGCTCCAGTTCGATCTCGGAGACAACCTAAGCTTTCATCGTCAATACCGTCGAAGAGTAGAGCCCCTGGCTGATACCCGCAGGATATGGCATAGTCTCTCAATTCTTCTTTCTCAGCCTTTGACAATTCTTGTCCAATTAAGTTTTGAAAGTTGAATTTTTCTTCTTCTAAAGTATCTTTGGCTATTTCCTTCTCCTTCCCAGGCACTGTGGCCATGGTTTCTTCGGCGGCTGTAGCAGCTTCTTCTGCGGCCATGTCCAGAAGTATTTTATCAATATCAGAGAGTGTGCTTTCTAGATTTGCATCTTCGACAGTTGCAGCTTCAGCAGGTGCAGCTTCGGTAGCTGTAGCGCTCTCGATAGCTGGTGCCTTTGACGCCGAAGCTGGCGATGGGGTTTCTTAAATAGCTTCTGTCACAGTAATAATCCTTCGTTTTTTCGGCCCAGCAGACTTCTTCGCTGCCGAGGGCTCCTTCTTCTTCTGTAAAAGCTTCGTCAGATGTGGCCCCAGTGGACTTAGCTTGATAGGCAAGGATTCAGTCATTACCTTTAGAATTTCTTACACGTCGGCAGCAGAAGGTGTTGAAGGAGTCTCTTCTTTCGTATCAGTCGCCTTCTGCTTCGGAGCCGTAGCTTTCCTTTTCTTCGGAGCAACTGCCTTCGGCTCAGGGCTCAATTTTCTCTTCTTCAGGATTTCTTCATCTTCTTTCACCATTCTAGCAGTCTGTCTGCCCACGACACTAACAATTCTTTTTCTTTTTTGCCCTTCGGCGCCCTTGTTCAAACGCTCATAGTCTGGATATTCAAAATTCAGGGCATCCATTACCCGATTCAATCTTCGCTTCGGTCGGGCGCCAAAGGCTGCAGTCATCAACTGATCTTCTTTTCTCGTATAATTGCCCAAAATCTCATTGCACATAACTTCAATTGTATCCAACCATTCTTGGCAGGGTTCTTTGAAGTGTTTCTTGAACTTGAAATGATAGGGCAGTCGAACGAGTTCATTCTTCTTCTTCTCTCTTTCAAGCTTCGGCATACCCCATTCCCTTAGCGTTGGGAATACTCGGTTGGCCAAGTATTCTTGAACTAAATCTCTAGTTCCATTATGTTCATATACAACTCTAAACTTATACACAGCATCTGGGCATGGTGCCCCCGGTGTCATGTTGCACTGAGGCCTAGTCAGCCCGAAGGTTAGCTCCAGCGGGCTCTGAACTAGCTTCTCCTTTTTCTCATCAATCTTAACATAAAACCATTCAGACTTCCAACCGGTCGGCCATTTAGAGCGATAGCTGACCACCGGTGTCTTCATGTCTTTATGATAAGCAAAATTATAGCAGCCGAAGTTCTCATGCAGTCCGTCTTCCCTAGCCTTCGTCTGATAATGAAGTTCATGTACTCGGCAGAAGGCTTCCGCGAGCAGCTCCACCCCTTGAATTCGGAGAGCCCAGATATATACGCTGAGCTTAACAATGGCGTTAGGGGTCAGCTGATGAAGGTAAATCTCAAAATTTTCCAAGACATCTGCAACCATCCCGTGCAGAGGAAATCTCAACCCTGCTTTGAAGAGGCTCTTAAAAACCACCACTTCATCATTTTCTGGTTTCGGGATAGTCTCTTCCCCGCCAAAACGAATCAACCCCTTATCGGCTTCTCTGAAGTAGCCTAACTTCGTCATCATAGCCATATCAGCTTCAGACACAGTTGACTTCCCAAAATCCAAATGGCTGGGCTTCGATGGCATAGCAGTGTTATAATCAATCTCTTCTTCACCAGTATCGCCCTCTTCAATATCTGCCTGGTCCGCTTTAGTAGCAGGGGCGTCTTTGTCAGGAGCGCCCTCCGTCATAACTAGTCCCGACCGCCTCATAACTTCGGAGATCGGAGCAGTTTTAGTAGCTTCGGTTTCCTCTCCGTCGTATGTAACCCTAGCTGTTGAGCGCACCCTGGACATTTGATGTTGAATTTCTTGCATTTTGACGAAGTTGATTATTTTTGACGAAGCTCTCTCTTGTCACGAAGCTAGAGCAAAGTGATCCTTTGATTGGGAATACGATGAACAAGCTTCGGCGGTGGTCAAATTTTTTGGCAGCACAACAGTGCAATAGCAGTAAATGTTGTGGTAACTTCATAACTACCCGTCTGTTTATATAGTGCTGCAGGTGGGAAGGTGAATCGTCAAGTCGCTCGCACCCGCTGAACAGTCACCCACACTCGCTGAACGGTGGACCATAGCGCCTAAGAAGATGAATCACCAGATCGCACGTACCCGTTGTATGGTGGGACTACCCTTCACTCGGAATATTTAAATCGTTTCTCGGCAACGAGCTAAGGGAAGGTGTTTTTCGGACCTTCGGCATTCCGAAGCCTGAGAGAGTTTTTCACGGGTCGAGCTCGTTACGAAAAACGATCTGGCACCGTGAAGGGGCTACTGTTGGGGTCTGCTTCGTCGCCGAAGGTCCCATAAGAAGAAACACCTTCGGAAGACTGGCACAAAGCCGAAGCTATCAATTAAAGAGCTTCAGAGTACATTTCCAAATGCACCGACTTAAAGATGAAATGACCAATTGGCCTGTGATAACTTGTATTATGATTGTAAACCTTTGTAAAGGACATGAATGTAATTTCTCACATGCTGTGTCCTGTGCCTATAAATAGATGAACAGTACCCCTGTACTGTTCACGCTATCCTGTATTCGCTCGAGCATCACACTTGGATTTTTGCCTTCTGCCAAGCCGAAGGTATAAATGTAATTAATGTCATATCTAAATATCCAAGTTTATATAATGATGACATGTAAATGATATTATATGTTTATTCATGTTATCTTTCATGTTTCATATACTTTGTCTTTTATTACCATATACCGTGATGATGAAGGTACGTCCTTCATGACCTTCGTCCGAAGATCGTTATATCCTAAGGGAAATAATGCTTTGAAGGACGAAGGATATTAACATTTAATACTTTGTGTTGCCTTGTTCTCGACTCATAGCATTTGAGAACAAGTCCCCAACAGGCGCCAACGTACTTTTTGGTGACTCCGCTGGGGAAATCGTGTGCAGAACTATCAGATCGGCCCTCAATGCCTGCTTCAGAAGATAGCTCCGACGTCTCCCCAGCAGCAGCATCGAGCCGACTTGGGAAACTTTGCCGGCTGAAGAACAGCTCGAGTTCGAGGAGCAGCAGGAGCAGTGGATCAAGGAAGCAAAAGCAAAGTTCCTAGCCAACTTCAAAATGAACAGAAACAACAAGGTCGTTCGGTAATGAGTGACTGATCTGGCTTCGCTCCGACCAATGCAGCTACCCTTAAGGTAAGCAAAACACACGAAATCCAATCTCTTAGAACTTACATAGATGAGCAGCGAGACCAAATGCAACAGATTATAGGGAGCATGCAAAATGATTATAAAAGGCTAGTACGTGCATTTGATAAATCTATTATCGTAAATTTTCCTTCGCATGAGTTTGAATCGGGGGAAAACACACGTTACAACCCCTTTACAGGTGCTTTTGATAAATCTTTTTTAGAGAATAGATCTTTAACATAAAGGATAGTTCACATAAGAATATTTTAGATAATCTATTATTTGAAAACACATTTATTTAAGTCACGAAATGAGTTTTTTCTAATTTATCCAGAATAGGATTTTGGAGTGTTACACGTAGTAACATGACCTGAACTAAAAACTATCTGATTTTACTGGTAGATTTGTTTAGACTAAAGTAAAGTAAACTAAATCTAAAGAACTGCTGTATATGAGAGAGGGATCTTCTATCCTTATCACGGGCAAGCTCACCAAAGAGAGAGAGGAGAGGGACCTAAAAGGTGACGGTGTTGGCGATAAAAGAAGGGGCTTGGTTCTTTAAATCGTGTTGTTTTTTCTAGAAATAAAACAAGATGTTTTATATAACGAGTTCAACTCATGAAAAGAAGGGGCTCAGAGCTATTCCCCGACGGATGAATCTACGCTGTTAGCGTTGGCGTAGGTAGGAGAGTTCAGTTGAGAAGGTAGAGCAAAATTAAAGAGGGTACATTTGGTCTTTATGAGTGCATACGACTCTTTCCTAGAGATGAAATTTTAACTAAATATATAGGATTTGCATTCTATGGGTATGCATTTGCATTTACTGCGAGTAAGAGCAACTCCAAAAGACTAGATATATGGTTTTGTAAAGGTAAATTTAGCTAATATTAAAAAAATTGTATCCAATAGACTCTCTAAACGACTCTTAAAATTTAGTGGCTCTCTATTTCTCCATCTTCGCTCTCCAATTTTAGATAGTCTGTTTCACTCTCTATTCAATCTGTAGGTTTACCAAGTCTGTTGGATTAGCCTACACTTTTTCTCTAAAATCTATTTTAAAGAGTAGCTAATCAGTAAATTTTACTAGTCTTTTTAGCTAATCTCTTAGTTGCTCACCTTAGCTTCGCCCACGACGCATACAAAGTGAGATTCCCAGACAAATATTTCCATTGACCCCTGCTTGGTTTGGCAGCTGGATAGTCTTGCCAGCAATAGCGGCGCAGGACGGCAGCGCGCAAGTATTTAAACGCCCTAAAATTTCATGTCCACAGTTGATGCAAGAAAAACTAGTCCATTTTGCATCTTCCACTGACCACTGATGCAGCCGGGTAGCTGCTGATTGAAAGCAACTAACTTTTTTTTCTGATTTTTTTTCTAAAAGAGAAAAAACTTAATGACTAACCACAGCCTCTTGCTTACTCTGAGAGCAAGCAACTAACTAGCAGAATTCTGATGTTTTCCATGAATGGTTTATCCATACATACTGTAATGTCAATTGGTCAGTTGATTGATCACTGATGTTCATGCAGAGTACTATACTATATGGAATAGCAGCACACCAATGTAATGCACAATGCACTGCACAGTGTATTTCCCCAAATTACCAGGGTGAATCGATCGCCATCATCAAGACGCATGCTTCGATTTGTATGAAGCTTGCAGCTACGGTACGCTACTCCAGTCCACGAATCTCAGCTCACTGCGCTGGCAGTGGCATGGATACTCTCCACCAACCACTGGAATGGATACTTATACTAGCCTATGTACAACACGGTCCAGTCTGACTCACTTGTCCTCCATGACCAGCCTGGGGCCGCCGCCGCTGGCAATGAAGCGCAGGGCAAGCTCGTAGGCGGAGAAGATGGCGCCGTTGACGACGAACGCGCGGGCGACGGCGGTGCCGAGGCCGCGCCACAGCACGGGGAGGCCTTCCTCCCGGACGCTCCTCTGGAAGCAGTCGACGACGCCGCGGTACCTGGGCGCCGACGCCGACGCCGCGCCCTGCGCCTGGAGCCGCGACTTGACCACGTCCAGCGGGTAGCAGCACACCCAGCTGGCGACCCCGGCCAGGCCGCCGGCCACGAGCATGGTGCCCAGGCCCTCGTCCCCGTCTTGGTCCTGGCTGCTGCTGCTGCGGCGGCACCCCGGGTGCAGGCGCTCCCGGGCGCGCTCGTACGTCCAGAAGTAGACGCCGTGCGCCGGCGCGTCGCGGAGCGCGGTCACCGCCAGCCCGCGGTACACGCCGCGCAGGCCCTCGCGCCGGAGGATTTCACGGACCATCTCCACGGGGCCGTGCCCCGACGCCGCCTCCAGCTGCAGCCGGATCTTGACCAGCTCCACCGGGGACAGGATCAGCGTCTGCAGCGCCCCCGTGCTGACGCCGGCCAGCGCCACGCTCGCGTAGGACGGCGGCTCGGAGGTGGCGGGGCCCAGCGACCGCGACAGGACCGCATACACCTGGAACACCATCGCGTTCTGCAAACACAGACAGCAACAGCGAGCATTTTCGTTAGCTAGCATGGGACATGACAATTGACACCACCATAGCGCGCGTGGCAGACTGGTGAGAGAGCACGGCGAAAGGAGGCCATGTGAAGCCGAAGCATGCCATGTGAGCGCCTGCAGCGCCGCAGCATTTCGCCAGAGATTCAACCCAAACATGTGTCGTGCCCACACTGCCCACTGATTCTGCCAGATGCAGGTATTTCCTGCTGTTCGTCTGGTAACCCACTCGGCCGAAAATGAGATGACCATTTCGACACGTCTAGCTATCTATCTCTGGAGCTTGCTGGCTGCTTGTGTTCGCGAGTGCACAAAGAGACAGACAAGGCAAGAAAAGGTAGTGCCGTCGCCCGATGGCTAAACTCGATCGGTAGCGAGTGGTGTAGCGCATGTGCTTTTGTGGAGCAAATAAAAATGTCATCTTTGAAAGCGATCGCCTTTTACTAAAAAGTAAGCAATCCTTGGAGACAAAGGGGAAAAGGAAGACGTATCGAAAGGATCCACGGCGTCCGTCCGAGGCCCTGGGATCCGTGACCCGCCCGTCCGGATCGCACGCGGCGTGACCGCGTGAGAAGGAACAGAAGCGCGGCGACGTGGAAGAAGGGCCGACTGACCTGGAAGGCGACGGAGGCGAGCGGCGCGGCCATGCCGCGGTAGAGCGCGCAGGGGCCCTCGGCGCGGAGGATGCCGCGTAGGAGGCGCGGGGCTGAGGGGTGCGCGTCGCGGCGGCGTGGTGCGCCCGCGGCGGGCGGCTGCTGGAGGCGGATGCGGAGCGTGTCGAGCGGGTGGCCCGCCAGCACGCCCGCCATGCCGCCCACCCCGCCGGCCACGAACTCGCGCCCGCCGCTGGAGGCCAGGAACTCCGGCCAGAACTCCATGGACCCGCACCCGCCGCCGCTGGTGTCGTCGCTGTACGTGCCAGCGGCGACCATCCGAGGGCCGGGCTGGATCGGGCCACGCGCGGCGCGGAGTGAACGAGACGGACGGTCCTCCGTCCCTCCGCCTGCTATAGGTGATGTTGGCTATGTATGGATGGATGGGTCCGAAACTAAAGGCAGCGCGCGGCGGCCTCCGTTGGAAAAAAAAAAACGTCGGCGCGCGCGGCCGGAGAGAGCGGAGGAGGAGGAGGAAGTGGTGGCGGGATGTTGCTGGGAGGCCGGGAAGCTAGCCGCGCGCGCGCCGCCTGAGGCGGAGAGAAGAAAGTGGTGTCTAGATGGAGAGGAGACGAGAGGTCGCTGTGCCCATGAATTGCGGCAACGGCATGCGGTATTTGTGTGTGGCTGGCTGCTTCGCTTTGGCCGTTGGCATGCGCCGAGGAAACCGGCCACGCTAGCGCTAGCGCCTCCGATCCGTTCCTTTCACGAGTATAAATAAAACACGTTCGAATTGTTGTTGTCTGTAAATTCGGTAACCATGAAATTGACTGCTACATCTTGCGGTTTAACACTGGCTATTTATTTAGGCAACAAATCGTGTGCATACACGCTTCATTCGGTGTAACCATGAAAACGTTTGCTATATGGAGTGTGCTGTGTGCATCCATATCGTGTAGATGTACGTGAACGTGAGAAAATTTTGCAAAAAATAACGCCCAACGACCTATACTGTTTTGCACTTAACCCCACTTACATGCAAAACAGTATGGACCCGCGAGCGTTTTTTACAAAATTTTCTCACGTTAACGGACAACCACGCGATACAGATGGACGCTCCACAACAAATGTTTGCACGGAATGTAGCGATTGCGCATGATATGTTGCGATTTATTTAGGCACCAACGAGTTGTGTACCGGGAACAAACGAAACACATTGTGCACAGCGCCAGGTTAGAGTACCTCCAAGGGTTTTTTTCTTCTTCTAAATTTCACTCTCTAAATTATAGTTTGGAGAGTTATTTAAATAAAACCACTTTTTATATCTTTCCAATCTCCAACAAGCATTCTATATCTTGTTTATACTGTAAAGAGTCATTGTGCTTTCTATCTTTGGCTAGTTAGAAAACCTGGAATATAAGACATCTATATTTGATAACCATTTAAATAAGTTGTTGGAGCGTATTTATTTTTTTAAAAACCCTCTATTTATATTAACTAGGAAAAATAGAGAGTATGTCTCTTACACGTCACATCAAGCACCTCAACACTTGAGTCACAATATGAATATGAATTTAAGTGTGTAGGAATAAGAATATATTTTAAAAAGGTTAAAAATTAAATAATGGAGACTAAACGTCTACAACTATATCTTCTAGAAACACTTCAAGATGCTCATGTTGGTGACAAATCAAACACATATGTGCACGAGCATGACCACATTGACGTCAAGTTAGACGTACACGTACCTCAGCAACATGAATCACAATTTGAATTTAAGTGTGTAGGAATAAAAATAAGAATAGCTTTCAGAAAAAGTTAAAAGTAAAATTTAGAGACTAAGCTATACAAGTAAATCTTCTAGAAATCCTTCAAGATGCTCATGTTGGCGACGAATAAAACACATGCGTGCACGAGCATGACCACATTATATTGGCGTCAAGTTAGACGTACCTGAGACAATATGAATTTAAGTGTGTATGAATAAAAATAAGAATAGCTTTTTCAACAAAAGTTAAAATTAAAAATTGGAGACTAAGAGTTCACTCTATGACCGATGGTACTTACTCATGGCAACTCTCTAGAATCATATATTGTCCACACATAACAATACGAATCTTTTGTGCGTACTTTCTTCTCACTTATTAGGACACAAGAAAACTTCCCGGTCGACCACTCATCACAAATTGCTCTAAGTCAATCACGCTTAACTTGAAGTTTCTTTCGAAATAGTCTTTGTAAAAAGAAATACACATTGTTGATATGAGTACTATATTAATTCTATTAAGTCTTAAGCCAAGATATCACCATCCTGTATGGTCATGATATCACAGTATATATACAACTAGATCTTCTACAAATCATTCAAGATGCTCATGTTGTCGTCAAATGAAACACATGCGTGCACGAGCATAATCACGTTGGCACCAAGTTAGACGTACCTCAGCATCATGAGTCACGATATGAATATAAGTATGTAGGAATAAAAATAACAATAGATTTTAAAAAGTTAAAATTAAAAATTAGAGACTAAGGTCTACAACTAGATTTTCAAGAAATCCTTCGAGATGCTCATATTGGCGACAAATGAAACATATACGTGCACGAGCATGACCACTTTGTTAAGACGTTAAGTTAGACGTCGCGTCAAGTACCTCAACACCATGAGTCGCGATATGAATTTAAGTATGTAAGAATAAAAATAAGAATAGCTTTAAAAAGTAAAAAATTAAAATTTGAAAGCTAAAGTTTATAACTAGATCTTCTAGAAATCCATCAAGATGCTCGTGTTAGCAACAAACAAAACACATGCGGCATGAGCATGACCACGTTAGCGCCACTCACCTGAAGTATCTCAGCACAATTCTTCTCATTTCAAAACATGCGCTTATCATTTCAAAACAGAAGGCATGCTGCCAACCTGGAATCAAGGCATTTGACAGACGACAAATTCATTCGCAGCACAATTCTTCTCTCTTTATAAAGACATACATTACTTTACTATCTGTATCTAGACATATTGTACATCTACATAATATAAATATCTAGAAGGCGACACGTCATATTATTTAGAATTGGAACAGGGTAATATCTATTTTTAACAGGTGCAGGGCAGAACTTTTGCCGGCTCTTAAAAAAAAGGAATCCACTCGTCTAAAAACTTAGAACTTAAGAAGCCCTAGCTCTTGGCATATGCCGACAAACAGAGCACAAAAAAACTGAGAGCAATACCTCCACTTAACAACAATTAGACCAGATCAAATCCCAAAAAGGATCGTACTTGCTGGTTTCAGCAATCTAATAGATACAAGTAGCTTTGTGAATTTAACAGGAACTCTGAACCACGGTAACCGGGGCTTCAGTAGCTGAGATTGCAAGTTAGCGATGTTCGATGCTCAAAGAACATCAAAACAACCAGTACGCTCTGCTGCAAACTCAGGGCATTGGACTCAGTAAATTACGGCACAAGCCTCTGCGGGTCGCGAGGGAACATCGAGGTCTTCCTGATGTTGTTTAGGGCGCAGAACAGCATCACCACCCTCTCCAAACCCACCCCGAAACCACCATGCGGAGGCGCGCCATAGCTACAATGGGGGCAGGGGAATTTATATATCAATCAACATGAGCAGCAAACAGGGGGGGGGGGGGGGTACCCCAACTGATCAGTATTCAATATTATATGGGCATGTTATGTGGCCCCAACATACCTGAAGACTTCAATGTAGGTCGAGATAGTGCTGACATCGATTCCACACTCTGTTGCACGCTTGGTCAACAGCTCAGGAGTGTGTATCCTTTGCGCTCCAGATATTATCTCCTCGCCTGTAATATCAATGAATTTGGTTCAGATCATTTACCTCCTCGCCTGTAACAGTTATGAAAGAACAAATCCTGCCTGTGCACAATTTATTATAAATAAACAGTGATAAAACACATTAATAGAACAACTATAAAATATAGCCTACATGCCATCAGCAACAACATTCACAGTAGTAGGGTCTTAGACTGTCTCTAACAAGTAACTCTATACTATTCTGTACGCTAAATTTAGAGATTGAACCGTCCTGTAAAGCCTCCAGCAACGAACTGCAAATCGTTCGCTAAAGTAGCGGACGCTGTCCCGCATTCTATTCGTAGTGATGCACTGTGCATCCGCTATCCAGGTGATTACGACGAAATCATTGCAGCACAGTAATGGGGCTGCTGGGGCCTATATTGGTTCAGCCGCCGCCGCCGGTGCTGGGAACGACGAAAGCGCGGCCTTTGATGAAATGCTCAAGCCAAAACCGTTCTGATTTTTTCATGTTTTACTAATTTCTAGTTCATGCTCGGTAATATCGCCGCAATGACGCAAATCATTTATTTAATTTTAATTTGTGTCGTACGTTATTTTACTATATATACACACACACATATTATTTTTCAGCATAATATGTATACGTTCAAAAAATTGTAGTATTGGTAAATTATTAATTTCATCATTTTAATGTCATACGTTAGAACCAATTTGAAATATATAAAATACAATGAATAAATATGGTAGTTTATGTATTCTGTTAAAACTGTAGATATAAAGGATCGAATTTAGGGGGCGTTGCTGGAGAATGAGAAGATATAGAGGACAGAATCTTTTAGAGTGTGTTGTAAAGGACAGGGAATATTCCTTTAGGGGATGGAATTTAAAGAACGTTGTTGGAGACAGCCTTACCTCGAATAAAGACATCAAAAGAATTGCTGTAAGCTGGGTTGTCATAACAAGGCATAGTGTAGAAGGGACGCACAGCCAAAGGATATCGATACATAATGAAAAAATCTGTGTCATACCTACAAATAACAAAGGAAATTGTTATCAGATTATCAATTAGTGAAACATAATAGGGCCATAAAGTTTACGTACTTTTCCCTGACAAGCCGACCAAGTTTTTTCTCAGCTTCAGTATTGAGGTCACCCATAGGCTCAATTTCTGTTCCGGCTTCCTGTTGATAAGATAAACCAACAATGTGCAGTACTGTAGTCTGTTTTGCGGTTTCGCCTATAACAAAATTGACAGTAGATACTCTTCCATAGACTTATATAAGTCCATTTAGACTTGTGCATGCAAATTAAGGTGCGTGGACAAAAGATCCAATTGGTTACTTGTTTACTTCATTTATTATTAGGCGTATTTAAATAGGAGCAACACAGTAAAGCGGAGACAAAAAAAGGTGCATTGGATTTGCTGATGTACCTGCATTTGGTTTGAGTGTGAGATGGCTATGGACTCATATTAGAGATCAGAGAATATAGCAACTAGATTTATTTCATAATCATATATTTATATATGCAGAGCAAGCTTAGACTATGCAAGAGACAGCTGCAAGTTTGTACCTTCAACATTTGAACTCCTTCTTCATAAGTGAGCTTCAATGTTTTGTCTAGATACTGCATAACATTATAAGTGATCTGTCAATCTCTTAGGCTACAGAACCATAGAACTGCATAGTCAAATACTCAAATTACAAACAAGCAAGAATGCTTACCTTCAGAGGTTCAAATGGATACTGCCTGTTTATCGTCTCGAGTTCTTTATTGCAGTTTTCAGTCAAGTGTTTAAATATTGATACAAATAAGCCATCTATAATGTCACAGACCTGTGTATAAGTTGTAATTAATAATGACTGCTTCAGACAATTAAATATTGAATTCTTCTTACAAACTTACCTCAAAATAATGCTCCTTAATCTCCATTTCAGCATCAAGACCAACAAACTCACAGAGATGCCTGTGTGTGTTTGAATTTTCTGCTCTAAACACAGGGCCAACCTCAAATACTCGTTCAAAACCACCACATAGAGCCATCTGCTTGTGCAACTGAGGAGATTGTGCCAAGCAAGCAGGTTGACCATTGTACAGAAGCTTGAATACAGCTGCACCACCTTCACTGGATCCAGAAATCAATTTTGGCGTGTGGATCCCAACAAAGTCCTTTGACAACAGAAATTCTCTGAATTTCTGCATATGTCCAGCAGAAGGTATACATCACAAATGAGTAAGAAGAATATTATGTGTTAAAAAATAGATAATAAACATCCATATGATTGGCACCTCAACTGTCATGGACATCATAGGGAGCGAGAGGCAACAGCCAGGCTGGGATAAGGCTAGAGAATAAGATTGAGATGAGCTGGGATAAGGCTAGAGAATAAGATTGAGATGAGAGAATTGTGGAGAGTTGGTTAGCAGCAGATAAGTCCAAGAAAGTAGGAGTTAGTTGAGAGTTTGTAGGAGAAGTTAGTTAGCCATAGGGCTATTTATAAGCCGCATGGCAGCAGGGAATAAATCAAGCAAAATCATTATCAAACCAATCTCTCTCTTGCAATAGCTCTCAAGCGCCTAGGGCTGCTACCCTAGAACCAAGCCTGCGGCAGAGGGGTATAACCTCGCCGGAGAAGACAGCTATCCCCATGGACCGAATGACACCTGATATCGGCTCCAGGTTATCCTCACCACCACCAGCCGCCCATCCCTCACCACCACCAGCTGCCGCAACGCCCTCCCACCCGCCCTCTCCAACTCCAGATGCATTCACTCGGCTCGAAGAGAGTTTTGGCCGGCTCGAAGAGAAGTGGGATCAGTTCGTTGTGATGTTCCACCGCTACAAGGAGAAGACAGAGAAGGAACTCCAAGCAGCGGTGCAGCTTCAGGCGGCAGCGCGAGGGTTCCTGGCACGCCGCCAGGTACAGTCCCTTCGTGGGGAGAAGCACCTTGTTGTGGCCTCCAGGGCCACCCCATGGCCGTCATCACATGAGCAGGCCGTGGTGCGCCTGCAAGCCGCAGTGCGCGGCTTCCTTATTAGGCGGGCGGTGCGGGAGCTACACTTGCTAATCAGCTCATCGCTGCACCAACTCGCAACTTGCGCGCCCAACCACCAGGTCTCGTCTATACTTTTTGAACCCCCTACAGAAGTCGAGATCTGGGTATGCAGCCCTCCTGCACGGCCCAAGAGGGTCGTCTCCTTCATTCGGGCAACTACCTTGGTGCTGGACAGACCCAACATAAGAACGGGTTGGTTCCTCCTTCACCTTTCATCCAACGTGAAGTCCGCAGTTCAGCTCTTCCCTTGGGATCCAGGAGGACATAGCTGCAGTTCAAATTTATATTTTAGTTCCACAATTATTTTGTATTTTCGTCTTAAATAATAAAGGTAAGCCGAGATGTAAAAGGCTTAACCTTAAGTCGTGTCAGGTATGACAGCTCGAGGACGAGCTGGTCCTCAAGGGAGGGGGAGATGTCATGGACATCATAGGGAGCGAGAGGCAACAGCCAGGCTGGGATAAGGCTAGAGAA
This sequence comes from Zea mays, assembly GCF_902167145.1. Taxonomy (NCBI): domain Eukaryota; kingdom Viridiplantae; phylum Streptophyta; class Magnoliopsida; order Poales; family Poaceae; genus Zea; species Zea mays. The sequence goes on from NC_050103.1 coordinate 27,835,433, forward strand.
TAAGATTGAGATGAGCTGGGATAAGGCTAGAGAATAAGATTGAGATGAGAGAATTGTGGAGAGTTGGTTAGCAGCAGATAAGTCCAAGAAAGTAGGAGTTAGTTGAGAGTTTGTAGGAGAAGTTAGTTAGCCATAGGGCTATTTATAAGCCGCATGGCAGCAGGGAATAAATCAAGCAAAATCATTATCAAACCAATCTCTCCCTTGCAATGACCCTCTCAAGCTCCTAGGGCTGCTACCCTAGAACCAAGCCTGCGGCAGAGGGGTATAACCTCGCCGGAGAAGACAGCTATCCCATGGACCGAAGGTCCATGACATCAACACACCACCAACATAAAATGAAAACAAAAAACAGCCTTGAACAATAAATAATTCATGCTGAATGTTGATAAGGTGAGAACAACCTTGAACAATCAGAAAGATTCATATTCCACTTGTTAGATAATGTACTATGTTAAATTTATTCCTAAACGGTGTCAACAACTTATGCCAGATTCTAGTCTGGAGCTGAAGACACGATAGCCTTTTACCGAAGATAATTCTTCTATCTGGAAGCATGAAGGTTTTGCAGACTCGCTATTGTCACTAAATGAAGAACAATGCTAGCTAAAGCATAACACACACATGAATGGTAACAGATTGACAGTAAAATATTATGACACACTCACGTTTTCAACTTGACACTGGATCCGGAATATGGCTTGATTCGAGGGTGTTCGTAGATCAATAGCTCTGTAGTTCAAGCGGGTATCTTGACCAACACGAACAAGCTTTTCTCCAGCCTTCAATCATAGGAACAGTCAGTTTAAAAACTTCAATATAAATCCAAATTTCATTGGCAGAAAAGCTAAACACAGAATCGAGTGCTTCCTTGGAACATGATGCAAGGGAAATCGCAGGATGTGCGTAAGCATACCAGTTCAGCCTTCTCAAAATCTGCCTCACTCCGAGCTGCATCTTCAAGGTTAATTGGAAGGGTTGGGATAGCCCTATTGATGCAATAGATCTTCCTGACTTGAATCTCAACCTGCAGTTACATCCGAAGCAACCAGAGGCAATCTATTCATTGGTTGAATATAGACAGTCATGGGATATAAAGAAACCATATTTGCAGAAACATGTAATAGATTGAAAGGCGAATTAGGCTACATCAGCAAACCTAATTTATACTGACAACAAAACCTGTAAGTACAAAGAACACAGTCATCCCACGTTAATTCATCTTCCTAGCTACTTCGAAAAAAATCGTCATCCTAGAGACATAAGGAAATATCCTACTAACATGTAACTGATATACGGGTTTTACAACTCGTGGTGATAATAAATTATCATATTTGCGTGAAATGGACGAATTCCAAATCATGAGACAAGACAGACGAACTTGCTGCGTGGTGGCCTTGAGGGGCTCCTTGGGGAGGGACACGACGCCCTCAACGTCGACGATGGACTCCTTGCTTAAGGCGGTGGCGAAGCGCACCATTTGCGTGCTGACGCCGGCGTCGGCGCTGGCAACGAGCACGCACTGCACGGTGCTCATGCTCTGGCGCAGCACGACGAAAGCCATCTTCTTGCTGACCGGGCGGATAGCCTGCAGGGATCCACGGATAAGCACAGAGCGCCCCGCAGAGGAGTCGTCGAGGTCGCCGATCTGGGACCACAAGCGGCCGGAAATGGCTTTTGACTGGATCTCCTCGACGGGGACATCACCGTAGTTGGCCGCAAATGGGTCCTCGGCGTCGGCCGGCTGCTGCTGTTGCTGGCGCTGCGCCGCCTTCTCAGCCTTCTCCGCCTTCCTGGCGTCCTTCTTCTGCTGCTTCTTGCTGAGGGTGGCGGCGGAAAGGTCAGCAGCCAGTCCCTCTGCTGCGGCGGCAGAAGGGGCGGGTGGAGGCTCCGACGACATCGTGCCGACGAGCCGGCAACGAGCCGGCGACGAGAAGCGAGCAAGGCTAGTGCGCGAGGTGGTCGGTCTGGTCGCCGCCGGCGGCTTGTGTGCGTGAGGTGGTGTCAGCACTCACCACGAGCAGAAAGGTAATAGGGTAAGTTAAAGTGGAAGTGAGCTCGATGGGCCAGCGAATAGAAGCCCAGGTATAGGCCCCGTTTGGTTTAGCTTTTTTCTTACTAGCTTTTCCGAGAATCTAGCTGTGGAGAGAAACTAGCTGTGTAGAGAATCTGAGTATCATTAGTATTACGTACGGAGAAAGATAAAGTTGTCCATAAAGCTCAGGATTTATAAAGTGATGGATTATTACTATTGCGACGACTCAACCGATTATATGTTTATATTGATTTTAAATGGTTTTTACTCAAACGAATTTTATAGAAGCTGTCTGAAAAGCTGAGTGTTTGGCAGTCCGCAGCAGCTTTTGGTGGCCAGAAGCTGCGAAAAGCCGAAACAAACAGGGGCATAGTCTTTCCTTCACATTTTGTTTTTCTTCTTTATTTTTTTCTTCTTTCCCTTTTTTCCTTCTTTTAGACATGGACGGCAGGACGGGTGGGTATTTTCAGAGATCTCCAACAAAAAGTCTTCTTTTTGAGTACTACAACTTAAAATAATACCTGGTTTAAAAGCTTTCTTTGTCAGGCTCCAGCTCTAAATCCTTTGGCTCTTTGGCTTCTCTGGAGGAACCACCAGAGGTGTTTCACAATTCGTTTGGTAAAACAACTTTCTTTTGTGTTTCTATTTTTTTGAAGATTCAGGAGGGGAAGCCCCTACTGAGATTTTATTGAAAATGAAAAATGAAAAGATTACAACTTAGCCTAGTTACAAAAGGTAATCTGAAAGATCTAATTAAACAGTTACAAGCATTGGAGTAAGTAAAACAACTCTTATGTCTGCCACAAACTCAGCCAATTCGGGATGGAAGTGTCAAAATTCCGACGCGCTCTGTGGATGATCAACCGAAGCTCCTTACAGAATTTTTGCGTACAGTGATGAACTAAGGGATCTTTATTTGCAAACAGCCATTCATTGCGGCTTTTCCAGATGCTCCATGTCATGAGAATAATAACCTCCATAGAAAAAGGGACGTTAAGTTGGTTTTTAAGGTTTGCTGAGGCCTCCTCTGGATTAGCAATTCTAGGAGGGTTATTCCAATTGAGTTTCAACAAGCTTTTGCAAAATTGCATCTGAGGAACAAATGATAAAGAGTCTCCTCTCTTTTCCATAAACAATTCTCACATGAGTAAGATTCCAGAGTCATGTTTTTCCTTCTCAGCATATCCCTGATATTTAGTCTGTTTTTAAGCCACAACCAATAGAAAACTCTATGCTTAGGCTAGCATTTGCTCTTCCATAAGTGCCTGTAGATAGGGTGAACCTGCGTCTGGCCCATAAAATGCATGTGAGCTTTTTGAGATGAGTAGTTGTCAGAGCCCCAAATGTATCTCCAATGGTCGTGTACATTACTGAGGGCAATTTGTTCCCAGTCCACCTGCAACTCCAGATATTGATCATAAGCTTGCTCAGAAATAGGCAGATGGAAAAAACCAGCAAAATGATCATGTTCTTTAGCCTCTGCGATAGACAGTTTTGTGTTTTTGACAAAAGAGAATAATTCTGGAAATTGTTGTCTTGGAATGTTCTGGTTCCACTGATCATCCCAGAAAGAAATTGATCTGTCATTGCCAATGATTGGGTGCGCCAGACCCTTAAAGTTAGAAAGGAGTTTGATCACGCTTTTCCACCAAAAGGAAGCAATGTTTCTATGACCTGGGAGTCCACGGGACAAATAATAATTATTCTAGATGAGATTTACCCAGGGTAAGTCATAGCTATTAAAGAACTTATGCAAAATTTTTATCAGAAGAGCATCGTTTTGGGTTTCAAGGCGAAGCACCCCCAGACCACCATTCACTTTTCTCTGAGTAACCGAAACCCAAGCAACCAGAGGCGGCTTCTTGGAGCTAATGTCATTCCCTCTCCATAGACAGTGTTTCCTGAAAATGTCTATTTGCTTAATGATGGTTTTAGGAATCTTGAGCGTACACATAAAGAAGGTTGGCAAAGCTGAAAAAACTGAATTTACCAACTCCAAGCGCCCAGCTTGAGATAAAAAATTTGATGAGCATGACAATCTCTTTTCAATCCTTTGAATAAGAGGCAGAAAGTGTTGATTTCTGGGTTTCGCAAGGCCAGAGGCAATCCAAGATAAGTGAATGACATTTCTCCAATCTGACAATTGAGAGTTTGAGAAAGGATCTCCATCTTCTCAGATGAACATTTATTGGATACATATTTGATTTGTTATAGTTAACCTTTAGGCCAGTAGAAGATGCAAATGAATTGAGAATTGCCTTAAGGAAGAAAAGTTGCTTTGGACAGGCCTCCAAAATCAAAAGACTATCATCTGCATACTGAACAATAGGGAAATCCTGGTCACCAATATCAGGTAGAGGAAGCTTAAGAAGATTCAAATGTCTAGCCTTATTAATAATGCTCTAAAGAAGGTCGGCCGCCAAGACAAACAACAGTGGCGAGAGAGGGTCTCCTTGTCTAACACCTCGTTTGCAATGAAAGGATTTACCAGGGACGCCATTGAGTAACACCGAAGAAGTGCCAGAAAGAAGAATGCTCCAAACCCAGTTAATCCACTTAGGACCAAAACCTTTGTGGATCATAACCTGAAGAATCAGCTCATGCTCTACAGTGTCAAAAGCCTTTTCGAAGTCTAGTTTAAGCACAATGATTTCTTTCTTTGAGGAGTGACATAAGTGAATGTATTCATAAGCCCAAGCCAAACAATCCTGAATAGATCTTCCTTTGATGAAACCATATTGATTCCTATGAATTAATCGAGACATGAATGGTTGCAAACGGTTTGCCAAAAGCTTCGTTAAAATTTTCATACTATTGTTTAATAACGAAATTGGCCTATAATCTCCCACCTTCTGCGGATTCTCCTTCTTCGGAATCAAAACAATGAAGGATCCATTAATACTTCTCAGGAAAACTTCATCATGATAAAAATTTTCACAAAGATCATAGAAGTCTTGAGCAATGATATGCCAACACTTCTTAATGAAGTTGGTATTGAAACCATCAGGACCAGGTGATTTATCCGAAGGTAATGATTTTATAATGTTGTCAATCTCCAACTTAGAGAACGGGGAATCTAACTCATGAAGCTCTTCATTACGGATTAAAAGCTCAGGAAGATCAAAATCAATACCTGAGAAATCAGACGATCCCAATCTGCTCTTGAAAGCATCCCAGAGGAGACCAGATTTATGTTCGTGCTCAAAATGGATGATCCCATTCTCGTCAGTCAAAGTGGCAATTGAATTTTTCCTGTGTTTAACTGTGGCATGTGCATGGAAGAAGCGAGAACAAATGTCTCCATCAGTGATCCACTTAATAGCCGCCCGCTGCTTCCAATAAATTTTCTGAATGTTTAGCAGATCAGCCACTTTTTGCTGCAAAATATCTCTGAAATTCCATTCCTCAATAGAAAGATCCCGATGTTCTTCCATATTGTCTATAAGTTCTATTAGTAACTTGATGTTTTTCACTGTTTTATCAATTTTTGGTAATGATCTCTGCCAATCCTTCAGAACCTTTCGAACACACTTAAACTTGGCGGTCAGGTTTTTAGCTTTGTCAGGAAGGCAATGAAGCCCAGTCCACGTGGTTTGGAAGAAATTCATGAATCCGTCCAATTCTAGCCAGAAGTTTTCAAATCGAAAAATCTTAGGTTTAGGGATCTTGGACTTAAAAGAAACCAGGCAAGGAACGTGATCAGAGATGTCTCACGACATCATTTTGGCATAGGAATCCTGTCGGGGACCATAATTAGGGGTACCCCCAACACTCCTAAACTCGGCTGGTAATCACCATCAGCACAAGCTGCAGAGCCTGATGGGCGCAATTCAGGTCAAGGCTCCGTCCACTCAAGGGACACGATCTCGCCTCGCCCGAGGGTCTCCTCAAGCAACGAGTGCACCCTCGACTCGCCCGAGGCCCAGCTCGGGCAGGCTTCGCACTGAAGCAACCTTGGCCAGATCGCCTCGCCAACCGACCGTATCACAGGAGCATTCAATGCGAGGATCGCCTGACACCTTATCCTAACGCGCGGTCCTCAGTCGACAGGGCCGAAATGACCGCAGTCACTTCACCCTTCCACTGACCGACCTGACAAGAAAGCAGCGTCGCCTGCCCTGCTTCGACTGCTATGCCACCCGCTAGGGTGAGGCTGACAGCAGCTGAGTCCAGCCTCAGGCGCCACAAGAAGCTCCGCCTCGCCCAACCCCAGGGCTCGGCCCCCGCCTCGGCCTCGGAAGATGGACTCCGCCTCGCTCGACCCCAGGGCTCAACCTCGACCTCGACCTCGGAAGGTGGTCTCCGCCTCGCCCGACCCCAGGGCTCGGCCTCGACCTCGACCGCGGGCGGAATCGCGTCCTCGCTCGACCCCAGCCTCAGCCTCAGGAGGAGTCTCCGCCTCGCCCGACCTCGGGCTCGGACCGACCACGCCACAGGGGGATCATCATTACCCTACCCCTAGCTAGCTCAGGCTACGGGGAACAAGACCGGCGTCCCATCTGGCTCGCCGCGGTAAACAAGTAATGATGGCACCCCGCGTCCGCTCATGACGACGGCGGTTCTCAGCCCCTTACGGAAGCAAGGAGACGTCAGCAAGGTCCCAGCAGCCCCGACAGCTGTGCTTCTACAGGGCTCAAGCGCTCCTCCGACGGCCACGACATCACATGCACAGGGCTCTAACACCTCTCCGACAGCCACGTTAATATGTACATAGGGCTCTGGCTCCTCTCTGCCGGAAACGTTAGCATATTGCTACACCCCCCATTGTACACCTGGACCCTCTCCTTACATCTATAAAAGGAAGGTCCAGGTCCCTCGTACAGAAAGAAGGTGGCTGCGTGGGAGGACGGGCTGACGAACAGGCTCTCTCCCTCGCGAACGCTTGTAACCCCCTACTGCAAGCGCATCCGCCCTGGGCGCAGGATAACACGATCTGCGGTCCTCTTTTCCCCCTTGTGTTCCATCTCGCGCCGACCCATCCGGGCTAGGACACGCAGCGACAATTTACTCGTCGGCCCAGGGACCCCCAGGGTTGAAACGCCGACAGTTGGCGCGCCAGGTAGGGGCCTGCTGCGTGTTGACGAACAACTTCCCGTCAAGTTCCAGATGGGTAGTCTCCAGCAACCTCTTCGGCCCGGGACGCTGCTCCGTTTCGGGAGTCTCGAGTTCATGTCCCTCGACGGCAGCTATGACATGGTACTCCTTCCTCCACCGCGCGACAGCGACAACGACGGTCGTCAACCCGCCCGGCGGCGGCGGACTAGGCGACGTCTTCCCCCCATGGCAGAAGGGCAGCATCCGGGTTTGTCCCGTCGCCTTCCTCGCCGCAGGAGAAGGAGGTGGGGCAACCGCGGCCAAGCAGGAGGCGGCACCTTGCCGGCCGTCGAGCGAGTCGACGGCGCCGGCGCCACTGAAAGGGAAATGTGCTCTTGAGCCATTTTCTAAGTATTTTGGTGATTGAGTGCCAACACAAGTGATTAAATGTGAATCTATGCCCATGGATGGACAAAGTGCAAATCAAGAGCAAAGGTATGTTTCTATGTCTTAGTACATTGGTTTTGTGTACTAATATACTTGTCTAAGTATCAGAAACAGGAAGAAGAAGAAAAGAGGAGAGTTGGCTGTGTACAGCCAAGAGGCTGTTTCGGTCTGGGGCACCGGACTGTCCGGTGGTGCACCGGACAGTGTCCGGTGCGCCAGGTTGCCTCGAGCGAAGTGGCTGCTCTCGGGAATTCGCCGACGACGTACGGCTAAAATTCACCGGACTGTCCGGTGCGCACCGGACTGTCCGGTGAGCCAACGGTCGGCCGGGCCAACGGTCGGCCGCGCGATCTGCGCGGGACACGTGGCCGAGCCAACGGTCGGAAGGGGGCACCGGACTGTCCGGTGCGCCAACGGCTCCCAGATCTGCAACGGTCGACTGCGCTGTTTAAGGAAGGAAATTGGGCACCGGACAGTGTCCGGTGTGCACCGGACTGTCCGGTGCGCCAGTCGACAGAAGGCAAGATCAGCCTTCCTGGATTGCTCTCAACGGCTCCTAGCTGCCTTGGGGCTATAAAAGGGACCCCTAGGCGCATGGAGGAGGACACCAAGTATTCCTACAACATTCCTAAGCACCAAGACATCGATTCCATGCATTTGGTTCATTGTGATAGCATCTAGAGCTCTTGTTGAGTTGTGAACTCATTGAGTTGTGTTGCGAGCTCTTGTTGCGACTTGTGTGCGTGCTGTTGCTCTGATTTTGAGTCTTGTGTGCGTTGCTAGTTTCTTCCTTACTCCGTATTTCTCTGTGAATCTTAAGTGTAAGGGCGAGAGGCTCCAAGTTGTGGAGATTCCTCGCAAACGGGATATTGAAAGGCAAAGCAAAACACCGTGGTATTCAAGTTGGTCTTTGGACCACTTGAGAGGGGTTGATTGCAACCCTCGTCCGTTGGGACGCCACAACGTGGAGTAGGCAAGCGTTGGTCTTGGCCGAACCATGGGATAAACCACTGTGTCATCTCTGTGTTTGATCTCTTGTGGTATTGTGTTTTGTTGTGACTCCTCTCTAGCCACTTGGCAATTATTGTGCTAACACTTAACAAGTTTTTGTGGCTATAAGTTTAAGTTTTCACAGGATCACCTATTCACCCCGCCCCCTAGGTGCTCTCAATTGGTATCGGAGCCGTTCTCTTCACAAAGGGACTAACCGCCCGAAGAGATGGATCCTAAAGGGAAGGGAATCGTGATCAACGACAAGGAGAAGGAGTCCTTCGTCAACGAGCCAAGGGATGACAAGTCCAACGACTCGGGCTCGGGCCACAGACGCAAAGATGGGAAGAAGAAGAAGACAAGACGCATCAAGGAGATCGTCTACTACGACAGCGATGAGTCTACTTCCTCCCAAAAGGACGACGACCACAACGAATACGAGAGGAAGAAACCGGTCAATTTGAACTTTTCTTTTGATTACTCTCGTATTCCTCAAAGTACTAATGCTCATTTATTATCTATTCCACTTGGTAAACCTCCTCATTTTTGATGGAGAGGACTACGGATTTTGGAGTCACAAAATGCGTAGTCACTTGTTCTCTCTCCATCCTAGCATATGGGAGATTGTAGAAAGTGGAATGCACTTTGATAGTACGGATAGTCCCATGTTTATTAATGAACAGATTCATAAAAATGCACAAGCTACTACTGTGCTGCTAGCCTCTTTGTGCGGGGACGAGTACCATAAGGTGAGCGGCTTGGACAATGCCAAGCAGATCTGGGACACCCTCAAGATCTCTCATGAGGGGAACGATGTCACCTTACTCACCAAGATGGAGTTGGTGGAGGGCGAACTTGGACGGTTCGCAATGATAAAGGGCGAGGAGCCAACTCAAACATACAACCGGCTCAAGACCCTTATCAACAAAATAAGGAGCTACGGAAGCACGCGATGGACGGATCACGACGTCGTCCACCTAATGCTAAGGTCCTTTACTGTTCTTGATCCTCATTTGGTGAACAATATTCGTGAAAATCCTAGGTACACCAAGATGTCGCCCGAAGAAGTACTTGGGAAATTCGTTAGCGGGCGAATGATGATCAAGGAGGCAAGATACGTGGACGACGCCTTGAATGGTCCGATCAACGAGCCGCAACCCCTTGCTCTCAAGGCAACGAGGAGCAAGGAGGCGCTACCGAGCAAGGTGGCGCAAGTTGAGGCGGCCGGGCTAAATAATGAGGAGATGGCCCTCATCATTAAGCGCTTCAAGACGGCGCTTAAAGGACGCAAGGGACAGCCAAGCAAGACCAAAGCCAAGGGGAAGCGCTCGTGCTTCAAATGCGGTAAGATTGGTCATTTTATTGCTAACTGTCCCGACAATGATAGTGACCAGGAACACGGGAGCAAGAGAGAAAAGAAGAAGCATTACAAGAAGGCCAAGGGCGAGGCACATATCGGAAAGGAGTGGGATTCGGATTGCTCCTCCTCCGACTCCGACAATGAAGGACTCGCCGCCACTGCCTTCAACAAGTCATCTCTCTTCCCCAACGAGCGTCACACATGCCTTATGGCAAGGGAGAAGAAGGTAAGTAATCAAAACAATGTCACTTATGATTCTTCTAGTGATGATGAGTCTAGTGATGAAGAAATAAATTACTCTAGTTTGTTCAAGGGAATGGATAGAACTAAAGTAGATAAGATTAATGAATTGATTGATGCCTTGAATGAAAAGGATAGACTCTTAGAAAAACAAGAGGATCTTTTATATGAAGAGCATGACAAATTTGTAGAGGCTCAAAAATCTTATGCTTTAGAAGTTAAAAGAAATGAAGTGCTTTCTAGTGAATTATCTTCTTGTCATGAAACCATTGCTACTTTAAAAGGTGTTAATAATGATTTAAATGCTAAACTAGAAGTGGCAAGTAAATCTAACTCTTGTGTAGAACATGTTATGGTTTGCACTAGGTGTAAAGAGTTTAATGTTGATGCTTGTAGTGAACACCTAGTTTCAATTTCTAAATTGAATGATGAAGTGGCTAGTCTTAATGCCCAACTTAAGACTAGCAAAAGCGAATTTGATAAATTAAAATTTGCAAGGGATGCCTATACGATTGGTAGACATCCCTCAATTAAGGATGGACTTGGCTACAAAAGGGAAGCCAAGAACTTGACAAGCCATAAGGCTCCCATCTCCGCCAAGGAGAAAGGGAAGGCCCCTATGGCTAGTAGTGTGCAAAAGAACCATGCCTTTATGTACTATGATAGAAGACAACCTAGAAATGCTTATAGGAGTTGTAATGCATATAATGCCTTTGATTCTCATGCCATGTTTGCTTCTAGCTCTTCTTATGTGCATGATAGAAATGTTGGTAGGAGAAATGCTGTTCATAATATGCCTAGGAGAAATGTTGTTAATGTTTCTAGGAAAGTAAATGAACCTTCTACAATATATCATGCTTTGAATGCTTCCTTTGCAATTTGTAGAAAGGATAGAAAGGTGATTGCTAGGAAATTAGGGGCAAAATGCAAGGGTGATAAAACTTGCATTTGGGTCCCTAAGACAATTGTGACTAACCTTGTAGGACCCAACAAGAGTTGGGTACCTAAGTCCCAAGCCTAAATTTGCCTTGCAGGTTTATGCATCCGGGGGTTCAAGCTGGATTATCGACAGCGGATGCATAAACCATATGACGGGGAGAAGAAGATGTTCACCTCCTACGTCAAGAATAAAGATTCCCAAGATTCAATTATATTCGGTGATGGGAATCAAGGCAAGGTAAAAGGGTTAGGTAAAATTGCAATTTCTAATGAGCACTCCATATCTAATGTGTTTTTAGTAGAGTCTCTTGGATATAATTTGCTATCTGTTAGTCAATTATGCAACATGGGGTATAATTGTCTATTTACAAATATAGATGTGTCTGTTTTTATAAGAAGTGATGGTTCACTAGCTTTTAAGGGTGTATTAGACGGCAAACTTTATTTAGTTGATTTTGCAAAAGAAGAGGCCGGTCTAGATGCATGCTTAATAGCTAAGACTAGCATGGGCTGGCTGTGGCATCGCCGCTTAGCACATGTGGGGATGAAGAACCTTCACAAGCTTCTAAAGGGAGAACACGTGATAGGTTTGACTAACGTGCAATTCGAAAAAGATAGACCTTGTGCAGCTTGTCAAGCAGGTAAACAAGTGGGAGGAGCGCATCACAGCAAGAATGTGATGACCACTTCAAGACACCTGGAGCTGCTGCATATGGACCTCTTCGGACCTGTCGCCTATCTAAGCATAGGAGGGAGTAAGTATGGTCTAGTTATTGTTGATGACTTTTCCCGCTTCACTTGGGTGTTCTTTTTGTAGGATAAGTCTGAAACCCAAGGGACCCTCAAACGCTTCCTCAGGAGAGCTCAGAATGAGTTTGAGCTCAAGGTGAAGAAGATAAGGAGCGACAATGGGTCCGAGTTCAAGAACCTTCAAGTGGAGGAGTTCCTTGAGGAGGAAGGGATCAAGCACGAGTTCTCCGCTCCCTACACACCACAGCAAAATGGTGTGGTAGAGAGGAAGAACAGGACGCTAATCGATATGGCGAGGACAATGCTTGGAGAATTCAAGACCCCCGAGTGTTTCTGGTCGGAAGCCGTGAACACGGCTTGCCACGCCATCAACAGGGTCTACCTTCATCGTCTCCTCAAGAAGACTTCGTATGAGCTACTAACCGGTAACAAACCCAATGTATCTTACTTTCGTGTATTTGGGAGTAAGTGCTACATTCTAGTGAAGAAGGGTAGAAATTCTAAATTTGCTCCCAAAGCTGTAGAAGGATTTTTGTTAGGTTATGACTCAAATACAAAGGCGTATAGAGTCTTCAACAAATCATCGGGTTTGGTTGAAGTCTCTAGCGACGTTGTATTTGATGAGGCTAATGGCTCTCCAAGAGAGCAAGTTGTTGATCTTGATGATGTAGATGAAGAAGACGTTCCAACGGCCGCTATGCGCACCATGGCGATTGGTGATGTGCGACCACAGGAACAATTGGAGCAAGATCAACCTTCTTCCTCAACAACGGTGCATCCCCCACCTCAAGACGATGAACAGGTTCATCAAAAGGAGGCGTGTGATCAAGGGGGAGCACAAGATGATCACGTGATGGAGGAAGAAGCACAACCGGCACCTCCAACCCAAGTTCGAGCAATGATTCAAAGGGATCATCCCGTCGACCAAATTCTGGGTGACATTAGCAAGGGAGTAACTACTCGATCTCGATTAGTTAATTTTTGTGAGCATTACTCCTTTGTCTCTTCTATTGAGCCTTTCAGGGTAGAGGAGGCCTTGCTAGATCCGGACTGGGTGTTGGCCATGCAGGAGGAGCTCAACAACTTCAAGCGCAATGAAGTTTGGACACTGGTGCCTCGTCCGAAGCAAAATGTTGTGGGAACCAAGTGGGTGTTCCGCAACAAACAGGACGAGCACGGGGTGGTGACGAGGAACAAGGCTCGACTTGTGGCAAAAGGTTATGCCCAAGTCGCAGGTTTGGACTTTGAGGAGACATTTGCCCCTGTGGCTAGGCTAGAATCAATTCGTATCTTGCTAGCATATGCCGCTCACCATTCTTTTAGGTTGTTCCAAATGGATGTGAAGAGCGCTTTCCTCAACGGGCCAATCAAGGAGGAGGTGTACGTGGAGCAACCCCCTGGCTTCGAGGATGAACGGTACCCCGACCACGTGTGTAAGCTCTCTAAGGCGCTCTATGGACTTAAGCAAGCCCCAAGAGCATGGTATGAATGCCTTAGAGACTTTTTACTTGCTAATGCTTTCAAGGTTGGGAAAGCCGATCCAACTCTGTTCACTAAGACATGTGATGGTGATTTGTTTGTGTGCCAAATTTATGTCGATGACATAATATTTGGTTCTACTAACCAAAAGTCTTGTGAAGAGTTTAGCAGGGTGATGACGCAGAAATTTGAGATGTCGATGATGGGCGAGTTGAACTACTTCCTTGGGTTTCAAGTGAAGCAACTCAAGGACGGCACCTTCATCTCACAAACGAAGTACACGCAAGATCTGCTAAAGCGGTTTGGGATGAAGGACGCCAAGCCCGCAAAGACTCCGATGGGGACCGACGGACACACCGACCTCAACAAAGGAGGTAAGTCTGTTGATCAAAAAGCATACCGGTCAATGATAGGGTCTTTACTTTATTTATGTGCTAGTAGACCGGATATTATGCTTAGCGTATGCATGTGTGCTAGATTTCAATCCGATCCTAAGGAGTGTCACTTAGTGGCGGTGAAGCGAATTCTTAGATATTTGGTTGCTACGCCTTGCTTCGGGCTCTGGTATCCAAAGGGGTCTACCTTTGACTTAGTTGGATACTCAGACTCCGACTATGCTGGATGTAAGGTCGATAGGAAGAGTACATCGGGGACGTGCCAATTCTTAGGAAGGTCCCTGGTGTCATGGAACTCTAAGAAACAAACCTCCGTTTCCCTATCCACCGTTGAGGCCGAGTACGTTGCCGTAGGACAGTGTTGCGCGCAACTACTTTGGATGAGGCAAACCCTCCGGGACTTTGGCTACAATCTGAGCAAAGTCCCACTCCTATGTGACAATGAGAGTGCTATCCGCATGGCGGAAAATCCTGTTGAGCACAGCCGCACAAAGCACATAGACATCCGGCATCACTTTTTGAGAGACCACCAGCAAAAGGGAGATATCGAAGTGTTTCATGTTAGCACCGAGAACCAGCTAGCCGATATCTTTACCAAGCCTCTAGATGAGAAGACCTTTTGCAGGCTGCGTAGTGAGCTAAATGTCTTAGATTCGCGGAACTTGGATTGAAATGTAGCATACATGTGTTTATGCTTTTGATCATGTTCCTTCTTGCATTTTGTTGCTTATTATGGTGCTCAAGTTGTACAAACACTCCCTGGACCTCACAAGTCCGTTGCAAAGTGATGCACATGTTTAGGGGGAGATATGTTACAACTTGACCCTTTGAAGACTAACCATGTGCTTGAGTTTGATGATTTAGTCTCGAAGATGGATTGAAAGGGAAAAAGGTGGACTTGGACCATGAAAGACTTCCACTGCACTCCGATGAGAGGGTAACTTATTCCAAGTTCATCTTTAGACTCTTATTGCCTATTTGCTCTTAATTGAAGATTTTGGTGAGGCAATGGGGTTAAAGGGCCAAGATTGATCCCATTTTGGTGCTTGATGCCAAAGGGGGAGAAAATAAAGGCCAAAGCGATAAATGGATCAGCTACCACTTGAGAGATTTTGAAAATAGTAGAATAGAGCTTTTTGTTTTGTCAAAACTCTTGCATTGTCTCTTTTGTCAAAAGTTGGCCTCTTGTGGGGAGAAGTGTTGATTATGGGAAAAAGGGGGAGTTTTTGGAATCTTGAATCAATTTTCTTTGGAAAACCTCTCTTTATGTCTCTACCAGTGGATTTGACTTAGAGATAGGATTTTGAGTTTGATTTGCAAAAACAAACCAAGTGGTGGCAAAGGATGATCCATATATGCCAAAATTGAATCAAAATAAATTTGAGTTTTATTTGAAGTGATTTTGCACTTGTTCTAGTGGCTTTATGTTGTGTTGGCATAAATCACCAAAAAGGGGGAGATTGAAAGGGAAATGTGCTCTTGAGCCATTTTCTAAGTATTTTGGTGATTGAGTGCCAACACAAGTGATTAAATGTGAATCTATGCCCATGGATGGACAAAGTGCAAATCAAGAGCAAAGGTATGTTTCTATGTCTTAGTACATTGGTTTTGTGTACTAATATACTTGTCTAAGTATCAGAAACAGGAAGAAGAAGAAAAGAGGAGAGTTGGCTGTGTACAGCCAAGAGGCTGTTTCGGTCTGGGGCACCGGACTGTCCGGTGGTGCACCGGACAGTGTCCGGTGCGCCAGGTTGCCTCGAGCGAAGTGGCTGCTCTCGGGAATTCGCCGACGACGTACGGCTAAAATTCACCGGACTGTCCGGTGCGCACCGGACTGTCCGGTGAGCCAACGGTCGGCCGGGCCAACGGTCGGCCGCGCGATCTGCGCGGGACACGTGGCCGAGCCAACGGTCGGAAGGGGGCACCGGACTGTCCGGTGTGCACCGGACTGTCCGGTGTGCACCGGACATGTCCGGTGCGCCAACGGCTCCCAGATCTGCAACGGTCGACTGCGCTGTTTAAGGAAGGAAATCGGGCACCGGACAGTGTCCGGTGTGCACCGGACTGTCCGGTGCGCCAGTCGACAGAAGGCAAGATCAGCCTTCCTGGATTGCTCTCAACGGCTCCTAGCTGCCTTGGGGCTATAAAAGGGACCCCTAGGCGCATGGAGGAGGACACCAAGTATTCCTACAACATTCCTAAGCACCAAGACATCGATTCCATGCATTTGGTTCATTGTGATAGCATCTAGAGCTCTTGTTGAGTTGTGAACTCATTGAGTTGTGTTGCGAGCTCTTGTTGCGACTTGTGTGCGTGCTGTTGCTCTGATTTTGAGTCTTGTGTGCGTTGCTAGTTTCTTCCTTACTCCGTATTTCTCTGTGAATCTTAAGTGTAAGGGCGAGAGGCTCCAAGTTGTGGAGATTCCTCGCAAACGGGATATTGAAAGGCAAAGCAAAACACCGTGGTATTCAAGTTGGTCTTTGGACCACTTGAGAGGGGTTGATTGCAACCCTCGTCCGTTGGGACGCCACAACGTGGAGTAGGCAAGCGTTGGTCTTGGCCGAACCACGGGATAAACCACTGTGTCATCTCTGTGTTTGATCTCTTGTGGTATTGTGTTTTGTTGTGACTCCTCTCTAGCCACTTGGCAATTATTGTGCTAACACTTAACAAGTTTTTGTGGCTATAAGTTTAAGTTTTCACAGGATCACCTATTCACCGCCCTAGGTGCTCTCAGCCACAGCGGGGGACACGTCGGGCGTTGACCTCGCGCCTGAGGCGACGACGAGCGCCGTTTCCCCGCAACACGCCAACCCCAAGCGGACAGATGACACCAGCACCCTCGCGGAGGACTTGCTGGGCGTTAGCCTCGTACCTGAGATAACGGTGCAGTCCGTCCCCTACGCGACTTCGTCACCGTCCGTCGATCAAGAGGTACCGTCCGTTTTCCACCCTGTGCCTTTTAGATTCAGCTTCGACCCACCAAGCGATCCCGCTTCGGTGGATGCTTTCATAAAGGCATATCCTAACCTTCCGGGGTACCATATGTGGTCAACCTGGGACCGACTGATGGCCGTCTCAACCTACGGGCCTCCGGGTTCTGAGGAAGACGACGAGCCCGACTCTGGTTAGGATTTCTCCGGGCTCGGTAATCCCAGTGCCATGCGGGACTTCATGACCGCATGTGACCACTGCCTCTCCGATTGCTCCGATGATGGTCACAGCCTTGACGACGAAGGATGTGACCCAGGTCGCGAATGTTTCCACGTCGATCTAGGGGGTCTCGACGAAGGCAACTGAAAGGGAATTAGGCTTACACCTATTTCCTAATTGATTTTGGTGGTTGAATTACCCAACACAAATATTTGGACTAACTAGTTTGCTCTAGTCTATAAGTTCCACAGGTGCCAAAGGTTCACAATAAGCCAATAAAAAGACCAAGAAAGGGTTCAAACAAAGAGAGCAAAAAACATCCCAAAAGGCACCCTGGTCTGGCGCACCGGACAGTGTCCGATGCACCAGGGCACTCGAGGCTGAACTCTTCACCTTCAGGAATTTCAGAGGGCGCTCCACTATAATTCACCGGATTGTCCGGTGTGCCAGCGGAGCAACGGCTACTTCGCGAAGCAACGATCGACTGCAACGCATTAAATGCACGCCTGCGCGCGCAGAGGACAGAGCAGCGCCAGAAGGCGCACCGGACAGTCTACAGGACCTGTCCGGTGCACCACCAGACAGCCCAGAGGCCCCACAAGTCAGAGCTCCAACTGTCGAACCCCAACGGCTCGCTGACGTGGCTGGCGCACCGGACAGTGTCCGGTGCGCCATGCGACAGCACACTTCCAACGACCATCTTTTGGTGGTTGGGGCTATAAATACCCCAACCACCCCACATTCAATGGAATCCAAGAATCCAAGTTTTCCACTCTTCTACACCTTACAAGAGCTAGCATTCAATACAAGACACACCAAAAAGATCAAATCCTCTCCCAACTCCACACAAAGCTTTAGTGATTAGAGAGAGTGATTTGTTGTGTTCATTTGAGCTCTTGCGCTTGGATCGCTTCTTTTCTTTCTTCATTCTTGCGATCATCTCAATTGTAACCGAGGCAAGAGACACCAATTGTGTGGTGGTTCTTGCGGGGACTTGTTGTCCCGTTTGATTGAGAAGAGAAGCTCACTCGGTTCGAGGGACCGTTTGAGAGAGGGAAAGGGTTGAAAGAGACCCGGTCTTCATGACCACCTCAACAGGGAGTAGGTTTGCAAGAACCGAACCTCGGTAAAACAAATCATCGTGTTCTTTATTCGCTCACGATTTGTTTTGCGCCCTCTCTCTCAGACTCGTTTCTATTTCTAACGCTAACCCGGCTTGAAGTTGTGCTTAAGTTTGTAAATTTCAGATTCACCCTATTCACCCCCCTCTAGGCGACTTTCAATTGGTATCAAAGCCCGGTGCTTCATTAGAGCCTTACCGCTCGAAGTGATGTCGGGATATCACGCCAAGAAAGAGACGGGGACCGGCGAGAAGTCCGCTACAAGTCACTGGAAGGCTCCATCGAGAGAGTCCTACAACAAAGGGAAGGGGAAGGAAAAGGAATCCCCTTCACACAAGTCGCGTCGAAGCGGCGACAAGAAGAAGAAGATGAGGAAGGTGGTCTACTACGATACCGACTCCTCGTCGCCATCCACCTCCGGCTCCGACACGCCGTCCGTAACTTCTAAGCGCCATGAGCGCAAGAAGTTTAGTAAGATCCCCCTACGCTACCCTCGCATTCCTAAACATACGCCATTACTTTCTGTCCCATTGGGCAAACCACCAACGTTTGATGGTGAAGATTATGCTAGGTGGAGTGATATGATGCGGTATCACCTAACCTCACTCCACAAAAGTATTTGGGATGTTGTTGAGTTTGGTGTACAGGTACCATCCGTAGGGGATGAAGATTATGATGAGGACGAAGTGGCCCAAATCGTGCACTTCAATTCCCAAGCCACCACTATACTCCTCGCCTCTCTAAGTCGAGAGGAGTATAATAAGGTGCAAGGGTTGAAGAGCGCAAAGGAGATTTGGGACGTGCTAAAGACCGCGCACGAAGAAGACGAGGTGACCAAGATCACCAAGCGGGAGACAATCGAGGGGGAGCTCGGTCGCTTCCGACTTCGCCAAGGGGAGGAGCCACAAGACATGTACAACCGGCTCAAAACCTTAGTGAACCAAGTGCGCAACCTCGGGAGCAAAAAATGGGATGACCACGAAATGGTTAAGGTTATTCTTAGATCACTTGTTTTCCTTAACCCTACTCAAGTTCAATTAATTCGTGGCAATCCTAGATATACACTAATGACTCCCGAGGAAGTAATTGAGAATTTTGTGAGCTTTGAGCTAATGATCAAAAGGCTCAAAGAAAATCAACGAGCTTGATGGCCCCTCCACGTCCGAAGCACAACCGGTCGCATTCAAAGCGACAGAAGAAAAGAAGGAGGAATCTACATCAAGTAGAACACCCATCGACGCCTCCAAGCTTGACAACGAGGAAATGGCGCTCATCATCAAGAGCTTCCGCCAAATCCTCAAGCAAAGGAGGGGGAAGGATTACAAGCCCCGCTCCAAGAAAGTATGCTACAAGTGTGGTAAGCTCGGTCATTTCATTGCTAAATGTCCATTATCTAGTGATAGTGACAGGGGCGACGACAAGAAGGGGAGAAGAAAGGAGAAGAAGAGATACTACAAGAAGGGTGGCGATGCCCATGTTTGCCGGGAATGGGACTCCGACGAGAGCTCCACCAACTCCTCCTCCGACGAGGACGCCGCAAACATTGCCGTCACCAAGGGTCTTCTCTTCCCCAACGTCGGCCACAAGTGCCTCATGGCAAAGGACGGCAAAAAGAAGAAGATAAAATCAAGATCCTCCACTAAATATGAAACCTCTAGTGATGAGGATAATTGTAGTGATGAGGAGGATAACTTGCGCACCCTTTTTGCCAACCTAAACATGCAACAAAAGGAAAAATTAAATGAATTAATTAGTGCTATCCATGAAAAGGATGAACTCTTGGACACCCAAGAGGACTTCCTAATTAAGGAAAATAAGAAGCATGTTAAGGTTAAAAATGCTTATGCTCTAGAAGTAGAAAAATGTGAAAAACTATCTAGTGAGCTAAGCACTTGCCATGACACTATTGCCAACCTTAGAAATGAAAATGCTAAATTAATTGCTAAGGTTGATTCTAATATTTGTGATGTTTCGATTCCCAATCTTAGAGATGAAAATGTTAATTTGCTTGCTAAGATTGAAAAATTGAATATCTCTCTTGCTAGCCTTAGAAATGAAAATGAAAAATTGATTGCTAAGGCTAAAGATTTTGATGTTTGCAATGTTACTATTTCTAACCTTAGAAGTGAAAATGATATATTACATGCTAAGGTTGTAGAATTAAAATCTTGCAAATCCACTACATCTACTGTTGAGCATACTTCCATTTGTACTAAATGCAGAGACATTAACATTGATGCTATTCATGATCATATGGCTTTAATTAAACAACAAAATGATCATATAGCTAAATTAGATGCTAAAATTGCCGAGCATGACTTATAAAATGAAAAGTTTAAATTTGCTAGAAGCATGCTCTATAGTGGGAGACGCCCTGGCATCAAGGATG
Organism: Zea mays; assembly: GCF_902167145.1. Lineage (NCBI taxonomy): Eukaryota > Viridiplantae > Streptophyta > Magnoliopsida > Poales > Poaceae > Zea > Zea mays. The sequence goes on from NC_050103.1 coordinate 27,855,765, forward strand.
GCATTGGATTCCAAAAGGGGGACAATGTCAAACTTAATGCCCCTCCTAAAAGATTGTCTAATTTTGTGAAGGGCAAGGCTCCCATGCCTCAGGATAACGAGGGTTACTTTTTGTACCCTGCCGGTTATCCCGAGAGCAAAATTAGGAGAATTCACTCTAGGAAGTCTCACTCTGGCCCTAATCATGCTTTTATGTATAAGGGTGAGACATCTAGTTCTAGGCAATCAACCCATGCAAGATTGCCTAAGAAGAAAACTCCTAAAGCGTCAAATGATTCTAACATTTCATTTAAGACCTTTGATGCTTCTTATGTTTTAACTAACAAATCCGGCAAGGTAGTTGCCAAGTATGTAGGGGGCAAGCACAAGGGGTCAAAGACTTGTGTTTGGGTACCCAAAGTTCTTGTATCTAATGTCAAAGGACCCAAAACCATTTGGGTACCTAAAATCAAGAACTAAACTTGTTTTGTAGGTTTATGCATCCGGGGGCTCAAGTTGGATTATCGATAGCGGGTGCACAAACCACATGACCGGGGAGAAGAAGATGTTCTCCTCCTATGAGAAAAACCAAGATCCCCAACGAGCTATCACATTCGGGGATGGAAATCAAGGTTTGGTCAAAGGATTGGGTAAAATAGCTATATCTCCTGACCATTCTATTTCCAATGTTTTTCTTGTAGATTCTTTAGATTACAATTTGTTTTCCGTTTCTCAATTATGCAAAATGGGCTACAACTGTCTTTTCACAGATGTAGGTGTTACTGTCTTTAGAAGAAGTGATGATTCAATAGCATTTAAGGGAGTGTTAGAGGGTCAGCTATACTTAGTAGATTTTGATAGAGCTGAACTCGACACTTGCTTAATTGCTAAGACTAACATGGGCTGGCTCTGGCACCGCCGACTATCACATGTTGGAATGAAGAATCTTCACAAACTTCTAAAGGGAGAACACATTTTGGGACTAACAAATGTTCATTTTGAGAAAGACAGGATTTGTAGCGCATGTCAGGCATGGAAGCAAGTTGGTGTTCATCATCCGCATAAGAACATCATGACGACTGATAGGCCACTTGAACTCCTACACATGGATCTATTCGGCCCGATTGCTTACATAAGCATCGGCGAGAGTAAGTACTGTCTAGTTATTGTGGATGATCATTCTCGCTTCACTTGGGTATTCTTTTTGCAGGAAAAATCTTATACCCAAGAAACCTTAAAGGGATTCTTGAGACGGGCTCAAAATGAGTTCGGCTTAAGGATCAAGAAAATTAGAAGCGACAACGGGACGGAGTTCAAGAACTCTTAAATTGAAGGCATCCTTGAGGAGGAGGGCATCAAGCATGAGTTCTCTTCTCCCTACACGCCACAACAAAATGGTGTAGTGGAGAGGAAGAATCGAACTCTATTGGACATGGCAAGAACCATGCTTGATGAGTACAAGACTTCGGATCGGTTTTGGGCCGAGGCGGTCAACACCGCTTGCTACGCCATCAACCGGTTGTATCTACACCAAATCCTCAAGAAGACATCATATGAACTCCTTACCGGTAAAAAGCCCAATATTTCATATTTTAGAGTCTTTGGTAGCAAATGCTTTATTCTTGTTAAAAGAGGTAGAAAATCTAACTTTGCTCCTAAGACTGTAGAAGGCTTTTTACTAGGATATGATTCAAACACAAAGGCATATAGAGTCTTTAACAAGTCCTCAGGACTAGTTGAAGTTTCTTGTGACGTTGTGTTTGATGAGACTAACGGCTCTCAAGTAGAGCAAGTTGATCTTGATGAGATAAGTGATGAAGAGGCTCCGTGCATCACGCTAAGGAACATGTCCATTGGGGATGTGTGTCCTAAGGAATCCTAAGAGCCTCCAAATGCACAAGATCAACCATCCTCCTCCACGCAAGCATGTCCACCAACTCAAAATGAGGGTGAGGCTCAAAATGATGAAGGTGAAGATCTAGGAGTTGAGCCACCTCAAGAGGAGAGCAATGATCAAGGGGGAGATGACAATGATCAAGATGAGGAAGATGAACAAGTTCCAAGACCGCCACACCCAAGAGTCCACCAAGCAATCCAACGAGATCACCCCGTCGACACCATCCTCGGCGACATTCATAAGGGGGTAACCACTAGATCTCGTGTTGCACATTTTTGTGAGCATTACTCTTTTGTTTCCTCTATTGAGCCACACAGGGTAGAGGAAGCACTTCAAGATTCGGATTGGGTGGTGGCGATGCAAGAGGAACTCAACAATTTCACTAGGAACGAGGTATGGCATCTGGTTCCACGTCCTAATCAAAATGTTGTAGGAACCAAGTGGGTGTTCCGCAACAAGCAAGATGAGCATGGTGTGGTGACAAGGAACAAAGCCCGACTTGTGGACAAGGGATACTCACAAGTTGAAGGTTTGGATTTCGGTGAAACCTATGCACCCGTAGCTAGGCTTGAGTATATTCGCATATCACTTGCCTATGCTACTTACCATGGCTTTAAGCTTTATCAAATGGACGTGAAAAGTGCCTTCCTCAACGGACCAATCAAGGAAGAGGTCTATGTTGAGAAACCTCCCGGCTTTGAAGATAGTGAGTACCCTAATCATGTGTATAAACTCTCTAAGGCGCTTTATGGGCTCAAGCAAGCCCCAAGAGCATGGTATGAATGCCTGAGAGATTTTCTTATCACTAATGGCTTCAAAGTTAGAAAAGCCGATCCTACTTTATTTACTAAAACTCTTGACAATGATTTGTTTGTATGCCAAATTTATGTTGATGATATTATATTTGGGTCTACTAACGAATCTACATGTGAGGAATTTAGTAGGATCATGACACAAAAATTCGAGATGTCAATGATGGGGGAGTTGAAGTACTTCTTGGGATTTCAAGTAAAGCAACTCCAAGATGGCACCTTCATTAGCCAAACGAAGTATATTCAAGACATTCTAAACAAGTTTGGGATGAAGGATGCCAAGCCCATCAAGACACCCATGGGAACCAATGGGCATCTCGACCTCGACATGGGAGGTAAATCCGTAGATCAAAAGGTATACCGGTCGATGCTAGGTTCTTTACTCTACTTATGTGCATCTCGATCGGATATTATGCTTTCCGTATGCATGTGTGCAAGATTCCAAGCCGACCCTAAGGAAGCTCGCCTTACGGCCGTAAAACGAATCTTGAGATATTTAGTTCATACTCCTAAGTTTGGGCTTTGGTACCCTAGGGGATCCACATTTGATTTGATTGGTTATTCGAATGCCGATTGAGCAGGGTGTAAAATTAATAGAAAGAGCGCATCGAGGACTTGCCAGTTCTTGGGAAGATCCTTGGTGTCTTGGGCTTCAAAGAAGCAAAATTCCGTAGCTCTTTCTACCACCGAAGCCGAGTATATTGCCATAGGCCATTGTTGCGCGCAATTACTTTGGATGAGGCAAACCCTTAGGGACTACGGTTACAAATTGACCAAAGTTCCTCTTCTATGTGATAATGAGAGTGCAATCCGCATGGCGGATAATCCCGTTGAGCATAGCCGCACTAAACACATAGCCATTCGGTATCATTTTCTAAGGGATCACCAACAAAAGGGAGATATCGAGATTGCATATATCAACACTAAGGAACAATTAGCCGATATCTTTACCAAGCCACTAGATGAACAAACTTTTAACAAACTTAGGCATGAGCTAAATATTCTTGACTCTAGGAATTTCTTTTGATGTCTTGCATACATAGCTCATTTATATACCTTTGATCATGTCTCTTTTATATGCTATGACTAATGTGTTTTCAAGTATATTTCAAACCAAGTCATAGGTGTATTGAAAGGGAATTGGAGTCTTCGGCGAAGACAAAGGCTTCCACTCCACTCCATCAACGCATCCTTCACCGTCACTCCGAGCAATTCTTCGTCTTTGGTATAACCTTCACTCATATGTTATTTACCAAAGGGGGAGAAAGTAGAATAAGGGCTTGTATTTCACTCAAAGTATCCGTTTTTGGCGATTCATGCCAAAGGGGGAGAAAGTATTAGCCCAAAGCAAAAGGACCGCACCACCACCTAATTTTAAAAACTAATGATTTTCAAATTGGTATTTTATTGTGTTCAAAAGGGGGAGAAAGTAATATTTTCAAAATCGATATCTTAAAACCCTCTTGAACACTAAGAGGAGGATTTTATCGAGGGGGAGTTTTGTTTTAGTCAAAGGAGGAGCATTTGAAACAGGAGGAGAAAATTTCAAATCTTGTGAATGCTTCTCAAAATCTTATTCATTTACCTTTGACTATTTGCAAAAGAACTTTGAAAAGGATTTACAAAAGAATTTGCAAAAACAAAACATGTGGTGCAAGCGTGGTCCAAAATGTTAAAAATAAAAAGAACAATCCATGCATATCGAATTTATATTGGCTCAATTCAAAGTAACCTTTGCACTTACAATTATGCAAACTAGTTCAATTATGCACTTCTATATTTGCTTTGGTTTGTGTTGGCATCAATCACCAAAAAGGGGGGAGATTGAAAGGGAATTAGGCTTACACCTATTTCCTAATTGATTTTGGTGGTTGAATTGCCCAACACAAATCTTTGGACTAACTAGTTTGCTCTAGTCTATAAGTTCTACAGGTGCCAAAGGTTCACAATAAGCCAATAAAAAGACCAAGAAAGGGTTCAAACAAAGAGAGCAAAAGAAATCCCAAAAGGCACCCTGGTCTGGCGCACCGGACAGTGTCCAGTGCACCACGACACTCGAGGCTGAACTCTTCACCTTCGGGAATTTTAGAGGGCGCTCCGCTATAATTCACCAGACTGTCCGGTGAGTCACCGGAGCAACGGCTACTTCGTGAAGCAACGGTCAACTGCAACGCATTAAATGCGCGCCTGCACGCGCAGAGGACAGAGCAGCGCCAGAAGGCGCACCAGACAGTCTACAGGACCTATCCGGTGTACCACCGGACAGCCCAGAGGCCCCACAAGTCAGAGCTCCAACGGTCGAACCCCAACGGCTCGCTGACGTGGCTGGCGCACCGGACAGTGTCCGGTGGCGCACCGGACTGTCCGGTGCGCCATGCGACAACACACTTCCAACAGCCATCTTTTGGTGGTTGGGGCTATAAATACCCCAACCACCCCACATTCAATGGAATCCAAGAATCCAAGTTTTCCACTCTTCTACACCTTACAAGAGCTAGCATTCAATACAAGACACACCAAAAAGATCAAATCCTCTCCCAACTCCACACAAAAGCTTTAGTGATTAGAGAGAGTGATTTGTTGTGTTCATTTGAGCTCTTGCGCTTGGATCGCTTCTTTTCTTTCTTCATTCTTGCGATCATCTCAATTGTAACCGAGGCAAGAGACACCAATTGTGTGGTGGTCCTTGCGGGGACTTGTTGTCCCGTTTGATTGAGAAGAGAAGCTCACTCGGTCCGAGGGACCGTTTGAGAGAGGGAAAGGGTTGAAAGAGACCCGGTCTTCGTGACCACCTCAACGGGGAGTAGGTTTGCAAGAACCGAACCTCGGTAAAACAAATCATCGTGTCTCACTCTTTATTCGCTCACAATTTGTTTTGTGCCCTCTCTCTCGGACTCGTTTCTATTTCTAACGTTAACCCGACTTGAAGTTGTGCTTAAGTTTGTAAATTTCAGATTCGCCCTATTCACCCCCCCCTCTAGGCGACTTTCAACAACCACCTTGGTATGCCGGAGGATGACGATCCCTCTAGGCCTGCGCCTCGCGTTGACATCCTACGAGAGCTAGCTGTGGTCCCAGTCCCTACGGGGGGTTAGGACACACAGCTCGAGAAAATCCACGAGATGCAGGCCAAGCTCGACGAGGAAGCAGGACAACTTGTGCAGCTCCGGCAAAACATCGGGCAGGAGTGGGCAGGCCGAGCACTAGCCAGAGAAGCGCGTCGTCAGGCCCAGGACGTCCAGCGCCGTATCGCTGACGATGCCAGGGCGGGGCTGCCCCCGGCTTCCAGTGGGGTCGGCCAGAATCTGGCTGCAGCGGCAATACTACTCCGAGCGATGCCGGAGCCATCCACCACCGAGGGGCGGCGTATCCAGGGAGAACTCAAGAATCTCCTGGAGAATGCTGCGGTCCGACGGGCCGAGAGCTCTACCTCCCAAAGGCAGGGGTACCCCCCGGAGCATCGCGCCGCGACTTCCCGATTCATGCGGGAAGCCTCGGTCCACACCGGGCACACGCGGGACACAACGCCCGCAGCCCCAGGTCGCCTCGGCAACGAGCACCACCGCCGCGACCGTCGAGCCCACCTCGACGAGAAGGTGCGCCAAGGCTACCACCCCAGGCGTGGGGGACGCTACGACAGCGGGGAAGATCAGAGCCCCTCGCCCGAACCACCCGGTCCACAAGCTTTCAGCCGGGCCATAATGAGAGCACCTAGAGGGGGGGGTGAATAGGTGATCCTGTAAAACTTGAAACTTAAGCCACAAAAACTTGGTTGAGCGTTAGCACAAATAATGCCAAGTGGCTAGAGAGGAGTCTTAGCAAAACACAATAACCACAAGATATCAATCACAGAGATGGCACGGTGGTTATCCCGTGGTTCGGCCAAGACCAACGCTTGCCTACTCCACGTTGTGGCGTCCCAACGGACGAGGGTTGCAATCAACCCCTCTCAAGCGGTCCAAAGACCCACTTGAATACCATGGTGTTTTGCTTTGCTTTTCTTAATCCCGTTTGCGAGGAATCTCCACAACTTGGAGTCTCTCGCCCTTACAAAGATGTTCACAAAGAAGCACAGAGTAAGGGAGGGATTAGCAACTCACACAGGACACAAAGATCACAGCAAATGCGCACACACAAGACCCAGACTTAAGCTCAAGAGACTAGCACACTAGAACGGAGCTCAAATCACTAGAATGTCGAACAAGTGCGCATGAATGGAGTGTGAGTGATCAAGAGTGCTCAAGGAATGCTTGGGTGTTCTCCTCCATGCGCCTAGGGGTCCCTTTTATAGCCCCAAGGCAGCTAGGAGCCGTTGAGGGCAATCTAGGAAGGCAATTCTTGCCTTCTGTCGCCTGGCGCACCGGACAGTCCGGTGCACACCGGACACTGTCCGGTGCAGATTTCTTTCCTTAAATGGCGAAGCCGACCGTTGGCAGCCTGAGAGCCGTTGGCGCACCGGACATGTCCGGTGCACACCGGACAGTCCGGTGCCCCCTTCTAGCCGTTGGCTCGGCCACGTGTCCCGCGCAGATCGCGCGACCGACCGTTGGCCCGGCCGACCGTTGGCTCACCGGACAGTCCGGTGCACACCGGACAGTCCGGTGAATTATAGCCGTACGTCGCCGATGAAATCCCGAGAGCAGCGAGTTCACACGAGCCAGCCTGGCGCACCGGACAGTCCGGTGCTCCCAGACTGAGCAGAGTCTTGGCTGCTCGAGCCAAGACATTTCCAATTGTTCTTTTCCTGTTTCCAGCACTTAGACACAATACATTAGTCTTTAAAACAATGTACTAAGTCTGAGAAACACACCTTTTGACATGATTTGCACTTTGTCCACCACATTGCATAGATCAACACAAAAGCACTTGCGTTGGCACTCAATCACCAAAATACTTAGAAATGGCCCAAGGGCACATTTCCCTTTCAATCTCCCCCTTTTTGGTGATTTATGCCAACACAACATAAAGCAAGTAGAACAAGTGCAATATCAATGCAAATGAAAACACAAAATTGTTTTGATTCATTTTGGCATATATGGATCACTCTTTGCCACCACTTGGTTTGTTTTTCAAATCAAACTCAAATTTCTATCTCTAAGTTAAACACACTTGTTAAGACATGAAGAGAGTCGTTCCAAGAGAAATTGATTCAAGATTTCAAAAACTCCCCTTTTTCCCATAATCAACACTTCTCCCCACAAGAAGCCAACTGTTGACAAAAAGAGCCAATAAGAGTATTTTGACAAAACAAAAGCTCTATTCTATTATTTTCAAAATTCACAAGTGGTAGCTGATCCATTTATTTGCTTTACCCTTATTTTCTCCCCTTTGGCATCAAGCACCAAAACGGGATCAACTTTGGCCCTTTAACCCCATTGCCTCACCAAAATCTTCAACTAAGAGTAAAAGGCAATAAGATCATAAAGATGAACTTGGAATAAGTTACCCTCTCATCGGAGTGCAGTGGAAGTCTTGCATGGTCCAAGTCCACCTTTTCCCTTTCAATCCTCCTTAGAGACTAAATCAAGCAAACTCAAGCACATAGTTAGTCTCAAAGGGTCAAGTTGTAACACATCTCCCCCTAAATATGTGAATCACTTTGCAACGGACTTGTGAGGTCCGGGGAGTGCTTGTACAACTTGAGCACCATAAATAAGCAACAAAATGCATAAGGAACATGATCACAGGCATAAACACATGTATGCTATAAATCAATCCAAGTACCGCGAATCTAAGACATTTAGCTCACTACGCAACCTGCAAAAGGTCTTCTCATCTAGAGGCTTGGTAAAGATATCGGCTAGCTGGTTCTCGGTGCTAACATGAAACACTTCGATATCTCCCTTTTGCTGGTGGTCTCTCAACAAGTGATGCCGGATGTCTATGTGCTTTGTGCGGCTGTGTTCAACAGGATTTTCCGCCATGCGGATGGCACTCTCATTATCACATAGGAGTGGGACTTTGCTCAGATTGTAGCCAAAGTCCCGGAGGGTTTGCCTCATCCAAAGTAGTTGCGCGCAGCACTGTCCTGCGGCAACATACTCGGCCTCAGCGGTGGATAGGGCAACGGAGGTTTGTTTCTTAGAATTCCATGACACTAGGGACCTTCCTAAGAATTGGCACGTCCCCGATGTACTCTTCCTATCAACCTTACATCCAGCATAGTCGGAATCTGAATATCCAATCAAGTCAAAGGTAGACCCCTTGGGATACCAGAGCCCGAAGCAAGGCGTAGTAACTAAATATCTAAGGGTTCGCTTCACTGCCACTAAGTGACATTCCTTAGGATCGGATTGAAATATAGCACACATGCATACGCTAAGCATAATATCCGGTCTACTAGCACATAAGTAAAGTAACGACCCTATCATTGACCGGTATGCCTTTTGATCAACGGACTTACCTCCTTTGTTGAGGTCGGTGTGTCCGTCGGTCCCCATCAGAGTCTTTGCGGGCTTGGCGTCCTTCATCCCAAACCGCTTCAGCAAGTCTTGCATGTACTTCGTTTGAGAGATGAAGGTGCCGTCCTTGAGTTGCTTCACTTGGAACCCAAGGAAGTAGTTCAACTCGCCCATCATTGACATCTCGAATTTCTGCGTCATCACCCTGCTAAACTCTTCACAAGACTTTTTATTAGTAGAACCAAATATTATGTCATCGACATAAATTTGGCACACAAAAAGATCACCGTCAAGAGTCTTAGTGAACAGAGTTGGATCGGCTTTCCCAACCTTGAAAGCATTAGCAATTAGAAAGTCTCTAAGGCATTCATACCATGCTCTTGGGGCTTGCTTAAGTCCATAGAGCGCCTTAGAGAGCTTACACACGTGGTCGGGGTACCGTTCATCCTCGAAGCCAGGGGGTTGCTCTACGTACACCTCCTCCTTGATTGGCCCGTTGAGGAAAGCGCTCTTCACATCCATTTGGAACAACCTGAAAGAATGGTGAGCGGCATATGCTAGCAAAATACGAATGGACTCTAGCCTAGCCACAGGAGCAAAAGTCTTCTCAAAGTCCAAACCTGCGACTTGGGCATAACCTTTTGCCACAAGTCGAGCCTTGTTCCTTGTCACCACTTCGTGCTTGTCTTGTTTGTTGCGGAACACCCACTTGGTTCCCACAACATTTTGCTTAGGACGAGGCACCAGTGTCCAAACTTCATTCCTCTTGAAGTTGTTGAGCTCCTCTTGCATGGCCAACACCCAGTCCGGATCTAGCAAGGCCTCCTCTACCCTGAAAGGCTCAATAGAGGAGACAAAGGAGTAATGCTCACAAAAATTAACTAATCGAGACCGAGTAGTTACTCCCTTGCTTATGTCACCCAAAATTTGGTCGACGGGATGATCCCTTTGAATCGTCGCTCGGACTTGAGTTGGAGGTGCCGGTTGTGCTTCTTCCTCCATTACTTGATCATCTTGTGCTCCCCCTTGATCATACGCCTCCTTTTGATGAACCTGTTCATCTTCTTGAGTTGGGGGATGCATCATTATCGAGGAAGAAGGTTGAACTTGCTCCTTTTGTTCCTGTGGTCGTACATCACCAATCGCCATGGTTCGTATAGCGGCCGTCGGAACATCTTCTTCATCTACATCATCAACATCAACAACTTGCTCTCTTGGAGAGCCATTAGTCTCATCAAATACAACGTCGCTAGAGACTTCAACCAAACCTAATGATTTGTTGAAGATCCTATACGCCTTTGTATTTGAATCATAACCTAACAAAAACCCTTCTACAGCTTTGGGAGCAAACTTAGAATTTCTACCCTTCTTCACTAGAATGTAGCATTTGCTCCCAAATACACGAAAGTAAGATACATTAGGTTTGTTACCGGTTAGAAGCTCATACGAAGTCTTCTTGAGGAGGCGGTGAAGGTAGACCCGGTTGATGGCGTGGCAAGCCGTGTTCACAGCTTCCGACCAAAAGCGCTCGGGGGTCTTGAACTCTCCAAGCATCGTCCTCGCCATATCGATTAGCGTCCTGTTCTTCCTCTCTACCACACCATTTTGCTGTGGTGTGTAGGGAGCAGAGAACTCATGCTTGATCCCTTCCTCCTCAAGGTACTCCTCTACTTGAAGGTTCTTGAACTCAGACCCATTGTCGCTCCTTATCTTTTTCACCTTGAGCTCAAACTCGTTTTGAGCTCTCCTTAGGAAGCGCTTGAGGGTCCATTGGGTTTCAGATTTATCCTGCAAAAAGAATACCCAAGTGAAGCGGGAAAAGTCATCAACAATAACTAAACCATACTTACTTCCTCCTATGCTTAGATAGGCGACGGGTCCGAAAATGTCCATATGTAGCAGCTCCAGGGGTCTTGATGTGGTCATCACATTCTTGCTGTGATGTGCTCCTCCCACTTGTTTACCTGCTTGACAAGCTGCACAAGGTCTATCTTTTTCGAATTGCACGTTAGTTAAACCTATCACGTGTTCTCCCTTTAGAAGCTTGTGAAGGTTCTTCATCCCCACATGTGCTAAGCGGCGATGCCACATCCATCCCATGCTAGTCTTAGCAATTAAGCATGCATCTAGACCGGCCTCTTCTTTTGCAAAATCAACTAAGTAAAGTTTGCCGTCTAGTACACCCTTAAAAGCTAGTGAACCATCACACCTTCTAAAGACTGACACATCTATGTTTGTGAATAAACAGTTATATCCCATATTGCATAGTTGACTAACAGATAGTAAATTATATCCCAGAGACTCAACTAAAAACACATTAGAAATAGAGTGCTCATTTGAGATTGCAATTTTACCTAACCCTTTTACCTTGCCTTGGTTCCCATCACCGAATATTATTGAATCTTGGGAATCCTTGTTTTTGATGTAGGAGGTGAACATCTTCTTCTCCCCCGTCATATGGTTTGTGCATCCGCTGTCGATAATCCAGCTTGAACCCCCGGATGCATAAACCTGCAAGGCAATTTTAGGCTTGGGTCTTAGGTACCCAACTCATGTTGGGTCCTACAAGGTTAGCACAAATATCCTTAGGGACCCAAATGCAAGTTTTGTCTCCCTTGCATTTTGCCCTAATTTTCTAGCAACTATCTTCCTATCCTTTCTACAAATAGCAAAGGAAGCATTTAAAGCATGATATATTGTAGAAGGTTCATGAACTTTCCTAGGAACATTAACAACATTTCTCCTAGGCATATGATGAGCAATATTTCTTCTAAACACATTTCTACCATGCATATAGGAAGAACTAGAAGCAAACATAGCATGAGAGTCAAAAGCATCATAAGCATTACTACTCTTATAAGACTGTCTTCTATCATTGTACATAAAAGCATGGTTTTTTAGTACTACTAGCCATAGGGGCCTTTCCTTTCTCCTTGGCGGAGATGGGAGCCTTATGGCTTGTCAAGTTCTTGGCTTCCCTCTTGAAGCCAAGCCCATCCTTAATTGAGGGGTGTCTACCAACCGTGTAGGCATCCCTAGCAAATTTTAGTTTATCAAAATCACTCTTGCTAGTCTTAAGTTGGACATTAAGACTAGCCACCTCGTCATTTAATTTAGAAATGCAAGCTAGGTGTTTACTACAAGCATCAATGTTAATATCTTTACACCTAGTGCAAGTTACAACATTTTCTACACAAGAGTTAGATTTACTAGCGATCTCTAACTTAGCATTCAAATCATCATTAACACTTCTTAAATTAGCGATGGATTCATGACAAGTAGATAATTCACAAGAGAGCATTTCATTCCTCTTAATTTCTAGAGCAAGAGAACTTTGTGCACTAACAAATTTATCATGCTCCTCATATAAAAGATCCTCTTGTTTTTCTAGTAATCTATTCTTGTCATTCAAAGCATCAATCAACTCATTAATCTTATCAATTTTAGATCTATCTAATCCCTTGAATAAGCATGAGTAATCTATCTCATCATCATCACTAGACTCATCCTCACTTGAAGAAGCATAAGTACTAGTATCATGAGTGCTTACCTTCTTCTCCCTTGCCATGAGACAAGTGTGATGCTCATTGGGGAAGAGGGATGACTTGTTGAGGGCGGTGGCGGCGAGTCCTTCGTTGTCGGAGTCGGACGTGGAGCAATCCGAATCCCACTCCTTTCCAATATGTGCCTCGCCCTTTGCCTTCTTGTAATTCTTCTTCTTTTCCCACTTTCCACTCTTCTTTTCCTGGTCACTATCATTATCGGGACAATTAGCGATAAAGTGACCAATCTTACCACACTCGAAGCATGAGCGCTTCCCCTTCGTCTTGTTCTTGTTTGGATGCTCCTTGCGACCCCTTAGTGCCGTCTTGAAACGCTTGATGATGAGGGCCATTTCTTCATCATTAAGCCCGGCCGCCTCAATTTGTGCCACCTTGCTAGGTAGCGCCTCCTTGCTCCTTGTTGCTTTGAGAGCAATAGTTTGAGGCTCTTGGATTGGGCCATTTAATGCGTCATCCACGTATCTAGCTTCCTTGATCATCATCCGCCCGCTTACGAACTTTCCAAGTATCTCCTCGGGCGTCATCTTGGTGTACCTAGGATTCTCACGAATATTGTTCACAAGATGAGGATCAAGGATAGTAAAAGACCTTAGCATTAGGCGGACGACGTCGTGGTCCGTCCATCGTGTGCTTCCATAGCTTCTTATCTTGTTGACAAGGGTTTTGAGCCAGTTGTATGTTTGGGTTGGCTCTTCTCCCCTTATCATCGCGAATCTCCCGAGTTCGCCCTCCACCAACTCCATCTTGGTGAGCATTGTGACGTCGTTCCCCTCATGAGAGATCTTGAGGGTGTACCAAATTTGCTTGGCGTTATCCAAGCCGCTCACTTTGTGATATTCATCCCTGCACAATGAAGCTAGAAGAACAGTAGTAGCTTGTGCATTTTTATGAATTTGCTCATTAATGAACATGGGACTATCCGTACTATCAAAGTGCATTCCACTCTTTACAATCTCCCATATACTAGGATGGAGAGAGAACAAGTGACTACGCATTTTGTGACTCCAAAATCCGTAGTCCTCTCCATCAAAATGAGGAGGTTTACCAAGTGGAATAGATAATAAATGAGCATTTGTACTTTGAGGAATACGAGAGTAATCAAAAGAAAAGTTCGAATTGACCGTTTTCTTTTTCTCGTAGTCGTCGTCGTCCTTTTGGGAAGAAGAAGATTCGTCGCTGTCGTAGTAGACTATCTCCTTGATGCGCCTTGTCTTCTTCTTCCTCCCGTCTTTTCTTTTGTGGTTCGAGCCCGAGTCCGTAGGCTTGTCATATTTCGGCTCATTGAAGATAGACTCCTTCTCGTTGTTGTTGACCACCATCCCCTTTCCCTTAGGATCCATCTCTTCGGGCGATTAGTCCCTTCTTGAAGAGAATGGCTCTGATACCAATTAAGAGCACCTAGAGGGGGGGTGAATAGGTGATCCTGTAAAACTTGAAACTTAAGCCACAAAAACTTGGTTGAGCGTTAGCACAAATAATGCCAAGTGGCTAGAGAGGAGTCTTAGCAAAACACAATAACCACAAGATATCAATCACAGAGATGGCACGGTGGTTATCCCGTGGTTCGGCCAAGACCAACGCTTGCCTACTCCACGTTGTGGCGTCCCAACGAACGAGGGTTGCAATCAACCCCTCTCAAGCGGTCCAAAGACCCACTTGAATACCACGGTGTTTTGCTTTGCTTTTCTTAATCCCGTTTGCGAGGAATCTCCACAACTTGGAGTCTCTCGCCCTTACAAAGATGTTCACAAAGAAGCACGAAGTAAGGGAGGGATTAGCAACTCACACAGGACACAAAGATCACATCAAATATGCACACACAAGACCCAGACTTAAGCTCAAGAGACTAGCACACTAGAACGGAGCTCAAATCACTAGAATGTCGAACAAGTGCGCATGAATGGAGTGTGAGTGATCAAGAGTGCTCAAGGAATGCTTGGGTGTTCTCCTCCATGCGCCTAGGGGTCCCTTTTATAGCCCCAAGGCAGCTAGGAGCCGTTGAGGGCAATCTGGGAAGGCAATTCTTGCCTTCTGTCGCCTGGCGCACCGGACAGTCCGGTGCACACCGGACACTGTCCGGTGCGGATTTCTTTCCTTAAATGGCGAAGCCGACCGTTGGCAGCCTGAGAGCCGTTGGCGCACCGGATATGTCCGGTGCACACCGGACAGTCCGGTGCCCCCTTCTAGCCGTTGGCTCGGCCACGTGTCCCGCGCAGATCGCGCGGCCGACCGTTGGCCCGGCCGACCGTTGGCTCACCGGACAGTCCGGTGCACACCGGACAGTCCGGTGAATTATAGCCGTACGTCGCCGATGAAATCCCGAGAGCAGCGAGTTCGCACGAGCCAGCCAGCCTGGTGCACCGGACACTGTCCGGTGCACCACCGGACAGTCCGGTGCTCCCAGACTGAGCAGAGTCTTGGCTGCTCGAGCCAAGACATTTCCAATTGTTCTTTTCCTGTTTCCAGCACTTAGACACAATACATTAGTCTTTAAAACAATGTACTAAGTCTGAGAAACATACCTTTTGACATGATTTGCACTTTGTCCACCACATTGCATAGATCAACACAAAAGCACTTGCGTTGGCACTCAATCACCAAAATACTTAGAAATGGCCCAAGGGCACAGTTCCCTTTCACATACGATAGGCGCCGTTCCCGACCCGGTTCCGAACCCCGACTACCATCACTAAGTACTCGAGGGAAACAAGGCCGGAACTGTGGCTTGCGGACTACCGGCTGGCCTGCCAGCTGGGTGGAACGGATGATGACAACCTCATCATTCACAACCTCCCCCTGTTCCTCTCCGACGCCGCCCGGGCCTGGCTAGAGCATCTGCCTCCTGTGCAGATCTCCAACTGGGACGATCTGGTCAAAGCCTTCGCTAGAAACTTCCAGGGCACATACGTGCGCCCTGGGAACTCTTGGGATCTCCGAAGTCGCCGCCAGCAGCCAGGGGAACCCTGCGAGACTACATCCGGCGATTTTCGAAGCAGCGCACCGAGCTGCCCAACATCACCGACTCGGATGTCATCGGCTCGTTCCTCGCCGGCACCACTTGCCGCGACCTGGTGAGCAAGCTGGGTCGCAAGACTCCCACCAGGGCGAGCGAGCTGATGGACATCGCCACCAAGTTCTCCTCTGGTCAGGAGGCGGTCGAGGCCATCTTCCGGAAGGACAAGCAGCCTCAGGGATGCCAGCAGGAAGACGTCCCCGAGGCGTCCGCCCAGCGCGGCACGAAGAAGAAGGCCAAAAAGAAGTCGCAAGCGAAACGCGACGCTGCCGACGCAGATCTTGTCGCCGCCGCCGAGCACAGGAACCCTCGGAAGCCTCCCAGAGGGGCCAACCTGTTCGACAAGATGCTCAAGGAGTCGTGTCCCTATCACCAGGGTCCCATCAAGCACACCCTTGAGGAATGCGTCATGCTTCGGTGCTACTTCCATAAGGTCGGGCCCCCGACGGAAGGTGGCAAAGGCCATGACAATGACAAGAAGGAGGGTAACAAGGCAGAAGAGTTCCCCGAGGTCCACGACTGTTTCATGATCTACGGTGGGCAAGTGGCGAACGCCTCGGCTCGGCACCGCAAGCAGGAGCGCCGGGAGGTCTGCTCGGTGAAGGTGGCGGCGCCAGTCTACCTAGACTGGTCCGACAAGCCCATCACCTTCGACCAAGGCGATCACCCCGACCACGTGCCGAGCCCAGGAAAGTACCCGCTCATTGTCGACCCCGTCATCGGCAACGTCAGGCTCACCAAGGTCCTCATGGACGGAGGCAGCAGCCTCAACATCATCTACGCCGAGACCCTCGGGCTCTTGCAGATCGATCTGTCCACGATCCGGGCCGGTGCGGCGCCCTTTCACAGGATCATCCCCGGGAAGCGCGTCCAGCCCCTTGGACAACTCGATCTGCCCGTCTGCTTCGGGACTCCCTCCAACTTCCGAAAGGAAACCCTCACGTTTGAGGTGGTCGGGTTCCGAGGAACCTACCATGCGGAGTTGGGGAGGCCATGCTACACCAGGTTCATGGTCGTCCCCAACTACACCTACCTCAAGCTCAAGTTGTCGGGCCCCAACGGGGTCATCACCGTCGGATCCACGTACCGACACGCGTACGAATGCGACATGGAGTGCGTGGAGTACGCTGAGGCCCTCGTCGAATCCAAGGCCCTCATCGCCGACCTGGAAAGCCTCTCCAAGGAGGTGCCAGATGCGAAGCGCCACGCCGGCAACTTCGAGCCAGCAGAGGCGGTTAAGTCCGTCCCTCTCGACCCCAGCAACGACGCCTCCAGACAAGTCTGGATCGGCTCCGAGCTCGACCCCAAATAGGAAGCAGTGCTCGTCGACTTTCTCCGCGCGAACACTAAGGTGTTTGCATGAAGTCCCTCAGACATGCCCAGCATACGGAGGGATGTCGTCGAGCACTCGCTGGATATCCGAGCTGGAGCCCGACCCGTGAAGCAGCCTCTACGCCGTTTCGATGAAGAAAAGCGCAGAGCCATAGGCGAGGAGATCCACAAGCTCATGGTTGCAGGGTTCATCAAAGAGGTATTCCATCCCGAATGGCTAGCCAACCCTGTACTTGTGAAAAAGAAAGGTGGGAAATGGAGGATGTGTGTAGACTACACTGGTCTAAACAAAGCATGTCTGAAGGTTCCCTACCCTCTGCCTCGCATCGATCAAATCGTGGATTCCACTGCTGGGTGCGAAACCCTGTCATTCCTCGATGCCTACTCGGGTTATCACCAAATCAGGATGAAAGAGTCCGACCAGCTCGCGACCTCTTTCATCACACCCTTTGGCATGTACTGCTAAATTACTATGCCATTTGGTTTGAGGAATGCAGGTGCGACATACCAAAGGTGCATGAACCACGTGTTCGGAGAGCACATCGGCCGAACGGTCGAGGCTTACGTCGATGACATCGTAGTCAAGACGAGGAAAGCCTCCGACCTCCTCTCTGACCTTGAAACGACATTCAAGTGTCTAAGGGCAAAGGGCGTGAAACTCAATCCCGAGAAGTGTGTCTTCGGAGTCCCCCGAGGCATGCTCCTGGGGTTCATCGTCTCTGAGCGGGGCATCGAGGCCAACCCGGAGAAAATCGCGGCCATCACCAACATGGGGCCTATCAATGACTTGAAAGGAGTACAGAGGGTCATGGGATGCCTTGCGGCTCTGAGCCGCTTCATCTCGCGCCTCGGCGAAAGAGGCCTGCCCTTGTACCGCCTGTTAAGGAAGATCGAGCGCTTCACTTGGACCCCCGAGGCCGAGGAAGCCCTCGGAAACTTAAAGGCGCTCCTTACAAGCGCGCCCATCTTGGTGCCCCCCGCTGCAGGAGAAGCCCTCTTGATCTACGTAGCCGCAACCACTCAGGTGGTCAGCGCCGCGATCGTAGTCGAGAGACGAGAAGAAGGGCATGCACTGCTCGTCCAGAGGCCGGTCTACTTCATCAGCGAAGTGCTATCCGAGACTAAGATCCGCTACCCGCAAATTCAGAAGCTACTGTACGCAGTAATTCTGACGCGGCGAAAGTTGCGACACTACTTCGAGTCTCATCCGGTGACTGTGGTGTCATCCTTCCCCCTGGGGGAGATCATCCAGTGTCGAGAGGCCTCGGGTAGGATTGCAAAGTGGGCGATGGAAATCATGGGCGAGACGATCTCGTTCACTCCTTGGAAGGCCATCAAGTCCTAAGTCTTGGCAGACTTTGTGGCTGAATGGGTCGACACCCAGCTTCCTACAGCTCCGATCCAACCGGAACTCTGGACCATGTATTTCGATGGGTCGCTAATGAAAACAAGAGCAGGTGCGGGCCTGCTCTTCATCTCACCCCTCGGGAAGCACCTCCGCTACGTGCTACACCTCCATTTCCTGGTGTCAAACAACGTGGCCGAGTACGAGGCTCTGGTTAATGTGTTGCGCATCGCCATCGAGCTAGGGGTTCGACGCCTCGACGCTCGTGGCGACTCGCAGCTTGTCATCGACCAAGTCATGAAGAACTCCCACTGCCGTGACCGGAAGATGGAGGCCTACTGCGACGAGGTTCGGCGCCTGGAAGACAAGTTCTACGGACTCGAGCTCAACCACGTCGCTCGACGCTACAACGAGACTGCGAACGAGCTGGCTAAGATAGCCTCGAGGCGGACAACGGTTCCCCCGGATGTCTTCTCCAGAGACATACATCAACCCTCCGTCAAGACCGACGACACGCCCGAGCCCGGGGAAGCCTCGGCCCAGCACGAGGAGGCCTCGGCCCAGCCCGAGGCACCCTCGGCCGCCGAAGGTGAGGCACTACGCGCCGAGGAAGAGCAGAATGGGGTCACGCCTAATCGAAACTGGCAGACCCCGTACCTGCAATATCTCCACCGAGGAGAGCTACCCCTCGACAGAGCCGAAGCTCGGCGACTAGCGCGGCGCGCCAAATCGTTCATCTTACTGGGTGACGAGAATGAGCTCTATCACCGCAGCCTCTCAGGCATCCTCCAACGATGCATATCCATCGCCGAAGGTCAGGAGCTATTGCAAGAAATACACTCGGGGGCTTGCGGTCACCACGCAGCACCTCGAGCCCTCGTTGGAAACGCCTTCCGACAAGGTTTCTACTGGCCAACCGCGGTGGCTGATGCCACTAGGATTGTACGCACCTGCCAAGTGTGTCAATTCTACGCAAGGCAGACGCACCTGCCCGCTCAGGCCCTGCAAACAATACCCATCACCTGGTCGTTTGCTGTATGGGGTCTGGACCTCGTCGGTCCCTTGCAGAAGGCACCCGGGGGCTTCACGCACCTGCTGGTCGCTATCGACAAATTCTCCAAGTGGATCGAGGTCTGACCCCTAAACAGCATCAGGTCCAAGCAGGCGGTGGCGTTCTTCACCAACATCATCCATCGCTTCGGGGTCCCGAACTCCATCATCACCGACAACGACACCTAGTTCACTGGCAAGAAGTTCCTGGACTTCTGCGAGGACCACCACATCCGTGTGGACTGGGCCGCCGTAGCTCACCCCATGACGAACAGGCAGGTAGAGCGCGCCAACGGTATGCTCCTACAAGGTCTAAAACTGAGGATCTACAACGACCTCAACAAGTTCGGCAAGCGATGGACGAAGGAACTACCCTCGGTGGTCTGGAGTCTGAGGACGATGCCAAGCCGAGCCACGGGCTTCACGCCGTTTTTTCTAGTCTATGGGGCCGAGGCTATCTTGCCCACAGACCTAGAATACGGTTCCCCGAGGACGAGGGCGTACGACGACCGAAGCAACCAAACCAGCCGAGAAGACTCACTAGACCAGCTGGAAGAGGCTCGAGACATGGCCTTACTACACTCGGCACGGTATCAGCAATCTCTGCGACGCTACCACGCCAGAGGGGTTCGGTCCCGAGACCTCCAGGTGGGGGACTTAGTACTTTGGCTGCGACAAGACGCCCGAGGGCGCCACAAGCTCACTCCTCCCTGGGAAGGGTCGCTCATCATCGCCAAGATTTTGAAGCCCAGAACATTCAAGCTGGCCAACAGTCAAGGCGAGGTCTACAGCAACGCTTGGAACATCCGACAGCTACGTCGCTTTTACCCTTAAGATGTTTTCAAGTCGTTCATATACCTCGTTCTCTTTACATACATAAATAAAGTCTAACCGTCAAGGAAGGGTCAGCCTTGCCTCGGCAAAGCCCGACCCTCCCTCGGGGGCTAGAAGGGGGGAACCCCTCTGCGTCAAAATTTTCCTCGGAAAAGTTTTTCTACCAAAACGACTTTCGTGTTTCCCGACTATATCGATAACAGAACCCCACAAAACGAATAAGAGCGCATGTAAGCGGCAAGGCCGATCGAGCCGAGGGACTCCTATGCCTCCGGGATACGGATACCTCACTCGTCACCTTCCGCGAAAAACAACTCTTACTCGGATAAGCGGTTCTGCTACTGACGAACAAGTCCGGATACTCGAAACAAGAGAAAAAGAAACGCAGCTTTATAACACGACGACAAAGTATTTAGGCCTCGGTGGCCGCGAAAGACACATGCATGTTCCAAACAAACTGCCCCGGCAGAATCAGGCATCGCCCGGGGGAGGAGCGGCACCCTCAGCTTCGTCTCCACCCTCAACGTCGTCTCCACCCTCGACGAGATCCGCCCTGGCCCTGGACGGCGACGCAAGCGGAAGGATCTCCACCTCGAAGGAGGACGACAGCACCGCGCTTGGGCCCGCGACGGCCACGTCGAGCCTCTGAACCTCGGCTAAGGCAGCTTCATCTTCGTCGGGTAGACAGTACCCCTCGCTAACCCGCTCCAGGTCCACGTCGTAGTGGGAAGCGAGCACGGCGAAGGCCCGCCTAACGCCGTGATGCAGCGCCTCGCGGAGTCTGCTACGCACATGGCCGCCCAAGGCCTGCGGGAGACTCTGGGGGGAGCTTCCTGAGGGGACATCATCAAGACCAAAGACCTGGCAGAAGGCCGAGATAGCTTCAGACATGGCCACGCGGTCGGCCTCCTTCTGCTTGGCTGCCTGGGCAAGTGCCTTGGCGGACTCGTTGAGGGCTGACTCGAACTCTGCAAACAGCCAAACAGAATTCTTCAGACACGAGTTGAATAATGAAGCTGAATCGAAGTCTCAAAGCGGCCAAGACATACCTTCAGCCCGGGCACGCTGCTCCGAGGCTGCGACTTGGGCGGACTGTGTAGACCCGACGACCACGGCCAGGTCCTCCGCAAGGGCTCCGGCCCGAGCAGACACCTCGGCTAGCTGGCCCCCAAGGGCCTTAGCCCGACTTTCAGCCTCGGCAGCCTGGTTCCGAGATTGGTCCCGCTCGCCGATGACCTGGCCAAGCTCTAGCTGCCGCTGCTGCGCCTCTGCGCGTGCCGCCGCTGCCTCCACCCCTAGCTCATCACAGAGCAACCGAAGGTCCGCCGCCTTGGCGCTGCGTTGGGCGAGGCATTCGGTAGCCTCGGTAAGCGCGACCCTCAGGAACAGCAGCGAACCCCAGACGTCGGCCTCGCGGCGGATAAACGATCACTTGGCGGCGCTCAAATCCGTCAGATCCTGAGGAAGGGAAGCAGGGCGTCACAAAGAATGCCCTGGTCACGCGAAAGGTATGCCTGAAATCCTTACCTGGAGGATCCTAAGAACGTCCCTGGAAAGGATCTCCATGGTCGACCGAAGCGACCCCATCGCTACCTCGGCATACTCACAGAGCTCATCCCGAGACTGCTCCTCCCGCTCATCGTCAAGAACGAAGAGGGGTTTCGAGGCGCCGCGGGTCCAGAACCGAGCGCCTGTCCATGCCGCTCACTGGGATCGCGCCGCGCGGGGATGAGGTCGCCGCTCCCCAAGACGGGCCGCGGTGCTGCGCCCCCCTCCTCCAAGGCGTCGGGACCCCCTGCAGTCGACGCATCGAGTACCCCCTCGGCTAACAAGGCGGGCTTCCGATCACCCACCTCGAGCAGCGGCACCTCAACCATCTCAGCATCAGCGGCGATGGGTGGCTCCACGGGCAGAACGGCAACAGCCTCGGCAGAAGCTGGTACCGGCGCCGGCATCACGTCAGGTGGGCTCAAGGCCGCGGCCGCACCAGCAGTCTCCCCCGGCACGACGGCCGCCTCGATGGAGGGATCAGCCTGGGGAGCTCGCCCCATGGCAACTCGCGCCCCCTGGCCCCCCCGCTTGGGGGCATATTGTGCGGAGGCCAGCCAACCGGCGTGGCGCGGTGCGGCACTGGCTGCAGAAGCCGGTACCGTCTTAAGGGCCTTCCTGGGAGCCAGATCGGCCGAACCGTGCCTCCGTTTGCTGGGAGGAAAAGGTAAAGCAGGATCAGGACACACGAAGAAGGAGCCAGGACATAGGTATCCTCAGATACTTACCCGCTCTGGACCAAGGCCAATCATGCCTGCGGGGAGGCCCCTCAGGCCTCGGTCCCCACAGGCACCGCCGAGGTTCGCCCCGCTGCTGGCTTCAGCGTCGTTCCCACTTCGGGCGCCCGGGGCGCCGAAGGGACGGCCTGCCCATGCGACGTCACGACGGCCCGAGGATCAACCTCCAGTACGGCCGGCGCGGGCGACTGCTCTTGGGGGACGAGCGGGTCGGCCTGACTCCCCAGGGTCACCTCAACTACCTCGGCCAAGGGGTCAAGTACCCCCTCAGCCTGCCCCTGCTCCTCGGACCGGGACCCTGATGTCTCGGCCCCAGATACCGACGACGCCAGCCCACTCGGGGGCTGGCTCGACGACCCCTGGCCCAACCTCAGATTCGGGCTGAGGCCAAGGCGGACCGCCATGTCGTCGTCTTCGTCATCATCGTCGTCATCGTCATCGTCAGGCGTCTCCGGCGACGGCTCCCTCGGGAGCCCGTCCCTCTCCTGCCTCCAACGGCGCCTCTCCAAGGCGTCCCGAGCCCGCATCCGCTCGCAAGCCCGAGCCTTCTTCGCGTCCTTCTTCTCCTTCTTCTCCGTAGCTGTAACGCCCCGAATTTTGCAGTTGAATTTTTTCTTTTCTTTACTCGCCAAAATTCGGGCGTTACCTTTTCTTTTTCTTTTTTCCCTCGCTAAACCTTGACCTTTTCCAAAGTTCTAGCGGGATTCGGTTTGGATTTCCCGTGTAAGAAAAACCCTAAATACTTTATGTTGTTTGATGCACCATGCCGAACCTTGCATTTCTTTTGATTGCTTTGAAAGTGCAAATGCATTCATGTAGAAAGATCGGATTTCGAAAATGAGGAGAAGATCTTTTCTTTCTTTTTCTCTCTCTTTTTCTCTCTCCTCTTTTTCTCTCTCTCCCGCGCCGTGGGCCGACCCCGGCCGGCCCAGCCGCCCCTGGCGCCCCCTCTTGGGCCTGAATCGGCCCAGCCGCCCCCCCATCTCCCTTTTTCCCCAAACCCTCTCCCTCTCCCTCTCATTTTCCCTCTCTCACCCTAGCGCCGCCCCTACCCCTGCCCTAGCGCCGGCCGCCGCCCTCGCCGTCGGCCGCCCCTCGCCGGTGAGCCCCCCCTCCTCCCTCTCTCCCTCCTCCCTCCCTCTCCCCTCCCCCTCCTCTCTCCTCGGCAGCCCGGCCGCCTGGCCGCCCTGGCCTGGCCGCCTTGGCCGCGCCCCCAGCCGGCCGCTGCCGCGCCGCCCTGGCCCCAGCCGGCCACGGCCGCCCCTGGCCGCGCGCCCCAGCCCCCGCCTGGCCAGCCCCAGCCGGCCCCTGGCCAGCCCCGGCCGCCCGCCTGGCCGCCCCCGGCCGCCCTGGCCCCTGGCCGCGTCCCCCTGCGCAGGGCCGGTTCAACCGCCCTAGGGCCGGTTCAACCGCCCCCCCCTCTGTTTTTTTTTTATTTTTTTTATTTTTATTTTATTTTATTTACTTTCTGTGATCCTAGTTACTTTATTTTAGGTAGGTTAATCATTGTTCATGTTATTGAAATAGGAAGTTTAATTTAAAATTCCGTTATGCTAGTTGATTCATGTAGTTAATTGTTTATCTCGTGCAATGTTGATCAACTTAAAATGATTAGGTTTCCATTAGTGTATATGTAACAGAATTCTTTTGTTAAGAACCAATTGTAATTGATCGTTAGTGCATAAGATTTAACCCCCTGCGAGACCCTTTCCCGTTTCTTTCTAACCATAACAAATGCGATATCGAATGTCATACTTGATGCATATTCACTTTATTTGTCATCTTGTATGGTGTACTGTTCTTTTGTATTAAATATGTGGATGGATGTATGTATGTTTGCAATCGCATAGAGAACAATCCGGTCGAAGAGCCCGAGGAATTCGTAGGAGAAGCCCCTGAGCAGCAGTCGGTTGGTGGAGGCAAGTGTCCTTTGACCTATCTCTGTCCTAATCATTCTTTAATTCACCTCCCGCATCACACATTTATACCTAAGGATTGACTAGCTTTTTGTTATCCATGTCCTTGTTTACCTATTTGGGTCGGATTATTACTGCTTAGTTTGATGCTATTGCTCAACTTTAATCAATGAACATGATGTGGTTATCTATGATACGCTGTTTTCCCGTTCTTATTTATGATTATACTTGTGGCATTTAAGGGGACTCGAGCGGTTTCTCGAGTGCCTCTCCGTAAGGACCTGTTCAATGGATGACCGCCCGGGAAAACAGTGCAACCATGAGGGTGGAATGGGGTGCCCTTAGCTGAATAATTAGAGGATCCAGGGTGTAGTTCGCTTCGCCGTCGTGCCGTCAATGGGGCTCGGTGTATGCGGCTCGCTCTGCCAAGGTTGATTTGTCCCTTGGGGAGGAGTGCGGTACATTTAGGAAACCTAACGGGTGGCTACAGCCCCGGGGAATCTTTGTAAAGGCTTCGTAGTGAATCCTTGGCCATTCACCTCGGGAGTGAATAAGGGTCTTGCAAGCCCGGGCCAGAGAGGGAATCACGGCTTGTGGGTAAAGTGCACAACCTCTGCAGAGTGTTATGAAACTGATATATCAGCCGTGCTCGCGGTTATGAGCGGCCAAGGGAGCTCCAGAGATTAGTGATACTTGATCAGAGATACTTTGGTACAGGTGACAATGAGATTGATGGTTCTGATTACGATTATGGTATTGGTAAGTGGTATTCTTTCCGTTTGGAAAGGATACATTGGGCTAATAACTTGGGTTAATGTTAAAACCTGGCTTTCTACTAGTAAGTAATAACCTGACCAACTAAAAGCAACTGCTTGACTTATCCCCACATAAAGCTAGTCCACTACAGCCAAACAGGATACTTGCTGAGTATGTTGATGTGTACTCACCCTTGCTCTACACACCAAACCCCCCCAGGTTGTCAGCATTGCAACCACTGCTCAGGCGAAGATGAAGCTGTGGAAGGAGACTTCCAGGAGTTCCAAGATTACGACGAGTTCTAGGTGTGGGTTAGCGGCAACCCCCAGTCGGCTGCCTGTGAAGGCCGCGTTTATCTACGTTTCTTTTCCGCACTTTGATTTATTGTAAGGACTATATGGACGTCTCAGACGTATGATGTAATCAACTATTTCCCTTTTTAATACTATTTTGAGCACTGTGTGATGATGTCCATATTATGTAACTGTTGTGTACGTGAATAACTGATCCTGGCACGTACATGGTTCGCATTCGGTTTGCCTTCTAAAACCGGGTGTGACATAAGTGGTATCAAAGCCGTGCTGACTGTAGGACCGCTAACCTAGAGTAGAATGGTCGTTCTAAGGATTATAGACCTCTGTCCCTACCTTGACTTTGATATCTCTTCAAAAGTTGGTCCTACCGACCAAACCTATGTTCTACTATATATTATACCTTGCTAAAAAATTGTGTTTCATTCTAATCCTTCATTTACTTATTACTTGCTGGTCATATTAATTCTGTTCTCACCCTTTTGCTTGCGATGTCTTTTGTAGATGGCTCGACTTAGACACACTGCACGAAAGTCAGTCATCCCCTTCTTACCCTCCCGCCTTGCTGAGCGTCCGCTTCGCCGTCCCGTGGCCGGACAGTCCAGCCACTTGGAGAGACTACACCACCGCCTGCGTGAGGAGCAGGAACGTCGACGACAGGAGCAGCAGAGCTCTTCCTTCTCGCTCCACCAGGAGATAGAGTCTGTGAGGAGCTGCTCCCCTGTGCTTCCTTTGGAGGCGCCCCCTGCACCACCCCTGGGCGCCCCAGCCTCCGGAGTAGCTGCTGGAGGAGACCCAGACGACGGAGATGGCGACGACAGCTCGAGCCACGACACCGACTCCTCTGCTAACCCTGAGCCGGAAGGATGGGTTGCTCGACCCATCACTCGCGACGCTGCTCGCGGGTGTCACTTCCACGATGCGCTCGACACCCTGCTACGTCGGGCATTTAACCGACATACTTGGTCCGTCGAGTATCGCTGTGTGGTCTACCAGCATAGTCGCGGGGTCTACCCGGACCGCTGGGTGGCGACTTGCTTGGTGCGCTGCCCGGAGAACAGTCTCCAGGGTGCAGAGGCCTGCTCAGAGCACTATTCTATCTCTGAGCGGGACTCAGCTGAGGCAGCCATGCAAGATGCTGCACGGCGTGCACTTTCGCACTACTGCTCGGTTTTCGGTGGGGCAGCTGACGGTCTTGACCTGAAGTATTACCCCCGCCGTCCATCTGGCAGCACAGGAGGCGTGATTGTCTCACCTGTCGGTGAGGGCAATCCTAGGTTGAGCAGCACAGTCAACCTAGCCGCCGTGCTAAACACAGAGATGGACCATGCATTAGACGAGCTGAGTAGGGCTCGTGCTGAGATCGCCCTGCTGCGGGCTGAGCGCGCGGAACGTCGTCATCTGGATGGTGGTTCCCCCGCTCCCGTCGGGACTCAGCACCCGTACCGCTCACCTCAGCGTGGACACCAGCCTTATGGCAATCCCGACTGCAAGACCAAGATAAATCTAGAACCATAGATCGCTAGAGTTGGATCTTGTAATTAATATGAAATATATATACATAGAAGCTTCAGTCTTAGCGTTAGTCTCGGTCTTAGTTAGTCTTAGTTAGACAGGGTAGTTTGATATATCCTGTGCATTTATGTTTGTCATGATGAACTATGTTTGGTTTGGATCTTTGTAATGATTGTCACCAGAGTGTGGGTATCCCCTGCATTTTGGTTTACATATTATGTTAATGGAGTTAGTTATATAGTTGGGAAACCCCTTTTATTCCACTTTCCTTTCTATCTGAGAAGCTGTGTGGTCTGTGTTGGAGATCAGTGAAGATGCTCACCTGCTCAGTGTTGTTGAAGAATTCTATACTCTTTTCTTATGCTGCAAGATTTGCCAGATCAGTTCTGATGTGTGGTTGCATTCTGCAGATGTCAGAGAACAGGCGTAGAAGAGGAAGGCGTGCTCAGCAGGAGCAAGCCGGTCAACAAGATGAGGCGCCCCAGCAGCAGCAGCTGCCGCCCCCGATGTCCATCGAGCAGATGTTTCTGATGCAGACTCAGGCAGTTCAAGCCATCGGTCAGACTTTGGCCGCCATTCAGCAGCAGCAGCAGCAACAGCAGCAGGCCCCACCTCAGCCTCAGATGCCTCAGATGCCCAGAGACAAGCGTGCTGAATTCATGAGAGGTCATCCACCAACGTTTGCTCACTCTTCTGATCCCATGGATGCTGAAGATTGGCTGCGCACTGTGGAGCGTGAGTTGCATACCGCTCAGTGCGATGACAGGGAGAAAGTCCTGTATGGTCCCCGTCTGTTGAGAGGAGCAGCCCAGTCATGGTGGGAGTCTTACCTCGCCACCCATGCCCACCCTGACGCCATCACCTGGGAAGAGTTCAGAGGTAGCTTTCGTCAGTACCATGTTCCTGCAGGTCTGATGACAGTGAAGAAGGAGGAGTTCCTGGCTCTCAAGCAAGGGCCATTGTCTGTCAGTGAGTACCGAGACAGGTTTCTGCAATTGTCTCGCTATGCTCCTGAAGATGTCAACACCGACGCCAAGCGACAGTACCGTTTCCTGAGAGGCTTGGTTGACCCTCTGCAGTACCAACTGATGAATCACACCTTCTCGACATTCCAGCACCTGATTGACAGAGCAATCATGACAGAGAGAAAGTGTAAGGAGATGGAAGATCGTAAGCGCAAGATCAGTGGACCCCAGCCTGGAAGCAGCAATCGTCCTCGTTTCTCAGGCAATCAACCTCAGCAGTTCAGGCAGAACCAGCGTCCACCTCAGCAGCATCAGCAGTTTCAAAGGCAGTACCCTCAGAACCAGTACCAGAACCGTCAGAGCAATCAGTCAGGAGGTCAGTTTCAAAGGCAGAATCAGCAGGCACCTCGCCTTCCTGCCCCAGCAAACCAGCAGAACAGTCAGGCAGCACCAGCTCAGGTTGGAAACAGAGCATGTTTCCACTGTGGAGAGCAAGGCCACTGGGTGATGCAATGTCCGAAGAAGGCAGCCCAGCAGCAGTCAGGCCCCAATGCCCCAGCAAAGCAGAATGTGCCTCAGCCTGGAGCAGGCAATCGCTCTCAGCCGCGTTATAATCATGGAAGACTGAACCACTTGGAGGCTGAAGCAGTTCAGGAGACCCCCGGCATGATAGTAGGTATGTTCCCAGTCGACTCCCATATTGCAGAAGTGTTATTTGATACTAGAGCAACACATTCTTTCATTACTGCATCATGGGTAGAAGCACATAATCTTCCAATTACTACCATGTCAACCCCCATTCAAATTGACTCAGCTGGTGGTAGAATTCGAGCTGATAGCATTTGTTTAAATATAAGTGTGGAAATAAGGGGGATAGCGTTTCCCGCCAACCTTATAGTAATGGGTACTCAGGGAATAGATGTCATCCTAGGGATGAATTGGCTAGATAAGTATCAGGCAGTTATCAGTTGTGATAAAAGGACAATCGAGTTGGTGTCCCCACTAGGAGAGGAAGTGGTGACCGAGTTAGTCCCGTCTGAGCCAAAGAAAGGAAGTTGTTATCAGCTAGCTGTTGATAGCAGTGAAGCAGATCCAATTGAGAGTATCAAGGTTGTGTCTGAATTCCCAGATGTGTTTCCAAAGGATTTACCGGGTATGCCACCAGAGCGGAAAGTTGAGTTTGCCATAGAGCTTCTTCCTGGAACCGCCCCTATCTTCAAGAGAGCTTACAGAATATCTGGACCAGAGTTGGTTGAGCTTAAGAAGCAAATTGATGAGCTGTCAGAGAAAGGTTACATCCGGCCAAGCACCTCGCCTTGGGCCGCCCCTGTCCTATTTGTGGAAAAGAAAGATGGCACCAAGAGGATGTGTATCGATTACCGAGCTTTGAATGAGGTCACGATCAAGAACAAGTATCCTTTGCCCAGAATAGAAGATCTGTTCGACCAGTTGAGAGGAGCCAGTGTGTTCTCCAAGATTGATCTGAGGTCAGGTTATCATCAGCTCAGGATCCGACCTTCGGACATTCCGAAGACGGCATTCATTACCAAGTATGGTTTGTATGAGTTCACAGTGATGTCTTTTGGTTTGACCAATGCACCAGCGTTCTTCATGAATCTGATGAACAGTGTATTCATGGATTACCTTGATAAGTTTGTGGTGGTATTCATTGATGACATTCTGATTTATTCCCAAAGCGAAGAAGAGCACGCAGATCATTTGAGGATGGTATTGCAGAGATTGCGAGAGCACCAGCTGTATGCAAAGTTGAGCAAGTGTGAGTTCTGGATCAGTGAAGTCCTGTTCTTGGGTCACATAATCAACAAAGAAGGATTGGCTGTGGATCCGAAGAAAGTGGCAGACATTCTGAACTGGAAAGCGCCAACAGATGCTAGAGGAATCAAGAGCTTCATTGGAATGGCCGGATATTATCGGCGATTCATTGAAGGGTTTTCGAAGATTGCGAAACCAATGACAGCGTTGCTAGGCAACAAGGTTGAGTTCAAGTGGACCCAGAAATGTCAAGAGGCCTTTGAAGCGCTGAAAGAGAAGTTGACTACAGCGCCTGTCCTAGTCTTGCCTGATGTGCACAAGCCCTTCTCGGTGTATTGCGATGCTTGTTACACAGGTTTGGGATGTGTGTTGATGCAAGAGGGAAGAGTGGTGGCTTACTCGTCCCGACAGTTGAAGGTTCATGAGAAGAATTACCCAATCCATGATCTAGAGTTGGCAGCAGTGGTTCACGCACTGAAGACATGGAGGCACTATCTGTATGGACAGAAATGCGATGTTTACACAGACCACAAGAGTCTGAAGTACATATTCACTCAGACAGAGCTGAACATGAGGCAACAAAGATGGTTAGAGTTGATCAAAGACTATGAGTTGGAGATCCATTACCATCCAGGCAAAGCAAACGTAGTGGCAGATGCTTTGAGCAGAAAGAGTCAAGTCAATCTGATGGTCGTTCGTCCGATGCCTTATGAGTTGGCCAAGGAGTTCGACAGGTTGAGTCTCGGATTTCTGAACAATTCGCGAGGAGTCACAGTTGAATTGGAACCTACCTTGGAGCGCGAAATCAAAGAAGCGCAGAAGAATGATGAGAAAATCAGTGAGATCCGGCGACTGATTCTGGAAGGCAAAGGCAAAGATTTTCGAGAAGATGCCGAAGGCGTGATATGGTTCAAAGACCGCTTGTGTGTTCCCAATGTCCAGTCCATTCGGGAGTTGATTCTTAAGGAAGCTCATGAGACAGCTTATTCGATTCACTCTGGCAGTGAGAAGATGTATCAGGATCTGAAGAAGAAATTCTGGTGGTACGGAATGAAGAGGGAAATCGCAGAGCATGTGGCTATGTGCGATAGTTGCCGAAGAATTAAGGCAGAGCACCAGAGACCTGCTGGATTGTTGCAACCGTTGCAGATCCCTCAGTGGAAATGGGATGAAATCGGTATGGATTTCATAGTCGGATTGCCTCGCACTCGAGCCGGCTACGATTCCATTTGGGTAGTAGTGGACCGTTTGACCAAGTCAGCCCACTTCATACCTGTCAAGACCAGCTACAACAGTGCAGTATTGGCAGAATTGTATATGTCTCGGATCGTTTGTCTTCATGGTGTGCCAAAGAAGATAGTGTCAGATAGAGGAACGCAGTTCACCTCTCATTTCTGGCAGCAGTTGCATGAAGCCTTGGGCACGCATCTGAATTTCAGTTCAGCTTATCACCCGCAGACGGATGGCCAGACCGAAAGGACCAACCAAATTCTTAAAGACATGTTGAGAGCCTGTGCGTTGCAAGATCAGTCCGGATGGGATAAGCGATTGCCTTATGCAGAGTTTTCCTATAACAACAGTTACCAGGCCAGTTTGAAGATGTCACCGTTTCAGGCGCTTTATGGAAGGAGTTGTAGAACTCCGTTGCAATGGGATCAGCCTGGAGAGAAGCAAGTGTTTGGGCCAGACATTCTGCTTGAAGCCGAAGAGAACATCAAGATGGTCCGAGAGAATCTGAAGATAGCGCAATCGAGGCAGCGAAGCTATGCAGACACAAGAAGAAGAGAGCTGAGTTTTGAAGTCGGAGACTTTGTCTATCTGAAAGTGTCACCGATCAGAGGAGTCAGAAGATTCGGAGTGAAAGGCAAGCTAGCACCCCGCTACATTGGTCCGTATCAAATTCTCTCAAAGCGTGGAGAAGTGGCTTATCAGCTCAGCCTGCCAGAGAGTTTGTCTGCTGTGCATGATGTCTTTCATGTGTCTCAATTGAAGAAGTGTTTGCGTGTGCCAGAAGAGCAGTTGCCAGTGGAAGGTCTGGAAGTCCAGGAGGACTTGACCTATGTTGAGAAGCCAGCTCAGATCCTTGAGATTGCAGATAGAGTCACCCGAAGGAAGACCATCAGAATGTGCAAAGTCAGATGGAATCACCACTCTGAGGAAGAAGCAACCTGGGAGCGTGAAGATGATCTGATGGCCAAGTACCCAGAGCTCTTTGCTAGCCAGCCCTGAATCTCGAGGGCGAGATTCTTTTAAGGGGGATAGGTTTGTAACGCCCCGAATTTTGCAGTTGAATTTTTTCTTTTCTTTACTCGCCAAAATTCGGGCGTTACCTTTTCTTTTTCTTTTTTCCCTCGCTAAACCTTGACCTTTTCCAAAGTTCTAGCGGGATTCGGTTTGGATTTCCCGTGTAAGAAAAACCCTAAATACTTTATGTTGTTTGATGCACCATGCCGAACCTTGCATTTCTTTTGATTGCTTTGAAAGTGCAAATGCATTCATGTAGAAAGATCGGATTTCGAAAATGAGGAGAAGATCTTTTCTTTCTTTTTCTCTCTCTTTTTCTCTCTCCTCTTTTTCTCTCTCTCCCGCGCCGTGGGCCGACCCCGGCCGGCCCAGCCGCCCCTGGCGCCCCCTCTTGGGCCTGAATCGGCCCAGCCGCCCCCCATCTCCCTTTTTCCCCAAACCCTCTCCCTCTCCCTCTCATTTTCCCTCTCTCACCCTAGCGCCGCCCCTACCCCTGCCCTAGCGCCGGCCGCCGCCCTCGCCGTCGGCCGCCCCTCGCCGGTGAGCCCCCCCTCCTCCCTCCCTCTCCCCTCCCCCTCCTCTCTCCTCTGCAGCCCGGCCGCCTGGCCGCCCTGGCCTGGCCGCCTTGGCCGCGCCCCCAGCCGGCCGCTGCCGCGCCGCCCTGGCCCCAGCCGGCCACGGCCGCCCCTGGCCGCGCGCCCCAGCCCCCGCCTGGCCAGCCCCAGCCGGCCCCTGGCCAGCCCCGGCCGCCCGCCTGGCCGCCCCCGGCCGCCCTGGCCCCTGGCCGCGTCCCCCTGCGCAGGGCCGGTTCAACCGCCCCCCTCTGTTTTTTTTTATTTTTTTTTTATTTTTATTTTATTTTATTTACTTTCTGTGATCCTAGTTACTTTATTTTAGGTAGGTTAATCATTGTTCATGTTATTGAAATAGGAAGTTTAATTTAAAATTCCGTTATGCTAGTTGATTCATGTAGTTAATTGTTTATCTCGTGCAATGTTGATCAACTTAAAATGATTAGGTTTCCATTAGTGTATATGTAACAGAATTCTTTTGTTAAGAACCAATTGTAATTGATCGTTAGTGCATAAGATTTAACCCCCTGCGAGACCCTTTCCCGTTTCTTTCTAACCATAACAAATGCGATATCGAATGTCATACTTGATGCATATTCACTTTATTTGTCATCTTGTATGGTGTACTGTTCTTTTGTATTAAATATGTGGATGGATGTATGTATGTTTGCAATCGCATAGAGAACGATCCGGTCGAAGAGCCCGAGGAATTCGCAGGAGAAGCCCCTGAGCAGCAGTCGGTTGGTGGAGGCAAGTGTCCTTTGACCTATCTCTGTCCTAATCATTCTTTAATTCACCTCCCGCATCACACATTTATACCTAAGGATTGACTAGCTTTTTGTTATCCATGTCCTTGTTTACCTATTTGGGTCGGATTATTACTGCTTAGTTTGATGCTATTGCTCAACTTTAATCAATGAACATGATGTGGTTATCTATGATACGCTGTTTTCCCGTTCTTATTTATGATTATACTTGTGGCATTTAAGGGGACTCGAGCGGTTTCTCGAGTGCCTCTCCGTAAGGACCTGTTCAATGGATGACCGCCCGGGAAAACAGTGCAACCATGAGGGTGGAATGGGGTGCCCTTAGCTGAATAATTAGAGGATCCGGGGTGTAGTTCGCTTCGCCGTCGTGCCGTCAATGGGGCTCGGTGTATGCGGCTCGCTCTGCCAAGGTTGATTTGTCCCTTGGGGATGAGTGCGGTACATTTAGGAAACCTAACGGGTGGCTACAGCCCCGGGGAATCTTTGTAAAGGCTTCGTAGTGAATCCTTGGCCATTCACCTCGGGAGTGAATAAGGGTCTTGCAAGCCCGGGCCAGAGAGGGAATCACGGCTTGTGGGTAAAGTGCACAACCTCTGCAGAGTGTTATGAAACTGATATATCAGCCGTGCTCGCGGTTATGAGCGGCCAAGGGAGCTCCAGAGATTAGTGATACTTGATCAGAGATACTTTGGTACAGGTGACAATGAGATTGATGGTTCTGATTACGATTATGGTATTGGTAAGTGGTATTCTTTCCGTTTGGAAAGGATACATTGGGCTAATAACTTGGGTTAATGTTAAAACCTGGCTTTCTACTAGTAAGTAATAACCTGACCAACTAAAAGCAACTGCTTGACTTATCCCCACATAAAGCTAGTCCACTACAGCCAAACAGGATACTTGCTGAGTATGTTGATGTGTACTCACCCTTGCTCTACACACCAAACCCCCCCAGGTTGTCAGCATTGCAACCACTGCTCAGGCGAAGATGAAGCTGTGGAAGGAGACTTCCAGGAGTTCCAAGATTACGACGAGTTCTAGGTGTGGGTTAGCGGCAACCCCCAGTCGGCTGCCTGTGAAGGCCGCGTTTATCTACGTTTCTTTTCCGCACTTTGATTTATTGTAAGGACTATATGGACGTCTCAGACGTATGATGTAATCAACTATTTCCCTTTTTAATACTATTTTGAGCACTGTGTGATGATGTCCATATTATGTAACTGCTGTGTATGTGAATAACTAATCCTGGCACGTACATGGTTCGCATTCGGTTTGCCTTCTAAAACCGGGTGTGACAGTAGCGACCCTCCGCGCGGCTCGGTCCACCGCGTCCTCCGAGACCGGTGGCAGGGAAGGCTTGTAACACCCCAACTCCTGGAGACGAACGGAAATCCTGACTGAGAGAATCAAAGGCAACCTGACACAAGATATGAGAAGGAGCGGACACTCACCAGGGACACGCACCCATGCTCGGGACGCATCAAGGGCTGGGTAAGGGCGCCGGCGTCTAGCCTCCCCACCATGCCCGCTACCCGCCTGCGGAGGTCATCGGAAGAGAGGGGGACCGAGGACATCTGCGAACCCTCCAAGTCAACCCCCGGCATCATCTCCGAAAGCGGCAACTGCCGCTCTGCCAAGGGAAGCACCCTCCGGCGATGGATGGCGGCAACCACCCCCGCGGCGGTGAGCCCCCTATCTCGTAACTCCTGCAAGGCCTCCAGAAGGGGCTGGACTTTCTCCTTTTTCTCGCGTGCGGCCCCATAGCGCCAATTGCTGCCGGGAGCAGTCACCACTCGTTGAGAAAATGATGGGAGCCTTCCATCATCATTCCGGAGGTAAAACCACCGGCGCTGCCACCCCTTGTTCGAAGACACAAGGATGGCGGGGATGTACTGCTGCGCACGCGCCTGCCTCAACTGGAGGGTGCAGCCACCAGCCCGCACCGCCATGCGAACCTTCTTCTCCCCCGTCGTCAAGGCAAAAAGCTCCGCGGAGAAGAGATGGGTCCACAGATCCCAGTGGGGGTCAATCCCCAAAAAGCCTTCGCAAACCGCCGCGAAGATGGCCGCTTGCGCAATGGAGTTGGGGTTGAAGTTGTGTAGCTCCACCATGTAGTAATGCAGGAGCACCCGCATGAAACGGCTTGCTGGCACTCCAAACCCCCACTCATGAAAGGAGACGAAGCTCAGCACATACCTCGGCGGTGGGGTCGAGTCAGCCCCGCTCGGAGGGACCATCCACTCCGGTTGCGGGTCACCGGAGAGGGGGCAGAGCAAACCATCAGCGACAAGGGCCTCCAGATTGTCCACCGTGACGATGGAGAAAGGCCACGGGTCGCGCGGTGGAACGCCGGTCACCCGGTCGGCCATCGCCAAACGAAGGGGGTGGCGGCGGAGCGGACAAGGTACGCGGTCTTTCTTTCTCTGGCTATTCCCTTAGGTTGCGAAAACCAAAGCAGGAGGCGAGCAGCAGAGTAAAGAACCGCCACCGGTCCCTCTTCCGGGTATATAAAGGCCCGGGCAAGACCCGTTCAACACTTCGCCCGAACCCGCCGCGAAGTTCAAACTCAAAGACGAAACGCCCGTTCCTCGAACGACTCGCGCACGCACAACTAAAAGGGAAATGTGCCTTTGGGCCATTTCTAAGTATTATTGGTGATTGAGTGTCAACACAAGAGCTTAAATGTGAATCTATGCCCATGGATGAACAAAGTGCAAATCACAAGTAAAGGTATGTTTCTAAGCCTTAGTACATTGGTTTTGTGTACTAATATATTTGTCTAAGTGTTAGAAACAGAGAGAAGAAGAAAAGGAGAATGTTGGCTGTGTACAGCCAACAGGCTGTTTCGGTCTGGGGCACCGGACTGTCCGGTGGTGCACCGGACAGTGTCCGGTGCGCCAGGCTGCCTCGACCTGAAGACGCCGTTCTCGGGAATTTGCCGACGGCGTATGGCTAAAATTCACCGGACTGTCCGGTGTGCACCGGACTGTCCGGTGAGCCAACGGTCGGCCGAGCCAACGGTCGGCCGCGGAATCTGCGCGCGACACGTGGTCTGGCCAACGGTCGGAAGGAGGCACCGGACTATCCGGTGTGCACCGGACTGTCCGGTGCGCCAGATCTGCAACGGTCGGCAACGGTCGGCTGCGCCGGTTAAGGAAAGAAATCGGGCACCGGACAGTGTCCGGTGTGCACCGGACTGTCCGGTGCACCCGACGACAGAAGGCAAGGATGGCCTTCCAGATTTGTTCTCAACGGCTCCTAGCTGCCTTGGGGCTATAAAAGGGACCTCTAGGCGCATGGAGGAGGAAACCAAGCATTCCTACAACATTCCTAAGCACCAAGACATCGATCTCACGCATTCGTTTCATTGTGATAGCATATAGAGCTCTTGTGGAGTTGTGAACTCTCTGTGCTGTGTTGCGAGCTCTTGTTGCTGCTTGTGTGCGTGTTGTTGCTCTGATCTTTTGAAGTCTTGTGTGCGTTGCTCATTCCCACCCTTACTCCGTATTTCTTTGTGAATCTCAAGTGTAAGGGCGAGAGGCTCCAAGTTGTGGAGATTCCTCGCAAACGGGATATTGAAAGGCAAGGCAAAACACCGTGGTATTCAAGTTGGTCTTTGGACCACTTGAGAGGGGTTGATTGCAACCCTCGTCCGTTGGGACGCCACAACGTGGAGTAGGCAAGCGTTGGTCTTGGCCGAACCACGGGATAAACCACTGTGTCATCTCTGTGCTTGATCTCTTGTGTTTTTGTTGAGACTCCTCTCTAGCCACTTGGCAATAATTGTGCTAACACTTAACAAGTTTTTGTGGCTATAAGTTTAAGTTTTACAGGATCACCTATTCACCCCCCCCTCTAGCCTCTAGGTGCTCTCAATTGGTATCGGAGCCGTTCTCTTCAAGAAAGGGACTAACCGCCCGAAGAGATGGATCCTAAGGGGAAGGGAATCGTGATCAACGATAAGGAGAAGGAGTCCTTCGTCAACGAGCCAAAGGATGACAAGTCCAACGACTCGGGCTCGGGGCATAGACGAAAAGATGGGAAGAAGAAGAAGACAAGGCGCATCAAGGAGATTGTCTACTACGACAACGACGAATCTTCCTCTTCCCAAAAGGACGACGACAACGACTACAGGAAGACGGTCAATTCGAACTTTTCATTTGATTATTCTCGTATTCCACATAATTCGAATTCGCATTTGCTTTCCATTCCTCTTGGCAAACCTCCACACTTCGATGGGGAGGACTACGGATTTTGGAGTCACAAAATGCGTAGTCACTTATTCTCTCTTCATCCAAGCATATGGGAGATTGTAGAGAATGGAATGAAATTTGATAGCTCGGATAGTCCTATGCTTATAAATGAACAAATCCATAGAAATGCACAAGCTACTACTGTTCTCTTAGCATCCTTGTGCAGGGAAGAATACAATAAGGTGAGCGGCTTGGACAATGCCAAGCAGATATGGGACACCCTCAAGATCTCTCACGAGGGCAACGACGTCACCATGCTCACCAAGATGGAGTTGGTGGAGGGCGAACTTGGGAGATTCGCTATGATAAGGGGGGAGGAGCCAACCCAAACATACAACCGGCTCAAAACCCTTGTCAACAAGATAAGGAGCTATGGAAGCACGCGATGGACGGACCACGACGTCGTCCGCCTAATGCTAAGGTCCTTTACCGTTCTTGATCCTCATTTGGTGAATAATATTCGTGAGAATCCCAGGTACACCAAAATGTCGCCCGAAGAAGTTCTTGGGAAGTTCGTAAGCGGGCGAATGATGATTAAGGAGGCAAGATACGTGGACGACGCGTTGAACGGTCCTATTCATGAGCCTCAACCCATTGCTCTCAAGGCAACAAGGAGCAAGGAGGCACTACCAAGCAAGGTGGCGCAAGTTGAGGCGGCCGGGCTAAATAATGAGGAGATGGCCCTCATCATTAAGCGCTTCAAGACGGCGCTTAAAGGTCGCAAGGGACAGCCAAGCAAGACCAAGACAAAGGAGAAGCGCTCATGCTTCAAATGTGGTAAGATTGGTCATTTCATTGCTAACTGTCCCGATAATGAAAGTGACCAGGAAAAAGGGGACAAGAGGGAAAAGAAGAAGCATTACAAGAAGGCCAAGGGCGAGGCACATATCGGAAAGGAGTGGGATTCGGATTGCTCCTCCTCCGACTCCGACAATGAAGGACTCGCCGCCACTGCCTTCAACAAGTCATCCCTCTTCCCCAACGAGCGTCACACATGCCTTATGGCAAGGGAGAAGAAGGTATGTAATCAAAACAATGTCACTTAT
Organism: Zea mays; assembly: GCF_902167145.1. Taxonomy (NCBI): domain Eukaryota; kingdom Viridiplantae; phylum Streptophyta; class Magnoliopsida; order Poales; family Poaceae; genus Zea; species Zea mays. The sequence continues at coordinate 27,894,393 of NC_050103.1, forward strand.
GATTCTTCCAGTGATGATGAGTCTAGTGATGATGAAATAGATTACTCTAGTCTGTTCAAGGGATTGGATAGAACTAAAGTAGACAAAATTAATGAATTGATTGATGCCTTGAATGAAAAAGATAGACTCTTAGAAAAACAAGAGGACCTTTTGTATGAAGAGCATGACAAATTTGTAGAGGCACAAAAGTCTTATGCCTTAGAAGTTAAAAGAAATGAAGTGCTTTCTAGTGAACTATCTTCTTGTCATGAAACCATTGCTACTTTAAAGAGTGTTAATGATGACTTAAATGCTAAAGTAGCTAGTAAATCTAATTCTTGTGTAGAACATGTTGAGATTTGCACTAGGTGTAAAGATTTCGATGTTGAGGCTTGTAGTGATCATTTAGTTTCAATTTCTAAATTAACTGAGGAATTGGCTAGTCTTAATGCCCAACTTAAGACTAGCAAGAATGACTTTGAGAAACTAAACTTTGCTAGGGATGCCTACACGGTTGGTAGACACCCCTCAATTAAGGATGGGCTTGGCTTCAAGAGGGAAGCCAAGAACTTAACAAACCATAAGGCTCCCATCTCCGCCAAGGAGAAAGGGAAGGCCCCTATGGCTACTAGTGCTAAAAGGAACCATGCCTTTTTGTATCATGATAGGAGACAAACTAGAAATGCTTATAGGAGTTATAATGCGTACGATGATTTTGCTCATGCTATGTTTGCTTCTAGTTCTTCATATGTGCATGATAGAAATGTTGGTAGAAGAAATGTTGTTAATATTCCTAGGAAAGTTAATGAGCCTTCTACAATATATCATGCTTTGAATGCTTCCTTTGCAATTTGTAGAAAGGATAGAAAGGTAATTGCTAGGAAGTTAGGGGCAAGATGCAAGGGAGACAAAACTTGCATTTGGGTCCCTAAGAATATTTGTGCTAACCTTGTAGGACCCAACATGAGTTGGGTACCTAAAACCCAAGCCTAAATTTGCCTTGCAGGTTTATGCATCCGGGGGTTCAAGCTGGATTATTGACAGCGGATGCACAAACCATATGACGGGGGAGAAGAAGATGTTCACCTCCTACGTCAAGAATAAGGATTCCCAAGATTCAATCATATTCGGTGATGGGAATCAAGGCAAGGTAAAAGGGTTAGGTAAAATTGCAATTTCTAATGAGCACTCTATCTCTAATGTGTTTTTAGTACAGTCACTTGGATATAATTTGCTATCGGTTAGTCAATTATGCAATATGGGATATAACTGTCTATTTACAAATGTAGATGTGTCTGTCTTTAGAAGAAGTGATGGTTCACTAGCTTTTAAGGGTGTATTAGACGACAAACTTTATTTAGTTGACTTTGCAAAAGAAGAGGCCGGTCTAGATGCATGCCTAATAGCTAAGACTAGCATGGGCTGACTGTGGCATCGCCGCTTAGCACATGTGGGGATGAAGAACCTTCACAAGCTTCTAAAGGGAGAACACGTGATAGGTTTGACTAACGTGCAATTCGAAAAAGATAGACCTTGTGCAGCTTGTCAGGCAGGTAAACAGGTAGGAGGAGCGCATCACAGCAAGAATGTGATGACCACCTCAAGACCTCTGGAGCTGCTGCATATGGACCTCTTCGGACCCGTCGCCTATCTGAGTATAGGAGGAAGTAAGTATGGTCTAGTTATTGTTGATGACTTTTCCCGCTTCACTTGGGTGTTCTTTTTGCAGGATAAGTCTGAAACCCAAGGGACCCTCAAGCGCTTCCTCAGGAGAGCTCAAAATGAGTTTGAGCTCAAGGTGAAGAAGATAAGGAGCGACAACGGGTCCGAGTTCAAGAACCTTCAAGTGGAGGAGTTCCTTGAGGAGGAAGGGATAAAGCACGAGTTCTCCGCTCCCTACACACCACAACAAAATGGTGTGGTAGAAAGGAAGAACAGGACGCTCATCGATATGGCAAGAACGATGCTAGGAGAATTCAAGACCCCCGAGTGCTTTTGGTCGGAAGCCGTGAACACGGCTTGCCACGCCATCAACAGGGTCTACCTTCATCGCCTCCTCAAGAAGACGTCGTATGAGCTTCTAACCGGTAACAAACCCAATGTATCTTATTTTCGTGTATTTGGGAGCAAGTGCTACATTCTAGTGAAGAAGGGTAGAAATGCTAAATTTGCTCCCAAAGCTGTAGAAGGGTTTTTGTTAGGTTATGACTCAAATACAAAGGCGTATAGAGTCTTCAACAAATCATCGGGTTTGGTTGAAGTCTCTAGCGACGTTGTATTTGATGAGACTAATGGCTCTCCAAGAGAGCAAGTTGTTGATTGTGATGATGTAGATGAAGAAGATGTTCCTACGGCCGATATACGAACCATGGCGATTGGAGAAGTGCGGCCACAGGAACAGGATGAACGAGATCAACCTTCTTCCTCAACAACAGTGCATCCCCCAACTCAAGATGATGAACAAGTTCATCAACAGGAGGCGTGTGATCAAGGGGGAGCACAAGATGATCATGTGATGGAGAAAGAAGCGGATCCGGCACCTCCAACCCAAGTTCGAGCGATGATCCAAAGGGATCATCCCGTCGACCAAATTCTGGGTGACATTAGCAAGGGAGTAACTACTCGATCTCGATTAGTTAATTTTTGTGAGCACTACTCCTTTGTCTCTTCTATTGAGCCTTTCAGGGTAGAAGAGGCCTTGCTAGATCCGGACTGGGTGTTGGCCATGCAAGAGGAGCTCAACAACTTCAAGCGCAATGAAGTTTGGACACTGGTGCCTCGTCCGAAGCAAAATGTTGTGGGAACCAAGTGGGTGTTCCGCAACAAACAAGACGAGCACGGAGTGGTGACGAGGAACAAGGCTCGACTTGTGGCAAAAGGTTATGCCCAAGTCGCAGGTTTGGACTTTGAGGAGACTTTTGCTCCTGTGGCTAGGCTAGAGTCCATTCGTATCTTGCTAGCATATGCCGCTCACCATTCTTTCAGGTTGTTCCAAATGGATGTGAAGAGCGCTTTCCTCAACGGGCCAATCAAGGAGGAGGTGTACGTGGAGCAACCCCCTGGCTTCGAGGATGAACGGTACCCCGACCACGTGTGTAAGCTCTCTAAGGCGCTCTATGGACTTAAGCAAGCCCCAAGAGCATGGTATGAATGCCTTAGAGACTTCTTAATTGCTAATGCTTTCAAGGTTGGGAAAGCCGATCCAACTCTTTTTACAAAGACATGCGATGGTGATTTGTTTGTGTGCCAAATTTATGTCGATGACATAATATTTGGCTCTACTAATAAAAAGTCTTGTGAAGAGTTTAGCAGGGTGATGACGCAGAAATTCGAGATGTCAATGATGGGAGAGTTGAACTACTTCCTTGGTTTCCAAGTGAAGCAACTCAAGGACGGCACCTTCATCTCCCAAACGAAGTACACGCAAGATCTGCTAAAGCGGTTTGGGATGAAGGACGCCAAGCCTGCAAAGACTCCAATGGGGACCGACGGACACACCGACCTCAACAAAGGAGGTAAGTCCGTTGATCAAAAAGCATACCGGTCAATGATAGGGTCATTACTTTACTTATGTGCTAGTAGACCGGATATTATGCTAAGCGTATGCATGTGTGCTAGATTTCAATCAGATCCTAAGGAGTATCACTTAGTGGCGGTGAAGCGAATCCTTAGATATTTAGTTGCTACGCCCTGTTTCGGGATCTGGTATCCAAAGGGGTCTACCTTTGACTTAATCGGATATTCAGATTCCGACTATGCTGGATGTAAGGTCGATAGGAAGAGTACATCGGGGACGTGCCAATTCTTAGGAAGGTCCCTGGTGTCATGGAATTCTAAGAAACAAACCTCCGTTGCCCTATCCACCGCTGAGGCCGAGTATGTTGCCGCTGGACAGTGTTGCGCGCAACTACTTTGGATGAGGCAAACCCTCAGGGACTTTGGCTACAATCTGAGCAAAGTCCCACTCCTATGTGATAATGAGAGTGCTATCCGCATGGCGGAAAATCCTGTTGAGCACAGCCGCACAAAGCACATAGACATCCGGCATCACTTTTTGAGAGACCACCAGCAAAAGGGAGATATCGAAGTGTTTCATGTTAGCACCGAGAACCAGCTAGCCGATATCTTTACCAAGTCTCTAGATGAGAAGACCTTTTGCAGGCTGCGTAGTGAGCTAAATGTCTTAGATTCGCGGAACTTGGATTGAATTGTAGCATACATGTGTATATGCCTTTGATCATGTTCATTCTGCATTTTGTTGCTTATTGTGGTGCTCAAGTTGTACAAACACTCCCTGGACCTCACAAGTCTGTTGCAAAGTGATGCACATGTTTAGGGGGAGATGTGTTACAACTTGACCCTTTGAGACTAACCCTATGCTTGAGTTTGCTTGATTTAGTCTCGAAGGAGAATTGAAAGGGAAAAGGTGGACTTGGACCATGAAAGACTTCCACTGCACTCCGATGAGAGGGTAACTAATTCCAAGTTCATCTCATGAACTCTTATTGCCATTTGCTCTTAATTGAAGATTTTGGTGAGGCAATGGGGTTAAAAGGGCCAAAGTTGATCCCGTTTTGGTGCTTCATGCCAAAGGGGGAGAAAATAAAGGCCAAAGCAATAAATGGATCAGCTACCACTTGAGAAAATTTGAAAATAGTGAAATAGAGCTTTTTATTTTGTCAAAACTCTATTATTGTCTCTTTTGTCAAAAGTTGGCTTCTTGTGGGGAGAAGTATTGATTATGGGAAATAGGGGGAGTTTTTGAAATCTTTGATCAATCTCTTTTGGAATGACTCTCTTTATGCTTCAACATGTGTGTTTGACTTAGAGATAGAGATTTGAGTTTGATTTGCAAAAACAAACCAAGTGGTGGAAAAGGATGATCCATATATGCCAAAAATGAATCAAAATAGATTTGAGTTCTATTTGAAGTGATTTTGCACTTGTTCTAGTTGCTTTATGTTGTGTTGGCATAAATCACCAAAAAGGGGGAGATTGAAAGGGAAATGTGCCTTTGGGCCATTTCTAAGTATTATTGGTGATTGAGTGTCAACACAAGAGCTTAAATGTGAATCTATGCCCATGGATGAACAAAGTGCAAATCACAAGTAAAGGTATGTTTCTAAGCCTTAGTACATTGGTTTTGTGTACTAATATATTTGTCTAAGTGTTAGAAACAGAGAGAAGAAGAAAAGGAGAATGTTGGCTGTGTACAGCCAACAGGCTGTTTCGGTCTGGGGCACCGGACTGTCCGGTGGTGCACCGGACAGTGTCCGGTGCGCCAGGCTGCCTCGACCTGAAGACGCCGTTCTCGGGAATTTGCCGACGGCGTACGGCTAAAATTCACCGGACTGTCCGGTGAGCCAACGGTCGGCCGAGCCAACGGTCGGCCGCGGAATCTGCGCGCGACACGTGGTCTGGCCAACGGTCGGAAGGAGGCACCGGACTGTCCGGTGTGCACCGGACTGTCCGGTGCGCCAGATCTGCAACGGTCGGCAACGGTCGGCTGCGCCGGTTAAGGAAAGAAATCGGGCACCGGACAGTGTCCGGTGTGCACCGGACTGTCCGGTGCGCCCGACGACAGAAGGCAAGGATGGCCTTCCAGATTTGTTCTCAACGGCTCCTAGCTGCCTTGGGGCTATAAAAGGGACCCCTAGGCGCATGGAGGAGGAAACCAAGCATTCCTACAACATTCCTAAGCACCAAGACATCGATCTCACGCATTCGTTTCATTGTGATAGCATATAGAGCTCTTGTGGAGTTGTGAACTCTCTGTGTTGTGTTGCGAGCTCTTGTTGCTGCTTGTGTGCGTGTTGTTGCTCTGATCTTTTGAAGTCTTGTGTGCGTTGCTCATTCCCACCCTTACTCCGTATTTCTTTGTGAATCTCAAGTGTAAGGGCGAGAGGCTCCAAGTTGTGGAGATTCCTCGCAAACGGGATATTGAAAGGCAAGGCAAAACACCGTGGTATTCAAGTTGGTCTTTGGACCACTTGAGAGGGGTTGATTGCAACCCTCGTCCGTTGGGACGCCACAACGTGGAGTAGGCAAGCGTTGGTCTTGGCCGAACCACGGGATAAACCACTGTGTCATCTCTGTGCTTGATCTCTTGTGTTTTTGTTGAGACTCCTCTCTAGCCACTTGGCAATAATTGTGCTAACACTTAACAAGTTTTTGTGGCTATAAGTTTAAGTTTTACAGGATCACCTATTCACCCCCCCTCTAGGTGCTCTCAACAACGGCTGCCCCGCGAACCACCCGTCCCGTCGCATTAACTTCGCGGCAGGGCAAGCGACACCTTTGGCAGGCGAAGCGGGTGACGTTTCACCTCCGCCATGATGACCGTGTCAAAAAAGGTGCACCACATCGTTTAAATTCGTAACATTTTCCTTCTCCCCTTTCTCTCTCTTGCTACAGGGACCAGGAAAGGGGATATTCCGAAAGGGATCCTTCTCCGCGAAGGAAGCGGGCCCCGAGCCCTCTTACTGATCAGGGGTTCGAAGGCTGGCCCCTCGGAAGGGTTTGACAACCGCCTCAGAGCACTCGGGCTCTGCGCCCACTACTGATCAGAGGTTCGAAGGTTGGCCCCTCGGAAGGGTTCGACAACCGCCTCAGAGCACTCGGGCTCCGCGCCCACTACTGACCAGGGGTTCGTAGGCTGGCCCCTCGAAGGGTTCGATAGCCGCCCCAGAGCACGCAGAGCGAGGGATGACTCTGGGTACGTCTGATACATGGTCGAGGCTCGCGCTACGCTCCCGAGGTACCCTAGGACATTTCCGAGACCAGCAGGAGCGATTATGTAACGGAATCCCATCAGAGGGAGGCATCGAGCCCTCGAACCCTATCAAACGGGACCGGGTCCGGCAAATCACCTGCAGGTACTTTTGGAGCGTGCCTCTGGGCCACTAGCCGACCCTTATCGAACGGGGCACGGGCGTCCACTCGGATCACCCGTTAGCAACTCACTGGAGATACCATGTTCGGCGCCCTCCAAGGGCAACATGGCGCTCTCCCCCCTCCTCCTTGCGGAAAGGCGACGAAGGGGCGTATGATAAAAGCTGAGTCAGTCCTTGATCGTCCTCTCGCTCTGTGCAGGGGCTCGGGGGCTGCTCTTGCAAACCCAGCTCCGGCCAAACCGTTGACAGCGTCAACAAACCAGCCCGAGAACTCGAAACCTAACCATACACCCTGGCTACCGTCAGATCGCATGAGGGAACAACCAGACCGGCCAAGGCATCGCGAAAAGCATTAAGACCTCAGAGGAGTCAAACCACTCCTCCGAGGCCTCGGGGGCTACACCCGGCTGGTGCGCTCGCGCGCACCCACCGGAACAAAATGTAATCGAGAAAGGCCGGTCCCCTTGCAAAAAAGTGCGACAAAGCCTCCAAGCGAGTACCAACACTCCCTTTGAGGCTCGGGGGCTACTGTCGGGGACCATAATTAGGGGGTACCCCCAACACTCCTAAACTCGGCTGGTAATCACCATCAGCACAAGCTGCAGAGCCTGATGGGCGCAATTCAGGTCAAGGCTCTGTCCACTCAAGGGACACGATCTCGCCTCGCCCGAGGGTCTCCTCAAGCAACGGGCGCACCCTCGACTCGCCCGAGGCCTAGCTCGGGCAGGCTTCGCACTGAAGCAACCTTGGCCAGATCGCCTTGCCAATCGACCGTATCGCAGGAGCATTCAATGCGAGGATCGCCTGACACCTTATCCTAACGCGCGGTCCTCAGTCGACAGGGCCGAAGTGACCACAATCACTTCGCCCTTCCACTGACCGACCTGACAAGAAAGCAGCGCCGCCTGCCCCGCTTCGACTGCTGTGCCACCCGCCAGGGTGAGGCTGACAGCAGCTGAGTCCAGCCTCAGGCGCCACAGGAAGCTCTGCCTCGCTCGACCCCAGGGCTCAGCCCCCGCCTCGGCCTTGGAAGATGGACTCCGCCTCGCCCGACCCCAGGGCTCGGCCCCCGCCTCGGCCTCGGAAGATGGAGTCCGCCTCGCCCGACCCCAGGGCTCGACCTCGACCTCGGAAGGTGGTCTTCGCCTCGCCCGACCCCAGGGCTCGGCCTCGACCTCGACCGCGGGCGGAATCGCGTCCTTGCTCGACCCTGGCCTTGACCTCAGGAGGAGTCTCCGCCTCGCCCGACCTCGGGCTCGGACCGACCACGCCACAGGGGGGATCATCATTACCCTACCCCTAGCTAGCTCAGGCTACGGGGAACAAGACCGGCGTCCCATCTGGCTCGCCTCGGTAAACAAGTAATGATGGCACCCCGCGTCCGCCCATGACGATGGCGGTTCTCAGCCCCTTACGGAAGCAAGGATACGTCAGCAAGGTCCCAGCAGCCTCGACAGCTGTGCTTCTACAGGGCTCAAGCGCTCCTCCGACGGCCACGACATCGCATGCACAGGGCTCTAACACCTCTCCGACAGCCACGTTAATATGTACATAGGGCTCTAGCTCCTCTCTGCCAGACACATTAGCATATTGCTACACCCCCCATTGTACACCTGGACCTGAAAGTTGCCTAGAGGGGGGGTGAATAGGCAAGTTAAAACTTTTTCAACAAAAACTAGAAGCAAACTGGGTAAAACTGAATTGATCTCGAAATTCACCCGGTTAACTTTGGAAATGAGATGTTCTAAATGATCCACAGGGTTCAAAGTAGTAGATTTGAGAAGGGCACTTCTCAAAATCCACACACTAAAAGGTATAAACAAATCTTTCACGGAATGGTGAGAGAACGAAGAACACAAACACACAATGAGCAAGAACACAAGAGACACAAGATTTATCCCAAGGTTCGGTCACACCACCAAGGTGCCCTACTTCCTCGTTGAGGCGCCCACAAAGAGCCGGGTCTCTTTCAAACCTAATCATCCCTTTGCCGACCACAAAGGTCAAGCCCACACAATAATCTTTGCTCAAACGAGCGGGTAATACAAACTTTCTTGTGGTCTTCCACAAGATTTGGAGACTCATAAGAGACACCTAGTCGTCTAGGAGCTAGAAGCTCCAAGAGTAATGAATCCACAAAGAAACCTATGTAGTACCAAATCTCGAATCAAGAAGAGCAAGAGAGATTTGGAGATGAAGCACAAAAACTGCAGCTCTCAAACTCACTCAAAGATTTCTCTCCAATGATTTGAAATGGGAGAGGCAAGAGGTGTGTGAGAGGGAGTGGGAGGTGTTTCTTAGGTTAGAAATGGAGTTTTGTGCGTGCTCTACCGTGGGGAAGAGTGTGGGAGGTGTATATAAAGGTGCCCCAAAAGCTGGTGGTCGTTAGGGAAATCTGACTGAAATTCGGTTGAACCGGTTTCAAATTCAGTTGAACCGGATTCCACCAGGGGGTTTTCGGTTCACTAGCGAACTCAGTCGGAGACTGGACCAGACTCAAATTCGGTTGAACCGGACCAAAATTCGGTTGAACCGGTTTCAAATTCGGTTCAACCGGTTTTAAATTCGGTTTAACCGGTTTCAAATTCGGTTGAACCGGATTCAAAATTCGGTTGAACCGATTTTCCAAAAATCTGCACACGACTTTTTCTGACAGGACTGATTGGCAGTGACAGAGGGGAACAGTGCAGAAACCAGTTGAACCGGTTGTAGGTCCGGTTGAACCGGTTTTTGAACTGTTGCACAGATTTTGAGAAAACCGAAGTGAAACCAGGGTAAAATGAAAGTTTTAGATCAAGGATTTTGAGCTTTAGTACCAACACCAACCTTCTTTATGGATCCCCCTTGATAGTACGACGATTCCTATACTCAAGTCAAATAAAATATAATTAAGTAAACTCCTTGAGTCATTGGTGTCTCAAGTGTGATTTCTCCATGGTGTTGCTTCATAAGGATCACAAACATCTTTGTCTCACCTTTTGAAGCAAACACAAATCGAGCCTGTGACTTGTGCCATTTCACCATATATGAGTTCAAATCATGGCTTCAAGTCACCTTACTGATGCATCAACATGTTGTAACTCTTCATAGATGATTAGTTCATCGACTTAGTGCAAGTACTCTCTTCTTCACCTTAGCCATGGTACCTCGGTCTACAAGCCGTCGCTTGGCCTTCACCTTCGCTTAGTTCCTCGAAGCCCTTTCCTTGCTATCTTCACCCTATCAAGCCATTCTTGAGTCACATCCTATTGAGCATCCATTGAGAGAATCATTTCTTCAATATTGTGAACCTTGCTTGAATGTCATCTAGATATAACTACTAAGATCAATCAAGCTCTAGTTTGATTCTCATATATTCATATATGGACTAATAGTAATATGGTCAAGCCAATTCACGATTCCTCATATCTTATTCACTTTGGCTTGACCAATCCTCTTAATCACTTCAACCTATATTATGATCATATTTATGCATAGTGATTTCTCAGGACTTGTCCATATATTCAAACCAATATAGAGACCATATTATATCCATTTGCATTGTCTCACTGGTTATTTGACCTTGTGTTGAACCTTGTTCACTGATCATTATACACTATTCAAGTATGTTCATCATACTGAATTTCCTGTTCAACACTTAGCAAACTTGTTAGACCTTTAAATGTGTTGTTATCCAAATCACCAAAACTCACAAAAGGGATGAATGCACTTTCAATCTCCCCCTTTTTGGTGATTGATGACAACACATTTAAAGCTTACATAAGATTTGATAAATAAGATTTTGAATCCTATGATATAGTTTCCTCCCCCTAAATATGTGCATTTCAAAAAATACCAATTTTGTACTCAAATGCCAAAACCACATATTTGGGTCAAAGAGTGAAGACAACTTATATCATACTATTCATAGGGTGCTTTGTGTCAGAAATAAACGTGATGCTCATAACATATTATGCACTCATCAATTTCCTTCATCTTATGTTTTACTTATGATTCAACCCCCTTTTGTCAATTATTTCTCCCCCTTTTCAAACGTCTTCTTACACTTAGTTACATAAGACTAAAGGTAAGCTTTAATGCACAATTTCTCCCCCTTTGTCATAAATCTCCAAAAAATGATATAAAGGGAAGAAATTTTGATTAAGCAAGATTTAAGCACGCTATCATGAAAAGGGTCCTTAGATGGCACAAAGGTAATGGATAAGTGTCAAAAGTGATGTACCTTTGCGATTTACCTTTTCAAGGGATTTCCAGACTTGTGTTGGATTTACAATTCATTAGCAAGCTCTTGTTGGCATAAATGTGACATAGATCCAAGATATCGAATGAATATTGTCATACTAATTCGAAAGATAAATCTTGATACCTGGAGTCTAGATGTCACCTAGCATTTTCTTATCACAACAAGAGGCAACATGAAAATTTCACAAGTATGGATTGTACAACTAGTGACCATGTACGAAAAATACCAATTGAAAAACACCAATTGATACAATTTGATAGATGAACAGATCACTAATTGCATATTACACTAAGTTCTCCTCAAGTTTTAGTGCACACATATATATGAATTCAATTGATATCTGTTGAGAGTACTTATTTGCAACTTAAAGTACCATTGGCATAAAAGGAGTATCAATTGAATATAATCATACAACATAAGGAACATGTGTACTATTTAATCAATTAAGTTCTAGAAAGGAGAATTTATAAGCTATGCTACTTTAGACATTTGCAATCCAAAAGGATATGATACATATTTACCAATTTTAGATGACGTTGGAGTAGCATATACAAGAGAAACTCATTCTCTTATGAAATGTATAAAAGATACATTTATTGGAGCAAAGAATCTTTGATACCCATCAAATTTGCAGTGGAAGCGATTGTCTTTGCCCGAAGATTCCTTTCTAATTTGAGACTACACACATAATAGACTTGAAAATGAAGTTAGTCTCAAAGATTCAAATTATAGACCATTCTCCCCCTAAATGTGTGCATACAAGTGATGAATACTTGTTTTACCTCATGCACTTGGACTTGTGAGGCCAGGGGATTAAGTTCTACAATTTGAACCTTGGTACAACTAAAGTATGAAAATATGAAATTGCACCAATTGAAGGAATTACTCATAATCAAAAGCTATACTAATAGACATGATATGCAATATTTAAGCCAAGATTTTTGAGAAGTTAGCATGTTTGACTCATACCTCACTAAGATGACTCAAGACTAACTTATGACATCACCACAAGAGGTATTAATCAAATATCTAAAGATTCTTTAATCGTCACCACAAGTGCAGCCTTATGATGTGACTTAAGATATTGCATATACATGCACACACTAGCATGTAAGAGCCTAGATACACAAATGTAATACAATAGTTCATGGAGTGACACACCTTTGTTCTACGCCACATGGTCTCCATTATAATCATGAATTTCCATCTTAGCTTTTGACAGGCTTGACATTTCAAAGAGAATCTTATCCTCTTCAAACGATCAAGAGAAACTCATTTTCTTGATAGGTTCAAGAGAAACTCATTTTCATTTCTATGGAACCACTCATCCGCATTTGATGTTCTCCAAGATGTGGACTACACAACATGAACTTGAAAGAAATCATTAGTCTCACAAGATATAGGCTAAACTGTCCCTCAATTTGTGCATACAAGAGTACACAAAGTACACTTACGCATATCAACAATACGAGGTTAAAGGAGATGTTTGCACTATATCTTGGTTTAACATAACATGCTTTATATAGATGATGAAAATTATACCAATTGAAGGTTTAAGGACTGAAAGTATATCAATTGATTTCCTGAAAGGTAAAGCATGCTAATATAAACCTCAAACCTCATAATGAAGGATATCATATAAATATGTCACTACATCTTCATTATTTGGTTGACAAAAAAATATAACTCCCTTCTTGAATCACTGTGATCTCTTTTCTCTTTACGATTTCATCCAACCAAGTGATCTTGAACTTCTTTCATCTTTTCTTGATTCGATCATACTTGATATGAGATCAATTGAAACTCAATGATTGAAACAACCAAGACTCTTGTATCCGTAGATTTCGAATCCATCTTGAAAACACTTGGAAGGACCTTATTGAAACACTTAGAAAAGAGAGCATTAGAAACACAAGGGAGGGTTTCACAAATGATGATCCTTATATGCGGATGGCAAATGAATCATCATTCTCAGAACCCAAAAGGATAGATTAAATTCCTTTAAATTAGTGCACACATATGGTTGATGTCAAAGTTATATGCACTATTAAATATTTTATATTGCAAGGAAATTAACTTATACTATGGTACATCCCTCTAAGGATAGAATACTAAAACAACTGAAGGAGAGGAAGTTTTCATACCTTGGCCTCTTATCAACTTCATCTTACTTTAGTTGAATAGTATCCTTTAAGCTTGTGATTTATCCAATTTAAAACAAGCACCATCTCTTAACATAGATTTTCTATGTATAAACTCGACACAAGAGATGGCATTAGTAGCACAAGCACTAGTTTCTTATTTAGCAACCCTTTATATATGGAAGACAATTGTGTTGCTAAAATAGAGAAACATCATAATATGGACTAAATTTCCTTGAACCCTCATGCACAATATATTTTGAATGACACAGATAATATGCATGGTTATTTAATGAAGTCTAAAGGGATGACTTAATCCATATTATGGTGAGTGTCTAATATAGAAGAATCAAATCCAAATTAACTAGATAGAGAATACGTCACATAATTTTGGATTGTTCACCATATGATAATATTCATTCAACTTCCAATTAGACCTTTATTTCATAATCAACAACTGATGTATATCCTCAAGTGCTTCTTTTTCCTTAGTGGCTACACAAGTCACAAAAAGATAAGATTTGAAAATAATATGCACTTGAGATTCAGTTGTTACCACCCTAGCTACTATCTCCAAAGATGATTTATACATTCATTATTGAGCACCCAACTTGATCCATTGAAGGAGTGATCCTGCAAAACAAGTTTAAGCTTCATATCTTGGTACCCAATTTGAATTGGGTCCTTTGAGATTAGTAGTAAGAGCCTTGAGTACCCACACAATCCTTATTGTGGCCTTTCTCTTTGTGTAGGCACCCACATATACTTGACAACTATCTTACATGGTTTCAAGTCAATATTTAATCACATAGATAAAAACTAGAGTTAAGAATAGGAGCCTTTTCTCCTTTTATTAATACATCATTGTGTTGCCTTCTTGATGATGAACCTACCTTGACTTTGGGTGCACCTAGATTATCAAGGTTAGTCGCACAAGCATTCATATCATAAAGACAAGTTATGCATGGAATTTACAACTTAGTGATCCAATTCAATGTGAAGCATATGGATATCGATTGAAGTAGATTTCTAAGATATCAAAATACGGGTTTCCAAAATTTAGAGAGTATGGATCACTAATTGTACCTTTTACAGTTTAAAAATCATATCCATGTTAGTGCATATGTATGTGATGAATATCAACACAAAAAGATTCTTATGCACTTTTAGAATTAACGATAAGGGAATTTTAAACTGCATCAAGAGTAGCTATTTAGAAAACAAAGATTACAATCCATATGGATGAGATACAAATTTACCATTTTGGATTGTCTTAGTATAGCTTACTCAAGTGAAACTTATTCTCTATGACACAAGATATATAATGTTCTCCCACTAGATATGTGCATCAAGTATTTGAATGACTTGCCACATGCACTTTCAATTCAGTTAAGAGTCTCATGAGGAGTATATTACATATCATGGTCAAGGCATGACAAATTTGCAATGAATTAACTTATGCCTAAGAATACTTACCACCATATAGAATGTACCATTTGTTATACCAATTTGACAGATCTTACTATCTGTGGTGGTGTCACCTTAGTATTCTTCTTTTCATCATTTATGGAGACTTCCTTCTTTGTTATCTCTTTCCTTTTAAAACTAGTCGATAAAACACTTTGAAAAGAGGTATTAGCAGTACAAGGAAGTATTTAATGAATGATGATATCTATATATGAATGGCAAACAAATCATCATTTATGAGGCGTAAAGACATAAATTAAATTCCTTTTAAGTTAATGCACCTGGAGCAGTGAATTCACAATATGCACTAATTTACACATTTAAGCCAAAAGGAATTTAACCTTCATATTGACATTCCTTTCCATAGAATATATTATTACCAATTGAAAGAATGCCACTTGGAAGGAACTACTATTGATCAACTACCAATTGAAGCAATTTGTTCCATACCTTTGCCTTGAGCATTCCAAATCTTTCTTTTAGGTGAAGATTAACCTTTAAAGCTTGTGATTTTACTAATTGAAAGAGCACAATCTCTACTTATGAATTTCCATGAAATATCTTAAAATAGATTGTATTAGTAACACAAGCAATAGTTTCCTATTTAGCAACCTCTAGTATATGAATGACAAGAAGGTTATTAAAACAAGGAAACCTCATGATATGAACTAAATTACCCTTACAAGCATCATGCATAACATCAATTGTAAAAAAGATAAAAGTAGCATGATTATTTAATTAAGTTTACATGGCAAGTTTAATTCATAGCATGGTGAGTGATTAATGTAGAAGACTCAAAACCAATTTAAACAAGAATGAATACATCACATAGTATTTGTTGGGACTATGCTTCGTCGCCGAAGGTCTTGTAGGAAGAAGCAGTTTCGGCTGAAGCTGTTCGTATGAGATGACCGAAGGTTCCTCTTCATGAAGCTTCGGTATTACAAACCGACTTAAAAGTAGAATGACCCTCTAGTCCATAAATGCTTAGGTCGCTGTTGTAATCCCTTATGAGGGGGCATAATTGTAATTTCTCACAGGCTGTGTCCCGTGCCTATAAATAGTGAACAGTATTCCCTTACTGTTCACGGATCCCTATATTTGCAATCGCATTATTCGGGAACCAACCTTTGCCAAGGCAGAGGTATAATTGTATTCAACATTTAAATATACTGAATGAATATAATATGGTTTATTTGTGATTCATTTACCTTTGATATTTTATATTCTATGTCATCGTATACAATCTGTTAGAATTCAATTACGAAGATTTAACCTTCGTAATTGTATTGTCATCAACCTTCGTCCAAAGCCCATTAATCCTCAAGGGATTAATGCTTCGTCGGACGAAGAACATTAACATTTAACATTTTATGTTGTCTTGTTCTTAATTCATAGCATTTGAGAACAAGTCCCCAACAGTATTGGTTCAATCTTCTTTGAATGTTGAATGGCACACTCCATTTGGGAAACACATTCTCATGTTGTTAGACTACATAAACACTTGGATAGAAACATTAGTCTCACAACTCTAGTCATATAGAGAATTCCCCTTTTGGTAAGTGCTTTAAGAATTTGAATTTCTTACTTAGCACTCTATTCATTTAAGAACATGGGATAATCCTCTTTATGTCTAGGTCATGGCAATAATACGATAATAAATTTGAAATATGCCACAAGATACATACAACCAATTTAAATCATGTATATTGTCACAATATAAAAATATAAACTTGCAATCTACCATATGATTGGAACTTTTCCAAGGCACGGTAAAATCTTTTAAGTTCATTCTCAAGTGCTTTATTTTTCCTATGTGGCTACAAAAGACACAAAGGAATATACCAATTAAAAGCAATGTGCACTTAAGAATTAATTGTTACCATCCTTTGGATATCACTTGGTTGTAGGCCTTTTGCTTGATTTCCACAAGGTTAATCCTTATTCCCTACAACACAAGTTCTTGCTAGAGATGAATATGAAGTTAGTGATATAACAACTCAATTCATCTTTGGGTCAATCTTAAAGGATAGATAATGTAAGATTCATAGCTTGAGATAAGAATTGAGTTAAACCGCTCAAGCACCCCAAAGCTTCATATCATCTCTGTTTACCTGCAAAACTTATTAAGTACATTTTGGTACCCATTTTTGGATGGGTCCACCAAGGTTAGCTAATAAATACTTAGGCACCCAAATGGCCTTTGTGCTAGTTTTAGGTGAACTACTTACCTTTCTAGCACAAGTGTCATTTTTGGGTCTCCTAAGTGAATATGAATGAATTGACATGGTAGGCTTAGGATACTCACTCATGGGACAATCCTTGCATAGGTGTCCCTTTCTTCGGCAAGTGTAGCAAATCTGATTTTTAATTTTGCAGGACTCCTTCTTGCCTTGCTTCTTGTTTGCTACATGGTTAGTGAGCCTCTTTCTTTATAAAGTTAAGCCACTATCCTTTGTGTAGGGACATGACTTAATCTCATGTCCCTTCTCATGACATTGATAACACTTTCTAGCGCATCTTCTCTTATTTGGAAGAGTGACTTGTTTGTTACCTTGTGTGGAGCATGTGGAGGCATGGTTGAGGCACTTATCATGAGCTTTGGCTTTCTTCTCTTGATGTTTGCTCATGTCCTTCTTGGAAAGCTTGATATTCTTTTGAAGGGGTTTTGTGCATGCTACTATTGTCCCCTTCTCAAGCTTTTTCACCATATTATCACGGTTATCTTGAGAAGGTTGAGCATGGCACTTTCCCTTCAATTGAATCAAGCTCCTTTTTAGCCTCTCATTTTCTTCCTTGAGCTCATTGTTTTCTTTTGCATAGGAAACATTACTTGTTCCTGAAAGTTTTAGCTCAATGGAAGATTGGCTTTCTTGAGAGCAACATTTGTTAGCACATGATAATATAGTTTCTACTTGAGTACATGTGCATATGTGAGGTTGGTATGATTTCAAATTAGTTATCACAACCTCATGAGTCATGAGCCATTTCTAACATGATATGTGAATCCATCATTTTTTATGCGAGCACACAAGCATATCATGTTTTTCTTGCAAAGCTAGATTTTCAATATTTAGCCTTTCTATCGTGTTCTTGAACATAGCATTTTTATTTTCTAATTGAGCAATATATGATGAATGATTAACAACTTTAATTTGCTCAATTGAAATGTCTTCATACCTTTGGACCAAATCATCATGAGAGCACTTTAGCTTCTCATGCTCTTTGGTCAACTTCTCTAAGTCTTCGATTTTTCTGATGAGGAAGTCTTCTTGCTTATGAAGCATTTCTTTTTGTTCTTCCGCTCTTTTCATGAGTTTGAGCAAGCTCATCCGATGTTTCTTGCTTAGCTGAGCGAAGAATTGTTGAAGATCATCCTCATCTTCACTATCACTTTCTTGTTCATCCTCATCCTCACTTTCGCTTTCACTGTCACTCCCATTAGCGACAAAGCACATATGAGACGTGGATTTGAAAGACGAACCTTGTGAAGAGGTGGATTCGTCATTTGGTCTCCATCGATCATTTTCTTCTTCTTCAATCTTGTTCTTCGCCTCATCTTCCTTCATTTTGAGGAACATCCTTTCGGCGATTCTCATGGCAAGGTCTATTGTCCTAGGATCAACATCTGCACCAAAAGATGAAGTCGAGGCAACCTCAACTTTTTCAAGCTTAGAAGCACTTTCATTTCTTAGTCCCCCCGACATGATCTTTCCTCACGCGGTTAAGCGTTAGAACGAGGATTAGGCTCCGATACCAATTGAAAGTTGCCTAGAGGGGGGTGAATAGGCAAGTTAAAACTTTTTGAACAAAAACTAGAAGCAAACTGGTAAAACTGAATTGATCTCGAAATTCACCGGGTTAACTTTGGAAATGAGATGTTCTAAATGATCCACAGGGTTCAAAGTAGTAGATCTGAGAAGGGCACTTCTCAAAATCCACACACTAAAAGGTATAAACAAATCTTTCACGGAATGGTGAGAGAACGAAGAACACAAACACACAATGAGCAAGAACACAAGAGACACAAGATTTATCCCGAGGTTCGGTCACACCACCAAGGTGCCCTACTTCCTCGTTGAGGCGCCCACAAAGAGCCGGGTCTCTTTCAACCCTAATCCTCCCTTTGCCGACCACAAAGGTTGTGGGGGACAGATATCCCCCGGGTCCACTGGAAGGATAAAAGACCTCACGAAAGGCCCAAGAGCCCAATAAATCGTGAGGTCACTCCTTCATGGGCCTAGGAGAAACGGCTAGTAAAGCAGATCGACATAAGGCTGGGTGGGCGCAAACCCGGACGACCCCACAGCGTTGAGCAAGCGACCGCAACAGAAGATCCGACTTTCCCGCGCTGGAGCCCTGAACGACGTAACCAGGCGAGGATAAGTCGGCAGAATCATAGGGAGATAGACAAAATGGTTCACTATCTTTTAGGTGCATATCCACATGTATTTCCCCACAGTCGGATATATAAGGCCTAGGGGGCACCCCTTCAGAATGATCGACCCCATTACTATTCTACCATCCACCTCAACTCTCTACGCTTTGGAGAGCAACCTTGTATTCCATATGCAAAGCATAATCACCAGGACATAGGGTATTAAGCATTTCCAAGCGGCCCGAACCTGTAAACATTGTCCATTGTTCCTCGTGCAGCTGGCACGAACCATTTTGCTACAGTTGGCGACACCGTCCTACTCCTAAAACACCTCGAGGGGCAACCCTGGGTGTGCGGTCGGACCCAAAACACCGACAGCTGGCGCGCCAGGTAGGGGTGTGTCGACGATCCAAGCTAGCTCAATGGTCGTCACCTTCCACAGCAAGATCACCCTCCGTCCCGGATCCGTATTCTGCTTTGGAACAATCTCATCCATTGCAGATAAAGAGGGAACTCTACACCGCATTGCAGATCCGCCGAAAAAGAAGTCTCCTCCAACAAACTCTGAAAATACCGGAGAAGCGCAACCTCCAGCTCTCCGAAAAAAGATCGCCTTCAGAAAGTCAGGGGCCGAGGGCCCGCTGACCCGGAGAACTCCAATGTCTACTTCCCCGACGAAAGAATGGACACAGGTCGCAAGGAAAAAAGAGGCTGGGAGAAAGCAAGTTGTTCTTTCCGTTCCTCCGCCCTCAAAGGAGAACGGAAAAAAGATCGTCACGACCGCCGTACCATTCTACCCCGACGTCCTCTTCATCGGGAGAGTAGAGTCGCCCCCTGTCTCTGACGACGAGCCGACCGCGCCCGGAGAAGAACCACCTCAGCGGGAATCCCGCCGACAGAGAAACCGGCGCCGAAACATTCGGCGACACCACGAGGCCGGAGAACGGGATCCGGAGCAACCTGTTTCGCGAGACGAGGTCTCGGAGATAGGAGAAACTCCGGAGGAACGCGTCTTCAGAGAACGAAGGAACTCTCGACGACGTGATCGCCGTCGGGCTCAGGAACAAGCCGAGCAAGATGCAAGGCAACGCTGGGAGAATCCACTCTTCGGGCGCAACCTGAACCCCGACTTCGCCCGAGCCATGAACACGCCGAGTGAAGTCGGAGGAGTACTAGCTCGGATAGCTGATGGACTCCCTCGGACTCCTGACGCCGAGGGCTATCGACGACTGTTCACTCAGGCGGCCAACCATCTTCTACCGCTTGCTCACCCGCCGAACGATCTACGACACGCTATCAACAGCCGTTGGGACGCGCGAAGCTCTATCAATGCTTCGCGTGAATGACGGCATGAGAACGAGATTCGCCGCTGGGAGGAGTACGACAGGGATCATGGCATCCCGGCTCGGAGCCAGGCCACCAGAACTGAGTCGGCAACGACCTCAACATGCGGTACTACCCGGGGACGGTCGAGGAACCACAACAACTACTCCCCTCCCCGGGACAGACATCATCCCCGATGATAGGAGGACACGTGTGGAGTGTCTGCTCTTACTCCACGCCTTAGGGCCATCCAATGGCCCCTAACTTCAAGGTATCCAATGTCGATAAATATGAACCTAAGCAAGATCCAGGGGGCTGGCTAGCCATCTACACCACCGCTGCTCGGGCCACCGGGGCGTCCGAGGACGTGATGACCGCGTACTTACCCATTGTCCTCGGGCAAGACGCGCTGCAATGGTTGCGACATCTACCCCGACACCGCATCGACGACTGGGGCGATTTCAGTCGACGCTTCACCGCCAATTTTCAGTCCCTCTCCAACAAACCGGCGCAACCGTGGGACCTCAAATCCATCAAGCGCCGGGGGGACGAAACTCTCCGGTCATACCTCAAAAGGTTCCAGACCATGAGAAATCGTATCTCTGAGGTCACGGAGGCGGCCGTGATCGAGGACTTCTACAGAGGATCCAATGACTCGGCCTTCGTCCGAGCCATATTGCAGAAGGCGCCGACTACCTCCGAGGAGCTGTTCCGGGAAGCCGACCTCTACATCACCGCCGACGAGCGAGCCCAGGACCTCATCGGAGGAGCGAAGCCCGCACCGGCAGCACCACGATGCGACGTGAACCAGCAACCCGACAAACGCTGGGAGAAGAGACCTCGCGAAGAAGTACACGCCGCCGGACCACCAGCCTCTCGCGCCCGGGGAGGACCTCGCGGAGGCGAGCGCACGCTGGACGACATCCTCGACGCCCAGTGCCCGTACCACAAGGACATGCGCCACACTCTTCGGAACTGTCGGGACTTCAAGCACTCTGTCGGGCACGGCCGACCCTTCCAACCTCTACCTCCTCCTCCGCCGAGGGGAGGGCCAGAAGAACCACGACAACCCCAGCAGCAGGAGGAGGGAGGAGGAGGAGCTTTCCCGCGCATTGACAGGGAGGTCAACGTCATCTTCGGCGGGCACGGATCGCAGGAGAATAGAAGACAATAAAAGCTCAACGATCGCCAGATATTGGTGGCGACCACCGGTCCTCCCGCCCCATACCGGTGGTCGGAGCACCCGATCACTTTCACTCGGGCGGATCAATGGCTCAACTTCGACCACCCAGGCAAATACCCGCTCTTCGTCGACCCGGTGATCCGAGAGTGCAGAGTGAAGAAGGTGTTAGTGGACGGGGGAGCAGCATCAACGTCACCTTCCCCCGGACACTCCAAGGCTTGGGAGTTCACCTCAAAGAGCTCCACGAGTCCGACACTCCTTTCTTCGGCATCGTGCCGACTGAAGGAGAATACCCGCTGGGCCACATCTACATGCCCGTCACCTTCGGAACTCCGGATAACTACAGAACCGAGTTCCTGAGGTTCGAAGTGGCAAACTTCGACTGCGGGTACAACGCCATCATTGGGAGGCCGGGATTGGCAAAATTCATGGCCATTTTGCATTACACGTACATGATACTGAAGATGCCAGGACCACAAGGAATCATAACTGTGCGTGCTGACTTCCAAGGCACCGCAGAGTGTTTCCGAGTGGCCATCCAAGCGGCCCTCACCACCAAGCCATCGACGACTTCTTCAACACAGGCGAACTCTAAGCCTGAGGTGGACCTTGCAGCACCGGCGAATGAAGCTCAGGCCGCGACCTCTATGCGGCCGACTGAAGAAACTAAAAGGATCAACCTGGGGTTTGCTGATGAACGCAAGACTGCCATCATCAGCTCCATCCTGGACGACAAATAGGAAGACGCGCTCGTCCAGTTTCTGCAAGATAACCGAGACGTATTCGCATGGCAACCTGCGGATATGCCGGGAGTCCCAAGAGAACTGGCCGAGCACAAACTGAAGGTCTATCCCCAGGCAAGGCCGATCCGGCAAAAACTACATCGTTTCACGCCCGACAAGAGAGAGGCCATTCGCGCCGAGCTAGCTCGCTTGGTCGCGGCTGGATTTATTAGAGAGGTGTTACACCCCGAGTGGTTAGCCAACCCTGTTCTTGTACTAAAAAAGAATAAAGTGGATTGGCGCATGTGCGTCGACTATACTGATCTCAACAAACATTGTCCAAAGGATCCCTTCGGGCTCCCAAGGATAGATCAGGTGGTAGACTCCACCACTGGATGTTCTATGCTATCTTTCCTGGATTGCTATTCCGGATACCATCAGATTAGCTTGGCGAAGGAAGACGAGGAAAAAACAGCGTTCATCACTCCGTTTGGTGCTTTTTGTTACACCTCCATGTCGTTTGGCCTCAAAAACGCTGGAGCGACTTATCAGAGAGCCATTCAAACATGCTTAGCCGATCACTGGGGCAAGCGTGTGGAAGCCTACGTAGATGATGTGGTAATCAAAACGGAGAACTCGGAAAACTTCATTGAAGACTTACAACTAGTTTTCAACACTCTACGCAGTAGCTTGGACAATATATGGGAAAGTACTGCATCACCGTCCAAAAACTGGAAGATAAATTTGAGGGTCTGGAATTTCATCATGTAGAAAGAGATCGGAACACGGCAGCCGATATATTGTCCAAGCTAGGATCCAGTCGAACTCAGGTCCCACCTGGAGTCTTTGTACAAGAAATACTACAGCCGAGCATCTCAATGGATCAAGCAGAAGAGTGTAATATTGTGAATCAACCAGAGTCAGACTCTGATGACTGGAGAAAGCCAACCATCAGGTATATAAAGAATGAAGAGGAACCCGATGACAAAAATGCAGCCGAGCGTATCGCCAAACAGTCGGCTCATTACACACTCATTGGGGAGACATTATATAGACGGGGTGCATCAGGCGTCCTCATGAAGTGCATTCTCTCATCTACTGGGAAGCGACTTCTGGACGAGGTCCATGCTAGGCAATGTGGAATACACGCAGCGTCCAAGACACTAGTCGGGAAGGTCTTCAGGTCAGGATTCTATTGGCCAACAGCGAAAAGTGATGCCGCCGAGTTAGTTCAGAGGTGCGAAGCTTGCCAGTACTTGTCGAAGCAACAACATCTACCAGCTCAGCAATTGCAGACCATACCGGTGACTTGGCCCTTTGCATGCTGGGGGCTAGATATGATTGGACCTTTCAAGAAAGCTCAAGGAGGATACACACATGTACTGGTAGCAATCGACAAATTCACTAAATGGATAGAGTTCAAACCCATTGCTTCTTTAACCTCAGCTAAGGCCGTGGAATTCATACAAGACATAATATTCAGATTCGGGATACCAAACAGCATCATAACTGACCTAGGATCCAACTTCACAAGTTCAGAATTCTTCGATTTCTGCGAGCAAAAAAGCATTCAGATCAAGTATGCTTCTGTAGCACACCCAAGAGCCAACGGGCAGGTTGAACGAGCTAACGGGATGATATTGGAGGCACTCAGGAAAAAGGTCTTCGATAAGAATGAAAAGTTCGTGGGAAAGTGGATAAGGGAATTGCCCTATGTCGTCTGGAGCCTAAGAACCTAGCCTAGCCGAGCTCTGCATGGAAACACTCCTTTCTTCATGGTCTATGGGTCAGAGGCAGTGTTACCCGCCGATCTCAAGTTCGGGGCGCCAAGGCTGATCTTCGAAAGCATAGCAGAAGCCGAAGCCACTAGGATGGAGGACATTGATGTACTCGAGGAAGAACGACTGAATGCAGTAATCCAATCAGCACGATACCAACAGACTCTAAGGCGCTATCACGACAAGGCCATGCGACAGCGATCCTTCTCAGTAGGAGATCTCGTCCTCCGCCGAATTCTAACAGGGGAGGGACGTAACAAGTTATCTCCCTTATGGGAAGGACCCTTCATAGTAACAGAAGTCACTCGGCCAGGATCATATCGTCTCACTCAGATGGACGGCACAGAAATTGGGAACTCCTGGAATATAGAACACCTCAGGAAGTTTTATCCCTAGCTGTATTTCAAAAGCTATCGGGACAATAATGTACTCTGTAAAGTGGGAAATATGTCATCAATAAAAAAGGCTTCAAGAATACTCAGTTTGTTCATGGTCGACTTGCATTCTTACTTGGGGTGACCACTATGCCCTGCTAACGGAGCAATCGGTTTAAGTTGGCAACGACTTAAGCCGGTGCAACACGCTCGCGTTTACTTAACTCAGGGTGACCACTATGCCCTGCTAACAGAACAATCGGCTAAAGTCAGCAGCGACTTAAGCCGGTGCAACATGCTCGCGCTTACTTAACTCAGGGTGACCACTATGCCCTGCTAACGGAGCAATCGACTTAAGTTGGCAACGACTTAAGCCGGTGCAACATGCTCGCGCTTACTTAACTCAGGGTGACCACTATGCCCTGCTAACGGAGCAATCGGCTTAAGTCGGCAACGACTTAAGCTGGTGCAACATGCTCGCGCTTACTTAACTCGGGGTGACCACTATGCCCTGCTAACGGAGCAATCGGCTAAAGTCAGCAGCGACTTAAGTCGGTGCAACATGCTCGCGCTTACTTAACTTAGGGTGACCACTATGCCCTGCTAACGGAGCAATCGGCTTAAGTCGGCAATGACTTAAGCCGGTGCAACATGCTCGCGCTTACTTAACTCAGGGTGACCACTATGCCCTGCTAACGGAGCAATCGGCTTAAGTCGGCAACGACTTAAGCTGCCGACTTAAGCCGGTGCAACATGCTCACGCTTACTTAACTCGGGGTGACCACTATGCCCTGCTAACAGAGCAATCGGCTAAAGTCAGCAGCGACTTAAGCCGGTGCAACATGCTCGCGCTTACTTAACTCAGGGTGACCATTATGCCCTGCTAACGGAGCAATCGGCTTAAGTCGGCAACGACTTAAGCCGGTGCAACATGCTCGCGCTTACTTAACTCGGGGTGACCACTATGCCCTGCTAACAGAGCAATCGGCTAAAGTCAGCAGCGACTTAAGCCGGTGCAACATGCTCGCGCTTACGTAACTCGGGGTGACCACTATGCCCTATTAACGGAAGCGACCGACTTAAGTCAGCGGTAACTTAAGGCGATCTAACGCGCTTGCGATTACTCATATAGGGATGACTTCTATATCCCGCAAACAAGTTTCAAAACCATCACACATCATTTTACTACTGCAAATTTACGTACTGATTGAATTCTGAAACAATAAGAGAATAACAATATCATTCAAGTGCTAAACTGGTGTCCTCTAACAAATGTCTGACCATGCTAACCGCGCGCTCAAAGCACGCAAAAATATTTCTCTATTTCGCGATATCTTTCTCAGGAGCAATCGACGAGGAAGGGCGACTTGAGGAATCAGGAGCAGCATTCACATCAGCCCTTATATCTTCAGGAACAACCACGCCGGGTCTCCTCATCATGATTCGCCCCGCCCGAATGGCCTTATCCATGGCTCTGTCGCGCTGGGCTCTCAGAGTAATGGAAGTTTCTTCAGCAACCTTGGCAGCCAATTGAGCGGTTTCTAGCTCCTGGGCGATGGATTTCTTGGACGCACGGAGTTCTTTGATGGTAGCATCCTTCGCCGATATCAACTGCATGAGATGGATTACATCATCCGTGGATTCTTGCAGTTTACAGCGATGATTGTCTAACTCCTCCATGGTGAAGCGATGACTCCTCTCCAGGATGGTCAGCGAGTTGCTAGAGTCGCGATACAGTCTGTCAAGATTGTCGCGAGAAGCAGCAAGGACATGTTTCTCTTCCTGCAAACAAGAATCAACTCCTTCAAACATCAAGCAAGCAATAGGAACACAGTAAGGCAAGGCACAGTTTCATAAGTCACCTTTTCAGAATCAAGCTGAGCGCGAAGGGAAGAGCTCAGTGCATTGGCGTCATCTAGGGCAGCAGAGACCTGGGATAGTTCAATCTGGCTTTGAGAATACTTTTCTTCCAAATCAGAGCACCGCCGGACAAGTTCAGCCTGATCTCGAGAATGTTTTTCTTCAAGAGTGGAAATCTGCCGAGTCATATCTAGCAGGAAACAATCAAACAAAAGGGGTCAGAATGTAAGGCAATTCAATAATGAAGAAAAAGAGAAGCAAAAAAGCACTAACCAGCACTGGTCGCCTCCAAGTCAGAGACACGATGTTGAAGTAACACCGGATTCCAACATGCAAAAGACAAAGCTCCTTCTGGAACAGAAGCACCCTGCAACCTCAGCTGGCTAGCCATCCCGTCCACCAATGCCTGATAAGGAGAACAGATAAGTGTAATAACAGCAGTACAGGCGGTGTAAAAGTCAAGCTAAAATATATCATAGTACCTGGAGATTGGAGAAGAACGAAGGGATTCCCAAATCGTGAGAGATCAATTGATGACCGGGCGTAAGGTCGCCACCCGAAGCAGCTTGCAACGAACCAGCAGGAACCAACTCAGTGCCATCAATAGAGCCCAAAACTTGGTCAGCGGGAACGCCGCCATCTAAAGCGGCTCCCTGGTCCAAGGCGTGGGCTACCACCATGCAGCCGGAGTGCGGAGACGATCCCGCATGAACGTCCATGGAAGTACAAGAGGGAGACCCCACTCGGACACCCTCGGGGGCTGGGCAGTGGCTTGCGCTTCCCACCCGAGCCGAGTCATCCTCGGCAACACCCTCGGGGGCTGGGCAAGCGTCAACACTACCCTTGAGGGCCAAGTTCTCTGCAGTAGCCGCCTCTAAGGCTGAAGGCCCCTCAGTTACTTCCATAGGATCAAGATGATCCAAGTTAGTCTCCTGACCCTCAAGACCGCGCTCTAAGGTCGATGAGGCGCGGGATGACCTCAACCCAGCATCGAGCACATCAGCACAAACCTCCATCACACCATCATCCGCTGGCTCTGATAACAGATCTTCTGGAACCATATCTTCAAGAGTCTGATCAAAGTTGGCCAGGGACAACTCTTGTAGACCAATGAGGGCAGACAGAGCAGGAGAAGGAACTCCACTACTTTCACCACTAGCGACGTACTGCCGACTGTTCTTCCGAGTCAGAGGGACCTCATCCTTTTCTTCCCCGTTGTCTTCATCAGCAACACAGATAACACCCCCATTGGGGTCAGCAGCAGGTGGAGCACCCCCATTGGGGTCAGCAGCAAGTGGAGCACCCCCATTAAGGTCAGCGTCAGTAAGCTCAGGCACAGGAACTTCCTCAGCAGCAGGAGCCGAAGGACCAGCATCCCGATCCAAACTAGATACTCGCCGGAGGCGTCACTTTTTCTTTTTCTGCTCATCAATAGAAGGATCAAGTTGGTTGGCTCGGCAAGGGCGTCTCGGGCGAACACTGGCAGGCTTCTGAGTATCCAAGGTTATACCAGCTTCTGGGAGAGGCGCCACCACCAATGTCCCGGCAGGAGCAGCATCAGAAGAGTCCTCAGCCAACAAGTCAAGCATAGCACTTATTTCTACTTCACTAGGATCCAAGGGCACCTCAAAGTGGACCTGCCGTTCATCATCAGGAATTTCCCCGAGCGAGGCAACCAAGGCGTTAACGTCTTCAGCAGAGGGTCGCACTCTAAGGCCCAAACTGCCATCAGCAACAGGTAGATTCGAAACAAAATGAGTGAAGGCTTTGGAAGGAGGCAGGTTCCATGCTGAGTATGCCACTGGGGCACCAACATTTGATACCTTGCCTCTAAGAATCATCTCAAGTCGGTTCACCAAGTCTACAGAGGGAATTCTTCTGTTGGTAACCTGAGTTGAGTCAGCTAGGCCTCGGTACAGATAAGCCGGGTATGCCCTGTCTTTCAACGGCTGAATATTCTTGAAAACAAAATCAGCAACCACAGCCTCAGCAGTCAGACCCCTCTCTTTCAGCAGTCCAACTTCAGCTAGCAAAGCCCCCGCCTCAGTTACCTCCTGATCCGTGGGGGACTCGGTCCAACTCAGAGTGCGAACATCCGGCTGTCTTCCCGACCGTGGGGGGAGAGAATTTCCATGGTTCTCAACAATAAACCATTCCAAGCGCCATCCCTTGATACTGTCTTTGAGAGGGATTTCAAGATACTCAGTCTTCCTCCCACAGCGCATCTCCAAACTAGCACCCCCAACCAGCTGATGCTGCCCCCCGGCCATCCCAGGGCGACAGTGATACAAGTACTTCCACAACCCAAAATGTGGCAGCACGCCAAGAAAAGCTTCGCACAAATGAATGTAAATGGAAATTTGTAGAATGGAATTGGGATTCAGATGGGTCAGGTTAAGACGATAGAAATCAAGGAGGCCGCGGAAAAAGGGAGAAATGGGAAGACCGAGACCGCGGAGAAGAAAAGGAACGTAAATTACGGACTCATGGGTATCCTCTGTCGGGACAGTGACCCCATGACAAATCTGCCAAGAACAGAGTTCCCTCGGGGGAAGGACCCCGATGGACACGAGGTGGAGAAGGTCGGGCTCGGAGACAACAGACATGTGGTTACCTGCGAAAGGCAACTGACTGTTGGGGTCGATTGGGGGAATCACCGCGGCGGATGAACTCGAGGCCTTCTTCTTGGGCGCCATCTCAACTCTACTGGCGAACAGAGCGGGAGCCGAATTGCAGAGAGGATTTGGAGGTAGGAAAGCAAGAACTAGGGCACGGAAAGCAGAGGCGGCTAAAAGCGCAGTACTTATGGGATATTCCCGAGTCAGATGCCGTTTCCAAAAGCGCCCAGTCAGCACCCGGCAGTTACTTCCAAAACACCGGTGTGCCACATCATCACTCGGCTATTACCCTCAACATGGCCGGCGCAGCCCATTCTCACTCGGCAGTTACCTCTAAAACGCCGATGTCATCGAGTCACTCGGCAGTTACCTCTAAAACACCGATGTCATCGAGTCACTCGGCAGTTACCTCTAAAACGCCGATGTCATCAAGTCACTTGGCAGTTACCTCTAAAAACGTCGATGTCGTCGAGTCGCTCGGCAGTTACCTCTAAAACGCCGATGTCGTTTCATTCGCTCGGCGGTTACCTCTAAGACGCTGACGACGTCATAAGTCACTCGACTCTTTACCTCTAAAAGCGTCGGCGCGGTCATCAATCATTCCGATGCTGACATGGCTTCGTCACCACTCGGACGCTATCTCAAAAGCGCAAATGTTGACAATAATAACTCGGCCATCACCCCTAAAAGCGTCGATGTGATGCCCGAGTTATTTAATTACTACCCCAAAGGAGTCAACTTCGTAAATAAGGCGGGCGGAAGAATAATTCAAAAACTCTAAGTTATGCCACAAACACAACAGCAAGATAATCGACACAGAGGAGACGAAACCATTCTTCATTAAGGGAAGTTGGCATACTTACAAATCAACTCATTATGAGTTGTTACTTCCCTACTGCTACTACTACTACTACTACTACTACTACGCTACACTATACTACTCTACACTACTAAATACTACTACATTATTTTACTATACTATACTAACATCTAAGGACCAGTAGCATCTAGCCACTGGCCCTGTTGCTGCCTCTGCCGCTGCCGCCCCTGTTGCTGCCCCTGCTGCTGCCGCCGTCGCCATCCTTGCTGTCGCCGCTGCCGCCCCTGCCGCCGCCGTCACCGTCATTGCCGCCACCGCCTCCGTCGTCGTCGTCGTCGTCGCCGCCGCCATCGCCGCCACCGCCCTCGGACGAGTCCTCCTCGTCCGAGGAGTACTCCGACTCATCCGAGCCCTCGAGCCCGGAGCGCTCGACGGCTCGGATATAAGTCCAGACCTCCGCCGCAAGCCCTTGGGAGTCGTCTGAATCGTCAGACGACTCACGCAGAGGGATGGGAGCCGGAGACCCCTCGGACTCAGAGGAGAACTCCTCCTCTGAGTACTCCGAATCACCGAAGTCCTCCGATGGAGGAGTCGGCTCACGCTTGCGCTTGTTGTTCTTGCCCATGGTGGAAGCGCGAGAAGGAGAAGAAAGCAAGCAGCGGAGAACAGCAAGAGATGTGAAAAAACCAGAGAGGCAAAGGCACTATTTATAGAATAAGAAGGCAAACCGCTCACCTCCAACCACGGTCACTGAACAGTCGCGAAGCATTCAATACACACTTCAACCCGTCTGAAGAAATGTCAGGCGGCTGACGCCATTTCACGCAACGCAACACCCATTGGGACTCCAGTCAACAGCGTGGATGATATGATTACGCCCGCTGTCGCATCACATTACTACTCAGAAGCAGCCGGCTAAAACACTCAGCGTACCAAACCGTCCCTTGTCCACACCCATTGGGGGGGACGCCTAGGAATTATCAGTATATTTTTCAAAACTGTCACATCCGTGCAGGACATGCAATGAATACCTCAAGACAAAAATGAGATATCAGTAAGGATCAGAGGAAAGCCAAATATAGCCGGGGAAGTACAAAATCTGACCGACAGAAGCGACGTGAAGACTAGCCAGGGAACGTCCATCAAATGTCCAATCAGCCGCAGGGCAAATAAATTGCACCACCTAGCAAGATATGGGCGGATCGCGAACTCGGCTGCAAAAGACAAAATACATGCTGACCTCTGAAGCATAATATTGATGACATAATGCTGACCTCTAAAGCATAATGTGGGTGACATAATGCCGACTTCTAAGGCAGAAAAGATAACCCTCAGCAAAAAGACACGAAAGGAAGACCTTCGAGTGGATTATCCTCAAAAATCCACTCGAAGCTCGGGGGCTACACCCATTGGGTGCACCTCCGGTGCACCCAATGAACCACCATTTCAAGAGAAGACAACACCCACTTCTAAGGCATAAGGCAAGATTAAAGACAAGGCTGGCCCTCAACCAAAGTACAAGAGTAAAATAAAAATAATTTCTGATGAAGACCTTCGAGCAGATTATTTTCCAAAATCTACTCGAAGCTCGGGGGCTACACCCATTGGGTGCACCTCCGGTGCACCCAATGAAGTCCAGGGTCCCACAAAAAGAAATGCCGACCTCTAAGGCACAAACATGAAGCAAGGCTCCAGTCTACGAGTGATCTAAGCAGAAGGAGACAGTAAAAAATCATTTTTACCGGACTGCTTGGAAAGCATCTCTTATCATAAATAAAGACCGCAAGCTGGACCTAGGATCTTTGGGCTGATTATCTCAAAATCAGCCCAAAGATCGGGGGCTTGTGGGGGACAGATATCCCCGGGTCCACTGGAAGGATAAAAGACCTCACGAAAGGCCCAAGAGCCCAATAAATCGTGAGGTCACTCCTTCATGGGCCTGGGAGAAACGGCTAGTAAAGCAGATCGACATAAGGCTGGGTGGGCGCAAACCCGGACGGCCCCACAGCGTTGAGCAAGCGACCACAACAGAAGATCCGACTTTCCCGCGCTGGAGCCCTGAACGACGTAACCAGGCAAGGATAAGTCGGCAGAATCATAGGGAGATAGACAAAAACAGTTCACTATCTTTTAGGTGCATATCCACATGTATTGCCCCACGGTCGGATATATAAGGCCTAGGGGGCACCCCTTCAGAACGATCGACCCCATTACTATTCTACCATCCACCTCAACTCTCTACGCTTTGGAGAGCAACCTTGTATTCCATATGCAAAGCATACTCACCAGGACGTAGGGTATTACGCATTTCCAAGCGGCCCGAACCTGTAAACATTGTCCATTGTTCCTCGTGCATCTGGCATGAACCATTTAGCTACAGTCGACGACACTGTCCTACTCCTAAAACACCTCGAGGGGCAACCCCGGGTGTGCGGTCGGACCCAAAACACCGACAAAGGTCAAGCCCACACAATAATCTTTGCTCAAACGAGCGGGTAATACAAACTTTCTTGTGGTCTTCCACAAGATTTGGAGACTCACAAGAGACACCTAGTCGTCTAGGAGCTAGAAGCTCCAAGAGTAATGAATCCACAAAGAACCCGATGTAGTACCAAAGCTCGAATCAAGAAGAGCAAGAGAGATTTGGAGATGAAGCACAAAAACTGTAGCTCTCAAACTCACTCAAAGATTTCTCTCCAATGATTTGAAATGGGAGAGGCAAGAGGTGTGTGAGAGGGAGTGGGAGGTGTTTCTCAGGTTAGAAATGGAGTTTTGTGCGTGCTCTACCGTGGGGAAGAGTGTGGGAGGTGTATATAAAGGTGCCCCAAAAGCTGGTGGCCGTTAGGGAAATCTAACTGAAATTCAGTTGAACCGGTTTCAAATTCAGTTGAACTGGATTCCACCAGGGGGTTTTCGGTTCACTGGCGAACTCAGTCGGAGACTGGACCAGACTCAAATTCGGTTGAACCGGACCAAAATTCGGTTGAACCAGTTTCAAATTCGGTTCAACCGGTTTCAAATTCGGTTGAACCGGATTCAAAATTCGGTTGAACCGATTTTCCAAAAATCTGCACACGACTTTTTCTGACAGGACTGACTGGCAGTGACAGAGGGGAACAGTGCAGAAACCGGTTGAACCGGTTTTAGGTTCGGTTGAACCGGTTTTTGAACTATTGCACAGATTTTGAGAAAACCGAAGTGAAACCAGGGTAAAATGGAAGTTTTAGATCAAGGATTTTGAGCTTTAGTACCAACACCAACCTTCTTTATGGATCCCCCTTGATAGTACGACGATTCCTATACTCAAGTCAAATAAAATATAATTAAGTGTTGGGGACTTGTTCTCAAATACTATAAATCAAGAACAAGGCAACATAAAATGTTAAATATCAAAAGCCCTTCGTCCTTCAAATCATTATTTCCCTTCGGATATAACGAATTTAGGACGAAGGTCATGAAGGATGTACCTTCATGATCATGGTAAAAAATGAAGAACATTCAAACAAAGTACAGAAAGTAGCATAATTTCTGTAAACATCATTATTATTAATATATTTCTATTTGTATTATTTGTGTATGCAAAGATAAATTACAAATGTACCTTCGGCTTGAAGGAAAGAAAATACAGGCGTGGCGCAAAAGTGAATGCCAAGTCAGCGTGAACAGTACGGGAATACTGTTCACCTATTTATAGGCACGGGTCGCAGCCCATGCAAAATTACATTAATGCCCTTTACATTTATCAATAACCCTATAGTAATTCTTCGAGGTCTAGTTTGGCTTTTCATCTTTAAGTCGGTTTCCCCTTCCCGCCGTGATGCCGAAGTTCTTCTGCATATAGCTTCGTGATCATCTTATCCTTCGTCGTGATCGCCGTCCCAGTCAAGCTTCGTCTTGACCATGCTTCTGTATACCCGCAACCTGATTCCTGATTCCGAAGATACCTGCTCGCATACTTAGAAAACATTGTCAAATCACGTTTTTGAGGACCTTCGGAAGCCGAAGGCCCCCAACATTAAGTAAACTCCTTGAGTCATTGGTGTCTCAAGTGTGATTTCTCCATGGTGTTGCTTCATAAGGATCACAAACATCTTTGTCTCACCTTTTGAAGCAAACACAAATCGAGCCTGTGACTTGTGCCATTTCACCATATATGAGTTCAAATCATGGCTTCAAGTCACCTTACTTATGCATCAACATGTTGTAACTCTTCATAGCTGATTAGTTCATCGACTTAGTGCAAGTACTCTCTTCTTCACCTTAGCCATGGTACCTCGGTCTACAAGCCGTCGCTTGGCCTTCACCTTCGCTTAGTTCCTCGAAGCCCTTTCCTTGCTATCTTCACCCTATCAAGCCATTCTTGAGTCACATCCTATTGAGCATCCATTGAGAGAATTATTTCTTCAATATTGTGAACCTTGCTTGAATGTCATCTAGATATAACTACTAAGATCAATCAAGCTCTAGTTTGATTCTCATATATTCATATATGGACTAATAGTAATATGGTCAAGCCAATTCACGATTCCTCATATCTTATTCACTTTGGCTTGACCAATCCTCTTAATCACTTCAACCTCTATTATGATCATATTTATGCATAGTGATTTCTCAGAACTTGTCCATATATTCAAACCAATAAAGAGACCATATTATATCCATTTGCATTGTCTCACTGGTTATTTGACCTTGTGTTGAACCTTGTTCACTGATCATTATACACTATTCAAGTATGTTCATCATACTGAATTTCCTGTTCAACACTTAGCAAACTTGTTAGACCTTTAAATGTGTTGTTATCCAAATCACCAAAACTCACAAAAGGGATGAATGCACTTTCAGGACCCTCTCCTTACATCTATAAAAGGAAGGTCCAAGGCCCTCGTACAGAAAAGAAGGTGGCCGCGCGGGAGGATGGGCTGACGAACAGGCTCTCTCCCTCGCGAATGCTTGTAATCCCCTACTGCAAGCGCATCCCGCCCTGGGCGCAGGATAACACGAGCCGCGGTCCTCTTTTCCCCCTTGTGTTCCATCTCGCGCCGACCCATCTGGGCTGGGACACGCATTGACAATTTACTCGTCGGCCCAGGGACCCCCCGGGGTCGAAACGCTGACAAATCCGGATAAACGATCGACTATTCTTGCGAGATGAAAAACCAATCCAGCCTCTGAAGAAGGGGTTCCCACTGTCTATTCGACCAGGTGTATGCTAAGCCGTGAAGGGGAATTTCAATCAAATCTAAGTTGCTTATTGCTTCATTGAACTTCAGCATTAAGTTAATATCACCCCCAGCTTTATTTCTGTCTTCTGACCGACGAATTAAATTGAAGTCCCCAACAAGGAGCCAAAGCTTGTCAGATGGCATAGAAATATTATGAAGCCAGTTGAGAAAATCAATTTTCCCTTGTGGAGTACAAGGAGCATAAACGTTTGTAATAATCCAGGAGCAAGCCGATAAATTTGAAGTAAATTCCACTGACTGAGCATAATCATTTTGAAAGATGACATTTCCTGAAAGTTTTGAACTTTTCCAGATGATAACTGAACCTCCCGAGTTCCCCACCGAGGGAACAAAAGCAAACGAATCAAACTAAGAAGGACAAAAGTTTTTTAGGTATACCGAATCAAAGAGTTCCTTTTTTGTTTCTTGCAAACAGATAACATCGCATCCAGAACCCCGAATTGAACAACGAATGCCATTCCATTTAGTAGTAGAGTTAATTCCTCTAACATTGTGACTCGGCACAGACCATTCCAAATAATTAACATCATTTAAATTACTCATTGAGTAAACTTGAAGTTTTTGAGTCAGAAAGATACCCAAACCAGTGGGTAAAATAAGTGTCAGACGGCAAGCAAAAGAGTATCATAAAGGTAAAACATGCATGCTCAGGTGCCAGCCAAGGAACCAGAAGTCCTGGGAATACCCAACCCATAAACATGCACACCCAAAAGTTAAAGGGGCAAAAGCCACAACCCAGACCACCCGCCTTCCACCTAGAGCTTATCTTGCTTATCTTCATCTGTTGAGTCTTCATTCCTCTCATCATCCATATCCTTTCTGCCCGTCCTCTTCTGGCCAACTGATCCTGCAACAGATTTCTTCTTCTTCAAACTGCGCTCAGATAAGTCATCATCTGACAAGTTGCAGAACCTGGTCCCTAGATTCCGAATCACCTTGGAGGACAGAGAGGGGGGGCCATCAAAGTTATGCTGGCACATCAAACAATTCCTTTTTGGGCAGGCCCCTTGCCTGAACCCAACACGTGATTCCTTCAAGCGCTTACTTCTTCTGAGTTCTGACTCCACTATGATTGGTGCCGGGGCATCACAACTATCTGTTTTTTTGGGGTTCTCAGAAAGGACATCATCCAGAAATTTATCTTTCGGACATTCCTTAGGAATGGCAAAAGATAAAGACTTCAGTCCCGGTTCCAGCAGAGCTGTAGGAATTTCTGATAACAGAAAAGACTTCGACCATCTGAAGGCTTCAGGTTGTAGCAGATTCGAGAGAAAAAAGGGTGCCCATTTTTTGGGATTTCCACCAAGAGGCCAGTTGACTCAGCAGGTGCAAAATACATGGCCCAGAGTCTGGAGAACTGAGCAGATCTTTTCCTCTCCATAAACATCTGGAACACAGGGTTAGGTTGCCACTCCTGAGTGAACATGAAGTTCATCTCCA
This sequence comes from Zea mays, assembly GCF_902167145.1. Classification (NCBI taxonomy): domain Eukaryota; kingdom Viridiplantae; phylum Streptophyta; class Magnoliopsida; order Poales; family Poaceae; genus Zea; species Zea mays. Next base: position 27,930,855 of record NC_050103.1, read on the forward strand.
AATTCTGAAATTGGTTATTGTTTGGATCCCCATCTTGGGCCTGATGTGGCAGATCAGCAATGGTAGGGAGTAGGTCCATTTGAAGCGTCGGGCCATCAACCTCCTGAGGCCCATTGAATGGAGCAACATTGAAAGCAAGCCCATCCCCTGGCAACACAGGTCCATCCTCAACAATATGGCCATTTTGGAGTGGTGCAACTTGAACAGCGCCAAAGGAACTATCTGACGACAAGCCTGAGTGCTGGTTACTGAGTTGAAGTTCATCCGGTTGAATGGGTTGCAAGTCAGGCTGAATGGGCTGCGGAATCTGCTGATTGGGTTGAATGTTTTCAATCCATTGGTCCCAATCCCCCTGGGCATTGGCATCCTGATGAACCGGTAAGTCACCACCCACAGGCTCAGCGCGGGAAATTGAGGTCAAGCCCAGCCGGGGGCATGGGTTGACCCAGACCAAAGAAAACCAGGGGAGCTGCTGACCATCTTCCGGGGCAGGAGGAATAGGGTCCTCATCTTGAGCCTGCCCGCCAAGCATGTTTTGCTGGATAATCTCACACTGGACAGTCCAAGAATCTCCAACGAAGCCATTGGCCTCCGAAAAAACAATGAATTGGGGAACTTCTTCAAGGGATGTGACACGGACACGAAGCAAAGTTCTGGAAACATTGCTCCGATCCTCCTCCCAAAGAATCAACCTACCAAACGACCCAATGGCTACTTGCAAGTATTCTGAGGAACGGTAATCCAGAGGAAAACCCAGAAGCATAAGCCAACATTCATGATTGAAAAAAGAGCCCGATGATTCCAGGCGTCATTATGGCTAACAACGGTGAAAGTAGCATCTAAATATTGCTGGGGGCCAAGCAGAACCAAATTATCTCGCTCCAAAACACTGTGAAACTGCACTAGCACCTGCCCCAAATGAGAGCGCTGGATGGCTCTAACCCCAACCCTTCGATGTTCCACAAGGTACTCTCTGACCACATCTCTGACCACAGGGAACAAGACCTCATGCTCAGGCAAAGGATGAATATTAATAATCGCCCAATCTTCATGCATTGACGGTAGTCTCCGCGAGACTGACTTGGCCATGATTTCGCGATGCTGAACCGCCATAGCGCTGAAGCCTGGCGGGAGGAAAGGCTCCGGGTCGACGCGCTAGTACGCCATTGCAAGATTTTCCGAAGATCGCCGGCGAGCCGAAGGCAAGAGAGCGGTTTGGGGTTTTGGTGAAGTGACACCCAGCGAGAGCTCCAAGGACGCTACAGGCGCCTGTTCGTATATTTTTAATAAGACCGCCCTGGCGAACTCTCCGAAGCAGGCAAATTTGGGAGGGGCCCCAGCCGTCAGAGACCCCGGGGTAGGGCGGAACCAGGAGCCGTAATCCAAGAGATGTGACGTCCCTTCCAAAATGCAATTGCTTTCAAAGAAAGGGAACGAAGAAAGGGGAAATCTGAATACCGTTTTCTTAAAATTGCAAAACAATTCCAAATGCCCCTTAACTTTACAATAGTGGCAGAGAAACGCTGAGGAAACCGCACCAGACGAACCAGCCTTCACAGAGGAGGAAGAGGCCGAAAGGCCAGGCCCAGACATGAAAGGCCCATTGCGCAAAATAGGCCGCCAATGAAGCTTACGGGTCCTGGGGAGACCAGCATTTGAATTTGAAAAAGGGCGACCATCGCGCCCCTGACGACCGCGTCTAATCAAACTTCCGTTATGCCTAGGAAAACTCACCGATGAAGAAAACCTGTGAGGAGGATTATTCATCGGGATTCCCGAGGACTTAGCAATGACTGAATTCTGCGAGCCCCGAACTCTTGAAGAGGTTCCCAATCTTTTGAAGACAGAAAGCCTTGGCGCCTCCAAATTTCCAGGGAAGCGAGGAAACAACTTACGCCGATGAATTGGAATAGCGTTCGCACCAGTCAACGGTGGAAGCTTAACAATATTAGCAAACAAATTTTTTTTCTTGTCCTTAACAAACCACCAATTGACATTTTCCTCCTGAAGAAATAACCTGTATTCATAGGTCCAATTTGGTCCACCAAAGTTCCACAGGTTGAAGAAAGCTTTGAATTCCGGACGATCAATGCATTTAGAATTATAGATGTGAAAACCAACAACCTTGGAGGAGACTGCGAAGCGGAATACCCGATCAGCAAGCTGAGAAACGTTGAAACCCTTAGCAAAACCACCCAGGACAGCTTGAAGAAGATGACCAACTGCAACCGAGTCAAGCTTGAAGATGCAGCGGCCAAACGAGACTAACAGCCAAAAAACCGACGGAAAATCCGGACTTCCAGGACACACGGGAGAGGCTAACCGACGCCTGATATCATCCTCGAATAACAAACCCGGTCGAAAGTCCAGCTTTGACAAATCCATCCCGCAAGACGAAGAAGACCAAGAAGAGGGGAAGGGGGAAGCAGAATCGTGAGGCGATACAAACCCGAGAGACGACCGAATACGAAGAGGACGCAGCTATCAGACAAGAACCATTCGCCAGGATCCTCCGCGGAACAAGCACGCGGCCGACCCCGACGAAGCCATCATCGACACAAGGACTTGCTGTTGCACCCAGTTGGTGGTGATTGTCGCCGGTGAAGGCCGGGAGCCGAAGGAACCGGCGCGCCGGCGGCGCAGGGGACTGGGTCTCTCCGGCTAGCACGTCTTCCCCGGCGCTCTAGTGTCTTTGCTACACTACTCGTTTCTTACGTGAGAGGGATATTGGAGGACGGAACTGCCCTTTTGTGTTTCTATTGAATGATGTATTGGAAAAATGGAGGAGGATCCGATAGAATCCACGTTTTTAATGCTCTAGCTCCAAAAAAAATGACTCTATCTCCTCAAGGGCTCTCGACGAGAAGCTGTTTTTTTTACCTTTAGTAGGTCTTCACGAAAAACCTGAGCTGGAGCCGTACCAAAGGGGTTCAAAATGTTTAGAGTCACAAAAGCATTTGCAACTCGAACAATTGAGTGTATACATGTTATTTAGGGAAAAATATTAAGAATACTATACAACACGATGATAGGGCTTCAACATACGATATCCTATATTTAGGATATGAGAGCCTGAGGCTAGCTCCAACAAGGCCCTCTAAAGTGTCCTGTACCCTAAATTTAGAGGACGAGGACGTCCTCTACTCCCTCCAGCAACGTCCTCTAAACGGTCCTCTAAATTTAGAGAACGCTGCTGGATCCTCTATATGTAGAGTTTCTCTAAACGGTTCTCTATCTATTTGAATACTTTAAACAACCGGTTTAATAAAACTAAAATATGTACAATACATTTGAGAGTATGACAAATACGTATGTACAAAAATTAAAAAATTAAAAATGTGTTTAATATAGGTATTTACATGTAGAGGACGTGATTTAGAGGACGTTGTTGGAGAGAAAGTAGATATAGGAGATGAAATCTTTTAGAGAAGACTGTAAAGGACGGATATAGAGGATGTATATAGAGGACGTTGCTGGAGACAGTCTGAATAAAATTTATGTTGGAGCAAAATTTTGACGTTAAAGTTATATATTTTAATAGAGAATATGCCCCATCAAATTTTTAATTAAAAATATCCAAATATTAATGTTTTTATTTTAGATTTCTCGCTAGCTAGACATTTATGGTAAGATTGATTCCCGTGCGGATATGATATATATAAAAGTTGACGTTGGAAACATAGAGTAAATTAAAAAAACTCTTAAGATGCTCTTAAATCAAAGTTCTACTTTAAATTTGAGAGATGTCTTACATTTTTTTTTGTTGCTTTTGCCAATGGGTGATTATGCACAGATGAGCAAAGCCAACTTAAAGGAGACAGCGTAAGATTTGACAAAAGAATTGGAGCAAACGAGTGAAGAAAATATGTTCGGTGATGAGAAAGACCCGCTTTTTGTTGCCAAAGTTGGTGACTACTCAAGGTCTTAAGATTAGCTCTGCACGAGGCTCATTGACCGACAGCAGGAGCAGGAGTGTTCTATGTGACCTGGTGGGCTCTACTGATATAGTGACGAGAATCGGAGACCATCAGATCGTATGAAACATTCGATTGTCGACAGTTCTGACTTTCGGAGGCTATCCAAAGCCAAACGATTCTGTATGACCTGCAGTCTGACTTTATGTGGCTGCAATCTGGCAAAAATTGTTCTAGTGCAGGACACCGTTATGCTAGGTAATCTGCCCTCACATTCTCTACTCTAGGTCTAGGTGCATCTGCTGAAAACAACAGGCATTATTAGATTAGCTACTCTCCTTTTGGTTCTCCACCTTTCTCCCTGTTTTCAGCAGCGGCGGCTGCGGCATCTGCGGCGTCACTCAAACCCATCTTCTGCAGTGCATCTGCAAAGCCGTCAACATCTGTGGGAGTTATCTTATACGGTGTGTGGCTTGGACCAGGGAAAGCCTGAGCCTCCACTTCTTGCTTGTACTCTGATAGCGCCTTGTTGATGACATCGCCCACGTTACCAAATTGTTTACAGAATTTTGGTGTGACCTGTGGGAGGGAAAGAAGCACGCACTGAGATTAATAAACTCCTACAGGGTAACGACAAAAGAAAATGCCTTATTGTTTGACACACTTGCCTTGGCATGATGTGGGTGTTGCAGCATCCCTAACAAGTCATGGTACACCAAGACCTGCATTATAATAAGCCCATATCAGGCTTCATGAACAAACATGTTGTGCATCTTCAGTTCTTCACATGTCATAAACGACATGCTTATTTCATTTTAAGCGAGGCCCACAAAGGCATGTATGTGTTTTTTAGAGTGTATGATGATTGATGGCATGTAGACTACTGGATGGATATGACCAGAGTCAACATCTTGTATCTCAGTATCTGTGAGCAAAGCAAGTGATCTTACTTCTCCTCCTCATTTTACGGAGCAAAGAACAAACGAACCTGGCCACTACAGAATGGTCCAGCCCCAATGCCAATGGTTGGGATTTTCAATGCTGATGTTGCAGCTGCTGCCACTGGAGCAGGCACACACTCCAACACAACCGAGAAGCATCCAGCCTCCTGCAAGGCAAGTGCTGTCTCCACAACCTACACAAGCACAATAGCATGGAGTGAGACCCTACCAGTCAGTCAGCGCACCAGCACCAAATGTGTAGCAACAAATATAACCAAGCCACAAACATAATGAGCAGCTAGCGGCAAACCTTTATAGCACTGTCAACCGTCTTCCCTTGAGGCCTAAATCCACCGAGAACACTAATAGCTTGCGGTGTGAGGCCAACATGCCCCATGACAGCGATTCCAGCCTCCACAATAGCCTTGGCTGCAGTGATCCTCGATGGGGCACCCCCTTCCAGCTTGATCGCATCCATTCCACCTTCCTTGAGGACCCTCACGGCTGAATCAACAGCCTAAAAGAGCATGGAAAAACAATACCAGTATCCATCATGCATGTGCATCAGTGCAAATGAACATGCTGACCTTATGTTTCCTTTTTACAATTTCGTCTAGTACTTTTGCAGCATTATTATTTGGTTAAAAGGCCCTGTTGCTGAACATCTAAATATTGAACCAAAAAATAATCGAATGGAGAGAGAGAGAGGGAGGGAGAGAGAGAGAGAGGGAGAGAGAGAGAGAGAGAGAGGGAGAGAGGGAGGGAGAGAGGGAGAGAGAGAGAGAGAGAGAGAGGGAGGGAGGGAGGGAGGGAGAGAGAGAGAGAGAGAGAGAGAGAGGGAGGGAGGGAGGGAGGGAGAGAGAGAGAGAGAGAGAGAGAGAGAGAGAGAGAGAGAGAGAGAGAGAGAGCTGCAGTTAGTGAATTATACTGTAAAACCAGATGTTTCCTATCCAAATTTAACAGGCATCACATTTCTGCAGTGACAAAAATGGAGATCACCTTCGACAGTGAGACGAACGCGATAGCCAAGGCCCATGTGCTGGCTGCATTGTGATCTGTGGCACCACCCGTACCATTCTATTCTACTTCTATCCCTATCACATCGGAATATCTTGTCCAGGACGGAGGGGAGAGGCGGAGGAGTACCTGGGCGGCGGAGGACTCGTAGCAGCCGAATGGGAGATCCCCGACGAGGAGCGGGCGCGGCGCGCCCCGGGCCACGGCGCGGCAGTGCTCGAGCATGATGTCGAGCGTGATGGGGAGCGTGGTGTCGTGGCCGTGGACGACCATGGCGGCGGAGTCCCCGACGAGGCAGACGTCGATGCCGGCGGAGTCGACGTGGACCGCCGAGGGGTAGTCGTAGGCGGTGACGACGGTGATGGGCTCCCCGCGGCGGTGCTTCCCACGGAGTGTGGTCACCGTCACGCGCCGCGCCGCCGAGGACTCCTGCGGGCGTGGGCCCCCGTAGACGGTGGACTCCGGCACGTTGCTCAGCCGCCGCCGCCGCGCCACCTGCCGCGCGAGGAGAAGGGGTAGGGACCGCCGCATCGTGTCTCTCGTCGCGCGTACGGGCGGAGGGACCGAGGCACAGAGGGTTGGTGTGGGATGGGGAGCGACGGGGACGGGCGAGTGTTTGGAATTGGAGTAGAATACGGGCGGGGCGGCGGGCGGGCCTTTGAACTTGGGCCTAAACTTCACGTCGTCCAAGTAGTCAAAATTTGGAAAGATGGGGGAGTAATCAAATTGCGTGTGCCCACTGCCGAGGGCCCAGGCCGCTCGTCGTCGTCGTCGACCTCCTCCACTTGGGCTGCATGAATTGACGTCACAGTTCCATGGTCGGCAAACGAAAGCTGCCTGAGGGAGAGTGTTCAATCAAAAGTGACCCACCTGTAAACCATAGGGGTTAAAAAAAAGAAAGAAAAGTAGGGAGAGGCCTTGACGACGCTGACAGTGAGAGACTACAATGAATGGTATTGATAAAGAATAGTGTAGATGTGGAGTAGATCTGCATCGCGGCGCAGGAACGACCGAACGAGTGGCTCCCGTGCATCCTGCTCCCAGCCAAACGCCCAAACCCATCCGTCTTCGGGACTAGGGTCCCGGCATCCATCAGTGCAAGGGCAAGGCAGTTGGCCGCCGCGCCCCCGCCCCGCGGGTCTCCCCTCCTGCTCCGGTCCAGGGCGCCCCGGCCCCCCCTCGTCCGAATCCCGTCGGTGGTGAGCCGCCGCCGGGTGTGGCCCGCGAGCTGCGACGCGCCGACGATGCTGCCAAACGGAGAAGCTCCCTCCGGATCCATGCCGCCGGTGCCTGCCGCCGACGCGAACACCTCTAATTCAGGTACGTGTTGCTGGCGGGGGGCTCATGCGGTTACCACTTACCAATCCATATCCACAGCGTGTTGCCATGTTGTGCTCGACCCCCAACTCGGCACCGGAGCTGCGCTTGTGGACGATAGCAGACGGAGATCTGTTTTCTTTATCAACTAATACATGGGCAATTACTTGGGCACTGCTGTTTTTAGGTTTTTAGGCTTCTACCTAAGCACCTTATGCTTGTTGACATCATCTTGGAACCTTCCTATGCAGATGACACTAGATTTGATGCGTCACAGTATGCCTTTTTTGGCAACAATGTGCTGGAGGAGATTGAACTAGGCGGATTCGAAGATGATAACAGCAGTAATGCTGCTTTCGCTGGACTCGATGATTTAGAGCGCCCACTTTCTTCTCAGGGGATTGCACTAGAGGTAGGACTATGCTGGACAAGAGAAATTCAATGCCAGTTGTTAATACAGATTTTTTTGTTCCATGCTGGAGCTGGACAAGTACTGTATTGAGTATAGCTGTTAGCCTGTTCGATCTTTGTACAGCCATGGCAAATGGATAATTTCTGATAGCACCGTGAAGATACTGTTTAGTGAAGTGTGTGTGTGCGCGTTGGGGGGGGGGGGATTTTCTCAGAAGATTGCAGATACATTACACTTGTATGACGTGATTTTTTCGTTCTTTTGTTGCGCTGCTAAGTTTGATAGTTCAGAACAGGATTCTTGTAAGTTTAGTTTTAGTCTAACAGATGCACTTAAGTTCTTCCATGTAAACTGTAAAGTCAGACTGCTGCTTGGTGGATTTGTACTGAACCCTTTTCTAAAATAAAATAAAAACTACCTTGTATAGTTTGTATTCACTTCTCACCCAGGCTACAACTTGTTTTTTTCAGGCTGAAGATAGTTCATTTTCAGATCTTGATGATCTTGCAAATACATTCTCAAAGGTTATCATCCCCCCTAAAAACTAGAATTTCATTGCAGTAATTTTCAACGCAGACTTATTTTCTTTATGTCTGTTGTTTTCTTAAGGAAACCATTGTATTCACAGTACATTTTTTACACGTTTTTAATAAGAGTCCATGTACTCATCGTAACCCTAAATATGTCTTAATGGTTTATTTGCACCCAGAGATTGAGGGTACGCAGTTTTTGCAAAAAAATGAGGGTATGAAGTTTGTTGTGTCAATTTGTAATTTCTTTTCTTTGTATAGTGAACCATAGCTTTGATGTACTGTATGTCTCCTATATACTGATTACTGAAGGATTTCCAATTCAAGAACAAATATACTGTGATAAATCTGCTTTACCTGCCTTTAAACAGGAAAGTTGTTTTGCTATAAATTATCTGAAATGTAGCATCCAATGTGCCACTTTATGATTGGCCTGATGTACAATTGCCCCTTCCAAAAAAATGAACTGAAAAGGAAAAAATACTTCCATTATTTCATACTTGGATAGTTGTGGTTTCTGCCTTTCTTGTAGATTTTTCATTTTTGCAATATACCAGCATTACTTGTATATTTGCTGTTTCAGGTTATTACTTATGTACATAATTATGGCAGAAAGAAAATAATCATAAACTTACTGCAGAATATACATCTCATGTGGGCTGTGTGTTCTGGATTTACCAGCTGGACTTGATTATTACAGTTAAATTGCCTGCATATGTTATCCTTTCATATAAACTTTTCATTGTAAGAGATTAGTCTTGAGATCGTATCTATACCATACCTTTTTAAATTTTTTTGCGCGTTTCATTTTCAGCTAAGAAGAGATGTTAACCTACCAAAGCATATTGGGGTAAATAACCTTGGGACTTCTTTTTCAAGAGAAAGTGAGTTGTGCCATTCTGGTTAATAATCTATATATTTGTTTGGTTTAAGAATTTTATTTGTTTCTTTGCTTGCTTTCAGTAATACTTATACCAGGAACAACTTGTCTTACCGAGAAGAATATTTGAATATCTTACCTAACACTAAATATTTGATAGATCAGAGTTCTTGATTTCTTGAATATGTTTATTATGATCTAGATGTCCTTGTAAACTCTTAAGGAATTTTTCATAACATGGTAATACTTTTGTGATAATTGTTTTGTGGGATGCCCTGATGGATTTTGCCACTGCCAGATGACATAATTATTAATCAGTTGTTCCTTCTTTTTTTTTGACTGTTTGTACTGAGATTTTCATGAAAAGAAGAAGAAACTATCTGTATATGCTCTTTTTCATATAATAGTGTTGTCATGAACTGCTACATCTGCATGTATATTTTCTTTGTTCTAATGTGATATTTTACTACTTTGGTAGGTTCTGCTGCTGCTGACTGGGCGCCGGAATTTGAATCCCCACTCTGGTCCGATCAGCATGTGCTAGTTGCTAACCAAGGACCGAATGGCAATGGCTGGTGGTCTCCACAGCATCATTCTTCTCTCCTTGCTGATTCCAGATTGCACAGAACATCCTCATCCCCTCAGCAACAGGAACAACACAATCATGATGCACCTATTCTTGGACCAAGGCCATCTCCTTTGCACCGGACATCTTCATACCCGCAAAAGGAGCCTCAGTACAACCCAGCTGAAGTCATTCCAAATGCACCATACATGTCAAACTATCTACCTGGTGGGCCACCCAATTCAGTGCCTCGACAACCACATCAGATGAACATGCCATCTTTCAATGAATTTCAGATGCATATGTCTGCGCAAAGTGAGACCCCATTCTCCCAGTTTCCTCGTGGAGGGACACCTCCAGAGCCATTATTTGGTGGAAACCGGGGTCATATGATTTCAACAGGCTTCTCAACTAACAGCAGTGGACAACGAGACCATCTGCTGAATAATGGGCAGTTTCATGGGGAAACTGCCAGCATCATGCCAAATTTGCTGCCAAACCATCTACAACGTCCGAATACATTCATGCCCCCTCAATTGTTGACAGTACGCCAACAGCATGGCATGCTCCCAATTCAGCAATCTTCAAAGCAGTCATCAAGAACACAGACACACATGTTTGGCCCCCAGCATCCACCACAAATGATGAATAGGTTTGATAATTTTGGGATGCCTGAGTTCAGTGATCCAAGAGCAAGATCATCAATGCACCATGGCAGGCAAGGTCAACATTTTCCTCTCCATGGCTCTGAGTTTGGTATTATGAAGATGGGTAATGGGAGGTCAAGGTTTAGATCCAAGTATATGTCCACTGAAGAACTTGAAAACATTTTAAGAATACAGCATGCCGCCACTCATATAAATGATCCATACATCGATGATTATTACCATCAAGCTTGTCTGGCCAGCAGATATGTGGATGCAAGGTCGAAGCACCGCTTCTGCCCAACCTTGATTCGTGATCCATCATCCTGTACACGGAGTAAGGATGAGCCACATGCATACCTTAAGGTTGATGCCCTTGGGAGACTGCCATTTTCTTCTGTACGGAGACCGCGTCCACTCCTTGACGTTGAGCCAGCTTCTGCAACTGATGATGACACCGTTATTTCAAAGCCTCTTGATCAGGAACCTCTGCTAGCTGCTAGGATCACGATTGAGGATGGACTCTCCCTATTACTTGACATAGACGATATTGACCGCTTGCTTCAGTTTAGCCAGCAGCAAGATGGTGGTTTCGAACTTAAAAATAGAAGGCAATCTCTACTTGGTCAGCTGGCAGAATCGCTGCAGTTGGTTGATCCACTAGGTGCAAATAAAAACACACATCTGTCCGCAAATGATGATTTGGTATTTCTTCGCATTGTTTCTCTACCCAAGGGCCGGAAACTACTTTCACGCTATATCAACCTCATGGTACCTGGTAGCGATCTTGCAAGGATAGTTTGCATGGCAGTATTCAGGCACCTGAGGTTTGTGTTTGGAAATCTGCCCTCTGATGACGGCGCAGCTGAGACAGTAACTAAACTGGCTAGCGCTGTAGCATCATGCATTCGCGGGATGGACTTAAGTGGCCTCAGTGCTTGTCTCGCAGCAATTGTGTGCTCGTCTGAGCACCCACCCCTTCGGCCCCTTGGCCATGCTGCTGGCGATGGTGCCACTGTCGTCATAAAGGCTGTCCTGGATAGAGCAACAGAGCTCCTCACCGAGCAGCCTGCCGCGCCAGACTATGGCGCTCCAAACCGAGCCTTGTGGCAAGCGTCGTTCAATGCCTTCTTTGGGCTGCTCACTAAGTACTGCATGAGTAAGTTTGATAGCATGGTTCACACGATGCACAAGCTCGGTGCTGCTGCTGCAACAGCGATACGCAAGGAACTTCCGGTTGAGCTTCTGCGCGCCAGCCTTCCTCACACGGATGAGCAGCAGCGCAGACTACTGCTCGAGTTCGCCCAGCGGACCGTGCCCGTCTCTGGCCATGGCTCCGACGGGTGACGGACGGGCGGGTGGCGGCTGGTGGAACCATGGCATCTGAAACAATACCAGCTTAAGGTGGTCAGCGAATATTGGTGCGCTAGATGCGGTATTTTATTCTATCATACGCAGACCTGCCCAATGAATCGAGCGTTCCTTGAGCTGCAGTTCAGATGGGCATGCCGGCGTTAAGTGGATGTATGTCCCAGGTTTGGATCCGTCTGTTTAGGCTAATAGTATTCTCTCTGCACGGTTGCATCGCATCACCACTGGATAGATTAGCATGATTAGCTTCCGTCTGCAGGGCTGTGTTTCGTTGGCTCTGGGTGGGAACGGAACCCCCCTGCACGTTCCTTGAAGGCAATTGCAAGAAAATACTGCGAGCTGTTGGTGTTTCGGTTTGCAGTGTTTGTTTGTAGTGGCGTCAAGGCTTCCAAGGTTCTCATCTCATCACTCCGGACGGGTGCCAGGAAGATGTGGTTTAACACATGTATAAACTAGCAAATGCTTGGAAGGTTGATATTTGGTTCTGTAGCCAGCCATTCGAAGATTGTTGGGTGGGGGGTTTTGTTTCCTGTTATATTCGCAACTGAATACATTATCTTGCGAAGCTGTTCAGTCTGTAACGAGTTCATTGGGAATTCCACTATATATCCTTGTTATGGATGGTCAGGAGCTTTGTATTTTTGTGATTCTGGGTATTACCCTTGTGTTCCATAAAGGACGCTTTCTTCCTCGCTCCTGAATCCATTGCATCGTGTCCTGTCCGAATGGGTGATCTACACTTTTAGCTTTGCCTTTGCCCTCTAAAGATAATAGTCAAATTAAAGGACTGGATTCAAGAATCATCATTTTCTAAAAGTCGATTTGGAAAACAACTCTAGACCTGTTTTTAGTGGCTTTCGAATGGAACTGTAAAAACATATATCGAAAAACTTTTAACGGTTTTTAGTTATTTCTATCAAACAATTTTTTAGCTTTTTAATATCTTATAACCCACAACAGCTTTTTCCACAGTTCACAGGCCACAACAACTTTTTTTATAGCCCAACCAAACAAACTCTTGGGCCCTGTTTATTTGGGATTTTTTTCAACTTATAGCCACCAAAAGCTGCTGCGGATTGCCAAACGCCACAACTTTTCAGCTTGTTTCCATAAGAATCGTTTTGGTAAAAATTCCAAAATCAATATAAACACAGGATTAGTCGAGTCGTCATTATAGCAGAAATCCGTCGTTTTTTATATCTTGAATCTTTTGAGCTACTTCATGTTTCTACGCACGTAATCTTCGCTATACTCAGATTATTTCTACAGCTAGATTTTTTTCATAGCCAGATTCTCTGATCAGAAAAAGCTGAGACACTTGGCCAGTCGGATGTATGCATGCATGTGCGGAGTAGTACGCACAAGCAACTGGCTGGCCTTGGCGAAGTTGCAGAGCGGCATTGAGCAGAAAGGAATACGGCAACCACCATGGCCTGTTGCCGTCACGACGGACTGAGCGTTCGACCGACGGCGAGGCGCTGTCTGGTCCATGCAGCTGCTCCGGGGCGGCAAATGGCATGTGTTTGTTCCTTCCTGGACCAGAACAGAACTGCATTTGCTCTTGTCGTGGACCATATATATATATAATAAAGTTGTTTTCAACAATGTTCTCTAAATTTCATTCTCTAAAAAAAATATTATTTATCCTTTATAATACACTATAAAAGATTCTGTCATCTATATCTTCTTTATCTCCAACAACGTTCTCTAAATTTCGTTCTCTATATCTTATACTCCATTTTTCAACATTTATATTAATAAAAAAATCAAACATACTTTGTACCGAACTGTACCATGTCATGTCAGAGGCAGCGCGTTGGCCAATCACCGATGGCACATCGTAATGCAGCACACTTTAGCAGCGCGGGAGGCAGGGCATCAACTAATCACTGATGGCCTGGTACCGGATAGCGCAAACGCCATATTTGGCGGACGAGAAGCATACTCTAAAATTTAGAGGACGTTGTACCGGACCTTGCTGGACGCATAAAGGAGACAAGTAATCGCTATGTTTAGCGGAGAGGACCATTTACCGGCTCTTGCTAGAGACAGTCTAAGCTCCCAATCAATTCTCCCGCCGCATGCGAGTTGGGACCACGGTTTACCAAACTGTTCCAGGGTAAAAACCGCCCCTACCGATAACGGTTTACCGGTGGTAAACCGATAGAAACCGGTAAAAACCGACCGGTTTGGCCAAACCAAATCAATTTGAATTCAAACCGGTTTACCGGCGAAAAACCGACGCAAAACCGGTAGAAACCGCCGGTTAACCATGAAACAAACTGGTTTTTATTGTTTTTTGCAGAAAAAATTGAAAATTTTGGCAGTATTTATTTGTAGTTTGCTCAATTCACATTGTACAGTAAATATTAATTGATCCACACGACATGTGTTTACCAAAATAACATACAACATACATATGCAACTACAAACTCTAGTTCTCATGCAATAAACAACTAGCGAACTTCGCAATACTCAAATACAAGTTCTTTTACACCTCTCCAACGAGGCAACGACACATAGGTCGACTTATTTCACAATACTCACATGTTCAGTCTGAGTCATAGTGATAGTACTCAGGCTTGTTGGAAGGATCGTGATATTATTCCAATTCATCATAGTGATAGTGATAGGTCTATATAAAAGATATGAGATACATTAGTGAGAAATCAAGAACGATAAATAAATACTTATCCACAAAGCAAAAGAACATACCGGTGCAGTGGGAACTTGTCCATACCCATATTGTTGTCCTGGTGGATACATATTTGATAAATTTGAATATGGTGGTGGAGGAGGTCCATAGTTTCCATACCCATACATGATCGATGGTGGTACTTCGCCTGATGGTGGAGGGGGTCCATAGGTTCACTGACCGGTTGCCAATTGCCATTGCCATGCATAAGGGTTATAGAGTGGGTCTTGTCCAGCCGGATAGTTAGAAGAACCGGAGCTACTTGAGCTACAAATTCCATCTTGGACAGGAAATGAAACCGAACAACGCCGACCACTTATTGTCTCTCGCTGTGAATAAGGTGCATCATGGTAAGAATCTTGTGTGGAATGGGTGAACCGACTTCCTCCAGTGGACCTCCAATCTCCTGCACCACTCCCTCCTGTACCACTCCCTCCTGCACCATATAATCCAACATCACCATGGCTGCCATCATCACCAGTACTAGGATCGGTTGTGTTATCATCACTGTCTTCATCCTCTTCTTCCTCTTCGATTTGATCGGTGATTTTGACCCTTTTTCCTTTCCTATCTGATGGACCAAGTCTTGTCTTCCGCTTGCTAAAGTGGGTGTCGCCAATTGTTTCATCGGCCCATTCTTGCACTTCCTCTGTGCCTCCTTATTCACGTACAAGCGATGTAAACAGCGTGCCAGGAAGACGAGTGTCACTGATAGGTGAGTCTTCATCCAATGTTGGAGGTGCATTGGATCTTCCTCTTTCCATCCAATCTCTAATGGCTTCATTATGCCTATGTAATGATAGATCCATGAAGGCCAAGGCAGGATCAAACTCACTAGGCTTTGGTGTACCAGTTGCTCGTTGGATGCGAAGACGAAGGTTGTAGTTAACAAACACAAGCTCATGCAATTTCAAGTAGCCAAGTTTGTTGCGGAGCTTTGTGTGGATGAATGTGAAAGTACTCTAGTTGCCCTCACACCCACTCGATGAGACACACTGTGATAGCAGCCGCTTAGCAACACGTTGAAGCGTTGGTGTATCTGATCCAAACATGGACCACCAACTTGAAGGAGAAGTCCCGCGGTCAACGACCATTCTCCTTGCAAGCTCACTCAAGAAGTCTCCAATCTTCCTCTTGAAGAAGTCATACCCTTGGAGTGCCATTGCAGTAGTATTTGAATCAAACATCCTTTCAACACCCTTATGAAGATCTGTCATGAGATTGTTCGTCGTCCCCATGACATAGTTCACATATGGATGCAAGGCACACACTGTGGGGGACAGATATCCCCTAGGTCCACTAGAAGGTTAAGAAGACCTCGCGAAAGGCTCTGGGCCCGATGTTTCGCAAGGCCATCCCTTCGTGGGCCTGAGGACAAGCGCTTGGCGAAGTGGATCAACACAAGATCGGATCAACTCGAGCCCAGACGGCCCAACAGATTTGAGCAACATCCACAGCAGTAACCTGACTTTCCCGCGCTGCGTCCTCAAGCGTCGGAACTGAATGGCAATAAGTCGGCAGCGTTATAGGAAGATAGGCTCAGTCGGTTCACTATTATTTAGGCATACATTGTTATCATATCCGCATGTAACGCCCCACGATCGAGTATATAAGGCCTAGGGGGCATCCCTCAAAAACATCTCACTACTTAGCCATCTACTCAGCTCTCTAGCATCTCATATACTAGAGAACCCCCTTGTAACCCACCACATAAAAGATCCACATCAGGATGTAGGGTGTTACGCATCTCAAAGCGGCCCAAACCTGTATAAGATTGTCTACTGTCTCTCGTGCATCTGGCACGAACCATCGAGCTATAGTCGGTAACACCGTCCTACTCCAAAAAAGCACCTCAAGGGGCAACCTTGGGTGTGCGGTCGAACCCAAAACACCGACAGCTGGCGCGCCAGGTAGGGGGTGTGTCACTGATCCAAGCTAGCTCAATGGCCATCACTTTCCAGCACAAGATCATCCTCCGCCCTGGATCCGTGTTCTGCTTTGGAACCATTTCATCCATGGCAGACGAAGAAGGAACTCTACATCATATCGCGGATCCGCCGGAGAGAAAGCCTTCCTCAACAATCTCCGGAAAAGTCAGAGCAAAGCAGGGTAAAGCGCAACCTCCAGCGCTCCGAGCGAAGACTACCTCCTGCAAGCCGGGAGCAGAGGATCCGTCTACCCGGAGAACTCCATTGTCCACCTCTTCTACGGAAAAATGGACACGGATCACAAGGAAAAAGGAGGCAAACGAGGTAAAGGCTTGCCAAGCTGCTCTTCTGGTATCTTCGCCCTCAAAGGAAAACAAGAAGAAGATTGTCACTATGACGGTTCCATTCTACCCCGACATCCTCTTTATTGGGGAAGAGTGGAATCAACCCCCATCTCCGACGATGAACCAACCGCGCCGGAAGAAGAACCTCTTCAGCAGGAATCTCGCCGACGAAGGAATCGACGCCGAAATATTCGGCGACATCATGAAGCCGGAGAGCGGGACCCGGCGCAGCCTGTATCACGAGATGAGATCTCGGAGATGGGAGAAACCCCAGAAGAATGGGTCTTCAGGGAAAGAAGGAATTCCTGACGACGTGATCATCGGCAAGCTCAAGAGCAGGTCGAACAGGAGGCGAGACAACGCCGAGAGAACCCTCTTCTTGGACGGAACCTGAACCCCAACTTCACCCGAGCCATGAACACACCGAGTGAGGTCGGTGGAGTGTTGGCACGGATAGCCGATGGCCTCCCCCGGACTCTGGACGCCGAGGGCTATCGGCGGCTACTCACTCGGGCAGCTAATCATCTTCTACCCCTTGCCCATCCACCGAGCGATCTACGACACGCCATCAACAGTCGGCGGGACGCATGGAGCTCCATCAACGCTTCGCGTGAACGACGACACGAGAACGAGATTCGGTGCCGAGAAGAGTATGATCGAGACCATGGCATCCCTGCGTGAAGTCAGGCCACCAGAGTTGAGTCGGCAATGGCTTCGACCGGTGGTATGACCCGGGGACGGTCGAGGCACCACGTCAACAACTCCCCTCCCGGGACCGACATCACCATCATCGACAAGAGGACACATGTGGAGTGTCGGTGCTCACTCCACGTCTCAGGGCCATTCAATGACCTCATAACTTCAAAGTCTCCAACGTCGACAAGTACGAGCCTAAGTAGGACCCGGGAGGCTGGTTAGCTGTCTACACCACCGCTGTCCGAGCCGCTGGGGCAACTGAAGATGTGATGACCGCATACTTGCCCATCGTCCTCGGGTAGGATGCGCTGCAATGGCTACGACACCTACACCGACACTGCATCGACGACTGGAGCGATTTTAGTCGGTGCTTCATCGCCAACTTCCAATCTCTCTCCGACAAACCGGCGCAGCCATGGGACCTCAAATCCATCAAGCGCTGAGGGGATGAGACTCTCCAGTCATACCTCAAAAGGTTTCAGACCATGAGAAATCGAATCCCTGAGGTTGTGGAGGCAGCAGTAATTGAGGACTTCTACCGGGGATCTAATGACTCGGCCTTCGTCCGAGCCATACTGCAAAAGGCGTCGACTTCCTCCGAGCAGCTATTCTGGGAAGCGAACCTCTACATCACCGCTGATGAACGAGCTCAGGACCTCATCGGAGGAGCGAAGCCTGCACCAGCAGCACCACGACGTGACACGAACCAACAACCCGACAAGCGTTGAGAGAAGAGGCCTCGAGACGAAGTCCACGCCACCGGAACACCCGCCTCTCGCGCCCGAGGAGCACCTCACAGAGGCGAACGTACATTGGACGACATCCTCGATGCCCAGTGCCCGTACCACAAGGACATGCGCCACACCCTCCGGAACTACAGAGACTTCAAACACTCTGTTGGGAACGACCGACCCTTCCAACCTCTACTGCCTCCCCCACCTCGAGGAGGACCCGGAGAACCTCGACAGCCTCAACAAACAGGAAGGGGGAGGAGGCGGAGCATTCCCGCGCGTCGACGGAGAAGTCAACGTCATCTTCGGCGGACATGGGTCGCAAGAAAGCAAGAGGCAACAGAAGCTCAACGACCGTCAGATACTGGTAGCAGCCATCGGTCCTCCCGCCCCGTATCGATGGTCTGAACACCCGATCACTTTCACTCAGGCGGATCAGTGGCTCAACTTCGATCACCCAGACAAGTGCTCGCTCCTCGTCGATCTGGTGATCCGAGAGAGCAGGGTAAAGAAGGTGTTAGTGGACGGGGGAAGCATCATCAACGTCACCTTCCCCCGGACGCTTCAAGGCTTGGGAGTCACACTCAAAGAGCTCCACGAGTCAGACACTCCTTTCTTCGGCATCATGCCGACTGAAGGAGAATATCCACTCGGACACATCTACATGTCGGTCACCTTCGGAACTCCGAAAAACTACAGAACCGAGTTCCTAAGGTTCGAGGTGGCGAGCTTCGACTGCAGATACAACGCCATCATCGGCAGGCCTGGATTGGCGAAGTTCATGGCCATTCCGCATTATACGTACATGATATTGAAGATGCCGGGACCACAAGGAATCATCACTGTGCGCACTGACTTCCAAGGCGTCGCGGAATGCTTCCGAGTGGCCATTCAGGCGACCCTCACCACCAAACCATCGACGACTTCTTCTGCGCAGGCGAACTCAAAGCCTGAGGAGGACCTCACAGTACCTGCGAATGAAGCTCAAGCCATGACCTCTATGCGGCCGACTGAAGAAACCAAGAGAATCAACCTCGGGTTCACTGATGAACGCAAGACTGCCATCATCAGCTCTAGCCTGGAGGACAAATAGGAAAGCGCGCTCGTCCAGTTTCTGCAAGATAACCGAGACGTATTCGCATGGCAACCTGCGGATATGCCGGGAGTCCCGAGAGAGCTGGCCGAACACAAACTGAAGGTCTATCCCCAGGCGAGGCCGATTTGACAGAAGCTGTGTCGTTTCACACCCGATAAGAGAGAAGCCATCCGTGCTGAGCTGGCTCATTTAGTCGTGGCAGGATGAAAGGATCACGATGCCCAAGAGGGGGGGGGGTGAATTGGGCTTTTCTAAAAATCAACACTAATTAAAAGCTAAGCAAGAGCTAAGCAAGAGCCCAACTTCACCCCAACAACTAGCACTAAGATAATAATACTAGAAATACAATAATACTAAGACAATACTTCAAATACTTGCTAAACAAATACACAATGTAAAGTGCTTGAATTAAGTGCGGAATGTAAAGCAAGGTTTAGAAGACTCCTCCAATTTTTCCCGAGGTATCGAAGAGTCGACACTCTCCACTAGTCCTCGTTGGAGCACCCGCGCAAGGGTATCGCTCCCCCTTGGTCCTTGCAAGAACCAAGTGCTCACTACGAGATGATCCTTTGCCACTCCGGCGCGGTGGATCCCTCGAGACCGCTTACAAACTTGAGTCGGGTCACCAACAAGATCTTCACGGTGATCACCGAGCTCCCAACGCCACCAAGCCGTCTAGGTGATGCCGATCACCAAGAGTAACAAGCCGTAGACTTTCGCTTGACCAAGAGAAGCCTAATGCAAGTGGTGTGTGCTCTAGGTGGCTCTCGCTAGCGCTAATGAGGAACAAACGTGGATTAAGATTCTCTAATATCCTCACTAGGCTTTTGGTGCTTGCAATGCTCTAGCAATGTGCTGGAATAAATGTGGGGTGCAAGACATTGAATATGGTGGGTGGAGAGGGTATAAATAGCCGTCACCCACCAACTAGCCGTTACAGGCATCTCACTGCGCACGGGCGCACCGGACAGTCCGGTGCGCCACCGGTGCGCCAACGGTCGTTTCCAACGGCTAGTTCTGACAGTTAGCCGTTGGACTGACGGCACACCGGACAGTGAACAGTCACTGTTCGGTGCACACCGGACAGTCCGGTGCACTATCCGGTGCACTGTCCGGTGCGCCACTATAATTCAACTCTGAAACCTACGCTCTCGGGTTTCTGCATGGGAAAGGCTCTTCCCAGGGCCAGCCTGGCCCCACCTGGCAGGGTGCACCGGACAGTCCGGTGCACACCGAACAGTCCGGTGCACACCGGACAGTCCGGTGCCCCAGGGCCAGAAACCCTAACTCTTGTTTTTCAGCTGATTTTCAAATCGGTTTTCGTTCTAACTTGTGAGTGAGTTCTAGAGTGACACCTAGCACTGTATGTGAGTGTGATTGTGCACCAACACTACACTAGAACTCTCTTGGTCAAACTACTCATCGACAACCCCTCTTTATAGTAAGGCTAAAAGAGAATAAAAGACCTAACTAAATCACGAGTGTCCACATCTCCTTGACAGTCGGACTCCATAGTCCTTCACCTTTTGTTTCATCGTTTTAGCCGTCGCTTCGAGTTCTTATCTCCGGGATTGTTTTCACCGTTGTAGTACTTCTACCTGTAATGCGACCTAACTTACCATTTGTCTCTGCAAAACACACGTTAGTCACATATAACATTACGTTGTCATTAATCACTAAAACCATCCAGGGGCCTAGATGCTTTCAATCTCCCCCTTTTTGGTGATTGATGACAACCCTACAAGATTTGTGAGAGTAGTTTGTTTTGAAGTTTCTGTCAATAGAAAGGATGGTTAGTTATACTCAGTAATCTTTGACAGAAAGAACGTGTACCATAATAATAAGAGTGAGCGCATACACATCGTAAGATTCTTGTTCATATAAAAGTGAAGTTAAATCAATGAATCAAGAACTAGAAGACTGGTGATAAAATATAAGGTGAAAACATAATACACACAGTCAATCATAAGCAACGAGAGTATATATAGAGTTTGTGAGCCAAAAACACCAAGCTAGTACAGAGAGTAGCAAGCACATATATTACATCAAAATGACTCTCTACTAACTCTCTAACTCCCCCTAGCTCTCACAACTCATATCTCTCCCCCTTTGGCGTCAAACACCAAAAGGGTACCCGAACCTAAACATCTGAAGCGGGAGGAGGCGACGGGGGCGCATCCGGTCGTGGTCGAGGCAGCAGAGCGAACGCCGGCGGGGGTCAGAGTCAGTCTCGGATCCAGGATCTGCTGTAAAAGCTAGAGCTGGTACTGACTCGGACTGAGGCCGCGCTGCAGGAGCTGCCGGAACTGAAGTGGTCACAGATACTGCCACAACAGAAGTGGTAACAGCAGATGCTGGTGGCACTGGCGGCTGAGGGCAGACAGAGCTGAGAACCGGTGATGTGAAAGCCAGGGTGACCAGCCGGAGCAGAGAGGAAGAAGGACCAACAGAAGGAAGAGGAGGTCCTGACTGAATCGCTGGCACAACAGGAGCCTGAAGCGGAGGAGGTGGTGCAGACTGAACCGGGGGAACCGAAACACTAGAATGCTGTAGCATAAGAGCCATGAATGCCCTGCTCTCAGCCCGATCCTAGAGTAGCTGCTGCTGAAGAGAATCCTGTCTGTCCTGTATAGTCTAGAACATCGAGAGCATCCTCTCGGATAACTGCTGATGAGCTGCTGCCTGGCGGGTCTGCTCGGCTGCCAAGTGAGCCTGCTGCTGAGTGAGAGTCTGAAGAATCGAAGCAAGTGCGGGGTCAATAGCTGGAGGGGCAGCAGGGGTAGCACTAGAACTCCCAGCCTCATGATCATGTGAGCGTGGAGGCATAGGAGGCGGAGGCGGAGGAGGAACCCCAAAATCATCATCATCATCATCATCATCAACTGCTGCATCCTGAGCTTCGAACTAATGAAGAGCAGCATCCTCGGCCTGAGAGTCAAAAACCGGAGCAGAAGCTGACACAGGAGCCTCAGGCGCAGAACGGTAGGACCCAAAGACAAGGCGTGAGGCCTCAAGTGTGCCCTGAAACTGGGGAGGCCGAATCAGCTGCGCAAAAATGTGGCACAAGTAGTGAGCATACGGCAGCTGGCGTCGAGCACGCAGACCATCCAATACAGTGTCCTCGATCTCACAAATAAGGAAATCCACGACGTCAAACTCAGAGTGAGAGACCAGGGCACCAAGGAGCCAGAGCTGGATATGTGTGGTAGCCTCCCTGTATCCCATCCTCGGCAGAAGAGTCCGTCTGATAAGCTCAAATAAGTACTTGGCTGCTGTAGTAAAATCTGCCGGTGAACGTCGCGACCCATCTGAGAAGGGCGGGCGGAACAGAGCCGGCGACGTGAGCTATACCCGGAGCCACACCGCCGTGAGGGCGACGAGGAGGGTCAGAGGTGCCGCAGCATAAGCTGTGAAGTCGGGTCGACGACTCGGGAAATCCAGAGAGCTGGCGAATCTGACTGGCAGTAATAGTGACATCCTCTCGCTCAAAACGAAACCTCATCCAGTGATGATCTGGGTCTATCCATACAGTCGCGTAGAAGACTCGGACCCACTCCTCAACATACCTGCCGTTGGTAGTCAACAGAGTCAGAAGGCCAGGCAGATATGTGAGGTGCACCTCAGAGTCAGCACCGACGGCAAGCAGAAAAGCTGGAAGATCCAAAAGCCGGTGCACTCGCAGAGCAATCTGTGCAGACATCTGTGCCCTGAAGAAGGATTCCTGAATCCTGGTGCTGAAAAGGTCAACTGCAGCAGGGTCCCTCTGAGCCGGTAACCAAGACTCCACGGGTACGTATCTGAACCTACGTACCCATGCCGCTGTAGCACGCTGAAGATCAAAAAGTCTGGGATCCGCAGCAAGTGGTCGTACCTCAGTCGCATCGCGCTCCCGGAATCGAGGTGGAGGGATAGGAGGAGCTGAAGCGGGAGCGGGAGGAGGAGCAGTGGAAGCTGGTGTAGTGGAGGTAGCGGGTATGGCTGTGGTGTTGGATGGCGCAACAGGGGTAACGGGAGCAGGCAGAGTGGGTGGTGGAGTGGAAGCAGTGGTGTGAGTGGAGGAGCGAGGCCAGGAGGTGAGACGACGAACACGGTACGCAATCTGATCTGACGGAGTCTATGGCTGATCTCCAAGCTCGGCCTGCGCAGCGGCTGCTGCTGCTGCTGCTACCGCTGCATGAGCTGCTCTGTCCGTACGCTGCTTCTTGCGGCCTTCCTGCTGCTCCAAGTATACTGTCTTGCCCTTGACCTGCCTGTAGGGGCGACGAGGATCCTCATCATCGCCTCCCCCTAGCTGACACATTCTTCGTGTGCGGCATCCTGACCTGATGACTGCAAATGAGAGAGAGAGACTAAGCATAGATCGATAATATCCGATAGAATATCAAAGGATGAGATGACTACCTGGAAAGTTCACACGAGAGGTGACGATCCAGGCAGGACAGGAGACGGCACACGGGCAATCAAGGTCACTGAAATGACAGAAGAGGTGAGCACGTATTAGTCACATAGTCATAAGTATATGAAATGTGAATAAATACATACACAGAGAAATATGACATAGAAAGCAAGAGATGAGACGATCGAGAGGTCAAACGACGTGAAAACGGCGTTTGAACGATAAAAAGTGCCATAGGAGGTTTGGAATTCGAATTGAGGCACGAAATGACGTGGAATTGAGCCGATACTTCATGAATAGGTTTATATGGGTGAATATGAGTGAAGTGTGTGCTTGGTTTGAATTTAGGCGAAGAAAAAGAGATTTGGGCACTCGGCTCGGAAACGATCGCTCGAAACGGGGAATTTGGTGAAATTAAAGCCTGGAATATCGGATGAGCGTGAAATTTGGCGAATATGTTACTGGAGGTGTGGTGAAAGTGCCTGAAAAATTTGGGTTCAATTGGAACATTTTTGGCGGGTTTGGGCATTTCACCGAACACGTGGTGTGCGAGGATTTAGGGTTTTAGGGAAATGGCTATTTGAGGTGGGAAAACCCTCCCGAAGGAGCTAGGAACCTGCAGGGATGTTCAAGGCACACAGAGGAACACATTTCACCACATGATTTCACTGGAATTCATAGAGATTTGAAATTTGCGCAAAAGGTGGGAAGAAGAGCCTCTGCTCAACAGAACAGAGAGGGAGGAAAGCTGAAGGGGAAATGGGACTGCTCACCGAGAGAAGGGCAGGGCAGGTACAGGGTCGCCGGAGGATCGCCGCCGGGGAGGGGAGATCGCCGGCGAGGGTGGAAATCGCCTGAGACAGAGACCAGTGGTAGAGAACAGAGAGGAAGACTGCCTGCCTCGGGCGCGAGAGGGGAAAGAATTTTTTAAAAACCGAGTATGGGCGCACCGGACAGTCTACAGTGCCTGTCCAGTGCACACCGGACAGTTTACAGTGCCTGTCCGGTGCACACCGGACAGCGCACAGTAGTTGTCCGGTGAACCACCGGACAACGCACAGGAGAATGATAATTTAGCGCGCGGCTGCCGGTGCACCGGACATTGCACAGTGCAGTGTCTGGTGCACACCGGACTGTCCGGTGAGCCCAGATAGAGGGAAGATTGGGAAATTTTGAATTTTTCTATCTAATTTCCAACCAAACCAAATCCCAACTTATAAACACACAAAATAACACCTGTTGGGACAGGTATTGGCACCCTCATATACTTTTCCCATAATTTTCAAAATATTTTGCCATAGGCTAGATAATTTTTAGAGAAAATATGCAAATGGTGAAATTTGCATTTTAGCCTTGCACTAGGGGTTTTCATGAGTGATTTGAGTTTTGAATACTCCCCCTAAGTGCAGTACCTCATGCATATTTCAAGAACGAACAATTGCATAAAAAGTAAGAATTTAAGTGCTAAAAGCTTAAAACTAAGACTTGTCAAGTTTGATCCGAGTTAAGCTTTTTCACTCGCTTTGTTGGCGGTTATCTCAACTAGGTTAGACAAGCCCTAGATGCAATACAAGAAATTTAAACATGTAATGCAAGCTTGACAACACCATTTGGCATTTTACATAAAATTTCTGAGATCAAGAATATTTAGTTCATTCCTCAACATGCAAAAGCGGGTCTTATCAAGTGGCTTAGTGAAAATATCTGCTAATTGATCTTCCGACCTGACTCCTTCTAAAATGACATCTCCTTTAGCAACATGATCTCTAAGGAAGTGATGACGGATATCAATGTGCTTGGTGTGAGAGTGTTGTACAGGGTTATTAGCAATTTTAACAGCACTCTCATTATCACACAACAAAGGTACCTTTTCTAGAACTACGCCATAGTCTAGAAGAGTTTGTTTCATATATAAAATTTGTGTGCAACAAGCACCTGCGGCAATGTATTCCGCTTCGGCAGTTGACAAGGCAACACTATTTTGCTTTTTGGATGTCCATGAAACTAGTGATCTACCAAGCAGATGGCATCCCCCAGAAGTACTTTTCCTATCAATTTTGCAACCGGCATAATCCGAATCGGAATAGCCAATTAAATCAAAAGTAGCTCCTTTGGGATACCACAGACCAACGCTTGTGGTGTGCCTGAGATACCTAAGAATTCTCTTAACAGCGCGAAGATGAGCTTTCTTAGGATTAGATTGAAATCTAGCACACATGCAGACACTAAACATAATATCGGGCCTAGATGCGGTAAGGTACAATAAACTACCAATCATAGAACGGTAGAGAGTTTGATTAACCGGGTTACCTCCCTCATCTAAGTCGAGATGTCCATTTGTAGGCATGGGGGTCTTGATTGGTTTGCACTTCTCCATGTTGAACCTTTTCAACAAGTCTTTGGTATACTTCTCTTGTGAGAGAAAGTTACCATCTTTCATTTGCTTGACTTGAAAGCCGAGGAAGTACGTGAGCTCACCAATCATTGACATCTCGAACTCCTTCGACATCAACTCACCAAATTCCTTGCAATGATAGTCATTTGTCGAGCCAAAGATTATATCATCAACATATACTTGACAAATGAAAATATCACCGTTATGTTTCTTTGTGAATAGAGTTGTGTCGACGGTCCCGATCTTGAAGCCCTTTTCGATGAGGAAGTCGCGAAGGCGCTCATACCAAGCCCTTGGAGCTTGCTTTAGCCCATATAGCGCCTTGGACAGCCTGTAAGCATGGTTAGGATATCTAGGGTCTTCAAATCCAGGTGGTTGCTCAACATATACAAGTTCATTTATGAAGGCATTTAAAAATGCACTTTTTACATCCATTTGATAAAGTTTTATATCATAGCATGATGCATATGCAAGTAGGATACGGATGGCTTCCAGTCGAGCAACCGGTGCAAAGGTCTCTCCAAAATCTAAGCCTTCAACTTGAGAGAAACCCTATGCAACAAGTCTTGCCTTGTTCCTTACAATCACACCTTGATCATCTTGTTTGTTTCTAAACACCCACTTTGTTCCAATGATTCTTGCATCTTGTGGGGGGGTTCTCCAAGGTCCAAACTTTGTTACAGGTGAAGTTGTTAAGTTCTTCATGCATGGCATTTACCCAGTCCGGATCCTGTAGCGCCTCATCTATACAAGTAGGCTCAACACAAGAAACAAAGGAGTGATGTTCAATAAAAGAAGCATGTCTATGTGATCGAGTAATAACCCCTTGTGAAGGACTCCCGATGATTTGGTTTTGAGGATGAGCTTGAAGTAGTGATGAGTTTCTCTTGTCAACCACTTGGGAAGAAGATCCTGGAGCATCAACATCTTCGGCTTGTACCCTTGCTTGTTCATGAGAGACACATGTATCTTCATTTGCATGCCTCTCATCTTTTTCATCATCTTGTGGTACATTTGATGAAGAAGGCCTGTCAATGTTTTGCACCTCTTCTTCATCTTCTTTTGGTTTGATAGCTCCAATAGGCATGTTCTTCATTGCTTCCCTAAGTGGCTCATCACCTACATCATCAAGATTTTCAAGTGCTCCTTGGGAGCCATTAGTCTCATCAAATTCCACATCATATGTTTCTTCTACCACGCCAGTGGCATGGTTGAATACTCGATATGCTTTGGACTTTAATGAATAACCCAAAAGAAAACCAATATCACAACGTCTTTGAAACTTCCCTAGGTGATGGTGTTTCTTGTAGATGTAGCATTTGCACCCAAACACCCGGAAGAAGGAGATGTCTGGCTTTTTCCCATTTAGCAGTTCATAGGGAGTCTTCGCAAGTAGCCGGTGAGGAAATAGCTTGTTTGATGCATAACATGCAGTGTTGACAGCTTCGGCCCAAAACCTCTCCGGTGTGTTATACTCATCAATCATTGTTCTTGCAAGAGTGATCAAGGTCCTATTTTTTCTTTCAACAACTCCATTTTGTTGAGGTGTGTATGTGGCAGATACTTCATGCTTGATCCCAATTTCATCACAGTACTCACGAATGTTGGTGTTGTCAAATTCTTTGCCATTATCACTTCTAATCTTCTTGATCTTGCAATCAAATTCATTTTGTGCTTTCTTGGCAAACTTCTTGAATATAGATGCAACTTCAGATTTGTCATGGAGAAAGAACACCCAAGTGTATCTTGAGAAGTCATCAACAATCACTAGACAATAGAGGTTGCCACCGGCACTTACATAATTTGTAGGTCCAAATAAATCCATATGAAATAGTTCCAGTGGCCTTGATGTTGACATGAAAGCTTTAGTAGGATGTGTATTAGCAACTTGCTTTCCAGCTTGACATGCACTACATGGCTTGTCTTTTTCAAACACCACATCCTTTAATCCTCTAACCATGTCTTTCTTTAATACCTTCTTTAGTGTGCTCATCCCAACATGTGCAAGCCTCCTATGCCAAAGCCATCCAAGTGAAGCTTTGATGAAGAGGCAAGTTCTTAAGTCTGCATCTTCTGAAGTGAAATCCACTAAGTAGAGGTTGTTGTATCTAAATCCCTTGAACACCATTGATTCATCATCCATCTTTGTTACAATAACCTCTGTTGGAGTGAATAAGCATTGAAGTCCAAGATCACAGAGTTGACCCACTGATAATAAATTGAAGCTCAAAGGTGCAACTAAGAGAACATTTGATATTGATAAATCATTTGAAATTGCCACCTTGCCAAGTCCTTGCACTTTTCCTTTTGAATTGTCTCCAAATGTGATTTTATCTTGTCCATCAACATTCTCATCAAGTGAGGTGAACATCCGTGGGTTGCCTGTCATATGTTGTGTGCATCCACTGTCAATAACCCAATGGCTCCCACTGGTCTTGTAGTTCACCTACATCCAGAGACAAATCAAGCTTGAGTTTTAAGGGCCCTATATTGCATAGGACCAGTGACTCTCTCAATCAAGGACTTTGCAACCCAGATTTGTCTAGGTCTACTCTTGTTTGGTGGACCTAGGAATGTAACTTTGACCTTTCCATTTGCAACCTTTCTTAGAACATAATGAGCATTGAAAGCAAATGGTCTTGAGTGCTTAGGCAAGGGAGTTGGTGGTTTGGCTTTGCAGTTGTGGGCAAAATGACCTTCATTTCCACACTCAAAGCATTTGATGGGCTTGTGAGTCTGCTTTGGCTTGTATTGAGTGGTAGCTTTCTTTTTGCACAAAAGCATTGTATCCAATACCACTCTTGTTGTTTTTCATGACAGTGTTCATAAGCAGCTCATTTTGGAGGTATTGACCTTTGTTGAACTTTTGCACACTTGTTGCCAGATGTTCATTTTCACTTTTTAGTTTCTTGACCTCATTTTTAAGCCTTTGATTATCCACTGCCAACTCATTGTTGAAATCATTGTTCTCAATAGCAACCTTTCCTCTAGTAGTTGCATCAGTCAAGTATTTCTTCAATTTTTGGTTGTCTAAAGTCAGGTCTCCAACTTTTTCAGTCAATTCAGCATGTAGACTAGTTTGCTCTCCTTGACTCAAATCATCACATGAGGTTGCTACATCAATCTTAACAACAGGGTTAATAGCCTCATGTGTTTTGCGAGA
Source organism: Zea mays (assembly GCF_902167145.1). Classification (NCBI taxonomy): domain Eukaryota; kingdom Viridiplantae; phylum Streptophyta; class Magnoliopsida; order Poales; family Poaceae; genus Zea; species Zea mays. The sequence continues at coordinate 27,959,890 of NC_050103.1, forward strand.
TAAAAGTTCATTTTCAACAAGAAGATTGTCATGATCAAATTTAATTTGAGTATAGTCTTCCTTGACTTTTACTAGTCTATTTTGCAACTCCCTATTAGCTTCATTTAGCTTGTCACATTTATCCTTAGCATCTTTTAGGGAGTTTGTGAGCTCATTTACAGTTGATGACATAGTTTTATTTTCTTCTTTTATTTCATCACTAGCTTTCATAACTATGTCATACTTGGCATTTAAAGATTCATTTTCATTTTTCAACCTATCACATTTAGCTTTTGACTTTCTAATAATTTGAGTATATTCTTTAAGCAAGTCAGCTAGTTCATCATATGAAGGTGAAGCAAATTCCTCATCACTATCACTATCACTATCATCAGTAATATCAATATCATTTTGTACCTTCCGTTCACCTCTAGCCTTGAGGCATAGGTGAGGAGTCGATGATGGCGATGGTGGTGGTGAAGAGAAGTCCCCGGCGATGACGACAACTTTTTCATCATTCTCTTCTTCACTTGAAGAAGATCCACTTGATGATTCAATATCAGTGAGCCAGTCACCAACAATATATGCCTTTCCATTCTTCTTCTTGTGGAACCTCTTTTGCTTCCCATCCTTTCTCTTGAAGAATTTCTTTTCCTTCTTTTCATCATCGCTGTCATCTTCTCTCTTGCCCTTGAACTTGTTCTTTTTGGGCTTGTTACATTGATGAGCAAGATGACCGAGCTCACCACAGTTGTAGCAATCCATCTCAGAAATGGGCTTTCTTTTGTTGGAAAAGAATTTCTTCTTTCTTGAATCAAATTTGATGCCTTCTCTGTTGAGCTTCTTCAACATCTTGGTGGTCTTCCTTACCATCAAGGCAATATTAGCATCAAGGTCATCATCACTTGAGGAATCTTCCTCAACTTGTATTTTTGCTTTTCCTTTTCTTTCTTGATTTGCTTTGAGAGCCAAATCCTTTCTTTTGGAAGATGACTCTTCTTTGTCGTTGATGTGCATGTACATCTCATGAGCATTGATCTTTCCCAGAATCTGTGTAGGTGTGGTAACTGAAAGATCCATTTGATGTAGCACAGTGACAATGTGTCCATATTTGTTTATTGGGAGGACACTGAGAATCTTCCTCACAACATCCGATTGTGAGATTTGAGTAAGCCCCAATCCATTAACTTCCTCTACAAGAATATTGAGACGTGAGTACATGGCATTGGCATTTTCATTAGCAAGCATTTCAAAAGAATTTAACTTTCTCATGGCTATGTGATATCTCTCCTCACGCTCACTTCTAGTTCCTTCATGTAAAGCACAAATGTCCATTCACAAATCATGAGCATTTTTATGATTCATACTCTATTGAACACATCTTTGCAAAGGCCTCTAAAAAGGGTGTTTTTGGCCTTAGCATTCCATTTCTCATAATTGAACTCATCACCTACAAGATTTGTGGGATCTCTAGGTTCGGGAAATCCTTGTGTGGCGGCTTTATAGACACCAATGTCTATAGCCTCTAAATATGCTTCCACTAGAAAGGATGGGGCGCGGCGTTGCCGCGCCATTATCATTGGCCAGTGGTGTCTGTTTCATAGTTTTATAGCCCGTGACTTTTGATTTGGATATTAATAGCTACTTCCTTCGTCCCAAAATGTAGGTTGTTTGGATTTTCTAGGTGCATAGATTTTGATAATTCATTTTTACACTAAAATACATATATAGCATCTAGTTAAAGCATGAATTGTTTATGGAGCCAACACTTACTGACATGTAGCAAAAGATTGCAACTTGAATGCATTGCGACTTGGCTTACTGACCTTGTAACAAGAGCTTGCAGCCTGAATACATTGTGTCTTATAAAGTTGTAAAAAGCTTGGATCAACAACGAGCCTTGAATATTGCATAAAGATTATGATAGAATGCATAATTAGGAAAAAAATTCAACCTTTGGAAGTTTCAATTGAACTGGAAAATAACATTTGGTATGTCAATTTTTTTATGGATGGCATAACAGCATGCTCAACCTTGCTGAGCCTAGCAGTAAAATAGAAGATATGGTGGCATAACAGCATGCTCAAATTTAAATATGCTATGAATAAAGCCTTTTGAAGTATATTTAAAATATAAGTATGTACATATATAGCAGCAACTGAATAACAGTATAGCTGTCCAGCAACTGTTCTTGTGGGATCCAGGTGGTGAACCATGTTTGCTTACTGAAGTTCAGTTTATTAAGGGCTTAGGGACTTGCCAATGCAACAGACTAATATGTCTTTTGTCAAGAAGAAAGGGTGGCTGGTTTTATTGCTGTTTTTCTTGGGTGGTCAGCACAAGCTATGTAAAGAAATAATGGTATTCATGAAAAGAAACTATGGTGGTCTTGCTTAGGATCAAAAGATTCATTATGGGGAGCCATACAGTCGTTGTTTGAGGGCTTGATGTACACAATTGTCGTCCTGGGGACTCCTGCATTGAGTTTAAATGAAGAAAACATTCCTCATGGTTTTATTTTTGCAACACTCATGTTGTCATCCATGTTGGCTAGCTCCATTACATCTCGTCTATTAGCCCGCAAGCTCAAGGTTCAAGGTTACATGCAGATTGTGTTCTCAATATCGATTGTCACCATTATCCTCCGTGGTGTCTCCAACATCCTAGTATGGACGTCTTTGGTGAAAGGAAGCACATATTAATTGGAGGTTGTCTTCAGCTTCTTGGTTTTTGAACCTTTGAGGCTTGCGTTGGCATATTCGGGCCATCAATCGTGAAGAAGAGGTTCCAGTAGTACATTCCAGAGGAAGCACGAAGAACAATCATGAATTTATTCCATATATTGCTCAACGTAATTGTTGGTGTGGTGCTTTGCAACGTGACTGCATTCCCTATGGATGTCATGTTCGAGCTGTTTTCTATCTTCCTCTTCATGGCAGCAATCTTGTAGGGTCGACTGATGGTTGTCTCGAATCTACACGAATCATCAACTCTCCCTCACCTTATTTTCTCTCATGGCCTCCCAGGATGCAGATTGTTGCAGACCAGGCGACCGCGCCCAGCCGTACCGGCTCCTCCCGCGCTTCCTCGCCACGCCATTGCACCTGGAGACGAATGGAGTTGATAGTCAGCAGATGGAGGTGGATGGAGAACGGAGAAGGACGCGTCTGGGCGGTGCAGGACAACCGGTAGCAGCAGCCAGATGGCGACGGGACCCGGTGGTGAGGTGGCGGAGGTGAAGCGGCGATGGCTGGAGACAGCGGGACCCAGCGGTGGCGTGGCGGAGGTGCTGCTCCGACCGACGGCGGAAGGCGTCGGGACCCAGAGGCGAGGAGGAAGAGGGGTGAGAACCGGAGGGGAGGGAGCCGGGGCACTGGCCGTGGGAGGGGAGGGAGATCGGGGGTGAGAGACGGAGGTGATAAGGACGAAGTACATGTGCCACCTGGACGGGTTCAATTTCGATGAAACACAGGGTCTTTTTGCAAATCACGGAAGCTCCAACGGCCGAGATTTGTTGGTGACGTGGCGTGATGACGGGCCAGGAAACGAACCCAAGATTTGTATATAAGAGATACGAATTTTCCAATATGGAAAATCATCACCATCAAAAATGGGAGGAGGTCCATCCCCACCGGACATCGTAACTCTAGCGGTTAAGCTAATCTACGAGCAACAAGGCTCTGATACCAATTGAAAGGATCACGATGCCCAAGAGGGGGGGTGAATTGGGCTTTTCTAAAAATTAACACTAATTAAAAGCTAAGCAAGAGCTAAGCAAGAGCCCAACTTCACCCCAACAACTAGCACTAAGATAATAATACTAGAAATACAATAATGCTAAGACAATACTTCAAATACTTGCTAAACAAATACACAATGTAAAGTGCTTGAATTAAGTGCGGAATGTAAAGCAAGGTTTAGAAGACTCATCCAATTTTTCCCGAGGTATCGAAGAGTCGGCACTCTCCACTAGTCCTCGTTGGAGCACCCGCGCAAGGGTATCGCTCCCCCTTGGTCCTCGCAAGAACCAAGTGCTCACTACGAGATGATCCTTTGCCACTCCGGCGCGGTGGATCCCTCGAGACCGCTTACAAACTTGAGTCGGGTCACCAACAAGATCTTCACGGTGATCACCGAGCTCCCAACGCCACCAAGCCGTCTAGGTGATGCCAATCACCAAGAGTAACAAGCCGTAGACTTTCGCTTGACCAAGAGAAGCCTAATGCAAGTGGTGTGTGCTCTAGGTGGCTCTCGCTAGCGCTAATGAGGAACAAACATGGATTAAGATTCTCTAATCTCCTCACTAGGCTTTTGGTGCTTGCAATGCTCTAGCAATGTGCTGGAATAAATGTGGGGTGCAAGACATTGAATATGGTGGGTGGAGGGGGTATAAATAGCCCTCACCCACCAACTAGTCGTTACAGGCATCTCACTGCGCACGGGCGCACCAGACAGTCCGGTGCGCCACCGGTGCACGAACGGTCGTTTCCAACGGCTAGTTCTGACAGTTAGCCGTTGGACTGATAGCACACCGAACAGTGAACAGTCACTGTCCGGTGCACACTGGACAGTCCGGTGCACTGTCCGGTGCACCGTCCGGTGCGCCACTATAATTCAACTCTGAAACCTGCGTTCTCGGGTTTCTGCGTGGGAAAGTGTAATACCCAAATGGTGGACAATAAAAGTACGAGATAGATCTTCTTATATGTATTGCCTCCCAAGCATGAGAAATATGAAGAATCATAATTAAAGGGAATAACTAACTAATGAAGCAATTAATTTATGCCTCATTTCGGAGATTTTATTTGTGCATTAAAAGTCAAACAAATAAGTGAAACAAGCATAACTTTAAAAAAATCTAGTTAGAGGATTAAAATATAGGAGCAAAGGAGTGAAAAAATGGGAGGAAAAATAAATAAATAAGGCAAACAGTATGAACTATATTCACATTTTGAATTCTATTAAATTTTTGCAAGACTGATAAATTCAAAACCAGAATTTGAATTTGGTTTGAGTCTTTCATTTGGGGATAAAACAGGAATTTTTAAAAGAAAAAGAAATAAAATGTTTGCTGGGCCGTTACTCCCCATTCGGCCCACTTTTCTTAGCCATTGGCCGGATCCCTTGCGTGGCCTAGGAATCCCAGCTCACGCTCGGTCGCTTTCCCTGGGCAGTGGGGCCACTGCTCAACCTCTCGGCCGCGCGCCACTGTGCACTTCCGTCTCTCACACCGACGGGCGGTCCCACTTGTAAGCCTCTCTGTGCCGTGGACCCGGGATGTCAGTTGCGTCTTCTTCGTAACGGACCGCGTGCCTCGCAGCTGAGCACCGCCAAACTCGCCAGGGATCTCGGGCAATGGCGTCGGCGAGATTCTCGGCCATGGACTCCTTGAACGCGGACTCTGCCTCGGTATAAAAATCCGGCCCCGCTTTTCCCCTAGCCATCGTCATCACGGGTGACCCCCCCATAAACCAAGCTCGCGGGGGAACTCGTCGGTGCGCCATGGAACCACGTCCATACCGTCGCTCAGGATCCGATTGCTCGCCCTGGGGCTTCACCATGTTGGGGGAAGGATCTAGTTGTCTAGCGGTCCAAGATATGTCACCATGGCACTAGGGATTCCTCGCCGATATAGATCTTCCATCGTCGGGCCACTTCTCTCCGAGGTCGTGCTCCACCACCCACGTCCAGCCCTCGGGGATTGACTCGGGAGGAAGCCAAGCGCACACGGATGCTCGTCGCGGCTTCGCCTGGGTGGAATCGCGCTCCTGGCCACCGGGATTCTTCGCCGGAACGGGTGCTCCGCCTCCCGCCCGACTCCACGCTTCCATTGTGTGGCATGCCTCAAGTCCACTCAGTGCCTCTAGCGCCCAGCCTCCCTCGAATCCAAGCTCCCTTGGATCCATGGCATCTTCCCCCTCCACGACTTCTTCCAGCTCTGCTGGACACCCCTCTTCCTCTGCTAGCGCAGGGGAGCACTCCTCCCCTTGGCCATGGTCGCCCTCTGGTGGTCGTGCCGCCCCTCCCCTGTATCCTGTCCACTGGACAGCGCCTGAGCCTAGACCGTTGGCTCGCTCTGGCGGCGAGAGCCGCCCTGGCACCTCCGTCACCCCGGTGCCTCCGCTCGGCATGCCCCCCCTCGGTGCGCGCTGCTGCCCCTTGCCGTGGCGCCCGCTGGGCGTGTGCCTACGCGCTTGGCCGAAGTAAGGAGGGAGAAAAAGGGAGAGACCATTGGATTCTAAATCGGCGCCCGGATCGGATTGTGCGCACGGATCAGCCGGGGGTGTCGTCTGTTTGATTTAATCGAAGGGTCGCGGATGCCTCTCGTTGCCATTTGATCGTGTCCACAGAAGTCGCGATCGATGGTCGGGTTTGCATGCAGGTTCTTAACTATCCGATCAAGTCCTGGCCGCCTGATGGAGATCTATCGGCTCGGATAAGCCCGGACTCTTCACCGTGCGGTTTTTACAAAAAGAACCCCTGATTTAATCGAAGTTAACCCACTGTCCAGCCAAGAATTAATAAAAGCGCGAGTAAGCCCTGGTATTTATACTTTTGACCCCGGACTTTGTTAAAATAGTGTCTCCAGTCCAATCAGAGAATAAAAGGCATAAAACAATTCAGAAAAAGGATTTTTAGTTTAGAAATAAATTCAGAAACTTGTATAATTCATATTTAATTTATTATTACTCCAAATTGAGTCATTCCAGTTGCAATAATTTTGTATTAATACTTTCTATCAACTAGTAACACTGTTTAACCATGAAACTTGAATTAAATTTGTGCATTTGGATTAATCTATTCTAGATGCTTACTAAATTCAGAAATTCATAACTTAAAATACGTAACTCCAAAATTAAAGATTCCTGTTCCTATGATCTTATTTTAATGTATAGATTATTAATATGTATTTTGTTCTTATGTTTGGTGTGATGTTAATTTTGCCTATACATGTCTATTTGTATTGCTACGACTAGCGTGAGGTCACGAGTCACCTGAAGATCATCATGGTACCTGGAATCTCAAGTCCTAGGCAAGTTGTGCCCTTGATCACTTCTTTTTACCCAGCCATGTTCTGATTAATCATAATGATCTGCATAGGTTAATTTTGATGGGACCCAATAGGTTACCCTAGTTTGTCTATCTTTATACCTTGTTTACCACTGAACTTTTTGGGTAGTACTTGCTAGTGCTTTATGTGGTTTTGGGTATGAAGATACATTATTCATGATCACACTTTTATTATCTATTTATTATTACTGTTCATGATAAGATCATTATGTTAATTGGAACATGGAGCGACCACCCGGGAAAACAGTGCTACCACAAGGGTTTAATGGGACGCCCTTGGCTGATTAATTAGGAAAGCTAGTGGAAGACTACCTTACCCGAAAGGGGCAAGGGCAGTAGGGGAGTGGTCAGTGTAGGGAGGCCCTTGGGATGATTTTGCTGCGATGGCGGTCATGCGAGGGGTCCCTGCATTGGAGCTTCCTATAAACTGTAGCGGGTTTTCTGAAGCTAGTGGAACTTTGTAAAGGCCTCGTAGTGTTACCCTGCCTCGCCTCCTCGGAAGAGGTGTATGGGAAGTCGCGATCCCTTGACAGATGGGTAACATGACTTGTGGGTAAAGATGCGCAACCTCTGCAGAGTGTAAAACTGGTATACTAGCCGTGCTCACGGTCATGAGCAGCTCGGACCCTCACATGATTAATTTATGGAACTAAATTCAATTTGTCATATGCATTGCATCGCAGGTGATGTTGTTACTTTTGTTCTACTACTTAATTGAGTTGGTATTTACTTATACTTAGTAATTGCTAATAAATTTTTGACCAACTTTAAAAGCAATGCTCAGCTCTAACCATCCTCTTTGGTAAGCCTTACACTTCACGTGAGCTCTCACCTTTGGCGAGTTCATGCACATTATTCCCCACAACTTGTTGAGCGATGAACGTATGTGAGCTCACTCTTGCTGTCTCACACCCCCCACAGGTCAAGAACAGGTACCACAGGATGAGGCGCATGGAGGATGATGTGATGAGTTCGTGAGTGGTCTAGGCCGTCGTCTCCCAGTCAACTTTGGGTTGCTGGACCGTTGTCTCCTTATAATGTAATTATTTATTTTGTATATAGTTCCTATTATGTAGTAAAGATGTGACATTCGATCCTGTGCCATGAATCATCATATGTGTGAGACTTAGTCCCAGCACACCTGGTGATTATGTTCGCGCCCGGGTTTTGGACCCCTAAAACCCGGGTGTGACAGAAGTGGTATCAGAGGAATGTTGACTGTAGGACGAAACCTAGATAGAACTGGACAACCAATACTTACTTACCTTTGCTACTCTGATTCCTTTCTAAACTTTTCTTAATCTTTTCTCATCTATTTCCGCTCTACTCTGATTATTCTCTCCTTTTCACTTCTAAAGACAAAAGTGGATTTCACACTTTGAAATCCTGTACCTAAAGTGATTTAGGAATAGGAGACCTACTCTTAGGAACAAAAAAAAATAAAACTATTTTTATAGATATCTATGAACTTGAATGTTTGTTCTTATGATATTTGTATGATTTGGATCTTTGATTGAGTGTGATTAGTTGTGGAGTTATATCCACAATTACATCTGCATATACAATTTTTTTTTATATAAGATAAACTAGACCAACTAAGAATACCCCCACTAGAATATATCAAGCCTAACGGATCCATCTTATCTTAAAAGACTCTCTCTTACCTTAACATGTTCATTTTATCTTGAAAGATTCATATTATCCTAACCACTTTACTTATCTCATCCTAAAATAACAACCAGGATCTAATCCAAAATAATGAGATCTTATCTAGTCTAATCTAGTCATGCCAAACTAATCTAGATCTTATCCAATCTAATGTGAGGCACTTACCAAATTAACACCAGTGAAATAAACTAGATCCTACTCATATGACCCTTGTTTTTCCCTAATGCACCTAAACCTAAACTAGTGCCTGAGATCAACTCGGCCATCCATAATTACCTAACGCGCCTGATATGTTACCTAAATTCACCTACTCCAAAAGCAAAGTAAACCTTGTTGGGCCTACCCATCCCAAGCACCGACAACTATCTTAACCATATGTCCTTGATATGGATGGCGACTCCAAGGATGAAGGCCAAAGAAGACCAAAACTCGTCAAGGAAGGAGAGAAGTCAAACTCGACCTTCAGATGCATTACCACCCAACATGGAGTTCTTTCTCACCGTAAACTTTCTTACCCTAGGCTATTCTTGCCCTAACCTATCCATCTCTTATTCCACATAATAAGTAGCTGGATACATATGCTCTCCTAATCACCCACTATCGACTAAAAAAATGAGACTCTGAATTTTTGAACCAAATATAAACTAATAGCTGGCCAATCCTTCTGTGTCCCTTTTTTCTCTCAAACCTCGAGGTCGAGATTTTTGTTAAGGGGGGTAGGATTTGTAATACCCAAATGGTGGACAATAAAAGTACGAGATAGATCTTCTTATATGTATTGCCTCCCAAGCATGAGAAATATGAAGAATCATAATTAAAGGGAATAACTAACTAATGAAGCAATTAATTTATGCCTCATTTCGGAGATTTTATTTGTGCATTAAAAGTCAAACAAATAAGTGAAACAAGCATAACTTTAAAAAAATCTAGTTAGAGGATTAAAATATAGGAGCAAAGGAGTGAAAAAATGGGAGGAAAAATAAATAAATAAGGCAAACAGTATGAACTATATTCACATTTTGAATTCTATTAAATTTTTGCAAGACTGATAAATTCAAAACCAGAATTTGAATTTGGTTTGAGTCTTTGATTTGGGGATAAAACAGGAATTTTTAAAAGAAAAAGAAATAAAATGTTTGCTGGGCCATTACTCCCCATTCGGCCCACTTTTCTTAGCCATTGGCCGGATCCCTTGCGCGGCCCAGGAATCCCAGCTCGCGCTCGGTCGCTTTCCCTGGGCAGTGGGGCCACTGCTCAGCCTCTCGGCCGCGCGCCACTGTGCACTTCCGTCTCTCACACCGACGGGCGGTCCCACTTGTAAGCCTCTCTGTGCCGTGGACCCGGGATGTCAGTTGTGTCTTCTTCGTAACGGACCGTGTGCCTCGCAGCTGAGCACCGCCAAACTCGCCAGGGATCTCAGGCAACGGCGTCGGCGAGATTCTCGGCCATGGACTCCTTGAACGCGGACTCTGCCTCGGTATAAAAATCCGGCCCCGCTTTTCCCCTAGCCATCGTCATCACGGGTGAACCCTCCCATAAACCAAGCTCGCGGGGGAACTCGTCGGTCCGCCATGGAACCACGTCCATACCGTCGCTCAGGATCCGATTGCTCGCCCTGGGGCTTCACCATGTTGGGGGAAGGATCTGGTTGTCTAGCGGTCCAAGATATGTCACCATGGCACTAGGGATTCCTCGCCGGTACAGATCTTCCATCGTCGGGCCACTTCTCTCCGAGGTCGTGCTCCACCACCCACGTCCAGCCCTCGGGGATTGACTCGGGAGGAAGCCAAGCGCACACGGATGCTCGTCGCGGCTTCGCCTGGGCGGAATCGCGCTCCTGGCCACCGGGATTCTTCGCCGGAACGGGTGCTCCGCCTCCCGCCCGACTCCACACTTCCACTGTGTGGCGCACCTCAGGTCCACTCAGCGCCTCTAGCGCCCAGCCTCCCTCGAATCCAAGCTCCCTTGGATCCATGGCATCTTCCCCCTCCACGACTTCTTCCAGCTCTGCTGGACACCCCTCTTCCTCTGCTAGCGCAGGGGAGCACTCCTCCCCTTGGCCATGGTCGCCCTCTGGTGGCCGTGCCGCCCCTCCCCTGCATCCTGTCCACTGGACAACGCCTGAGCCCAGACCGTTGGCTCGCTCTGGCGGCGAGAGCCGCCCTGGCACCTCCGTCACTCCGGTGCCTCCGCTCGGCATGCCCCCCCTCGGTGCGCGCTGCTGCCCCTTGCCGTGGCGCCCGTTGGGCGTGTGCCTACGCGCTTGGCCGGAGTAAGGAGGGAGAAAAAGGGAGAGACCGTTGGATTCTAAATCGGCGCCCGGATCGGATTGTGCGCACGAATCAGCCGGGGGTGTCGTCCGTTTGATTTAATCGAAGGGTCGCGGATGCCTCTCGTTGCCATTTGATCGTGTCCACAGAAGTCGCGATCGACGGTCGGGTTTGCATGCTGGTTCTTAACTATCCGATCAAGTCCTAGCCGCCTGATGGAGATCTATCGGCTCGGATAAGCCCGGACTCTTCACCGTGCGGTTTTTACAAAAAGAACCCCTGATTTAATCGAAGTTAACCCACCGTCCAGCCAAGAATTAATAAAAGCGCGGGTAAGCCCTGGTATTTATACTTTTGACCCCGGACTTTGTTAAAATAGTGTCCCCAGTCCAATCAGAGAATAAAAGGCATAAAACAATTCAGAAAAAGGATTTTTTGTTTAGAAATAAATTCAGAAACTTGTATAATTCATATTTAATTTATTATTACTCCAAATTGAGTCATTCCAGTTGCAATAATTTTGTATTAATACTTTCTATCAACTAGTAACACTGTTTAACCATGAAACTTGAATTAAATTTGTGCATTTGGATTAATCTATTCTAGATGCTTACTAAATTCAGAAATTCATAACTTAAAATACGTAGCTCCAAAATTAAAGATTCCTGTTCCTATGATCTTATTTTAATGTATAGATTATTAATATGTATTTTGTTCTTATGTTTGGTGTGATGTTAATTTTGCCTATACATGTCTATTTGTATTGCTACGACTAGCGTGAGGTCACGAGTCACCTGAAGATCATCCTGGTACCTGGAATCTCAAGTCCTAGGCAAGTTGTGCCCTTGATCACTTCTTTTTACCCAGCCATGTTCTGATTAATCATAATGATCTGCATAGGTTAATTTTGATGGGACCCAATAGGTTACCCTAGTTTGTCTATCTTTATACCTTGTTTACCACTGAACTTTTTGGGTAGTACTTGCTAGTGCTTTATGTGGTTTTGGGTATGAAGACACATTATTCATGATCACACTTTTATTATCTATTTATTATTACTGTTCATGATAAGATCATTATGTTAATTGGAACATGGAGCGACCACCCGGGAAAACAGTGCTACCACAAGGGTTTAATGGGACGCCCTTGGCTGATTAATTAGGAAAGCTAGTGGAAGACTACCTTACCCGAAAGGGGCAAGGGTAGTAGGGGAGTGGTCAGTGTAGGGAGGCCCTTGGGATGATTTTGCTGCGATGGCGGTCATGCGAGGGGTCCCTGCATTGGAGCTTCCTATAAACTGTAGCGGGTTTTCTGAAGCTAGTGGAACTTTGTAAAGGCCTCGTAGTGTTACCCTGCCTCGCCTCCTCGGAAGAGGTGTATGGGAAGTCGCGATCCCTTGGCAGATGGGTAACATGACTTGTGGGTAAAGATGCGCAACCTCTGTAGTGTAAAACCGGTATACTAGCCGTGCTCATGGTCATGAGCAGCTCGGACCCTCACATGATTAATTTATGGAACTAAATTCAATTTGTCATATGCATTGCATCGCAGGTGATGTTGTTACTTTTGTTCTACTACTTAATTGGGTTGGTATTTACTTATACTTAGTAATTGCTAATAAATTTTTGACCAACTTTAAAAGCAATGCTCAGCTCTAACCATCCTCTTTGGTAAGCCTTACACTTCACCTGAGCTCTCACCTTTGGCGAGTTCATGCACATTATTCCCCACAACTTGTTGAGCGATGAACGTATGTGAGCTCACTCTTACTGTCTCACACCCCCCCACAGGTCAAGAACAGGTGCCACAGGATGAGGCGCATGGAGGATGCTGTGATGAGTTCGTGAGTGGTCTAGGCCGTCGTCTCCCAGTCAACTTTGGGTTGCTGGACCGTTGTCTCCTTATAATGTAATTATTTATTTTGTACATAGTTCCTATTATGTAGTAAAGATGTGACATTCGATCCTGTGCCATGAATCATCATATGTGTGAGACTTGGTCCCAGCACACCTGGTGATTATGTTCGCGCCCGGGTTTTGGACCCCTAAAACCCGGGTGTGACAGAAAGGCTCTTCCCAGGGCCAGCCTGGCCCCACCTGGCAGGGTGCACCGGACAGTCCGGTGCACACCGGACAGTCCGGTGCCCCAGGGCCAGGAACCCTAACTCTTGTTTTTCAGCTGATTTTCAAATCGGTTTTCGTTCTAACTTGTGAGTGAGTTCTAGAGTGACACCTAGCACTGTATGTGAGTGTGATTGTGCACCAACACTACACTAGAACTCTCTTGGTCAAACTACTCATCGACAACCCCTCTTTATAGTAAGGCTAATAGAGAATAAAAGACCTAACTAAATCACGAGTGTCCACATCTCCTTGACACTCGGACTCCGTAGTCCTTCACCTTTTGTTTCGTCGTTTTAGCCGTCGCTTCGAGTTCTTATCTCTGGGATTGTTTTCACTGTTGTAGTACTTCTACCTGTAATGCGACCTAACTTACCATTTGTCTCTGCAAAACACACGTTAGTCACATATAACATTACGTTGTCATTAATCACTAAAACTAACCAGGGGCCTAGATGCTTTCACAGGATTCATTAGAGAAGTACTACATCCCGAGTGGTTAGCAAATCCTGTTCTTGTACTCAAAAAGAATAAAGTGGATTGGTGCATGTGCGTCAACTATACGGATCTCAACAAACACTGTCCGAAGGATCCCTTCGGACTTTCTAGAATAGACCAGGTGGTAGACTCGATCGCCGGGTGTTCTGTGTTGTCCTTCTTGGATTGCTACTCCGGGTATCATCAGATCAGCCTAGCAAAAAGAGACAAGGAAAAAACAGCATTCATCACCCCGTTTGGAGCTTTCTGCTATACCTTCATGCCGTTTGGCCTCAAAAACGCTGGAGCGACTTACCAGAGAGCCATTCAGACATGCTTAGCCGACCACTAGGGCAAGCATGTAGAAGCTTATGTGGATGACGTGGTGATCAAGACAGAAAACTTAGAAAATTTCATTGAAGATTTGCAGCTGGTCTTCAACAGTATGCGGCGATATCGATGGAAGCTTAATCCAGAAAAATGTGTCTTTGGAGTACGAGCAGGAAAATTACTCGGATTCATTGTCAGCCACCGAGGAATTGAAGCTAACCCAGAAAAGATCGAGGCTATCATGAGGATGGAAGCACCGCGGTCACAAAAGAAAGTACAAAGACTTACTGGATGCATGGCAGCTTTAAGTAGGTTCATATCAAGGTTGGGAGAAAAAGGCCTACCGTTCTACAAGTTGGTCAAGAAGGTGGACAAGTTCCAGTGGACTTCAGAAGCCCAAGGAGCTCTTGATGCACTGAAGAAATTCCTGACAACGCCGCCAGTACTAAAGTCGCCGCACCAAGCCACGCCGAGTCAGCCAACCGAAGATCTAACGCTATATATCTCTTGCATGACTCACGTGGTGAGCACCGTGTTGGTAGTCGAGCGAGCAGAGGAAGGGCATGCATATCCAGTACAACATCCCATCTATTTCATCAGTGAATTTCTGGGACCCTTAAAGAAGAAATATCCTCAAGTTCAAAAACTATTGTATGCAGTACTTCTAAATGCACGCAAGCTCCGTCACTACTTTGACGACCACAAAGTCATAGTAGTCACTAGATATCCAATAGGGGATATTCTCCACAACAAAGAAGCCATCGGAAGAATAGCCAAGTGGGCCTGCGAGCTAGGAGCTCACAAAATCGAGTTTTGACCTTGCACTGCAATAAAGACTCAAGCACTAGTTGACTTCGTATCAGAGTGGACCGAGCAACAAGTGCCAGATAACCCGGAGATCACAGAAGTATGGCGAATGTATTTCGATGGCTCGTTGAAGCTACAGGGAGCAGGCGCAGGGATCCTCTTCATTGCACCTGGAGGTGAACAACTCAAATATGCTCTTCAATTATTATTCTCGGCATCCAATAATGCGGCAGAATATGAAGCTTTGATTCATGGACTGAACATTGCCATATCACAAGGCATTAAGAGACTGATGGTATATGGAGATTCACTGGTGGTCGTAAGTCAAATAAATAAAGAATGGGATTGCTCGAATGACTCTATGGGTACCAGCAAACCCTGAGGCGCTATTATGATAAGGCCATACGACATCGATCCTTCGCAGTGGGAGACTTGGTCCTTCGCTGAATTCTAACAGGGCAAGGACGGCACAAATTATCGCCACTATGGGAAGGGCCATTCATGGTAGCATAACTCACTCGGCCAGGATCATACCGTCTTACTCAAATGGATGGCACGAAAATAGGGAATTGATGGAATATAGAGCATCTCAAGAAGTTTTACCCCTAGCCAGATTTCAAAGGCTATCGGGGCAGCATTGTATTCTGTAATCGGAAATACATCATCAATAAAAATAATTCATTCTCAAAGGCACTCGAACTATTTATTATCAATCTGCATATTTACTCGACTCAGGGTGATCATTATACCCTACTAACGAAGCAATCAGCTTAAGTCGGCAGTGACTTAAGACGGTGCAACATGCTCACGCTTACTTAACTTAGGGTGACCACTATACCCTACTAACGGAGCAATCGACTTAAGTCGGCAGTGACTTAAGACGGTGCAACATGCTCACGCTTACTTAACTTAGGGTGACCACTATACCCTACCAACGGAGCAATCGACTTAAGTCGACAGTGACTTAAGACGGTGCAACATGCTCATGCTTACTTAACTCAGGGTGACCACTATACCCTACTAACGGAGCAATCGACTTAAGTCGGCAGTGACTTAAGACAGTGCAACATTCTCACGCTTACTTAACTTAGGGTGACCACTATACCCTACTAAAGGAGCAATCGACTTAAGTTAGTAGTGACTTGAGGTGATGTGGCATACTCACGTCTACTCGACCTAGTATAAACAAGCTTACGATCACTCATCTTAGGGCGATCTCTATGCCTCACAAAAATAGGAAGAAATTTCGAAACTAGCATACTGCATTTACTTCTACAATCGTAACAACTGTTGAATTCAAACAACAGAAAAACAAAAATAGCATTCAGTACCAGGAACACGTTCTAACATAGTATTCGGGCACATTGATCACATACACATATGATTCATGAATGTATTCAGTATTTCTACTTGACAATGTTTTTCTCAGGAGCAACCGATGAAGAAGGGCGACTTGAGGAGTCAGGAGCAGCTTTGACATCGGCAACTATATCATCAGGAACGGTCACGACCGGTCTTCTCATCAAGATTCGACCCGCGCGAACGGTTTTATCCATAGCCTTGTCGCGCTGAGCCTTTGGAATGGTGGAATTGTCTTCGGCAACCTTGGTAGCCAGTCGCGCAGATCCTTGATGACAGAGTCTTTGCTCGACACCAATTGCCTAAGACGAAGGACTTCATCCTAGGACACTTGTAGCTCGTGATGGTGGTGCTCCAAATCTGTCATGGTAAAACCATGGCTCCTCTCCAAGATAGTCAAAGAATTGTTGGCGTCACGATACAACCTGTCAAGATTATCACGAGAAGCCGCAAGTACACGTTTTTCCTCCTATAGACAGGAATCAACTCTCAAACACTCAGTAAGCAGTAAAAACACAGCAGAGAAAGTCAAGTAAGCTTACTTCATTAGCCACCCTTTCAGAGTCAAGCTGAGCACTGAGAGAGGAATTCAATGAATTGGCATCATCTAAGGAAGCGGAAACCCGGGCCAGGTCAATCTGACCTTGAGAATACTTCTCCTCGAGTTTAGAGTACCGCCGGGCCGTATCTAACAAAAAGCAGTTGAAAAAGGATACTCAGTTAAAAACAGACTAATCAAGTAGCCAAGGAAGAAACAAAGACACTAACCAGCATTTGTCATTTTCAAATCAGATATCTGCCTCTGAAGCAGCATTGGATTCCAATGCGTTAGAGACAGAGCTCCTTCTGGGACAGAGGCACATTGTGATCTCAATTGACCAGCCATCCCGTCGACCAAAGCCTGATATTGAAAACAAATGAGTACAAAGACAGTAATTTGCCTGGAATATAGCCAGAACAGGAAAAGCCAAATTACCTGAAGATTAGAGAAGAATAAAGGAAATCCCAAATCACGGGAAGCCAGGTGGTGGCTCGACGAAGGAATATCAACCAGGGCAATATGAAGAACATCACTAGGGATCAACTCAGCACCACCAGCAGGCATCAGAACTCTAGCATCCGGTGCGCCGACCTCTAAGGCGACTTCCTCATTTGAAGCATGCGCTGTTACCATGCCATTAGAATGTGGAGGAGAAGACCCAACGTGGACATCCATGGAGGTATGAGAAGGGAGCCCGCTTGGACACCCTCGGGGGCTGGGTTGCAGCCCGCACCACCCATCGGAGCCGGATCACCACCGGCAACACCCTTGGGGGCTGGGTTGTAGCTCGCGCTACCCACCCGAGCCGGATCATTACCGGCAACACCCTCGGGGGCTGGGCAACCGCTGGCACCATCCTTGAGGACTAGGTTCTCCGCAACAGCCATCTCTAAGGCTGAAGGACTTTCAGTCACCTCCATGGGAATTGAACAACCCTGACCAACCTCTTGGCTCCGGAGATCGCCTTCCAAGGTCGACGAGGCACGAAACACTACTCGGGATAACTCTAATCCCACATCTGGAATGTCAGAACAAATGTCCATCATATCACCATCAGTTGGCTCGGACAACATATCTTCAGGAACGACATCCTCGAGAGCCTGATCAAAGTTGGCTATGGATAATTCTTGCAGACCAACAAGAGTAGACAAAGCTGGAGAAGGAATATCGCTACTCCCCCCACTGACTCTGTAACGCCGACTGTTCTTCCGAGTCCCTCTTCTTCTTCCTCATCCTCGTCAACAATACGGACAATAAATGGCTCAGGGTCACACCCATTGGGATCAGCTCTGGCAGGGTCACACCCACTGGGATCAGCTCTGGCAGGGTCACACCCATTGGGATCAACATCAGCAAGGCCACACCCATTGGGATCAGCTCTGGCAGGGTCACACCCATTGGGATCAGCTCCAGTAAAGAGTTCCACCGGTACTTCTTCAGCAGCAGGAGCAGAAAGGCCAGCATCTTGGTCCAAACATGACACTCACCAAAGCCGTCTCTTTTTCTTTTTCTTCCCCTCGGCAGGTGCAGTTGGATGACTGGCCTGGCGGAGGCGTTTCGGGTGAGTACCATCAAGCTTTTTAGTGTTCACGGTTTTTTTAGGCTCTGGGATAGTCGTAACAGCCATTGTTTCAATAGGGACCGAGTCAGATGAATCCTCAGCCAACATGTCCAGCATAGCACTTATCTCTGCGTCACCTAGACTCATAGGCATCTCAAAGTGAACTTACTTGTCATCGTTGGGAAGATCATTAAGTGAAGCAACCAGAACCTCAACTTCTTCGAGAGAGGGTCGCACTCTAAGACCCAAACCACTGTCGCCAGCAGGAGGATTGGACAGAAAATCGAAAAAGGACTTGGAAGGTGGCAGATTCCAAGCAGAATATGCAATAGGAGCACCATTATTTGATACTTTGCCTCTAAGGATGATTTCCAGTCGGCTCACCAAATCCACAGCAGGAATCCTCTTGTTGGTAACCCGGGTTGAGTCGGTGACACCACTATACAAATAAGCCGGGTACGCTCTGTACTTCAGTGGCTGAATATTCTTAAAAACAAAGTCTGCAACCACAACTTTAGTAGTCAGACCTCTCTCCTTCAACAAACAAATCTCAGCAAGCAGAACCTTGGCTTCTTTTATCTCCAAGTCTGTGGGGGACTCAATCCAACTTGGAGCACGAACATCTGGTTGTTGAGAGCACCTAGAGGGGGGTGAATAGGTGATCCTGTAAAAATCAAATACTTGTAGCCACAAAAACTTGGTTAAGAGTTAGTGCAATAAGACCAAGTGGCTAAGGACCGATCTTTTGTGAAACACAATGGTCACAAAGAAAGACAACACAAAAGACACGATGATTTATCCCGTGGTTCGGCCAAGTATAATACTTGCCTACTCCACGTTGTGGCGTCCCAATGGACGAGGGTTGCACTCAACCTCTTTCAAGTGATCCAATGATCAACTTGAATACCACAGTGTTTTCCTTTCTTATACTTTCTCCCGTTTGCAAGGAATCTCCACAACTTGGAGCCTCTTGCCCTTACAATTGATGATCACAAAGAAGAACAGAAGTAAGGGAGGGGAGATCAACACACACAAGACTCAAAAGAAGAGCACAATCACGCATACAAGCCACAACTTGAGCTCACAACACAACTCGAGGAGTTCTCTACTCAAATGGAGCTCAAGTCACTATCTCAAAGAATCGAATGCGCGAGAATGGAGTCTTGGTGCTTAGGAATGATCAAGGAGTGCTTGGGTTACTCCTCCATGCGCCTAGGGGTCCCTTTTATAGCTCAAAGGCAGCTAGGAGCCGTTGGAGGCATTCTTGGAAGGCTAAAGTTGCTTTCTGTCGGGTGGCACACCGGACAGTCCGGTGCACCACCGGACAACCACTGTTCATGTCTGGTGCGCGATTTCCTTCCATTCTTGGCACAGCCGACTGTTGCAACTTTACGTTGGTTGGCGCACCGAACACTGTCCGGTGCCCCTTCCGACCGTTGGAGCGGGCCACGCGTCGCCCGCGGATTTGGCGGCCGACCATTGCGCTGGCGGTCGTTGGCTCAGCGGACAGTCCGGTGCACCACCGGACAGTCCGGTGAATTATAGCCGTACACCGCCGAAGTTTTCCCGAGAGCGGCCATTTCGCCGGAAGCCAGTCTGGCACACCGGGCAGTCTGGTGCACCCAAACCGAGCAGGAGTTGGCTGTACACAGCCAACACTTTTCCAATCCTTTTTCTTCTATTTCTGTCACTTAGATACAATACATTAGTACCCAAATCAATGTACTAAGTCTTAGAAACATACCTTCTTGTTGATTTGCACTTCATTCATCATTTGGCATATAATAACCCACTTAATATGTGTTGGACACTTAATCACCAAAATATACTAGAAATGGCCCAAGGGCACATTTCCCTTTCAATCTCCCCCTTTTTGGTGATTTATGCCAACACATCAAAAAGCAACGAATAGAAGTGCAACATCAATGTACTTGAGAACAAAAATTATTTTTGATTAAATTTGGCATATTTGGATCATTCTTTGCCACCACTTGGTTTGTTTTTGAAATCAAACTCATTTTCCTATCTCTAAGTTAAACAACTTGTTTAGGCATAAAGAGAGGTATTCCAAGAGAAAAATTGATCAAGAGCCAAAAACTCCCCCTTTTTCCCATAATCAAACATTCTCCCCATAAGAGACCAAATTTTGCAAAGAATAGTATTTTGACAAATCAAAAGTGCTAACTCTAATATTTTCAAATTTCTCAAGTGGTAGCTGATCCATTTGCTTTGGCCTTTAATTTCTCCTCCTTTGGCATTAAGCACCAAAACGGGATCATTCTTGGCCCTTTAACCCCATTGCCTCACCAAAATTGTCAATTAAGAGCAAAAAGGCAATAAGAGCTCAAGAATGAACTTGGAGATTTGTACACTAATACCAGAGTGTAGTGGAAGTCTTTGTATGGTCCAAGTTCACCTTTCCCTTTCAATTCACCTTTGAGACTACATCAAGTAAACTCAAGCACAAATGTTAGTCTCAAAGGGTCAAGTTGTAGCACTTCTCCCCCGAAATATGTGCATCATTCACATATGGACTTGAGAGGTCCGAGGATCCTTGCACAACTTGAGCACCATAAATAAACAATAAATCTCATAAATGCATAAAGTAACGTGATCAAGGCATAAAACACATGTATGCTATAGATCAATCTAAGTTACGCGAATCTAAGACATTTAGCTCACTACGCAGCCTGCAAAAGGTCTTCTCATCTAAAGGCTTGGTAAAGATATCAGCTAGCTGGTTCTCGGTGATAACATAAAACACTTCGATATCTTCCTTTTGCTGGTGGTCTCTCAAAAAGTGATGCCAGATGTCTATGTGCTTAGTGCGGCTGTGTTCAACAGGATTATCCGCCATGCGGATTGCACTCTCATTGTCACATAGGAGTAGGACTTTGCTCAGATTGTAGCCAAAGTCCCGGAGGGTTTGCCTCATCCAAAGTAGTTGCGCACAACACTGTCCTGCGGCAACGTACTCGGCCTCAGCGGTGGATAGGGCAACGGAAGTTTGTTTCTTTGAACTCCAAGACACAAGGGACCTTCCTAGGAATTGGCACGTCCCTGATGTACTCTTCCTATCAACCTTGCATCCAGCATAATCGGAGTCTGAATATCCAATCAAGTCAAAGGTAGACCCCTTTGGATACCAGATCCCGAAGCAAGGCGTAGCAACTAAATATCTAAGAATTCGCTTAACGGCCACAAGGTGACACTCCCTTGGGTCGGATTGAAATCTAGCACACATGCATACGCTTAGCATAATATCCGGTCTACTAGCACATAAATAAAGTAAAGACCCTATCATAGACCGGTATGCCTTTTGATCAACGGACTTACCTCCTTTGTTGAGGTCGACATGTCCGTCGGTGCCCATTGGTGTCTTCGCGGGCTTGGCGTCCTTCATCCCGAACCGCTTGATCAAGTCTTGCGTGTACTTCATTTGGGAGATGAATGTGTCGTCCTTGAGTTGCTTCACTTGGAACCCAAGGAAGTAGTTCAACTCGCCCATCATCGACATCTCTGTGTCATCACCCTGCTAAACTCCTCACAAGACTTTTGGTTAGTAGAACCAAATATTATGTCATCGACATAAATTTGGCACACAAATAGGTCACCATCACAAGTCTTAGTGAAAAGAGTTGGATCGGCTTTCCCAACCTTGAAAGCATTGGCAATTAGAAAATCTCTAAGGCATTCATACCATGCTCTTGGGGCTTGCTTAAGTCCATAGAGCGCCTTAGAGAGCTTACACACATGATCGGGGTACCGTTCATCCTCAAAGCTAGGGGGTTGCTCCACGTACACCTCCTCCTTGATTGGCCCGTTGAGGAAAGTGCTCTTCACATCCATTTGGAACAACCTGAAAGAGTGGTGAGCAGCATAGGCTAATAGAATGCGAATAGACTCTAGCCTAGCCACAGAAGCAAAAGTCTCCTCGAAATCCAAACCTGCGACTTGGGCATAACCTTTTGCCACAAGTCGAGCCTTGTTCCTTGTCACCACTCCGTGCTTGTCTTGCTTGTTGCGGAACACCCACTTGGTTCCCACAACATTTTGCTTGGGACGTGGCACCAGGCTCCAAACTTCATTCCTCTTGAAGTTGTTGAGCTCTTCCTGCATGGCCAACACCCAGTCCAGATCTTGCAAGGCCTCTTCTACCCTAAAAGGCTCAATAAAAGAGACAAACGAGTAATGCTCACAGAAGTTAGCTAATCTTGAGCGAGTAGTTACTCCCTTGCTTATATCACCCAGAATCTAATCGACGGGATGATTCCTTTGAATCATCGCTCAGATTTGAGTTGGAGGGGCCCGTGGTGCTTCTTCCTCCATAACTTGATCATCTTGTGCTCCCCCTTGATCACACGCCTCTTCTAGATGAACCTGTTCATCTTCTTGAGTTGGGGGGTTGACCATTGTTGAGGAAGAAGGTTGATCCTGCACTTGGTGTTCCTGTGGTCGCACATCTCCAATTGCCATGGTGCGAATTGCGTCCGTTGGAACATCATCTTCATCTACATCATCAAGATCAACTTGCTCTCTTGGAGAGCCATTAGTCTCATCAAATACAACGTCGCTAGAGACTTCAACCAAACTCGATGATTTGTTGAAGACTCTATACGCCTTTGTATTTGAGTCATAACCGAGTAAAAACCCTTCTACAGCTTTGGGAGCAAATTTGGAATTTCTACCTTTTTCACCAAAATGTAACATTTGCTCCCAAATACACGAAAGTACGAAACGTTTGGTTTGTTACCAGTCAGAAGTACATACGAGGTCTTCTTGAGGAGGCGATGAAGATAGAGCCGGTTTATGGCATGGCAAGCTGTGTTCACAGCTTCCGACCAAAACCGCTCGGGCATCTTGAATTCTCCAAGCATCGTCCTTGCCATGTCTATGAGCGTCATGTTCTTCCTCTCTACCACACTGTTTTGCTGTAGGTGTGCAGGGAGCGGAGAACTCGTGCTTGATTCCTTCCTCCTTAAGGTACTCCTCCACTTGAAGATTCTTGAACTCGGACCCGTTGTCGTTTCTTATCTTTTTCACCTTGAGATCAAACTCGTTTTGAGCTCTCCTTAGAAAGCGCTTTAGGGTCCCTTGGGTTTCTGATTTATCCTGCAAAAAGAATACCCAAGTGAAGCGGGAAAAATCATCAACAATAACAAGACCATACTTACTTCCCTCGATGCTGAGGTAGGCGACGGGTCCGAAGAGGTCCATATGTAGTAGCTCCAGTGGTCTTGATGTTGTCATTACATTTTTGTTGTGATGAATGCTTCCCACTTGTTTTCCTGCCTGACATGCTGCACAAGGTCTATCTTTTTCAAAGCATACATTTGTTAGTCCTAACACATGCTCTCCCTTTAGAAGTTTGCGAAGGTTCTTCATCCCAACATGTACTAGTCTTAGCGATTAAGCATGCATCTAGATCGGCCTCCTCTTTCGAAAAATCAACTAAGTAGAGTTTGCCATCTAGTACACCCTTAAACGCTAATGAACCATCACTCCTTCTAAAGACAGATACATCAACATTTGTAAACAAACAATTGTAGCCCATGTGGCACAATTGACTAACAGACAAGAGATTATAGCCTAGCGACTCTACTAAAAATACATTAGAGATAGAGTGCCCATTTGTGATGGCAATCTTGCCCAAGCCTTTGACCTTTCCTTGGTTCCCATCTCCAAAGATAATCGTGTGTGGGGGGTCCTTGTTCTTGACGTAGGAGATGAACATCTTCTTCTCCCCCGTTATGTGGTTTGTGCATCCGCTGTCGATAATCCAGCTTGAGCCCCCGGATGCATAAACCTGCAAGACAATTTAGGCTTGGGTTTTAGGTACCCAACTCTTGTTGGGTCCTACAAGGTTAGTCACAATATCTTTTGGGACCCAAATGCAAGTCTTGTCTCCCTTGCATTTGGCCCCCAACTTCCTAGCAACCACTTTCTTATTTTTACATGAAAGTACAAAATCAGTGTTGCAGGCATGAAAAACAGTAGCAGATTCATTATGCATTTTCCTAGGCATATGAATAACATTTCTCTTCCTAGACCTACTTCTACCATGCACAAAAGTAGAACTTGAAGCAATCATAGCATGTGAATCATAAGCATCATAACTCCTATTATAATGAGCATTCCTAGAAAATTTTCTATCATAAATGAACGCATGATTCCTTTGAATGCTACTAGCCATAGGGGCCTTCCCTTTCTCCTTGTTGGGAATGGGAGCCCTTTGGCTTCTTAAGTTCTTGGCTTCCTTGCGAAAGCCAAGCCCATCCTTAATTGAGGGGTGTCTACCAATAGTTTAGGCATCCCTAGCAAATTTTAATTTATCAAAGTCACTTTTGCAAGTCTTAAGTTGAGCATTAAGACTTGCTACTTCATCATTTAATTTAGAAATGGAAATTAAATGTTCATCACAAGCATCAACATTAAAATCCTTGCATCTATTGCAGATTACAACATGTTCCACACATGAACTAGATTTATTAGCTACTTCTAACTTAGCATTTAAATCATCATTCAAAATCTTTAAACTAGAAATTGATTCATGGCACACAGATAATTCAGAGGATAAAATTTCATTCTTTTTAGTTTCTAAAGCAAGAGATTTTTGTACACTAACAAATTTATCATGCTCTTCATACAAAATGTCTTCTTGCTTCTCTAAAAGTCTATCCTTTTCATTTAAAGCATCAATTAACTCATTAATTTTATCTACTTTTGATCTATCTAAACCCTTAAATAATTTAGTATAGTCTACTTCATCATCACTAGATTCATCATCGCTTGAAGTAGTATACTTAGGGGCTTCACGAACGCTTACCTTTTTCTCCTTTGCCATGAGGCAGGTGTGGCGTTCGTTGGGGAAGAGAGAGGACTTGTTGAAGGCTGAGGCAGCGAGTCCTTCGTCGTCGGAATCGGAAGACGAGCAGTCCGAGTCCCACTCCTTTTCGATGTGTGCCTCGCCCTTTGCCTTCCTATAGCTCTTTTTCTTCTCTTTCTTCCCGTCCTTTCCTTGTTCCTGGTCACTAGAGTTATCGGGACAATTTGCTATAAAATGGCCAGTCTCACCGCACTTGAAGCAGGAGCGCTTTCCCTTTGCTTTGTTCTTGTTAGGGTACTCCTTGCGTCCTTTCAATGCGGTCTTGAAGCGCTTTATGATTAGGGCCATCTCATCCTCGTTTAGCCCAGCCGCCTCAACTTGTGCCACCTTGCTAGGTAGTGCCTCCCTGCTACTTGTTGCTTTGAGAGCAACGGGTTGAGGCTCATAGATGGGTAGAGGGCCATTGAGAGCATCATCAACGTATCGCGCTTCCTTCACCATCATCCGCCCGCTCACAAATTTCCCAAGAATCTCCTTGGGAGTCATCTTTGTGTACCTGGGATTTTCACGGATGAGGTTCACAAGATGAGGATCAATAACAGTGAAGGACCT
Source organism: Zea mays (assembly GCF_902167145.1). Taxonomy (NCBI): domain Eukaryota; kingdom Viridiplantae; phylum Streptophyta; class Magnoliopsida; order Poales; family Poaceae; genus Zea; species Zea mays. The sequence continues at coordinate 27,985,511 of NC_050103.1, forward strand.
GAGCATAAGTCGGACGACGTCGTGGTCTGTCCATCTCGTGCTTCCATAGCTCCTGATCTTGTTGACCAGGGTCTTGAGCCTATTGTACGTTTGTGTTGGCTCTTCTCCCCTGATCATTGCGAACCTTCCCAGCTCGCCTTCCACCAACTCCATCTTGGTGATCATTGTGGCGTCGTTCCCCTCATGAGAAATCTTGAGGGTGTCCCAGATTTGCTTGGCCTTGTCCAAGCCACTCACCTTATTGTACTCGTCCCTGCACAAGGATGCTAGCAAAACAGTGGTAGCTTGTGCATTTTTATGGATTTGATCATTAATGAAAACGGGGTTGTCAGTACTATCAAAATGCATTCCGTTCTCAACTACCTCCCAAATACTAGGATGAAGAGAGAAAAGGTGACTACGCATTTTGTGACTCCAAAAAGCGTAGTCCTCTCCATCAAAGTGTGGAGGTTTACCAAGAGGAATAGAAAGCAAATGGGCATTGGAATTATACGGAATACGAGAATAATCAAATAAAAAGTTTGAGTTAACCGGTTTTTTTTCTCGTCGTAGTCATCGTCTCTTGGGGAAGAAGAGGATTCGTCGCTGTCGTAGTAGACTATCTTCTTGATGCGCCTCTTCTTCTTCCCGTCCTTCTTCTTATGACTTGAGCCAGAGTCAGTGGGCTTGTTGTCCCTTGGCTCATTGAGGAAGGACTCCTTCTCCTTGTCGTTGACCACCATCCCCTTTCCTTTAGGATCCATTCCCTTCGGGCGATTAGTCCCTTTCGTGAAGAGAACGACTCCGATACCAATTGATAGCACCTAGAGGGGGTGAATATGTGATCCTATAAAAATCAAATACTTGTAGCCACAAAAACTTGGTTAAGAGTTAGTGCAATAAGACCAAGTGGCTAAGGACCGATCTTTTGTGAAACACAATGGTCACAAAGAAAGACAACACAAAAGACACGGTGATTTATCCCGTGGTTCGGCCAAGTATAATACTTGCCTACTCCACGTTGTGGCGTCCCAATGGATGAGGGTTGCACTCAACCTCTTTCAAGTGATCCAGTGATCAACTTGAATACCACGGTGTTTTCCTTTCTTATACTTTCTCCTGTTTGCAAGGAATCTCCACAACTTGGAGCCTCTTGCCCTTACAATTGATGATCACAAAGAAGCACAGAAGTAAGGGAGGAGAGAGCAACATACACAAGACTCAAAACAAGAGCACAATCACGCACACAAGCCACAACTTGAGCTCACAACACAACTCGAGGAGTTCTCTACTCAAATGGAGCTCAAGTCACTATCTCAAATAATCGAATGTGCGAGAATGGAGTCTTGGTGCTTAGGAATGATCAAGGAGTGTTTGGGTTACTCCTTCATGCGCCTAGGGGTCCCTTTTATAGCCCCAAGGCAGCTAGGAGCCGTTGGAGGCATTCTTGGAAGGCTAAAGTTGCCTTCTGTCAGGTGGCGCACTGGACAGTCCGGTGCACCACCGGACAACACTGTTCATGTCCGGTGCACGATTTCCTTCCATTCCTGGCGCAGCCGACCGTTGCAACTTTGCGCTGGTTGGCACACCGGACAGTCCGGTGCCCCTTCAGATCGTTGGAGCGGGCCACGCGTCGCCCGCGGATTTGGCGGTCGACCGTTGCGCTGGCGGCCGTTGGCTCACCGGACAGTCCGGTGCACCACCGGACAGTCCGGTGAATTATAGCCGTACACCGCCGAAGTTTTCCCGAGAGCGGCCAGTTCGCCGGAAGCCAGTCTGGCACACCGGACACTGTCCGGTGCTCCACAGAACACTGTCCGGTGCACCACCGGATAGTCCGGTGCACCCAGACCGAGCAGCAGTTGGCTGTACACAGCCAACACTTTTCCAATCCTTTTTCTTCTGTTTCTATCACTTAGATACAATACATTAGTACCCAAATCAATGTACTAAGTCTTAGAAACATACCTTCTTGTTGATTTGCACTTCATTCATCATTTGGCATATAGTAACCCACTTAATATGTGTTGGACACTTAATCACCAAAATATACTAGAAATGGCCCAAGGGCACATTTCCCTTTCAGTTGTCTCCCCGATCGAGGGGGGAGGGACTTGCCATGGTTTTCCACAATGAACCACTCTAAACGCCATCCTTTAATGCTATCCTTGAGTGGGATGTCAAGGTATTCCGTTTTCCTCCCACGGCGCATCTCCAGACTCGCACCACCCACGAGCTGGTGCTGCCCCCCAGCCATCCCAGGACGACAATGATACAAGTACTTCCACAAACCGAAGTGAGGGAGAATTCTAAGGTAGGCTTCACACAGGTGAACAAAGACAGAAATTTGCAGAATAGAGTTGGGATTCAGGTGAGTCAGATTCAGATGGTAAAAGTCAAGAAGACCGCGAAAGAAGGGAGAAATGGGAAGAGCAAGGCCGCAGATAAGAAAAGGGATGTAAACAACGGACTCGTGGGTATCCTCTGTCGGGACAGTAACCCCACGACAAATCCGCCAAGAGCAAAGCTCCTTCGGAGGAAGAACTCCGACAGATACAAGATGGAGAAGATCCGACTCGGAAACAACAGACATATGATTACCTGCGAAAGGTAACTGGCTGTTGGGATCGATGGGAGGAATAATCGCAGCAACAGAACTCTGACTATTCCGCTTGGGCGCCATCACAATCTCGTTGGCAGACTGAGCGGAAGCGAAATCAAAGGAAAACAAAGGAGGTTCAGAGGCATGCGGCGATGTGATACAAATGGGGTTTTCCCGGGTCAGACACCATTTCTAAAAAAGTGCTTAGTCATCACTCGACCATTATTTCTAAAACGTCGACGTGGCCTAATACGACTCAGCTGTTACTTCTAAAACGCTGACGTCGCCATTCATCACTCGGTTGTTATCTCTAAAAACGTCGACGTGGCCTAATACGACTCGGCTGTTACTTCTAAAACGCTGACGCCGCTATTCATCACCCGACCGTTATTTCTAAAACGCCGACGTGGCTCAGCAGAACTTGGCTGTTACAATCTAAAACGCCGATGTTCGCCTAGAACCATTCGACTGTTACCTCTAAAGACGTCGACAGTAACTCAGCCGTCCTTTCTCTACGTAAACACAGGCGGAATTAAAATACGACACAACAATTACAAGTCGTTACTCGAGCATTATCTCTGAGAACAACGGCTGCATTGGGCACAAATACAAGCTGTCAATCGACTATAAAGGAATGATGGAAAGGCAAGAAATGCGCACAGAACAAGCTGAAGTTTCTTCATTATATAAAAAGGGGAAGTCCTTCCACAAACTTAAAAACCGACTCATTATGAGACGGTCTTCTTCCCACTTTTCGATACATTACATTACTACATTACATTACACTACGCTATACTACTAACTACTACTACATTATTCCACTAATACTACTTCTACTACTATTTATCTATACTAACATCTAAGCCAGTGGCGCTTAGCCACTGGCCTTGCTGCTGCCACGGCCGCCCTTGCCGTCGCTCTTGTTGTCGCCCTTGCCGCCGTCGTCGTCACCATCGCCTCCATCGTCGCCGTCGCCGTAGCCGTCGCCCTCACCGTCGTCATCACCGCCGCTCCCCTCCTCGGACGAGTCAGAGGAGTTCTCCTCGTCTGAGGAGACCTCCGACTCATTCGAGCCCTCGAGCCCGGAGCGCTCGACGACCCGGATGTATGTCCACACCTCGACGGCGATCCCCTGGGAATCGTCCGAGTCATCGGACGACGCCAGGGGATAGGCGTGGACTGGCGACCCCTCGGACTCGGAGGAGAACTCCTCCTCTAAGTACTCGGAATCGCCGAAGTCCTCCGAGGGAGGGGTTGGCTCGCGCTTCCGCTTGTCGCCAGAATGGTGCGATGAACTCCCGCCCTTCTTGCTCTTGCCCATGGTGGAGTAGAAGAGAAGAGAAAAGAGGAGAGTAAGCAACAAGCGGCAGAGAGATATGTGAAGACGCCAGTGAAGCAAGCGCTCTATTTATAGAAGAAGAAGACAACCGCTCATCTCCTACCATGGTCACTGAACAGTCGCAAATATTCAATAAACAATTCAAATCGTCTGGAAACAAGTCAGGCGGCTGACGTCGTTTCACGTAACACGACACCCATTGGGACTCAAGTCAACTGCTTGGACGATATGATTACACCCGTGGTCACGTCAAGTTACTACTCAGGGGCAGTTTGCTAAACGCTCAGCGCACCAAGCCGTCCCTTGCCTACACCCATTGGGGGGGACGTCCAGGAATTTTCAATAGATTTTCCCAAGCAGTCACATCCATATAGTATACACAATGGATGTATCAAGACAGAAGGAAGATATCGATGGAGATCGGAGGAAAGCCAAAAATAGCTGATGAAGTACAAGTCTAATCAACAGGAGCATTGAATCACGAAGCGAAATGAAGACTAGCCAAGGGCCATCTACCGGATGTCAAATCTATCGCAGATCAAATAAATTCCAAGCCTAACAAGACATGGGTAGACCGCATTGTTGATTTCTGTTGGGGACTTGTTCTCAAATGCTATGAATTAAGAACAAGGCAACACAAAGTATTAAATGTTAAAGTTCTTCGTCCTTCGAAGCATTATTTCCCTTAGGATATAACGATCTTCGGACGAAGGCCATGAAGGACGTACCTTCATCATCACAGTTATAAGATAAGATAATGAAAGCTGAAACATATGAAACAAGAAAGGTTATATGAAATAGACATATAATGTTATTCATATGTTATAATTGTATAAACTTGAATACTGAATATAATATTTAATTACATTTATACCTTCGGCTTGACAGAAGGCAAAAATCCAAGTGAAGCACACGAGCAATTACAGGATAGCGTGAACAGTACATGGGTACTGTTAATCTATTTATAGGCATAGGACACAGCCTGTGGGGAATTACATTCATGCCCTTTACAGAGGTCTACAATCATAATACAAATTATCATGGGCCGATTGGTCATTTCATCTTTAAGTCGGTGCCTTTGGAAATATACTCCGAAGCCTTCTGATTGATAGCTTCGGCTTTGTGTCAATCTTCCGAAGGTGTTTCTTCTTATGGGACCTTCGGCGACGAAGCAGACCCCCAATAATTTCAAAGGCAAAACCATATGCTGATCTCTAAAGCATAAGGCTGATGATATAATGCTGAATTCTAAGGCATCCGACGAAGATAAAAGGCTGATTTCTAAAAAAGCATGAGATGAAGACCTTTGAGTGGATTATTTTCAGTAATCCACTCAAAGCTCGGGGGCTACACCCATTGTGCACCCAATGAATCATCAACCCTAAAAGACAGAATGTTGATCTCCAAAGCATGAACTAATGATAAAATGCTGATTTCTAAAGCCTGAGATGAAGACAAGACAATGCTGATTTCTAAAGCCTGAGATGAAGACAAGACAATGCTGATTTCTAAAGCACGAGATGAAGATGAAAATGATTTCTAAAAAAAGCTTGAGATGAAGACCTTCGAGCGGATTATTTTCAGTAATCCACTCGAAGCTCGGGGGCTACACCCATTGGGTGCACCTTCGGTGCACCCAATAAACCCTGAACCCCAGAGAGCAGAATGTTGATCTCCAAGGCGTAAGCATGAGACAAAGCATTGATCTCTGAAGAATAAAGCGAATACCGATGAATAAAGATAGTAGAGGATAATAGAAGATCGGTTTCGCCTAGAGATGGCAATGGGTAAATACCCACCGAGTATTACTACCCTATACCCATACCCACGACACAAAAATAACCCCACCGGGTCACCCATATACACTTGTGGGTACGGATTTACCCCCATACTCATACCCATGTGGGTATGGGTCACCCATCGGGTCACCCGTACGGCTGTACCCACGAAAATAAAACATCTATCAAAATATTATACTATACAAATGTCAAGTATATCCAAATAAATACCATTACAAAATTTTCTAGCATCATTTAACCATCCATTCAACACACAAAAGATAATTGGATAAAATAGTAACACTAGGATAGTACTACATATCACATTAACATTACATGTTCCATTACATGGTCATTAAATTGTCGTTAAGCCTTCTATGATATTATGGTCTAAAAGGTTGTTAAATAATAAAAAAGATGGATGACTAAAGTCCAAGTCCATGCTTGGGCTAAGTTTATATTGGGTATTTTATACCCACGGGTTAACGAGTATGGGTGAAGGCGAAACGTTCTAATACCCGTTTACCCATTGGGTGAAGATTTTTACCCAATAACAGACCCACAGGTAGAATATTTAGCCCACATACATACCCTAATGGAGTAAATACCCATCGGGTATCGGGTCGCGGGTACCCATTGCCATCTCTAGTTTCGCCAAGTTACTCAGAGTTCAGAAGCAACAACTCGATAGGCCCATTTTTCAAGGTATTGTTTATCAAATTCAAAAACAGCAAGCTAGACCTAGAATCTTTGGGCCGATTATTGCAAAATCATCTCAAAGATTGGGGGCTTGTGGGGGACAGATATCCCCTGGGTCCACTAGAAGGTTAAGAAGACCCCGCGAAAGGCTCTAGGCCCGATGTTTCGCAAGGCCATCCCTTCGTAGGCCTGAGGAGGAGCGCTTGGCGAATTGGATCAACACAAGATCGGATCAACTCGAGCCTAGACGACCCAACAGATTTGAGCAACATCCACAGCAGTAACCCGACTTTCCCGCGCTGCATCCTCAGGCGTCGGAACTGAATGGCAATAAGTCGGCAGAGTTATAGGAAGATAGGCTCAGTCGGTTCACTATTACTTAGGCATACGTTGTTATCATATTCGCATGTAACGCCCCACGGTCGAGTATATAAGGCCTAGGGGGCATCCCCTCAAAAACATCTCACTACTTAGCCATCTACTCAGCTCTCTAGCATCTCATATACTAGAGAACCCCCTTGTAACCCACCACATAAAAGATCCACATCAGGACGTAGGGTGTTATGTATCTTAAAGCGGTCCGAACCTGTATAAGATTGTCTACTGTCTCTCATGCATCTGGCACGAACCATCAAGCTACAGTCGGTAACACCGTCCTACTCCAAAAAAGCACCTCAAGGGGAATCCCTGGGTGCGCGGTCGGACCCAAAACACCGACACACACCGGTTGCACATATGTGTCTGTCATGACAGTGCTCATTCTAGCATCAACCACATCCATGATCGTGTTGTAGCGGGCGCTGTCATTCTCAAACTTACTTTGATATGTGTGTTTGGTGTTTGTGTATTGCATGAGCACCTCACCAAGTGTTGGACTTTTCTCCTAATCAGCAAATCTTAGGAACGTATACAAAGGTTCAACTTCATCTAAAACATATTGCATGTTCTCCCACCATTCAACATTGGTGATGTTGTTGAAAGCATATCTTCCCATTTCAGTTAACAAGTAACGTGAGTGCCTGAATTCTGGTGACATAAACCATACCATTAACTTATCCTTCCTTCTCATGAAACTTTCCAAGAACATGTAGTTAGTGCCAAATCTGGTAGCATTCCATTTCACTAACTCACCTTCGATGGCTTTCTTCATCATACTGTGTAAACTTGATGAGTTGTACATCCAACTACATATCCTTTGGGTGCTTTGAATCATCGCTTCATGATGTGCCCACTTCCCAATGTCCTTTAGCATCGGATTAATGGTATGTGCTAAACATGGCTGCCATACCATATGCTTGTACTCTATGGCTTCTCTACTCAGCATCTTACAAGCCTTCTTAAAGTTGGAACAATTATCTGTTACAATTTGGACAACATTCTCTGGTTCAATAATCTTCAAGACATTTTTTATCTCCTGCTACATCAACATGTGTATGAGTGGCCAGTAAAAAGGGTAAAGTAACTACGAGTATGTACAACATACGTACTTGCATCATCTGTCTTTAAAAAATACATCATCCCATTGCAATACACCAAAAAGTTAATGATGCTGTTTTGTGTAGGACCAGTCCATAAATCACACATTAGAGTCGCACCAAACTCTTCCACTCAATCTTCCATTTGTCAATCTCCTTCTGAAACTCCTTCATCAAGATACTTGCCATCAATCTCTCAACCAGTTGGTAATTTGACCCCCACCCCTGCATTTAAGGCAACAAGATTATGTCAAAAACATAGATCAAATACAACAAAATATATTGTGTTATTTGTTACCTTGTTTTTGGGACTCCATAATTGCGGCCCTAAAATATGGGTTATCAACCTTTCGACCCGGGATGCCAATAGCATGACAAGCCTTTGCCTAAGCCCTACCAAGAATCTTTTTCGAGCTCCTTCCCTTACTTGTCCAGGGACCAGTATCTATCCTCTGTTGCCTTGGTCGAGAGGCTTGAGCAAGATTGTAGTCTCTAACACGCTCAGGTACTTGTTCCCTACTCCTTCCCATCATCCTATCAAGTGGCCCTCGAGATATCCTCTGGCTGGAGGATCCACCACCCCTGTCATACCTTGCACCAGCCCTCTGACTAAATTCGTGCTCTACACGTGACTGATGCATAGCCGCTTTAAGTTCATCCTCATACTCATCGTCCCCAAAATGGGTTCGTGCTGCCTCATCTGCCCTCAGCTGCTGCCTGAACCTAGAACTCTTCTTTTCCTTTGTCTTATCTATGTTAAGTTGAAAGTATGCCTTTATGTCTGAAGGAACAGATGGACATTTCTTGACATTCTTCCTTCTATGCGCGAGATGCTCCTTCAATCAGGTACCACCCCATCCGCTCTTTGTTTCTCTACAATACTTGCATTAGAAACCTGCGCCAACCTTCTCTCCGTGCAACCAGACTTTATCTCTTTCTCTATCTCTATCTCCATCCGACATGTCTCCTACATATGTGGCAAAAATATCATATAACTTGAAACAATAACTAAACCATAACTAATACATAAACCATAAGCCATCACACCTATAATAACAATACCAAATCATATTTACAGTAGTAGTAAATAATATTATGAGTTACATATACAACTAACATGAACGGAATCTAACAATAACTATGTATTAAGTTATTAACACAAACATGAACGAAATCTGAAAAACCTAATCATTAAAAATCCAAATCTATGCACTAAATATCTAAAATAGAGCTAAATCTTGGTACTATAACCGATTTACCGGTGGTAAAACATGATTTACCTCTCTTCGTGGGCGATTTACCGCCGGTTTTGTGATGGAAACCGCCGGCGAGGGGATCTGCGACGACGGAGGTAAACCGCTCCTGGCCGGTGGTTTACCGCGCGTAGTCGCCGGTAAAAGGCACGGCAGCGGTGGTTTTTGCGTGTGCGGCGGCGACAGGTCTGTGGGCTCTCAGGTAAGTGAACGGGGAAAGTGAGGGAAGCTAGGGAGGAGAGGGATATTTAGATTTTTTTTATTAACGGGTTAACGGGTTCATAACGTGTCCATACATTTTTCTAATTTTTTTTGTTGGCTAAACTAATTAAAATTTAAATATCTTATATACCAAATTACTCAGTAAAATATATAGTTTTTTATCATATATATATTTTTAATTTTTTTTATAAAATGTTTCTGTTTTTAAATTTGGACTGAATTAAAAAAACCCGTTGGTAAACCGTTACCGTCCACCCTCGGTTTCGGTAAACCGAGGGGTTTACCGCCGGTTTTCAGCGGTTTTGTAATCCTTGGGTGGGATTCGACTTTTTTCTTAATTCTTTTTTGTCTCAGCTTACTTATTATATCTATATATCATCTTATCTATTTCAAATTTTATTCGGCAAAACAATAAGACTTCTACTAGAGACAACTTAAGGATCAGCAGTTCACTCATACGACATCTAAAACAGTAAAGAATATAAGAGTGCTCTTGTTTCATCTGGATAAGTGGCTGTGCTACGTAGAGTAGTAGCAGCCGTAGCATAGCATAGCAGTAGTTGTCCCGCTTGCACGTACACCGCGCTAGCTGTGCTCTACTACTATAGGTGCATATTTAGGTCGGGTCAGATGGTTCGGTCCCAAGCACGAAAAAAGCACGATACAGGTACGACACGATCCGAAATATTTTAGTGCTGGACCGGGTTTAGACTGAGGTCGCGACCCATGGGCGGGCACGAGCACGACCTGTTTAAGGTAGGTACGAAATGGCACATATAAAGGTACGAAAAGGCCCATATATTTATTAAAACCATACTTCATTCCACACTTTTGTAGCTAGAGAAAATAATAGTTAGATGTTTTTGGTAGCTTTGAATTAGAGTATGTGATGTAATTTTACTTTTGTTATGAATATTAGATAATGAACTGAACTTACGAACTTTGTATAAATCTGATTATACTTTTTTCCCTTCTAACAAAATGATTTGTAAACGAGATAGTCATTGCATAGCTCTGGTAACTTAATACAAATACTAAGTATGCTTTTGGTCAAATTTATTTGTCTTATCTTTTAATTGTTTTATTAAATTTGTTTTGAATTTAGGGCTCTGATTTGATTCCGGGCAAAAAGCTGAATATCGAACCCTAATGTGAATTTCGGGCTTTTATAATTTCGGGCCTCCCGAAATGAGCCCGACATGTTTAAGCAATTACGTGTCGGACCGTGGGCCGAGGGCTAGGCCCATGTGCCGGCCCGAAATTCAAACGGGCCGGGCCGACCCGAAATTCAAAAAATACGGGTATTTTCGGGCTTGGATCGTGCCAGGCGGCCTGAATGTACACCTATATCTACTACTAGCAGCTCAGGCTCGCTTATAGGTGTACATTTGTGCTGTGTCTAATAGGCCGGACCAAAGGAAACAATTTCTGTCACGGCGCAGAACTGGTACGACCCAACCTAATTGTGGGTCTAGGCCGGCACGGCCCAATATGTGGGCGTGTTTGGGCCTCAAGTCAAGCCCACGGGTCGGCCTAGCATGACCCATTTAACTAAGACCCATCGAGGTCCACTAAATATAGACTCAGTATTTAACTAAGGCCCGTCAAAACCCACATGACTAGCACAGCTTGGAGAATCTAGAGCTTCAACAGGCCTTCGAGAACCAATATCTAGATGTGGATAGTGAATAGTGATGATGATCATTGTATATGTATTCTGTATGGCTGTATAGTACCTAATTAAACACTGAAAAGAGAACTGAATATTATTTCTGAGCTAGTTGTTGTCGGGGACCATAATTAGGGGTACCCTCAAGGCTCCTAATTCTCAGCTGGTAACCCCCATCAGCACAAAGCTGCAAAGGCCTGATGGGTGCGATCAAGTCAGGGATCGGTCCGTTCGAGGGACTCGATCACGCCACGCCCAAGCCTAGCCTCGGGCAAGGGCAGCCGACCCCGGAGGATCTCCGTCTCGCCCGAGGCCCCCCTCCAGCGACGAACATATTTCCGGCTTGCCCGAGGCCCTGTCTTCGCCAAGAAGCAACCCTGACCAAATCGCCGCACCAACCGACCAAATCGCAGGAGCATTTAATGCAAAGGTGGCCTGACATCTTTATCCTGACGCGCGCCCTTCAGTCGACAGAGCCGAAGTGACTGCAGTCACTTCGCCGCTCCACTGACCGACCTGACAGAAGGACAGCGCCGCCTGCGCCGCACCGACTGCAGTGCCACTTGACAGAGTAAAGGCTGACAGGCAGTCAGGCCCGACCTCAGGCACCATAGGAAGCTCCGCTCCGCCCGACCCAGGGCTCGGACTCGGGCTAAGCCCCGGAAGACGGCGAACACCGCTCCGCCCGACCCAGGGCTCGGACTCGGGCTAAGCCCCAGAAGACGGCGAACACCGCTCCGCCCGACCCAGGGCTCGGACTCGGGCTAAGCCCCTAAAGACGGCGAACTCTGCTCCGCCCGACCCAGGGCTCGGACTCGGGCTAAGCCCCTGAAGACGGCAAACTCCGCTCCGCCCGACCCAGGGCTCGGACTTGGGCTCAGCCCCGGAAGACGACGAACTCCGCTTCGCCCGACCCCAGGGCTCGGACTCAGCCCTGGCCTCAGTCGACGGTCTCCGCCTCGCCCGACCCAGGGGCTCAGACTCGACCACGGCCACGAAAGACAGACTCGACCTCGACCTCGGAGGAGCCTCCACATCGCCCAACCTAGGGCGCAGACCAGCCACGTCAACGGGAGGCGCCATCATTACCCTACCCCAAGCTGACTCAGGCTACGGGAAACAAGACCGGCATCCCATCTGGCTCGCTCCGCCAGATAGGCAATGATGGCTCCTCGCATGCTCCCTGACGACGGTGGCTCTCAGCCCCCTTACGGAAGCAAGAGGATGTCAGCAAGGACTCGACAGCTCCGACAGCTGTCCCTCCGCCAGGCTCCAGCGCTCCTCCGACGGCCACGACATCACACGAACCGGGCGCCAAAACCTCTCCGGCCGCCACGATGGCGTGTACTTAGGGCGCTAGCTCTCCTCCGCTAGACACGTAGCACTCGGCTACACCCCCCATTGTACATCTGGATCCTCTCCTAACGCCTATAAAAGGAAGGACCAGGGCCCTCTTAGAGAGGGTTGGCCGCGCGGGGACGAGGACGAGACAGGCGCTCGCGTGAGGCCGCTCGCTCTGTCACCCGCGTGGACGCTTGTAACCCCCTACTGCAAGCGCACCCGACCTGGGCGCGGGACGAACACGAAGGCCGCGGGATTTCCACCTCTCTCACGCCGGTCTCCGGCCACCTTTCTCCCCCCTTTCGCGCTCGGCCTCGCGCCGACCCATCTGGGCTGGGGCACGCGGCGACATTCACTCGTCGGCCCAGGGACCCCCCGGTCTCGAAACGCCGACAGTTGGCGCGCCAGGTAGGGGCCTGCTGCGTGTTGACGAACAGCTTCCCGTCAAGCTCCGGATGGGCAGTCTCCAGCAACCTCTCCAGCCCGGGACGGTGCTCCGTTTCGGGAGTCTTGAGTTCATGTACCTCGACGGCAGCTACGACATGATACTCCTTCTCCCGCCGTGCGACAGCGACAATGGCGGCCGACAGCCCGCCCGCCGGCGGCGGAATCGACGACGTCTTCCCCGCGTGGTGGAAGAACAACATTCGAGCTCACCCCGTCCTCTCCCCCGCCGACGGAGGAGGAGGCGGGGCAACCAAGGCCAAGCAGGAGGCAGCGCCTTGTCGGCTGTCGAGCGAGTCAACGGCGCCAGCGCCCCAATGGAGGGCGCGTCGGGCATCGACCTCGCGTTTGAGACGAAGACGAGCGCCGTCTCCCCGCAACACGCCGATTCCGAGCAAACGGACGACGCCAGCACGCTCGCGAAAGGCTTGCTGGACGTCACCCTCGTACCTGAGACGACGGTGCAGTCAGTCCCCGACGTGACTTCATCACCGCCCGTCGACCAAGAGGTACCGTCTGATTCCCATCTCACGCCTTTTGGATTCAGCCTCGACCCGCCAAGCAGCTTCGCTTTGGCAGACACTCTCGTAGAGGCGAGTCCAAACCCTCTGGGGTTTCGTGTGCGGTCACCCTGGGACCGGCTGACGGACGTCTCGACCTATGGGCCCTCGAGGTCCGAGGAAGATGACGAGCCCGACTCCTGTTGGGATTTCTCTGGACTTGGCGACCCAGTGCCATGCGGGACTTCATGACCGCATGCGACTACTGCCTTTCCGACTGTTCCGACGGTAGCCGCAGCCTCGGCGACGAGGACTGCGGCCCAAGCCGCGAATGTTTCCACGTCGATCTAGGGGGTCCCTCTGAAGGCAACCATCTCGGTATGCCGGAGGATGGTGATCTCCCTAGGCCAGTGCCTCGCGCTGACATCCTACGGGAGCTAGCTGTGGTCCCCGTTCAGGCGGGGGCCATGACCCATAGCTCGAGCAAATCCGCGGGGTGCAGGCCAGGCTCGACGAGGGAGCAGGAGCGCTTGAGCCGATCCGCCGGGACGTCGGGCAGGAATGGGCGGGCCAACCTCCGGCCGGAGAAATGCGTCATCTACCCCAGGGCTTCCAGCACCGCATCGCCGACGATGCCAGGATGAGGCCGCCACCCGCTTCCAGTGGGGTCGGCCAGAACCTGGCTGCAGCAGCAATGCTTCTCCGCGCGATGCCGGAGCCATCAACCACCGAGGGACGGCGAATCCAGGGAGAGCTCAAGAATCTCCTGGAGGACGCCGCGGTCCGACGGGCCGAGAGCTCCGCCTCCCGAAGGCAGGGGTACCCCTCGGAACATCATGTCGCGACTTCCCGATTCATGCAGGAAGCCTCGGTCCACACCGGGCGCACGCGCAACACAGCGCCTGCGGCCCTGAGTCGCCTCGGCAACGAGCACCATCACCACGACCGTCGGGCCCACCTCGACGAGAGGGTGCGCCGAGGCTACCACCCCAGGCGTGGGGGACGCTACGACAGCGGGGAGGATCGGAGTCCCTCGCCCGAACCACCCGGTCCGCAGGCTTTCAGCCGGGCCATACGACGGGCACCGTTCCCGACCCGGTTCCGACCCCCGACTACCATCACAAAGTACTCGGGGGAGACGAGACCGAAGCTGTGGCTCGCGGACTACCGGCTGGCCTGCCAACTGGGTGGAACGGACGATGACAACCTCATCATCCGCAACCTCCCCCTGTTCCTCTCCGACACCGCTCACGCCTGGTTGGAGCACCTGCCTCCGGGGCAGATCTCCAACTGGGACGACCTGGTCCAAGCCTTCGCCGGCAATTTCCAGGGCACGTACGTGCGCCCTGGGAATTCCTGGGACCTCGGAAGCTGCCGACAGCAGCCGGGAGAGTCTCTCCGGGACTACATCCGGCGATTCTCGAAGCAGCGCACCGAGCTGCCCAACATCACCGACTCGGATGTCATCGGTGCGTTCCTCGCCGGCACCACCTGCCGCGACCTGGTGAGCAAGCTGGGTCACAAGACCCCCACCAGGGCAAGCGAGCTGATGGACATCACCACCAAGTTCGCCTCTGGCCAAGAGGCGGTCGAGGCTATCTTCCAGAAGGACAAGCAGCCCCAGGGCCACCCACCGGAAGATGCCCCCGAGGCGTCAACTCAGCGCGGCGCCAAGAAGAAGGGCAAGAAGAAGTCGCAAGCGAAACGCGACGCCGCCGACGCGGACCTTGTCGCCGCCTCCGAGTACAAGAACCCTCGGAAACCCCCCGGAGGTGCCAACCTCTTCGACAAGATGCTCAAGGAGCCGTGCCCCTATCACCAGGGGCCCGTCAAGCACACCCTTGAGGAGTGCGCCATGCTTCGGCGCCACTTCCACAGGGTCGGGCCACCCACGGAGGGTGGCAAGGCTCGCGACGACGACAAGAAGGAAGATCACCAGGCAGGAGAGTTCCCCGAGGTCCGCGACTGCTTCATGATCTACGGTGGGCAAGTGGTGAACGCCTCGGCTCGGCACCGCAAGCAAGAGCGTTGGGAGGTCTGTTCGGTGAAGGTGGCGGCGCCAGTCTACCTAGACTGGTCCGACAAGCCCATCACCTTCGACCAAGCCGACCACCCCGACCACGTGCCGAGCCCAGGAAAATACCCGCTCGTTGTCGACCCCGTCGTCGGTGACGTCAGGCTCACCAAGGTCCTCATGGACGGAGGCAGCAGCCTCAACATCATCTATGCCGAGACCCTTGGGCTCCTGCGTGTCGATCTGTCCTCGGTCCGGGCAGGCGCTGCGCCTTTCCATGGGATCATCCCCGGGAAGCGCGTCCAGCCCCTCGGACAACTCGACCTTCCTGTCTGCTTCGGAACACCCTCCAACTTCTGAAGGGAGACCCTGACGTTCGAGGTGGTCGGGTTTCGAGGAACCTACCACGCGGTACTGGGAAGGCCATGCTACGCGAAGTTCATGGCCGTCCCCAACTACACCTACCTCAAGCTCAAGATGTCGGGCCCCAACGGGGTCATCACCGTCGGCCCCACGTACAAACACGCGTTCGAATGCGACGTGGAGTGCGTGGAGTACGCCGAGGCCCTCGCCGAGTCCGAGGCCCTCATCGCCGACCTGGAGAGCCTCTCTAAGGAGGTGCCAGACGTGAAGCGTCATGCCAGCAACTTCGAGCCAGTGGAGACGGTTAAGTATGTCCCCCTTGACCCCAGCAGCGACGCCTCCAAGCAAGTCCGGATCGGCTCCGAGCTCGATCCCAAATAGGAAGCAGTGCTCGTCGACTTTCTCCGCGCGAACGCCGATGTCTTCGCGTGGAGTCCCTCGGACATGCTCGGCATACCGAGGGATGTTGCCGAGCACTCGCTGGATATCCGAGCCAGAGCCCGACCCGTCAAGCAGCCTCTGCGCCGATTCGACGAAGAAAAGCGCAGAGCCATAGGCGAGGAGATCCACAAGCTAATGGCGGCAGGGTTCATCAAAGAGGTATTCCATCCCGAATGGCTCGCCAACCCTGTGCTTGTGAGAAAGAAAGGAGGGAAATGGCGGATGTGTGTAGACTACACTGGTCTAAACAAAGCATGTCCAAAGGTTCCCTACCCTCTGCCTCGTATCGATCAAATCGTGAATTCCACTGTTGGGTGCGAAACCCTGTCTTTCCTCGATGCCTACTCCGGGTATCACCAAATCAGGATGAAAGAGTCCGACCAGCTCGCGACTTCTTTCATCACACCCTTCGGCATGTACTTCTATGTCACCATGCCGTTCGGCTTGAGGAATGCGGGTGCGACGTACCAGCGGTGCATGAACCATGTGTTCGGCGAACATATTGGTCGAACGGTCGAGGCCTACGTCGATGACATCGTAGTCAAGACGAGGAAAGCCTCCGACCTCCTTTCCGACCTTGAAGTGACATTCCGATGTTTCAAGGCGAAAGGCGTGAAGCTCAATCCCGAAAAGTGTGTCTTCGGGGTACCCCGAGGCATGCTCTTGGGGTTCATCGTCTCCGAGCGGGGCATCGAAGCTAACCCGGAGAAGATCGCAGCCATCACCAACATGGGGCCCATCAAGGACTTGAAGGGCGTACAGAGGGTCATGGGATGTCTCGCGGCTCTGAGCCGCTTCATCTCATGCCTCGGTGAAAGAGGTCTACCTCTGTACCGCCTCTTAAGGAAGGCCGAGTGCTTCACTTGGACCCCCGAGGCCGAGGAAGCCCTCAGGAACCTGAAGGCGCTCCTCACGAATGCGCCTATCTTGGTGCCCCCAGCTGCCGGAGAAGCCCTCTTGATCTACGTCGCCGCGACCACTCAGGTGGTTAGCACCGCGATTGTGGTCGAGAGGCAAGAAGAGGGGCATGCATTGCCCGTTCAGAGGCCAGTCTACTTCATCAGCAAGGTGCTGTCCAAAACCAAGATCCGCTACCCACAAGTTCAGAAGCTGCTGTACGCGGTGATCCTGACGCGGCGGAAGCTGCGACGCTACTTCGAGTCTCATCCGGTAACTGTGGTGTCATCCTTCCCCCTAGGGGAGATCATCCAGTGCCGAGAGGCCTCGGGTAGGATTACAAAGTGGGCGGTGGAAATTATGGGCGAAGCAATCTCGTTCGCCCCTCGGAAGGCCATCAAGTCCCAGGTCTTGGCGGACTTCGTGGCTGAATGGGTCGACACCCAGCTCCCAACAGCTCCGATCCAGCCGGAGCTCTGGACCATGTTCTTCGACGGGTCGCTGATGAAGACGGGAGCCGGCGCAGGTCTACTCTTCATCTCGCCCCTCGGGAAGCACCTATGCTACGTGCTACGCCTCCATTTCCCGGCGTCCAACAATGTGGCTGAGTACGAGGCTCTGGTCAACGGGTTGCGGATCGCCATCGAGCTAGGGGTCCGACGCCTCGACGCTCGCGGTGACTCACAGCTCGTCATCGACCAAGTCATGAAGAACTCCCACTGCCACGACCCGAAGATGGAGGCCTACTGCGATGAGGTTCGGCGCCTGGAAGACAAGTTCTACGGGCTCGAGCTCAACCACATCGCCGGGCGCTACAACGAGACTGCGGACGAGCTGGTTAAAATAGCCTCGGGGCGAACAATGGTTCCCCCGGACGTCTTCTCCCGAGACCTGCATCAACCCTCCGTCAAGATCGACGACACGCCCGAGCCCGAGGCACCCTCGGCCCAGCCGGAGGTACCCTCGGCTCAGCCCGAGGCATCTTCGGCACGGCCCGAGGCACCCTCAGCCCGGCCCGAGCCACCCTCGGTTCAGCCCTCGGCACCCTCGGCACCCGAGGGTGAGGCACTGCGTGTCGAGGAGGAGCGAAGCGGGGTCACACCTAATCAAAACTGACAGACCCCGTACCTGCAATATCTCCACCGAGGAGAGCTACCCCTCGACCGAGCCGAGGCTCGGCGGTTGGCGCGACGCGTCAAGTCGTTCGTCTTGCTGGGAGATGGGAAGGAGTCTACCACCGCAGCCCCTCGGGCATCCTCCAGCGATGCATTTCCATCACCGAAGGTCAGGAACTCCTACGAGAGATACACTCGGGGGCTTGCGGCCATCACGCGGCACCTCGAGCCCTTGTCGGAAACGCCTTCCGGCAAGGTTTCTACTGGCCGACGGCGGTGGCCGACGCCACTAGAATTGTCCACACCTGCGAAGGGTGTCAATTCTACGCAAGGCAGACCCACCTGCCTGCCCAGGCTCTACAAACGATACCCATCACCTGGCCTTTTGCTGTGTGGGGTCTGGACCTCGTCGGCCCCTTGCAGAAGGCACCCGGGGGCTACACGCACCTGTTAGTCACCATCGACAAATTATCTAAGTGGATCGAGGTCCGACCCCTAAACAGCATCAGGTCCGAGCAGGCGGTGGCGTTCTTCACCAACATCATCCATTGTTTTGGGGTCCCGAACTCCATCATCACCGACAACGGCACCCAGTTCACCGGCAGGAAGTTCCTGGACTTCTGCGAGGATCACCACATCCGGGTGGACTGGGCCACCGTGGCTCACCCCATGTTGAATGGGCAAGTAGAGCGTGCCAACGGCATGATTCTACAAGGACTCAAGCCTCGGATCTACAACGACCTCAACAAGTTCGGCAAGCGATGGATGAAGGAACTCCCCTCGGTGGTCTGGAGCCTGAGGACAACGCCGAGCCGAGCCACGGGCTTCACGCCGTTCTTTCTAGTCTATGGGGCCGAGGCCATCTTGCCCACAGACTTAGAATACGGTTCCCCGAGGACGAGGGCCTATGCTGACCAAAGCAACCAAGTTAATCGAGAAGACTCGCTGGACCAGCTGGAAGAGGCTCGGGACAAGGCCTTACTACACTCGGCACGGTACCAGCAGTCCCTGCGACGCTACCACGCCCGAGGGGTCCGGTCCCGAGACCTCCAGGTGGGTGACCTGGTGCTTCGGCTGCGACAAGACGCCCGAGGGCGGCACAAGCTCACGCCCCCCTGGGAGGGGCCGTTTGTCATCGCCAAAGTTCTGAAGCCCGGAACGTACAAGCTGGCCAACAGTCAAGGCGAGGTCTACAGCAACGCTTGGAACATCCAACAGCTACGTCGCTTCTACCCTTAAGATGTTTTCAAGTTGTTCATATACCTCGCTCCCACGCAAAGTTTAGTCATCAAGGAAGGGTCAGCCTTGCCTCGGCAAAGCCTGACCCTCCCTCGGGGGCTAAAAGGGGGGAACCCCCTCTGCGTTGAAATTTTCCTCGAAAAAAGATTTTTTCTGCCAGAATGTCTTTCGTGCTTTTCGACTACTTCGAAAGTGGATCCTGAAAACGACGGAGTACACGTAAGCAGCCAAGGCTGACCGAGCCGAGGGACTCCTACGCCTCCGGGATACGGATACCTCACTCATCACCTTCTGTGATAAGTAACTCATGTTCGGATAAGTGATTCCGCGGAGCGAACAAGTCTTCACGTTCGAAAGCTCCTCTGCCGAAGCGGTTCTTCGGGCCTTCTCGACTGCGTCGGTGACAGAACCCCATGGACGGGCAAGAGCGCGCGTAAGCGGCAAGGCTGACCGAGCCGAGGGACTCCTACGCCTCCGGGATACGGATACCTCACTCATCACCTTCCGTGAGAAGCAACTCTCGCTCGCACAAACAATTCTGTTACCGACAAAAAAGTCTAGATACTCGAAACAAGAGGAAAAGAGACGCAACTTTACAACATGGCGAGGGTGTGTTTGGGCCTCGGCGGCCGCAGAAAACACACACTACAAGATAATCCGATCCTGCAGGCTCGGATCTTGACGGTTGAAGGGAGCAGCAGCACCCTCGGCGTCGGCTACACCTTCGGCGAGGTCCGACCTAGCCTCGGACGGTGACGCGGTCCGAGGGTCTCCACTCTGAAGGACGACTTCGTCATCACGCCCAAGCCATCGCCGCCAGGGTTTTCTCCGATAATCCGGCTCGAGCAGGCGGCTCGGCTGGTCACCCCGAGGCCTCGGCCAGCTGTCCCCCGAAGACATCAGCCCGGCCCGAGGCCCCGGCAGATCAACTCCGGCGTCGGTCCCGCTAACGGACGACTCGGCCAGGTGTGACACCCCAGTGTCACTCAGGGTTTTTCTCAAATGCCAAACCAAGAACCATCATTTTATGTGAACCAAAGTAAGCATGAGCATCAAAACAACTTAAGTAATAAAGAATTCACCAAGTATATACTTAAAAGTAACATGATCAAAACAATTGAGTCTTTGAAAAGATAAAAATGTGCAACCCTAATTAAGAACCCTAAGTGAGCCCCATGAGCAAAATTCAAGAAAATAAGAAAAAGGGAATGAAAAGTTTAAAATTATGACTTGAGCCAATTATGAAAATTAAAGAATATTTAATGGGCAACAAGAAATGTTGAGAAAGCTTAGCCAAAATAACTCAAATAAAACCCCAAATCAAGCTTCTCATGTGGGGACTCATTGGGATTTCTGAATTTCAGAATTCTGAAATTCAGACCTTGAGCCAAAGATCAGGGATGTTCACCTTGATCCCTAACTCGAATCCTAATGGCCCCATTGACAAAATTGTGTCTAACTAACCCCTCTGTCGTGTGCCAGAAGATGGCATTGGGACGCGAGCCCTAGACACGACAAAACCTTGGATTTGCCTCGGGTTTGGGCAGGGAGACAGACCAGATTTCCTGGCTCCATATCTCTGCAACCAGTAGGCAAAATCCTATGACCCCCCCCCCCCCACAAGAATGGTAGCTTGTAGGGAGGAGAAGAGGTTTTGTGCACTGACCAAGGCGAGAGCAGGCTCGGATGAGCGACCACACGCGCCAGAACTTGGGCAGAACGCACGGGCACACGTGTTCGACCCTGGTCGGCACGCCAGAGCTCGCCCAACCCACGCGCGCGCTCACCCCGGCGTCCGGTCAAGTCCGCCGCGCGCCCACGCCCTCGGCCGTGCCCGCCCGCGCCTATAAAGCCTCCCCGGGCGCACCTCTCTTCGCCCCGCACTCACCCTCTCCGGCCAGCCACCTTTCCTTAGCTCCGGCGAGCTTAATTCCGCCCGCCATTGCCGCCAGAGCTTCGGCCACCGTGGCCAGCCCACTCCAGCCACCCTCAAGCCCAGCCAGTGCTTCGGCTAGCTCCGCCAGTAGCCCGTGAAGCTTGCCAAGCCCTCGGACCCGGCTGGATTTCACCGGAGGCCCGAGATCGACCTCACCGGACTTCGGTCTTCCGCCGCCGCGCGTGGACCGAGCTATCCAGTGAGTCTCCGCCCAATTCCTTTCGCTCATATCTTCTCTGGCATCCCGTGGACCTCCCTGACCTATTTGATTGAACTATCTCGCCGTGACAAGGCCGGTCTCCTCGCCACCGACGAGCATCCCCGCCTGCGCGCGTGGACCGACCGACTCCGGCCATCTCCGACGGCGTTCCGCACACCGTTGTGATCCCCGAGACCTCCCCTTCGTCCTCGACCACTTCACCGGAGCAACCTCGCCGTCGGTAAGCCCCTCCGCCCTTTTCTCCGCCGCGGCTACTGTTTAAGGTAGAAGAAGGACCTCGGGTTAGGATTGGTAGAACCCGAGGGGTTTTCTGTAATATCAGTGACTCATGTGAATAGTAACCTAAGGACTGATTCGCGAGGGAAACTTAGAAAATCGCCAGGGACCCCAGTGCAAAGTGGATTTCCATTTAATCAATTCTGTTATTCTTTTTAAAATGACCAGAGAACTTAGAAAACCCATAACTTGATGAAATCTTAATAAAAAGTTGTCAAACCAATTTTGCTAGCTCCTGAATATTATGATCTATCATTAAAAATAGTAAATTCTATGCTTTCTGTTCAAAATTTTAAAGTTTAAAATTAAAAACAGAAACCCACTAAACCTTGTTTAATTAAGGAAAATTAGTTTTCCTTCTGTGCTGAACTTAAGAAAATTTGTAGATGTTTAAACCTTATTTAGACACTATTTAAAAATAGTAGGAACCCCAGCATTGAAAAATATGATGTAGTTTTTCATTTAAAGCTAATTTGTCCAAAACTTAGAAAAAATCAGAAAGGCCTTAGAAATTAATGAACAGTGATTAATAATATTTTTCCTAGTTTACTTATGCAACAGAGAACCTAGGAAAAATGCAGAGACCATTAATGTGGACCAGTTTTAAATTAAGATGATTTGTTTAGCCTCATATAGACTGAAAATCAATTATTAGAGTTACAAAACTATAACCAAAATGACTAATAAAAATCTAGTGGACTTATAACCACCGGAGCCCCACTACAAAAATACAGAGCACCTCAGCCCAACTTTTTAAGTAAAGAAAATAAATACAAGGTGATAATAAGGCATTTTCCAAATAAATCATGAACAACCCCTTTTAATGTGATAATGGGCAACCAAAAATTTGCTAAGCTCATGATGAGGTAAACTACCAGAGAAAAATGCAAACCCATGAAGAAGAAGTAAACCCATACCTTTTGCTAATAATTAAAGAGAAAGACCACTTAATTCAAATAATGCAAACCACCCCTTCCCTTAAGCAAAAAGAAGCCAAACTTCAGAATGATTGCTCTTGCACAAAATACTAACTATGAAAAATAAGAACTCTGTTGTTTGATATTTTTCAAATATAGTGGTAGTAGAAAGCACCCATTTGGCTAGAAACTTGAGAAAACCATAGAAAATTTATTAAGAGGTATTAATGATTAGAATTTTGTATCAAGTCATGTTATAACACCTAAAAGCCAGCAAAAATGAGTTTTAGAGAATTACCCACTGTTAAATAATAGTTGTAGTTCAAAGCACCCCTTCTGCCCTAGAATTTAATAATTTTGTCCAGAGAAAATTATTAACTTGCTGACCCCCAAATTTTGAGACAGGGAAACATACACCAGTAACAAGCCACTGTAATTTTTGTGGAATTTTTGGAATTTTATAAAAGCAACTTGTAGTTCAAACCTACTCCAAAACATTAAAGAAAATAAAAGAAAAAGGAAGAAGAAATAAACCTCACCCCAATAAGTCTAACTTGAGAACTTACTCAACTCTCACTAAGACTTAAAAAGAATTCAGTGGAACCCCAAAAAAATAAACCTACCACTTACCTTAGCTAAGTCTAACCCAATTTACCAAGTATACCACTAAGGGTTTTACATAAGTTAACTTGTTTTAAACTCAAAAGATCCTACACCTTTAAAAGTTGTAATTTCTAAAAGCACATATCATATCATGCATATATCTTACGCATTGCATTCATTAGATTGTAATCTTGCCGACGGAGAGTACGTGCTCATCCCCGAGCAAGGACCTGTCCAAGAGGAGGACCGGGAGCAGGCTTCAGAGGCTGCTATTGAGGATCTCCCCGCAGCCCCAGCAATTGAAGGCAAGCCCCGGTTTTATGCATAACCATGTTATTATATGCTACTTTACTACACTTATTGCTTGTAGGATTGCAATGTGCACTTAAGTGTAGGAGTTGCTTGAAACCTCTAGTTGCATGAACTTAGGATTCCTTTTTGAGATGAATACTAGTATGCTAGGTCGAGTAGCTGCTTGCTAATCAGGATATCGGTAGAAGTCGAGTGATTTTTCTAGCACTCGCGCGAGGTCAGGAATCGATTGTATTCATCTTGATAACGGGATCTATGTTGGTCTATGGATTTGGATCCAGGGAGGATGCCTGGTCCATGAGACGGGAAAAATGAATTAAGGATTAATGTGTGGATACCTGAGTCAAGCTTTTGAACGTACTAAGCACATGCCGGGAAAAATGGTAACCGGTAAACCTAGTACCTGAGTGAAGCCGGGCGCGGACTTTATCCCTCATGCGACCTGAGACTGGGTCTCCCATGCTAGCTATGGTGGGTACAAGTGCGGTCACTGCACGGCGGCAGCCGGGGTCAGTGGAGCATTGTATGCCAAGGCGGTGAGGCCTGGACGCGAACGGGGAATCGATGGGGACGGTTGTCATGTGCGGGGTCGGAGTACCCTGACATGCCGTGTGTTTAGGTTTATCTTGCAAGGTTTAAAACTCGATTCGAATCGTCTGCTTCTCGCAGCTAATGAGACTGCTTGATTCCTTGTACTGCATCAAGTAAGAAGTGAAATGTGGACTACATGAGATAACTTGTTGATTGAACTAATTGATTGTTACCATGTATGCTTAGAAGGAGCAAATCTAGCTAAGTTAATGATGGTAGAATCTGAAAAGCAAAGAAAAAAATTGATTTTAGAAACAGCTAGTGCTTTTGGCAAACCAAACCCCTCAGCCAAACAGCTGCATAGTCTAGAGGTAGAGGAGTAGACTCCTCACACCGGTTAAGTCTAGCTGAGTATTAGTATACTCAGCCTTGCTTGTGGCACAATTTTTGCAGGTACCATGCAGGAATTGGTTGATGGTGTGACTTGGCCTACCACCCTGCCACCGGGTTGGACGGTCGAGTGGGATGTTGCTCCGGCAGAAGAGGAGCATGAGGAGTAGTGGGCTAGGCCTTGCCCATTTCCTCATTACCGACGACATCGATTATCCGCTGCACTTTATTTCGTGAACTTTATTTGCTACTCAAAAACTCCGATTTATGTAATAACTCAGTACTTAATTTGAGGTTTCCTGTTTTATTGTATTTCTTCTGTGACTCACCTTCGAGTGGGATTGTGGAATTTGATCCTGGTTAAGTGGCTCTATCAGACTAGATCTGAGGGACTGACGGGTTATTCCGATTTAAGTGTGTTACGACCCCTGGGGCGTGACTTAGGCACTTAAACTGGAATAATTCGGGTGGTTCTGCCACACCAGGCTCCGGCCGACCAGGTCTTCTTTTCGAACCAACTCTGCCTCTGTTCGCGCTGACACCGCTACCCCTGGCCTCGGCTCATCAAAGAGCGGCCGAGGGGTTCCTTTAACTAAGCAAGAGAAGCCTCGTACAACAAGGCTGACCGAGCCGAGGGACTCCTACGCCTTCGGGATACGGATACCTCACTCGTCACCTTTACACGGGGCGACTCACGCTTGGTGAAGCGGTTCAGACAACCAACAAGCGAGTCTTCGTGCTCGAAAATGAGGAAAAAACACGACTCCGTGCCAAAAAAACATACATGTTCAGGCCTCGACAGCCACAATGAACAAAAACACTGGCATCCAAAGTGCCATTACAAACGGAACTCCGGTTCCACCTCCGCAGGTACGAACAACCCCACTCGATGGGGGGGCCTGCGGAGCAACAGAAGACCGACGAACGGCGCGCCGTCACCCGCTCCAGCAGCGGCGACGACGACGACTTCTGCTCCGGGGGGCCAAACAGCGGCAGCGATGACCTCAGGGCGGATGCTGCTGCCAGGAGGCCCCCGCCCATGCCCAAACTCGTGAGGCAAGGACGGGCAGAAGGCCGTAGAGTTGGAGGTCGGTCCGTAGGCGGCCCCGGCTATCTCTTCGGCGGAAGAACCTCTTCCAGCTGTCGTGGCGGGAGCCGGCGCCGAGAGCGGCTCCGAAGCCACTCGGGTCCGAGAGCCAGGCACGCGGCAGCTGCCAGCGCCACGGACGGCAACCGCCCTTCCCCCCGATCACTGAGGGAAGGAGCGGGCCACCGCCCACGCAGGGGCCGACCCCAACTCGGCACACTCCCCTCCCCAGCCCTGGTGATGAAAATCCTTGAGGCTGAGGGAGGGGCAGAGGCCACAGCCCGGCTTGCTTTCCCCCGCCATCGAACTGGAGGTCACCATCTTGGGTGACCGCCAGCGGAGGGGTGCAACCGGGCTGCATGATGAAAATCCTTGAAGCCGAACGATGGCTGAAAGGTACCAACTCCCACGGAGTTGCGTTCCCCCAACGACAAGGCGGAAGGACTGCAGGCATCCCCTATCCGGGGGCTCGGAAGGTGGAAAGACACGATGCATAAGGGAGCGCGAAGACATGGTCGCCTTTCAAGGGGGTCACCCTCCTTTTAAAGGCGACTCTCCCTACTTGTGTTCCCAGCCGTCACGGGCTGAGTCTTCTCCAACGCGCTCCAAGGTCCTCCCCCTACGGCGTGGGGGCTGGGTCCCACATGTCATGCAAGCCGGCCCAGAGCAGAAGAAGCCAAACCGCCGCGCGCGGTGCACGCAACCGCCCAGCGGTTACAAGCGGCCCTCCACTTTGCCCAGACCAGCGGGCGAAAGGGCGGGTAGCCATGCAGGCGGCATGCAACCGCGCCAAGTGGGCGCACTTCTCCGACTTCCAACACGCCCAGCATGGAGGCCCAGGCCCACGCGTCATGCAACCGGCACGCCGGATGCTGCGCGCGAGCAACTGCACCGCCACCCGCGCCACTGCCGCGCCTCCTCGACTGCGGAACCAGTACCGCGACTCGAGGCAACCCTACGCACGACCCAGCAGCGCCAGCCTGGCGCGACGGTCAATGCGGCCAAAATGGGCCGACAGTAATGGCGGTGGCAGGCGGGCAGGAGCAGTGGTCACGTCGTCAGCCAGGCTTACGTCCCATCCGGGGGCAGCGAGAGAACCCTCTCTCACGGCGTGAAGACGACGCGCCCGTGTTCCGTTCCTCGAACGGCTCGCGCACGCGCAACGGCCACACCGCAAACCGCTCGCCCCGTCGCATTAACTCCGCGGCGGGAAAGGCGGCGCCTCTGGCAGGGGAAGCGAGCGACGCTTCACCTTCGCCATAATGACCGCGTCAAAAAAGGTACGCCACGTCATTCGATTTCGAATCCTTTTCCTTTTTTCCTCTTTCTCTCTCTTACAACAGGGACCGGGAAAGGGGATACCCCGAAAAGGACCCTTCTCCGTGAAGGAACTAGGCTCCGAGCCTCCCTACTGATCAGAGGTTCAAAGGCTGGCCCCTCGGAGGGGTTCAACAGCCGCCTCAGAGCACGTGGGCTCCACACCCACTACTGGTCACAGGTTCAAAGGCCAGCCCCTCGGAAGGGTTCAACGGCTGTCCCAGGCCACTCGGGCTCCGCGCCCACTACTGATCAGGGGTTCATAGGCTGGCCCTCGAAGGGTTCACAGTCGCCTCAGACACAGAGCGAGGGATGACCATGGGTACGTTCGATACATAACCAAGGCTCGGGCTGCGCTCCCGAGGTACCCTAGGACATTTCCGAGACCAGCGGGAACGATCTTGTAACGGAATCCCATCAGAGGGAGGCATCGAGCCCTCGGACCCCGTCGACAGGGGACCGGGTCCGGCAGATCACCCGCAGGTACTTTTGGGCGCGCCTCTGGGCCTCTAGCCGACCCCTAGCAAATGGGGCACGGACGTCCGCTCGGATTACCCGCCAGCAGCTCACCGGAGACACCATGTTCGGCGCCCACCGAGGGCAACATGGCGCTTTCCCCCCTCCTCCTTGCGGAAAGGCGACGCAGGGGCGTATGTAAAAAAGTCGAGTCTGTCCCTGATCGTCCTCTCGCCCTGTGCAGAGGCTCGGGGGCTGCTCTCGCAAACCCGGCTCCGGCCAAACCGTTGACAGCGTCAACATACCAGCCCGAGAACTTGGAACCCGACCGTGCACTCGGGCTACGGCCAGCTCGCATGAGGGAACGACCAGACCAGCCGAAGCATTACGCGAGGCATTAAGACCTCGGAGGAGTCAAACCACTCCTCCGAGGCCTCGGGGGCTACACCCGGCGGGTGCGCTCGCGCGCACCCACCGGAACAAAACGCAACCGAGAAAGGCTGGTCCCCTTGCAAAAAGTGCGACAAAAGCCTCCAAGCGAGTGTTAACACTCCCTTCGAGGCTCGGGGGCTACTGTCGGGGACCATAATTAGGGGTACCCTCAAGGCTCCTAATTCTCAGCTGTTAACCCCCATCAGCACAAAGCTGCAAAGGCCTGATGGGTGCGATCAAGTCAGGGATCGGTCCGTTCGAGGGACTCGATCACGCCTCGCCCGAGCCTAGCCTCGGGCAAGGGCAGCCGACCCGGGAGGATCTCCGTCTCGCCCGAGGCCCCCCTCCAGCGACGAACATATTTCCGGCTCGCCCGAGGACCTGTCTTCGCCAAGAAGCATCCCTGACCAAATCGCCGCACCAACCGACCAAATCGCAGGAGCATTTAATGCAATGGTGGCCTGACATCTTTATCCTGACGCGCGCCCTTCAGTCGACAGAGCCGAAGTGACCGTAGTCACTTCGCCGCTCCACTGACCGACCTGACAGAAGGACAGCGCCGCCTGCGCCGCACCGACTGCAGTGCCACTTGACAGAGTAAGGCTAACAGGCAGTCAGGCCCGACCTCAGGCACCATAGGAAGCTCCGCTCCGCCCGACCCAGGGCTCGGACTCGGGCTAAGCCCCGGAAGACGGCGTACACCGCTCCGCCCGACCCAGGGCTCGGACTCGGGCTAAGCCCCGGAAGACGACGAACTCCGCTCCGCCCGACCCAGGGCTCGGACTCGGGCTAAGCCCCTGAAGACGGCGAACCCCGCTCCGCCCGACCTAGGGCTCGGACTTGGGCTCAGCCCCGGAAGACAACGAACTCCGCTTCGCCCGACCCCAGGGCTCGGACTCAGCCCTGGCCTCAGCCGACAGTCTCCGCCTCGCCCGACCCAGGGGCTCGGACTCGACCACGGCCACGGAAGACAGACTCGACCTCGGAGGAGCCTCCACATCGCCCAACCTAGGGCGCAGACCAGCCACGTCAACGGGAGGCGCCATCATTACTCTACCCCAAGCTGACTCAGGCTACGGGAAACAAGACCGGCGTCCCATCTGGCTCGCTCCGCCAGATAGGCAATGATGGCTCCCCGCACGCTCCCTGACGACGGCGGCTCTCAGCCCCCTTACGGAAGCAAGAGGACGTCAGCAAGGACTCGACAGCTCCGACAGCTGTCCCTCCGCCAGGCTCCAGCGCTCCTCCGACAGCCACGACATCACACGAACCGGGCGCCAAAACCTCTCCAGCCGCCACGATGGCGTGTACTTAGGGCGCTAGCTCTCCTCCGCTAGACACGTAGCACTCTGCTACACCCCCCATTGTACACCTGGATACTCTCCTAACGTCTATAAAAGGAAGGACCAGGGCCCTCTTAGAGAGGGTTGGCCGCGGGGACGAGGACGAGACAGGCGCTCGCGTGAGGCCGCTCGCTCCCTCACCCGCGTGGACGCTTGTAACCCCTACTGCAAGCGCACCCGACCTGGGCGCGGGACGAACACAAAGGTCGCGGGATTTCCACCTCTCTCACGCCGGTCTCCGACCACCTTTCTCCCCCCTTTCGCGCTCGGCCTCGCGCCGACCCATCTGGGCTGGGGCACGCGGCGACATTCACTCGTCGGCCAGGGACCCCCGGTCTCGAAACGCCGACAGTTGTAATATTTTTTCTTTCTGACTAAAGGTTTTTAATGTGCATACACAAAACATCTTAGTTTTATTTTGGTCATATATATATATATATATATATATATATATATATATTCTATACTTTTTGTTTATGTATTACAGATGTGTTTGGTTCGGTGTCAATGAGGGATGGGACGGGACCAACCCTGGGTTGACCTCGTCCCTTATTTTTGACGAATGACCTCATCCACTATTTTTGAAGAATATTTCTTGACCCTGACTCTGGGTCTACAAACCAAACATGAGTAAAGTTACAATGATCCCACCCCATCCCTCTTCATCCTTCCTCATCCATACATTCAAACACTAACTAAGACGTTTTGGACTATTTAGGCCGGCCTGACACACATAATTAATTGTGGACCGTGCCATAGACTGATGACTAAGCACATGTGCTGACACGATACAGTAGATATGTGCTTTTATGGACCGTGCCTAGATATGTGCTTTTATGGACCGTGCGTTTGTAGACCGTGCTTCTATGTGCCTGTGCCGTGCCGGGCGACGTGTACATGTATAGGCTCGCGGGTGGCCTGGTACGCGAGTCGAACGGCGACGCCCTCAGCTCGCGTCGCTCCGTTTACTGTAGACTGTAGTAGCCTTTCACCGCGATCGAGGTTGCCGATGGATGGACGTGTGAAGGTACGGAAAGCCGCGCGCTGCCCGCGACGGGAAAACACGAACCAGGAGTACCACTGCTGGAGACGCACGCTCGCTGTCACACGTGACCGCGACGGGGAATGATGCACTGCAAACAACTGCGGAATCGCCAAAAGCGCCGGTCACCCTTTTACCCCGACACGACGCCGCCGTCCCGTCCCTTCTCTAGTCACAGTACAGTACACAATGGCTAGCCATGAAAGAGCAGGTCGTGCACATACCTTCCACGAGTGCTCGTACCAGGATTTTTACAAGTGGAGTTGGTACTACTAGCCTCTCTCCGTCGCATACCCCACTGGACAACTGCACAACACACGGTGCGGTGCAGTGCAGTGCAATGCAATGCAACCGCAACCACCATCACACAGGAAGACAAAAGATCATCATCGAAGGAACTAGACGGCAAGGTCATGCAGCCGGATTGCATGCATGCATGCCGTGCTTTGTTTACTAGGGGCTGCTGTTGCATCGCTGAGGTGGGCCCGTGCCCGTACCATTGCAGGCGTTGAACGAGCGCTTGCAGTGCGCGATGGCGCTCTGGATGCCGTCCTGCACCTGCAGCAGCGAGTCGTCCCGCCGCTGCGGCTGCGGGCCACTCAGAGCCGCCGCCGCGGGAGAGGGCGCCACCGCAACCGCGGACGACGCCGACCGGCTCTTCCCCAGCCGCTTGCACGCCTGCTTCAGCCCCGCGGGCACGCTGGCGCGTGGCGCGCGCACGCCGCACGCCACCACCCCCGCCGGCACGGACGGTGGAGGAGCCTGCGACGGGGACGGGTCCGCCTCCGCGTCCGTCTCCTCCTCTCCCTCGCTCGCCGCGCCGCCGAAGCGGAGCCGCTCGCCGTACCGCCGGGACACCTTCACGTACAGCGGCCTGATCTTGCTCAGGTACCGCAGGACCACCTCCTTGGCGAACCGCCGCTCCTCCGCGGTGATCGACGCCGCCACCTCCTGCTCCTGCTGCTGGGGCTCCGCCGCCGCCGCCGCTGCCGTAGCCGGCCGGTCCGCGACGGCGTCCGAGGCGCGCGAGCTGTTGTCGCGCGTGAACAGTGACGCCAGCGGCGTCGCGTCGTCCACCCGGAGCTTTACCAGGAACCGGCTCGCCACCGGCGCGGCGCTGGTGCCGGCCGCGTCCGCCGCCGCCAGGCCGCCCTTGGGCTTCCGTAGCTTGAGCAGCAGCACGCGAAACCTGGTGGCCGGACGGGGCAGCGACGGCGGCGGCGCGGCCTCAGGCTCCGCCTCTGCCGCCGGCGCGACGGCGGCCACGGGCGCCACGACGCCTTCGTCACCCGCGGCGAAGCTGAGCTCGACCCGCTCCTCCTCGACGTCGGACGTGGCGCTCTCGTCGCCGGGCACCGCGAACTCCAGGTCGAAGAAGGAGGAGGCGTCGTCGCCGTACTCGCACGCCGACGCGGCGATGGTCGTGGCGGCCGCGGGCGCGCGATGGGCGCCGGTGAGCACGCCGCCGCGCAGGTACTTGAGGAAGCTGAAGGAGTCCATGGCGCGAGGAACAGCGGCACGAGTGGGAGCTCCCTCTCGCTCCTCTGCAGCGGTCGAAAAGAGACACTACCTACTTTTTTTACAGAGACTTTTGAGGAGAGGAAGGAGAGGGCAGAGAAATGAGGAGTGAGGACCGGCTGGAGATATGGAGGAGGAGGAGGACAAGCTCCTGCTGCTGGTGCAGCCATCAATGCCAAGTAGACGAGCAGCAGTGCGGGCGTGGGGTTGGACGGGGAGGGCGGCGTCGGCTGTCGACACTCGACAGGGCCCGTGCACTGCTCAGAGGGACTCTCGTGATCTCCATCTCCTCCACTCCAGCCATCCGCGTCACACGCACTACTCAGACTAGCCGCAGCGGTAGACGCTGCCTCTCCCCCTCCCCTTGCATGCGGCGCGTAGGGGGCACCCTATGGCCGCAGCGGTGCCCCTACAGCGCCTCCTACATGTCGGTCCTCTTCTCTCCCCCCAGATTTAGCGTGTCACTGTTCATCACCCTAAACACTGTGCTGTGGGTCCACGAGTAATTGTTAGTAGATAAAAATTTGATAGTTGATATAGAAAATGATATTTTATAGTGGTAGTGGGGTATAGGGGGAGTATTTAGGGGGAACCGCTGCGGGAGATGAAAAAATAGGGGGAAAAATAGGGGGGGGAAATGATATAAGGGGAAAAATTTAGGGGTAACGGTTGCGGATAGCCTCAGGGCCGGAGCTTGTCAGCTGAGGTACTGGGTCCCAGCCCAGTCATGCGGACGAGAGGATTTGCATCGGAATGCGTTTTGTCCAGTACTCGAGTTGGAGCAGTAAACTGAGCTGACGGCTCACGACTCGCAATTGGCAATTCGTCAGCATAGCAATTGGCAAGGCTCACAGTAGCATTGCGCCATTTGGACCTGTAGCTGACAAGCTCACACGGTCATACTGCAGCTGAGGAAATATGACCGGACGACCATGGCGTTCAGCAGCCCAGTGGCCAGGGAGAGGTCGCACTATAGATGTCCATCCGGCACGGATCCGTTCCGAGCCCGGTTAGGCACGGCACGAACAGGGTCGTGCCTGGGCCGGCACGCTGTTGACTCGGGTCGTGCCGGTTCGGGTCACGTGCCAGGACATGTGTCCAAGCACGGTCCAGAGAAGCCTAAAACGTGTCGGGCTGGCCCGAAAGCCTCTGGGCTATTCCGGGCCGTGCCCTCCACTGGCCCGAAAAATCACAGAATTACAAAAAATCTAAAATACTAAAATTCTAAAATCAGGCATCAGGCAACCAACTAATATGAAAACACAAGCACACATATAATATGAAAACAGATAATTATGGAGCTGTGTACAATGGCTGCCTCATTAAAAACTTTCTTAGGCAAAAACTCACACCTCGTGAGAAAAAAAGCCTAAGAAGGAAAAAAGAGTACAACCACAGCTCCTAAGCCATAAGGCATAAGTTCATACAGTACAGTCCATGAGTTCATACAGTCCATGAGTTTATTACAAGAATAAGCCATCAGGCATCAGGCAAACAACTAAGCTAGCCAACCACCACTCCACCAGTCCACCACCAACTACTGGTTGTGTTCTTCTGGATCATCAAGGTACAAGTTCTCATGTTCAGCTTCAAGTTCCCGTGTCTCTTCCTCCACAGTATGCTACAGGTGAGCATCAACAAGCTCCCAATCTTTTATGCAAGACAAAACCTCGACCATATCTGGAGCCAGGCGACGTCGACGCTCTTCAATCACCCTGCCAGCAAGACTAAAGGTAGACTCTGAAGATATAGTAGAAGCGGGACTGTCAATACATCTTTAGCAAGTAGAGCAAGAATAGGATAAGTGAGCTTATGCTGATGCCACCAAGATAGGACATTGAAGTCCTCATCAAACTCAGTTATAGTATCACTATCTAAGTAAGATGCCAGCTCAGAAGTCGATGCAGCAGTAGAGATAGAACTAGAACCTGGTCTACTTCCCACAGAAAACTCACCATCATAGTCATCATCACCATAGATGTCATCCCATGCCATTTTTTTCTTACCAGAACCAAGAGATGTTGGGTGTTGATTAGCACGCAGGCGTGTGTCACCAAATTTAGCTTCATACAACTGAAATATCTTGGATAGTTTAGATCTAACTTCAATTGGAACATTAGAGTAATTTGTACCAGTTAAGCTAGCTAACCTGACAAGGAGTTTGTTAAAACCCCTCATCTTAGCCCTTGGGTCTAAAATAAATGCAACAGCATATAAAATAGGAATATCCCTCCAATATTTCAAAAATTTATCTTTCATAGGAACAACAGCAGCCCTAAGAAGTCTATCATTTTCAAATGAATTTAGATGTGTGGCTATCCTCAGAATATGGTGTAGCATCAAAGTAGCAGTAGGGTAGTACACACCAGACAATGCAACTGTGGATTCATAAAATAATTCTAGGAAAGAAAGAACTTTTTCAGCAATTGTCCAATGATCATCAGTGAGTAAAGGAGTACCATCAGAATGCAAAGGATACTTGAAAGTCGCCAAGAGGGGGGGTGAATAGGGCGAAACTGAAATTTACAAAATTAATCACAACTACAAGCCGGGTTAGCGTTAGAAATATAATAGAGTCCGCGAGAGGGGGTGCAAAACAAATCGCAAGCGAATATGAAAGTGAGACACAAGGATTTGTTTTACCGAGGTTCGGTTCTTGCAAACCTACTCCCCGTTGAGGAGGCCACAAAGGCCGGGTCTCTTTCAACCCTTCCCTCTCTCAAACGGTCCCTCGGACCGAATGAGCTTTCTCTTCTCAATCACTTGGAACACAAAGTTCCCACAAGGACCACCACAAGATTGGTGTCTCTTGCCTCAATTACAAGTGAGTTTGATTGCAATGAAAGAATCAAGAAAGCACGATTGAAAAGACCAAGCGACAAGAGCGACAAATAACACACGGATCACTTTCTCTCTCAAGTCACTAATCACTAATGATCTCTTTTCTCAATTGTGAAACTTGGAGAGATGGAGGCTTTGAATGTGTCTTGGAATGGATTGCTAGCTCTTGTATTGAATGTTGAAGGTTGGAATGCTTGGGTGACTTGAATGGAGGTGGTTGGGGTTGTATTTATAGCCACCAACCACTTCCTAGTCGTTGCTCCATTCTGCTGAGCGCGGACGGTCCGCCCGCCTGGTCCGGACGGTCTGCCCCTGTAGATCAACGGCTGAAAACGCAACGGTCAGCAGTAACGGCTATATCAACGGCTATATTGCATTTAATGCGTTGTCAGATGTCAGACAGACCCAGTCGCGGACGGTCCGCGAGCCTGGCCCGGACGGTCCGCGAGCCCGCTATAATTCATTTCTCCAAACCCGCCACCTTCGGGTTTTGCGGTTTCTCACCTACCGGACGGTCCGCGCCTGTGGCCGGACGGTCCGCGCGAGGGCTCAGACGGTCCGCTCTTTTCCTCCGGACGGTCCATAGTGCAGACTTGGATTTTTGCATTGGTTCTGTCCGAGTGTCATCCTCGTGTCGTGGACGATCCGCCGTAGGGGCCCGGACGGTCCGCGCTTGGCCTGTTTTTCCAAAAAGCTTCTCCTGTCCGGAATAATCTACGGTATTCCGGACAGTCGATTTAGTATAGATATAGATGAACCTTTGACACCTGTAAAACATATAATCTAGAGCAAACTAGTTAGTCCAATAATTTGTGTTGGGTAATTCAACCACCAAAATTAATTAGGAACTAGGTGTAAGCCTAATTCCCTTTCAATCTCCCCCTTTTTGGTGATTGATGCCAACACAAACCAAAGCAAATATAAAAGTGCATATTTGAACTAGTTTGCATGAAGTAAGTGCAAAGGTTACTTGGAATTGAGCCAATATAAATACTTATAAGATATTCATGGATTGTTTCTTTCATTCTTAATATTTTGGACCACGCTTGCACCACATGTTTTGTTTTTGCAAACTCTTTTGTAAATCCTTTTCAAAGTTCTTTTGCAAATAGTCGAAAGGTAAATGAGTAAGATTTTGCAAAGCATTTTCAAGATTTGAAATTTTCTCCCCCTGTTTCAAATGCTTTTCCTTTGACTAAACAAAACTCCCCCAAAATGAGATCCTCCTCTTGGTGTTCAAGAGGGTTTTGATATATCATTTATGAAATACTACTTTCTCCCCCTTTTGAACACAATAGGATACCAATTGATAATATACTTGGAAACACGAAGTTTTTGAAATTGGTGGTGGAGTGGTCCTTTTGCTTTGGGCTCATACTTTCTCCCCCTTTGGCATGAATCGCCAAAAACGGAATCATTAGAGCCCTCGAAGTACTTTCTTCCCCTTTGATCATAACTAAATGAGTTGAGATTATACCAAAGACGAAGTCCTTTTGCTCTGTCCCCCAAAGAAAAGAGAGTGGCCCGGAGCGACAGCGAAGGATGAGTTACGGAGTGGAAGCCTTTGTCTTCGCCGAAGACTCCAATTCCCTTTCAATACACCTATGACTTGGTTTGAAATAGACTTGAAAAACGCATTAGTCATAGCATATAAAGAGATATGATCAAAGGTATATAAATGAGCTTTGTGTGCAATTTTAATAAAAGAAATTGCGCGAATCAAGAATATTGAGCTCATGCCTAAGTTTGTTAAAAGATTGTTCATCAAGAGGCTTGGTAAAGATATCGGCTAATTGATCTTTAGTGTTAATATATGAAATCTCGATATCTCCCTTTTGTTGGTGATCCCTAAGAAAGTGATACCGAATGGCTATGTGTTTAGTGCGGCTATGCTCAACGGGATTATCCGCCATCTTGATTGCACTCTCATTATCACATAGCAAAGGGACTTTGGTTAATTTGTAGCCGTAGTCCCGCAGGGTTTGCCTCA
The DNA here is from genome assembly GCF_902167145.1 of Zea mays. Taxonomy (NCBI): domain Eukaryota; kingdom Viridiplantae; phylum Streptophyta; class Magnoliopsida; order Poales; family Poaceae; genus Zea; species Zea mays. Next base: position 28,022,092 of record NC_050103.1, read on the forward strand.
TCCAAAGCAATTGCGCGCAACAATGACCTGCGGCAATGTACTCGGCTTCGGCGGTGGAAAGAGCGACCGAATTTTGCTTCTTTGAAGCCCAAGACACCAAGGATCTTCCCAAGAACTGGCAAGTCCCCGATGTGCTCTTCCTATTGATTTTACACCCCGCCCAATCGGCATCCGAATAACCAATTAAATCAAAAGTGGATCCCTTAGGATACCAAAGCCCAAACTTAGGAGTATAAGCCAAATATCTCAAGATTCGTTTCACGGCCGTAAGGTGAGCTTCCTTAGGGTCGGCTTGGAATCTTGCACACATGCATACGGAAAGCATAATGTCCGGTCGAGATGCACATAAATATAGCAAAGAACCAATCATCGACCGGTATACCTTTTGATCAACGAACTTACCTCCTGTGTCGAGGTCGAGATGCCCATTAGTTCCCATGGGTGTCTTGATGGGCTTGGCATCCTTCATCCCAAACTTGTTTAGAATGTCTTGAGTATACTTCGTTTGGCTAATGAAGGTGCCCTCTTGGAGTTGCTTCACTTGAAATCCTAGAAAATACTTCAACTCCCCCATCATAGACATCTCGAACTTTTATGTCATGATCCTACTAAATTCTTCACATGTAGATTCGTTAGTAGAACCAAATATGATATCATCAACATAAATTTGGCATACAAACAAATCATTGTCAAGAGTCTTAGTGAATAAAGTAGGATCGGCCTTGCCGACTTTGAAGCCATTTGCAATAAGGAAATCTCTAAGGCATTCATACCATGCTCTTGGGGCTTGCTTGAGCCCATAAAGCGCCTTAGAGAGCTTATAGACATGGTTAGGATACTCACTGTCTTCAAAGCCGGGAGGTTGCTCAACATAGACCTCTTCCTTGATTGGTCCATTGAGGAAGGCACTTTTCACGTCCATTTGATAAAGCTTAAAGCCATGGTAAGTAGCATAGGCCAATAATATACGAATTGACTCAAGCCTAGCTACGGGTGCATAGGTTTCACCGAAATCCAAACCTTCGACTTGGGATTATCCCTTGGCCACAAGTCGAGCTTTGTTCCTTGTCACCACGCCATGCTCATCTTGCTTGTTGCGGAAGACCCATTTGGTTCCTACAACATTTTGATTAGGACGTGGAACTAAATGCCATACCTCATTCCTAGTGAAGTTGTTGAGCTCCTCTTGCATTGCCACCACCCAATCCGAATCTTGGAGTGCTTCCTCTACCCTGTGTGGCTCAGTAGAGGAAACAAACGAGTAATGCTCACAAAAATGTGCAACATGAGATCTAGTGGTTACCCCCTTATGAATGTCGCCGAGGATGGTGTCGACGGGGTGATCTCGTTGGATTGCTTGGTGGACTCTTGGGTGTGGCGGCCTTGGTTCTTCATCCTCCTTGTCTTCCTCATTTGCATCTCCCCCTTGATCATTGTCATCATCTTGAGGTGGCTCATTTGCTTGATCTTCTACTTCATCAACTTGAGCCTCATCCTTATTTTGAGTTGGTGGAGATGCTTGTGTGGAGGAGGATGGTTGATCTTGTGCATTTGGAGGCTCTTCGGATTCCTTAGGACACACATCCCCAATGGACATGTTCCTTAGCGCGATGCATGGAGCCTCTTCTTCACCTATCTCATCAAGATCAACTTGCTCTACTTGAGAGCCGTTAGTCTCATCAAACACAACATCACAAGAAACTTCAACTTGTCCAGTGGACTTGTTAAAGACTCTATATGCCCTTGTGTTTGAATCATATCCTAGTAAAAAGCCTTCTACAGTCTTAGGAGCAAATTTAGATTTTCTACCTCTCTTGATAAGGATAAAACATTTGCTACCAAAGACTCTAAAATATGAAATATTGGGCTTTTTACCGGTTAGGAGTTAGTATGATGTCTTCTTGAGGATTCGGTGTAGATACAACCGGTTGATGGCGTAGCAGGCGGTGTTGACCGCCTCGGCCCAAAACCGATCTGAAGTCTTGTACTCATCAAGCATGGTTCTTGCCATGTCCAGTAGAGTTCGATTCTTTCTCTCCACTACACCATTTTGTTGTGGCGTGTAGGGAGAAGAGAACTCATGCTTGATGCCCTCCTCCTCAAGGAAGCTTTCAATTTGAGAGTTCTTGAACTCCGTTCCGTTGTCGCTTCTAATCTTCTTGATCCTTAAGCCGAACTCATTTTGAGCTCGTCTCAAGAATCCCTTTAAGGTCTCTTGGGTTTGAGATTTTTCCTGTAAAAAGAACACCCAAGTGAAGCGAGAATAATCATCCACTATTACAAGACAATACTTACTCCCGCCGATGCTTATGTAAGCAATCGGGCCGAATAGATCCATGTGGAGTAGCTCAAGCGGCCTGTCGGTCGTCATGATGTTCTTGTGTGGATGATGGGCACCAACTTGCTTTCCTGCTTGACATGCGCTACAAATCCTGTCTTTCTCAAAATGAACATTTGTTAATCCTAAAATGTGTTCTCCCTTTAGAAGCTTGTGAAGATTCTTCATCCCAACATGGGCTAGTCGGCGGTGCCAGAGCCAACCCATGTTAGTTTTAGCAATTTAGCATGTGTCAAGTTCAGCTTTATCAAAATCTACTAAGTATAGCTGACCCTCTAACACACCCTTAAATGCTATTGAATCATCACTTCTTCTAAAGACAGTGACACCTATATCAGTGAATAGACAGTTGTAACCCATTTTGCATAATTGAGATACAGAAAGCAAATTGTAATCTAAAGAATCTACAAGAAAAACATTGGAAATAGAATGGTCAGGTGATATAGCAATTTTACCCAATCCTTTGACCAAACCTTGATTTCCATCCCCGAATGTGATAGCTCGTTGGGGGTCTTGGTTTTTCTCATATGAGGAGAACATCTTCTTCTCCCCTGTCATGTGGTTTGTGCACCCGCTGTCGAGTATCCAACTTGAGCCCCCGGATGCATAAACCTACAAAACAATTTTAGTTCTTGATTTTAGGTACCCAAACGGTTTTGGGTCCTTTAGCATTAGAAACAAGAACTTTGGGTACCCAAACACAAGTCTTTGATCCCTTGTGTTTGCCCCCAACAAATTTGGCAACTACCTTGCCGGATTTGCTAGTAAGCACATAAGAAGCATCAAAAGTTTTAAACGAAATAGCATGATCATTTGATGCATTAGGAGTTTTCTTTCTAGGCAACTTGGCACGGGTTGGTTGCCTAGAACTAGATGTCTCACCCTTATACATAAAAGCATGATTAGGGCCAGAGTGAGACTTCCTAGAATGAATTTTCCTAATTTTGCTCTCAGGATAACCGGCAGGGTATAAAATGTAACCCTCGTTATCTTGAGGCATGGGAGCCTTGCCCTTAACAAAGTTAGACAAGTTCTTAGGAGGGGCATTAAGTTTGACATTGTCTCCCCTTTGGTAGCCAATGCCATCCTTGATGCCAGGGCGTCTCCCATTATAGAGCATACTTCTAACAAATTTAAACTTTTCATTTTCTAAGTTATGCTCGGTAATTTTTGCATCTAATAATGCTATATGATCATTTTGTTGTTTAATTAAAGCCATGTGATCATGAATAGCATTGATATCAACATCTCTACATCTAGTACAAATGGAAACATGCTCAACACTAGATGTAGAGGGTTTGCATGAATTAAGTTCAACGATCTTAGCACGCAAGATATCATTATTATCTCTAAGATCGGAAATTGTAACATTGCAAACATCTAGTTCTTGAGCCTTAGCAATTAAATTTTCATTTTCTACTCTAAGGCTAGCAAGAGAAATGTTTAATTCTTCAATCTTAGCAAGCAAATCATCATTATCATTTCTAAGATTGGGAATTGAAACATTACAAACATGTGAGTCAACCTTAGCATTTAAACTAGCATTTTCATTTCTAAGGTTGGTAATAGTATCATGACAAGTACTTAGTTCTCTAGATAATTTCTCACATTTTTCTACCTCTAGAGCATAAGCATTTTTAACCTTAACATGCTTTTTATTTTCCTTGATTAGGAAGTCCTCTTGGGAGTCCAAGAGGTCATCCTTTTCATGGATGGCACTAATTAGCTCATTTAGTTTTTCCTTTTGTTCCATGTTAAGGTTGGCAAAAAGAACGCGCAAGTTATCCTCCTCATTGCTAGCATCATCCTCATCACTAGAGGTTTCATATTTAGTAGAGGATCTTGATTTTACCTTCTTCCTTTTGCCGTCCTTTGCCATGAGGCACTTGTGGCCGACGTTTGGGAAGAGGAGTCCCTTGGTGACGGCGATGTTGGCGGCGTCCTCGTCGGAGGAGGAGTCGGTGGAGCTCTCGTCGGAGTCCCACTCGCGGCACACGTGGGCATCGCCGCCCCTCTTCTTGTGGTACCTCTTCTTTTCTTTCCTCTTTCCCTTCTTGTCGTTATCCCTGTCACTGTCACTTGATAATGGACATTTAGCGATAAAGTGACCGGGCTTACCACACTTGTAGCAAACCTTCTTGGAACGGGATTTGTAATCCTTCCCCTTCCGTTGCTTGAGGATTTGGCGAAAGCTTTTGATGATTAAAGCCATCTCCTCATTATCGAGCTTGGAGGCGTCAATTGGTTGTCTACTCGGTGTAGACTCCTCCTTCTTCTCCTCCGTCGCCTTAAATGCCACCGGTTGTGCTTCGGACGTGGAGGGTTCATCAAGCTCGTTGATCTTCTTTGAGCCCTTGATCATACATTCAAAGCTCACAAAATTCCCGATTACTTCCTCGGGAGTCATTAGTGTATATCTAGGATTACCACGAATTAATTGAACTTGAGTGGGGTTAAGGAAAATGAGAGATCTCAAAATAACCTTAACCACCTCGTGGTCGTCCCACTTCTTGCTCCCGAGGTTGCGCACTTGGTTCACCAAGGTTTTGAGCCGGTTGTACATATCTTGTGGCTCCTCCCCTTGGCGAAGACGGAAGCGACCGAGCTCCCCCTCGATCGTTTCCCGCTTGGTGATTTTGGTGAGTTCATCACCCTCGTGTGCGGTCTTGAGTAGGTCCCAAATCTCCTTTGCATTCTTCAACCCTTGCACCTTGTTGTATTCCTCCTTGCTTAGAGAGGCTAGGAGTATGGTTGTAGCTTGAGAGTTGAAGTGCTCGATTTGGGCCACTTCGTCCGTATCATAGTCTTCATCCCCTACGGATGGTACCTGTGCTCCAAACTCAACAACATTCCATATACTTTTGTGGAGTGAGGTTAGATGAAATTTCATTAAATCACTCCACCTAGCATAATCTTCGCCACCAAAGGTTGGCGGTTTGCCTAATGGAACGGAAAGTAATGGAGTAGGTCTAGATGTACGAGAATAGTGTAAGGGGATCTTACTAAACTTCTTGCGCTCTTGGCGCTTAGAAGTTACGGACGGCGCATCGGAGTCGGAGGTCGATGTTGATGAAGTGTCGGTCTCGTAGTAGACCACTTTCCTCATCCTCTTGTGCTTGTCGCCTTTCCGATGCGACTTGTGGTGTGAAGAAGACTTTTCCTTCTTCTCTTTGTGGTGTGAAGAAGAAGATCTTTTCTCCTTCCGTTTGGAGGAGTCCTTCTTCTTCTCCTTCCTCTTGGTGCGGGACTCTTCCGATGAAGTGCTCCCTTGGTTCGTAGTGGGCTTGTCGCCGGTCTCCATCTCCCTCTTGGTGTGATCTCCCGACATCACTTTGAGCGGTTAGGCTCTAATGAAGCACCGGGCTCTGATACCAATTGAAAGTCGCCTAGAGGGGGGGGGGTGAATAGGGCGAAACTGAAATTTACAAAATTAATCACAACTACAAGCCGGGTTAGCGTTAGAAATATAATAGAGTCCGTGAGAGGGGGTGCAAAACAAATCGCAAGCGAACATGAAAGTGAGACACAAGGATTTGTTTTACCGAGGTTCGGTTCTTGCAAACCTACTCCCCGTTGAGGAGGCCACAAAGGCCGGGTCTCTTTCAACCCTTCCCTCTCTCAAACGGTCCCTCGGACCGAATGAGCTTTCTCTTCTCAATCACTTGGAACACAAAGTTCCCACAAGGACCACCACAAGATTGGTGTCTCTTGCCTCAATTACAAGTGAGTTTGATTGCAATGAAAGAATCAAGAAAGCACGATTGAAAAGACCAAGCGACAAGAGCGACAAATAACACACGGATCACTTTCTCTCTCAAGTCACTAATCACTAATGATCTCTTTTCTCAATTGTGAAACTTGGAGAGATGGAGGCTTTGAATGTGTCTTGGAATGGATTGCTAGCTCTTGTATTGAATGTTGAAGGTTGGAATGCTTGGGTGACTTGAATGGAGGTGGTTGGGGTTGTATTTATAGCCACCAACCACTTCCTAGTCGTTGCTCCATTCTGCTGAGCGCGGACGGTCCGCCCGCCTGGTCCGGACGGTCCGCCCCTGTAGATCAACGGCTGAAAACGCAACGGTCAGCAGTAACAGCTATATCAACGGCTATATTGCATTTAATGCGTTGTCAGATGTCAGACAGACCCAGTCGCGGACGGTCCGCGAGCCTGGCCCGGACGGTCCGCGAGCCCGCTATAATTCATTTCTCCAAACCCGCCACCTTCGGGTTTTGCGGTTTCTCACCTACCGGACGGTCCGCGCCTGTGGCCGGACGGTCCGCGCGAGGGCTCAGACGGTCCGCTCTTTTCCTCCGGACGGTCCATAGTGCAGACTTGGATTTTTGCATTGGTTCTGTCCGAGTGTCATCCTCGTGTCGCGGAAGGTCCGCCGTAGGGGCCCGGACGGTCCGCGCTTGGCCTGTTTTTCCAAAAAGCTTCTCTTGTCCAGAATAATCTACGGTATTCCGGACAGTCGATTTAGTATAGATATAGATGAACCTTTGACACCTGTAAAACATATAATCTAGAGCAAACTAGTTAGTCCAATAATTTGTGTTGGGTAATTCAACCACCAAAATTAATTAGGAACTAGGTGTAAGCCTAATTCCCTTTCAATACTGAGTTTTGATAAAAACAGAAAAGCTGGACTTGTATGGTACTAGGTGTTTAAGCATTAAGTATGTAGAATTCCATCTAACAGCCATGTCAACACCAAACTTACGAGGACGAATAGCCATACTCATACAATAGCTTTTATATGCAGCTATTCGTTGATTTGAAGCATTTAAAAAGGTTATAGCAGTTCTAAAGTCATCAATATAAGCTTTCAAATGTTGAAGACCAACTTTAACAATTAAATTAATAACATGACAGGAACATCTTTGATGCAAGAACATAGTGCACAAGTCATCATCAGTAGGTGTAAAAGAATCATCATCATCATCAGTCACAACAGGAGCAGGCACACCAAGGTAACCAGACAAGAAAGGTCTCAGATACTTCATGGCAGTATTGTTTGATGAAGCATTATCTAAGGTGATTGAAAATACTTTATGAAAGGGAATTAGGCTTACACCTAGTTCCTAAATAATTTTGGTGGTTGAATTGCCCAACACAAATAATTGGACTAACTAGTTTGCCCAAGTGTATAGATTATACAGGTGTAAAAGGTTCACACTCAGCCAATAAAAAGACCAAGTTTTGGATTCAATAAAGGAGCAAAGGGGCAACCGAGGGCACCCCTGGTCTGGCGCACCGGACTGTCCGGTGTGCCACCGGACAGTGAACAGTACCTGTCCGGTGCACCAGGGGACTCAGACTCAAACTCTTCGCCCTCGGGAATTCTCGGAAGCCGGCGCGCTATAATTCACCGGACTGTCCGGTGTGCACCGGACATGTCCGGTGCTCCAAGGAAGCGCGGTCTCCAGAACTCGCCAGCCTCGGGTTCGCGCGGCAGCCGCTCCGCTAAAATTCACCGGACTGTCCGGTGTGCACCGGACTGTCCGGTGTGCCAGCGGAGCAACGGTCATCTTCGCGCCAACGGTCGACTCTGACAGTAAACAGTGCAGAACAGTACACGCGGCAGAAGTCAGAGCAGAGGATCAGAGAGGCACCGGACTGTCCGGTGTGCACCGGACTGTCCGGTGCCACATGAGGACAAAGCCTCCAACGGTCGACCAGCTCCAATCTCAACGGATAGGATGACGTGGCTGGGGCACCGGACATGTCCGGTGTGCACCGGACTGTCCGGTGCGCCCATCGGCAGCAGCTTCTCCAACGGCTACAAAATTGGATGATGACTATAAATACCACCCCAACCGGCCACTTCAAGGCGTGGGAGTCCAAGCAACAATCCAAGTCATCTAGTTGACATACTCAAGCCCTCCCAACCACCTATATTCATTGATCCATCCTATACACAAGATATAGTCCTCTACAACCAACACAAGTGCCACAAAAGAGAGAGCAAGCAATTGAGAGCTACTCAATTGAGTTTAGCCCTAGCGCCTTGTGAGATTCATTGAGAGATAGTGTGTGCTACATCTTTGTGTTCATTTGCGCGTGGAGTTTTTGACTCCCATTCGAACTTCCTCCAAAGTGTTGGAGGCTTGTAAAAGCTAGCAAGAGACACCAAAGATTGTGGTGGTCCTTGTGGGATCGAGAGTGATCCTTGAGAAGAAGAAGAGCTCGCCGATCCTTGTGTGATCGGGAGAGAGGGAAAGGGTTGAAAAAGACCCGTCCTTAAGTGGACTCCTCAACGGGGACTAGGCCTTCGAGGGCCGAACCTCGGTAAAACAAATCACCCGTGTTCATTGTGCTTTTGCTTGTGATTTGTTTGCTTTCCCATACTCCAAGTTCTCTTGCACTATTCTTTGCTCATATCATTTGGTGTTGCTTCAAGTTAAAATCTTATTTAAGTGAAGCAACACTCCGCAAGAAAAGAACTTGAGTTAGTGCTCTTTTTCATCTAAGTTTTCTTGCTTTGTTATCATAGAACTATTAGTTGTATTGATTTATCACTTCCGCATTATTTGAAAGCTATACTCTTTACTAGCAAGAACTTAGTTTTTATACTCCGATAATTGTTCATCTTGTTCTAACCACTAATCAAAGGATCTAGTTGGGGGATAAAGTTTTAATTTTCAGGTTTCGCCTATCCACCCCCCCTCTAGGCGACTTTCAATTGGTATCGGAGCTAGGCACTTCATCTTGAGTCTAACAACTCGAAGTGATGGCTCGTAGAAGATCCCAAAAGAACAAGAAGACTCCTCCAACGAACGCAACTCAAAAGGAGGTAACTCTTGAGATATTACTTGATGATTGTTCTAATTATGATTCATGGTCTACTAGTGTGATAAATGCCTTTAGAACCATACATCCTCAATTAGAACAAATTATTGACAAGAGTATTTTTCCCTCTAGTTTTAATGAAAAAATTAATTCCGAGGAGGATCAAAGATGTTATCGCTTAAACTACCTAGCTTTTGACATCTTAAACAATTCTCTTAGCAAAGAAGATTATCGTGCCTTCATATCAAACTATGATGAATCCGTCCATGATGCGCATGATATTTGGACTAGAATTAGAAGCAAATTTGATGAGTCCAAAAATGATAGTTCATTTTGTGCTTCTACTTCCTTTGGTATTTGTGATACTAACCCTTGCAAGGAAGAAGAAGAAAATGAACAATGGAGACCAAACGATGAATCCACCTCTCCAAAAGGTTTGTCTTCCCATTTCGATTCCCACATGTGTTGTGTGGCTAATGAAAATGATAGCGGGAGCACAAATGAGGATGAGGAGGAAGAAAGAAGCTTTGTACATCTCTACGCTCGCCTAAGCCAAGAAGATAAGGCGGTCATGCTCAAACTTCTAGAAAGAGCGAGAGAACAAAGCGAAGCTCGTCAAAGGCTAGAAGATATTCTCTCCATAAAAATGCAACACTTTGACGAGTTGACTAAAGAACATGAGGAGCTAAAGTGCTCTCATGTTGATTTGGTCCACAGGTATGAAACTATTTCAATTGAGCAAGATAACGCTTCACATTGTATCTCTCAATTAGTAAATAGGAATACCTTGCTCAAGGACCAAGTAGAAAAGCTAAAAGTTGAAAATCTAGCTTTTCAAGATAAATATGATATGCTTTTATGTTCTCATGAAAATCTTATGGATAATCATATCATATTAAACATTGCTCATGAGGTTGTGATAGAGAACTTAAAATCCCAACAACCTCACTCGTGCACATGTATTCAAATTAATACTATATTACCATGTGCTAATGCTTGTTGTTTGTCAACAAGCAAATCTTCCTTTGAGCTAGAATTTGCAGGAACAAATGATGATTCATATCAAAAGCTCAAAGAAGAAAATGAGAGGCTAAAGAAGAGCTTGACACAACTAAAAGGGAAATGCATTGCCCAACCTTCTCAAGATAACCGTGATCACATGGTGAAGAAGCTTGAGACGGGAACAACCGTGGCATGCACTACATCCCTTGAAGAAAATGTCAAGGATTTGAGGATTGCCATGAGGAGGAAACAAAAAATGAAATTCAACACCTCCTCCAAAAGCCTCAACCACGCCTCCACAAAAGGTAACATCCAAGGTAATGATCAAGCCACACTTCACATTAAGAGGTGTAGTGAATGCTTTGAAATGGGGCACTTGATTAGGTCATGTCCCTATATTAATGGCTTGATTATTAACAAGGATGATAGACTTTGTTTTAAATGCTCTAAGAAGGGACACTTGCTTAGATCTTGTCCCCATTTAAAACAAAAAGGCATAGGGTTAGAAAAGAAAGTTTTTACTAACCATGTAGCAGGCAACAAGCAAGGAAAGAAGAAAACTTCAAAACTTGAAAAACGCCTATGCTACACATGCCGAAGAAAGGGACATCAATGCAAGGATTGTCCCATTGGTAACAATTCCACTCCTAGCTTGTCAATTAATTTTCATGTAACTAGGCAACCCAAAATTGCAACTTGTGCTAGAAAGGTAACAAGTTTACCAAGCACTAGCACAAAGGACACTTGGGTTCCTAGATCTTTGTTTACTAACCTTAACGGACCCATCAAGCGATGGGTACCAAAATGTGCTTGACAAGATTTGTAGGAGAAGGAGATGATATGAACCTTTGGGGTGTTTGAGGAAGTTAATTCAATTCTTATCAACTCAAGCTATCAATCTTCAAATGATCTACATATTCAAGATTGACCCAAGGTTGTTTCAATATGTTATTCAAAACCCATATCATCTCGGGGAAGATATTGATGTTGTAGGAATTAAAGAATTATCATGTGCGGAATTTCAAAGCCTACAACATGGAGGAAAGTCAAAGGATGGTAACATTTATATTCTTAAGTGCAATTATCTTAATTTGTCATGTGTCTTGTGTAGTCACATAGAAATAGAAAGCACTTAAGGATGTTTTAAAATTATGTCATCATTCTTTGAAGAAATTCCTTTCATATGGTAGATTGTGTATTTATCAATTCTATATTATGACAATCTACATGTTTTAAATTATTGCCATGTTCTAGGTATAAAGAGATATTTCATGTTCTTAAAAGAATAAGGTGTCATATAAGAAATTCAAATACTTAGGACACTTATAAAAGGAAAAATTCTCTCCATAGCTGGAAAAGTGAGACTATTGTTTTTATCTAAGTAATTTAAGTAGTCTCACTTGTAGAGAATAAGTTTCTCTATGGAAATGCGTATCTCATCATGTCTAGGAAATTCTATCTCTTATTGCTCAATTGGATATGATTCTTTCATATTTATCGCTTTCCAAATCATGATTTAGATTTATTCCTATAATCTCAAAGGATTAGTTATGCTTGTTTTATGAGTTAAAATTGAGCATAACATCATCCATGAATAATCTAGTTCATGCTATGGAGTTTCCATGTTTTGTTAATCTAACTTCTCATTCTTTATCAAAATGATTACTAAATGGAAACTAGTGCTTGTGTTGCTAACGTATCTCTTGAGCTTACTTATAAATATGCATAGAAGGGAAAGTACACAAGCCTCATGGGTTGATCTTCACCCAAAAGAAGAAAGGTAAAAGCAAAGGTATGGGAACTCATCTTCTTAAATTAAGTTTAGTTCCCATCTCAATGAGTATTTAATCTAAATTATCATACTCTACTCTTGAGAGGAATAGATTCTTTATTGGACCGAAATTAACTAAGTGTGCATTCAAATATCATTTTCTTAATGCTTATGTCCATTAGAATCTATTTAATGCCTTTGCGATATTTATATACATGTTATCATATTGATTTGCTTCCAAGTGATGATTAACTAACTTCAATATGATAAAGTAAAATCTCCAATGATTATTAAAATGCTTAAAAGGTGCTCACTCATTTTTCTCAAATGAAATGCACTAATGTTGAGGATTTTGCTTCATGTCTGTGTGACTTGTGGATGATAAATTTTGTATGCTAATTATCTAAAGTAATCATCTTTCACCATACACTCCCTTGCGCTATTAACATATCTCTTGAGTATTTTCAATAAGTTTGGAAGGAAAAAGAGACAAATATAAAGGGAGGACACTCAAATGAAAAGGAAAGAACATCAAGGACAACAACACCTACTTGGACAATAAGGTTTTCACAACAATCAATGGTGTGGTTGTAAGCATTCTAAATCCTTTTTCATTATGAGGTTGCAAGACTTAAGTTGTTTATTGCTAAATTTATGAGCCTTGATCAAAATGTATAATGCTTCTCCCTTTATGTTCTTAAAAGTGAATGCATCGAAATCATTTCTTTAAATTACTTGATGCATATCTTTAGGGGGAGTCCATTATTATATTTTGATTATGTTGAGACTATTGCTTTATCTTAGTAATTTCATATAGTCTCATGCATGAGAATAATGTTTCTCATATAGTATGCTACTTCACATCTATCAAACTTGTTAAAGTAATATCGCTTTTATCAAGGATCATTGCTCTCATTTTTTTAAAAGGTAGCATGCTTATTGGATTCTCCTATTTTTAAGCTTGATTGAAAATTTAATGTCTTTGTTGTCTTCTTGATCGCATGTTGGTTGATCATTGAACAACTTCGATTATCACTTATGTTTCTTAGTGCCTCATGTAATTTCAATTTGATCTCAATTGGTAATTTTAATTGACATCTATCTTGATATGCACTAAGGAAAAAGGAGAATTCATGATTCATTTATGCAACTTGTGATCCATTTGATATATGCTAACAATAACTTGAAGAAGATCACTAGTTGTAGAACTCTCTCTTGTGCAAAGTATTTCCATATATTGTCATTGAGTATAGGTCTTAAGCAACTAAGACTAAGGACAAAGCACAATGAAGAGAGCGTCTCTATGAGAAGGTACAAAAGGGTAAAATCACTTCCTTTCATTTAAACTTGTACCTAGATCTTCCTCTTATAAGCATTCTTTGCATATCTTATACATAAGGAAGAGAAAGCATGTCCTTTGCATTTATCCCTGCTTCATACCTAGTTTAACCTCTTAAAAAAAATTTCTCTCATGCATTATTGCATCTTTGCTAAAACTAGATGAAGTGATTCTATTGTCAAAGAGCTTAAAGCTTAACCTTGTAACGAGGATAAGCTACCTTTGTTCCAAAGGTGGATGGTCCTTAAGTCTCTTTGAAATCCTTAAAGGAAAATGCTTAAAATGTTCGCAACATGCTTTCATAAGTGCATAAACTGTCTTGAGCATCACTCATATTCTATGACTCAATGCACTTCACTTTCTCTATGATATAGACTTGTTCTCATTAACCTAATTATGTGCACTTGGCATTTAAGGCCAAAATATGTATTCCTCTCAAGGCACATATTTAGGGGAGAAATCTATGTTATATAGAACTATGATCATGCTTAATTGACATATCTCTTGATCATATCTCTTTCATTTTAGTACAAATGCATATATCCTATTATTCCCGTACCATGACTACGACTAATATGTTTCCAAGTATATTACTATGCTAAGTCGTAGATTGAAAGGGAAATGGAGTCTTCGGCGAAAACAAAGGCTTCCACTCCGTATATCATACTTCGCCATCACTCCAAGCAACTCTCTATTCCTTGGGGAGAAATAAGCATCAAAGAAAAGGACTTCGTCTCTGGAAGAGAGTAAGAGCCCAAAGCTAAAAGACCGGACTTCGTCTTTGGTATAATCTTAACTCATTTATTTATGCCCAAAGGGGAAGATAGCACTTTGAGGGCTCTAATGATTCCGTTTTTGGCGATTCATGCCAAAAAGGGGGAGAAATGAGCCCAAAGCAAAAGGACCGCACCATCACCACCAAATTCAAAAACTTAGTGATTTCCAAAAGTATTTATCATTTGGTATCCTATTGTGTTCAAAAGGGGGAGAAAGTAGTATTTCAAAAATGGTATATCAAAACCCTCTTGAACACTAAGAGGTGGATCTCTTTTAAGGGAAGTTTTGTTAAGTCAAAAGAAAAGCATTTGAAACAGGGGGAGAAAATTTCAAATCTTAAAAAAATGCTTTGCAAACTCTTATTCATTTACCTTTGACTATTTGCAAAAGATCTTTGAAATGGATTTACAAAAGGGATTTGCAAAAACAAAACATGTGGTGCAAACGTGGTCCAAAATGTTACATAAGAAAGGAACATTCCATGCATATCTTGTAAAGAAGTTATATTGGCTCAATTCCAAGCAACCTTTACACTTACATCATGCAAACTAGTTCAATTATGCACTTCTCTATTTGCTTTGGTTTGTGTTGGCATCAATCACCAAAAAGGGGGAGATTGAAAGGGAATTAGGCTTACACCTAGTTCCTAAATAATTTTGGTGGTTGAATTGCCCAACACAAATAATTGGACTAACTAGTTTGCCCAAGTGTATAGATTATACAGGTGTAAAAGGTTCACACTCAGCCAATAAAAAGACCAAGTTTTGGATTCAATAAAGGAGCAAAGGGGCAACCGAGGGCACCCCTGGTCTGGCGCACCGGACTGTCCGGTGTGCCACCGGACAGTGAACAGTACCTGTCCGGTGCACCAGGGGACTCAGACTCAAACTCTTCGCCCTCGGGAATTCTCGGAAGCCGGCGCGCTATAATTCACCGGACTGTCCGGTGTGCACCGGACATGTCCGGTGCTCCAAGGAAGCGCGGTCTCCAGAACTCGCCAGCCTCGGGTTCGCGCGGCAGCCGCTCCGCTAAAATTCACCGGACTGTCCGGTGTGCACCGGACTGTCCGGTGTGCCAGCGGAGCAACGGTCATCTTCGCGCCAACGGTCGACTCTGACAGTAAACAGTGCAGAACAGTACACGCGGCAGAAGTCAGAGCAGAGGATCAGAGAGGCACCGGACTGTCCGGTGTGCACCGGACTGTCCAGTGCCACATGAGGACAAAGCCTCCAACGGTCGACCAGCTCCAATCTCAACGGATAGGATGACGTGGCTGGGGCACCGGACATGTCCGGTGTGCACCGGACTGTCCGGTGCGCCCATCGGCAGCAGCTTCTCCAACGGCTACAAAATTGGATGGTGGCTATAAATACCACCCCAACCGGCCACTTCAAGGCGTGGGAGTCCAAGCAACAATCCAAGTCATCTAGTTGACATACTCAAGCCCTCCCAACCACCTATATTCATTGATCCATCCTATACACAAGATTTAGTCCTCTACAACCAACACAAGTGCCACAAAAGAGAGAGCAAGCAATTGAGAGCTACTCAATTGAGTTTAGCCCTAGCGCCTTGTGAGATTCATTGAGAGATAGTGTGTGCTACATCTTTGTGTTCATTTGCGCGTGGAGTTTTTGACTCCCATTCGAACTTCCTCCAAAGTGTTGGAGGCTTGTAAAAGCTAGCAAGAGACACCAAAGATTGTGGTGGTCCTTGTGGGATCGAGAGTGATCCTTGAGAAGAAGAAGAGCTCGCCGATCCTTGTGTGATCGGGAGAGAGGGAAAGGGTTGAAAAAGACCCGTCCTTAAGTGGACTCCTCAACGGGGACTAGGCCTTCGAGGGCCGAACCTCGGTAAAACAAATCACCCGTGTTCATTGTGCTTTTGCTTGTGATTTGTTTGCTTTCCCATACTCCAAGTTCTCTTGCACTATTCTTTGCTCATATCATTTGGTGTTGCTTCAAGTTAAAATCTTATTTAAGTGAAGCAACACTCCGCAAGAAAAGAACTTGAGTTAGTGCTCTTTTTCATCTAAGTTTTCTTGCTTTGTTATCATAGAACTATTAGTTGTATTGATTTATCACTTCCGCATTATTTGAAAGCTATACTCTTTACTAGCAAGAACTTAGTTTTTATACTCCGATAATTGTTCATCTTGTTCTAACCACTAATCAAAGGATCTAGTTGGGGGATAAAGTTTTAATTTTCAGGTTTCGCCTATCCACCCCCCCCTCTAGGCGACTTTCACTTTATCAGTTAAAGCATAATCATCTATCACAGTAGCAACCAGATTAGCAATACTAACACCACTATGTTTACCATCAATTAACCTTAGACCAAGCAACCTTTTTTTCTATTTCCCAGTGAGAATTCACAAAATGAGCAACTACACTTAAATAGTCTTCCTTAGCCTTGCCAGCCCAAATACCATAGGTTAGACAAACAGATGTAACATCAGTTTTCAAAGTACCAATTAAGTTTACCTTACGCTCATTATATAACTTAATCATGTCCCTAGCAGTGGTTTGCCTAGAAACATGCATAAATCTAGGGTTATGTGCACGATTGATGTATTCTTGAAATGCATCAGTGGAGCCATGCCATAGAGGTAGATCATCTCTAGCTATCAAACGACAAAGTTCATTCCTTGCAACAGAAGGACAGTACTCCCAAGCTGCAAAGAACCATCGGGGTTGTACTTAAGCACAGTTTGGGTTTGGCCAGAGCGATCGTGTGCCTTCTTAGCACTACAATTGTGTCTAAGCAAGTGACCAGTACCAGAAGAGGATCTAGCACTTAATGTCTCATGACAGAACTTGCATCGAGCAACATACCTTACACGCTTACCATTTACCAGATTGGTTAACTCGTCGAAATTGTTCCAAACTTTGGATCTCTTCCTTGAGCCGCCACCAGCAGAGGCAGTGGTAGATGCTGGTGGGCTCGTGGAGTCCGTAGCAGTGCCTGTTCTAGAGGCGACGAAATCCTCGAGGTTGACCGGATCTAAATGAGTGACACCAACACCCAATAAGGCTTGTCTAGCATCCATCGCCTCATTGTGGTCCTCAAGTTGTCGCTCCTCCTCCTCATCCTCTGCAGCCGGGTCAAGATCCATAGTATTGAGACCTTGACCTCGACAATGAGCACGAGGAACACACCGGTCTCCGACTCTCGGCTCTCGGCTCTCGGCACCCATCTCCGACTCCTCAACGACTGCACGACACCCGATTTAACCGATACCTACGTTGAGGAACACACCGGAAGAATTAGGGTTAGGAGAAGGGCATTAGGGTTAGGGAAAGGAGTAGCCGAGTAGGGCCCGAGGGACTCACCTTGTGCAGTCGGAGCACCGGAGACGACGGACGATGGCCGAGATCCGTGGAGCGAGGAACACCGGAGGGGATTAGGGTTAGGGAGAGGACCGAGAGAGGAAGGTAAGGACAGAGAGGAAGTATAGATGTCCAAGCACGGCGCGGGCGACCGACGTGCAACTGATTCCAAGCACAGGAGACACCGGCGGACGGTGGCGAACCGCAGATCCGAGAGGGGAGAGGAGATTAGGGTTCGGGCAGAGTCGTAGAGAGCAAGAGAGCGAGGTGAGGGCGAGAGCGTAAATGCGACTGGCGAGGCGAGGGCGAGAGGTGTGTGCCTATGTCCGTAAATGCGGCGGCGAGGGGTTGTGGCGAGGCGAGGGCGAGGGAACATCAACATCTTGATCCACTGAAGTACTTCCTTCCTCTAGGCCCTGCTTAGGACGAAATCGGCCTTAGGCCTTCTCCACGTCTTTCCGTCACTTGGCGGCTTCATCTCTAGGTTTGGTCTATCACATAATGCTGCCAGATCCACTCTTGCCTTTATGTTATCCTTTGACTTATCAGGAATGTCCATAATTGTTGCCCACAGTGCATCGGCAACATTCTTTTCAGTGTGCATCACGTCAATGTTGTGTGCAAGGAGCAGATCGTCATAATAGGGGAGCCGAGTCAAGCCAGACTTATTGAAAGGGAAATGTGCCCTTGGACCATTTCTAAGTATTTTGGTGATCAAGTGCCAACACAAATGGTTTAAGTATGAAACTATGCAAATGGTGGAAGAAGTACAAATCAACACAAAGGTATGATTCTAGACTTAGTACATTGGTTTTTATGTACTAACATATTTGTCTAAGTGCTAGAATCAGAGAAAAGACAAAAGGAAAAAGAGTTGGCTGTGTACAACCAACTGCTGTTCAGTCTGGGTGCACCGGACTATCCGGTGGTGCACCGGACAGTGTCCGGTGTGCCAGGCTGGCTCTGGCGAAAAGGCTGCTCTCGGGTTTCGTCGGCGGCGTACGGCTAAAAATCACCGGACTGTCTGGTGAGCCAACGGTCGGCCGCGCAATCCGCGCGTGACGCGTGGCCGAGCCAACGGTCAGAAGGGGGCATCGGACTGTCTGGTGTGCACCGGACAGTGTCCGGTGCGCCAATGGCTCCAAATCGTCAACGGTCGACTGCACCAAAATAGGAAAGGAATCAGCACCGAACAGTGTCCGGTGGTGCACCGGACTGTCCGGTGCGCCACCCGACAGAAGGCAAGAATTGCCTTCCCGGATTGCTCTCAACGGCTCCTAGCTGCCTTGGGGCTATAAAAGGGACCCCTAGGCGCATGGAGGAGAACACCAAGCATACTTTAAGCATTCTTGATCATTCACACTCCGTCTTTGCGCACTCGATTGGCATTCTTAGTGATTTGAGCTTCGTTCTAGTGGTGAACCTTGTGTTATTCATTTGAGCTCAAGTCTTGGCTGTGTGGTTGCGTATTGCTGTGGATTTGTGTGTGTTGCTTCCCTCCCTTACTCTAGTGCTTTCACTTTGATCCTTACTGTAAGGGCGAGAGACTCCAAGTTGTGGAGATTCCTCGCAAACGGGAAAGGGTAAAGAAAGAAGAACACCGTGGTATTCAAGTTGATCATTGGATCACTTGAGAGGAGTTGAGTGCAACTCTCGTCCATTGGGACGCCACAACGTGGAATAGGCAAGTGTTATACTTGGCTGAACCACGGGATAAATCCTCGTGTCTCTTGTGCTTGTTCTCACTATGTCTATTGTATTTCACAAGAGATCTCCTATAGCCACTTGATTTCATTGTGCTAACTCTTAATCAAGTTTTGTGGCTTTAACTGTTAAGTTGTTACAGGATCACCTATTCACTCCCCCTCTAGGTGCTCTCACTTATGTGTCCACATATGCTGCTCACCATATCCCACAAAACCACCTTCTGTATTGGCCACGAGCCCATCTATCTGTTGACGAATTTCGGCATCAGTCATCGTTGCAGGTGGGCGGTCTGTCACTACGACACCTTTCGTAAAGTTCTTGATGTCTAGGCGGAATGGATGGTCAGGAGGGAGAAATTGTCGATGTTTATCGAAGGACGAATATTTTCCACCCTTTTTCAACGAAATGAACCTGAGAGCTTCCTTGCAAACTGGGTATGGGAACTTACCGTGAACACACCAGGCGCAGAATAGCCCATACTCCGGTAAGTCATGCATGGAGTACTGGTACCAAACATGCATTCTGAAGTTTGTCTTCGTAGCTCGGTCATACGTCCATACCCCTTCCTCCCAGGCACGTACCAATTCATCGATCAAAGGCTCCATGTACACGCCCATTTTATTCCCCGGGTGTCCGAGAATTATCAACGACACAAATATATTCTGCCTTTGAAAGCACACACTAGGGGGGAGATTGATTGGGATAACAAACACGGGCCAACATGTGTATGGGGCAGCGCTCATTCCATAGGGATTGAACCCATCTGTGGCCAACGCAACACGTACATTACGAGCCTCTTCGGCTTTCTCACGGTGAATGGCATCAAAGTGTTTCCATGCTTCACCATCGGATGCGTGCACCATCTTGTCAGGATTGTATCGTTTTCCATTTTTGTGCCATGTCATCTGTTTCGCGGATTCCTCTGTCATATACAGATGCTGGATCCTCGATATGAACGGAAGGTGCCATAGGATTGTCAAGGGGATGTCGAGCTACCTCTTCTGTCCATCACAAGAGTCTACCTCCATGAACCTAGACGATTTACACTTGGGACAATACTTTGCCTCCGCGTATTCTTTCCTAAATAGCACGCAGCCCTTCGGACAAGCATGAATCTGCTCATACGTCATCTTGAGTGCACGAAGGAGTTTCTGTGCCTTGTACATGCTCTTTGGCAGAACGTGATCATCCAGAAGCAGACTCCCAATAACCGTCAACAAGCCATCGAATGCGTCTCTACAAATAAAAGTATCAGCATGATGGCTGACAACCACGCATATTTCAACGGCACGATGGCCGACAATCACATCTATATATATTTAATCTATCAGAGATAACACAACAAGACTACATATTAACCTAACCAAAACACGTATATAAATATGACTCAATATTAAACCTAATCATTTCATATAAATCACCTTCGAGGTTTGGTCGCGGTCGAGACGGCGGGTCGCGGGCGAGACGACGGGGCGCGGGGTCGCGGGCGAGACAATGAGTCACGGCGGTCGAGGCACGGCGGCATGGAGGGCGCGGCGGGGGGCGCCGGCGCAGTGATGGCGGCCGGGCGGGGCGTGTCAAGGGCGGCGGCGCGACCAGATGGTGAGGGGCGCGGCCGGACAGCGAGGGGCGCGGACGGCGACGGGGCGGCGGCGCGGTGAGAGTGAGAGAGTGAGGAAGAAAGGGCTAACTGTCGGTAAGTAAACGGTCTTTGACGAGTGCCCGTGATCTGGCACTCGGCAAAGATTTTTTTTAATTTTAAAATATACTTTGCCGAGTGCCCCCGATCCGGCACTCGGCAAAGTCCTCTTTGCCGAGTGTCCCCCGGGCGACACTCGGCAAAGTACATTTTTATTTTTATTTTTTTCAACGTAACTTTTTGTGGTATATTTCTACACTATGTAGACCTACATGTACCATTTTGGGACAATTATAACAGAGTTTTCAATAGGTAGTAGATTTAGTTCGTTTATTTGAATTTCTTCGGAAAATTCATATTTGAACTGCAGGTCACTCGAAACTTGAAAAACTGTGCATGCAAAAATGATATCCATGCTACTTAGCACAAGTTACGACCGATTTCAGGAGCGGACCGGAAACTTCGAGCAACATGCTCACTAAACATGGCCGTGAACTTGCCATCCACGTGTTTAAAAATTGTATAAAGCACAAACAAAGTCAGAAAATCATGAAACTTGTCCACGTGTCATGATATCATATATAGAGGCTGTGATCAAAATTTGAGAAAGTTTAGAGAAAGCTGTGACACACTATGTGTAGAAACCTAAGAGATCATGTGTGGATCTCTATGATTTCATGTGAGGATCTCTTAGGTATTTACACATAGTGTGTCACAGCTTTCTCGAAACTTTCTTAAATTTTTATCACAGACTCTATATATGATCTCATGACATGTGGACAAGTTTCATGATTTTCTGACTTTTTTTTGTGTTTTATACAATTTTTAAACACGTGGATGACAAGTTCACGACCATGTTTAGTGAGCATGTTGCTCGAAGTTTCCGGTCTGCTCCTGAAATCGGTCGTAACTTGTGCTAAATAGCATGGATATCATTTTTGCATGCACGATTTTTCAAGTTTCGAGTAACCTGCAGTTCAAATCTGAATTTTCCGAAGAAATTCAAATAAACGAACTAAATCTACTACCTATTGAAAACTCTGTTATAATTGTCCCAAAATGGTACATGTAGGTCTACATAGTGTAGGAACATACCACAAAAAGTTTGGTTGCCAAAATTAAAAAAATAAAAATATGTTTTGCCGAGTGTCCAAAGAAGACACTCGGTAAAGAGGACTTTGCCGAGTGCTAGATATTTGGCACTCGACAAAGAAGCCTCTTTGCCGAGTGTCGACCTCGGTCCTCGGCAAATGCTGACGACCGTCAGCTTTAGAACGGCCGCTAACGACCCTTTGTCGAGTGTCTGCTACTCGGCAAACACGTCTTTGCCGAGAGTTTTTTCTGTGCCGAGTGTCCTGCACTCGGTAAAGCTCGTTACCAAGAGCAGGACTTTGCCGAGTGTGGCTCTCGACAAAGGCTACTTTGCCGAGTGCCCGAGAAAAAGTATTCGACAAAGAGGCTGGTACTCGGCAAAGGCTCGGATTCCGGTAGTGATTGGGGGAGTGCATGCGCAGTGCAGTGCGCTATAACCTTTGTCAGCGTGACATCGTATCCTTCGTCTATAACAGTGGCAGAGAACCCGGTCAGTGAGGCTATACATAGTGAGGTACTCTACCAACATAAGGTTAGATATAGAGAAAAATTTGCTGCTGCATCCAAGTACTCTATAAACTACCCGAAACTCAAGGAGAGCAAACATGTACCTCGTAAACTTATACATCCATGCAAGTTTAGCTGGCATAAAAAATAGATATAACATATGTAGTAGTTTGTATATAGTGAATATGGTTATGGTGGGTTGTACTGATGTAAAGTAGAGAATCTTTCTTGATGAGAATAAAATATTTAGTTTAGATTACTGATTTATAGTAGTATGAGTGTGGATAGCATGAGATCCAACACAAAGTTTAGCTCACCCTTGGAGCTATTGAAAGTTGACTTTCGTGGTTTCCAAATCAAACTGTGCGTGTCTATTCATCAGTTGCGCCCGCGCACTTCCAACACAATAATCACCATCGTTTTCATTTCTTCTATTTACCATACTTCCAAAGCTTTCTTCTTCTTCTTCTTACATATTTGCTGAAGCTCACTACAACAAACTGGTAAAAGTTGTTGTGGGTCTAATTAAGAACTTGGGTGCCGTCGATCTTACTAGTGTTAAGAACGACTGTTAGTTTAAGAACGTGGGTACCCACGAACTTATATTAAGGTCGTGGGCTATAGCCAAAACCGTCGAATTTATATAATTAAGATCGTGGGTACCCACATACTAAATTTAAGTTCATGGACAAACCCTTTACCGTCGAACTTATGGCGATACGTGGACAGCCCCCTCCTCACGCCGCTAGGACTCTGTGTGCCATCTCAATAGGGCTAACCCTTGCTCTAGAGCGCCGCTAGTACTCGTTACCCAGCTTCGCGCCAGCGCCTCCTGTGCCACTAGTACCAACCGCGACCCATCGCCGCTAGGACCAGTAACGACCTCATCTGCAGGAGTCACGACCTCACCGACCCGCCAGCGCCTCTGTCCTCCGTGGGCACGAGCCGCCTTCACCAGTCGCGACCTCACCGGCGGCTGACCCCTCCATCGGTCCCCCACCCCCTGCATCACTCGCCGCTAGGACCAGTCACGACCTCATCGACGGGAGTCGTGGCCTCACCGACCCGCCACCGCCTCTGTCCTCCATGGGCATGGGCCGCCTTCGCCAGTCGCGACCTCACCGGTGGCTGACCCCCTCCATCAGTCCTCCACCCCCTGCATCGGTCGCCACTAGGACCAGTCGCGACCTCACCGGCGGGAGTCGTGGCCTTACCGACCCGCCACCGCCTCTGTCCTCTGTGGGCACAGGCCACCTTCACCAGTCGTGACCTCACCGGCGGCTGACCCCCTCCATCGGTCCTCCACCCCATGCATCGGTCGTAGCCTCCCGCCGTGGAACGGTCGTGCCACCACCATCCACGGAGGACCATCGGTCGCCGCCTCCACCGTTGCTTCTAGTATGGCCATCTATTGCGCTCGCTACTCAGTATAGTCTTTGTTTGGTGTATTCTTTCCTTTGTTGGTTGATTAAGGTATTTTACTGCTATTTAGCATGAGCTTAATTTGGTAAACATATTAAGGTCTTCTACTGCTATTAAGTAATCAGTATAATATTCACTACTCAGTACCAGTCTACTAGATAAAAAATTAAGAGAACAAATTAGGAATTAATACTAGTCTACAATAGGAACTTCTAAACTTGTTTGGCTCTTAGGGTTGATGCATATCCATGTGTTGCTATTGCTTGCTTGCTCCTTGTCGACGATGGCACAGATAGCAGTAGCACTGCTGTACACAAGCAGCAAGAAGCAAGCAACACCCCACCTCCTTGCATTAACTGTTGCATTTTTTATGAAACATAAAGCCGTGTTTCCATGTAACCCCATTTGACTCTAGGCTTCGGTCTCTCTCTCCACTCTAACTTCAGGTTGTCCCACGTCTCCTCGATCATCACCACCTTGACGGTCTCTGTGAAGGTATTTTCTTCTTTCTTTGATGCATATTATTAGAATTAGTTTGTCAGTTAAAATTTGATGTTGGATTTTTGGGTAGTTGTTACAATTGATGCATAATTTCTTGTTCATTGTAGATTAATCGATGTTAGGTTAAATGCTTGGTTAAATAATTTTTATGTCTAGTGATCCTTCCTAATAGGGTTATTATTCAAAGTTTGGATTTACATTTGTATGTTTAATGATGTTTATTTACACATTTTTATACATTGGGTTATTTAGTTTTGGAAATGGATGACGATAGAAGAAGGGCGATACATGATGGATTCAATAGTGTGACTCTAGGTCACTCAGAGGAATGGGTTAGGGTTGCAAAACAATTCATGGATCTCGTATTTTCCGGTGGACCTCGTGTGGTGAAGTTTCTGTGTACCAAGTGTCGAAATTTTAAGTATGCGAGAATGGCCGAAGAACTAGAGCATCACCTTTGTAAGAACGGGTTTATGCCTAACTATCTAGTGTGGTGCTCACATGGAGAAGCAGAGCAGAATATCACAAAGTCAGACAGAATTGATGATGATGAGGAGGATCTGATGGATGACTTGGTGGCTGATATTAGTAGAGAGTATCCAACATTGGCCTCGGAACAGGCTACACTAGAGGAAGTGTAAGAGTTTTATAAGCTTCTTCACCCGTCAGAGGAAAAGTGCATGACAGCACCACTGTGACTGTGTTGCAGGTGGTTACACGTCTTATGGCAATGAAGTCAAAGTATAACTTCTCGAATAATTGCTATAGCGATATTGTAAGTGCAATCAACCCCAACTGAGGGTTTTGGTGATTTAATGACAAAACAAATAAGTGTACTAACAAGTTTGCTCCTAGTATATGCTCAGAATGTACATGAAGTAAATGAGTCACAACCACTGTTGAGAAATCAAATACGAAGTTTCAAGGACAAAGAAAACACATAAGCGGAACCCTTGAAGAGACTCCACGCGACGGACATATAAATTTTTGTGTATATCTTGAGTCGCATGATCTAATTCTTACTTAGTAGTTTTCGCACAGGTAATGGTGTTTGCTATAGCTCAAGCCTCCAAATTCAAAAGCTATTTTTGAAAACCAAAATCTCTTGAACGCTCTATGTCTGACCGTTGTTAGGTTTGAGAAATTGAGAGTGCTCTTGTTGAGAAGTAGTTGAACTTCTTCAGTTGCAGTTGAGCTTTTTCGGCTGAGTTAAACTTCAGCTGAGTTGAGTTTCTTCAGCTACAGTTCAACTTTTTCAGCTGAGTTGAACTTCTTCAACTGCAGTTGAGCTTTTTCAGCTACAATTGAGCTTTCTCAACTACAGTTGAACTTCAACTTCAACTATGAACCTCTTTGACCATACACCAGTTGAACTTGCCTCCGGGCCAGTTGAACTAGGTTTTCTCTCCTGAACTCTCTGGTCAAGACCAGTTGAACTGGTCTCTAGGGGCGGTTCAACTGGTCCCTGACCCCTCTGACAGTCTGACCTTTATCCAGCAGTCTGCCAGTCAGACTGGCAGACATGTCGAGAGAGATGTCAGAGGCGGTTCAACCGCCCCTAGGGTGGTTCAACCGATCCAGGTCAACTTGACCAGACTGTGTAGCAGTCTGCCAGTCAGACTTGCAGACAGACTGCCAGGTCTACCAGGGGCGGTTCAACCGGTTTGGGGTCGGGATTTCTGGTCAAAGGACTAGTTTTGAGCCATGGCTATTGAAAGTCGCCTAGAGGGGGGGGGGGGGGGGTAAATAGGCAAATCTGAAATTTATAACTTAAAAGACAATCTACAAGCCGGGGTTAGCGTTAGAAATAAAGTCGAGTCTGAAAGAGAGGGAAAAAACAAATCACAAGCAAATAAGGCAGATGACACGGTGATTTGTTTTACCGAGGTTCGGTTCTTGCAAACCTACTCCCCGTTGAGGTGGTCACAAAGACCGGGTCTCTTTCAACCCTTTCCCTCTCTCAAACGGTCACCTAGACCGAGTGAGCTTTTCTCCTTAATCAACGGGTCACTTAGACCCCTCACAAGGACCACCACAACTTGGTGTCTCTTGCATTGATTACAAGTTGCTTGAGAACAAGAATGGAGGAAGAAGAAAAGCGATCCAAGCGACAAAAACTCAAATGAACACAAATGTCTCCTCTCACAAGCCACTAAGTCTTTGGAATGAGTTTGGGACTTGAAGAGGATTTGATCTCTTGATTTGTGTCTTGGAGTGAAGTCTAGAGCTCTTGTATTGAATGCAATGGCTGAAAACTTGGATGCCTTGAAGTGTGGTGGTTGGGGGTTATTTATATCCTAACCACCAAAATGGCCGTTGGGGAGGCTGTGTGTCGATGGACGCACTAGACAATCCGGTGCGCCACCGGACACTGTCCGGTGCGCCAGCCATGTCACCTAACCGTTAGGGTTTGACCGTTGGAGCTCTGATAGCTGGGACCACCGGACAGGCACTGTTCACTATCTGGTGCGCCTTCTGGCGCTGCTCTGACTCTGCGCGCGCTGTCCGCGCACTGTTCACGTTCACTATTCACTTTTGCAGACGACCGTTGGCGCAGTAGCCGTTGCTCCGCATGGCACACCGGACAGTCTGGTGCTACACTGGACAGTCCGGTGAATTATAGTGGAGTGGCTCTCCAAAAACCCGAAGCTGAGCAGTTCAGAGTTGATTTCCCTGGTGCACCAGACACTGTCCGGTGCGCCAGACCAGGGCAGCCTTCGGTTTCTTTTTCTCCTTTCTTTTTGAACCCTAACTTTAACTTTTTATTGGTTTGTGTTGAACCTTTGGCACCTGTAGAACATGTAATCTAGAGCAAACTAGTTAGTCCAATTATTTGTGTTGGGCAATTCAACCACCAAAATCATTTAGGAAAAGGTTTGACCCTATTTCCCTTTCAATCTCCCCCTTTTTGGTGATTGATGCCAACACAAACCAAAGCTAATATATAATTGCAAAATTGAACTAGTTTGCATAAGGTAAGTGCAAAGGTTGCTTAGAATTAAACCAATTTATACTTTCATAAGATATGCATGGATTGCTTTCTTTCTTTTAATATTTTGGACCACGCTTGCAGCACATGTTTTGTTTTTGCAAATTCTTTTGGAAATTCTTTTCAAAGTCTTTTTTGCAAATAGTCAAAGGTGTATGAATAAGATTTCGAGAAGCATTTTCAAGATTTGAAATTTTCTCCCCCTGTTTCAAATGCTTTTCCTTTGACTAAACAAAACTCCCCCTTAATGAAATTCTCCTCTTAGTGTTCAAGAGGGTTTTATCAATTGAAAGAAGATCAAATATTTTAGATACCAAATTTTTGACAAAACTCCTCCTTAAAATATAGATACCAATTGAGATAGAATTTCTTAGAGGAATACTCATTTCAAAGATACCAATTGAAAAACATTTAACAATTTAAACTTGTTTCAAAAAAATTTGAAATTGGCATGGTGGTGCGGTCCTTTGGCTTTGGGCTAATACTCTCTCCCCCTTTGGCATTAATCACCAAAAACGAAGTCTTTAGAGCCCTCTTACTTTCTCCCTAATGATACAAATGAATATGAGTGAAGATTATACCAAAGTGGAGGGCGAAGCGGAGTGACGGCGAAGGGTAAATAATACCGATAGAGTGGAGTGGAAGCCTTTTCTTCGCCAAAAACTCCATTTCCCTTTCAATCTATGACTTAGCATAAGAATTTTCTTGAAAACACATTAGTCATAGTACATGAAGGAAATATGATCAAAGGTATATAAATGAGCTATGTGTGCAAAGTATCAGTCAAAATTCCGAGAATCAAGAATGTTTAGCTCATTCCTAAGTTTGGTAAAACTTTTCTCATCTAGTGGTTTAGTAAAGATATCAGCTAATTGTTCTTTGGTGCTAACATAAGCAATCTCGATATCCCTCTTTGTTGGTGATCCCTCAAAAAGTGATACCGAATGGCTATGTGCTTAGTGCGGCTGTGCTCAACGGGATTATCCGCCATGCGGATTGCACTCTCATTATCACATAGGAGAGGGACTTTGGTTAATTTGTAACCATAGTCCCTAAGGGTTTGCCTCATCCAAAGCAATTGCGCGCAACAATGGCCTGCGTCAATGTACTCGGCTTCGGCGGTAGAAAGAGCTACTGAATTTTGTTTCTTTGAAACCCAAGACACCAGGGATCTTCCCAAGAACTGACAAGTCCCTGATGTGCTCTTTCTATCAATTTTACACCCTGCCCAATCAGCATTTGAATAACCTATTAAATCAAAAGTGGATCCCTTGGGGTACCAAAGACCAAACTTAGGTGTATGAACTAAATATCTCAAGATTCTTTTCATGGCCCTAAGGTGAACTTCCTTAGGATCGGCTTGGAATCTTGCACACATGCATACGGAAAGCATAATATCCGGTCGATATGCACATAAATAGAGTAGAGACCCTATCATCGACCGGTATACCTTTTGATCTACGGATTTACCTCCCGTGTCGAGGTCGAGATGCCCATTGGTTCCCATGGGTGTCTTGATGGGCTTGGCATCCTTCATTCCAAACTTGGTGAGTATGTCTTGAATGTACTTAGTTTGGCTGATGAAGGTGTCCTCTTGGAGTTGCTTTACTTGAAATCCTAGAAAATACTTCAACTCCCCCATCATCGACATCTCGAATTTTTGAACCATAATCCTACTAAACTCTTCACATGTAGATTTGTTAGTAGACCCAAATATGATATCATCAACATAAATTTGGCATACAAACGAATCATTTGCAATTGTTTTAGTAAAGAGAGTAGGATCGACTTTTTCGACTTTGAAGCCATTAGCGATAAGAAAATCTCTTAGGCATTCATACCATGCTCTTGGGGCTTGCTTGAGCCCATACAACGCCTTAGAGAGTTTATACTCATGGTTAGGGTACTCACTATCTTCAAAGCCGGGAGGTTGCTCAACATAGACCTCTTCCTTGATTGGTCCATTGAGGAAGGCACTTTTCACGTCCATTTGGTAAAGCTTAAAGCTATGGTAAGTAGCATAGACAAGTAATATGCGAATTGACTGAAGCCTAGCTATGGGTGCATAGGTTTCACCGAAATCCAAACCTTCGACTTGTGAATATCCCTTAGCCACAAGTCGGACTTTGTTCCTTGTCACCACACCATGCTCATCTTGCTTGTTGCGGAAGACCCACTTGATTCCTACAACATTTTGGTTAGGACGTGGAACTAAATGCCGTACCTCATTCCTCGTGAAGATGTTGAGTTCCTCTTGCATTGCCAACACCCAATCCGAATCTCTTAATGCATCTTCCACCCTGTATGGCTCAATAAAAGACACAAAAGAGTAATGTTCACAAAAATGAGCGACACGAGATCGAGTTGTTACCCCCTTATGAATATCGCCGAGGATGGAGTTCACGGGATGATCTCGTTGTATCGCTTGGTGGACTCTTGGGTGTGGCGGTCTTTGACCCTGATCATCTTCCTTGGCTTGATCATTGGCATCTCCCCCTTGATCATTGTCCTCCTCTTGAGGTGGCTCTTCTTGATCTTCATTTTCATCATCTTGAGCTTGATTCTCATCTTGGGTTGGTGGAGATGCTTGCATGGAAGATGATGGTTGATCTTGTGCTTGTGTGGGCTCTTCGGATTCCTTAGGACACACATCCCCAATGGACATGTTCCTTAGTGCGACGCATGGAGCCTCTTCATCATCTAGCTCATCAAGATCAATTTGCTCTACTTGAGAGCCGTTAGTCTCATCAAACACAATGTCACAAGAAACTTCAACTAGTCTAGTGGACTTGTTAAAGACTCTATATGCCCTTGTGTTTGAGTCATAACCAAGTAAAAAGCCTTCTACAGCCTTAGGAGCAAATTAGTTTTTCTACCTCTTTTAACAAGAATAAAACATTTGCTACCAAAGACTCTAAAATATGAAACATTGGGCTTTTTACCGGTTAGGAGTTCATATGATGTCTTCTTGTGGATTCGGTGAAGGTAGAGACAGTTGATGGCGTAGCAAGCGGTGTTGATTGCTTCCGCCCAAAACCGGTCCGAAGTCTTGTACTCATCAAGCATGGTCCTTGCCATGTCAAGAAGAGTTCTATTCTTCCTCTCCACTACACCATTTTGTTGAGGTTTGTAGGGAGAAGAGAACTCATGCTTGATGCCCTCCTCCTCAAGAAAGCCTTCTATTTGAGAGTTCTTGAACTCTGTCCCGTTGTCGCTTCTAATCTTTTTGATCCTTAAGCCGAACTCGTTTTGAGCCCGTCTCAAGAATCCCTTTAAGGTCTCTTGGGTTTGAGATTTATCCTGCAAAAAGAACACCCAAGTGAAGCGAGAATAATCATCCACAATTACAAAACAATACTTACTCCCGCCGATGCTTATGTAAGCTATCAAGCCGAATAGATCCATGTGGAGTAGCTCAAGCGGCCTGTCGGTCGTCATGATGTTCTTGTGTGGATGGTGGACACCAACTTGCTTCCCTGCTTGACATGCGCTACAAACCCTGTCTTTCTCAAAATGAACATTGGTTAGTCCCAAAATGTGTTCTCCCTTTAGAAGCTTGTGAAGATTCTTCATCCCAACATGGGCTAGTCGGCGATGCCAGAGCCAACCCATATTAGTCTTAGCAATTAAGCAAGTATTGAGTTCAACTTTATTAAAATCAACTAAGTATAGTTGACCCTCTAATACTCCCTTAAGTGCTACTGAATCATCACTTCTTCTAAAGGCAGTGACACCTATATCCGTAAAAAGACAGTTGTAACCCATTTTGCATAATTGAGAAACAGAAAGCAAATTGTAATATAAAGAATCCACAAGAAAAATATTGGAAATAGAATGGTCAGGAGATATAGCAATTGTACCAAGTCCTTTGACCAAACCTTGATTTCCATCCCCGAATGCTATAGCTCTTTGGGGATCATCATTTTTCTCGTAGGAGGAGAACATCCTTTTCTCCTCTGTCATGTGGTTTGTGCACCTGCTATCAATGATCCAACTTGAGCCCCCGGATGCATAAACCTACAAAACAAGTTTAGGCCTTGTTCTTAGGTACCCAAACAGTCTTGGGTCCTTTCACATTAGAAACAAGCACCTTGGGTACCCAAACATAAGTCTTTGAACCCTTGTGTTTGCCCCAACATATTTGGCAACTACTTTGCCTGATTTGTTAGTGAGCACATAAGAAGCATCAAAAGTCTTAAATGAAACATTAGGTTCATTTGATGCAATAGGAGATTTCTTTTTAGGCAATTTAACATGAGTGGATTGCCTAGAACTAGATGCCTCACTCTTATACATAAAAGCATGATGAGAGCCAGAGTGAGACTTTCTAGAATGAATTCTCCTAATCTTATGTTCGGGATAACCAGCAGGATATAAAATATAGCCCTCGTTATCCTGAACCATGGGAGCTTTGCCCTTAACAAAGTTAGACAATTTCTTAGGGGCATTAAGCTTGACATTGTCTCCTTGTTGGAAGCCAATGCCATCCTTAATGCCAGGGTGTCTCCCATTATAAAGCATACTTCTAGCAAATTTAAATTTTTCATTTTCTATCTCATGCTCATTAATTTTGCTAGTTAGTTGTGCTATGTGATCATTTTGTTGTTTAATTAAAGCTAGGTTATCATGAATAGCATCAACATTAATATCTCTACATCTCATGCAAATAGAAACATGATCAATGGTGGATGTGGAGGGTTTGAAAACATTTAATTCATCAATCTTAGCATGTAGCATGACATTTTCATTTCTAAGATTAGAAATAGAAACATTGCAAACATTTAAATCTTTAGCCTTAGAAATTAATTATCATTCTCAATCTTAAGGCTAGAAAGTGATTCATTCAACTTGTCAATCTTAGCAATCAAACTAGCATTATCATTTTTAAGATTAACAATTGAATCATCACAAACACTTAATTTCTCAACCTTAGCAATTAATTTGGTATTTTCAATTCTAAGGTTAGAGATAGTGTCATGGCAAATGCTAAGCTCACTAGTTAATTTTTCACCTTTTTCTACTTCCTGAGCATAAGCATTTTTAACCTTAACATGCTTCTTGTTTTCCTTAATAAGGAAGTCCTCTTGGCTATCCAAGAGTTTATCCTTCTCATGAATAGCTCCTATCAATTCATTTAATTTTTCTTTTTGTTGCATGTTTAGGTTGGCAAAAAGAGCTAGCAAACTATCTTCATCATCACTAGAGTTATCCTTATCACTAGATGTTGCATATTTAATGGAGGCTCTAGATTTTACCTTCTTTTTGCCGTTCTTTGCCATGAGGTACTTGTGGCCGACGTTGGGGAAGAGAAGACCCTTGTTGACGGCGATGTTGGCGGCATCCTCGTCGGAGGAGGAGTCGGTGGAGCTCTCATCGGAGTCCCACTCCTGGCATACATGGGCATCACCGCCCTTCTTCTTGTAGTATCTCTTCTTTTCCTTCTTCTTTCCCCTCTTGTCGTCGCCCCTGTCACTATCACTTGATAATGGACATTTAGCAATAAAGTGACCGAGCTTACCACACTTGTAGCAAACCTTCTTGGAATGGGGTTTGTAGTCTCTCCCCTTCCTTTGCTTGAGGATTTGGTGAAAGCTTTTGATGATTAGCGCCATCTCCTCATTGTCGAGCTTGGAGGCATCGATGGGGAGCCTACTTGATGTAGACTCTTCTTTCTTCTCCTCCGCCGCTTTGAATGCGATGGGTTGCACCTTGGGTGTGGAGGTGGCGCCTCGCTCGATGATTTGTTTGGAGCCTTTGATTATTAATTCAAAGCTCACAAACTTTCCTATGACCTCCTCGGGAGACATTAGCTTGTATCTAGGATCACCACGAATTAATTGAACTTGTGTAGGGTTAAGAAAAATGAGTGATCTTAGAATAACCTTGACCATTTCATGGTAATCCCATTTGGTGCTCCCGAGGTTGCGCACTTGGTTCACCAAGGTCTTGAGCCGGTTGTACATGGCTTGTGGCTCCTCCCCTTGGTTGAGCATGAATCGACCGAGCTCCCCCTCGATCATTTCCCGCTTGGTGATCTTGGTCACCTCATCGCCTTCGTGCGCGATCTTGAGTACTTCCCAAATCTCTTTGGCACTCTTCGACCCTTGCACCTTATTATACTCCTCTCGACTTAGAGAGGCGAGGAGTATAGTAGTGGCTTGGGAGTTGAAGTGCTAGTTGGTCAACCTCCTCCAAATCATAGTCCTTGTCCCCTTCCTTCGGTACCTGTGCTCCATACTCAACAATATCCCATATGCTTTTATGGAGTGAGGTTAGGTGATGCCTCATTTTATCACTCCACATAGAATAATCTTCACCATAAAAAACTAATGGTTTGCCTAATGGGACAGAAAGTAATAGAGTGCGTTTGGAAATACGAGGATAGCGAAGGGGCATCTTACTATACTTCTTTCGCTCATGGCGCTTAGAAGTGGCTGATGCTAATTTGGAGCCAGAGGTGGAGGGTGACGAAGAGTCGGTCTCGTAGTAGACCACTTTCTTCATCTTCTTCTTCTGTCACCTCTCCGTTGTGACTTGATGGAGGAAGAGGATTCCTCCTTGTGCTTGTGGCCGGACTCCCTCGAGTGGGTTCTCCCCGAGCTTGCGGACTTGTCGCCGCCGGTCCTGATCTCCCTCTTGGTGGATGCTCCCGACATCACTTCGAGTGGTTAGACTCTAATGAAGTACCGGGCTTTGATACCAATTGAAAGTCGCCTAGAGGGGGGTGAATAGGCAAATCTGAAATTTATAACTTAAAAGACAATCTACAAGCCGGGGTTAACATTAGAAATAAAGTCGAGTCCGAAAGAGAGGGAGAAAACAAATCACAAGCAAATAAGGCGGATGACACGGTGATTTGTTTTACCGAGGTTTGGTTCTTGCAAACCTACTCCCCGTTGAGGTGGTCACAAAGACCGGGTCTCTTTCAACCCTTTCCCTCTCTCAAACGGTCACCTAGACCGAGTGAGCTTTTCTCCTTAATCAACGGGTCACTTAGACCCCTCACAAGGACCACCACAACTTGGTGTCTCTTGTGTTGATTACAAGTTGCTTGAGAACAAGAATGGAGGAAGAAGAAAAGCGATCCAAGCGACAAGAACTCAAATGAACACAAATGTCTCTCTCTCACAAGCCACTAAGTCTTTGGAATGAGTTTGGGACTTGGAGAGGATTTGATCTCTTGATTTGTGTCTTGGAGTGAAGTCTAGAGCTCTTGTATTGAATGCAATGGCTGAAAACTTGGATGCCTTGAAGTGTGGTGGTTGGGGGTTATTTATAGCCCCAACCACCAAAATGGCCGTTGGGGAGGCTATCTGTCGATGGGCGCACCGGACAGTCCGGTTTGCCAGCCACGTCACTCAACCGTTAGGGTTCGACAGTTAGAGCTCTGACAGCTGGGACCACCGGACAGTCCGGTGGTGCACCGGACAATCACTGTTCACTGTCTGGTGCGCCTTCTAGCGCTGCTCTAACTCTGCGCGTGCTGTCCGCGCACTGTTCACGTTCACTTTTGCAGATGACCGTTGGCGCAGTAGCCGTTGCTCCGCATGGCACACCAGACAGTCCGGTGCTACACCGGACAGTCCGGTGAATTATAGTGGAGTGACTCTCCAAAGACCCGAAGCTGAGCAGTTCAGAGTTGATTTCCCTGGTGCACCGGACACTGTCCGGTGCGCCAGACCAGGGCAGCCTTCGGTTTCTTTTGCTCCTTTCTTTTTGAACCCTAACTTTAACTTTTTATTGGTTTGTGTTGAACCTTTGGCACCTGTAGAACATGTAATCTAGAGCAAACTAGTTAGTCCAATTATTTGTGTTGGGCAATTCAACCACCAAAATCATTTAGGAAAAGGTTTGACCCTATTTCCCTTTCAACTATAAATAGGACCCCACACCCCTCTCTTTAATGTTGCTCGTCACACCCATATTCATTGCTCACCTAACTTGAGACAAAGGCACACTTCTCTCTCTCTCACCCAAAACTTGCTCTAGATTCAACTTGGTTGAAGGAGCCCTTTGGTGTGAGGTTTGTGCTTGTGCTCATGGATTTGGTTTTCCTATCCTATCTCATTCTAATCTCTTGAGCTTGTTGCAAACACCTCTTATGCGTTTATGGTGTTCTTGAAACCCTTGGTTTCAAGACGGTTTGAGGTTACTTGGGAGTCTCCAAATTTGTGGACGACCCCAAGAAGTTTTTAATCCCCGCTCTTGTGAGCAACATTTGAGATAAGGAATCCCTTGACCTTGGTGGTCGTGTTGTGGAGGATTAGGGTTGAAAAAGACTCGACCCTTTGTGGGCTCCTCAACAGGGAGTAGGACACCTTTGTGGTGTGGCCGAACCTCGGGTTAAATCTTGTGTCTTGTGTTCTTGCTCGTTCTGTGATTGAGATGTTATTTGGCAAGATAGACATATAGGTTTACTCGCCGTGTGGATCTTGTGGTGAAATAACTCTCGTATCTTCACCATCCGCCCTTTGCCTATTAGTTGCATTTTTCCTCTGCAAGAGATTCACACTATATTTTTTGCACAATTCATAGTCTAGATTTACTTTAACAGTTGACTGGTTCAGAGTGGTTCAACTTGCCCGTGTAGCAGTTGAACTATAGATTTAACAATATTTCAAAGTTTGTAGTGAAAAATTTCAGGTTAGCCTATTCACCCCCTCTAGGCTACTTTCAATTGGTATCAGAGCTTCGTGCCTCGTTTTACGCTTAACCGCGTGAGGAAATGATCATGTCTACAACCCCAAGGTCCTGAATCTCACCATGAAGATTGCCGAGAAAATGTTCCTCAGGATGAAAGAGGAAGATGCAAAGAAAAGGGCCAAATAAGAAGAATAAAGAAGAAAGGCCGAAGAAGACAAAGGAAAGGGAGGAATTGATTACAACGATGACTTGGTAGAGCATTTGGTGTCAAAGGTGATGAGCAAGGTAAGTCTCACCACCGAAGGGTCATCCACCAAAAGTAAAGGTAACAAATTCAATAAAGTTCAATTTAATTACTCTTGTAATTTCATTCCGAACTTCTCTTCGGCGCCACTTGGAAAGTTACCAACTCTTAGTGAGTTGAACTATGATGAGTGGGCCGATAAGATGAAGTCGCATCTAATCAGTATGCATCCGAGTCTTTGGGAGATTGTTAACATAGGTATGAACAAGCCCGCCCAAGGAGAAGAGATGACGCCGGAAATGATGCAAGAAGTGCATTGCAATGCACAAGCGGTTAGCATCATCAAAGGAAGCTTGTGTCCGGAAGAATATAGAAAAGTCCAAGGAAGAGAGGATGCCCGTGATATTTGGAACATTTTCAAAATGTTACATGAAGGAGATCCTAAAGCGAAGAGACATAGGATTGAAGCCTTGGAAAATGTGCTTGCTAGATATGAATGGATCAAGGGCGAGTCCCTCTAATCTCTCTTTGATCGGTTGATGGTTCTTGTTAATAAGATAAGAGTCTTAGGAAGTGAGGATTGGAGTGACTCTAAAGTCACTAGGATTTTCATGAGAGCCTACAAAGAGAAGGACAAGAGCTTAGCAAGAATGATAAGAGATTGTGATGACAATGAGGAGATGACTCCTCATCAACTATTTGCTAAAATTCAACAACATGAGCCTGAGGAAGCCCCGACCAAGACAAGGGAGTCTCATGCCTTGGTTGCAAATGAACAAGAATCTTCCAAAAAGAGTTCGATGGGCAAAGATCACAGATCCAAGAAAAGTGTTGAAAGTTCAAGTGATGATGAAAGCTCAAGCGATGAAGACACAACGATGTTTATCAAGACTTTCAAGAAATTTGTAAGAAAGAATGATAAATATTAAAGGAAAGGAAGAAAGAGGGCATGTTATAAATGTGGACAAACTGGTCATTTCATAGCGGATTGTCCAAATATAAAGGAACAAGAAGCTAAGAAGGACCACAAAAAGGACAAGTTCAAGAAGAGAGGCAAGAGCAAGGGATACTTCAAGAAGAAGAAGTATGGCCAAGCTCACATCGGATAAGAATGGAACTCCGACGAGTGTGATAGAACCTCCCAAGCACTTCAGTCTTGTTTTTCATCATGGGGAACCACCTTAGCACAGAAGAAGCAGAAATCTGCTACTTCCTCACCTAAGGTGGTTCCCCATGATGAAAAACAAGACTGAAGTGCGGGAGGACTTGGTCCTCCACATAAGATCTTTTGCTTAACTCTTATCGGGAGGAGTTTGTGCCTCCCTTGGTTTGTATAATATTACTTCTCAGCACTCACTTTTAGCTCTGGTCTGTAATAAAATAACTTGAGCTTGCTTCTTAAATAAATGTAAGTTATGTAATCGCTTCCGCAATTCTTTATCTCCGATGTTCTGTAATGTCTGCAAGACGGGTGAAACGTTCCTGGTAAGGTAAGGAAAGATACCGAACTTGTCAAGTGACTTTGGAACATCTACAGGGTGTCTGATGTCCGTTGGACAAGGACAACTGTAGGTGGGCCTAATTACTTGGGAGGTTCCGTCACAGCTGGTATCGGAGCTGGATTAAGTATATACGGTCACATACGCATTTTCAAAACAAAAGTTTTGGTTTTGAAAAACTATAATGCTAGCGACATCCTCTGTTAAGCCCTAAATTTAAGGACTATCAGGTGGCTTAGTTAAAACCACTAACCCACAACCGGGTGGGTATTGCATACATGTGTATTGTTATTTTGAGGCCATTCAATTTTGAATGGATCGACGCTCAAGGTAAGGTGAGATGTGAGAGCATGACCGAACAACCGTCGGTCTAGGGAAGAGTATAAAAAGCGCTTGATTATATACATGTTCCACATATGTATATATGAAGGCTGCGATGTGGAGTATTTACTTTTCTGGAATTCAGTACCCCATGGATGTGTATGGGTATACAGACATGGGAATACTGAGAAATGTATTGTACTTGTAACGACGCACCTACGCTCAGGTAAGAAGGTGAGTTACCATAATGAGTTGCCCTATGGTTAAAGTGTGGCAACGGCGTCTTGTGGCTTAATGAAGATAATTTCTTCGTGGCTCGGCGCTTAATGATGAGCTGGCCTCCATATAGCAATATATGGAGTATAAACTGTGATAAACTGTTATGTGTGAACTACATCATTGGGAAAATGGGATGTGATGGAATCTTCTGCAGGTACACTAACCTCGAAAACGTATGTGTAGCTGACGACTAGCAAAATACCGAGAGAGAACGTATGCCACTGATATAGAACGTTATTGCCACATTATGTTGGCAAAATCAGTGAGGACGTATAGGACGAGCATGCATCTTGATTGTTGCATCTTGTTTGTCACCTATACACCCAAAATGCTTCTCTCATCTTTATTCCAGTAACCATTGATTGTAAATAATATGGTGTCTTAAAGCTACATGTTTAGATAGCTTTCAGGCTGTTTTAATTTGACCATTAGTACAAAAGGTGTTTACTCTTGTGCTTGATGTACTAATAGAAAGTTAGTGACTTGTTTGCCTAAACCCAAACCTAGGCCATGTTCTTAGTTGGTGAACCATGATCAAGGTTGATTTTTTTTCCGTTACCCCTCCTTGATCCAAATTTATACAAATAAATGCTTAGATAATTTCTTCGTTGGACAAAAAGGGTACTTAAGCTTAAAATAAGAATCTCGACTCATATTTCCATCTTAGACCATGCCCTTGACGATTGGTACAAGCTGATGTACCTTATCCAGTTTGCCTGTTTTTAAGGATCGCCATGTCACTTTATCAACCCAACCTAGGAAAGACATGTCCCATTATTTTCTTGAAGTTTAATGCCTTTGGTTTCCTCGTATTTATCGAAGGCATACCAATTTCATCTTGTGATTGTTTTTCCCTCCATATCTAGTCAGATACTAATCCTTGACCTTGTAATCTCTGCGATGGGCATAGAAATATGCTTGGGGCTGAATTAACAGTCTCCCATCGTACTCCTTTCATCAAGTTTAGGTTATGGCCCTGTCTTGTTCATTTCCTTAGGCCATAATCTATTTGGCTCTCTACTTGTAACCATTCTTACAGGTGGAGTATCTCTTTGTATATTGTCACCCTTGCCTAATTCATTGGTGTCGCGCGAGATTTCTTATTGGTTACGTCTGGTAATGGTGTTGTGACTAAAACCGACGGTGTCGCGACGAAACCGAGGGCCTCCTGTGGGTATACACACAAGGTTGTGCTGCTCGGCACGCGCTGGTATCACCGTTAGTAGTTGTAATCCATTATGAGACTATATCAATGCGTTATCTTGGCCCAATCTATTTTTGCTACGTGAGATTCATTATTGGTGCCAGTTCGGTGATGGTGTCATGATTAAGGACTTATGGTGCCGCAGCGAAACTGAGAGCCCCTTGTGAATGTACACGCAAGGTTCTGCTGCTTGGCGCATGCTGGTATCAAGGTCTCTAGTCATGATCCATTATGGAACTACACTGATGTGTTATCTTCCGTGGACTCCTTCTTTGAAACAATTTCTATGTTGTTTGTTAAGTGATCAAGCAACATCTGTCATCTTCGTTGGATCAAAAGGGCATACCACTCTCATGTGTGGTCTTATTTCTTTTGATCTTGGTAGTGACTACTCATACCCGTTCCCTTTACATCCTTTGTGTAAAGGTCAAGCCTTGGAGCTTTTTAGTGTCGAGAGACAACTGATTAGCTCTCAAAATGGAGATTTGTTTCCCCTGCTGCTGAGATGCCAGAATTTGTTCATTCGCTCTCTTATTTAATCCATGTATTCCCTAACCAAGTGGATAATTCATCTCGCCTGAAGAAATGGATAAACAACCTGACCAAATGAATTTCTACCCAAGTGCATGATCAACTGTTGGTATGAGTGAACTCTAAACCCTTAGCTTACCGATGGTACTGAGAGGACTTGCTCCATGTCAAAAGTAGTTCAACAAGTTGGTTTTACTAACTTATAACTGCCCAATGAACAAAGGTTGAGTTTAGAGATCGATTTGCCGAGTTATCTAAACTCACTTTGGCACAAACCATCCTGAGAAAGTACTTACAAAAACCAAGTTAATTCAACTAGTAACCACCTAATCATCGCTCTAGTCGTGCCTCGATCGTCTCGCGTGTGCTTTTCCAGCATGAGTGATCAAGTCGAGCCGTGACTAGTGCTTGATAAAATGGATTTGGTTGCAAAGCCAACATCAACGGATCTCTTCGTTGATATTTTACGAGTCTTTATCATTTCTCTTGGACTTGGATTCTCTAGCTAGCCACGGGTCAACTGTGAAGTTATTTGACATTCACACCCGTCTCGTGTGCTATGAACTTACTATAACCACTTGTTGGTAAACCTCTTTCTGTGTGTTTTACCCAAGATGGTGCA
This sequence comes from Zea mays, assembly GCF_902167145.1. NCBI lineage: Eukaryota > Viridiplantae > Streptophyta > Magnoliopsida > Poales > Poaceae > Zea > Zea mays. Next base: position 28,062,638 of record NC_050103.1, read on the forward strand.
TCTGATTCTGTTTGGGTAAAATCGCGTATTTGCCGCTCGCCCAACAGACTCGGATAGTACAGTGTCATCAGAAAAAGCAAACTGCACACATGGAACCTTATGTGTTCTTTTGGCAGACGTCGTCTCTATTGGTGGACATTTCTCGATTAGCCTAAGGCAATACATGTTATGTCCACTAGAGAAACAACATCCTGAGACACTCGACTTAAGTGGAAATGTCTCACGATTATCGCTGATATGAACATGGGTTACATACTTCTCTACCCTTAGAAGTCTTTCGTTCTGAATCTCGGGACGAGATTCTTTTAAGGGGGGAGGGTTGTAACACCCCTGGTGTTTATATTCCGCTCGACAACGAGTATGGAATTAAGCACGTAATCAGTGGATAAAACGGATTGTTAATTTTAATCATCTTCGCTTATCGCGATTTTAATATCGCATCTGTTCCATCTGTCGCGAGTGCGACATCGTTTTTATCTTTAATCGTACGGGCTCTTTCTAAATTTTCGTGCTGTTCGGAACATATTTGTTCTGAAAATCGGTGCGTCCGGTGATTATTTAAAATTCATCACTCGCGCGAATCCGAGTTCGGAAGTCCGACTCACTCGGATGATTTTATCCAGAACCAATTAATTGGAACTCGATAATAGAAGTGAAGCAAAATTAAATCGGACCACACTCGGATCTAAGGGGCGCAGGATTATTGTTTGAGTTGTTCTCCGATCGAATGTTTGGATAACGGCGAAAACCAATTAGGATCAATTAAATCAAACGTCGCCTAAAATATCGAATCTAATCTCGTCGGGTTTGAACCCGTCTACAGCTCGCTCCCGTGACGATGTTGACATCGTCTCCGAGGAAACTCCGATTGCGATGCCGTATTCGGCTCGCACAGTTTAAAATTTATTCCTTTCTAAAGTATCGAGTCTAGAGCCGGTTCAAAAAATAATTTGGTCTGTGGCTTTTCGCCTTGATTTAAAAGGTGAATTAACGGTATGAATTCATCCAACTCACGAGTATTCGTCAAATCAAAACCGTGTCACAATTACTGTCTACATCGTAAACATCGTTAAATACCAGGATCTAAAATATGTTCAATTTCTGTTAAAAAAAAGTGAGAAAATGAGAAAAAAAACTGCTCAATCTTATCTCCCCATCGTAGCACCGTGCCCATTCATTCCTGTCTTCTTCTACGTGGAGAACGTCTCCACTATTTTATCTCCAGCACATCATACGGATCGAGTCATCGTTCTTATCTCCCTGCCGTGATTTTTCTGCTCATCTTCATCCGCCGTCGCTCTGGATCCGTGGAAAAATCTGCAGGATCCTTATCCTTACCGCTGCCTTGCCGCTCAGCCGCCGCTCAACTCGAGCATAAGAATCCAGCCGCCCTGAGCTCCTTCCTGGTGGCCGGCGCTCATCTTCCACGGCGTCTCCATCTCCTCTGCTGGCGTCGCGCGCTTGCCTCCTGCCGGCCAAGGCTTCTCCTCTGTGCTCCTCACTCCTCCAGCCAAGCGGCTCCATGGAGGCCAAGCTACTTCCTCGTGGCATCTCTATCTCTCAGCCGGTCAAGTTTCTCTCTGCCGTGCGCAGCTCGCTCAATCCTCCCTGCTCGAATTTTTTTAGCGCCGAGCTCTCCTGCTTCCCATGGTGTTCGTCCTCAAGTTCGCCGTGGAGCTCCCTTGCAGCGCCCTGCTCGCCCCAGCGGCTCCCTGCTCGCGTCTCCAGCCATCGGCAGCTCACCGCGCACAGCTCCCTGTCCGTCCTCTCTGCCGAGCGATTTTCGCGTGCGCGTGCAGCTCCGGCTCGTTCCCCATGGTGGCCGCGGTGCCTCTCTGCCTGCTGGAACGTCCTTGTCCGCGAACTCCACCCATCCGTGCCAGTCGCCGTTTCTATGATCGATTCCAAGCTGTAGTGTGCCCGGTTGCTTTTTCTTCGTCCCATGGCGCCCGGACTTCTGCTCGCCCCAGCTCGCTGTTGTCGCGAGCTCCAGCCCGGATTTCGCCTTGTCACGGCGCCTGCTGCTCGCCCCTGCTGCGCGTGTCGCATTCTTCTATTGCGCGCACGAAAATTCTCTGCTCACAACGGCGTGTTAAGTTTCCGCGTCGAGCTCCTCTCGTGCGTGCATGTCGTCGTCTCCAAGTCGATTCTTGGCTGTCGTAGTATTTTTAAGTTATCCCGGCCATGTCTGTGGTTGTCAGGCGTGTCTGTTGCCGTGAACTCGCCCCTGGTGTCCACTCTGTCTCTGGTCCGCGCTTCCTTCAGTTCGGCCAGGCGGGGCATCGTTCCGTGCTGTGCTCGCCCAAGTCGCCACTGTCAAATCGTCGGAGTCGCTCAACTCACCAATCGTATCTTGGTCAGTCATCGATTTCATATTTATCATGGTCCTCACGTCAGTCGTCCCTATTCGAACTTGCTAGCTCGCCGACTGACCGTCGTGTACCTTGAAATCCCTCGTCGGCCGACCTCGCGACTTAGTTCGTCGCGTCGGGTATGTAGCTATATATATGCCACCCTCCTATATCATCGTCGAAGCTGTCATCCTCTGCTCGACCCCCACCTCACCAGCTCGCTCCAAACACGATCTCGTCGTCGTTTCGTGTGTCATCAAGAAATCCCAAGCGTCGGATGAAGACGGAGCCAACAGCATGGTGTTCACCAAGTGCACGACAGGAAGCTCGAGCCGGGATTTATCAGCATTCGTACGAGTATTGGGTCGCGTTTGGTGCTGGTGAGCCGATTTATAATTTTTGTACGTTTATCTGATGATTGGATTAACTAGAATTATTAGTCGTAATAATCCTCATATTTAGCGCAGGCGCGTTGTGGTAGTGTAAAAAATAAGTGAAGTACGATAGGTTTAGTAATGCGAAAGGTAGATTAATTTAGGGATATCTAAACGAGGTGGCGACATAAAGGATAGATATGATTTAGTATTTCATATAGCTATTTGATGAATTTTGTCATTGTCAATTGCACTAAATAAATGACATAAAGAAATGTTTGATTAATTGTGGACATGTAAAATATGTGAGAAGTAAAATAAAATTAAAATAGTACTTTGTGAACGATGTAGTATCAATTATAAAACGAGGGATAAATTTAGAATTTAAATTAATTAGCTGATGAGTTGATTAGGCAAATTGTGTTTCATGTGTATAATTTGTTGCTCGTGATGTTTGCGTTAGGTTCGTTTAACTTAGAGAAGCGTAATTATTGTGCTTAGTCGTACGTCGATAACTAGTATTTCCGTTTAAAATAGTACATCGTCTCGCCGCTAGGAGTTTAATTCGCTATCGCGTAGTACTATTTAGGTTTGAAATATTCCTGTTAATTTATATGCATTCATGTGCATCGTGCATCTCAATTAGGTACGATAATTGATCGCGTGATGCGAAAGACGAGCCAAGTCGACCCCAAGCGCGGGCTAATCCGCAGGATGATACTGATGGACAAACCTGAAGATGTTCGCCAAGTGGACGTCGTCTAACACTAACCTAGTGTTACTCAGGCAAGCCCCGGTGCATGCAACCCCTTTCCTTGTGTTTTTAAATAATTTTCGCACACTTTAAGTCTAGTGAAATGTGCATTAGGTTCATAGGAGTTGCTTGGAACCCTTTGATGCATTGCTTTCCTTGATATCCATACCTTTATAGATACTTCTGTGAAGTATCAAAATATGATTTACAAAAATGCTTAGCCTTGCTTAGATCTTGTGGATAGAGGTTGTCCTTAGCCTAGCTCGAGAAAGGATGGCTTCTACCTGCAAGAATATTTTCATTTGGAGCAATGGTGGGATCTTACTGCAAAGTTCCCTGTTATACTCTTTTCATCCTAAGGACCAGAAACAATCCTAAGGATGGAAGTACTTAAATCGAGACTTGGGTTAGGAACAGGTGATGTTCTACCCAGGTTGATTAAGGATTGAATGCGTATGTAGGCGTGCTGATCGAGGACCCTTTAACTGGTCACATGCCTCGTCATGGGTAAGCCTTGCCTCGGGCAGACTAAGGCCAGAATAAGATAACACGAAATGGGCGTGGAGCAGTGGCGAGAGTAGCGTGTACCCTCCGTGGCAAGAGGCTGGACGGTGGTGTATCTGTGCTCTCGGTTTGCGTGAACCTGATCTGGTCTTAAGAACCCCGGTGGCGGGTTGACATATGCAAGGGTTAAGTGCTACATATGTCGTGTGATTGGAGATCCTCAGCTGAGTATAATCGATTCGGATCGCCGTACCTTCGCGGTTATGAAGACTTGGTCACTTCCCTACAACCTAAGTCAGGATGTGAACATTATGAATAAAAATGATGTTGTATTGAAGAGATGATGAAATTAGACTAGATGCAAACAGAGTCTATTAATATTTAATCTGGCGTTAAAATATTGAAAGTAAGGACTCACTTTAGTAAGCTATTTCTGCAAAAGTATCTAAGTTGATTCTTGCTAAAGCCTCTCCTTGACTCCTATTTATCCAGCATACCCTTGAGAGTCTTTTCCTTAGTCGGGTAAGACTTGCTGAGTAATTCCATACTCAGGGTTTTATTCCCTGTTGTTTTTCAGGTTCTAACCTTGTGCTGTTGTGATTGTGTTAAGTGCCGGTGGGCTCGGCCTTCTTATAAGTCTAAGTAACCCTTCTATACTTCTTATTGAGGATGATCCCTTGAGCTAGCATATATATTTCAAACTTATACTTTTGTAATCACTCCGATAAACTAAAGTAAAATTTTTGTAACCTGTAAAATTTGGTAGTAAGATTTCCGCTGCAACAATATTGGTGTGTGTGATTTGTGTTACTTAATCCCGCGGTTCTGGTTGTAAGTGGTTTATCCGATGTCCTTGGGGCAATCGGACAGATCCTGTTAAGTTATTTAGTGCACATGCATAGCTGTCTGAGGTCTTTGAGACAAGGACATGTGCATGTGGGCCCAATAACTTGGAGGTTCTGCCATGCCAGCTGTGGCAGAACCTCCCAAGTTATTGGGCCCACATGCACCTGTCTTTGTCCCAAAGACCTCAGACAGCTATGCATGTGCACCGGATAACTTAACAGGATCTGTCCGATTGCCCCAAGGACATCGGATAAACCACTTACAACCAGAACTGCGGGATTAAGTAACACAAATCACACACACCAATATTGTTGCAGCGAAAATCTTACTACCAAATTTTATAGGTTACAAAAATTTTACTTTAGTTTATCGGAGTGATTACAAAAGTATAAGTTTGAAATATATATGCTAGCTCAAGGGATCATCCTCAATAAGAAGTATAGAAGGGTTACTTAGACTTATAAGAAGGCCGAGCCCACCGGCACTTAACACCATCACAACAGCACAAGGTTAGAACCTGAAAAACAACAGGGAATAAAACCCTGAGTATGGAATTACTCAGCAAGTCTTACCCGACTAAGGAAAAGACTCTCAAGGGTATGCTGGATAAATAGGAGTCAAGGAGAGGCTTTAGCAAGAATCAACTTAGATACTTTTGCAGAAATAGCTTACTAAAGTGAGTCCTTAGTTTCAATATTTTAACGCCAGATTAAATATTAATAGACTCTGTTTGCATCTAGTCTAATTTCATCATCTCTTCAATACAACATCATTTTTATTCATAATGTTCACATCCTGACTTAGGTTGTAGGGAAGTGACCAAGTCTTCATAACCGCGAAGGTACGGCGATCCGAATCGATTATACTCAGCTGAGGATCTCCAATCACACGACATATGTAGCACTTAACCCTTGCATATGTCAACCCGCCACTGGGGTTCTTAAGACCAGATCAGGTTCACGCAAACCGAGAGCACAGATACACCACCGTCCAGCCTCTTGCCACGGAGGGTACACGCTACTCTCGCCACCGCTCCACGCCCATTTCGTGTTATCTTATTCTGGCCTTAGTCTGCCCGAGGCAAGGCTTACCCATGACGAGGCATGTGACCAGTTAAAGGGTCCTCGATCAGCACGCCTACATACGCATTCAATCCTTAATCAACCTGGGTAGAACATCACCTGTTCCTAACCCAAGTCTCGATTTAAGTACTTCCATCCTTAGGATTGTTTCTGTTCCTTAGGATGAAAAGAGTATCACAGGGAACTTTGCAGTAAGATCCCACCATTGCTCCAAATGAAAATATTCTTGCAGGTAGAAGCCATCCTTTCTCGAGCTAGGCTAAGGACAACCTCTATCCACAAGATCTAAGCAAGACTAAGCATTTTTGTAAATCATATTTTGATACTTCACAGAAGTATCTATAAAGGTATGGATATCAAGGAAAGCAATGCATCAAAGGGTTCCAAGCAACTCCTATGAACCTAATGCACATTTCACTAGACTTAAAGTGTGCGAAAATTATTTAAAAACACAAGGAAAGGGGTTGCATGCACCGGGGCTTGCCTGAGTAACACTAGGTTAGTGTTTTACGACGTCCACTTGGCGAACATCTTCAGGTTTGTCCATCAGTATCATCCTGCGGATTAGCCCGCGCTTGGGGTCGACTTGGCTCGTCTTTCGCATCACGCGATCAATTATCGTACCTAATTGAAATGCACGATGCACATGAATGCATATAAATTAATAGGAATATTTTAAACCTAAATAGTACTACGAGATAGCGAATTAAACTCCTAGCGGCGAGACGATGTACTATTTTAAACGGAAATACTAGTTATCGACGTACGACTAAGCACAATAATTACGCTTCTCTAAGTTAAACGAACCTAACGCAAACATCACGAGCAACAAATTATACACATGAAACACAATTTGCCTAATCAACTCATCAGCTAATTAATTTAAATTCTAAATTTATCCCTCGTTTTATAATTGATACTACATCGTTCACAAAGTACTATTTTAATTTTATTTTACTTCTCACATATTTTACATGTCCACAATTAATCAAACATTTCTTTATGTCATTTATTTAGTGCAATTAACAATGACAAAATTCATCAAATAGCTATATGAAATACTAAATCATATCTATCCTTTATGTCGCCACCTCGTTTAGATATCCCTAAATTAATCTACCTTTCGCATTACTAAACCTATCGTACTTCACTTATTTTTTACACTACCACAACGCGCCTGCGCTAAATATGAGGATTATTACGACTAATAATTCTAGTTAATCCAATCATCAGATAAACGTACAAAAATTATAAATCGGCTCACCAGCACCAAACGCGACCCAATACTCGTACGAATGCTGATAAATCCCGGCTCGAGCTTCCTGTCGTGCACTTGGTGAACACCATGCTGTTGGCTCCGTCTTCATCCGACGCTTGGGATTTCTTGATGACACACGAAACGACGACGAGATCGTGTTTGGAGCGAGCTGGTGAGGTGGGGGTCGAGCAGAGGATGACAGCTTCGACGATGATATAGGAGGGTGGCATATATATAGCTACATACCCGACGCGACGAACTAAGTCGCGAGGTCGGCCGACGAGGGATTTCAAGGTACACGACGGTCAGTCGGCGAGCTAGCAAGTTCGAATAGGGACGACTGACGTGAGGACCATGATAAATATGAAATCGATGACTGACCAAGATACGATTGGTGAGTTGAGCGACTCCGACGATTTGACAGTGGCGACTTGGGCGAGCACAGCACGAAACGATGCCCCGCCTGGCCGAACTGAAGGAAGCGCGGACCAGAGACAGAGTGGACACCAGGGGCGAGTTCACGGCAACAGACACGCCTGACAACCACAGACATGGCCGGGATAACTTAAAAATACTACGACAGCCAAGAATCGACTTGGAGACGACGACATGCACGCACGAGAGGAGCTCGACGCGGAAACTTAACACGCCGTTGTGAGCAGAGAATTTTCGTGCGCGCAATAGAAGAATGCGACACGCGCAGCAGGGGCGAGCAGCAGGCGCCGAGCTGCGCGACAAGGCGAAATCCGGGCTGGAGCTCGCGACAACAGCGAGCTGGGGCGAGCAGAAGTCCGGGCGCCATGGGACGAAGAAAAAGCAGCCGGGCACACTACAGCTTGGAATCGATCCTAGAAACGGCGACTGGCACGGATGGGTGGAGTTCGCGGACAAGGACGTTCCAGCAGGCAGAGAGGCACCGCGGCCACCATGGGGAACGAGCCGGAGCTGCACGCGCACGCGAAAATCGCTCGGCAGAGAGGACGGACAGGGAGCTGTGCGTGGTGAGCTGCCGATGGCTGGAGACGCGAGCAGGGAGCCGCTGGGGCGAGCAGGGCGCTGCAAGGGAGCTCCACGGCGAACTTGAGGACGAACACCATGGGAAGCAGGAGAGCTCGGCGCTAAAAAAATTCGAGCAGGGAGGATTGAGCGAGCTGCGCGCGGCAGAGAGAAACTTGACCGGCTGAGAGATAGAGATGCCACGAGGAAGTAGCTTGGCCTCCATGGAGCCGCTTGGCTGGAGGAGTGAGGAGCACAGAGGAGAAGCCTTGGCCGGCAGGAGGCAAGCGCGCGACGCCAGCAGAGGAGATGGAGACGCCGTGGAAGATGAGCGCCGGCCACCAGGAAGGAGCTCAGGGCGGCTGGATTCTTATGCTCGAGTTGAGCGGCGGCTGAGCGGCAAGGCAGCGGTAAGGATAAGGATCCTGCAGATTTTTCCACGGATCCAGAGCGACGGCGGATGAAGATGAGCAGAAAAATCACGGCAGGGAGATAAGAACGATGACTCGATCCGTATGATGTGCTGGAGATAAAATAGTGGAGACGTTCTCCACGTAGAAGAAGACAGAAATGAATGGGCACGGTGCTACGATGGGGAGATAAGATTGAGCAGTTTTTTTTTTCTCATTTTCTCACTTTTTTTAACAGAAATTGAAGATATTTTAGATCCTGGTATTTAACGATGTTTACGATGTAGACAGTAATTGTGACACGGTTTTGATTTAACGAATACTCGTGAGTTGGATGAATTCATACCGTTAATTCACCTTTTTAAATCAAGGCGAAAAGCCACAGACCAAATTAATTTTTGAACTGGCTCTAGACTCGATACTTTAGAAAGGAATAAATTTTAAACTGTGCGAGCCGAATACGGCATCGCAATCGGAGTTTCCTCGGAGACGATGTCAACATCGTCACGGGAGCGAGCTGTAGACGAGTTCAAACCAGACGAGATTAGATTCGATATTTTAGGCGACGTTTGATTTAATTGATCCTAATTGGTTTTCGCCGTTATCCAAACATTCGATCGGAGAACAACTCAAACAATAATCCTGCGCCCCTTAGATCCGAGTGTGGTCCGATTTAATTTTGCTTCACTTCTATTATCGAGTTCCAATTAATTGGTTCTGGATAAAATCATCCGAGTGAGTCGGACTTCCGAACTCGGATTCGCGCGAGCGATGAATTTTAAATAATCACCGAACACACCGATTTTCAGAACAAATATGTTCCGAACAGCACGAAAATTTAGAAAGAGCCCGTACGATTAAAGATAAAAACGATGTCGCACTCGCGACAGATGGAACAGATGCGATATTAAAATCGCGATAAGCGAAGATGATTAAAATTAACAATCTGTTTTATCCACTGATTACGTGCTTAATTCCATACTCGTTGTCGAGCGGAATATAAACACCAGGGGTGTTACAACGAGGAGAGTTCTAGCTCGGAAGAAGAGGAAGAGGTGGCAAACATCGCCATCCAATCGACCTCGACCTTGCAACTCTTCGCCAACCTTTCCAATGACTCCTACACTCCTACTTGCCTCAAGGCAAAAGGAGATAAGGTACATTTATTTAATGTTGATTTTACAGATGATGATGTTGATGAACAACTTGCTATGAAAAATAAAATAATTAAAGAATTTGGTTAAATGGATATAATGTAATCACTAAACTAATGGAGAAGCTAGATAAAAGAAAAGCAACCCTTGATGCTCAAAAAGACTTACTCATCCTTGAAAAGGAGAGAAACCTAGAACTTCAAGGGTTGCTATCCAATAAGGATGAAATGCTTGAAGTATTGACTAAGGAAATGTCTTTAATTGTAATACCCAATTTGTAAGAAAATATAAAAGGTGAAATTATTTCCTTTATATATATATATGTGTTGTCTCTACTTATCATCACATGTAAACACCTCATTTAAAAATAAATAATTAATAAAGGACATACCACTATATTGTGCATCATGATGGAGTTTTGCTTGTTTGTGCACTTGGTAATAAAATAATAATAATAGAAATATAATAATGAGATGGAAATTTGAATTTAAAACAAAGGTGCACTTTAGGGAATTGAGAATAATATAAAGAAATTAGGAGATAAATATTATACAACACAAAATAAATTTATAAATAAATAAATTCATCACATTTTGGGTATGTTCAAATTGTACTTTTAATCTGAGGATAATTTACCACAGGATTTGAGTTTGAAATTTAATTTCAAAATGAGAAGTGAAAAATATAAATCAGAAAAGAAAAAGGAAAAAAAAACGCTTGAATGGGCCCAGACTTCGCTTTTCGGCCCAGCAGAGGAATCCTTCCGCGCGGCCGAATCTTATTCCCTCCACCGCGCGCCGATATGTGGGGCCGCTCGGTCAGCTGGCCACTACTCCTTCGCTCTCGCTGACACCCCGGCCCGTTTACTTCTTCCCTCCGCGCGCTCAGCCCAGCTCGCCGTTACACCTGTGACTGACAGGTGGGTCCCGCAGTTAGCTAACCTCGCGCGCACGCAAGCTTCTTTGGTTGGCGCGGGCCCACAGGTCAGGAGGGATCCTGTTTATCTTCCCGAGCGCACCAGCGCATACCTCCCCGTCCGAGTTCCGCGCGCACGCTCGCGACTATTTCGCCAACTACCTCAACGTGGTCGCTCACCTATTTAATCGACCTGTGCTCGCGGCGCTCGCCTCAAACCGTATCACGAGGCAGACCCGAGAGCAATACCGCGCCGCCGCTGCCTCCACTGCAAACCACCTCGATTCTCACCGCGAGGACCCCCGTTGAGGTTCGTGTGAATTCGCCTGGGTGCCGGCATTGCGTGCGTGGCTTCTTTGGACAAGGGCGCGACCTGGAGACACACAATTGCTTGCCGTAGTCATCGCTCGCCGCAGTTCCGCCTATCGCCGCGACCAAAGATCCTCTTGCGACAACCTTCGGTATGGATCGTTCAATTGAGTTCACCTATTTCCCCGCTTTCTTACGGTCTAGGGAACACTCGGGTTGGGTCAAGGATCACCGGGGAGGGTTAATCCGGCGATGGCGCTTTCGCCCTGGCCGTTGGTCATCGCCGGCCGTGTGCGGTTTTGGGAAGAAGACACGTGGACTGTCGAATTGGATCGGATGGTGGAGATAAGACACAGGTGTACCCATTCGTTTTTAGATCTAAACCGTTAGTCTTGATCTGAACGGCTGGTGAGGGTAGATGGCGAGGGATGAATCGGTAACTGTTGGATCCGACACCAACGGTCCGGATTAGATCGTGGACATTTCGTGTCACTATTGTAGATCAATCAATAGATGGTTTTGATTTAATCTGTCGTACCGTTTCGACCATGCGCACCCTGACCGTCGATTGGCGATCGGTCGGTTTACGGGTGATCCGTTCCGCTTAGGATCCATGCCGTTGATTTTTAATCTAGTGGCTGAACTGGCGTAGCCATCCGCGAGTTGATCGGATCTAATCTGATCCCTTGAGTTTCGATCGGGTGGTCCTAGACAGCGGATACCGCTTCGCTGTTACAGATTTTCACATGGGACCCTGGGTTTTGAGGAAAACAACCCACTGTCTAGTGCCACTGTTGACCGAGTCTCGGGATTTTTATGAGGTCGCCCCTGCACTACTCAGTTTTTGGCGCGCAGTCCAGGAACTAGTGAAATTAGAGAATTAATTACAGAAATTGATTTTAATACAAAAATAATTCTAGGAACTTGTAAAAATTCATATAAAATTCATTTTAACTCTTTTTTAGTCCATTCCAGTTCCTATAATTTTGTAATAATATTGTTTATCACTTAGTGCCACTGTTTAGACATGAAAATTATATTAAAACTGATCTCTTAATTAATCTTGTACCAAGCACATAAAACCTTTAGAAATTCATAACTTAAAATCCATAACTCCAAATTTAATGATTCTTTTTCCTATGATCTTATTTTAATGTGTAGATTATTAATATGTATTTTGTATACATGTTTGGTGTGATGTTAATTTCTTCTTTGCACTATGCTTGTTTGTATTGTGACGAGTAGAAGAGCCAGTGGCAGAGGAGTCAGGTGTTCAGGAGGTAGAAGTTGCTGAGCATGAGCTCATTGAAGGCAAGTTGTGCACTTGACCACTTTTATTACCCAATAATGTTCTTCATAATCATTTATTCATGCATATGTTTAATTTTGATGGGACCCAATAGGTCACCCTAGTCTGGTTATCTTTTACCTTGTTCACCCCTGAATTACTTGGGTAGTTTTGCGAATTACTTGGGTAGTTTTGCTATTGCTCTATATGGTTTTGGGTTTAATATTACATTATGTTCATGTTCCAATTATACTGTTATTTCATTTATTATTCATGGCAAGATCATTATTTTTAATTGGAACATGGAGCTTAACTTGAGAAACACGTGCCACCACAAGGGTGGTATGGGACGCCCTTGGCTGACCAACTAGGAAAGCTAGTGGAGGACTACCTTACCCGATAGGGGCAAGGGCAGTAGGGGAGTAGGCGTGTAGGGAGGTTCCCGGGTTGATTTTGCTGTGATGGCGGTCAGACGGGGGATTCCTGCAATGCTCTTCCTAGAAATTGTAGCGGGTTTTCTGAAGCTAGTGGAACTTTGTAAAGGCCTCGTAGTGTTACCCTGTCTCGCTTCCTTGAAGAGGTGTATGGGAGTCACAATCCCTTGGCAGATGGGTGACATGACTTGTGGGTACAGGGTACAACCTCTGCAGAGTGTAAAACTGGTATACTAGCCGTGCTCGCGGTCATGAGCAGCTCAAGACTCTCGCATGATTAAGTTATGGAACTAAATTCAATTTGTCATTTGCATTGTATGTGATTTATTATTAATTTTGCTCTATTATTATTGTGGTTTGGTATTTACTTACATCTAGTAATTGCTAATAAAACTTGACCAACTCATTAAAAGCAATGCTCAGCTTTAATCCCTATTATTGATCAGCCTTACCCTTCACATGAACTCCCACCTTTGGTGATTTCATGCACATTATTCTCCACGACTTGTTGAGCTATGATCTTTTGTGAGCTTGCACTTGCGATACATAAAACCCTCCCCCACAGGAGAAGATCAGGTGGCCCAGGAGGAGCCACACAACGAGGAGTATAACTTGATCTAGGTGGCGTCTCTCAGTCGACTTTATGGCGCTAAGGATGGACATTAGTTCTCTTTACATTTATCTGTTATTTTCATAAGTCTTTCACTATGTAATAATTACTTTTATGATATTGTGACTTTTATCTCTATACACTCTGTTATTATATGTGTTGTTCTTCTTTGGCGCACATATGAGACGCACCCGGCTTTATCCCTTAAATCCGGGTGTGACATTAATCAAAATAACTATAGAGGACAAAGAAAAATAAATTGCTATTTCTAAAACCTCTATAGTTAGTCTTGCAAATGCAAAAGAAGCACTTGAATCGAGCTTATCAAGCTTAACGTTTCAAAATCAAGAACTTCAAGTGCAACTTGAAACATGCAATAACTTCACCACTTCATCTTTAGTGGTAGATTCTAAAGCTAGCTCCTCCAACTCTAATACTTGTAAACATTGTTCAAAATATCATGCTTCTTGTTGCTTGACTATCCATGCAAGGAAGAACAGCTCAAAGGTTGAAGTCAAGCAAATATTGAAGAAATGCTCTAGCAATGATGGGTCCAAGAAAGTTGAACCCAAGTACAAACCTTTGAAGCCCAACAATGGGAAAAAGGGAATTGGGTACAACACATACAAGGTGAACCCTAGCATAGAGCATAAGGGGTGGAGATCCCCTAAGTTCATAGAAGGAATTACCTTATATGATGCCTTGGGGAGGATCCACTCTTCAAATAACAAGGCAACTCAAGTAAAGGTGAACTTGAGTAACACAAAGGATAAGATGAAGAATATTGTCTCCACAAGTGGAGAGAAGTCTAAAGTTCCTATCTCTCACTCCTACCTTTGTGACTATATGTTAACATGGGATTCAGGAAAATTAGTTGTGAAATATGTGGGTGCCTACACTAAGAGAAAGGTTATGAAAAGAGTGTGTGGGTACCCAAGGCAATAACTAACACTGCAGGACCCAATTCAATTTGGGTACCTAAAAGCATGGCATAAACTTGTTTTGCAGGTCTACTCCTCCAGTGGGTCAAGCTGGGTGCTTGACAGTGGATGTACAAATCACATGACCGGGGTGAAAGACATGTTTCACTCCTTGCAACTAACTCAAGAAGCACAAGAAATCGTGTTTGGAGATAGTGGCAAGAGTGAAGTGAATGGTATTGGTAACATCTCCATCACTGACCACCAGTCGCTTTCAAATGTTTTGTTAGTTGATTCATTAAGCTATAATTTTCTGTCCGTTTCACAACTTTGTGGAATGAGATATGACTGCCTGTTTACTAACGTTGATGTGAAAATCCTTAGAAGGGAGGATTCCTCTGTTGCTTTTATGGGTCGCTTGAAGGGCAAACTCTATCTTGTTGATTTCACAACAAGTAAGGTGACGCGTGAGACTTGTTTAGTGGCAAAATCCGATAAGGGTTGGCTTTGGCATCGTCGGCTAGCTCATGTTGGCATGAGGAATTTGGCCAAACTTCAAAAGGATAATCACATTATTGGACTAACAAATGTTATGTTTGAGAAAGATAGGATATGTGGCGCATGTCAGGCAGGAAAGCAACATGGTGTTCCACATCAACCAAAGAATATGGTCACAACTAAGAGGCCTTTGGAGCTTCTTCATATGGACCTCTTCGGACCCGTGGCCTACATAAGTATCGGTGACAGTAAGTATGGACTAGTTATTGTTGATGATTTTTCTCGCTTCACCTGTGTTTTCTTTTTAAGTGATAAAGGTGAAACCCAAGAAACATTGAAGAATTTTATGAGAAGAGCTCAAAATGAGTCTGAGTTAAAGATCAAGAAAGTGAGAAGTGATAATGGAACAGAGTTCAAGAATACAGGAGTTGAAGAGTTCTTAGGCGAAGAAGGGATCAAACATGAGTTCTCGGTTCCCTACACCCCACAACAAAATGGTGTGGTGGAAAGGAAGAATCAAACACTTATTGAAGCCGCCAGAACAATGTTGGATGAATATCACCTGAGAACTTCTGGGCAGAGGCGGTCAACACCGCCTGTCATGCAATACCGCCTCTACCTCCCCAAGATTTATAAGAAGACTGCTTACGAGCTTCTCACTGGTAACAAACCTAAGGTTGATTACTTTAGGGGTTTTGGTTGTAAATGTTTTATTCTTAACAAAAAGGTCAAGAGCTCGAAGTTTTCTCCTAGAGTGGACGAGGGTTCTTGCTTGGCTATGCATCAAATGCGCATGGATACCGTGTTTTCAACAATACCACTAGTCTTGTTGAAATAGTGGTAGATGTGACATTTGATGAATGTAATGGCTCGCAAGGGCATATTTCTAGTGATATTGCAGGAAATGAAAACTCATCTTGTGAGGCCATCAAGAAGCTCGCAATAGGTGAAGTGAGACCACAAGAGAAGGACGATGATGAAGGGAGAATTTCGATGATAAATGGAGTCATTGATAGGGGCGCAAAGGTGGTTGGTGATAAGTCTTCCTCCCAAGCAAACCCATCAACCCCAAGTCATCCAATCCTTGAAGAAGTCCTTCAACCACAAGAGATGCCAACTATAGGAAACAGATGACGCCTAATAGGGGGGTGAATTAGGACTTCTAAAACTTTCACTAAACTAGGCCACTAATAAATCCCTAGAGTAAAACCTATGCAAATAATCAAACTAGAATGTGCGAACTAGGTTTTGTCTAAGTGTTGCTATCTCTACCGCAATGGCTAAGTTTCAATCTACACTATATAATTATGAGTACAAGATTGAAACTTAAATGCTTAATATAAACACGGAAACTTAAAGAGAAAGGTAGAGATGCAAACTCTCGTGGATGACACTGGTATTTTTACCGAGGTATCTGGAACCACACAAGGTCCCGACTAATCCTCGTTGGTGCCCCTACGCAAAGGGAAGCCCACGCGAGGGCCAAGCACCTCGGTCGAGTAACTCTGTAGAGAGCCATGGGCCTTCTCCACGCGCAAGTGGTGCTCCGCTTCCGGCTCCTCTCGGACGCTCCCCGTCGTCTCCACTATCGAGCTTCCGACTGAAAACGCCGCGGGCCTTGTTCCCTCTGGTACACGGTGGCGGCCATGACACAAACGCGGTTGTCACGGTCTCACAAGACTCTCGCCCTACTCAGTACAATAATGGATCGTGCAAGAGTCGAAGGGTTGGTGGTTTATCTAAACTCACTCAACTAACTAGGATTCACCTAGAGCAAGCGCTAGAGCGGTCTAACTAACCTAAGCACTTCGCAAAGCACCTACGCTAATCACCGAGTGATTCTATTAAGCACTTGGGTGTAAGAGCACTTGGGAATGTCTACTATATGCCTTGGTATGTCTCTTGGGCTCCCACACATGGAAATGGCTGGCTGGGGTGTATTTATAGCCCACAACACAAATATAGCCGTTGGAGGAAAGCTGTTGCTTCCTGTGGTGCACCGGACAGTCCGGTGGGGTCACCAGACCATCCGGTGCCCCTGTCTGGTGTGCCTAGCCGTTAGTCTGTCAGAGCAGGTGACCGTTGGCGCGCAGACCTTTTCACACCGGACTTCACACCGGACAGTCCGGTGGTCTTCCCTTGGGGTGTCACCTGGAACTAGCCGTTAGGGTTGCAGTTCCTGGTGAACTGGACAGTCCGGTGTGCCCCGGACAGTTCAGTGCTCCAGACCAGACAGTCCGACTTTGGCAACACATGCTTATTTTTTGGACTTTTCTTTGATCTTCTTAATGTCTTCTTTTGAGGTGTTGCTTTCCTCAATTCCTTGCTCCAAGTAATTCTAGCATCATGTGAACTACAAACACAAACACTAGGAAACTCATTAGTTCATGGATTGTGTTTAATCATCAAACACCAAAACTCATTAAGCCAAATGGCCCAGGGTCCATTTTCCTTACAATCGCACCCTTTTTGGTGATTGATGACAACTCAACCAAAGCAAGCAAATATTATAAAAATTTGATTGAAAACATACAATCTACTTGCTAGGATGCATGATTGTCCCCAAAATGTGATATTATGGACTTAAGCCTCCCCCTAACTCCATAATTCACTTACTTCCTATTTTGGACCAAAAGAACCAAAACCAGTTTAAAAGCCACTTGAAGAAATAAAATTTTAAATTGGTAGTGTTTGGTGTTTGATACATTTTTCATTGCTTTGGTCCCTAAACTTATCCCCGTTTGTCATGAACCACCAAAAAGGAAGACATTAAAAGCAGGTAGGAAGTAAATAAAACTTGCCCTTATAAAGGATTTTGTCAATTGATACCAATTGAAACTACTTGGAGGTTGCCATCAAATGATTACTCCCCCTAAATGAGTGTTCTCTTTAGAAAGAAATTTCTCCCCTTTTTAGAGACAAAGAAATACTCCCCCTGACAGAGATCTTCTATTTAGGAAAAAGCATGTGAAAATTAGAGGTGCAAGACATAGTTTGATTAGACTAGCTTCCTTATGCATAAGTAACAAAATATGATTTAACCACTTATGCATGTATAGCAACATGGAAGTATAAGGTATGAAAATATAGTCTAATCAAATATTGGAGAAGACATGTAATTGATACTAAATGAAGTCTCAAAAGATACCAATTGAAAATCAACGGCAGACTTATTGAAGACCAATGGCAGGCTTGTGAGACATGAGAGTTCTTGGAGATTTTGCAATGGAAGATTATTGTCTTTCTCCAGGGACTTCATTTTCCTTACAATGAGACTATTACATGAAATAGACTTGAAAAAGACATTAGTCTCAAAGTCTTAGATTATAGAGTAACCTCCCCCTGAAAGTGTGCATACAAGTTTTGAATACTTGTAGGAGACATGCACTTTGATTTGATATCAAGAGGGGCAAATTATCTATAGTCTGAACTTTGGCACATATAAATTAAATGATACCAATTGTATGATCTAAGTTTCTGAAGCATAGTATCATTTACTTAGGAATGTTAGATAAGCTATGTGCCGTGCTTAATTAAGCATTTTAAAACCATGTAGGTTTGCTAAAGAGTAAGAATTGAAGGCGAGCAATCCTACCATGTGATTTACCTTAGTCATGGGTGGGGAAATTTGGGTCCAAAATTTTATTAACTCACTTGGCAATAACCTTGATCCAATATGATGTATTCCATGATATACATCCCAACTTTGCCAAGTCTCCAAATTTCTCGTGGGCCTTCGGACCACCCACTTCCCTTTTGGGATCCAAACCTTCTTGGTGCTTTTCATGGTTGAAATTATTTCCTTTGGCACCTAGATGCGTTTGGCCCCCTTTCCTTTGTTGGCCTTGATTGCTATCACCTTTCCATTCTTTTTCTTTTTGATCAAATATGGTGTAGCAGCCTTTTTGTCCACCTTTTTGATATAGGTGTTGGAGATTTTGCTTGATGGCTTTTGCTTATCCCTGGTCATCGCCTTGCATTGGAAAGACTTATGGCCTTCCTTGTGGTAAAGCCTACAAATCACAGTTTCTCCCTCCATAGGCTTGTTCACTCCCGCAGTGGTGTTATCCTGTGGAGATCGGATTTGTTTGGCTTTGCCTTTCTTGTCATATAAAGCCTTGTCAAGGCGAGCCACCTCTTGCCTTAATTCCTCACTTATCCGAACATGTTTCTACCATAATATTCTTAACAAGAACTTGGTTGCAGGGGTTAGAGTCATCAATTAAATCAAAGCAGGAAGTAGAAGCATCTTTCTTAATTATTTCAGGTATTTTAACCAAAGATACTTCTGGGGTGCTACCAATGTTTTCTAGCTTAGTAGTTAGCTCATTATTGTGTATGCTAAGAATTTCCATTTTCTCTAGCAAATTTTCAATAGTATCTTGGGAGCTAGCTAACTTAGCCTTAAGTTTTTCATTCTTTTTAATAAGGCCATCATCGGTAGCAGTGGATGGAGCACTAGACTCTAATAGCTCAATTTTAGTTGACAACTCACTATTTAAGTTTGCGAAGGTTTCAAATTTTTCTAGTAAGCCTTTATAATCATTTTGAGAGCTAATCAACTTATTTTTCAAAGTTTTAAGTTGAGCTTTTTGCTTAGTGCAAACATCCTGAAAAAATTTAACGGCTTCCGCAAGGTCATCTACGGAGGGCTTTCCCTCACCTTCATCATCACTACTACTTTCATCACCAGAGGATGGAATACTCATTTTACCTCTTGCCATAAGGCACTTGCGTGATGACCGTGATGAGCGTGATGAGGATCGGTGGTTGTGCGTCCTTGGAGGTTCATCTTCGCTAGAAGAGTCGTCCCAAGTTTTGACACTTGTTAGCGCCTTGCCTTTGCTCCTCTCCTTTTTGGGTTTGGCCATAGTTGGACAGTTGTCCCTGAAGTGTCCCTTCTCCCCACATGCAAAGCATCCTCTCTTTCTTTGCTTTTTCCTGTCAATGTTAAAGAGAAGATCTTCGACCTGCAGTGGGACACCCATTAGATTAATCTTGCGGATCATCCCCATTACCTTTCTGACACGTTAGATTGTTTCTTCGTCCTCGGAGGATGATGTGCATGGTTGATTATCTTCTTCTTCATCACTTTCTTCTTCCTCTTCTTCACTTGAGGAACTTGGAGTGGGAGCCATCTTTTTACCCTTCCTTTCATCACATGCAAAAGCATATGACCTTGAGGAAGTTGGCTCCTCTCCCCGACATATTTTTCGCGACATCTCAAAAGCCGCGATTTTTCCAATCACAATGGTCGGGGTCATGGTACTCAAGTCCTCCAGGTTGTGAAGGATGGTGATGATGCTCCCATATCTTTTTTGTGGTAGCAGGGAGATTGATATGACCACGCCATTAAGCAACACATTACAACCTCCAAGTTATACTACATCAACTCAAGTACAACCAATATCATCACCAACCCGAGTCTTTGATGGACCAATTACACGTAGCCGAGCTAAGAAGCTACAGCAAGAGGTGCACGCGCTAGTCTTTGATGGACCAATTACACGTAGCCGAGCTAAGAAGCTACAGCAAGAGGTGCACGCACTACTTTATGAATTTAAATTAAACACTAATGCGAACTTTATGCTACCTAAGTCGTGTATGTTGATATTACTTAGGTTCACCAAGAGGAAGGACAAAACATATCAAAGGCGAATCAGCAAGAAGAGCTACGTCCGAGTCAGTCCAGCGCTATAGAACCGTCCAGAAGAAACAGTCATAACTTTTGATTCCCAAAAGCTATGAAGGCCCATAAGTACTTTTTGGAAAGCTCTTGAAGTCTAGTTTCCAATGCTTCTACAGCCGACTTAACCACATCTACCAGAAAGGCAGCCGACCTACTTTAGTGCTGACTGGTCAGAAGGTCAACAATCTGCTTGATGACCAAGTTTTCGTATTAAACTGCATCATTCTACGAAGTTTCATTAAGCATGCTATATATGGTGAGAAAGATTATCAAGTTAGCTTTCCAATGCAACCAGTCCCACGTCATTTGAAGATTCTTAGAAGAAGTTATTGCCAAAATACTGAAGGCTACGCAGAAGTCAAACAGCCACACGAAAATCAGCTCTGCAGATCTTCCGAAGTGGCTCCTTCACATTAGCTCGTGAAAATACTTTTGTTTTGTGTTTATACCTCGCTAAGGCTGGTTGTTACTAGTATAAATACCCCCCTATGTCTATGATGTAAGGCAGCTTATGATAATCTAAAACAGAACCCCTTTGTTCAGCTGTGTGCTAACAAATATTGAGAGTGATCTCTATCCCTTTGCTCTTGTGAATTCCTTTGCGGGATTGCAGAAGCGGCAGCTTCATCCGCTCCCAATTGGTGCTCCTACTCCCTTCGAGGTCTCCTCGATTGATTGTAGGCTGTGTTGGTTGGTTCTTTGAGAGTGTGGTTGGGCGAATCCTCGATTCAGGCTGCCGGTTAAAAACGGTGGTTGGCTTCGAGTTTTATTTGTCAGGTTGCACTAGTTATCGCTGCTTGCAGCAAGTTATCTTGGCTTCTTTGAAGCTAGTTATCTGAAGATTGATCCTACGTCGTGAAGATCGGGCATCGTGACGCATCATCTGGTATCAAAGCCTCAATTGCCACGGTAGGATTCTTTACCCTTAGCTACATATATTTTGTGTTCGTCCTATCCACCAAAAAGCCATAAAATATTTTGTCATAGCCCTTTGTTTCAATCTGTTGTTCCAGTGAGTTTTGTTAAGTTTCAGTCCTTAGAGTCTTTGTTTAGTTGCTGGTCACTCTATCCTTTGTGTTTCCTTTGAGCCTCTTATATATATCTGAAAATATCCACAAAAAGAAAAATCTGAAAACCCTCATCATTTCCTTCGCGTTAACTTTGATCCTATTTAAGTTATAGCTGCTGGTTGAGTTCTTTGTTAAAGTATTATAAAGTGTGCAATATCATATCAGATCTCTGTGTTTAGTTCGATAAAAAAAAGAGTATCGAAAAAAAAGAGAAGAAAGAAAAGTACCAAAAAAAAGTGTTGAACAAGATTGTGAAAGAAAAGTAGAACAATCAGTTTGTTTATGTGCACAAGTGCTGAAAATTTTATCAAGTTATTCAACCAGATTGCTATTGTCATTTGGTGCAAAATTTTGGTTGGATCTGATTGCAACACTTGCATTCCAATCATACTCCTTGTCTGCATCAAATCTGAAATTTCTTACGCGTGTGTTTGATCTATTTACATCACTCGAATCTTGTGGTCAGCACTAGGCAGGGAACTTCTAGTCGGATGGTTATTTAACTTAACAACAACTAGAATTCAGATTGTATCCCTTGTTTATTAATCCCCACCAAGCTCCACATATAAGCCATCGTAATCGGTACTCTGGTCTTGTATTCGCTTAACCACCACTTTCTTGTTACCACCACACATTTTCTTGCAACCCACAGGGAACTCATAAGAGCTTTGGTTGGTAAGAGTGGTGAGGTTGTGAGATTCTATATAGCTTCATATTCCACCTATATTTGTTGCCTTGTTGCCACTAACTTCGCAGGAAGATGGATCCCAACGTTGAGATTGAAGAATGTGTCACCCTGATACAATTCAATGAGCTCAAACAAAGCATAGAAGCCAAGCAAGATCTGTTGGCACAAGATCTTCAGACACTTATGGCTGAAATCAGAGGTCGTCGTCGACTCCCCGACGGTGTAAGAAACCATGATGAAGATGGGGAAGGAGATGAAGGAAATTATTCTAGAAGAGCAAGTGAACATGGGAGGAGAAATCAAGGTGCTGCATATGGTAGAGGAAGAGGCCGGAATCGAAGAAATAATGACAATGAAGAATCTGAATTTGGGGATGATCAGTCTCAACATCGCTATGGTCGTCGTCATCATAGAGGCGTCAACCAAGAAGAGAGACTTGGGAAACTTAAGTTTACCATGCCAAAATTTGATGGTAGATCTGATCCTAAAGATTATTTCACATGGGAACTGAAGGTGGAGAAAATCTTCCGCCTACATAATTATTCAGAGGAGAAGAAACTCGCAATGGCATCTCTTGAGTTTGAGGGATATGCTCTGATTTGGTGGGAGCAACTTCTTCGTGATCGTGAAAAAGATGGAGAGGACCCTATTATTACTTGGCAAGAGATGAAGCGAGAAATGAGAATTCGTTTTGTGCCGAAGCATTATCGGCGTGATCTTTTTGATAAATTGCAGAATTTGAGGCAAGGAAGTTTCTCTGTTGAGGAGTATTATAAGGAGATGGAGAAGGCCATGATTAGAGCCAATGTGTATGAAGACGAAGAGCAAACCATTGCACGTTTCATGGCTGGGTTACACCGCAGCATTCAGCGTATTGTTGAGTTTCAGCCATACCAACGTCTTATTGATTTGGTACATCAAGCCACCAAAGCTGAACGCCAGCTACAGCAAGATGCTAAGAACAACAAACCTTTGTCATATGGTGCACGAACCATGATTGGAGGAAGCTCAAGGTTTACTGTTGCACCCTTAGCGTCAAAAGTTTCAACTGGAGACTTGCGATCCCACAATCAAAGCAATTATAGTGGAAAGAACGCTGTTGCTCCAATCATGGATTCTAAATCAGCAGCATCCACTTCTACATCAGTGGGCTCTACAGCCAAGAGTAGTGGTATTCAGTGCTTCAAGTGTGGAGGTCGTGGTCATGTCATAAAGGAATGTCCAAATAATCGTGTGATCCTTGTGACTGATGATGGAGAATATACATCAGCTAGTGAAGAGGAAGCTAAAGCAGGAAATGAAGATGACATTGATAAATCTGAAGAACATACGGGATGTGAATTTGAGCATGGTACTACTCTTGTGGTTAGACAAATCTTGAGTGTTCAAATGAAAGAAGCTGAAATTGGACAGCGACATAATCTTTTTCAAACGCGAGCCAAAGTGCAAGACAAAGTAGTAAAGGTGATCATTGATGGAGGGAGCTGCCATAATCTTGCAAGTCGTGAGATGGTTGAAAGGCTTGGTTTGAAGTTGCAGCGACACCCTCATCCATATCATGTCCAATGGTTGAATGAGTCAGGAGATATCAAGATTGGTTATAAGGTGAAAGTTTTGTTCAAGATTGGAGAGTATGTTGACACAATGGAGTGCGATGTTGCACCCATGTCTGTGTGTCACATGCTGCTAGGAAGACCTTGGCAATATGACCGATATTCTCAGCATTGTGGAAGAACAAATCAATACACACTAGATCTGAAAGGGAGAAAGTTTGTACTCAAGCCTATGACCCCTCAACAAATCATGGCTGAACACTTACAAAAGAAAACTGAAATTAGTACAGCAAGTAGAGGAGGAGAAGAGCAAAAGAAATTGAGTGCCATCCACAATTCGGTGAGCGAGTGCTACAAGCCAAATTTAAGAGATAAAAAGAAGGAAGAGGGAGAACATCTAGTTATGCTAGCCACAAAATCTGAGCTGAGAGAAGTGAGGAACAACCCATATCAAGTGCTCTTTGTACTTGTGAACAAAGAAGCTTTGATTTCTCCTAACGACATAACATCTCTTCCTAGTGTTGTGGCTGATCTTTTGCAGGACTTTGAAGATGTGTTTCCACAAGAAACACCAGCTGGACTACCTCCACTTCGTAGGATTGAGCATCAAATTGATCTCATTCCAGGGGCAACACTTCCTAACCGTCCACCATATCGAACCAATCCTGAAGCAACTAAGGAAATACAAAGGCAAGTACAAGAACTTCTTGATAAAGGTTTTGTTCGTGAAAGCTTAAGCCCTTGTGCTGTTCCTGTGATTTTAGTACCTAAGAAAGATGGATCTTGGAGGATGTGTGTTGATTGTAGAGCTATAAATAATATTACCGTTCGCTATCGCCATCCTATTCCACGACTAGATGATATGCTTGATGAATTAAGTGGTTCCACAATTTTTACTAAAATTGATTTGAGAAGTGGATACCATCAAATAAGAATGAAAACTGGAGATGAATGGAAGACTACATTTAAAACAAAATTTGGGTTGTATGAATGGTTAGTAATGCCCTTTGGGTTGACTAATGCTCCTAGTACTTTTATGAGATTAATGAACCATGTCTTAAGAACTTTCATTGGAAAATTTGTTGTTGTCTACTTCGATGATATTCTAATTTACAGCAAGTCTTTTGATGAACATGTGAAACACATTCGACAAGTTTTAGATGAGCTTAGAAAGGAGAAATTATTTGCTAATCTTGAGAAGTGCAGTTTTTGCACAGACCATGTTGTGTTTCTTGGCTTTGTTGTTTCAGCAAAAGGAATAGAGGTGGATGAATCCAAGGTGAAAGCCATCAAGGATTGGCCAGCTCCAACGAATGTAAGTCAAGTAAGAAGTTTTCATGGTCTTGCTGGTTTTTATAGAAGATTTGTGCGAGATTTCAGTACCATCGCTTCTCCTTTAAATGAATTGATAAAGAAAGGTGTTGAATTTAAATGGGGAAACTCACAAGAAGATGCTTTTCAAGAATTGAAGGAACGTTTGACTGAAGCACCTGTACTTATTCTTCCTGATTTCACTAAAACTTTTGAAGTAGAATGTGATGCTAGTGGGATTGGGATAGGAGGAGTTTTAATGCAACAAGGAAAACCTATAGCATATTTTAGTGAAAAATTGGGAGGTGCTCAATTAAATTATTCTGTGTATGACAAAGAATTGTATGCTTTGGTCCGAGCGCTTGAAACATGGCAGCACTACTTATGGCCAAAAGAGTTTGTTATTCATTCCGATCATGAAGCTTTTAAGTATTTGAAAGGGCAAGCCAAACTGAACCGTCGCCATACCAAATGGGTTGAGTTTATCGAAACATTTCCATACATTGTGAAATATAAGAAAGGTAAGGACAATGTGGTCGCTGATGCCTTGTCTCGAAGGAATGTGTTGTTGAATCAACTAGAGGTAAAAGTTTTGGGTCTTGAAAATTTGAAAGAAATGTATAATGATGATCCTGAATTTTCAGAACCATACAATCATTGTAAAGATGGAAAAGGTTGGGAAAAATATCATATACACGATGGATTTTTGTTTAGAGCTAACAAACTTTGTGTACCAAATTCTTCGGTTAGATTGCTTTTATTGCAGGAGCCACGAGGGAATGGTCCATTTCGTGTTCTTGCCAAGATCAATGATAATGCATACAAGATATATCTTCCACCGAGCTATGGCGTGAGCAACACGTTCAATGTTGCTGACCTCTTATCATTTACAAGTGAAGACACTTCAGAGTCGAGGACGACTCCTTTTCAAGGGGAGGAGGATGATATGACCACGCCATTAAGCAACACATTACAACCTCCAAGTTATACTACATCAACTCAAGTACAACCAATATCATCACCAACCCGAGTCTTTGATGGACCAATTACACGTAGCCGAGCTAAGAAGCTACAGCAAGAGGTGCACGCGCTAGTCTTTGATGGACCAATTACACGTAGCCGAGCTAAGAAGCTACAGCAAGAGGTGCACGCGCTACTTTATGAATTTAAATTAAACACTAATGCGAACTTTATGCTACCTAAGTCGTGTATGTTGATATTACTTAGGTTCACCAAGAGGAAGGACAAAACATATCAAAGGCGAATCAGCAAGAAGAGCTACGTCCGAGTCAGTCCAGCGCTATAGAACCGTCCAGAAGAAACAGTCATAACTTTTGATTCCCAAAAGCTATGAAGGCCCATAAGTACTTTTTGGAAAGCTCTTGAAGTCTAGTTTCCAATGCTTCTACAGCCGACTTAACCACATCTACCAGAAAGGCAGCCGACCTACTTTAGTGCTGACTGGTCAGAAGGTCAACAATCTGCTTGATGACCAAGTTTTCGTATTAAACTGCATCATTCTACGAAGTTTCATTAAGCATGCTATATATGGTGAGAAAGATTATCAAGTTAGCTTTCCAATGCAACCAGTCCCACGTCATTTGAAGATTCTTAGAAGAAGTTATTGCCAAAATACTGAAGGCTGCGCAGAAGTCAAACAGCCACACGAAAATCAGCTCTGCAGATCTTCCGAAGTGGCTCCTTCACATTAGCTCGTGAAAATACTTTTGTTTTGTGTTTATACCTCGCTAAGGCTGGTTGTTACTAGTATAAATACCCCCCTATGTCTATGATGTAAGGCAGCTTATGATAATCTAAAACAGAACCCCTTTGTTCAGCTGTGTGCTAACAAATATTGAGAGTGATCTCTATCCCTTTGCTCTTGTGAATTCCTTTGCGGGATTGCAGAAGCGGCGGCTTCATCCGCTCCCAATTGGTGCTCCTACTCCCTTCGAGGTCTCCTCGATTGATTGTAGGCTGTGTTGGTTGGTTCTTTGAGAGTGTGGTTGGGCGAATCCTCGATTCAGGCTGCCGGTTAAAAACGGTGGTTGGCTTCGAGTTTTATTTGTCAGGTTGCACTAGTTATCGCTGCTTGCAGCAAGTTATCTTGGCTTCTTTGAAGCTAGTTATCTGAAGATTGATCCTACGTCGTGAAGATCGGGCATCGTGACGCATCAGAGATAATCTTCCTCACAATGTCTGCATCACCTAGCTTATTAATGCCAATAGAATTGAGCTCATTGATAATTAGATTTAAACGAGAATACATGTCTCTAACAAGCTCATCATCTTTCATAGCAAAAGTATTATATTCATTTAAGACTAGGCAATTTTTTGCTCACGGACATTGGATGTGTCGTCATGGAGCTCATGCAGTTTTATCCAAATCTCATTAGCAGTTTTCAATGTAAATACTTGATTAAAACATCCATGCTAAGAGATTCATATAAGCAATCTTTGGCTCTAGCATTTAAATGAATTTCTTTTTCCTCACTCGTGGTGGGTTTCTCGGGATTCTTGGGAGGTTTCATCCCGTCACGAGTGACTCTCCAAACACCTAGATCAACGGCCTCTAGGTAACAAGCTATTCTAGCACTATAATATGATAAGTTAGTGCCATCGAAGTGTGGTGACCTATGGGTATCCATCCCTTCCTCTAAAAAGCGTCGACTCTT
Source organism: Zea mays (assembly GCF_902167145.1). Taxonomy (NCBI): domain Eukaryota; kingdom Viridiplantae; phylum Streptophyta; class Magnoliopsida; order Poales; family Poaceae; genus Zea; species Zea mays. The sequence continues at coordinate 28,090,327 of NC_050103.1, forward strand.
TTAGCGGTGAAGCTAAAACGTTTCAAATGAGTCAAACCAGGTTCTGATACCACTTGCAGGAAACGGGTGACGCCTAAGAGGGGGGGGTGAATTAGGACTTCTAAAAACTTTCACTAAACTAGGCCACTAATAAATCCCTAGAGTAAAACCTATGCAAATAATCGAACTAGAATGTGCGAACTAGGTTTTGTCTAAGTGTTGCTATCTCTACCGCAATGGCTAATTTTCAATCTACACTATATAAGTATGAGTACAAGATTGAAACTTAAATGCTTAATATAAATGTGGAAACTTAAAGAGCAAGGTAGAGATGCAAAATCTTGTGGATTACGCCGGTATTTTTACCGAGGTATCTGAAACCACGCAAGGTCCCGACTAATCCTCGTTGGTGCCCCTACGCAAAGGGAAGCCCACGTGAGGGCCAAGCACCTCGGTCGAGTAACTCCGTAGAGAGCCGCGGGCCTTCTCCACGCGCAAGTGGTGCTCCGCTTCCGGCTCCTCTCGGACGCTCCCCACCGTCTCCACTATCGAGCTTCTGGCTGAAAACGCCGTAGGCCTCGTTCCCTCCGGTACACGGTGGCGGCCGTGACACAAACGCGGTTGTCATGGTCTCGCAAGACTCTCGCCCCACTCGGTACAATAATGGCTCGCGCAAGAGCCGAGGGGTTGGTGGTTTATCTAAACTCACTCAACTAACTAGGATTCACCTAGAGCAAGCGCTAGAGCGGTCTAACTAACCTAATCACTTCGCAAAGCACCTACGCTAATCACCGAGTGATTCTATTAAGCACTTGGGTGTAAGAGCACTTGGGAATGTCTACTATATGCCTTGGTATGTCTCTTGGGCTGCCATACTTGTAAATGGCCGGTTGGGGGTGTATTTATAGCCCCCAACACAAATATAGCCGTTGGAGGAAAGCTGCTGCTTCCTGTGGTGCACCGGACAATCCGGTGGGGTCACCGAACTGTCCAGTGCCCTTGTCCGGTGCGCCTTGCTGTTAGTATGTCAGAGCAGGTGACCATTGCCGCACAGACCTTTTCACACCGGACAGTCCGGACTTCACACTGGATAGTCCGGTGGTCTTCCCTTCGGGTGCCACCTGGAACTAGCCGTTAGGGCTGCAGTTCTTGGTGCACCGGACAATCCGGTGTGTGGCACCGGACAGTCCGGTGCTCCAGACCAGACAGTCCGACTGTGGCAACACATGCTTCTTTTCTTGGACTTTTCTTTGATCTTCTTAATGTCTTCATTTGAGGTGTTGCTTTCCTCAATTCCTTGGTCCAAGTAATTCTAGCATCCTGTGAACTACAAACACAAACACTAGGAAACTCATTAGTTCACGGATTGTGTTTAATCATCAAACACCAAAACTCATTAAGCCAAATGGCCCAGGGTCCATTTTCCTTACACCAACCATTGTAGAAGATGAGCTAGAAGCAGTTGCTCGTGAAGACCCTCTTGAACAAGAGGAAAATGATGATCAAATACAAAGACATCCTCTAGTGCCTCACCCTGGAGTGCACCAGGCCATTCAAAAAGATCATCCCATGGACAACATCCTTGGTAGCATCAGGAGAGGGGTAACTACTCGATCTCGTTTATCAATTTTTTGTGAATTTTACTCGTTTGTTACCTATCTTGAACCACTTAGGGTAGAAGAAGCACTAAATGATCCAGATTGGATTATTGCTATGCAAAAAGAGCTAAACAACTTCACAAGAAATGAAGTCTGATCCTTAGTAGAAAGACCCAAGCAAAACGTCATTGAAACCAAATGGGTCTTTCGCAACAAGCAAGATGAAAATGGTGCGGTAACAAGGAACAAGACACAGATGGTTGCTCAAGGTTTCACTCAATTGGAGGGACTTGACTTTGGGGAAACCTATGCACCAGTAGAAAGGTTAGAGTCAATAAGAATATTAATTGCCTATGCTACTAATCATGATTTCAGGTTTTATCAAATGGACATCAAGAGTGCATTTCTAAATGGGCCACTACAAGAGTTGGTCTATGTGGAGCAACCGCCGGGCTTTGAAGATCCAAAGAAGTCAAACCATGTCTTCCTTCTCCACAAAGCGCTCTATGGGCTTAAACAAGCCCCTAGAGCTTGGTATGAATGTCTTAAGGATTTCTTGCTTAAAATGGTTTTGAAATAGGAAAAGTAGACTCTACTTTATTTACTCGCAAACTTGATAATCAGTTATTTGTGTGCCAAATATATGTTGATGACATTATATTTGGTAGTACTGATGAAAAATTTTGTGAGGAATTTAGTAGGGTTATGACTAATAGGTTTGAGATGTCCATGATGGGTGAGCTAAAGTACTTCCTGGGATTCCAAGTAAAACAACTCAGGGAAGGAACTTTTCTATGCCAAACTAAGTATACACAAGACATGGTCAAGAAATTTGGCATGGAGAAGGCAAAGCACGCCAAGACCCTAATGGCTTCAAACAGGCATCTCGACCTAAATGAAGAAGGTAAATCAGTACATCAAAAACTTTATAGATCTATGATAGGATCTCTACTGTATTTATGTGCATCTAGAACAGATATTATGCTTAGTGTGTGCATTTGTGCTCGCTTTCAAGCTAACCTGAAAGAGTGCCACTTAGTGGCTGTTAAGAGAATCTTGAGATATCTAGTTTACACCCAAAACCTAGGTCTTTAGTATCCTAAAGGCTACTTTTTCGATTTATTTGGCTACTCTGACTCAGACTATGCCGGTTGCAAGGTAGATCGAAAAAGCACCTCAGGGACTTGCCAATTCCTTGGGTGGTCCCTGGTGTCATGGAGCTCAAAGAAACAAAACTGTGTTGCACTTTCCACTTCCGAAGCTGAATACATAGCCACTGGTGCATGTTGTGCTCAGTTGCTATGGATGAAGCAAACCTTGAGGGATTTTGGCTGTGAGTTTAAAAGGATTCCATTACTGTGTGACAATGAGAGCGCAATTAAACTAGCCAACAATCCCGTGCAACACTCCAGAACCAAACATGTAGATATTAGACACCATTTTCTGAGGAACCACGAAGCAAAAGGAGATATCGAATTATGTCATGTAAACACAGAAAATCAACTAGCCGATATCTTCACAAAACCCCTCGATGCTACTAGGTTTTGCTTTCTTAGGAGTGAACTAAATATTTTGGACTCTCGTAACTTAACTTGAAAGCTGACACCCAAATTGGTTGAATTTTTGAATGGTGAAATGAATTTTAAAGATTTTTTTAAAAATTATGCTTTTTATGCTAATATGTGTATTTTGGGTTGAGAATGGCAATAAATGAGCCATATAAAAATTCTCAACTCATTCCAAGTTCAACTGGGACAACGAGATGAACTTCCAAGTTCACCTAGGGAGACCAGCTGAACTTCAAAGCTCACTTCAGCTCAATTGGTTCTCCCCAGGAACCTCCCTCGTTCATAGTGGTTGAACCGGTCCCTGGCCGGCCCGCTGTCGTGCTCAATTTGACCGTTCTGACTGTCTGGCGCACGGTCAAACTGTGCTGTCAGACTGCGCTGACAGTCTGCAGCGTCAGTCTGCGGCTGACGTGTCAGACTCGCCTTTTCTGGCGCAGACCGGTTGAACCGGCCCCTCATACCGGTTGAACCGGTCCTGCTGGGCTGACTGGTGGTCAAACGGTCAAACTGACTGTTCTGACTGCGCAGTGCGTCAGAAACTTTACCTTTTGTCAGAATAGCTTTTACTTTTGTTTGGATTCCTTTCTCTTTTCTGACAGATTCTGTCCTGTGGTGTCACACCCGGGTTTTAGGGGTCCAAAACCCGGGCGCGAAATAATCACCGAGTGTCGTGGGACCAAGTCTCACACATATGATGACTCATGGTACATAAACGAATGACACATTTTTACTATATAATACGAGTTCTGTACAAAATAAATAAATAAATACATCATATGGAGACAACGATCCAGCAACCCAAAGTTGACTGGGAGACGACGGTCTAGATCTCTCACGAGCTCGTCACAGCATCCTCCATGTGCCCCATCTTGCGGTACCTGTTCTTGACCTCTAGGGGTGTGAGACAGCAAGAGTGAGCTCACATATGTTCATCGCTCAACAAGTTGTGGGGAATAATGTGCATGAACTTGCCAAAGGTGGGAGCTCACATGATGTGTAAGGCTTACCAAAGAGGATGGTTGAAGCTGAGCATTGCTTTTAAAGTTGGCCAAAATTTTATTAGCAATTACTAAGTATAAGTAGATACCAACCCAATTAAGTAGTAGAACAAAAGTGATAACAACACCTGCAATGCAATGCATATGACAAATTGAATTTAGTTCCATAAATTAATCATGTGAGGGTCCGAGCCGCTCATGACCATGAGCACGGCTGATATACCAGTTTTACACTCTGCAGAGGTTGCACATCTTTACCTACAAATCATGTTACCCTTCTGCCAAAGGAAGGCCACTCCCATACACCTCTACCAAGGAGGCGAGGCAGAGTAACACTATGAGGCCTTTACAAAGTTCCACTAGCTTCAGAAAACCCGCTACAGTTTCTAGGAAGCTCCAATGCAGGGACCCCTCGCTTGACCGCCATCGCAGCAAAATCAACCCAAGGGCCTCCCTACACTGACCACTCCCCTACTGCTCTTGCCCCTTTTGAGTAAGGTAGTCCTCCACTAGGTTTCCTTTAGTCAGCCAAGGGCGTCCCATACCACCCTTGTGGTAGCACTGTTTTCCCGGGTGGTCGCTCCATGTTCCAATTAACATAATGATCTTATCATGAACAGTAAATAACAAAATGGTAATAAAAGTATGATCATGAATAATGTGTATATCAATACCCAAAGCCACATAAAGCAATAGCAGGTACTACCCAAAAATTCAGTGGTAAACAAGGTATAAAGATAGCCAAACTAGGGTGACCTATTGGGTCCCATCAAAATTAACATATGCAGATCATTATGATTAAAAAGAACATGATTGGGTAAAAATAAGTGATCAAGGGCATAACTTACCTGGGACTTGAGATTCTAGGTACCAACTTGCTCTTCAGGTGACACGTGTCCTCACTGCTAGTCGTAGCAATACAAACAAATAGGGTATAGGCAAAATGAACATCACACCAAACATAAGCACAAACTGCATAATAACGATCTATGTGCTGCTACGAGATCGTGGGTTCGCGAACCACTAAAATCAGAGTTATCATTATAAAGTTTGGATTTATAGAAGATCTACCTGTTTTAAATATTAAACTATATTATAAATTGATTAGTATACATCATATGAGAGAATATTCTATGAATAGTTATCTCAACTTAATCTAAGTCATTACTTGATTAAAGATCGTCTTTTAGTTGAATTATAACCATAAGATCAGAATACTATATTAATATTAGAAAAGCTAATTCCAATAAATCTAGATTAATCCAATTAGTTACTTAATTATAGAAGTACGTGATATCATATATTTAATGTTGCTACTGTGTAGTAAATATTTGTATGAGGCTAACACAATTTGAATGGATCGAATCGGAGTTAAAATGGATTAGTTGATTTTCCAAAGTTTTAAGTGGTAGATACAAAATAAATCGAGCATATAAATTTAACGATACGTTTCATACTAAAATAAGGTAACTAGATGATAAACAATATTATCATGAATTTATTGCAACTGAAATGGATCAAAAAGAAGTTAAAATGGATTTAATATGAATTAAACAAGTTTCTAGGATTATTTTTATAAAAAATCATTTTCTATATTAATATAACTATTTCATATACTTTTTGGGCTGGGGCCACTATTTCCCATAAGCACAGGGTTGAATCCGTAAATAAAAGGAACCGACTGGAATTATTTTTGAATCAGCATGGATGGCGGGTTAGTTTTACCATACCCCGGGGGCTCTTCTACAAAACCGCCCTACCGAAGAGGTACCGTTTAATGTGAACCGCACAGATTTAGACCAATGGCCTAGATCAGACCGCACATCCCCACGAACCAGCATTCCATACTGACCACACGATCAAAGATTGACAGTCCCACCTGCGATCTAACATATGCCCTTGGATTCCAATCTGTCTGTCTTTTTTTACTGAGCTAAAAATGGTATAATCGCTCCAGATCTCACGCGCCCGATGAGGATCCAACGACGCAAGTGCCTTCTTCTTCCACCAACTAGCTGTGCGGCAACACCAAACACACATGGCGGCGCACGCCGGTGAGCCACCCCATCACGGCGCACGAGTACACGATTCCCAAATTAATCGGGTGCTACACGATGCAGGCGCATGGGCGAACTGGTATGGGGAGTTCTTACCGTGTCTCAACGCAGTAGAGGACACGGCCACGACACACAGGTGTGTTGTGGCGACGCAAGAATTCCGATGAGCAATGACCACAACACCACGGTCACCCGAGCACCAATTCCCCCACGAACGTGATCTCCCCCTTCAAGCGAACCTCCTCACCCAGTCGACCGACCCTGAGCAGCAATGACGATGAGAGATTGCCACGGTGCACACTGCTCGATTTTACTCTTCTCTTTCCTCCCTTTGCTAGCTATAGAGATGGCAACGACGGAAGAAGCTCCGACCTGACCTGGTTAAATACCCTGAGGAGGCGTGCCGAACCACTCCCAGCCCGACGCCCACGGCGAGATCCGTGGAATCTGTTACGATCGGCCGGTGAAGGTGATGACCAGCGGGCCCCATGTGTAGGCGACGCGAACGGGTGAGTGCAAACGACCCGAGAGCCCCACGAGACAGGGACAGAGGATACGTGCGCACGGGTGAGAGATTGACCGCCTGGGCCCACCCATCGGTGCCATATAACACGAGTAAGAGCTGGGCCGCGCGGGTGGAAAGGAGGATAAGGAGGAGATGGGCCGCGGGGAAGGAAATCGGCCCAGGCACCGGTTTGATCATTTCTTTTTCTTTTCTTCTTTCATTTCTTTCACATTTTCAAATTTCTACTTCAAATTTCCACCATTCAACTCAAATTCAATTTCCTATTTTAAATTCAGATTTCCCCATATCAATATGATCCAGTCATGAATATAAACATTACTATTTCCATATTATTATTTATTCTCCTCCCCATTATATAATTCTAGTAATAAATGATTTAATCACAATTTCTTTCCTCATTTTCTCTTTTATGTTTTTATTTAGAATCTTGAGGTCAAATTTAAATTATGATACCTCATTTTAATAGGATGTATCACCACAAATTATAAGCAGGAGATGCATCACCCCATTATTTATTTAGTGGCTATTTGACTAAATTAAAATTATTAATGGATTATGAATAGGAATGGTCCTAGTAAATTCTCCAAAGGCCTGTTAAAATTTCTAGAAATATTATAAAAAATAAATCTATTTATATTATTATTTTTCTACCAATTTTGAGCTTTACATGTGGTCAGACTGTTTTTTCTGCTGGGTACCGGTTGAACTGGTCCCTATACCGGTTGAACCGGTTTCAACCCGCCTGGTCCAAATTTCTATTTAAAGCCCTCTCTCTTCTCTCCTCTCCTCACTTCCCAGCTTTGAGCCACTTCTAAAGCCACTTGAGCCTGAAAGTTTCTTACTCCCCACACATTTCAAACCCAGATTTGCTAAAATCCGACCGTTAGACTTTGTTCAAATTTTTGAGGAATCTTTCCTCAAAAGTTTCTCCTTCATCCTCTGAAGTTTGGTGCATATCTCCCTAGTGGGTCTCTAGATCATGATGGTGCATCGTAGGAACCCATCTATGGTGGAGTTCAGCAGTGATTCTGATGAGATTCAGGAGGAATCTCCGATTCACTCTCCTCTGCCTCGTCGTTCCCTCTCTAAGAGGGGCCGAGGCTATGGTCCGGTTGAGGGAGAGGGATCTTCCATGCCCTCTTAACCCTCTCGCGGGAGACGTCAAAAGGTTGGCTCCTCCTGCTCTCACCGTAGCAGCTCCTCTGCAGGGTACTTCCCCTGCCAAGAGGAAAATGGAGCCTTTGACGATGAGGTCGACCCTCCACCGTCCGATGCTCGTTTTGTCACCAGTCTCCGCATGCATCCGACGACCTTGTCTCAGGGTCCTCGTGAACCTCCGACTGACTTCACATCGAATGGAGTGGACTCCCTTCAGAAAATAAGGTTCACAAACCCCACTCTCACCCCTAAACATCCTGGTGTCTAGGACCCTCGGTTCTGGAATCTCTTGCATGATGAATTTTATAACTCCGTCATCATATCCAAAAAGCACCCAGTCATCCGCCATCGGGTCATTGACTGGGAGGGTTGTCAGGGTATGGGGGATGCTGACATGACATCAGCCCTCCGTAACTGTGAGAGAAAGGGGTTGAAGAATATAATGACTTTAGAATACCCCTGGAACAATGAAGTTGTGGCTCAATTCTATGCCACTCTCTGGGTGAAGAGAGTGGATGAAGAAGCTGATGGGTATGATTACCCAGTCATGTACTTCTTTATCCAGGGAATCTGGTATAAAGTTAGCTATTGTTGTTTTGCCCATATCTTGGGCTTCTCTAATGATGACATTCAGGGCAGCAACCTAAAAGTCCATGACATTAGCCTGTCGATGCGGGAGGAACAAGAATTTGTTCACATTTCTAAGGAACAAGAGTTTTGGGTGACCTCAAACATGCATAGGTACTATAGGTACCTTAACTTTTTATCTAGGATGACCGTTCTTCCTAAGGGCGGGAATCAAATGAACATCCTTGGAGAAAGTCAGATTCTCCTTCTTCTCCTTGCTCCCAACAGCCTTGCCTGCATCAATGTGTTTGACATGATCTGGGAAGAGATCCTTCGTGCTTCCTGGTCTCCACTCAAGGGGTGCCTCCATGCACACTTTATCATGAAGATGATCGAAGTAGTCTCCCAGACTCGCTTCGAGAAGCCGGTCAAACACTCCCGCTACGTGCCATATTGGGTTGACTCCAGCAACCCAGCTGCACGTTCCAAGAGGGCTCTCGCAGGGTCTGGAGGCCCTGCTTCTTCTTATGAGCCACCTCCTCAGCCTCCTCATCACGAGACCTCCTCTCGCGTCGCCGCTACTTCGCGTCCGATGGATCGCAGCGTGAGAGGTAGAGTTCAGGGCCGGGGATGGGGTCAGGGTCGGGGCCTATCAGTGTGTCTGGCCAAGGGCATCACTGGCCAAGGGCAGTCGGGTGATCGATGAGTCCGTGCATAGGCGCCGGACTGAGGCGCTGCATGAGGACTTTCATCATTATGCTGCCTCCATGGGTCATTCCTTATCTCCGCGCTCTCTTTCGCCTCTGACCCCTGCCTACCCAGAGAACCTTAACAAGTGGCACCATCAGGAGTATGGTGTGCCATTCGTTACCCTTGAGGATGAGGCCGAGGAGTTTGATGACTCCTTCTATACATCGACTCCTCCTCCTCCCTACCTGGGTCAGGGACTCATTCCCGGTGATCCCAGGACATCTGACTCTAGTCACTTTCCTCCTCCTCCCTACCCAGGTCCAGGACCTATTCCTAGTGACCTCAGACCTTCCGACTCTGGTTACAATCCTCCTCCTCCATACCAGGGTCCTTCTTCCTCATCAGGTTTTCCTTCTGGTGATGAGTCCCCTCGGGAATCATCATTTGGGGAAGATATTATGCATGCTTTCTTCTCGGAGTACCCTTCCTACCCTCCTCCCTATCCTCCTCATTCGGGAGATTATTGAGTATTGTGCTCTCTCTCTCTCTCTTTTGGTACTTGCTGCTAAAAAGGGGGAGAAAAATATGAGGATAGCTAGGTCGTTTTCTTTGTTATTTTTTGGCCATTGTTGTGGCTTGTATTTTTCTTTCTTTTGTTTTTGTATCAATGGTTGTAATAAAACAGTTGTTATGTTATCTACTGTAATATGATGGTCATCCGGCCATCATCATTTGCCTTCACTCTCATCGGTTTATGTGATATTTATGTTGTTGTGTGATATAGATGATGAGTGTTTAGAAGTAATCATATGCATCACAATTTATTTTATGACACTCTTGCACCCCTCGGATAATTGTATTTAGTATGGACTTGGTCACAATCTCTAAATGTGCTGCTGGCTTGACATATTAAGTCAACACGCTTAATTCAAAATTTATGCACACATTTAGGGGGAGCCATCTATATACAATTATTTAAAAGAAATTTACTGTTCCAAATGTTTATCTTTCTGACCTTATATGTTTTGGCATCAATCACCAAAAAGGGGGAGATTGTAAGTGCAATCAACCCTAACTGAGGGTTTTGGTGATTTAATGACAAAACAAATAAGTGTACTAACAAGTTTGCTCCTAGTATATGCTCAAAATGTATAGGAAGTAAAGGAGTCACAACCACTGTTGAGAAATCAAATAGAAAATGTTGACGTTTAGTGTCCGACCGCACACCCGGGGGTAGCCTTGTGGTGCTTTTGGTAGGAAGGTGTGGTGGATTGTAACTCAATGGTTCGCGCCGGGGGCACGAGAGAGAGTCAAGCGAGTGTCAGCATGTTCAGGCCGCTTGAGGAGCGTAAACCCTACTTCCTAGGATGATTTTGTATGTGGGAGGTGTTTACCAGTGGTGAGGTGCTAATGAGATGAAAATGATGGGGACCCCCTTGGCCTTATATACATGACCGTAGGGCGCATACCGCGTAGACGCTGATCACACTCTTCCAGCTTATCTCCTAGCTAATAGCGAACAAACTTCGCTATCCCGAGGAAAACTTGGCACCTCCGCTCTGAGCTATTCCGGCGTTTGAGGATGTCGGGCGCGGGAAAAGTGAACAACTTCAATGGGATCATGCCCAAGCCACGAGTAATCCGAGCGTGGGCCCATCACATTCCTGGGTCAGCCCATTTCTGTCATTCTCTTTGCCCGACCCACGACGTGGCGTCCCTGCGGGGCGACTGGCATGTGGCCTCGAGCAGAGTTTTTGCCCCCCGAGTGGACCCGGGGGATATCTGTCCACCACAAGCCCCCAATCTTTGAGTTGATTTTGAAATAATCGATTCAAAGGTTCCTGGTCCTTGCTTGTGGGCTCATCGTATGACTTGAAATGTTTATAACTCCACTGAGTGCACTGAAGGTGCACCCATAGGGTGTAGCCCCCGAGCTTTGAGTTGATTTTGAAATAATCCATTCAAAGGTCTTCATGTTATACTTTAGAAATCAGCATTCGACTCCGAAGTTTTGTGAATCCGTTGGGTGCACAGAAGGTGCACTATCACACCTGGGTTTCGGGGTACCAAGACCCAGGCGCGAACATAATCACCAGGTGTGCTAGGACCAAGTCTCACACATATGATGAATCATGGCACAGGATTGAATGTGACATCTTTACTATATAATAGGAGTTCTATACAAAATAAATAAATAATTACATTATAAGGAGACAACAGTCCAGCAACCCAAAGTTGACTGGGAGACGACAGCCTAGACCTCTCACGAACTCGTCATAGCATCCTCCAAGCGCCTCATCCTGCGGTACCTGTTCTTGACCTGTGGAGGGTGTGAGACAGCAAGAGTGAGCTCACATACGTTCATAGCTCAACAAGTTGTGGGGAATAATGTGCATGAACTCGCCAAAGGTGGGAGCTCATGAAGTGTAAGGCTTACCAAAGAAGATGGTTGTAGCTGAGCATTGCTTTTAAAGTTGGTCAAAATTTTATTAGCAATTACTAAGTATAAGTAAATACCAACCCAATTAAGTAGTAGAACAAAAGTAACATCACCTGCGATGCAATGCATATGACAAATTGAATTTAGTTCCATAAACTAATCATGTGAGTGTCCGAGCTGCTCATGATCGTGAGCACGGCTAGTATACCAGTTTTACACTCTGCAGAGGTTGCACATCTTTACCCACAAGTCATGTTACCCATCTGCCAAGAGACGGCCAATCCCATACACCTCTACCGAGGAGGCGAGGCAGGATAACACTACGAGGCCTTTACAAAGTTCCACTAGCTTCAGAAAACCCGCTACAGTTTATAGGAAGCTCCAGTGCAGGAATCCCTCGCCTAATCGCCATCGCAGCAAAATCAACCAAGGACCTCCCTACACTGACCACTCCCCTACTGCCCTTGCCCCTTTCCGGTAAGGTAGTCATCCACTAGCTTTCCTAGTTAATCGGCCAAGGGCGTCCCATTAAACCCTTGTGGTAGCACTGTTTTCCCAGGTGGTTCTCCATGTTCCCATTAACATAATGATCTTATCATGAACAGTAAATAATGAACAGATAATAAAAGTATAATCATGAATAATATATCTCCATACTCAAAACCACATAAAGCAATAGCAAGTACTACCCAAAAAGTTCAATGGTAATCAAGGTATAAAGATAGTCAAACTGGGGTAACCTATTGGGTCCCATCAAAATTAACCTATGCAGATCATTATGATTAATAAGAACATGACTGGGTAAAAAGAAGTGATCAAGGGCACAACTTGCCTAGGACTTGAGATTCTAGGTACCCGGATGATCTTTAGATGACTCGTAACCTCGCGCTAGTCGTAGTAATACAAACAAATAATGTATATGCAAAATTAACATCACACCAAACATAAGAACATAATACCTATTAATAATCTACACATTAAAATAAGATTCTAGGAACATGAATCATTAATTTTGGAGTTATAGATTTTAAGTTATGAATTTCTGAAGGTTTTATATGCTTTGTACAAGATTAAATAGGATATAAATTTTATTGTGATATTCATGTCAAAACAGTGGTACTAAATGATAAACAATAATATTATAAAATTATAGGAACTGGAATGGACTAATTTGGACTTAATATGAATTTTCTATGAATTATACAAGTTTCTGGAATTATTTTTGTATTGAAAATCAAATTCCAAATTCATTTATATAATTTTCCCGGAACTCTAGACTGGGCGCATTATTATCAGAAACGACAGGGGCAAGAGCGCAAAAGTGTCTGTGACTCAGCCACCTCCGCGCAGGACGGCGGGTTTATACCAATAAAACCTAGGGACTCTTTTGTAAGTTGGGACGACAAAGGGGTATTGGTCATTACTGGCCGCCCGATCGAATATCGAAGGCCAGGATTAGATCTTGGCTTTATTGAACCGGTACGCAATCGTATCCATTGGATCAGCGATCAGCGCTCTAGATTTTATGAAGTCCGAACCGGTATCCATGGGGCTAATCGTGGCCGTTAACATATATCGGACGGTGATCACCCTTTCTCCCTTCCTCCAACTAGTCCATCGGCGGCGGCGCCGATGACCAGCGTCATCACCGACGACAGGCGGTTCGCCCCCAGTGCCCCCAAACCCATGCACGGTCTCACGTAAAATGGAGAGGAAAGTAAGGAGGATCCGATGGTGATCGACTTATAGGTGATCGAGCAACGATGAACACTGCCCACGCAGCACGGCGGCAAGAGGGAGGAATTCCGCCACCAGCGAGAAATTGGCGCCCAGGAGATGATGCCTTTGCCAATAGAGTCTTCAGGCGTGTTCAATGAACTCTTGTGAATCGCACGGGTACCCTAGGATGGTCAAAACCCCCCAGGAAACCCGATTTCCCCCACAACGGGTCTCACCTCAGCAATGGCGGTGGTACTCTTTGTCTTCCCAAGGTCTGTTTTCGTGGCGCGAGCGGTTGCTGGATGCTATACAGGGACGGACCACGGAGGGGGTCACGGATCCTGCTTATATTCCCGAGAGACACCAGACCCGCGGTGTGAGCGGAGAATAAATCACGGTTTGTTTGAGGTAGGAGAACGAGCTGCCCGAGCGGGATCCACGGCACAGGTGATGGGAGGTTGTTGCAGTCCGCCGATCCTGAGAAGGAGGATATGGCAACCGAAATCCGTGCAGGAACAAGAAGCAGTCGGCGAGATTCCAGGCGGTGAATCGGCGTTCTGTTGTGGCAGAGTCTGGTTTGTTTGCGCGTGTGGTAGAAGATAGAGCTGACGACAGGGCCCACATGATAGTCTCCGTAGAGCACAACAACCGCTGTGACATGCTAGCGCTGGGCCCACGGATACCGTGATGAAGCAGCCGATAGAAAGAATAAAGAAATGAGAAAAGGGTTAAAAAAATTCTATGCGCGCTCATGCTTGCATGTCGAGTGAAATGGTCTGGCCATTTTATGGTTACCCCGGTTTAATTCTCTCCTTTCTCTCTTTTTTTTTCTATTTTTAATTTCTTTACTAAAATTTAATTCCAAATTCGAACTGCGTTTTGAACTTTAAATCTAAGTCAAGTGCATATTTGAAGACCCAGCATGATGCACAATTTATATATTTAAATAATTATTATTTGCCTTAACTGGACCCACATTGTTGATATGCATAAAATATAGTCACAAAATCATATAATCAAGGATCCTATTTTATTTCTAAGATTTTGGGTATTACATGCACCCAATGGGTGTAGCCCCCGAGCTTTGAGTTGATTTAGAGATAATCAATTCAAAGGTCTTCATCTTACGCTTTAGAAATCAGCACTCGGCTTCGAAGTATTGTGAATCCGTTGGGTGCACGGAAGGTGCACCCAATGAGTGTAGCCCCCGAGCTTTGAGTTGATTTTGAAATAATCAATTCAAAGGTCTTCATCTTATGCTTTTTTCAAAATGATTTTTTGGGATAGCCTGGTGACGACATCTGTCTGTATCTTGTTTGGTCTGGAATCAATTTGATCGGTGACAAGTTGGAATCCAGCCAGTCAAAACAGGGAGCCCTTGGCTGGACGCCACTCGACCGTGTACTTTAATGCCTCTACTGATTGGACTTGTGCTTTGGTAACCGCATTTGGAATTCCTCCCATTTCAGCTGATCTTCCCCTTTGTAGCGGTATATTCATTGTGTATATGTTGCAGGTATCACTGCTTTAGAAAATCTTGGAGAATTCGGGCGGTGCACCTAATGGGTGTGCCCAAAGGGTGTCTGCCCAGTAAAAGATGTCTATCGCATTATCCTAAAGTAGTAACTTGACATGACGAAGAGGTGTAATACTCTGCGTGAGCGGTTGACTTGATTCCATCTGGTGCCGTGTTATGCGAAGCGGCGCCAGACGCCTAACTCATTTTCAGGCGCTTTGAATTGCTTATTGAATTCTTGTGACTGCTCGGTGAGCGGGGTAGAAAGTGGACGGTCGCCTCTTAGCCTCTTTAAATAGCCTGCCTTCCCCGGCTGCTTTCTCCACTCGTTCTTGATCACTCGCCTTCTTCTTCTGCGTGGACCATGGCCGGAGCAAGAAGGGAAAGAGAGGGCGCCGCCATGCTGACTGGAAGCGCAAGCGCCCCCGAGTCCTCCCTCGGAGGACTTCGGGGACTCGGAGTACTCGGAGGAGGTCTCCTCCGAGTATGATTGCTCGCATGCTCCGGCATCCCCCGTGGCGTCGTCCGAGGACTCGGACAACTCCATGGGGTTGTCCGTCGCAGCGCGGGCGTACTGGCGATCCATCGAGCGAGTGAGGCTCGATGGTCGGATGACTCGGAGGAAGCCTCCTCGGAGGAGGTGGAGGACTCCTCTGACTCTAAGGAAGGGAGCAGCGTCGAGGGCGACGGCAGCAGCGGCGATGACGACGGCGAGGGCAGCGACGACGATGGCGACAACAAAGGCGACGACAAAGGTGATGGTGAAGGCAGACACGACGACGACAAGAGTGACGATGAAGGCGGCGGCGGCAACGACAGCGACGGCAAGGCCGGTGGCATAATGCTGTCGACTTAAATATTAGTATAGCGTAGTAGTAGTAGTTAGTAGTAGAATAATGTAGTTTAGCTAGTAGTGTAGTGTAGTCTAAGTAGTAATGTAATGTAATAATCGAAGGGTGGGAGGCCGACTCATAATGAGTTGGTCTCAATTTTGTAATGATCTCCCCCTGGTGAATGAAAACCTGCTTTCGTGCCAATCTGCTGCTGCGTACTCCGCTCTTGTGTCTGACAGTTCACTAGCATTTTAGAGGTAATGCCCGAGTGATGTTGTTTTGCTGCAACCAAAATTTCTCCCGAGCTATCGGCCTGTGTATTTGCGCCCAACTTAGTATGCCAACCCATACTTCTGCTGACGTCCTCTTGAGCTCTGAACCCTAGTTCTTGTTTTTTCCTCCGCCACTCTCTAGCTTTATGAGTTTCCGAATCCATTTGCGTCGTTTGAAAAATCGCGATGGCGCCTAGGAAAAGAAAACAGAGTGCTACTATCCCATACATCCTTCCGATCGATCCCAACAGCCAACTTCCTGTCGTGGTAACCATGTTTCTGTCGTTTCTGAGGCTGACCTTCTACATCTTGCTGAGATTGGTGTTCTACCACCGAAGGAACTATGTTTCTAGCAGATCTGGCGCGGAGTTACTATCCCAACGGAGGATACTCATGAGGCGGTTATCTTCGTGCCTTTTCTCATCCGGGGACTAGCCCTGCCAGTTTCTCCCTTCTTTCGCGGTCTTCTCGATTTTTACTCTCTGAACCTCACTCATCTGAATCCCAATTTTGTCCTTCAAATTGTCGTGTTTGTTCATCTTTGCGAAGCTTTCCATGGAATTCTTCCACACTTTGGGCTTTGCAAATACCTTTACCATTGTTAGCCCGAGATGGCTAGAGGGCAGCATCAGCTTGTTGGAGGTGCTAGCATGGAACTTCGCCGAGGCAGGAAGGCTGAGTATCTCAATATTCCTTTGAAAGACAACGTTAAGGGATGGTGCTTCGAGTGGTTTACTATGGAAAATCATAACAAGTCACTTCCTGTGTAACACTATAAAAACCATCAACTAAAAATAATGCATTTAGCTATTAATGTTAATTATGGCAAAAAAAATTCATGAAAGTGTTTGTTATTTTATTTGCATTTGGAAAATTTTTTTATTGCTCATGATTGATTTTGGATATTTAATAGCATTTCTTCTTAAAATGGAAATCCAAATAAATAATATAATAATTATTAGTCAAAAAATATTTTATTTATAAATAAGTTTGGTATAATTATTATGAATTTTAGGGTTATTTAAAAATATGTTTTGAAATTAGAAAAGAAATAGAAAAAAAAGAAAAAGGAAACTCTAACCTAACCCTAACCCTAACGGCCCATGGGGCCCATCAACATAAGCCGCGCGCGCCCTACCCTGGCTCCCAAGCCACCGCCGCCGCCCTCTGCTTTCTTCTCCCCCCTCCAATCTCACAGCCGCGCGGGCCCCACCCGGCCTCCCTCTCCCGCGCCCTTCCTTTCTTTCCCGACGCCCTGTGTCCGCGCTAGGACCGCGCCGCGCCTAGCCCCAACGCTCACAGGACGCCGCGCCCCGACCCCGCGGCCGAGCCCCGTGCCCGAGCGACGCCCACGCCGCGCCCAAGCGACCCGACCGAGCGACCCCGACCCCGCGACCGTTCTTCTCCCCGCGTTATGGAGCTTCAAAGCTTCCGTTTCTCCCTCCCCACTCTCCCCCATTGATGAACGCCATTAATGGCTTCGAAGAACCCCGGCCGCCCCTTCCTCTCTCCCCGGCGACCTCTCCTCTCCCCTCCCTCTGTCTATAAATACCGGCCGAGCTCCTGTCTCCCTCCTCCCTACCCGAGCTCGCCCCTTCTCTCTCTCATTCTCCTCGCCGTTTGAGCCACCGCCGCCGTCGTCGGAGTTCGCCACGCCATCGCTGAAGCTTCGTGGACCACGCTCGTGCCCTGCTCGCCGGAGCTACGCCACCCGCCGTACCGAACCTTCGCCTAGACGCACGCCCAAGCCCGTCCGTCGTTCGTCGCGAGGTTGAAGACGACCCAAAATTATTTTTATGTATTTTTGAAATCACTTTTGATTCAGTTTATGAATTTTATAATTATTGTGTTGTAATATGAGCATGTTGTGATTCAGTATTCAAGCGTATGTGCTCTATGGATTTTTGGTAGATGTATGCGATAAATTAGTGCACCGTGATTATTCATGTTATTTGTTTACGATGAATTTTAGAATGTTGGATTAGAGAGAAGTATGATGAAAATTAGTAGTCACATGTTGGTGATAAAACACTAGATAGGTAATTTTATAGTTAATTTTGTTCACAAGGAATTTTGGAAATTATTTGGAAGGTTATAATCATAAATTCATTTTAATAGATAATAGAAGTTTTTCTCAACATGGAATTAGTAAATGGTATAGAATTTATGGCAATATAAATATTATAGGTTATTAGATGATTTATCTCTGATTATTATTAATAATACTTTCTTTTAGAAAGAAAAGAGAAAACTAAAAGAATATCACTAGTCGTAACAAAAATAGGTTTTTACTAGCCAAAATAAAGGTGTCCATAAGTATAGCACTTGAATTCTTAAGATTAGTAAAATACTTGTTTATGTCATAATAACCATGTTTATGTTATTAAAAGTCCAATTGGTGATTTAAATTGATTCTTAGAATATTAATGTTAGTAGAGTCATGAATGAACATTTTTAGCTATACGCATATGTTCTGTGTAGAAGTAAAAGGAATAGAATCTATCAGTCTATTATTAGTAATAATTAGCATTTATTTTCATAAAGAACGTTAATACATGTTATACTAGATAAAACTAGTATTATAGTACCTACTCATAATTTCATCATTAATTACTCGCAATAATAGTCATAAATGAATTAATAAGTATTTACGCTTCAAGACGTATTTATGAGTGTGATAAGTGTGATGTATGAATGTGAATGTAATGGTGAATGATTACCTTTGTACTGGTGTATGTTTATTTATTTGGCGTACGCAAATCGATGCTAGAAGTGGACTGTGAGGTAGACGAGCCTAACACGTTCGAGGACGACCCGCTGGACACGTTCGAGCAAGGCAAGTGGATTCTCCCTCTGCATTTTCTATTTGTACCCAATTAATGCATATAATAATGTTTACTTTTATGATATACTACATAATTTGATGAGATTTACCTAATTAAGGATTTCCTAGATTTACCAACTATATTCCTTGATTACCCTAGGAAAATATTATGCTTTGCAAATTGATCCTACCGCTCAACTTATTAATTTTGATGTCACTCATTATTTGATATTAATGTTCCAAAAAATGAAATTGGCATTATGGTGTTAACCTGATGGTTAAACAAGATTATTTTATATTAATTAGAACATGGAGTGACCACCCAGGATAACAGTGCAACCACGAGTGCTATCATGGCTCTGGCTTTGGTAATTAGCTTTATATGCTTAGTACCAAGCAACCTTACTTGAAATATGGGCAAGAGGGGGAGCGGCAGTGGTGGTAGCTCACGTTAACATTGGGACATATTCTTGGCTAAGGTACCTCGCCTAGAGGGCCTCTACACCGACTTGGAAACCTTAGCGGGTTGCTTTGTATTAAGTGTATTTTGTAAAAGCCTCATAATGGATCCCTAGCCATTCACCTCGGTAGTGTTTACGGGTCCGATCAACCCAAGCTAGATGAGATACATGGCTTATGGGTAAAGTTGTACCACCTCTGCAGAGTGTAAAACTGATATGTCATCTGTGCTCACGGTTAAGAGCAACCTGGACCCTCACATGATAATTGAACTTAAAGATGGACAATAAATCGAGATCTGATGATCTGCCCATGGTTTGCTTAAGTGGTCTCATTTAAGTGTTTTTGATATACTCTTATACCTTTATTTAAATGAGATACTTGGGATACACACTTATTAGTAAGATAGGTGTTGTTAATAAAATATTGACCAACTAAAATGCTTACTGCTCAACCTTAGCCTCACCTTGTTAAACTTGCATTAATTTTCCCCCACTTGCTGAGCACCGACCATAAGTGAGCTCACCCTTGCTAATATTTTGATCAGAGGGTGATGAAGAAGACTTTCATGGAGATTTCGACGATGAGTTTTAAGTCTAACGATGCGCCAGTCAGCTTCCTGTGGGAGATTACCCATATTTAATTCCGCCCTACTTTGATGTTGATACTTGTTAAAGATACAATGATTCAGATGATGTAATGAAGTACTCTACTCTCTTTACGCCTTTATTGCATTGTCTTTTGATATATTACACTTGTGACGTTACCATATGTGTGGAAAAGGATCTTGGCACACATATGCTATGCATTCGGTTTTGCCCCCAGAACCGGGTGTGACAGAAGTGGTATCAAAGCTATGCTGACCCTAGGTCATTAGACTAGTTAGAAATGGAAAGCCTAGTTTGTTCAAAACTTGCTAATTTCATTCTTATAAAATTATTTTATCAGCCTTACCTCTTTAAAATTCAACCGAGTTGACATTTCTCTTGTAGATGGTTCGTACTCTCCAAACCACCTGAGTCAACACCAACTACGCCCCTCCGCCAAGGAAAATTCCTGTCTACCTAGTGGTAGTAGAGGAAGTTCCAGTGGATCTCCCTCGCATTCATGTGGAGCATGAAGTCATCCTGGAAGATAGCTCGGAGGAACATCTGCCGACGCCCACCCTGTTGGCAGAGTCACTGGCCTTCACAGCTAGGTCATCAACCTCAGCACCGCTTGCACCAGCCGTCCAAGCTCCTGCACCCGGAGGCAACGACCCAGACAACTCTGGGGACGATGATGAGGATGACGACGACGATGAAGATGATGAGGAACACGTCAACAAGGAGGCCAACGATGCCTAGCAGGACTACTTCATGGGGTTTGGGCCTGTCACCGAACATTACACATCAATGTTCGAGACGGGGCACTTCCCCAACCTGCTGCAAGACGTGCTGCACGCGTTGGGAACCTACGTCCGACCCTTGTACAAAACAAGGCGAGTGTGCGAGCCTCCCCGGGCTTGCTACTACATCACTCACATCCACGTGAGGGTGATGCATGCAAGGGATAGGGGATTCAGAACTCTATCAGCTCATGAGTCCCTGACACTGCTATCCAGCTACGCTGCTTCGGTCAACGATGCTGCTAGACGGACTCTATGGTCTCTCAGCCACACCTACCGGCAGTAGCTGCATGACACGAGGTTCAGGCATCTTCCTCTGCGTCTGAGTGGAGGAAGACAGACCAACATCGTTCCAGGTGGAGCTAGTGAGGATCGCCTCAACACCCTAGCTGGTGTAGTGGCCGGTCTTACCACCGACCTGGACAGTGCCACCCTGGATCTCTCTAAGGTGCACTTGGAGCTGGATGATGCCCATGCCAGGATTGCAGACCTGGAAGCCCTACTTCAAGGACGGGATCCGCCTGAAGCCCAGGTCCCCACCATGGCGTTGTCCCCTCCCCGCAAGAGGATTCACTATGGGGAACCCGGATCCATCACCAGACTGCTTTGAAAATTTTAAGTTATGTTGTAATAAGTTAGTCTTTGCGTCAGACGATGAATACTCTCTTTTAAAGTTATCTTTATAATAATAACAACCATGTGATGGTGTTGGTTGCTATGGTTGAGTTGGATTTTTGTTTGAGTGCAATGGTCTTATGGAATGATGGCCATAAAAGCATATAAAAACATAAACTTAAGCTATTCCCTTCTAGAATCTTTATTACTCCTCACGCCTCTAAGAAGTTCACTTTCTAACCAATTAGATGGTGAACGCTCGTTCAGGACCCAACAACAACAGGAACCAGCGTGGTCAACAGATACCACCACCACCACCGAACCCTAACATGGAGCAGTTTATCACCGCTCAGATGCAGCTTCTGCAGGGACTCACTGCATCTGTGCAACAGATTCAGCAAAATCAGTAGAATCAACAGCACCAGCAGCAACTACAGAATGCACCCCCGGCTAGAGATAAGCATCGGGACTTTATGAGCCATCATCCGCCAACTTTCTCTCACGCAGTTGATCCTTTGGATGCCGATGACTGGCTCAAGGTTATCGGAAATAAGTTGGATATCACCCAGTGCAACGACCGGGAGAAGGTCTTGTACACCACGGGAAGACTCGAGGGTTCCGCGTCCGATTGGTGGGATGCCTTCATAGCGGCACACCCCAATGCGGATACTATAACCTGGCAGGAGTTCCAAGTGAACTTCCGAGCTCATCATATTCCCTCGGGAATTATGAAACTGAAGAAGAAGGAGTTTCTTTCCCTTACTCAAGGGAATATGACCGTCAGTGAGTACCGTGATCGCTTCACTCAGCTTTCACGCTACGCCCCAAAGGAAGTGGATACTGATGAGAAGTGCCAAGACCGTTTCTTGGAAGGATTGATTGGACCTCTAAACTATAAACTGCAGAGTCATACCTTCCCTAACTTCCAGACTCTGTTGAACAAGGCAATTAGCCTTGAAAGCAAAAGAAGGGAACTGTCTGACCACAAAAGAAAGTTACAAGGTCAGTCTAGCAGGAACACTCGCCCGAACAACTCGCAAGGTTCTTAGTTTCGCTCTGGAAATCAGGGTGGAAACAATTATCAAATGCAACGCTCTAGACAACAAGGCAGAGAAACAATCAAAGTCAGAACTAGCAGAGGAATAGCTCTCAGACCAACCAAAGGTCTGGTGGTAGTTCACAGACTCGTCAAGGTGGCGCCGTGAACACGTAGGCCAAAAGCAACAACGCACCAGTCCAACCCAATGGTTGTTTCAAGTGCGGTGAGCTTGGCCATTATGCTAACAACTGCCCAAGGCGCAACCAACATACACCTCAGAAGAGCAACAACCAGAGGAATGACCAGAACACCCCCGCTCGTGGATCTGTGCAGAACAAAACTTCGCAGAACCAGAATAGAGGAAGGGTCAATCATGTCACAGCTGAATCAGTGCCTGAGGATGCCAACGTGGTGTATGGTATGTTTCTTATCAACTCCATACCTTCTTCAGTTTTATTTGACTCTGGAGCATCACATTCATTTATAACTGAGTCATTCGTGGAAAAACATAACATACCAAAGCACCCTCTTAAGAAGATTGTCGGCGTTTCGACCCCGGGGGTCCCTGGACCGACGAGTAAATTGTCGCCGCGTGTCCCAGCCCAGATGGGTCGGCGCGAGACGGAGCACGAAGGGGGGAAGAAATAGGCAAAGGGGAAACCCGCAGCCTTCGTGTTGTCCTGCGCCTAGGTCGGGTGCGCTTGCAGTAGGGGGGTTACAAGCGTCCGCGAGGGAGAGTGAGAGAGGGAGAGACTGTCCGGCAGCCCGTCCTCCCGCGTGGCCAACCTTCTCGTACGAGAGCCCTGGACCTTCCTTTTATAGGCGTAAGGAGAGGGCCCAGGTGTACAATGGGGGTGTAGCAGTGTGCTAACGTGTCTAGCAGAGAGGAGCTAGAGCCCTAAGTACATGCCGTCGTGGCAGCCAGAGAGGTTTTGGCGCCCTGTTCATGTGATGTCGTGGCCCTCGGAGGAGTGCTTGAGCCTTGTGGAAGTACAACTGTCGGGGCTGTCGGATCCTTGCTGACGTCTCCTTGCTTCCGTAATGGGCTGAGAGCCGTCGTCGTCATGGAGCACGCGGGGTGCCATCATTACTTGTTTATCGGGGCGAGCCAGATGGGACGCCGGTCTTGTTCCCTGTAGCCTGAGCTAGCTAGGGGTAGGGTAATGATGGCCTTCCCTGTGACGTGGCGGGTCCAAGCCCGAGGTCGGGCGAGGCGGAGGCTCCTCCGATGTCGAGGCTGAGTCCGAGCCCTGGGGTCGGGCGAGGCAGAGTCCGTCTTCCGGGGTCAAGGCTGAGTCCGAGCCCTGGGGTCGGGCGAGGCGGAGTTCGTCTTCCGAGGCCGAGGCTGAGTCCGAGCCCTGGGGTCGGGCGAGGCGGAGTCCGTCTTCCGAGGTCGAGGCTGAGTCCGAGCCCTGGGGTCGGGCGAGGCGGAGTCCGTCTTCCGGGGTCGAGGCTGAGTCTGAGCCCTAGGGTCGGGCGACGCGGAGCTTCCCATGGTGCCCGAGGTTGGACTTAACTGCTGTCAGCCTCACTCTGTCGAGTGGCACATCAGTCAGAGCGGGGCAGGCGGCGCTGTTTTCCTGTCAGGTCAGTCAGTGGAGCGGCGAAGTGACTGCGGTCACTTCGACTCTATCGACTAAGGAGCGCGCGTTAGGATAAGGTGTTAGTCGATCCTTGCATTAAATGCTCCTGCGATACGGTCGGTTGGCGTGGCGATCTGGCCAAGGTTGCTTCTCCGCGAAGACTGGGCCTCGGGCGAGCCGAAGGTGTGTCCGTCGCTTGAGAGGACCCTCGGGCGAGACGTGAATCCTTCGGGGTCGGATGCCTTTGCCCGAGGCTAGGCTCGGGCGAGGCGAGATCATGTCCCTTGAGTGGACTGAGCCTTGACCTTAATCGCGCCCATCAGGCCTTTGCAGCTTTGTGCTGATGGGGGTTACTAGCTGAGATTAGGAATCTTGGGGGTACCCCTAATTATGGTCCCCGACAGTAGCCCCTGAGCCTCGAAGGGAGTGTTGATACTCGCTTGGAGGGTTTTGTCGCACTTTTTTTGCAAGGGGACCGACCTTTCTCGGTTGCATTTTGTTCCGGTGGGTGCGCGCGAGCGCACCCGCCGGGTGTAGCCCCCGAGACCTCGAAGGAGTGGTTTGACTCCTTCGAGGTCTTAGCGCGTTTCGTGATGCTTCAGCCGGTCTGGTTGTTCCCTAATGCGAACTGGCCGTAGCCCGGGTGCATAGTCGAGTTCCAAGTTCTCGGGCTGGTATGTTGACGCTGTCAACGGTTTGGCCGGAGCCGGGTTTGCGAGAGCAGCCCCCGAGCCTCCGCACAGAGCGAGAGGATGGTCAAGGACAGACTCGGCTTTTTTCATACGCCCCTGCGTCGCCTTTCCGCAAGGAGGAGGGGGGAAAGCGCCATGTTGCCCTCGGAGGGCGCCGAACATGGTGTCTCCAGTGAGTTGCTAGCGGGTGATCCGAGTGGACGCCCGTGCCCCGTTCGATAGGGGTTGGCTAGTGGCCCAGAGGCGCGCTCCAAAAGTACCTGCAGGTGATTTTCCAGACCCGGTCCCATTTGATAAGGTCCGAGGGCTAGTTGCCTCCCTCTGATGGGATTTCGTTACAAAATCGCTCCCGCTGGTCTCGGAAATGTCCTAGGGTACCTCGGGAGCGTAGCCCGAGCCTTGGTTGTGTATCGAACGTACCCAGAGTCATCCCTCGCTCTGCGTGCTCTGAGGCGGCTGTCGAACCCTTCGGGGGCCAGCCTACGAACCCCTGATCAGTAGTGGGCGCGGAGCCCGAGTGGCTTGAGGCGGCTGTCGAACCCCTCCGAGGGGCCAGCCTTTGAACCTCTAACCAGTAGTGGGCGCGGAGCCTGAGTGCTCTGAGGCGGCTGTCGAACCCTTCCGAGGGGCCAGCCTTCGAACCTCTGATCAGTAGTAGGCGCGGAGCCTGAGTGCTCTGAGGCGGCTGCCGAACCCTTCCGAGGGGCCAGCCTTCGAACCTCTTATCAGTAGGAGGGCTCGGGGCCCGCTTCCTTCATAGAGAAGGATCCCTTTCGGAGTATCCCCTTTCCCGGTCCCTGTAGCAAGAGAGAGAAAGAGGAAGAGGAAAAGGATACGAATTTGAACGACGTGGCGCACCTTTTCTGACGCGGTCATTATGGCGGAGGTGAAGCGTCGCCTGCTTCGCCTGCCAAAGGTGCCGCCTGTCCTGCCGTAGAGTTAATGCGACGGGACGAGTGATTCGCGGGGAAGCCGTTGTGCGTGCGTGAGCCGTTCGAGGAACGGAACACGGGCGCGTCGTCTTCACGCCGTGGGAGAGGGCTCTCTCGCTGTCCCAGGAGGGGACGTGAGCCTGTAGACGACTTGACCGCTGCTTCCGCCCGCCTACCGCCGCCATTACTGTCGGCCCACTTTTGGCCATATTGACCATTGTGCCTTCTCCCGCGGCTGATTGACCCGTGATCGATGTGCTCGGTTGGCACTGTTGGGTCATGCGCTGGGTCGCCTCGAGTTTCGGCACTGGTTCCGCAGTCGAGAAGGCGCGGTACTGGCGCAAGTGGCGGTGCAGCTTCTCGCACGTAGTAACCGGCGCGCTGGTTACATGACGTGTGGGCCTGGGCCTCCACGCTGGATGCGTCGGAGTCGAAAGGGTGCACCCCCTGGTACGGTTTCATGCCGCCTGCATGGCGGTCCGCCCTTT
The DNA here is from genome assembly GCF_902167145.1 of Zea mays. Classification (NCBI taxonomy): domain Eukaryota; kingdom Viridiplantae; phylum Streptophyta; class Magnoliopsida; order Poales; family Poaceae; genus Zea; species Zea mays. The sequence goes on from NC_050103.1 coordinate 28,116,267, forward strand.
CACCCGCTGGTCTGGGCAAAAGTGGAGGAGTGCTTGTAACCGCTGGCCAGTTGTGCGCTCCGCGCGGGGCGGTTTGGCTCCTTCTATCCTGAGCCAGCTTGCATGACGCGTGGGACCAGCCCCCGTGTCGTAGGGGGAGGATCTTGGAGCGTGTTGGTGAAGACTCAGTCCGCGACGGCTGAGGACGCAAGTGGGGAGAGTCGCCTTTAAAAGGGGGGTGACTCCCTTGGATGGCAACCATGTCTTCGCACTCCCTTTATGCATCGCGTCCTTCCACCTTCCGAGCCCCCGGATGGGGAGCGCCCGTGGTTCTTCTGTCTTGTCATCGTTGGAGGAACGCAACTTCGCGGAAGTTGGTACCTTTCAGCCATCGCTCGCCTTCAAGGATTTTCATCAGGCAGCCCGGCTGGATCCCCTCGCCGGTGGTCACCCAAGACGGTGACCACCAGTTCGACGGTGGGGAGAAGCGAGCTGGGCTGCGGCCTTTGCCCCGCCCTCAGCTTCAAGGATCTTCATCATCCTGGCTGTGGCGGAGGCCGGGCTGAGCCGGAGCTCTACCTCCCGCACGGGTTCGTGGGTCACCCTCTCCTTCAGCATTTAGGGGAGAGGGCGCTCACCGGCCTAGCGGAAGGAGCGAACTTCGACAACGCGGGGTTGGTCGGCCGCGAGCGTCGTCAACTTCAGCGTGTTGGGCTCGCTGGCTCTGGCTCGGCTCCCGGTGCCCCTTCCCGCCGTACGAGCGGTCATTGCGCCGTGCGCACCGGAGGACCGCCCAAGACGTCGCGCGCTGCTAGGGCGGCGTTCGTGTTCTTGGGCTGTCCTGCCTTTGCTCCGGTACGACGCCTCTGCGCGGAGGTCAGTGCTTGCCCGTCCGGGAGGATCCGAGTGGGGATCTGCCGGTGGGCAGATGGCTTCCGTTGTCGGCGCTGGGGTGGTGGCGGCTGAAGAAGTCCTCGTCGCCGACGGGATCACCGCCACCATTCGCGCTCCGGGCCTCCGGCTCTTTGGCTTTGATAGCTTGTCCTCGCCCCTCGAGCGGGGACGTGGGCGAGGGGCTCGTTGCAGCAGCGTCCGCCCTGAGGTCATCGCTGCTGCTGTTTGGCCACCTGGAGCGGAGGTCGTTGTCGCTGCTGCCGGAGCGGGCGTCGGCGAGCCACCTGGGGTTTCGTCGCCCCGCAGGCCCTTCAATGTGGGGGGTTGTTCGTACCTGCGGGGGCAGAACCGGAGTTCCGTTTGTAATGACACCTTGAGTGCCGGTGTCTGTTCATTGTGGCTGTCGGGGCCTGAACATGTATGTATTTTTGGCGTGAAGCCATGTTTTTTCCTCATTTCGAGCACTAGGACTCGCCTGTCGGCTAGCTGAACCGCTTAACCAAGTGTGAGTTGCCTCGTGCGAAGGTGACGAGTGAGGTATCCGTATCCCGGAGGCATAGGAGTCCCTCGGCTCGGTCGGCCTTGCCGCCCGAGGCTTCTCTCGCTTAGTTAAAGAAACCCTCGGCCGCTCTACGATGAGCCGGAGCCAGAGGCAGCGTTGCCAGCACAAACAGAGGCAGAGATGGCTCGAAAAGAAGCTTCGTCGGCCGGAGCCTGGTCGGGCCATCCACTGGCGAGACCGACGCCGGAGTCGGGTTGCCGAGGCCACGAGCCGGGCTGATGTCCTCGAGGGACAACTGGCTGAGGGTATGGAGCGGCCGGTCGAGCCGTTTGCTCGGGCCGGGTTCCCGGAGGAGACCCCTGCGACAATGGTCCAGGCGTGGTGCCGACAGGTTCCTTCGAGGTGGAGATCCTCCGATCGTGTTGCCATCCGAGGCCGGGTCGGATTCCGTCGAAGATGGAGTCGACGCTGAGGGTGCTGCTGCTCCCCTACTGATGTCTGACCGTGTAAGAACAGTTTATCTTGTAGCGTGCGTATGTTTTTTGCAGCCGCCGAGGCCCAAACATATTGTTGTCGTGTTGTAAAGCTGCATTTCTTTTCCCCTTGTTTCGAGTATCTGGACTTATTTGTCGGTAACAGAACTGTTTGTCCGGGCGAGAGTTACTTTTCACAGAAGGTGATGAGTGAGGTATCCGTATCCCGGAGGCGTAGGAGTCCCTCGGCTCAGTTGGCCTTGCCGCTTACTTGTGCTCTTACTCGTCCGTAGGATTCTGTTATCGATGTAGTCGAGAAGGCACGAAAGATCGTTTCGGCAGAAAAGTTTTTCATCATTAAGACTTGTCTGGTCAGCGGAATCGCTTATCCGAGCGTGAGTTACTTATCGCAGAAGGTGATGAGTGAGGTATCCGTATCCCGGAGGCGTAGGAGTCCCTCGGCTCGATCGGCCTTGATTGCTTACGTGTACTCCGTCGTTTTCAGGATCCCACTTTCGAAGTAGTCGAAAAGCACGAAAGACGTTCTGGCAGAAAGACCTTTTCCGAGGAAAATTTTGATGCAGAGGGGGTGCCCCCCTTCTAGCCCCCGAGGGAGGGTCGGGCTTTGCCGAGGCAAGGCTGACCCTTCCTTGATGGTTAGACTTTATTGGCGTATATAAACGAGGTGTATGAACGACTTGAAAACATCTTAAGGGTAGAAGCGACGTAGCTGTCGGATGTTACAAGCGTTGCTGTAGACCTCGCCTTGATTGTTGGCCAGCTTGTATGTTCCGGGCTTCAAAATTTTGGCGATGATGAATGGCCCTTCCCAGGGAGGCGTGAGCTTGTGATGCCCTCGGGCGTCTTGTCGTAGCCAAAGCACCAAGTCGCCCACCTGGAGGTCTCAGGACCGAACCCCTCAGGCGTGGTAGCGTCGCAGGGACTGCTGATACTGCGCTGAGTGTAGTAAGGCCATGTCCCGAGCCTCTTCCAGCTGGTCCAGTGAGTCTTCTCGGTTGGTTCGGTTGCTTTGGTCGTCGTACGCCCTCGTCCTCGGGGAACCGTATTCTAAGTCTGTGGGCAAGATGGCCTCAGCCCCATAGACCAGAAAAAACAGCGTGAAGCCCGTGGCTCGGCTCGGCGTTGTTCTCAGACTCCAGACCACCGAGGGGAGTTCCTTCATCCATTGCCTGCCGAACTTGTTGAGGTCGTTGTAGATCCGCGGCTTGAGTCCTTGCAGAATCATGCCGTTGGCACGCTCTACTTGCCCATTCGTCATGGGGTGAGCTACGGCGGCCCAGTCCACCCGGATGTGGTGATCTTCGCAGAAGTCCAGGAACTTTCTGCCGGTGAACTGGGTGCCATTATCGGTGATGATGGAGTTCGGGACCCGAAAGCGATGGATGATGTTGGTGAAGAACGCCACCGCCTGTTCGGACCTGATGTTGTTTAGGGGTCGGACCTCGATCCACTTGGAGAATTTGTCGATGGCGACCAGCATGTGCGTGTAGCCCCCGGGTGCCTTCTGCAAGGGACCGACGAGGTCCAGACCCCACACAGCAAACGACCAGGTGATGGGTATTGTCTGTAGAGCCTGAGCGGGCAGGTGGGTCTGCTTCGCGTAGAATTGAAACCCTTGGCAGGTGCGTACAATCCTAGTGGCATCGGCCACCGCGGTTGGCCAATAAAAACCCTGTCGGAAGGCATTCCCAACGAGGGCTCGAGGTGCTGCGTGGTGACCGCAAGCCCCCGATTGTATTTCTTGTAATAACTCCTAAACTTTGGCGATGGATATGCATTGCTGGAGGATGCCTGAGGGGCTGCGGTGGTAGAGCTCCTTCCCGTCCCCCAGCAAGATGAATGACTTGGCGCGCCGTGCCAGTCGCCGAGCTTCGGCTCGGTCAAGGGGCAGCTCTCCTTGGTGGAGATATTGCAGGTACGGGGTCTGCCAGTCTCGATTAGGCGGGACCCCATTCCGCTCTTCCTCGACGCGCAGTGCCTCACCCTCAGGGGCCGAGGGTGCCTCGGGCTGAGCCGAGGGCGCCTCAGGCTGAGCCGAGGGCGCCTCGGGCAGGGCCGAGACATTCTCGGGCTCGGGCGTGTCGTCGGTCTTGACTGAGGGTTGATGTAGGTCTCGGGAGAAGATGTCCGGGGGAACCGTTGTCCGCCCCGAGGCTATCTTAGCTAGCTCATCCGCAGTCTCGTTATATCGTCGGACGATGTGGTTGAGCTCGAGCCCATAGAACTTGTCCTCCAGGCGCCGAACCTCATCGCAGTAGGCTTCCATCTTTGGGTCGCGGCAATGGGAGTCCTTACCAAGATGGGTGCACTGGTAAGGAGCGCTTTTAGGTTCCCGAGGGCTTCCTCGGCCTCGGGGGTCCAAGCGAAGCGCTCGGTCTTCCTCAAGAGGTGGTACAGAGGTAGGCCGGAGGCTTTCCTCGTCTTGACTACGATGTCATCGACGTAAGCCTCGACCGTTCGACCAATGTGCTCTCCGAACACGTGGTTCATGCACCTTTGGTATGTCGCACCCGCATTCCTCAAACCGAATGGCATAGTAACGTAGCAGTACATGCCAAAAGTTGTGATGAAAGAGGTCGCGAGCTGGTCGGACTCTTTCATCCTGATTTGGTGACACCCTGAGTAGGCATCGAGGAAAGATAGGGTTTCGCACCCAGCAGTGGAATCCACGATTTGATCGATGCGAGGCAGAGGGTAGGGAACCTTCGGACATGCTTTGTTTAGACCAGTGTAGTCTACACACATCCGCCATTTCCCTCCTTTCTTTCTCACAAGCACAGGGTTGGCAAGCCATTCGGGATGGAATACCTCTTTGATGAACCCTGCGGCCATCAGCTTGTGGATCTCCTCGCCTATGGCTCTGTGCTTTTCTTCGTCGAATCGGCGCAGAGGCTGCTTCACGGGTCGGGCTCCAGTTCGGATATCCAGCGAGTGCTCGGCGACATCCCTCGGTATGCCAGGCATGTCCGAGGGACTCCACGCAAAAACTTCAGCGTTCGCACGGAGAAAGTCGACGAGCACTGCTTCTTATTTGGGGTCGAGCTCGGAGCCGATCCATATCTGCTTGGAGGCGTCGTAGTTGGGGTCGAGAGGGACGGATTTGACCGTCTCAGTTGGCTCGAAGTTGCTGGCGTGGCGCTTCGCATCTGGCGCCTCCTTGGAGAGGCTCTCCAGGTCGGCGATGAGGGCCTCGGATTCGGCGAGGGCCTCGGCGTACTCCACGCACTCCACGTCGCATTCGTACGCGTGTCGGTACGTGGAGCCGATAGTGATGACCCCATTGGGGCCCGACATCTTGAGCTTGAGGTAGGTGTAGTTGGGGACGACCATGAACTTGGCGTAGCATGGCCTCCCCAGCACTGCGTGGTAGGTTCCTCGGAACCCGACCACCTCGAACGTGAGGGTTTCCTTTCGGAAGTTGGAGGGAGTCCCGAAGCAGACGGGTAGATCGAGTTGCCCAAGGGGTTGGACACGTTTCCCGGGGATGATCCCGTGAAAAGGCGTCGTGCCGGCCCGGATCGAGGACAGATCGATCTGCAGGAGCCCGAGGGTCTCGGCGTAGATGATGTTGAGGCTGCTGCCTCCGTCCATGAGGACCTTGGTAAGCCTGATGTTGCCGATGACGGGATCGACAACGAGAGGGTACTTCCCTGGGCTCGACACGCGGTCGGGGTGGTCGCCCTGGTCAAAGGTGATGGGCTTGTCGGACCAGTCTAGGTAGACTGGCGCCGCCACCTTTACCGAGCAGACCTCCCGGCGCTCTCGCTTGCAGTGCCGAGCTGAGGCATTCGCCACATGCCCACCGTAGATCATGAAGCAGTCGTGGACCTCGGGGAACTCCTCTGCCTTGTGATCCTCCTTCTTGTCGTTGTCGTGGGCTCGGCCACCTTCCGCCGGTGGCCCGGCCCTATGGAAGTGGCGTCGAAGCATGACGCATTCCTCAAGGGTGTGCTTAACGGGACCCTGATAATAGGGGCACGGCTCCTTGAGCATTTTGTCGAACAGGTTGGCGCCTCCGGGAGGCTTCCGCGGGTTCCTGTGCTCGGCGGCAGCGACAAGGTCTGCATCGGCGACGTCGCGTTTCGCTTGCGACTTCTTCTTGCCCTTCTTCCTCGCGCCGCGCTGAGCGGACGCCTTGGGGACGTCTTCTGGCTGGCGCCCCTGAGGCTGCTTGTCCTTCCGGAAGATGGCCTCGGCCGCCTCCTACCCAGAGGCGAACTTGGTGGCGATGTCCATCAGCTCGCTCGCCCTGGTGGGAGTCTTGCGACCCAGCTTGCTCACCAGGTCGCGGCAAGTGGTGCCGGCGAGGAACGCGCCGATGACATCCGAGTCGGTGATGTTGGGCAGCTCGGTGCGCTGCTTTGAAAATCACCGGATGCAGTCCTGGAGGGACTCTCCCGGCTGCTGGCGGCAGCTTCGGAGATCCCAGGAGTTCCCAGGGCGCACGTATGTGCCCTAGAAGTTGCCGGCGAAGGCTTTGACCAGGTCGTCCCAGTTGGAGATCTGCGCAGGAGGCAGATGCTCCAGCCAGGCTCGGGCAGCGTCGGAGAGGAACAAGGGAAGGTTGTGGATGATGAGTGTTGGAGACTTGTTCTCAAGTGCTATGAATTAAGAACAAGGCAACATAAAATGTTAAATATCAATGCCCTTCGTCCGCCGAAGCATTACCTCCACAAGGATTTAATGAACTTCGGACGAAGGTCACGAGCATAATATTACGAAGGTTTCACCTTCGTAATTAAACTTATAAAAATACTACAAAGTAAAATAGAACATGAAACATTAAAGATAAATACATTAAAAATAAATGACATCATTCACTATCTTATTATATGAATTTAAGATATTTGAATACAACGTTTAGGTACATTTGTACCTTTGCCTTGACAAGCAATAATTCCTGAGTGATGCGTTAGCAATTACAGGGATGCGTGAACAGTAAAGGAATACTGTTCACTATTTATAGGCACAGAACATAGCCTGTGAGGAATTACAATCATGCCCCTCATAAAAGTTTACCACAATGACTCAGACCCCTATGGGCTAAAAGGTCATTCTATCTTTAAGTCGGTTCGACCCTTCATCTTCGGATATGTTATAGTACCGAAGCTTCATGAATGATGCCTTTGGCGTCACGTACGAGCGGCTTCAGCCGAAGCTGTTTCTTTTTGCAGGACCTTCGGCGACGAAGCATGGTCCCAACAGTAGCCCCTTCGCGGTGCTAGATCGTTTTTCGTAACGAGCTTGATCCGTGAAAAAAGTCTCTTAGGCTTCAGGAAGCCGAAGGTCCGAAAAACACCTTCCCTGAGCTCGTTGTCGAGAAACGATACAACTTTCGAGCGTGTAGCGGTCCCACCATGCAGGTTCACTATTCTGGTTTTTGCGGCCCACCGTTCAGCGGGTGCGAGCAACTGTTTGCCTGGTGTAAAAATCCTGACGATTCACCTTCTTACCTGCATCACTATATAAACAGACGGGTAGGTGTGAAGTTACCACAGCATTCATTGCTATTGCACTGTTTTGCCGCCAAAATTTTTAACCATAGCCAAAGCTTGACTTTCGCATTCAAACGAAGCTCCAGTTTGGTGTTTGCTTTGTCAGAAGAAGAGCTTCGGAAGAAAAGGTTATTAATTTCCAAGAAATTTTTCAAGAAATTCAAAATTAAATGGCCAGAGTGCGCTCTACTGCTAGAGTTGAGCGCGAGGGAGACGAAGCCGAAGGTGCGGAAACTGTTCCTATCTCTAAAGCAATGAAGCGATCTGGATTGATGACATCGGAAGACACACCTGCTGCTGAAGCAGAACAAGCAGATATTGAGGAGGCTGATTCTGACGGTGATTACAATATCGCAGTACCGAGCAAGCCTAGTCATCTTGACTTCGGAAAGTGGACCATCTCGAAGGCTGATTTCCCAAAGATGGTGAAGTCGGGCTACTTTAGCGAAGATGAGAAAAAGCTGATTCGCTTCGGCGGAGAAGAAATTACCCCGAAGCCTCAGAAAGATGAAATAGTGATTTTCAAGAGTTTCCTCAAAGCTGGTTTGAGATTTCCTTTGAATAGGAGGATTGCCGATGTGCTAAAAAAGTTTGGGATCTATTTTCATCAACTAACTCCTAACGCTATTGTTAGGCTTAGTGTTTATATTTGGGCTCTCCGAAGCCAGGGGGTGGAGCCATTTGCCGAAGGTTTCTGCCGAGTACACGAGCTACACTACCAAACTAAGGCCAGAAAGGATGGGCTACATGAAAATTTTGGTTGTTACAATTTTGCATATCGGAAAACTACAAAATTTCCTGTGATCAGCTATCGAAGCAAGTGGCCGACAGGCTGGAAATCGGAATGGTTCTACGTCAAAGTTGATGACGACAAGGAGAAGCTTGTACAGAGTCCGCTTGAACTAATCTTCGGAGAAACCCGACCCCAGTGCAGTATGACACCAGAAGGTCCAACGCAAACGGCATTGGCTGAATTCAGAATTATTGCAGAGCATATTGGCACTAGAGATTTGGTGCAGGAATTTCTGGCTTTCAAAATATTTCCAACTATGAAGGAATGGGCTATGCCGAAGCTTAAAGGGGAGAAGAAAGAGGGGGAGCTTGTCCGACTACCCTATCATTATAAATTCAAGAAATATTTTAAGGCACCCTGCCAAGAATGGCTCGAAACAATCGAAACAATGAGTACTGAAATTCTTGGAAATTACTCTAAAAAAAGAGGACCAATTGATGGCAGCAGCCTTCGGCACCCGGCCGAAACGAAGGCTAAACAAAGTGCTCGATGCTATAGGTTTTGAATATCCTGATTATGGGCGATTGGGCGGAGATGCTGGAGGCCCGAAGAGAAAAAGAATTGCTTCGAAGGCATTGAGAGTGCCACGACCAATGATTGCATTGTAAGGGTATTCCATGTCAACAATATCAAACACAACTTGTTCAGTCCTTGTGTTGTTGATAAATCCGAAGGTCACTGGCATTGTGATTTTGTCGAGTGCTACAATCTGCCTTCCTCCGAAGCCACAAAGGGGATGTGTGGCATCATGAATTTTGTCTTCGGGCTCTTGCATCTGTCTGAAGGCCTTAACAAATATGATATCAGCTGCGCTGCCTGTATCAACCAAAACATTATGGACCAGGAATCCTTTGATCACACAAGAGATAACCATAGCATCGTTGTGTGGGTAATCCTTGAGTTGAAGATCCTCTTGGGAGAAGGTAATTGGAATGTGAGACCATCTTGACTTGATGAAGGGTCCCTGCACCCCGACATGTTGTACCCTTCTCTGTGCCTCCTTCTTTTGCTTCTTGTTGGCTGGCTCTGAGCATGAACCGCCTGTTATCGGGAGTACCAGCTTCGTAGCCGAAGCAGCTCCAGCTTGATTGTTGAACGAAGCCATCAGCTCAAAAAAGTGGAAGTGAGTTCACCGGAGGTGGGCGCCAATGTTGGAGACTTGCTCTCAAGTGCTATGAATTAAGAACAAGGCAACATAAAATGTTAAATATCAATGCCCTTCGTCCGCCGAAGCATTACCTCCACAAGGATTTAATGAACTTCGGACGAAGGTCACGAGCATAATATTACGAAGGTTTCACCTTCGTAATTAAACTTATAAAAATGCTACAAAGTAAAATAGAACATGAAACATTAAAGATAAATACATTAAAAATAAATGACATCATTCACCTATCTTATTATATGAATTTAAGATATTTGAATACAACGTTTAGGTACATTTGTACCTTTGCCTTGACAAGCAATAATTCCCGAGTGATGCGTTAGCAATTACAGGGATGCGTGAACAGTAAAGGAATATTGTTCACTATTTATAGGCACAGAACATAGCCTGTGAGGAATTACAATCATGCCCCTCATAAAAGTTTACCACAATGACTCAGACTCCTATGGGCTAAAAGGTCATTCTATCATTAAGTCGGTTCGACCCTTCATCTTCGGATATGTTATAGTACCGAAGCTTCATGAATGATGCCTTCGGCGTCACGTACGAGCGGCTTCAGCCGAAGCTGTTTCTTTTTGCAGGACCTTCGGCGACGAAGCATGGTCCCAACAATGAGGTTGTCATCGTCCGTGCCACCCAGCTGGCAGGCCAGCCGGTAGTCCGCGAGCCACAGCTCCGGCTTTGACTCCCCCGAGTACTTGGTGATGGTTGTCGGGGTTCGGAACCGGGTCTGGAACAGCGCCCGTCGTATGGCCCAGCTGAAAGCCCGCGAACCAGGTGGTTCGGGCGAGGGGCTCCGATCCTCCCCGCTGTCGTAGCGTCCCCCACGCCTGCGGTGGTAGCCTCGGCGCACCTTCTCGTCGAGGTGGGCTCGACGGTCGCGGCGGTGGTGCTCGTTGCCGAGGCGACCCGGGGCCGCAGGCGCGGTGTTCCGCGTGTGCCCGGTGTGAACCAAGGCTTCCCGCATGAACCAGGAAGTTGCGGCGCGATGCACCGGGGGGTACCCCTGCCTTCAGGAGGCAGAGCTCTCGGCCCGTCGGACCGCGGCGTCTTCAAGGAGATTCTTGAGCTCTCCCTGGATACGCCGCCCCTCGGTGGTGGACGGTTCCGGCATCGCTCGGAGTAGCATCGCTGCTGCGGCCAGGTTTTGGCCGACCCCACTAGAAGCTGGAGGCAGCCTTGCCCTGACATCGTTGGCGATGCGGTGCTGGACGTCCTGGGCCAGGTGACACGCTTCTCCGGCCGGTGCTCGGCCTGCCCACTCCTGCCCGATATTTTGCCGAAGCTGCACAAGTTGTCCTGCTTCCCCGTCGAGCCTGGCTTGTACCTTGCGGATTTGCTCGAGCTGTGCGTCCTAACCCCCCGCAGGGACTGGGACCACAGCTAGCTCCCGAAGGATGTCAACGCGAGGCGCCGGCCTAGGGGGATCACCGTCCTCCAGCATACCAAGATGGTTTCCTTCATCGAGACCCCCTAGATTGACGTGGAAGCATTCGCGACTTGGGCCACAGTCCTCGTCGCCGAGGCTGTGGCTGCTATCGGAGCAATCAGAGAGGCAGTAGTCACATGCGGTCATGAAGTCCCGCATGGCACTGGGGTTATCGAGCCCGGAGAAATCCCAACCAGAGTCGGTCTCATCATCTTCCTCGATACCCAGAGGCCCGTAGGTCGAGACGGCCGTCAGCCGGTCCCAGGGTGACCACATATGATACCCCGGAGGGTTTGGACATGCCTTTACGAAAGCATCCACCGAAGCGGGGTCGCTTGGTGGGTCGCAGCTGGATCTAAAAGGCATGGAACGAGAAACGGATGGTACCTCTTGATCGACGGGTGGTGACGAAGTCGCGTCAGGGACGGACTACACCGTTGTCTCAGGTACGAGGCTAACGCCCAGCATGTCCTTCGCGAGCGTGCTGGCGTCGTCCGTCTGCTTGGAGTTGGCGTGTTGCAGGGAAACGACGCTCGTCTTCGTCTCAGATGCGAGGTCGACGCCCGACGTGTCCCCCCACTGGGGCGCCGGCGCCGTCGACTCGCTCGATAGCCGACGAGGTGCCGCCTCCTGCTTGGCCATGCCTGCCCCGCCTCCTCCTCCATCGGCGGGGAAGGTGACGGGACAGACCCGGATGTTGCTCTTCCACCACGAGGGGAAGACGTCGTCGATTCCGCCGCCGGCGGGCGGGCTGACGGCCGCCATTGTCGTTGTCGCGCGACGGAGGAAGGAGTATCATATCGTAGCTGCCATCGAGGGACATGAACTCCAGACTCCCGAAACCAAGCATCGTCCCGGGTTGAAGAGGTTGCTGGAGACTACCCATCTGGAGCTTGACGGGAAGCTGTTTGTCAACACGCAGCAGGCCCCTACCTGGTGCGCCAACAGTCGGCGTTTCGACCCCGGGGGGTCCCTGGACCGACGAGTAAATTGTCGTCGCGTGTCCCAGCCCAGATGGGTCGGCGCGAGACGGAGCACGAAGGGGGGAAGAAACAGGCAAAGGGGAAACCTGCAGCCTTCGTGTTGTCTTGCGCCCAGGTTGGGTGCGCTTGCAGTAGGGGGGTTACAAGCGTCCGCGAGGGAGAGTGAGAGAGGGATAGACCGTCCGATAGCCCGTCCTCCCGCGCGGCCAACCTTCCCGTACGAGAGCCCTAGACCTTCCTTTTATAGGCATAAGGAGAGGGCCCAGGTGTACAATGGGGGGTGTAGCAGTGTGCTAACGTGTCTAGCAGAGAGGAGCTAGAGCCCTAAGTACATGCCGTCGTGGCAGCCGGAGAGGTTTTGGCGCCCTGTTCATGTGATGTCGTGGTCGTCGGAGGAGTGCTTGAGCCTTGTGGAAGTATAGTTGTCGGGGCTATCGGATCCTTGCTAACGTCTCCTTGCTTCCGTAAGGGGCTGAGAGCCGCTGTCGTCATGGAGCATGCGGGGTGCCATCATTACTTGTTTATCGGGGCGAGCCAGATGGGACGCCGGTCTTGTTCCCCGTAGCCTGAGCTAGCTAGGGGTAGGGTAATGATGGCCTTCCTTGTGACATGGTGGGTCCGAGCCCGAGGTCGGGCGAGGCGGAGGCTCCTCCGATGTCGAGGCTGAGTCCGAGCCCTAGGGTCGGGCGAGGCGGAGTCCGTCTTCCGGGGTCGAAGCTGAGTCCGAGCCCTGGGGTCGGGCGAGGCGGAGTTCGTCTTTCGAGGTCGAGGCTAAGTCCGAGCCCTGGGGTCGGGCGAGGCGGAGTCCGTCTTCCGAGGTCGAGGCTGAGTCCGAGCCCTGGGGTCGGGCGAGGCAGAGTCGTCTTCTGGGGTCGAGGCTGAGTCCGAGCCCTAGGGTCGAGCGAGGCGGAGCTTCCCATGGTGCCTGAGGTTGGACTTAGCTGCTGTCAGCCTCACTCTGTCGAGTGGCACAACAGTCGGAGCGGGGCAGGTGGCGCTGTTTTCCTGTCAGGTCGGTTAGTGGAGCGGCGAAGTGACTGCGGTCACTTCGGCTCTGTCGACTGAGGAGTGCGCGTCAGGATAAGGTGTCAGTCGATCCTTGCATTAAATGCTCCTGCGATACGGTCGGTTGGCATGGCGATCTGGCCAAGGTTGCTTCTCCGCGAAGACTGGGCCTCGGGCGAGCCGAAGGTGTGTCCGTCGCTTGAGGGGACCCTCGGGCGAGACGTGAATCCTTCGGGGTCAGCTGCCTTTGCCCGAGGCTAGGCTCGGGCGAGGCGAGATCGTGTCCCTTGAGTGGACTGAGCCTTGACCTTAATCGCGCTCATCAGGCCTTTGCAGCTTTGTGCTGATGGGGGTTACCAGCTGATATTAGGAGTCTTGGGGGTACCCCTAATTATGGTCCCCGACAAAGATGTTACACATTAGTTCACCGGGAGGTGACATGAAGGCCACAGATTCATGCCTCCATGTTAATCTCAAGATTCAAGGAATAGATTTTCCAGTCAACCTAGTGGTCTTAGGATCCAACGGTATTGATGTGATTCTTGGATGCGATTGGTTGAAAAGTTGTGATGTAGTGATACAATGTGCCAAAGAAACAATTATGTTGACAAGTCCACAAGGTGAAAGAATCCAAGTTAGCACAGACAAGCCAACAAATGCAAAAGGAAAAACAATGATAAATCACTTGGAAGAAAGCCCCTGGAAAATATCATGGTAGTGTGTGAATACCCAGACGTATTTCTGGAGGAATTACCAGGTATGCCACCTGACCGTGATATAGAGTTTTCTATTGAATTATTACCCGGAACTGCACCTATCTCAAAAAGACCTTATAGAATGGATGTCAAAGATTTAATTGAACTGAAGAAACAAATAGAAGAATTACTAGAAAAAGGTTTCATTCCCCAAGTTCATCCCCTTGAGGACCCCAGTTCTATTTGTGAGCAAGAAAGATGGTTCGAGGAGAATGTTTGTTGATTATAGAAGTTTGAATGAAGTAACCATTAAGAATAAATACCCATTACCTCAGATTGAAGATTTATTTGATCAGATGAAGGGAGCTAAGATATTCTCGAAGATAGATCTAAGGTCGGGATATCATCAGTTAAAGATTCGAGCAGAAGATGTACCCAAGACAGCCTTCACTATGAGATATGGATTATACAAGTTTTTGGTCATGTCGTTTGGACTAACTAATGCACCGGCATATTTTATGAACTTGCTGAATAAAGTTTTTATGGAATATCTGGATCAGTTTGTTGTCGTATTCATTGATGACATACTGATATACTCTCCAAATGAAGAAACACATGAAGATCATCTAAGGCTAGTCCTACAAAAGCTTCGTGACAACCAATTATATGCAAAGTTCTCGAAGTGTGATTTTTGGCTGAAGGAAGTTGTTTTCTTAGGACATATTGTTACTGATGGTGGAATTAAAGTTGATCCAGGAAAGATAAGCGAAATACTAAATTGGAAGCAACCAAAGGATGAGTCCAAGATCAGAAGTTTTCTTGGATTGGCAGGATACTACAAAAGATTTATTGAAGGTTTTTCCAAGTTAGTGAAACCCCTTACCTCACTACTAGAGAAAGGTAAAGACTTCAAGTGGGATGAAGCATGCCAGAATTGTTTTGAGGAACTCAAGAAAAGGTTAACCACTGCACCAATATTGGTAATGTCAGACATTCACAAGGGATTTGATGTGTATTACGATGCATCACACCTTGGACTTGGATGTGTGCTAAAGCAAGAAGGAAAAGTAATAGCTTATGCTTCAAGGCAGTTGAGAAAGCATGAAAAGAATTATCCTACACATGATTTGGAACTAGCTGACGTAGTACATGCTTTGAAGATTTGGAGACACTATATAATTGGAAACAAGTGCAAAATCTTCATGGATCACAAAAGCCTGAAATATATATTCACTCAGAAAGAACTCAATCTAAGACAAAGAAGATGGCTTGAGTTGATCAAAGACTACGATTTGGAAATACAATATCACCCGGGAAAAGCAAATGTAGTGGCTGATGCTTTGAGCCGTAAGGGTCAAGTGAACAACATCACTACTCATTTGATGTCACAGGAATTGTGCTGGGAAATGGAGCAACTCAACCTTGGTATGCTCAATAATACGGAAGCAACGGTTATGGAAGTTGAATCTACTTTAGAAGAAGAGATTCGTAAAGGACAAGAGTCTGATGAGAAAATCAAAGAAATTAAGGCACAAATTAGTTTGGGAAAAGCCACAAATTTCACGGAAGATGATCAAGGCATAGTATGGTTTAAAAAGAGAATATGTGTACTGGAAATCGAACACCTATGCCAACTTATTTTGAGAGAAGCTCATGATTCGGCTTACTCTATTCACCCTGGAAGTACAAAGATGTACGAAGATCTAAAGGAAAAGTATTGGTGGTACGGTTTGAAAAGAGATGCTGCTACTCATGTTGCATTGTGTGACGTGTGTCAGCGAGTTAAAGTCGAACACCGAAGACCAGCCGGATTGCTACAACCTCTCAAGGTACTGGAATGGAAATGGGAAGAAATTGGTATGGATTTCATAGTTGGACTACCACGTACTCGAGATGGCTATGATTCAATATGGGTCATAGTAGACAGGTTGACTAAAGTGGCACACTTTATACCTGTGAAGACAACTTACTCAGGAGCCCAGTTAGCAGAGTTATACATGTCGAGGATTGTTTGTCTGCATGGAGTACCAAAGAAGATCATATCAGATCGAGGAACCCAGTTTACCTCGTGCTTTTGGAAAAAGACTACATGAGTCCATGGATACCAAGCTAAACTTTAGTTCAGCTTATCATCCGCAAACGGATGGGCAAACGGAAAGAACAAACCAAGTGTTGGAAGATATGCTAAGAGCTTGCACTCTAAAGCATGGTAGAAGCTAGGATAAAAGTTTGCCTTATGCAGAATTCTCGTATAACAATAGTTATCAAGCATGTCTAAAAATGGCACCATTTGAAGCACTTTACGGACAAAATTGTAGAACATCGCTTTATTGGAATCAGACCGGAGAAAGTCAAGTATTTGGTCCAGAAGTTCTCCAAGAAGCAGAAAAGCAAGTGCAGATTATCAGAGAGAATCTGAAGACGGCACAGTCAAGACAGAAAAGCTATGCTGATAATAGAAGAAGAGAGTTGTTATTCGAAGTAGGAGACTTCGTATACCTTAAAGTTTCACCGATGAGAGGAATGAAAAGATTTAAGGTTAAAGGAAAATTATCTCCTCGCTATATTGGCACATTCAAGATTTTGGAAAGAAAAGGTGAAGTAGCCTACCAGTTAGAGCTACCCGATAGTTTGTTAGATGTGCATGACGTATTTCACGTGTCACAACTCAAGAAGTGCTTGAGAATACAGGAGGAAAAGTTACCCATGGAAGAACTGAATGTTAATGAGGATTTGACTTATTCGGAGTACCCTATCAGAATTCTGGAAACATCTCGCAGAATTACACGGAGTAAAGTTATTAACATGTGCAAAGTTCAGTGGAGTCATCATTCTGAAGATGAGGCCACTTGGGAAAGGGAAGATGAACTCAGAGCAGAATTTCCCCAGTTATTCTCGGAAGTTTCTTAATCTTGAGGACGAGATTCTTTTAAGAGGGGGTAGGTTTGTAACACTATAAAAACCATCAACTAAAAATAATGCTTTTAGTTATTAATGTTAATTATGGCAATAAATTTTTCATTCAAGTGTTTGTTATTTATTTGCATTTGGAATAATTTTTGATTGCTCATGATTGATTTTGGATATTTAATATCATTTATTCTTAAAATGAAAATTCAAATAAATAATATAATAATTATTAGTCCAAAAATAAATATTTTATTTATAAATAATTTTGGTATAATTATTATGAATTTTAGGGTTATTTAAAAATATGTTTTGAAATTAGAAAAGAAATAGAAAAGAAAAAGAAAAAAAGGAAACCCTAACCCTAACGGCCCACTAGGGGCCCATCAACATAAGCTGCGCGCGCCCTACCCTGGCTCCCAAGCCGCCGCCGCCGCCCTCTGCTTTCTTCTCCCCCTCCTCTCTCACAGCCGCGTGGGCCCCACCCGGCCTCCCTCTTCCGCGCCCTTCCTTTCTTTCCCGATGCCCTGTGTCCGCGCCTGGACCGCGCCGCACCCAGCCCCAATGCCCGCAGGACGCTGCGCCCCGACCCCGCGGCCGAGCCCCATGCCCGAGCAACGCCCGCGCCGCGCCTAGGCGACACGACCGAGCGACCCCAAGACTGTTCTTCTCCCCGCGTTATGGACCGCGCTCGTGCCCTGCTCGCCGGAGCTACGCCACCCACCGTACCGAACCTTCGCCTAGATGCACGCCCAAGCCCGTCTGCTATTTGTCGCGAGGTTGAAGACGACCCAAAATTATTTTTATGTATTTTTGAAATCATTTTTGATTCAGTTTGTAAATTTTATAATTATTGTGTTGTAATATGAGCATGTTGTGATTCGGTATTCACGCGTATGTGCTCTATGAATTTTTGGTAGATGCATGCGATAAATTAGTGCACTATGATTATTGATGTTATTTGTTTACGATGACTTTTAGAATGTTGGATTAGAGAGAAGTATGACGAAAATTAGTAGTCACATGTCGGTGATAAAAACACTAGATAGGTAATTTTATAGTTAATTTTGTTCACAAGAAATTTTGGAAATTATTTGGAAGGTTATAATCATAAATTCATTCTAATAGATAATAGAAGTTTGTCTTAACATGGAATTAGTAAATGGTATAGAATTCATGACAATATAAATATTATATGTTATTAGATGATTTATCTCTGATTATTATTAATAATACTTTCTTTTAGAAAGAAAAGAGAAAACTAAAAGAATATCACTAGTCGTAACAAAAATAGGTTTTGACTAGACAAAATAAAGGTATCCATAAGTATAGCACTTAAATTCTTAAGATTAGTAAAACACTTGTTTATGTCATAATAACCATGTTTATGTTATTAAAAGTCCAATCGGTGATTTAAATTGATTCTTAGAATATTAATTTTAGTAGAGTCACGAATGAACCATTTTTAGCTATACGCATACGTTCTGTGTAGAAGTAAAAGGAATAGAATCTATCAGTCTATTATTAGTAACAATTAGCATTTATTTTCATAAAGAATATGTTAATACATGTTATACTAGATAAAACTAGTATTATAGTACCTACTCATAATTTCATCATTAATAACTCGCAATAATAGTCATAAATGAATTAATAAGTATTTACGCTTTAAGACGTATTTATAAGTGTGATAAGTGTGATGTATGAATGTGAATGTATTGGTGAATGATTACCCCTATCTGATGTATGTTTATTTATTTGGCATACATATTCTTTTGTATGTGCGATACACAAATCGATGCTAGAAGTGGACTGTGAGGTAGACGAGCCTAACACGTTCGAGGACGACCTGCAGGACACGTTCGAGCAAGGCAAGTGGATTCTCCATCTGCATATTCTATTTGTACCCAATTAATGCATATAATAATGTTTACTTTTATGATATACTGCATAATTTGATGGGATTTACCTAATTAAGGATTTCCTAGATTTACCAACTGTATTCCTTGATTACCCTGGGAAAATATTATGCTTTGCAAATTGATGCTACGCTCAACTTATTAATTTTGATGTCACTCATTATTTGACATTAATGTTCCAGAAAATAAAATTGGCATTATGGTGTTAACCCGATGGTTAAACAACATTATTTTATATTAATTGGAACATGGAGTGACCACCCAGGATAACAGTGCAACCACGAGTGCTATCATGGCTCTAGGTTTGGTAATTAGCTTTATGTGCTTAGTACCTAGCAACCGTACCTGAAATATAGGCAAGAGGGGGAGCGGCAGTGGTGGCAGCTCACGTTAACATGGGGACATATTCTTGGATAAGGTACCTCGCCCAGAGGGCCTCCACACCGACTTGGAAACCTTAGCGGGTTGCTTTGTATTAAGTGTATTTTGTGAAAGCCTCATTAATGGATCCCTAGCCATTCACCTCGGTAGTGTTTACGGGTCCAATCAACCAGGCTAGATGGGATACATGGCTTGTGGGTAAAGTTGTACCACCTCTGCAGAGTGTAAAACTGATATGTCAGTCGTGCTCACGGTTAAGAGCAACCTAGATCCTCACATGATAATTAAACTTAAAGATGGACAATAAATCGAGATCTGATGATCTGCCAATGGTTTGCTTAAGTGGTCTCACTTAAGTGTTTTATATACTCTTATACCTTTTTTTAAATGGGATACTTGGGATACACACTTATTAGTAAGATAGGTGTTGTTAATAAAATATTGGCCAACTAAAATGCTTACTGCTCAACCTTAGCCTCACCTTGTTAAACTTGCATTAATTTTTCCCCCACTTGCTGAGCCCCGACCATAAGTGACCTCACCCTTGCTAATATTTTGATCAGAGGGTGATGAAGAAGACTTTGATAGAGATTTCGACGATGAGTTTTAAGTCTAACGATGCGCCGGTCATCTTCCTGTGGGATATTACCCATATTTAATTCTGCCCTACTTTGATGTTGATACTTGTTTAAGATACAATGATTCAGATGATGTAATAAAGTACTCTACTCCCTTTACGCCTTTATTGTATTGTCTTTTGATATATTACACTTGTGACGTCAACATATGTGTGTAAAAGTATCTTGGCACACATATGCTATGCATTCTGTTTTGCCCCCAGAACTGGGTTTGACATCATGCTTGGTCAGGGAGACAGCCCGACGTCCAAACGCCTAGCTGGAAAGAGATCCCCTCAGACTCAGAGCTTGCTGAGTCCAGGGTGCTACTTGCAGAGATATGTGTATTGAAGGACAGAGGCTTGACTACTGAAGCTGTTATTGTCGACTTTGTTTTCAAGAATATTTAGCCTTTGAAAGATAGAGTCTACCCTGCTTACCTATACACTGGTGTTAATGACCCCACTCGAATTACCAATAAGCGGATATCTGAGGAGGAAGTGTTGAGTCTAGTTGATTCGATCCAGAGAGGCATGTCGACTTTGTTTCGAATGCTGGCGCTCCCCTTTCATATTCTGCCTAGAATCTTCCCCCACAGAGGCCCTTTTCAGAGTTCATATCCAACCTGCCTGTTCAAGACGACAGTCTAGGCCATAGAGTGTGACCCTCATCAGAAGATTTTGAAGCCTTCATTGCTACGTACCTGTAACACTCCGGGTTCCACAAACAACCCGGAATGCTACTGAACTACACTTCCGACGTCCATATATAAAATTTCGGCAGCATCTCCTTTGCAAGATTGCATAAAAGAGGGGGCAACAGAGTATAAACATATATCATGACTAAAACATACTAAGTATTATTAATCGACTAGTAAGAAAAGATAAACATACGACCTGAGCTGAATTAACCAGTGCGCACGACCATATAAAGAAAACAAACTTTCTTTGACAATAAGTTTCTAATTAAATCATGGTCGCGCCTGGGCAGCGTTATTGTGAGAGTAAAAGTGGACGTGCTGCTACTCCCCTCATTCCCCAACATGTATCAAGTACCTGCATTGAGTAATGCAAGAGTGAGATGACACATCTCAGCAAGTAAAATAATATCAAACAGTTTAACCACATAAGAACATTGTTTTACCACCACTTGATTCCACAACCTTCTTATTACGAAGGTGCAGCACGTATACAACGTACAACACACCTAGTTACCACACCTCGCAGGTAGAAACCACAATAGTAACATAGTAATGTCACACTTCATATATTCCTCATGAGTGCAAATGTCTGCAAATGCAAGGATGACTTCTGCCTTCATACCACTAAGGATATGAAGCCGCATCGTACCCCTCCTCGGGCAACATACGATGCTAAAAATGTACCGGTACGGTCGGACCATAAGATCACGACATAACTTCAAAATGCAAGATGGATGATGCGATGTGCATGTCATGCCTACAACACTTCATATAACATGATTCAAAAAAATACTTCAACTTCATCCAAGATGGGAATCAACCACATATATCATTACCAAATTATGATCATCCACAATATTAGACAATTGAGAATTAATACTTCCAAACAAATAAACTTCATCATAGAATTCAATGATTAACATAATTAAAACTTATGCATACTCAATGACAGGGAATAGGATGCAAACCAAACGGTAGCAACCACCACTGCATTTACTTGCCTTTACCGGAAGTTCGGGCAAATCCCTAAGTACGATCCGGAAGTCCACCACCTGTTTTTGACACCCAACTTAGTGCACCAATTTCATATAATCAGGCTCATAAGCGACGCCGCACCTACGCACAAACTCAAACCCCGCCGCGGGTTACATCTCTCCCTACACCCACCAAACTGCAGCGGTGCTGCTTAATAATTTCATAACTTTAAAATTATGACAGCAGTGATAACAAACAAAAACTCCAGAGGCATCTACATAAAATTCCCCACAAGTTTTGTATACAATTTGTAATTAAATTCCAATATCTAATTAGCCCAAAACAGTCCACAAGATGAACCCTGTAATCTATTTTTTCTTTGTCTTTTGGACAGCGACATACCCGGATTCAAACAGCGATATCTTTTAAAATATAATTCCAAATCAAGCGCATAAGTACTCATTGGAAAGATAAGACAAATCCCTACATGATTATAATACTGGTTAACACTAATTACTCCCGAAAAATCCCCAGAAACTGCTAATACTGCTGCTGTTCATCCCCCTGAAAATCTGTTTTTTTGGACAGCAACATAACCGGATTCAAACAACGATATCTCCTAAATTATAACTCCGAATCGAGCGCATAAGTACTTGTTGGAAAGATAACATAAAGCCCTACATGATTCTCATACTGATTTACACTAATTACTCCCAAAAAATCCCCAGAAACTGCTAATACTCCTGCTGTTCATCCCCCTGAAAATCTGTTTTTTGGACAGCCACCTACCCGGTTTCAAACGGTGACAACTTTTAATTTATAACTCCAATTGAGCGCATAAATACTCGTTGGAAAGGTATGCCAAAGTTCTACATGATTCCCAAACTGATTCCTCTTAATTCTCCACGAAAAATGCCCAGAAATCACTAATTCTGCTGCTGTTCGTCCACCCCCTTAAAATTCTGGACAGCCCTTCTACCAAATCGCACACGCAACATCTAAACAATTGGATTGCCGCATAAAATGAACAAGAGATAAACACAAAAAATCACCTTGGGTTCTCCCCCTTTTCTTCCTCCCTTCCTCCCTCCACCGAAAACCATTGAAGATTTGCACCACGCGACGGAGATCCGAGCGGCAACGAATGGCACCATGGGAGGAGGAGATGGGGGGGCGGCTAGAGTTTGATGTGTGGCTGCAAGTGCTTGAGAAAGGAGGAGATGGGAGGGGGGGCGTCCAAGAGGGTAGGGGAATGGGGGGGGGGGGGGCGGCTGCACAAAGAATGGGGGGGGTTAGGGGGAGGGCGGCTAGGGTTATGGGGGTTAGTGGGCCGAAACAAGATTTGCGGCCCAACACGCCCACACGATGGCTCCCGACCCCGATGCAAGCGCCTAACCAAAGAAATTCTACTGCCCTACTGGTGAATGTTTTTCCTCAAATTCCAAATTCCCAAAACGCAACCACCGAAAGAGAGAAAAAAACAAAAAGAATACCCTCCAACTTCTCTTCTTTGCAAACTGGGTGTCACACTCTACCCCCCTTAAAAAGAATTCGACCTCGAATTCCGACGCTTCTATCGGAACAACAAAAGAAAGATTAATGAATCAACAAAACTCACACATAAAGAAAAGTTCGAGTACTTCTGCTGCATCAGCTCCTCAAGCTCCTAGGATTCTAAGATACGCAGCAGACGACACTCTAGAGTCTGCTCTTGCTACACAGAAATCAGCTCTAGCTCGATTTGATGGTCTGGATTCCGCAAATACTTCCTCAACATAAAGACATGGAATACTTGGTGTACTCTGATCATAGATTCCGACAATTACATGTGCTAAGCCCAGCTGCCAACTCAGCCAAGATAGTAGACGGTCCTATATACCTCGGACCAAGCTTTCCTGACACCAACTCAATCATTGACATATGCAAGTACTTCAAGGAATGTATATATGAATGCAAGACATATAATGTTCCTATAGCTTAAACCAAACTTAGCCAAACAAGAGCAACTTCAAGAGAGCAACTTAATGCTTGCATATTTCTAGATAGCAGCACAGTGGTTAATTGTTTTGCTCCTAACTCACAAAATATGCATCGAACATTAGTAAACTAGGACTTTATGGAAAGCTTATAAAGTCCACTATACCCTTAGTATTATCATCACAACAAGATTTGACACTTAGAAAGGTAAAACAATGCTAAATGTAAATTCTGTCCAGACTTGGACATAATTCAACTACTCAATTCAAAAATCCATAATTGGAGTCTCAATCATCCAATTCAGGTGCTCCCAGACTTTTTAGAAAGCTAGTAGAATTGTCTATAATTCATTTATAAACATATCAAGTTAATTCAATGCATATTAAGGTCAAAAGACACGAGAAAGGCTCTGCTGTCCAAATTTGGACAGATTCAGAGATCACACTTAAAACAGCTGTAACTTAACTTATAGATCTCCAAAAAAATTAATCCAAAATTTGTTGAAACGATTAAGAAAAGTACTACAACTTCTTTATAATTTATAATATTCGAAGTTTAAATTGGGCAAACAAGGTCAACTTCGAAATCTGTACAGAATCTGCACAGATTTCAAGACTGGACTTCAGAAAATCATAACTCCCAAACTACTAGACCTATGGTCATGAAATTTTTACATAAGTAAGATAAAGAAGTTGGCTACAACTTTTATATATAACATCTCTACAGAAAAGATGGTTTACTTCATTGAACTAGCTGCATAACTAAAACTGGTCATGCAGTCCCAATAGCAAGCAATAGATTTTATCAGGTTCATTACTCTTCTAAGATTAAGCGTTCATTGAAAGACTAATAACTTTAGGTTCTTCATTACGAGACACCTAGAACAAATATAAGTATAGAAGCAATATGATAAATTTTTAAATCATTTAAGCCTAATCTCACATCATGCAAACAAGAATCAATTTAAGCATGTTATGTCTGCCCACATATTCATCCAAGCACATTCTATACATGATATCATAACTCCCCGCAGCTAACAAAATTTTGCAAATATAAACTCATTGAAAAGATTATAACATTCCCTAGAACTTTTATTATAATGAGTGTCTCGGAATTGGTTTCCAAACCGATAAAACAATGCAACTCTTTTGTTGCAAAACTGATAGGATTGAAACAATGGACAACTAAAATTCAAAAACCTATAACTCCTGCTATACTCAACTTAAACTACAACGAACACGCGTTGGAAAAGTTTTGAAAATTGTCCACGACTTTTGCAATAAAGTTGCACCCAAATTTATCCTTATAGCCCTCAACTCTGCATGACCTACAGCTAAACTCAGCCTGAGATACTGCACATTAGAGATTCGACTTATATCCGGGCAACCACCTCTCTAAATCTATTTAACAGACAGTTACAAGTAAATACCCATTAAAAAGGTACTGAAAAGACCTACAAGTTTTGCTTAAAGAGAATTCGCAAATTTGTGCTCTGCAACTATCAAAACGCGGTCGATTTATTGGTGATTATAACGACGCCTAAAGTTCAGACACAACAGTGCAACAACTTCAGAGCAACCTAACTCCAATTATATGCAATGAGACTTAGAAACCCATACTCTTTGAAAAGATCATGTAATTACTAAAACTTTCATAATCCACAAAGACCAAATTATACCGTCTTCAATGGCTACTCTTCCGTACAAAATTAAAGACTCACTCTGCTAGAGACACCAACAAAGATGTTTTAAGAAACCCATATCTCTCAAATGTTTAGACCAAACATGGTGATTAAGCATCCTATGGAAAGATGAAGAAACATACTACAAAACATTCTAGATAAGTGAAGCCTGATTCAGCCTCCAACTAATTTAAAATGCCTCCCGAAACCAAACAACACATTATCAACAATAAAAAAACAATATAAAATGAAACCCAAGTCATTGGCAGGTGCAATCAACACTAGGATTTTCCACTACCAAACTGGAATGCAACTCCACAAAGTCTTTAAATAACACTCTACCAAATAGGTTAGAACACTAAGCACAACAATCAATGAATTCAACAACCTTGTTTGTTAATGCCACTAAGGTCAAACATCCATGTATCGACAATGTATGAAACACCTGACATACCCGTCTCCAGCACTATAATACATGGTTGTTATTACACTAGAATCCAACTACTAGAAATCTCCAAAACTATTCTGTTGACGTGAAGCAAATGGTGCTCATGTCATATAACATCTTTTTCTCCTCTCAAAAGAGATAAAATTTGCAATACTCATAAAGCAATGGAGGGATAACAACAAGAAAAACTAATGTACTTCTTGACACAGACTCATGCAAAAGCTTCATAAATATTACTTTCAACACTAAAATAATAACACGATACTATGCTCAACAGGAGTAATTGGACTTCAATAAGACAATCCATCTAACCAAACTACCTTGATTAACCTCACATACAACAATACCTCCTATTATTGCACTTGAACAATTTGTACCTAGTGATGTCATCGGATGAATTCAAAGTAGTAGACATACATGATCTATCAAACCATCATTCATATAAAAAAATCTCCATCTGATGCAACAACCACATCATTATAGAGATAGATGACTAACAAACATAAGCAACTTCCAGTTAAACATTGACTTTGTTTAAGATAAAGCGGCCCAAATAATAATTCAACAAGCATGCATAGAGAACTGATCATATAAAAAAACTACCATATATCATCGACGATTAAAAACAATATAAAACGGGTTGTCCATGTCGTCCACATGACTAGCCTCCAACACATAAAAATTATGCATAACCTTTTTGGCTATAGAAACAAACCATAGAAGGAAACATGCATGCCTCTTCAACTATAATATAGACATAAAATCCACTTGAAATCACCCTATTTATTATTAAAGATAAGGTTGCACACAATAAGAAAACCTATCATGTAAACATGGTTGAACTTATCTATCCACGTCATCTTACAAATTCACTTCAGTTCTACCAGTCTCAAGATTTCATAGACAGTACAACATTGCCTTTGCTCTATGGAGACAAACCTATTGTACTCTAAGATCAAGTTGGCAAGTAGCCACACTAGCCAAAAAAAAGGTGAGGTGTAAAGCACTGCACCCATGGAAATATTACATTGATAAGTTGGGTTGTAACCCAACAGTCAATCAAACTCAACAACACCATAAAACTACATTGTATAGTGTTTTCTCACTACACCAAGTCGGATTAGATCCTCTATACACAAGCTCAATAAACAATCGGTCCTACAAGTACTAGAACCCAAGAATCCTTTTGGAAAAAAAAACATCCACAGTCAAGCATATAGAAATATATGATGGTAATAGCTCAGAGATTAGTAAACATTGCATCCCAAAAAAATATCATGACGATATGTATATAAAACAAGTACATTAGTAGCTTCACTTGCATAATAATTCCAATAACAACCACATCAAGAAACCAAAATTAAATAGAAGTAACATTTCATATCAAGCATTACGTCGTTAACGACATACCCCATCAAACCATAAAGGGATTTAGAGTAAGGAAATTCTAGTCATCTATACAATAAAATACTAATATGAAAGATATATGAACCCATACCCTTCCTATATGTGCAAGTGTGTCAAATTTATCTTCAAATTGCGTAGAATCTAAAGCCTATCCTTTGATACCAACTGTAACACTCCGGGTTCCACAAACAACCCGGAATGCTACTGAACTACACTTCCGACGTCCATATATAAAATTTCGGCAGCATCCCCTTTGCAAGATTGCATAAAAGAGGGGGCAACAGAGTATAAACATATATCATGACTAAAACATACTAAGTATTATTAATCAGCTAGCAAGAAAAGATAAACATACGACCTAAGCTGAATTAACCAGTGCGCACGACCATATAAAGAAAACAAACTTTCTTTGACAATAAGTTTCTAATTAAATCATGGGCTGCGCCTGGGCAGCGTTATTGTGAGAGTAAAAGTGGACGTGCTGCTACTCCCCTCATTCCCCAACATGTATCAAGTACCTGCATTGAGTAATGCAAGAGTGAGATGACACATCTCAGCAAGTAAAATAATATCAAACAGTTTAACCACATAAGAACATTGTTTTACAACCACTTGATTCCACAACCTTCTTATTACGAAGGTGCAGCACGTATACAACGTACAACACACCTAGTTACCACACCTCGCAGGTAGAAACCACAATAGTAACATAGTAATGTCACACTTCATATATTCCTCATGAGTGCAAATGTCTGCAAATGCAAGGATGATTTTTGCCTTCATACCACTAAGGATATGAAGCTGCATCGTACCCCTCCTCGGGCAACGTATGATGCTAAAAATGTACCGGTACGGTCGGACCATAAGATCACGACATAACTTCAAAATGCAAGATGGATGATGCGATGTGCAGGTCATGCCTACAACACTTCATATAACATGATTCAAAAAAATACTTCAACTTCATCCAAGATGGGAATCAACCACATATATCATTACCAAATTATGATCATCCACAATATTAGACAATTGAGAATTAATACTTCCAAACAAATAAACTTCATCATAAAATTCAATGATTAACATAATTAAAACTTATGCATACTCAATGACAGGGAATAGGATGCAAACCAAACGGTAGCAACCACCACTGTATTTACTTGCCTTTACCGGAAGTTCGGGCAAATCCCTAAGTACGATCCGGAAGTCCACCACCTGTTTTTGACACCCAACTTAGTGCACCAATTTCACATAATCAGGCTCATAAGCGACGCCGCACCTACGCACAAACTCAAACCCCGCCGCGGGTTACATCTCTCCCTACACCCACTAAACTGCAGCGGTGCTGCTTAATAATTTCATAACTTTAAAATTATGACAGCAGTGATAACAAACAAAAACTCCAGAGGCATCTACATAAAATTCCCCACAAGTTTTGTATACAATTTGTAATTAAATTCCAATATCTAATTAGCCCAAAACAGTCCACAAGATGAACCCTGTAATCTGTTTTTTCTTTGTCTTTTGGACAGCGACATACCCGGATTCAAACAGCGATATCTTTTAAAATATAATTCCAAATCAAGCGCATAAGTACTCATTGGAAAGATAAGACAAATCCCTACATGATTATCATACTGGTTAACACTAATTACTCCCGAAAAATCCCCAGAAACTGCTAATACTGCTGCTGTTCATCCCCTGAAAATCTGTTTTTTTGGACAGCAACATAACCGGATTCAAACAACGATATCTCCTAAATTATAACTCCGAATCAAGCGTATAAGTACTTGTTGGAAAGATAACATAAAGCCCTACATGATTCTCATACTGATTTACACTAATTACTCCCGAAAAATCCCCAGAAACTGCTAATACTCCTGCTGTTCATCCCCCTGAAAATCTGTTTTTTTGGACAGCCACCTACCCGGTTTCAAACGGTGATAACTTTTAATTTATAACTCTAATTGAGCGCATAAATACTCGTTGGAAAGGTATGCCAAAGTTCTACATGATTCCCAAACTGATTCCCCTTAATTCTCCACGAAAAATGCCCAGAAATCACTAATTCTGCTGCTGTTCGTCCACCCCCTTAAAATTCTGGACAACCCTTCTACCAAATCGCACACGCAACATCTAAACAATTGGATTTCCGCATAAAATGAAGAAGAGATAAACACAAAAATCACCTTGGGTTCTCCCCCTTTTCTTCCTCCCTTCCTCCCTCCACCGAAAACTGTTGAAGATTTGCACCACGCGACGGAGATCCGAGCGGCAACGAATGGCACCATGGGAGGAGGAGATGGGGGGGGGGGGGGGGGGGGGCGGCTAGAGTTTGATGTGTGGCTGCAAGTGCTTGAGAAAGGAGGAGATGGGAGGGGGGCGGCCAAGAGGGTAGGGGAATGGGGGGGCAGCTGCACAAAGAATGGGGGGGGGGTTAGGGGGAGGGCGGCTAGGGTTATGGGGGTTAGTGGGCCGAAACAAGATTTGTGGCCCAACATGCCCACGCGACGGCTCCCGACCCCGATGCAAGCGCCTAACCAAAGAAATTCTACTGCCCTACTGGTGAATGTTTTTCCTCAAATTCCAAATTCCCAAAACACAACCACCGAAAGAGAGAAAAAAAAACAAAAAGAATACCCTCCAACTTCTCTTCTTTGCAAACTGGGTGTCACAGTACCGAAATCTCCCTGAAGTGGAGAGACAAACCCATCTCCAGATGCAAACGACTGCCGATGAGGCTGAAGTGAAGGTTGTTCTTAATATGCTAGCGGACGAGTCGTATGAATCTGCTCATACTGAATCGGTGAGCGTTGCAGCTGGTCGCGTCTTCGATGAGGATGAAGTAGCTTGCAGTCCTAGAGGTGCTCGTTGCAAACGATTGTGTCGAACGGGCCACCCAGCCATGTCTGCCGAGGGGAAGAAAAGAAAGAGAAGGCTTTGACATTCATCTGGCTTGGAGCTGGGGGCTGACTCTACTGCCCCAGTCCTCATTGGTGCCCGGCGAGTGCCAACCTCGAGGATTATATTGAGAGTTGTGGTGGCACCAGAGTCAGTGGAGGTGTGTTTAACGAGGATGGAGAGGAAGTTTCCCCTTTGATTCACAAGAATTGCTGTAGCAAAAACAGTGACGATGTCCCAATTCAGGCTCTGTCATGGCTGGTTAATCTGTAGAGGTTGACAATGTCTGCCATTGATCATGCACTTGAGATTATCCCTGAAGATCTTTTATTGGAGCTTCCTGAAACTGAGAGTGCTGCCATCCGTGCAGAGGTACCAGATGACACCCGCCCCTCAGCTAGTAATCCACTTGGGCAAGAAGTAACCCGCACAATTTCACATGCTTCTTCAACCTTTGAGGGCGGCCAAATTCGTGGGGACACCTCGATTCCTAATGTTACATGCAAAGGTTACCCAGCTCCTGTGGGTACGATTGAGGGTGCTTCAGCCCTCGAGGGTGCCGTTGAGGATAACCCAGCCCCCGAGGGTGCTGCCGAGGATGACCCAGCCCCCGAGGGTGCTGCTGAGGATGACCCATCCCCTGAGGGTGCCAAGCTTGACTCCTCCTCGGTTGCTTCTATGGATGTTCATGTCGGATCACCACCAGTTCAGTCTGAGGAGTCAGTGTTGACGAGTCTTCCTACTACTCTTGTTGGTCCGATCACTTTAGAGGTCAGTGACCTGGGCGCTGAGAATTCGCTGCACACTGTCGGAGCTGAGGTTTCACTGAGTGCTGACTTGGGTGCGAGCTCTAATCCTCCTTTGGGGCTCGAGTCTGCTCTCAATATTGCTTCTGCAGTACCCGCCGTCCGATACGTGTCGGTGCCTCCGGCTTTGGGATTTCCTTTGTTCCTTTCTAACCTTCAGGTGAGCTGACTTTTGCCCTGCTTTACTTGTTGACAAATAGATTCCTTTGCTAATTCTTGTATTTGCAAAATATTCTGAGCTCTGTGTCGGCTCAGTTGAGGTCTTGTGGTGTCTCTGTTCCCGATCAGGTTTTGTCCTTGCTGAAGTGGAATCCTCTCCCGTTTTAGAAGCAAATAGATGATCTAAAAGCCTTGAACATCGATTAGTGGGTTGATAGCTTTCTTCGCTGCCCATTGCTTCCCTTGTTTTACCCCCTGTGCTATTTCCTTTTTGCCTTTCCAGCTCTGACTCGGCGGTGCTCCGACGTTGAGGAGAGGTTTGCTCAGAGTCAAGCCAACTTGAACCAGGTTGTTGTGTTCTTGGATGGTGCCCAAACCCTGAACTCTTCCTTGAACGCTCAGCTTGATTCAGAGAAGAGAGCCCATGAGGTAGATTTTTCTGACTGTTCCTCATGCCTTTGTTTCGCGCCTTTACTTCGATGTTTAGTACTCTTCTTGCCTGTAGGAAGAGATGCGAAGACTTCTTGATTCCCGTGATAGTTTGGATAAGCTATTCTGTGATGCCAGTAGTTCCCTTGCTACTTTGGAGAGGAGTCATCGCTTTACTATGTCAGAGCTTTACCATCATAGGGATGAGCTGAGGGTTTCCCAGACTAAAGTGTCGCGGCTTAATAAGTTACTGTATTCAAAAGATTCTGTCATCAAAGAGTTGTGTGCCTCGAAGAAACTTGTTTCGCAGGTGATGGAAATTGCTCGTCGCAACATTAAGGTCTTAGAAGATGACCATGGTATCATGAAAGCAATGTGTGACAAAGTGATGGACAAACCTGTTCGTGCTGGTCGAATCCTGACGAAAAGACCTGGTGTTGTGATGCCTGAGGACATTGTTGCTGACGTTCTTGATGCGTCCGCCAGTGTGAGTAAACCTTCTTCCTCTGGTGATCCTGCTGGCAAGGTCTCCTACAAGAATGCTCCTGTACAATAATTGTGTGATGAAGACAAATTTTGATTCGTTCGAACAGAAAACAATTTTCATTGAGTTGGTATTTCTTGTCGAGATGGTGCATCATAGAGTTCATGTATGCATGAGCACGTTGTCTCAGCTTAAGCCGATTATTCCATTAGTAGGTTGTTCTGATCACCCTCGAGTATGCGAGTGTGAGCATGTCGCACCGACTTAAGGCGTTTCCGACTTAAGCTGATTGTTTCGTTAGTAGGGTATAGTAATCACCCTAAGCTATGCAAGCGTAAGCATGTCGTACCGACTTAAGATGTTTCCGACTTAAGCCGATTGCTTCGTTAGTAGGGTATAGTAATCACCCTGAGTCATGTAAGCGTGAGCATGTCGTACCGACTTAAGGCGTCTCCAACTTAAGCCGATTGCTCCGTTAGTAGGGTATAGTAATCACCCTATGTCATGTAAGCGTGAGCATGTCACACCGACTTAAGACATCTCCGACTTAAGCCGATTGCTCCGTTAGTAGGGTATAATAATCACCCTAAGTTATGTAAGCGCAAGCATGTCGCACCGACCTAAGGTGTCTCCGTCTTAAGTCGATTGCTCCGTTAGTAGGGTATAGTAATCACCCTAAGTCATGTAAGTGTGGGCATGTCGACCGACTTAAGGCGTCTCCCACTTAAGTCGATTGCTCTGTTAGTTGGGTATAGTAATCACCCTAAGTTATGTAAGCGCGAGCATGTAGCACCGACCTAAGGCGTCTCCGACTTAAGCCAATTGCTCCGTTAGTAGGGTATAGTATCATCATAAGTCATGTAAGCGTGCAGGTATGTTGTGCCGGTTTTAAGTCGATTCCGACTTAAACCTACTTGTTGGTTGAGAGTTTTTATGCGATAGAACGCAGAAGCTTTATTGATAATGAAACCTTTTGCTTACAAAGTACAACTTGCTCATCAGAGGTTTGAGATACTGCTACGGATAGGATTTCCTAAGGTGTTCAATATTCCATGAGTTCCCCACTTTGGTTCCGTCCATTTGGGTAAGTCGGTAGGATCCTAGCTGGGTAACCTCTGCAATGATGAATGGTCCTTCCCATGGAGGTGACAATTTGTTTCATCCTTCTTCCGTTAGCACTCGGCGGAGGACTAGGTCTCCTACTGTGAAGGATCGATGTCGCACTGCTTTGTTGTGGTAGCGCCTTAGGGTTTGCTGGTATCTAGTTGATTGAATGATAACATTCAGACGTTCTTCTAATATATCAACATCTTCCAGCCTAGTTGCTTCTGCTTCAACTATGCTTTTAAATGTTAGCCTGGGTGCTCCAAAGATCAAATCCGCTGGTGATGAGGACATCACTATGAGTACGACTACACCAGCAGCACCTCCACATCAAGCGCCACTTCCTTCATTAGCTGGGCCAATCACTCGGGCCCGTGCCAGAGATCTTAACTTCGTCATGCTACTGAAGAATGAGGGCCCAGAAGAATAGACGACCAGCCCAACTGCGGCCCATAGTGGACGACCTAGGGTTGGCCGCCCCTAGGGGCTGCGCCCCCTCTCTATTTATCCAGGAGCTGCGCCTCCTTTGTTCTTCGAGTTTTGTTTTACGTTAGCTTTAGCTACTCTCGAACACGCGCAAATCAACGCTGTCTTCGTGTATTCAGAACTCCACCCTCGAGTAATAGATTAGATTGCTCACATCTTTTTCTTGTTCGTTTTTTGATTGCGCACAGGAAACGATCTTCGTGATCAGGCCGATCTCGCATCAGCAAGGTCGGTAACCACAGGGAGTTGGTTCAGCGATTGCATTGGCGCCTCGGGCTTGCTCGTCGTAGTCGGATCGCAAGGGTCATCTTCCGCCAAATCGGAATTATCTCTACTTGCCGAAAGATCGGGCATCTCAGCTATATCAAGTGGTATCAGCTGGTATGCCTTCGATCCATATACCTTGAATAATGGGGTGTTTTGATGCAAGGCTCGGCTTGGCTGGGTTTGTAGGCTCCAGACCACATATGGTAGTTCTCTGATCCATTTTCCTGTAAGATTTTTGCTCTTGTCGAACACCTTTTTCCTGAGTGCATCAAGTATCATCTCGTTGGCTCTTTCCACCTGCCCATTAGCTCTTGGGTGTGCCACTAATGTATACTTGATCTGGATGCTCCTGTGCTCGTAGAAATCAAAGAACTCTAAGCTAGTGAAGTTAGATCCTAGGTATGTGATAATGCTGTTAGGTATCCTGAACCTAAACATTATTTCTTGAATGAATTCCACTGCTTTCACTGATGTCAAAGAGGCGATGTGCTTGTACTCTATTCATTTTGTGAACTTGTCAATGGCGATGAGTATGTGAGTATATCCCCCTTGAGCTTTTTTGAATGGCCAAATCATGTCCAGCCCCCAGCACGCGAAAGGCCAGGTTACATGAATAGTTTGCAAATGTTGGGCAGGCAAGTGTAGTTGCTTTGATAGGAATTGGCATGCTTCGCACTTCTGAACCAACTCTGCTGCATCATTCTTTGCTATTGGCCAGTAGAACCCGGACCTAAAAGCTTTTCCTACCAATGTCCTTGATGTTGCATGTATGCCACATCGCCCCACATGAATTTCATCCAGCAGCTACCTTCCTGTAGCCGAATGAACACACTTCATGAGGACTCCTCCTGCACCTCTTCAATGCAGCAGACCCCCTATGATGGTATAGTGGGCCGATTGTCTTGTGATGCGTTCTATCGTGGCCTTGTCATCTGGTTCTTCCTTGTTTTTTATGTACTTGATAATTGGCTCCCTCCAGTCGTTGGGATCTGCTTCTGCTTGGTCTAAAGCGTGGCACTCCTTAGCCTGCTCTCTGGTGACGCTCGGTTGCTGTACCTCCTGGACGAAAATCCCATGTGGAACCTGGGCCCAGCTGGACCCCAATTTTGACAATGCATATGCCGCTGCATTGTGATCCCTTTCCAAGTGGTGGAATTCTAAACCTTCGAATTTGTCTTCTAGCTTCTGCACCGCAGCGCAGTATCTGTCCATTGAGTCAGTTGAGCAGTCCCAATCCTTGTTTACCTGGCTGATGACTACTAGTGAGTCATTGTATACCATTAACCTTTTGACGCCTAGTGAAATGGCGATGTTTAGCCTGTGAACCAGGGCCTCGTACTCCGTGACATTGTTGGACGCTGCAAACAGGAGCTGAAGCACATACTTGAGTTGGTCACCTCCAGGGGCAATGAAAAGGATCCCTGCTCCTGCTCCCTGCAATCTTAGCGAGCCGTCAAAGTACATTCTCCAGACTTCAGTAGCTTTTGTGTTTTCTGGGACCTGGTGCTCAGTCCATTCTGATACGAAATCGACCAGTGCTTGAGTCTTTATTGCAGTACGAGGTTGGAATTCTATATCATGAGCTCCGAGTTCACATGCTCATTTGGCCGTTCTTCCAACAGCTTCCTTATTGTGGAGTATATCTCCTACTGGGAATAATGTGATTACGATGACTTTGTGGTCATCAAAGTAGTGTTGGAGCTTACGAGCAGTTAGAAGTACTGCGTATAATAGCTTCTGAACTTGAGGATACCTAATCTTCGAGGGACCGAGGACTTTGCCCGCCCTTC
Organism: Zea mays; assembly: GCF_902167145.1. NCBI lineage: Eukaryota > Viridiplantae > Streptophyta > Magnoliopsida > Poales > Poaceae > Zea > Zea mays. The sequence continues at coordinate 28,151,139 of NC_050103.1, forward strand.
TTCTGCCTGCTCGACTACCAACGTAGTGCTTACCACGTGAGTCGTGTAGGAGATATATAGCAGTAGGTCTTCAGCTAGCTGATTGGATGTAGCTTGGCATGGTGGCTTGAGTACTGGTGGTGTGGTCAGAAACATCTTTAGTGCTTCCAAGGCTTCTTGAGCTTTTGTGGTCCACTAGAATTTATCCACCTTTTTAGCAGTTTATAGGATGGCATCCCTCTTTCACCAAGCCTTGATATGAATCTACTCAGCGCTGCCATGCATCCAGTGAGCCTTTGTACTTTCTTTTGTGATCACGGTGGCCCCATCCTCATAAAGGCTTCAATTTTTTCCGGATTTGCCTCTATTCCTCAATGGCTAACGATAAACCCGAGTAGCTTTCCAGCTGGTACTCCGAACATGCACTTCTCTGGGTTCAATTTCCATCGGCAGCGCCTCTAGCTGTTGAAGACCTGTTGCAAATCCTCGATGAAGTTGTCTGAGTTTTCAGTTTGATGACTACATCAACAACGTAGACCTCTACTCACTTGCCCTGGTGGTCGCTAAGCATGTTTGGATAGCCCTTTGGTAAGTTGCTCCAGTGTTTTAAGGCCAAACGACATGGAGGTATAGCAGAAGGCTCCAAACGGTGTGATGAATGCAGTCTTTTCCTCATCTTCCTTTGCCACACTGATCTGATGATATCCAGAGTAGCAATCTAGGAAGGAGAGCATAGAACAGCTAGCGGAAGAATCAACTACCTGATCTATTCTAGGGAGTCCAAAGGGATCCTTTGGACAGTGCTTATTAAGATCGGTATAGTCGACGCACATGCGCCAATCAACTTTATTCTTTATGAGTACAAGAACAGGATTTGTCAACCATTCAGGATGTAGTACTTCTCTAATGAATCCTGCCGACACCAGGTGAGCTAATTCCACCCGAATGGCTTCTCTTTTGTCAGACGTGAAACAACGTAGCTTCTGCGAGATCGGCCTTGCCTGAGGGTACACTTTGAGTTTGTGCTCGACTAGCTCTCTCGGGACTCCCGGCATGTCCGCAGGTTGCCATGCAAACACATCCTGATTGTCTTGCAGGAACTAGACGAGCGCACTTTCCTATTTGTCGTCGAGGCTGGAACTGATGATTGCAGTATTGCGTTCATCAGAGAATCCAAGATTGATCCTTTTAGTTTCTTCAATCGACTGCATAGAGGTCGCAGCCAGGGCTTCATTCGAAGGGATCGTGAAGTTTTCGTCCACCAGCTTGCCATCGACTTGTGCGAGAAGGGCTACTGGTGGTCCGGCAGTGTGCACCTCCTCGCGGGGTCTCTTCTCCCATCGTTTGTCTGGTTGCTGGTTCATGTCCCTTTGCGGTGCGAGTGGTACGGGCTTTGTGCCTCCAATGAGGTCCTAGGCCCGCTCATCCATGGTAATGTAGACGTCCGCCACCCTGAATAGTTGTTCGGAGGTGGCAGGTGCTTTTTGAAGTATGGCCCAGACAAAGGTTTGGTCGTTGGATTCCCGATAGAAGTCTTCAATCACAGTCGCCTCAACGACTTCAGGAATAAGGTTCCTCATCGTTTGAAATCTTTTGAGGAACGATCGAAGAGTTTCATCATTCTGCCACCTAATGGATTTGAGGTCCCATGGGTGTGCCGGTTTATCAGAGAGAGACTGGAAATTCATGATAAACCAGTGGACGAAGTCACCCCAATTGTCGATGCAGTGTCGAGGTAGGTGTCGGAGCCATTGTAGCGCGTCCTGCCCTAGAACGATGGGCAAGTACGCTATCATGACGTCCTCCGTTGCCCTAGTAGCCTGGGCGGCGGTTGTATAGACGGCCAACCAGCCTCCCGGGTCCTGCTTAGGCTCATATTTGTCGATGTTGGAGACCTTGACATAAGGAGGCCATTGGATGGCCCGGAGGCGAGGGGTAAGCGCGGAGACCCTGCACGTATCCTCTTATTGATGATCATGTCGTTGGTCCTAGGGAGGGGAGTCAGTATTAGGTCGCCTTGACCGTCCCCAGAACGGACTGTTGGTTGAGGCTACCGCTGACTCGATCCGGGTTGTGCATCTGCGTGCTGCCACACCATGATCTTGGCCATATTCTTCCCGACGTCTTATCTCATTCTCGTGCCGACGATCGCGTGAAGTGCTGATATTACTCCGCGCGTCTCATCGGCTGTTGATGGCGTGTCGTAGGTCGTTCGGTGGGTGAGCGAGAGGTAGAAGATGATTGACCCCCTGAGTAAGCAGTCGCTGATAACCCTCCACATCTGGAGTCCGCGGGAGGCCATCGACAATCTGCGCCAGTACTCCTCCAACTTCATTTGACGTGTTCAATGCTCGGGCGAAGTTGGGGTACAAGTTTCGGGCGAGAAGCAGATTCTCCCGTCGGAGTCTAGCATCTTATTCAGCTAGTTCTCACTCTCGTTCTTGAGACCGATGATGATCGCAGCGGTGGGAGTTACGCCTTTCTCAATGTGCTCTTTCGTCGGGAGTTTCTCCCATCTCTGAGGCTTCGTCCCGAGAAACGGGTTGTGCAGGGTCCCGTTCTGCAGCTTCGTGATGTCGCTGCACGTTCCGGCGCCAGTTTCTCCGTCGTCGAGCATCGCGCTGGGGAGGTTCCTCCCCCAGCATGGTGGGTTCATCGTCAGAGATGGGCGATGACTCTAATCTCCCCTGAATGAAGAGGACGTCGGGGGTAGAAAGAAGCAGGTACGACAATGTGCTTCTTCTCATCCTCCTTTGAGGGCGGAGGTGTTGGGAGGATTGCTTGCTGTTTTTTCCTTCCCATGTATGGAACATTCAGTTCCCTTCTCTGAGTGATCCGTGTCCACTCCTTAGTGGGCAAGGTGGACAACAGAGTTCTCTGGGCTGGAGAGGCCATGGTCGACTGGCCTTCCATCCTTTGGGGGCTTTTGAGCTCTACTTTGCGTGGGGCCATGCCCTCCCGAGCTGTGAGCGGGGGCATGGCTCGCGGTTTCACTCTAGCTTTTTGCGGAATTCCAGAGGAAGGTTTCTTCTTTGGTGGAGCTGCTATGCGGTGCAGAGTTCCCTCTATGTCCGCTATGCACAAGATGGCCCCGAAGCAGAAAATAGCTCCCAAGCTGAAAGTGATCTTGCTCTTGAAGATGATGGCCATGGAGTTAGTGTTGATCGACGACACACCCCCTACCTGGCGCGCCAGCTGTCGGTGTTCAGTGTTCGACCGCACACCCAGGGGTACCCTCGTGGTGCTTTTGGGTAGGACGGTGTCGTGGATTGTAACTCGATGGTTCGTGCGGGGGGCACGAGAGAGAGTCGAGCAAGTTTTAGCAGGTTTGGGCCGCTTGAGGAGCGTAATACCCTACTTCCTAGGATGATTTTGTATGTGGGAGGTGTTTACAAGTGGTGTCTAACAAGTGGTGAGGTGCTAATGAGATGAAAATGATGGGGAACTCCCTTGGCCTTATATACACGACCGTAGGGTGCTTCCCACGTACACGCTGATCACACTGTTCTAGCTTATCTCCTAGCTAATAGCGAACAGACTTCACTATCCCGAGGAAAATCTGGTGCCTTTGCTGTGATAGAACCTCCCAAGTCATTAGGCCCACCTATAGTTGTCCTTGTCCAACAAACCTTGGACAACCCTGTAGATGCACATAATCACTTGACCAGTTCGGTAACTGTATCCTTTTCCTCACCCAAGAGTGTTTCACCCGTCACGCAGATATTACAACACATCGGAGGAACGAATAAGCGGAAGCGAATTATAATAACTTAGTTTACATTCATCCAAAATATAGAGAGTATTATAGTTATTACAAACCAGGGTATGAGTGCATAAGTATTATTATTACAAACTTGGGAGGCAAAAACCCCTCCCGCATAAAAGTATGTTGTTTTTCAAAAGGGAGGCCAACATCCTCCCGCAACCACTTCACTATTTGAGGTTCGTCCTTAGGCACAACCTTAGTGCAAAAACAGCAAAAGTCTGCTGTTTCCTCACCTACAACAACATGGGTTCGAAAACCCTGAGTACGGAGTGTACTTTCGCAAGTCTTACCCGTCAAAATAAAAACTCTCAAGGATATGCTGGCTTTAAGGGAGTCAAGGTAAGGCTTAATCAAGACTCATGACTCTGTTTGCAAAAATGCTTACTGATAGTGGATCCTTAAAAATCTAGTTTTATTAGCAAGTTAAGTCATTACCTGTCACTGGAGTTCTTTCTACCCTAGTTCAAGCACTTGGCCTATACTAGCCATTCTTTTATCACCCCTATTGTTTACTAGAATGCTACGTGTAGGGCAGTGACCAAGTCTTCATAACCGAGAAGTAACAATGATCTGAATCGATAAATACCTAGCTGGGGATCTCCAATCACACGACATATGTAGTACTTAACCCTTGCATATTTCAACTCGCCACTGGGGTTCTTAAGACTAGACCGGGTTCACGCCAACCGAGAGCACAGATACACCACCGTCCAGCCTCTTTCCACGGAGGGTACACGCTACTCTCGCCATCTCTCCACTCCCATTGCGTGTTGGCCTTTCTGGTATTAGTCTGCACGAGGCAAAGCTTACCCATGACGAGGCATGTGACCAGTTAAAAGGTCCTAAATCATCAAGCCTACATCGAGACGGTCCTTAATCGACTAAGACAGAGACACTACACCGAGACTCTCTTCTCGTGCAAGTCACCCGCCCGGTCTCAGCTTTATCATTTAAAACCCAAAGTCTGGTACCTGTCAGAGGTACATCTTTTCCGATGTTGAACCCATCGTGGCCATGATGGATCCACCATCAAGTTTTACTTTTGAAAATATCCCATCCTCTGTGAAGCATCACTTTTTGTTTTAAAGCAAAACATTTGTTTTTCTAAATCAGAGCTAAGCATCAAGAAAAAAAACTTTTGAATAAAACAGGTAATCAAGGAATGATAAACAGTTCCAAGGGAGGTAATGCAACAATTTGTTTAACATCCAACTCCTATCACCTAATGCATCAGTCAAGTGATAAAAAGTTTTAAAACAGCAAGGAGGTGGAAAATGCACCGGGGCTTGCCTTGTGTTGTAGGAGAGTCGGGCTCTGTTCCACAGATGTCAAAATAGAAACAGTTCCCGGCAGGTGGATTTTCTGTTGATGGAGTAGGCTCTTCCTCTTCAACAGTCACTTCTTCTTTGTTTTCTATATATGTAACCATATACAGCTGTCGGTGTTTTGGGTCCGACCGCACACCCGGGGTTGCCCCTCGAGGTATTTTTAGGAGTAGGACGACGTCGACGACTCTAGCAAAATGGTTCGTGCCAGATGCACGAGGGACAGTGGACAATGTTTACAGGTTCGGGCCGCTTAGAGATGCATAACACCCTATGTCCTGGTGAGTATGCTTGGTGAATGAGGTTACAAGGGAGCTCTCCGAATTGAGAATGCGGAGAGTTGAGGTGGGTGGCTGAGTAATAGGGTCGATCGTTCTGAAGGGGTGCCCCCTAGGCCTTATATACTCGACCGTGGGGCAATACACGTGGATATGATAATAATGTGTAGCTAAAAGATAGTGAACTGTTTTAGTTTATCTCCCTATAGTTCTGCCGACCTATCCTCGCATGGCTCCGTTGCATGGGGGCTCCGGCGCGGGAAAGTCGGATCTCTGTAGTGGTCGCTCGCTCGACGTTGTGGGCCGCCCGGGCTTGCACTAATCCGGCCTCATGTCAATCTGCTTTGCTGATTGTCCCTCCCTAGGCCCACGAAAGAATGACCTTACGATTTATTGGGTCCTTGGGCCTTTCGTGAGGTCTTTTACTCTTCTAGTGGACCCGGGGGATATCTGTCCCCCACAAGCCCCCGATCTTTGGGTTGATTTTGAGGTAATCAGCCCAAAGATCCCAGGTCCAGCTTGCAGGTAATTTGAGGAAAACGATTTCTTACTGTCTCCTCCTGCTTTGATCACTCGTAAACTGAGGCTTTGTTTCGTGCTTGTGCCTTAGAAGTCGGCATTTCATTTTGTAGGACCCTGAACTTCATTGGGTGCATCGGAGGTGCACCCAATGGGTGTAGCCCCCGAGCTTCGAGTAGATTTTTAGAAAATAATCTACTCGAAGGTCTTCATCAGAAATTATTTTCATCTTTACTCCTGCGTTTTGGTTGAGGGCCAGCCTTGTCTTTAATCTTGTCCCATGCCTTAGAAGTCGGCACTATCTTGGCTTGAAATGGTGATCCATGGGGTGCACCGAAGGTGCACCCAATGGGTGTAGCCCCCGACCTTCAAGTGGATTTTTGAGGATAATCCATTCGAAGGTCTTCCTTTTGTGTCTTTTTGCTGAAGATTATCCTTTCTGCTTGTAAAAATCGGCATGATGCCATCCGCATTGTGCTTTGGAGGTCAGCATTATGTCATCAATATTATGCTTCAGAGGTCAGCATGTATTTTGTCTTTTGCAGCCGAGTTCACAATCCATCCATATCTTGCTAGGTGGTGTAATTTATTTGCTCTGCGACTGATTGGACATTTGATGGACGTTCTGTGTCTAGTCTTCACGTCGCTTCTGTCGGCCATATTTTGTACTTCACTGGCTATATTTGGCATTCCTCTGATCCTTACTGGTATCTCATTTTTGTCTTGAGGTATTCACTGCATGCCCTGCACGGATGTGACAGTTTTGAAAAATATACTGATAATTCCTGGGCGTCCCCCCCAATGGGTGTGAGCAAGGGACGGCTTGGTACGCTGAGTGTTTTAGCCGGCTGCTTCTGAGTAGTAATGTGATGTGACGGCGGGTGTAATCATATCCCAATGGGGGTGCTGCCTGTGTTGCTAATGTAGACGACGAGGAGGAAGAGGATGAAGTTCCTTTGACTCAGAAAAACAGTCGGCAGTTCATCGCTAGTGGTGAAAGTAGTGGAGTTCCTTCTCCTGCTTTGTCTGCTCTCATTGGTCTGCAAGAATTGTCCCTGGCGAATTTTGATCAGACTCTTGAGGATATGGTTCCAGAGGATTTGTTATCAGAGCCAGCAGATGATGGTGTGATGGAGGTTTGTGCTGAGGTGCTTGATGCTGGGTTGAGGTCATCCCGTGCCTCGTCGACCTTAGAGCGCGATCTTGAGGGTCAGGAGACTAACTTGGATCGTCCTGGTCCCATGGAAGTGACTGAGGGCCCATCAGCCTTAGAGGTGGCTACCGCAGAGAACTTGGACCCCAAGGATGGTGTTGACACTTGCCCAGCCCCCGAGGATGTTGCCGGGGATGACTTGGTTCGGGTGGGAAGTGCAAGCCACTGCCCAGCCCCCGAGGGTGCTGCCGGGGATGATCCGGCTCAAGTGGGCAGTGCAAACTATGACCCAGCCCCCGAGGGTGTCCGAGCGGGGTCTCCCTCCTGTACTTCCATGGATGTTCATGCGGGATCGCCTCCGCACTCCGGCTGCATAGTGGTAGCCCAAGCTTTGGACCAGGGAGTCGCTTTAGAGGGCAGCGTCCCCGCTGACCAAGTTGTGGGCTCTGTTGATGGCACTGAGTTGGTTCCTGCAGGTTCGTTGTAAGCTGCTTCGGGTGGCGGCCTCACGCCCGGTCATCAATTGATCTCTCATGATTTGGGGGTCCCTTCGTTCTTTTCCAACCTCCAGGTACTGTGGCATACTTCAGCTTGACTTTTACACCGCATGAACTGCTGTCATTACACTCATCTGCTCTCCTTATCAGGCTTTGGTGGACGGGATGGCTAGCCAGCTGAGGTTATAGGGTGCTCCTGTTCTAGAAGTAGCTTCGTCTCTTGCACGTTGGAATCCAGTGTTACTTCAACATCGTGTCTCTGACTTGGAGGCGACCAACGCTGGTTAGTGCTTTTTTGCTTCTCTTTGTCTTCACTATTAAACTGCTTTTACATTCTGACCCCCTTTGTTTGGTTGTCTCCTGCTAGGTATGACTCGGCAGATTTCCACTCTTGAAGAAAAACATTCTCGAGATTAGGCTGAATTAGTCCAGCGGTGCTCTGACTTTGAGGAAAAGTATTCTCAAAGTCAAACTGAACTAGCCCAGGTCTCTACTGCCTTAGATGACGCCAATGCACTGAGCTCTTCCCTTCATGCTCAGCTTAATTCTAAAAAGGTGACTTATGAAACTGTGCCTTGCCTTGTTGTGCTTCTATTGCTTGCTTGATGTTTGAGGGAGTTGACTTTTGTTTGCAGGAAGAAAAACGTATCCTTGCTGCTTCTCGTGACAGTCTCGACAGGTTGTATCGCGATTCTAGCAACTCGCTGACCATCCTGGAGAGGAGTCACCGCTTCACCATGGAAGAGTTAGACAACCCTCGCTGTAAGCTGCAGGAATCTACGGATGAGGTGACCCGGCTCAAGCAGTTGATATCAGCGAAGGACGCTACTATCAAAGAACTCCGAGCTTCCAAGAAATCCATCGCCCAGGAGTTAGAAACTGCTCGGCTGGCTGCCAAGGTTGCTGAAGAAACTTCGGTTACTCTCAGAGCCCAGCACGACAGAGCCATGGATAAGGCCATTCGGGCGGGGCGAATCTTGATGAGGAGACCCGGCGTGGTTGTTCCCGAAGATATAAGGGCTGACGTGAATGCTACCCCTGATTCCTCGAGTCGCCCTTCCTCATCGATTGCTCCTGAGAAAAATATCACAAAATAGAGAAACATTTTGCGTGCTTTGGGCGCGCGGTTAGCATGGTCAGACATTTGTTAGAGGACGTCATTTCAGTACTTAAATGACATTGTTATTCTCCTATTGTTTCAGAATTCATCAGTTCGTAAATTTGCAGTAGTAAAATGATGTGCGATGGTTTTGAAATTTGTTTGTGGGATATAGAAGTCATCCCTATATGAGTAATTGTAAGCACGTCAGATCGCCTTAAGTCGCTGCTGACTTAAGTCGATTGCTTCTGTTAATAGGGCGTAGTGGTCACCCTGAATTGCGTAGGCGTGAGCATGTTGCGCCGGCTTAAGTCGCTGCTGGCTTTAGCCGATTGCTCCGTTAGCAGGGCATAGTGATCACCCCGAGTTAAGTAAGCGCGAGCATGTTGCACCGGTTTAAGTCGTTGCCGACTTAAGCCGATTGCTCCGTTAGCAGGGCATAGTGGTCACCCCGAGTTAAGTAAGAATGCAAGTCAATCATGAACAAACTGAGTATCTTTGAAGCCTTTTTTATTGATGACATATTTCCATTTTATAGAGTACATCGTCGTCCCGATAGCTTTTGAAATACAGCTAGGGATAAAATTTCCTGAGGTGTTCTATATTCCAGGAGTTCCCGACTTCTGTGCCGTCCATCTGAGTGAGACGATATGATCCTGGTCGAGTGACTTCTGCTACTATGAAGGGTCCTTCCCATAAGGGCGATAACTTGTGTCATCCCTCCCCCCTTAGAATTCGGCGGAGGACGAGATCTCCTACTGAGAAGGATCGCTGCCGCACGGCCTTGTCGTGATAGCGCCTTAGAGTCTGCTGGTATCGTGCTGATTGGATTACTGCGTTCAACCGTTCTTCCTCGAGTACATCAATGTCCTCCAGCCTGGTGGCTTCGACTTCTGCTATGCTTTCGAAGATCAACCTTGGCGCTCCGAACTTGAGGTCGGCTGGTAATACTGCCTCTGACCCATAGACCATGAAGAAAGGAGTGTTTCCATGCAGAGCTCGGCTAGGCTGGGTTCTTAGGCTCCAGATGACATAGGGCAATTCTCTTATCCATTTTCCTGCGAACTTTTCATTCTTATCGAAGACCTTTTTCCTGAGTGCCTCCAGTATCATCCTGTTGGCTCGCTCAACCTGCCCGTTGGCTCTTGGATGTGCTACAGAAGCATACTTGATCTGAATGCTTTTTTGTTCGCAAAAGTCGAAGAACTCTGAACTTGTGAAGTTGGATCCTAGGTCAGTTATGATGTTGTTTGGTATCCCGAATCTGAATATTATGTCTTGTATGAATTCCACGGCCTTAGCTAAGGTCAAAGAGGCAATGGGTTTGAATTCTATCCATTTAGTGAATTTGTCGATTGCTACCAGTACATGAGTGTATCCTCCTTGAGCTTTCTTGAAAGGTCCAATCATATCCAGTCCCCAGCACGCAAAGGGCCAAGTCACTGGTATGGTCTGCAGTTGCTGTGCTGGTAGATGTTGTTGTTTTGACAAGTACTGGCAAGCTTCGCACCTCTAAACTAACTCGGCTGCATCACTCTTCGCTGTTGGCCAATAGAATCCTGACCTGAAAACCTTCCCGACTAGTGTCTTGGACGCCGCATGTATTCCACATTGCCCGGCATGGACCTCCTCCAGAAGTCGCTTCCCAGTAGATGAGAGAATGCACTTCATGAGGACGCCTGATGCACCCCTTCTGTATAATGTTTCCCCAATGAGTGTGTAGTGAGCTGACTGTCTGGCAATACGCTCGGCCGCATTTCTGTCATCCGGTTCCTCTTCATTCTTTATATACCTGATGATTGCCCTTCTCCAGTCATCAGAGTCTGACTCTAGTTGATTCACCATATTACACTCTTCTGCTTGATCCATTGAGATGCTCGGCTGTAGTATTTCTTGTACAAAAACTCCAGGTGGGACCTGAGTTTGACTGGATCCTAGCTTGGACAATACATCGGCTGCCGTGTTCCGATCTCTTTCTACATGATGAAATTCTAGACCCTCAAATTTATCTTCCAGCTTTCGGACGACAGTGCAGTACTTTCCCATTGAATCGCTTGAACAATCCCACTCTTTGTTTATCTGGCTAATGACTACCAGAGAGTCCCCGTACACCATCAGTCTCTTGATGCCCAATGATATGGCGATGTTCAATCCATGGATCAGAGCTTCATACTCGGCTGCATTGTTGGAGGCCGGAAACAGTAACTGGAGGGCATATTTCAGGTGCTCGCCTCCAGGTGCGGTGAAGAGAATTCCTGCTCCTGCTCCCTACAGCTTCAGCGAGCCATCAAAATACATCCGTCATATTTCTGCAGTCTCTGGGTTATCTGGTACTTGCTGTTCAGTCCACTCTGATACGAAGTCAACCAATGCCTGAGTTTTGATGGCAGTGCGAGGTCGAAATTCGATGTCATGAGATCCCAGCTCACAAGCCCACTTGGCTATTCGGCCAATGGCTTCCTTATTGTGAAGAATATCCCCTATCGGAAAGCCAGTGACTACTATGACTTTGTGGTCTTCAAAGTAGTGACGTAGCTTGCGGGCAGTTAGAAGTACTGCATATAATAGCTTCTGAACTTGAGGGTACTTTTTCTTCGAGGGACCCAGAACTTCACTGATGAAGTAAACAGGATGTTGCACTGGGTAGGTATGTCCTTCTTCTGCTCGCTCGACTACCAACGCGGTGCTTACCACGTGAGTCGTGCAAGAGATGTACATCAGCAGATCTTCAGCTGGTTGAGTTGATGTGGCTGGTCGTGGTGGCTTCAGTACTGGCGGTGTGGTCAAGAATCTTTTCAGTGCATCTAGAGCTTCCTGTGCCTCTGAAGTCCACTGAAACTTATCCACTTTCTTGAGTAGCTTGTAAAATGGCAAACCTTTTTCTCCCAGCCTGGATATAAATCTGCTCAGAGCTGCCATACATCCAGTAAGTCGCTGAACCTTCTTTTGTGATCGAGGTGCTTCCATCTTCATGATAGCCTCAATCTTATCTGGATTAGCCTCAATTCCCCGGTGGCTGACAATAAACCCGAGCAACTTTCCTGCTGGTACCCCAAAAACACATTTCTCAGGATTAAGCTTCGTTCGATACCGCCTCGGACTGTTGAAAACCAGCTGTAAGTCTTCGATGAAGTTTTCCGAGTTCTCCGTTTTGATTACCACATCATCTACGTAGGCCTCCACACGCTTGCCCCAGTGATCGTCTAAGCATGTTTGAATGGCTCTCTGATAAGTCGCTCCAGCGTTTTTGAGGCCGAACGGCATGGAGGTATAACAGAAAGCACCAAACGGAGTAATGAACGCTGTTTTTTCTTCGTCTTCCTTTGCCAAACTAATCTGGTGGTATCCGGAATAGCAATCTAGGAAAGACAGCACAAAACATCCAGCGGTGGAGTCCACCACCTGATCTATCCTCGGGAGCCCGAAGGGATCCTTCGGACAGTGTTTGTTGAGATCAGTATAGTCGACGCACATGCGCCAATCCACTTTATTCTTTTTGAGTACAAGAACAGGGTTGGCTAACCACTCGGGGTGTAACACCTCTCTAATAAATCCAGCCGCGACCAAGCGAGCTAACTCGGCGCGAATGGCCTCTCTCTTGTCGGGCGTGAAACATCGTAGTTTTTGTCGGATCGGCCTTGCCTGGGGATAGACCTTCAGTTTGTGCTCGGCCAGTTCTCTTGGGACTCCCGGCATATCCGCAGGTTGCCACGTGAATACGTCTCGGTTATCTTGTAGAAACTGGATGAGCGCGCTTTCCTATTTGTCGTCCAGGCTGGAGCTGATGATGGCAGTCTTGCGTTCATCAGCGAACCCCAGGTTGATCCTTTTAGTTTTTTCAGTCGGCCGCATAGAGGTCGCGGCCTGAGCTTCGTTTGCCGGTACTGCAAGGTCCTCCTCAGGCTTAGAGTTCGCCTATGTTGAAGAAATCGTCGTCGGCTTGGTGGTGAGGGCCGCTTGGACGGCCACTCGGAAACACTCCGCGGCGCCTTGGAAGTCAGCGCGCACAGTTATGACTCCTTGTGGCCCTGGCATCTTCAGTATCATGTACGTGTAATGAGGAATGGCCATGAATTTGGCCAATCCCGGCCTCCCGATGATGGCGTTGTACCCGCAGTCGAAGTTCGCCACTTCGAACCTCAGGAACTCGGTTCTGTAGTTCTCCGGAGTTCCGAAGGTGACGGGCCTGTAGATGTGGCCTAGCGGGTATTCCCCTTCAGTCGGCACGATGCCAAAGAAGGGAGTGTCCGACTCGTGGAGCTCTTTGAGGTGAACTCCCAAGCCTTGGAGTGTCCGGGGGAAGGTGACGTTGATGCTGCTCCCCCTGTCCACTAGCACCTTCTTCACCCGGCTCTCTCAGATCACCGGATCGACGAGGAGCGGGTATTTGCCTGCGTGGTCGAAGTTGAGCCATTGATCCGCCCGAGTGAAAGTGATCGGGTGCTCCGACCACCGGTATGGGGCGGGAGGACCGGTGGTCGCCACCAGTATTTGGCGATCGTTGAGCTTTTGTTGTCTTTTGTTCTCCTGCGACCCGTGTCCGCCGAAGATGACGTTGACCTCCCTGTCAACGCGCGAGAAAGCTCCTCCTCCTCCCTCCTCCTGCTGATGGGGTTGTCGTGGTTCATCTAGTCCTCCCCTCGGCGGAGGAGGAGGTAGAGGTTGGAAGGGTCGGCCGTGCCCGACAGAGTGCTTGAAGTCCCGGCAGTTCCGAAGAGTGTGGCGCATGTCCTTGTGGTATGGGCACTGGGCGTCGAGGATGTCGTCCAGCGTGCGCTCACCTCCGTGAGGTCCTCCTCGGGCGCGAGAAGCTGGTGGCCCGGCGGTGTGTACTTCTTCGCGGGGCCTCTTCTCCCAGCGTTTGTCGGGTTGCTAGTTCGCGTCGCGTCGTGGTGCCGCCGGTGCGGGCTTTGCTCCTCCGATGAGGTCCTGGGCCCGCTCGTCGGCGGTGTTGTAGAGGTTGGCTTCCCGGAACAGCTCCTCGGAAGTAGTCGGTGCCTTCTGTAATATGGCTCGGACGAAGGCCGAGTCATTGGATCCCCTGTAGAAGTCCTCGATCACGGCCGCCTCCGTGACCTCGGGGATACAATTTCTCATGGTCTGGAACCTTTTAAGGTATGACCGGAGAGTTTCGTCCCCTCGGCGCTTGATGGATTTGAGGTCCCATGGTTGTGCCGGCTTGTCGGAGAGGGACTGGAAATTGGCGGTGAAGCGTCGACTGAAGTCGCCCCAGTCGTCGATGCAGTGTCGGGGTAGATGTCGCAGCCATTGCAGCGCGTCTTGCCCGAGGACAATGTGTAAGTACGCGGTCATCACGTCTTTGGATGCCCCGGCAGCTCGAGCAGCGGTGGTGTAGACGGCTAGCCAGCCCTCTGGATCCTGCTTAGGTTCATATTTGTCGACATTGGATACCTTGAAGTTAGGAGGCCATTGGACGGCCCTAAGGCGCGGAGTAAGAGCAGACACTCCACACGTGTCCTCCTGTCGTCGGGGATGATGTCTGTCCCGGGGAGGGGAGTAGTTGTTGTGGTTCCTCGACCGTCCCCGGGTAGTACCACCAGTTGAGGCCGTTGCCGACTCAGTTCTGGTGGCCTGGCTCCGAGGTGGGATGCCATGATCCCTGTCGTATTCCTCCCGGCGGTGGATCTCGTTCTCGTGTCGTCGTTCACGCGAAGCATTGATGGAGCTTCGCGCGTCTCGGCGACTGTTGATGGCATGTCGTAGATCGTTCGGCGGGTGAGCAAGCGGTAGAAGATGGTTGGCTGTCTGGGTGAACAGTCGTCGGTAGCCCTCGGCGTTGGGAGTCCGAGGGAGTCCATCAGCTATCCGAGCTAGTACTCCTCCAACTTCACGCGGCGTGTTCATGGCTCGGGCGAAGTCGGGATTCAGGTTGCGCCCGAAGAATGGATTCTCCCGGCGTTGCCTTGTGTCTTGCTCGGCTTGTTCCTAAGCCCGGTGGCGATCACGTCGTCGGGAGTTCCTTCGTTCTCTGAAAACGTGTTCCTCTGGAGTTTCTCCTATCTCCGAGACCTCGTCCCGCGTGACATGTTGCTCCGGATCCCGTTCTCCGGCCGCGTGATGTCGCCGAACGTTCCGGCGCCGGTTTCTCCGTCGTCGGGATTCTCGTTGAGGTGGTTCTTCTCCGGGTGCGGTCGGCTCGTTGTCGGAGACGGGAGGCGACTCCACTCTCCCGATGAAGAGGACGTCGGGATAGAATGGTGCTGCTGTCGTGGCGACCTTCTTTCCGTTCTCCTTTGAGGGCGGAGGAACGGAAAGAACAACTTGCTTCCCCTTGGTCTCCTTCTTCCTCGCGATCTGTGTCCATTCTTTTGTCGGGGAAGTAGACAGTGGAGTTCTCCGGGTCAGCGGGCTCTCGGCCCCTGACTTTCTGGAGACGATCTTTTTCTGGAGAGCTGGAGGTTGCGCTTCTCCGACATTTTTGGAGTTTGTTGGAGGAGATTTCTTTTTCGGCGGATCTGCAATGCGGTGTAGAGTTCCCTCTTCATCTGCTACGGATGAGATTGTTCCGAAGCAGAATACGGATCCGGGACGGAGGGTGATCTTGCTGTGGAAGGTGACGGCCATTGAGCTAGCTTGGATCATCGACACACCCCCTACCTGGCGCGCCAGCTGTCGGTGTTTTGGGTCCGACCGCACACCCAGGGTTGCCCCTCGAGGTGTTTTTAGGAGTAGGACGGCGTCGACGACTGTAGCAAAATGGTTCGTGACAGATGCACGAGGGACAGTGGACAATGTTTACAGGTTCGGGCCGCTTAGAGATGCGTAACACCCTATGTCCTGGTGAGTATGCTTGGTGAATGAGGTTACAAGGGAGCTCTCCGAATTGAGAATGCGGAGAGTTGAGGTGGGTGGCTGAGTAATAGGGTCGATCGTTCTGAAGGGGTGTCCCCTAGGCCTTATATACTCGACCGTGGGGCAATACACGTGGATATGATAATAATGTGTAGCTAAAATATAGTGAACTGTTTTAGTTTATCTCCCTATAGTTCTGCCGACCTATCCTCGCATGGCTCCGTTGCATGGGGGCTCCGGCGCGGGAAAGTCGGATCTCTGTTGTGGTCGCTCGCTCGACGTTGTGGGCCGCCCGGGCTTGCACTAATTCGGCCTCATGTCAATCTGCTTTGCTGATTGTCCCTCCCCAGGCCCACGAAAGAATGACCTTACGATTTATTGGGCCCTTGGGCCTTTCGTGAGGTCTTTTACTCTTCTAGTGGACCCGGGGGATATCTGTCCCCCACAACAACCATGAATGCTCATGTAATGCTTATGAAAATGCAATAATAGAAAAGATGTATCCAGTTGTATCTTGAATACAACTTTCCTTCACGTTGCACTAGGGTAACTATGGTTTTTCTAGGTCAGTACCGTAATAGGGTTAGATATTTTTACCCTAAGGAGCTAGGGTTTTGGTTTTAGGAATCAAACAATGTACAAATCAAGTCAAACTTCACTCATGGGATCTAAATATCATATTAAGCTTATCCAAAAAGTTTGGTGATTTTTGGAGTCATTAAACAATTCCAAAATTTCCAGAGGTATAGTTTTAAGCTTTTTTAAATACTAATTAATTCTTTGTTTGGACTAAAAATCCTAGAACTATTTTTATTAAATACTAGAGAAATTTAGGAGTCCAACAACATTAGTCTCATATTTTTATCATTTCACTATAATTTTCTATGGATTTCCTAAGTCCGGTAGAAAAAGAAAAAGGAAAAAGGTGAATAGTAACGGGCTGAAACCAGCCCGATACGGCCCATACCTAGGCGAAACGCGCCCGCGCTGGCTTCTTTGCACAGAGGACCCTGGCTGTTCAAATAACTCGTAAAGAGTCCTATGCACTATTCTTATGTGTCACTGACACTTTGCGTAGAGGCGCTTCACTTTCTAATTCTTTGAGAATTGAAGTCCCGGACTGAGGACGGCGGAGCAGCGGCTCCGGCGAGCCAAGACCACCCGGAAAACGCAATGACCGGTGCTCTGGAGCGGTTGACACCTAATTCGACCCCTAATAACCATTACCCCTCAACCAATTTCAAGGTTTTAGCCCCTAATCTCTCTGCCCACGGTGACAGCACGATCAACGGACAACCCGAAGCGTTCCTGGTGATCCTACGTGTTCTAGCTCAATTGGTGGGGTCGAGAAGCAACACAAGCACACAGGGATGCTAAAACAAGAGTGAGGAGGGCATGATCGGACCTGTGGAGGGCTGGCCACAGCGAGCTCTCACACGCGGCGTTCTTGACGGATTTGGGGGAAATATCAAATTAGAGCTCTTTGGTGGACAATCCGAGACACGAGTGGGTGCGTTAGATGCTTGACTACCTTGCGGAGCTGATGGCACGCTCAATTTATACGGCTCGAGGGCGGTGGCTCATGAATTTGGAATGGCGTGCTGGTAGCCAGAGAGAGGGGAGAGCATTGGCGCAAGAGCTGCGTGTCTTTCACCATGGCAGGCTTACTGGCGACGAGCCAGCAATATACAGCGGCTTACTGCGACGTGGTGAAGCTTCAAGGCATGTGGCACCCGATCGGCAGGAAGCCAACTCTGGTGAGCTTATCTGAGCCGGCCGTAAAGCAAGGGGGGTACAGCGGTTAGCCCCTGGCATCATCCGCGACGAAGATCTTTTTACCCTGAAGCGTTATACGAGCACCAGTGAGCACGAATCACCTCGCCGGCGTGAATCCAGGCGCGGGGGTGGCCGGCGGCAAGGTGCACTACACCAGGGATCTTCTTCAGTTCACTGTACTATCAGAACACTATTTAGAGCGCCTGACAGAGCGAAAAGAAGTGCCTAGATCTCAAATTTTTATGTAAGAACTTGTTAATCCACCTGTAACAAAGTTCTAGCCTTAAAATCCAGCTACAATCTTGATATAGTAACCATACTCAAATACTCACTGGATTATCATCAAAAGAACTCCCAAAGTTCATCCCAAGTCACTGTCAGTAAAAATTCAGACTTTGAGTTAACTGATAGCCGGACTTTAGGTCTATTTATCTCCAATTTTTGTATGACACCAAGGTTTAATCACTTAAACAAAGTTATGCTCCTATAGTAGCTCTATAACCTTGATGTGTTGACCTAGGGCAAATTCTTTATAAATTGAGAGATATAGGTACCAAAGTTGACCCTATGCACTGAATTTCAGACTTAGTCTTATTGAATTCATGGGGTACCCTTTTGCAAATAAGTCCAAATCCCATAATTTGACTTGCAAATCCTCAAATGTGAGAAACACATGAGTTATGGTGTTCTATTACTTTGGTATTTGCACATGGGTCCAAAAGTGCACAAGATTTACACTTAGCCCCCTATGGTTCCAATTTAGGGTTTTCTAGGGGTCTTTTTAGAGTTTTTAGTACTTCAAGGTTTTGGTGTCACTAAAGTCCATCAAAGATGATATCTTATAATTATTTCTCATGTCTTTTGAGGTTTTGACATATTTGGGCTTCACTTTCACCCATGAGCCCTAAGTTAGGGTTAAGCATTCTGTCCTAGGGTTAATCACATATCAAGTCACATCAGTACAACTTGTTTGAAATTTTTACCTAGTGAATGCATTGTAGGTGTATCAAACACATGATATGCTAATGCTCATGATGTTATGCTCAAGTTTTAGTAACAGTAACACCAGAGGTGTTATATCCTTCCCCCCATAAAAGAATCTCGTCCCGAGATTTAAAGTCCTAGGGCAAGTAGTGGAAAAGGAAACACGTCATATTTTTATTTCCTTGTTTCTCGTACAAAGCAGGGGGTGGTATGGGTCTTTTCCATTTTTACAAACAATTATACACATCTTACAAATTACATGAAGCTAAAAAGCCTGGGAAATTCTTTTCTAAGAAGTCTTGTGTTTCCCATGTAGCTTCATCTTCAGCATGTTGGTTCCATTGTACCTTATAGAATTTAAGAACTCTTCTTCGGGTAACCCTGTCCTTTTGATCCAGGACACGAATGGGATGTTCTGAATATGTTAAGTCTGGTTCCAAGGTAACATCCACCACATCAATGGTTCGATCAGGAACCTGAAGACACTTCTTCAATTGGGATACAATGAACACATTGTGCACTGCAGACAATGTTTCGGGTAGTTGGAGTCGGTATGCTACTGCTCCACATCTTTCAAGAATAGGGAACAGACCAATGTATCGGGGTGCAAGATTCCCTTTTACACTGAAATGGGATACACCCTTCATCGGTGATACTTTTAGGTACCCATAATCTTGGACTTGAAAGTACAAGGGTTGGCGTCGTTTGTCTGCATAACTCTTTTGTCGAGCTTGTGCTTCTTTTAAGTTATGTATGATTCTTTGAACCTTTTCTTCCATTTCTTTGACCATATTAGGCCTGAAAAACCACCTTTCCCCTGGTTCAGACCAATTCAATGGAATACAGCACCGTCGTCCATATAAAGCTTCAAATGGTGCCATCTTAATACTTTCTTGATAACTATTGTTATACGAAAATTCTGTCAGTGGTAAACTGATGCGTCATGATGCCCGATCTTCACGACGTAGGATCAATCTTCGAATAACTAGCTTCGAAGAAGCCAAGATAACTTGTTGTAAGCAGCGATAACTAGTGCGACCTGACAAATAAAACTTGAAGCCAACCACGATCTTTAACCGGCAGCCTGAATCGAAGATTCGCCCAACCACACTCTCAAAGAACCAACCAACACAGCCTACAATCAATCGAGGAGACCTCGAAGGGAGTAAGAGCACCAATTGGGAGCGGATGAAGCCGCCGCTTCTGCAATCCCGTGAAGGAATTCACAAGAGCAAAGGGGCAGAGATCACTCTCAATATTTGTTAGCACACAGCTGAACAAAAGGGGTTCTGTTTTAGATTATCATAAGCTGCCTTACATCATAGTCATAGGGTGGTATTTATACTAGTAACAACCAGCCTTAGCGAGGTATAAACACGAAACAAAAGTAATTTCACGTGCTAATGTGAAGGAGCCTCTTCGGGAGATCTGCAAAGCTGATTTCTGTGTGGCTGTTTGACTTCTGCGCAGCCTTCAATATTTCGACAATAACTTCTTCTAGGAATCTTCAAATGACGTGGGACTGGTTGCGTTGGAAAGCTAACTTGATAAGCTTTTTCACCATATATAGCATGCTTAATGAAACTTCGTAGAATGATGCAGTTTAATACGAAAACTTGGTTATCAAGTAGACTGTTGACCTTCTGACCAGTCAGCACTAAAGTAGGTCGGCTGCCTTTCTGGTAGATGTGGTTAAGTCGGCTTTAGAAGCATTGTAAACTAGACTTCAAGAGCTTTCCAAAAAGTACTTATGGGCCTTCATAGCTTTTGGGAATCAAAAGATATGACTGTTTCTTCTGGACGATTCTGTTGCGCTGGACTGACTCGGACATAGCTCTTCTTGTTGACTCGTCCTTGATATGTTTTGTCCTTCCTTTTTGGTGAACCTAAGTAATATCCACATACACGACTTAGGTAGCATAAAGTTCTCATCAGTGTTTAATTGAAATTCATAAAGTAGCGCGTGCACCTCTTGCTGTAGCTTCTTAGCTCGGCTACGTGTAATTGGTCCATCAAAGACTAGCGCGTGCACCTCTTGCTGTAGCTTCTTAGCTCGGCTACATGTAATTAGTCCATCAAAGACTCGGGTTGGTGATGATGTTGGTTGTACTTGAGTTGATGTAGTATGACTTGGGGGTTGTAACGTGTTGCTTAATGGCGTGGTCATATCATAAATAGTCATCCCATTTCTGCGGAAATTCTAAAACACATGCCCGTAACATGTCTTCGAGTATTTGATTCACTCTCTTCGTCTGTCCACTTGTTTGGGGATGATAGGCCGAACTGTGGTGCAACATAGTACCCAGAGATTTGTGGAGTTCTTCCTAGAATTTGGATACAAATTGTGGTCCACGGTCTGACACAATTGTTTTTGGGACCCCGTGCAGACTGAGAATACGAGCAATGTAAAGTTCCGCATATGTGATAACTGGATACTTTACTTTTACTGGAAGAAAGTGGGCGATCTTTGTAAGTCGATCAATTATAACCCAAATAGAATCAAATCCTTTTTCTGTCCTGGGTAATCCCACAATGAAGTCATTGCTAATGTCCTCCCATTTCCAAGCCCGGATGAGTAAAGATTGCAGTGGACCAGCAGTCTTCATATGTATGGCTTTGACACGTCTACAGGTGTCACATCTCGCCACATAGCGTGCAATCTCAATCTTCATTTTTGTCCACCAATAATGTTGTTTTAAATCTTGATACATCTTAGTGCTTCTGGGATGAATGGAATATCGGCTAAAATGAGCTTCATCCAAAATTTGCTGGCGGACTTCCTCATTTTTAGGCACAACTATGCGATTATTAAATCATACAATGCCTTGAGCATCCTTTCTGAAACAAGTTGCTTTGCCGACTTCTATCTTCTCATGAATATAGTTCATACCCTTATCATTACTTTGGGCATCAATAATTCTTTGAAGAAGAATTGACTCAAGCTTCAATTGGTTCAAGGTTCCATGTTGAATCTTTCCCAGGTTTAATTTCTCCATTTCATGACATAATGTGATGTCAGAGGTCTTTATTGTAAGACAATGGCATGAAGCCTTGCGACTTAGTGCATATGCCACCATGTTGGCCTTTCCTGGGTGATAGTGGATTTCTAATTCATAATCCTTAATCAGCTCAAGCCATCTTCTTTGCCTCATGTTTAATTTTGACTGGGTAAAAATGTACTTCAAACTTTTATGATATGTATATATATGGCAGACATTCCCCAATAGATAATGATGCCATATTTTAAGGGCATGAACCACAATTGTAACACCCCTGGTGTTACTCAGGGTGTCCACCCAGGGCTACACCATTTAACCTACTATCACATGTGGGTTAGTTTGAGCAAAGTACATTAAACTTAGAATTCAAGGTCCTAAGCAAGTGCAACCCATCTTGGATATCATACCCTAACTTATCATGCACATCTAAAGGGGAGGATTGCCCAAAACCCTAAAGCAAACCCCTTTGGACAATGGGAACCCTAGATGTAAGTAGGACCAAAAGGTCATGAAAACCTTATGATCATGGCTTGGGCCAAATATAAAAGTTATAGTACACTACTAACCTACAAATAATAGTAAGAAAGTAACCCCAAAAAGATTTCAGAAAAACCCCAAAAGGTTCACCAAAGGTTTGAGCACAAAAGAAAAATCAGAAAATGCCTAAGTCCAAAACTAACCTTTGGCCAAAGATCACACATGTTCACCCTCATTCAAACTTCAAAACACTTCGACCCAATTGACAAAGTGGCGCCAAATTAACCCTAGAATGCCCAGGAAAAAGTTGGCACCTACCCTAAGACGTTTGACACGACTTGGCACCATTTTTGTCTCGGTTTGGACATCTCTGACATAGCCGACTTCCCACCCCCATATCTCTCTAACCCGACCACATCTACCCTTGGAACTCACATGAACTAGGTAGCTCTAGGTGCAGGGAAGAGATCTTTCACAGGCTCTAGGGCAAGATTCGTACGTTTTGGCCGCTCAGCAGAGGGAAGAACACGGGCAGAAGCAAAGAGCCACGTGTTCGACGCGCTCTGAGCTCGCCAGAGCACGCCCGCGCGTGCCCCAGCGTGCCCCGCGTCGCGCCAAAGCCAAGCCGGCGCCATGGCCCGCGCCCGCGCTTATAAAGCACCCAGGGACCTTGACCGTACCCCTCTGCACGCGCTCGACCTCACCGGAGCTCAAACCCACCGGCGTTTGCCCGTGCACGGCGTGTCCGCGGCCGCCCGATTCCCCTGCCACCATAGACCGGCCAACAGAACCCTTCCTAACCCCGTCCGACCCTCGGAGAAGACTGAGCACACCTCGGTGAAGCTCCCCGAGCGAGGAATCGGAGTTTGCTTCACCGGAGAGGCCAGTCCACGGTCGCCGGACTCCACCCGACCGTCGGTGAGCGTAGACCGGGTAATCCTCTGCTCCATTCTTCGATCCCTTGTGCACACAGCCTCTATGTCACCCTGTGAAGCTCACCGTGCCATTGGATTGAACTAGGTCGTCGTGGTTTGGCCGGAACACCCGCCACCGATGAGAGCGCCCGCCTGCGCGCGTGGACCGGACGATTCCGGCCACCCCCGTCGTCGAGCCGTACACCGTTGTGACCGCCAGAACTTCCCGGAGCCAACCTCGCCCCTCGCCGGACCTCTCTCGCTGCCGGTAAGCCGCGCCGCCCTTTTCTTTCTCACGGGTACTGTTTAAACCTACGGAGGGACCGCGGGGGAGAAGAAGAGAAAGCTAGGGGGTTTTGCGCAATGTCAATGACTCGGATGAATAGTAGCGCGGGGGTATAACTGAGAGAGTAGGTTTGGAAATAACCCGAGGACTTCGGTGCAAAGTGGTTTTCCAGGAAACCTTTAATTAAATCTGATTTAAAATTTAAACAACACTTGAATAATTCGTTTTATTCATCCAAATTGAGTCAAACCAAATTTGTCAGATCTTAAATAATATAAACTACTGAAGAAAAATATAAAACCCCTATGTGCTACAGAAAACTTTAGGGTTCTGAATTAAATACTGATTTGGCCAAAAGCTAAATAATAGGAAGAAAAATAGTTGCACTATTTAACTGAGGTTAAGAAAATTTGGAGAAGTACATGACCACCTACTGACCTATTTAAAAATGATACACCCCTTTTTGTACACCCCATTAAGGTAGAGTTTGCCATTTATTTACATTGTGCTTAAGGTTAAAGAAAATAGAAAAGGTAAATTAAATAAAGAACCAGGGAGCCCCCATATTTTTGTTAGTCTACTTATTCAATATAGTTCACTAGAAAAATCTATTATACTCTAGTCTAGTAAAAAATAATTGGGATACCTTTTATTTTAAGAAAACAAGGAAAACTTAGAAAAACTCTAGAAAAATAACCCCAAGGTGAAAACACCCCAAACCTTGGGATAATTAATGTTTTATTATTAAGAACTTAGAAAAAATATGAAATCTGCTGTTTGACATTTTTCAAATAGCAAGGCAGTAGAAAGTGCCTTTTTGGCATTAAACTTTGGAAAATCACAACTAAATAACCATCCCTTAGCTTTCTGTGATTTTTGGCACAGAAGCTTATTATTACTGTTAGATGCCAACAAAAATAACCCTTAGGACAGAACCTACCCCTAGTTAAGAGTTGTAGTACAAAGTGGCCCATTTACACAACTTTTGTTATTTTTGTCTAAAGCATAGCCTTTTTATTTTGAACCTTAAATTACTAGAACAGGCTATATTGACCAATGGCAACCCACTGTAATTTTTACAGAATTTTTGGAAAAAGTTAAACCATTGTTGTAGTTCAAACCCACACTAGAATTCATAATTAGAAAATGAAAAAGGGGAAATTGATAATAGAAACTTGTGTCACCCTAGCCCAACTAGCAAAACCCTTTTTAAATTGCCCAATGAAACATGTAGGGAGAAAAATACAAATCCACTATGTTTATCCTTACCAAAATCTAAATCTAGAATGATAAGCATAAACTACTAAAAGCCACGTATAACTAGGAAACCCTAAGTTACTAACTAACTTAGTTTTCCTCCCTTTAGCATAATGTTGTTTAATCCTGCATAATCATGACATACATATTCATTGCATTTCGATAGACTGTAACCTCGCGGACGGAGAGTACGTCCTCGTGCCGGAGCAAGGAGTTGCTCAGGAGGTAGCCCCGGACCCAGCACCAGAGCCTGCACCAGAGGATCTGCCTGCCACTGCTTTGGAAGGCAAGCCCCGGTTTATGCATAACCTGTTATTTATGCTATTTTACTATACTTAATGATTGTAGGATTGATTGTGCACTTAGGTGTAGGAGTTGTTTGAAACCCTAGTTGCATGATCTTAGGAATCCTGTTAAGATGAATACTAGTATGCTAGGTCGAGGTAGCTGCTTTATTAATTAGGATCTCGGTAGAAGTCGAGTGATTTTTCTAGCACTCGCGCGAGGTCAGGAATTGGTTGTATCCACTTTCTTATCATAATGATGTTGGTTTGTGGGCAACAATCCATGGGGATTGGTTGTCTACGGGATAAAAAAATTGGAATAAGGATTAAGGTGTGGTACCGTGAGTCAAGCGTTTGAACGTACTAAGCACATGCCGAGAAATATGGTAAATCGGTAAGCCTAGTACCTGAGTGAACCTGGCATTGGACATATCCCCTCACGCGACCTGAGACGTGGTCTCCCATTCCGGTTATGGTGGGTACAAGTGCGGTCACTGCACGACGGCAGTCGAGGTCAGTGAGGCATTGTACACCAAGGCGGTGAGCCCTGATCTGCTGACGGGGAATCGATGGGGACGGTTGATGTGTGTGGGGACGGAGTGCCTCACCACGTCGTGTGTTTAGGTTTACCTTGCAAGGATAAAAACTCGATTCGAATCATCTGCTTCTCGCAGCTAATGAGACTGCTTGATCCATGCTGCTACATTGAGTAACAAGTGGAAATATGATGAGTTGATACAAGATGTTGATTGCTAAAAATGTTTGCTACTATGTATGAGTAGATAGTACATATTTAGCCTTAAGAGAGTCACACTTAAATTTGCAAAGTTAAATCTTGATTTAGAAACTCAGCTAGTGCTTTTGGCAACCAAACCCCACAGCCAAACAACTGCATGTCTAGAGGTAGAGGAGTAGACTCCTCACACCGGGTAAGTCTAGCTGAGTATTAGTATACTCAGCCTTGCTTGTGGCATAATTTTTACAGGTTCCTTGGAGGACATGGTTGCTGGAGTGACTTGGCCGTCCATCTTGCCACCGGGTTGGACTGTCGAGTGGGACCCCGCCTCGGCTGAGGAGGAGCATGAGGAGTGATGGGACAGGCTTCCCCATCCCTCCATTTATCTATCGTTAGTTTTTATTCCGCTGCACTTCGAACAATGATGACTACTTTTGCAAAACTCTGATGGTGATGTAATAATTTAATACTCCTTAATGTATGGTTTTATGCTTTATTGTATTTGCTCTGTGACTCACCTTCGAGTGAGATTGTGGTACTTGATCCTGTCAGTGGCCTCGTCAGACTAGATCCGAGGGATTGACGGGTTATTCCCATTTAAGTGTGGTCTAGCCTCTAAGGCGGGACTTAGGCACTTAAGTCGGAATAATTCGGGCAGTTCCGCCACAACAATAGCTAATTCTAAGTCATGAGTTGGATAATGTTCCTCATGCCAGCACCACTGTCTTGAAGCATATGCTATAACTCAGCCCTCTTGCATTAAGACACATCCGAGGCCACTGCCTGATGCGCCACAGTACACATCAAAAGGCTTTCCAATGTCCAGTTGAGCCAATACCGGAGCAATGGTCAATAATACCTTCAATTGCTCGAAGGCTTCGTTGCATCTTCAGGACCAGTTAAATTTGGTATCATTCTTCAATAGACTTGTGATTGGCTTTACAATCTTGGAGAAATCTGGGATAAATCGGCGGTAATATCCAGCCAGTCCAAGGAAACTTCGAACTTGATGTACAGTGGTTGGTGGTTTCCACTCTAAAATATCCTTGACCTTGCTGGGATCAACTGCAATCCCATTTGCAGACAATACATGTCCCAAGAATTGGATTTCCTCCAACCAAAACGCACATTTGCTAAATTTAGCATATAATTGGTGTTCCCTTAAGCGCGTTAATACGATCCGTAAATGTTTAGCATGCTCTTCTTCATTCTTGGAATAGATTAAGATATCATCAATGAAGACCACCACGAATTTATCCAACTCAGGCAGAAACACTGAGTTCATAAGATATGTGAAGTGGGCAGGAGCATTTGTTAATCCGAAGGACATAACCAAATATTCGAATAATCCATACCGAGTAGTAAATGCGGTTTTGGGTATATCTTCGGGTCGAATACGGATCTGATGATAGCCCAACCTGAGGTCAATCTTAGAGAATACCCGTGCTCCAGTAAGTTGATCGAACAAGATATTGATCCGGGGAAGAGGGTACTTGTTCTTGATAGTGACCTCATTAAGGGGTCTGTAGTCCATGCACATTCGAAGTGTTTGATCCTTCTTCTTGACAAAGATTGCAGGACATCCCCAAGGTGATGAACTGGGCCAAATGAATCCCTTCTCCTGCAAGTCTTGTAATTGAGTCTTGAGCTCCGCCAATTCATTTGGTGGCATCCGATATGATCTTCTAGAAATAGGAGCTGTACCGGGCTTCAGTTCGATCACAAACTCTACATCCCTTTCTGGGGGCAATCCAGGCAGATCTTCAGGAAATACATCCGGAAATTCACATACTACCGGAATATCCTGGATTTCTGGTATGATAGCTTCATAGACCCGTCCAAATGGTTTGGCTAGGACAACTACAGGGATGGACAAAAGAACTTCTTCATGGCCGTGACTCAACTTGATAGTCCTTAAGTCGGTGTTGAGGATAGCTTTATGCTGGGCTAACAAGTTCATGCCTAGAATTACACCTATGTCTTGGCCTTTTAAGACAATCATATTGGTGGGAAAGTCCCGTTCAGCCAATGTTACTGGTACATGGAAGGCTACTTCCTTAGTGAATATTTGTCCCCCGGGCGAATGAATAACAAACCCTTCCCTTGATTCAGTGCAAGGAATGCAATGTTTTCCACGAATTTCTTGCTTATGAATGTATGTGAAGCACCAGAATCGAAGAGAATTACTGCTAGGTGATTGGCCACAAGGAACGTACCCATCATTACCGGCTCTCCTTCCAGTGTAGTGGCCACTTGAGTGTAATAAATTCGCCCAGTCTTCTTGACATTTTTGCCCGCTGAATTATTAGCCATGTTCCCTTTGCCTTGATTTGAGCTCCAGAGTTCTGTTGATTATTGGACTTATTCTGCCTCAGATATGGACAGTCTTTGATAAAATGACCAGACTTTCCACAGTTGAAGCAGTCAGTTGAGGAACTCGGGAGGGCGGGGAAACGAGCACCAGGGGCACTCGGCTAATTTGTAGATGTGGGGCAGTGGTAGGACGAATGAAAACAGGTTGTTTAAACGGATAGGAGGGTGGACGAGGCGAAGAACGATTCTGATTGAAAGGTCGGATTGCCAACCTTGTTCGCTTCTCAGGTCCCTGATTGGACCTGTCTCCTCCAAATCCCTTGGATTTTCCTTGGCCTGTATTCTTGGCTTCTACTGCCAGCGCTATGCTGACAGCTTTGCTGTATGTAAGATCCAGACATGTGGCCATTTTCCGCTGTAGACGGTCGTTGAGTCCTCTCATGAAACAGTTCTTCTTTTTTCAGGTCAGTGTTTACTTGGTCAATCGCATATTGGGATAAATGATTAAATTTGTTGAGATACTGCATCACAGTATCCCCTCCTTGTTTTAGTCGAATAAATTCCTCTTGTTTCATGTGAAGCACTCCTTCTGGAATATAGTGCTCACGGAATGCCAATTTAAATTCATCCCAAGTGACCTGATGTCTGACTGGTTGAATCGCCACAAAATTTCCCCACCAGGTACTGGCAGGACCTCTTAGTTGTTGGGCGGCGAACAACGGCTTCTGTGTTTCTGTGCAACGTATTAATCTGAACTTCTGCTCCATTACCGTGATCCACTCATCAGCTTCAATAGGGTCTTCAGCTTTAACAAAGAGTGGGGGCACGTTTTAGAAAAGTCCAGATATGAGGTTTCACGTGGTCCCTGTGGAGGAGCTCTTCCGCCATGCTGCTGGAATTGATTACCCGCCATCTCACGTAAAAAGCGGGTATTATCTGCAGTAGCATTGACCAAGGCAGCGATAGCCTCGGCCAGCGTTGGTGGTACAAGTGGGGGATTAGGAGTATCTTCCCGACCATGGGAAGTACCTGCACCGTCGTGCGCACGAGTCCTTGATGGCATCTGAGGCAAAGAAACATTTGGGAAAAATATAACTTGTCGATACACACCATCATTTTACATTACCAAGATGTAATGATACAGACTCAAGTGTACAACATGACTACATTACTTATTTTACATAGGTATAGTTCCTACACTATACTAGTCTAGTCTTCGTCATCCTTGGTTTCTTCATTTCCTGTCGTGGGAGACTGATCGTCAGCTAGGTTCATGGAAGGAGGAGGCCTAAAAAGGTCTAGCTCCCCATCAGTTCCTTCACCTGCTGTCCCTGATGGACTGACTCCCATTGCAACAGGGTCGGCAGGCACGTCCGGGTGCAGTCGTGAATACAGTACATGCACTTCCTCATGTAGAGTATTGCAGTATACCTGCAAGTTGTCAAGGGCTGCACTAAGCTCGGTCACACGAGCACGAGCTTTGGCTTCCCGATCCCAAGCAATCGAACGTGAGTTGACGGCCCAATCGACCGCTAGATCCCGTTCAGTAAGCTCGTCTTGCAGGCGTCTAACGTGAGCTGCCAACTCATTTATACGCTGACCATCTTCTGCCCACACCCTGTTTCGGTGACGTAACTACGTCCGAAGCTGTTCCACTTGGGCTTCTAAGTCTCCGATTGGATCGTTGCTGCCGCTGCTGCTCCCTTCATGTCGTGGAGCTAACTGATGATGAGGCACACCAATAGGTCCAGTGGACATACGCGCAGTTTTCCTCGTACGCGACATATCTCCATAAGGGGGAAATTTATTAGTATAATTTTTAAACATGATGCATGCATAATTACAGAATCAACCTTCATTGATTCCTAGCCTCCTATATTTTGCACTCTATTACCTGATCTTACAAGATGAGAGCTTCCAAAAAGTGACAAGGTAAGAAAGAAAGAAATTTTCTTGGATAAGTATTTGAAAATTCGTTTTTGAAATGCTTTATGATATCTGAAGAGATGGGCTTCGCTCCGATACCAGCTGTGACAGAACCTCCCAAGTCATTAGGCCCACCTACAGTTGTTCTTGCCCAACGGACCTTGGACAACCCTGTAGATGCACATAATCACTTGACCAATTCGGTATCTGTATCCTTTTCCTCGCCCAAGAGCGTTTCACCCGTCACGCAGATATTACAACACATCGGAGAACGAATAAATGATAGGAAATTATAATAACTTAGTTTACATTCATCCAAAATGTAGAGAGAGTATTATAGTTATTACAAACCAGGGTATGAGTGCATAAGTATTATTATTACAAACTTGGGAGGCAAAAACCCCTCCCACATAAAAGTATGTTGTTTTTCAAAAGGGAGGCCAACATCCTCCTGCAACCACTTCATTGTTGAGGTTCGTCCTTGGGTACCACCTTAGTGCAAAAACAGCAAAAGTCTAATGTTTCCTCACCTACAACAAAATGGGTTCGAAAACCCTGAGTACAGAGTGTACTTTCGCAAGTCTTACCCGTCAAAATAAAAGACTCTCAAGGATATGCTGGCTTTAAGGAAGTCAAGGTAAGGCTTAATCAAGACTCAAGACTCTGTTTGCAAAAATGCTTACTGATAGTGGATCCTTAAAAATCCAGTTTTATTAGCAAGTTAAGTCATTATCTGTCACTAGAGTTCTTTCTACCCTAGTTCAAGCACTTGGCCTATACTAGCCATTCTTTTATCATCCCTTTTGTTTACTGGAATGCTACGTGTAGGGCAGTGACCAAGTCTTCATAACCGAGAAGTAACGGCGATTCGAATCGATTAATACCCAACTGGGGATCTCTAATCACATGACATATGTAGCACTTAACCCTTGCACATGTCAACTCACCACTGGGGTTCTTAAGACCAGACTGGGTTCACGCCAACCGAGAGCATAGATACACCACCGTCCAGCCTCTTGCCACGGAGGGTACACGCTACTCTCACCATCTCTCCACCCCCATTGCGT
Source organism: Zea mays (assembly GCF_902167145.1). Taxonomy (NCBI): domain Eukaryota; kingdom Viridiplantae; phylum Streptophyta; class Magnoliopsida; order Poales; family Poaceae; genus Zea; species Zea mays. The sequence continues at coordinate 28,181,587 of NC_050103.1, forward strand.
GTTGGCCTTTCTGGTATTAGTCTGCCTGAGGCAAAGCTTACCTATGACGAGGCATGTGACCAGTTAAAAGGTCCTCAATCATCATGCCTACATCGAGACGACCCTTAATCGACTCAGACAGAGACACTACACCGAGACTCTCTTCTCGTGCAAGTCACCTGCCCGGTCTCAGCTTTATCATTTAAAACCCAAAGTCTAGTACCTATCAGAGGTACATCTTTTCCGATGTTGAACCCATCATGGCCATGATGGATCCACCATCAAGTTTTACTTTTGAAAATATCCCATCCTCTGTGAAGCATCACTTTTTGTTTTAAAGCAAAACATTTGTTTTCTAAAGTAGGGCTAAGCATCTGGAAAAAAAACTTTTGAGTAAAATAGGTAATCAAGGAATGATAAACAGTTCCAAGGGAGGTAATGCAACAATTTGTTTAACATCCAACTCCTATCACCTAATGCATCAGTCAAGTGATAAAGAGTTTTAAAACAGCAAGGAGGTGGCAAATGCACCGGGGCTTGCCTTGTGTTGTAGGAGAGTCGGGCTTTGTTTCACAGATGTCAAAATAGAAACAGTTCCTGGCAGGTGGATTTTCTGTCGATGGAGTAGGCTCTTCCTCTTCAACAGTCACTTCTTCTTCGTTTTCTATATATATAACCATATACAACCATGAATGCTCATGTAATGCTTATGAAAACGCAATAATAGAAAAGATGTATCCAGTTGTATCTTGAATACAACTTTCCTTCACGGTGCACTAGGGTAACTATGGTTTTTCTAAGTAAGTACCGTAATAGGGTTTAGGAACCAAACAATGTCCAAATCAAGTCAAACTTCACTCATGGGATCTAAATATCATATTAAGCTTCCAAAAAGGTTGGTGGTTTTTGGAGTCATTAAATAATTCCTAAATTTCTAGAGGTATAGGTTTAAGCTTTTTTAAATACTGATTAATTCTTTGTTTGGACTAAAAATCCTAGAACTATTTTTATTAAATACTAGAGAAATTTAGGAGTCCAACAAAATTAGTCTCATATTTTTATCATTTTTCTATAATTTTCTATGGATTTCCTAAGTCTGGCCGAAAAAGAAAAAGGAAAAAGGTGAATAGTAACGGGGTGAAACCAGCCCAATACGGCCCATACCCAAGCGAAACGCGCCCGCGCTGGCCTGTTTGCACAGAGGACCCTGGCTGTTCGAATAACCCATAAAGAGTCATGTGCATTATTCCTATGTGTCACTGACACTTTGTGTAGAGGCCCTTCACTTTCTAATTCTTCGCGAATTGATGTCCCCGACTAAGGACGGCGGAGAAGCGGCTCCGGCGAGCTAAGACCGGCCGGAAAACGCAATGACCGGTGCTCAGGAGCGGTTGACACCTAATTCAAGCCCTAATAACCATTACCCCTCAACCAATTTCAACGTCTTAGCCCCTAATCTCTCTGCCCACGGTGGCAGCGCGATCAACGGATAACCCGAAGCGTTCCCGGGTTGAGAAGCATCACAAGCACACAGGGATGCTAAAACAAGAGCGAGGAGGGCATGATCGGACCTGTGGAGAGCTGGCCACGGCGAGCTCTCACACGCGGTGTTCTTGACCGATTTGGGGGAAATCTCAAATTAGAGCTCTCTAGTGGACAATCCGAGACACGAGTGGATGCGTTGGATGCTTGACTACCTAGAGGAGCTGATGGCACACTCAATTTATACGGCCCGAGGGCGGTGGCTCATGAATTTGGAATGGCTTGCTGGAGGCCGGAGAGAGGGGAGAGCATTGGCGCAAGAGCTGCGTGTCTGTCACCGTGGCAGGCTTACCGGTGACGAGCCAGCAATATAGAGCGGCTTACTGTGACGTGGTGAAGCTTCAAGGCACGTGGCACCCTATCGGTAGGCAGCCAACTCCGGTGAGCTTATCTGAGCCGGCCATAAAGCAAGGGGGGTACGGCGGCCAGCCCCTGGCATTATCCGCGGTGAAGATCTTTTTACCCTGAAGCGTTATCCGGGCACCAGTGAGCACGAATCACTTCGCCGGCGCGAATCCAGGCGCGGGGGTCACCGGCGGCAAGGTGCACTGCACCAGGGATCTTCTTCAGTTCACTGTACTATCAGAACACCATTTAGAGCGCCTGACAGAGCGAAAAGAATTGCCTAGATCTCAAATTTTTATGTAAGAACTTGTTAATCCACCTGTAACAAAGTTCTAGCCTTATAATCCAGCTACATTTCAGACTTTGCTATAGTAACCATTCTCAAATACTCACTGGATTATCATCAAAAGAACTCCCAAAGTTCATCCCATGTCACTGTCAATAAAAATTCAGACTTTGAATTAACTGATATCCGAACTTTAGGTCTATTTATCTCCAATTTTTGTATGACACCAAGGTTTAATCACTTAAACAAAGTTATGCTCCTATAGTAGCTCTATAATCTTTATGTGTTGACCTAGGGCAAATTCTTTATAAATTGAGAGATATAGGGTTCCAAAGTTGACCCTATGCACTGAATTTCAGACTTAGTCTTATTGAATTCATGGGGTACCCTTTTGCAAATAAGTCCAAATCCCATAATTTGACTTGCAAATCCTAAAATGTGAGAAACACATGAGTTGTGGTGTTCTGTTACTTTGGTATTTGCACATGGGTCCAAAAGTGCACAAGATTTACACTTAGCCCCCTAGGGTTCCAATTTAGGGTTTTCTAGGGGTCTTTTCAAAGTTTTTAGCATTTCAGGGTTTTGGTGTCACTAAAGTCCATCAAAGATGATATCTTATGATCATTTCTCATGTCTTTTGAGGTTTTCACATATTTGGGCTTGACTTTCACCCATGAGCCCTAAGTTAGGGTTAAGCATTCTGTCCTAGGGTTAATCACATATCAAGTCACATCAGTATAACTTGTTTGAAATTTTTACCTAGTGAATGCATTCTAGGTGTATCAAACATATGATATGCTAATGCTCATGATGTTATGCTCAAGTTTTAGTAACAGTAACACTAGAGGTGTCACATCCATTCCGAGCTATCTCTAGCGTTTGAGTATGTCGGGTGTAGGAAAAGCGAAAAGCTTCAACGGGGTCACGCCCAAGCCACGAGTAATCCGGGTGTGGGCACATCGCATTCCTGGGTCGGCCCATTTCCACCGTTCTCTTTGCCCGATCCACGACGTGGCGGCCCTGCGGGGAGACTGGCATGTGGCCCCGAGTAGAGTTTTCGCCCCCGAGTGGACCCGGGGGATATATGTCCCCCACAGGAAGTTTCAAGGACAAAGAAAACACATAAGTGTAACCCTTGAATAGACTCCATGTGACGGACATATAAAATTTTGTCGCAGATCTAATTCTTCTTTAGTAGTTTTCGCATAGGTAATGGTGTTTACTATAGCTCAAGCCTCCAAATTCAAAAGCTATTTCTGAAAACCAAAATCTCTTGGACGCTCTATGTCTGACCGTTGTTAGGTTTGAGAAACTGAGTGTTCTTGTTGAGAAGCAGTTGAACTTCTTCAGCTGCAGTTGAACTTTTTCGGCTGAGTTAAACTTCAGCTGAGTTGAGCTTCTTCAGCTGCAGTTGAGCTTTTTCAGCTGAGATGAAGTTCAGCTGAGTTGAACTTCTTCAACTGCAGTTGAGCTTTTTCAGCTACAGTTGAGCTTTCTCAACTACATTTGAACTTCAACTTCAATGTGAACCTCTTTGACCATACACCAGTTGAACTTGCCTCCGGCCAGTTGAACTGGGGTTTTCTTTCCTGAACTCTCTGGTCAGGACCAGTTGAACTGGTCCCTAGGGACGGTTCAACTGGTCCCTGACCCCTCTGACCTCTGTTCAGCAGTCTGTCAGTCAGACTAGCAGACTGGCCGACAGAGATGTCAGGGACGGTTCAACCGCCCCCATGGCGGTTCAATTGATTCAGGTTAACTTGACCAGACTGTGCAGTAGTCTACTAGTCAGACTGGCAGACGACTGCTAGGCCGGCCAGGGGCGGTTCAACCTGTTTGGGGTCGAGATTTCTAGTCAAACGGCTAGTTTTGAGCTGAGACTATAAATAGGACCCCACACCCCTCTCTTTAATACTACTGCTCACACCCACATTCATTGCTCACCTAACTTGAGACAAAGGCACACTTCTCTCCCTCTCTCACCCAAAACTTGCTCGAGATTCAACTCGGTTGAAGGAGCCCTTTGGTCTGAGGTTTGTGCTTGTGCTCACGGATTTGGATTTCCTCTCCCATATCATTCTAATCTCTTGAGTTGTTGTAAACACCTCCTATGCGTTTTTGGTGTTCTTGAAACCCTAGGTTTCAAGACGGTTTGAGGTTACTTAGGAGTCTCCAAATTTTTGGACGACCCCAAGAAGTTTGTAATCCCCGCTCTTGTGAGCAATGTTTGAGATAAGGAATCCCTTGACCTTGGTTGTCGGGTTGTGGAGGTTAGGGTTGAAAAAGACACGGCCCTTTGTGGGCTCCTCAACAGGGAGTAGCACACCTTTGTGGTGTGGCCGAACCTCTGGTTAAATCCTGTGCCTAGTGTTCTTGCTCGTTTTGTGATTGAGATCTTATTTGGCAAGATAGACATATAGGTTTACTCGCCATGTGGATCTTGTGGTGCAATAACTCTTGTATCTTCACCATCCACACTTTGCCTATTAGTTGCATTTTTCCTCTACAAGGGATTCACACTATATTTTTCGCATAGTTCATAGTCTAGATTTACTTTAACAGTTGGAGTTGGACTGGTTTAGTGTGGTTCAACTTGCCCGTGTAGCAGTTGAACTAACCTGCACCAGTTGAACTGTAGATTTAACAATATTTCGAAGTTTGTGGTAAAAAATTTCAGGTTAGCCTATTCACCCCCCTCTAGGCTACTTTCAGATATAATCAATCTGATTATTGATCTCATCCCATCGAACCATAAGATGCCAAAAGACTTATACCAGTCTAAAAAGATAGTGTTCGGTCTTGGCAAGAAGTATAAGAAGATTGATGCCTGCGAAGATAATTGCATGTTGTTCTAGAAGGAATATGAAGCGGCCACCCTGAAAGGGAAATTGCCCCAACATTTCCTATAATCGATTTTGTTGTTTGATGTCCATCACAAACCACATGGACTAACTAGTTTGCCTAGTGAATGTTTTTATCAGGTGCATAAAGTTCACAATTAACAGGCAACAAATTGATTTGGAGAATTCTACAAAGTTTGGAGCATACAAGACTTGGCGCAGTCTGTGGCGCACCGGACACTGTCTGGTGCCCCAGGTTGCAGCCCTCGCGAACTGGCCATTCTCGGGTTTTCTCAGAGCCACTCCACTAAAATTCATCGCATTGTCCAGTGAGCCAACGGAGCAACGGTCAACTTTGCCCAACGATCGACTGCGCTGACGACGGAACAGTAAACAGAGTAGAAGTCAGAACTTCAAAGTCAGAATGCACCAGACTGTCCGGTGTGCCACCAGACTATCCAGTGTCACAAGAGGACAGAAGACCTCAACGGTCAACAGCTCCAAACCCCAACGGTCGGCTGACGTGGCACTCACTGGACAGTGAACAATGCTATGTCCGGTGTGCCCATCGACAGCAAAGTTCGCCAACGGCTAGGAAGTGGTTGGAGGCTATAAATACCCCCAACCACCTCGATTCAAGCCATCCAAGCCTTCCAACCTTCACATTCAATAGTTGAGCAAAAGCCTACACTCCAAGACACAATCAAAATATCAAATCCTCTCCAAGCTCCAAAATCAAATCAAGTTCTTAGTGACTTGAGAGAGGGTGTTTTGTGTTTCTTTTGTTGTTCTTGTTGCTTGGATTGCTTTCTTCTTCTCACCCTAATTCTTGTAAGTGCTTTGTAAAGCTAGCAAGAGACACCTAATTGTGTGGTGATCCTTGCGGGGTCTTAGTGACCCGTGTGATTAAGAAGAAGCACTCGACCGGTATAAGTGACCGATTGAGAGAGGGAAAGGGTTGGAATAGACCCGACCTTTGTGGCCTCCTCAACGGGGAGTAGGTTCTTTGGAACCGAACATCGGGAAACAAATCACCGTGTTCATTTGTGTTGACCTTCATCACTCGATTTGTTTCTCCCCTCTCCTCTCTCTCTAAAGTTCTCTTGCTCATATTGTTTGAGTTGGCTCCCAAAGTTATCCGCATTGATTGAGCAACTCATAGCAAGAGGAACTATCTTCTGCACTCCGAATTCAAGATTATTCATTTCTAACCCTAACCCCGGGTGAAGTACGTGTTCAGAGTTCATAATTTTCAGGTTTCGCCTATTCACCCCCCTCTAGGCGACTTTCAATTGGTATCGGAGTTGAGTGCTTCATTAGAGTCTAACAACTCAAAGTGATGTCGGGAGAACACGCCAAGAGGGAGATGGTCACCGACAAAAAGCCCGAAGCCTCGGGAAGGAAGAACGATGAATGGACTCCATCGAAGGAGGCTGGCGACAAGCACAAGGAAGAATCCGCCGGCTCCATCAAGTCACATAGGAAGGGTGACAAGAAGAAAAAGAAAATGAAGAAGGTGGTCTACTATGAGACCGACTCTTCATCACCTTCCACATCCAGCATAGAGTCTACATCTTCGAAGCGCCAAGAGCGTAAGAAGTATAGTAAGATGCCTCTTCGCTATCTTCGTATTCCTAAACATTCTCCCCTACTTTCCGTACGCCTAGGAAAACCACCATATTTCGATGGTGAAGATTATTGTATGTAGAGCGATAAAATGAGGTACCATCTAACATCACTCCACGAAAGCATATGAGATATTGTTGAGTTTGGAGCGTAGGCACCACAAGTGGGCGACGAGGACTACGACTCCGATGAGGCAGCCCAAATAAGACATTTTAATTCCCAAGCAACCTCTATACTCCTTGCTTCCTTATGTCGAGAGGAGTACAACAAGGTGGAAGGGTTAAAAATTGCTAAAGAAATTTGGGACGGCCTCAAAACAGCACATGAAGGGGACGAGGTGACCAAGATCACCAAGTGCGAAACAATCGAGGGAGAACTTGTTCAATTTTTCCTCAACAAAGGAGAAGAGCCACAAGCAATGTACAACCGGCTCAAAACAATGGTCAACCAAGTATGCAACCTCGGGAGCACCAAGTGGGATGACCATGAAATGGTCAAGGTTATTCTTAGATCTCTTGTTTTTCGTAATCCCACTCATGTGCAACTAATCCGTGGAGATCCTAGATATAAACAGATATCTCCCGAGGAAGTCATTGGCAAGTTTGTGAGCTTTGAACTTTTAATCAAAGACTCCAAAGACATTGTTAACTTGGAGTAAGGCGCCACCTCCACACCCGAGGTGCAACCCATTGCATTCAATGCAACGGAAGAAAAGAAGGAAGAGTCTACACCAAGTAGACTCCCAACCGACACCTCCAAGCTCGACAACGAGGAGATGGCTCTTATCATTAAGAGCTTTCGACAAATCCTCAAGCAAAGGAAGGGGAAGGGCTACAAATCTCGTTCCCAGAGGGTGTGTTATAGGTGTGGTAAGTACGATCACTTTATAGCTAAATGTCAATATACAAGTGACAGGGACATGGACGATGACAAGAAAGGGAAGAAGAAGATGGAAAAGAAAAGTACTACAACAAGAACAAGGGTGGCGAAGCGCACATGGGGTGGGAATGGGACTCCGACGAGAGCTCCACCGACTCCTCCGATGAGGACGCCGCCAACATCGTCGTCAACAAAGGCCTTCTCTTCCCCAACGTCGGCCACAAATGCTTCGTGGCTAAGGATGGCAAAAAGAAGAAGGTACATTCTAGAGATACCCCCAAATACACTACTTCCGATGATGAGGGTAGCTCTAGTGATGTTAACGATGACTTAACTTCTCTTTTTGCAAACCTTACCAATGATCAAAAGAAAAAGATAAATGAATTGATAGAAACCATTAATGAGAAGGATGATATCTTGGAATGCCAAGATGACTTGCTCGTTAAGGAAAATAAGAAGTTTGCAAAGCTAAAAGATGCTTATGCTCTTAAAGTAGAAAAATATGAAAATTTGTCTAAAGAGCTTGATATTTGCAATATTTCAATTTCTTGTCTTAGAACTGAAAATGCTAGTTGAATTGCTAAGATTGAATAATTGAATGCTTGCAATGTTTCTACATCTACTATTGAGCATGTCACTATTTGCACTAGATGTTGAAATGTTAACATTGATGCTATGAATGATCACCTTGCCATGATTAAAGAACAAAATGATCACATAGCTAAATTAAATGCTGAAATTTCCAAGCATGAGTTAGAAAATGAAAATTTTAAATTTGCTCGAAGCATGCTTTATAATAGGAGACGCCCTGGCATTAAGGATGGCATTGGCTTCCAACAAGGGAGCCAAAGTAACATCAAGCTTAATGCCCCCAAGAAAAGGCTTTCTAACTTTGTAATGGGCAAGGCTCCCATGGTTCAGGATTGAGAGGATTACATTTTTTATCCTGAGAACTATCCTGAGCACAAAATTAGGAGAATTGATGCTAAGAAATCTCATATTGTTTCTCATCATGATTATATGTATAATAATGAGGCTTCTAGCTCTAGGCATACAACTCATGTCAAAATGCCTAAGAAGAAGATTGTTGATGCATCCCATGGCATAGCATTTCATTCAAGACTTTTGATGCATCATTTGTGCTCACTAACAAATCAGGCAAAGTAGTTGACAAATATGTTGGGGGCAAACACAAGAGTCCCAAGACTTGTGTTTGGGTACCTAAGGTGCTTGTTTCTAATGTGAAAGGACCCATCCGTTTGGGTACCTAAGAACAAGGCCTAAATTTGTTTTGTAGGTTTATGCATCCGACGGGTCAAGTTGGATAATCGATAGCGGGTGCACAAACCACATGATAGGGGAGAAAAGGATGTTCTCCTCATATGAGAAAAATGATGATCCCCAAAGAGCAATCACATTCGGAGATGGAAATCAAGGTTTGGTCAAATGTTTGGATAAAATTGCTATATCTCCTGACCATTCCGTTTCTAATGTTTTTCTTGTAGATTATTTAGATTATAACTTTGCTTTTTGTTTCTCAATTATGTAAAATGGGCTACAACTGTCTTTTTACTGATGTTGGTGTTACTGTCTTTATAAGAAGTGATGATTCAGTAGCTTTTAAGAGAGTGTTAGATGGTCAGCTATATTTAGTTGATTTTAAAGATAACAATGCCAAACTAGACACTTGCTTAATTGCTAATACTAATATGGGCTGGCTCTGGCATCACCGACTTGCTCATGTTGGGACGAAGAATCTTCACAAGCTTCTAAAGGGAGAGCACATTTTAGGACTAACAAATGTTCATTTTGAGAAATATAGGATTTGTAGCGCATGTCAAGCAGGGAAGTAGGTTGGATCTCATCCTCCACACAAGAACATCATGACGTCTGACAGACCGCTTGAGCTACTCCACATGGATCTATTCGGCCCAATCGCTTACATAAGCATCAACATGAGTAAGTATTGTCTTGTTATTGTGGATGATTATTCTCGCTTCACTTGTGTATTCTTTTTGTAGGAAAAATCTCAAACCCAAGAGACCTTGAAGAGATTCTTGAGAAGGGCTCAAAATGAGTTCGGATTGAGAATCAAAAAGATTAGAAGCGACAATGGAACAGAGTTCAAGAACTCTCAAATTGAAGGATTTCTTGCGGAGGAGGGGATCAAGCATGAGTTCTCTTCTCCATACACACCCCCAATAGAATGGTGTTGTGGAGAGGAAGAATAGAACTCTTTTGGATATGGTAAGGACCATGCTTGATGAGTACAAGACACCAGATCGGTTTTGGGTGGATGCGATTAACACCGCTTGCTACTCCATCAACCGACTCTACCTTCACTGAATCCTCAAGAAAACATCATATGAACTCCTCACCGGTAAAAAGCCAATGTTTATTATTTTAGAGTTTTTGGAGCAAATGCTTTATTCTCACTAAAAGATGAAGAAATTCTAAATTTGCTCCTAAAGCAGTAGAAGGGTTTTTACTTGGTTATGACTCAAACACAAGGGCATATAGAGTCTTCAACAAGTCCACTGGATTAGTTGAAGTTTCTTGTGACATTGTGTTTGATGAAACTAATGGCTCTCAAGTAGAGTAAGTTGATCTTGATGAATTAGATGATGAAGAGGCTCCATGTGTCGCACTAAGGAACATGTCCATTGGGGTTGTGTGTCCAAAAGAATCCGAAGGGTGTTCACAAGCACAAAATCAACCATCATCTTCCATACAATCATCTCCACCAACTCAAGATGAGGAAATGGCTCAAGAAGAAGAGGATGAAGACCAAGACGATGAGCCACCTCAAGATGAAGACATCGATCAAGGGGGAGATGAAGATGATCAAGACAAGGAAGATGATCAAGAAATTCAGGACCAAAGACCACCACACCCAAGAGTCAACCAAGCAATTCAAAGTGATCACCCCGTCAACTCCATACTTGGTGACATCCACAAGGGCGTAACCACTAGATCTCGAGTTGCTCATTTTTGTGAACATTACTCTTTTGTGTCTTCTATTGAGCCATACAGGATAGAGGATGCACTAAGATATCCGGACTAGGTGGTGGCAATGTAAGAGGAGCTCAACAACTTCACGAGGAATGAGGTATGTCATTTAGTTCCACATCCTAACCAAAATGTTGCACGTACCAAGTGGGTATTCCGCAACAAGCAAGATGAGCATGGTGTGGTGACTAGGAACAAAGCCCGACTTGTTGCCAAGGGATATTCAGAAGTCGAAGGTTTGGATTTTGATGAAACCTATGCACCCATAGCTAGGCTTGAGTCAATTTGTATATTGCTTGCCTATGCTACTTACCATGGCTTTAAGTTGTATCAAATGGACATGAAGAGTGCCTTCCACAATGGCCCTATCAAGGAAGAGGTATATGTTGAGCAACCTCCCGGCTTTGAAGATAGTGAGTATCCTTCACATGTGTATAAGCTCTCAAAGGCGCTTTATGGGCTCAAGCAAGCCCCAAGAGCATGGTATGAATGCCTGAGAGACTTTCTTATCACTAATGGCATCAAAGTTGGTAAAGCTGACCCTACTCTCTTCACCAAAACAATTGATAAAGACTTGTTTATATGCCAAATTTATGTTGATGATATTATCTTTGGGTTTACTAACGAGTCAGATTGTGAGAAGTTTAGTAGGATTATGATACAGAAATTCGAGATGTCTATGATGGGGGAGTTGAAGTATTTTCTTAGATTCCAAATCAAGCGACTCCAAGAAGACACCTTCATTTGCGAAACTAAGTACATTCAAGACATACTCAAGAAGTTTGGAATGAATAATGCCAAACCCATTAAGATTCCCATGGGAACCAATGGGCATCTCGATCTCGACATGGGAGGTAAATCCGTAGATCAAAAGGTATACCGGTCGATGAAAGGATCTTTACTCTATTTATGTTTCTCATGACCGAATATTATGCTTTCTGTATGCATGTGTGCAAGGTTCCAGGCAAATCCTAAGGAAGTTCACCTTAGAGCCGTGAAAAGAATCATGAGATATTTAGTTTACACTCCTTTGTTGGGCTATGGTACCCCAAGGGATATACCTTTGATTTAATTAGGTATTCCGATGTCGATTATGTCGGATGTAAAAAAGATAGAAAGAGCACATCAGGGACTTGTCAGTTTCTGGGAAGATCCCTGGTGTCTTGGGCTTCAAAAAAACAAAACTTTGTAGCTCTATCCTTTGCCGAAGTCGAGTATATTGCTGCAGGCCATTGTTGTGCACAATTACTTTGGATGAGGCAAACTCTTATGGACTATGGCTACAAGTTGAGCAAAGTCCCTCTCCTATGTGATAATGAGAGTGCAATCTGCATGGCAGATAATCCCGTTGAACACAGCCGCACTAAGCACATAGACATCCGGTGTCACTTTTTGAGAGATCACCAACAAAAGTGGGATATCGAAATAGCTTATGTTAGCACCCACAACCAATTAGCCGATATCTTCACCAAGCCCCTAGATGAAAAGACTTTTAGCAAGCTTAGGAATGAGCTAAACATCTTAGATTCTTGGATATTTGACTGAAATCTTGCACACATAGCTCATTTATATACCTTTGATCATGTCTCTTTCATTTGGTACAAATGCATATTTCTTATCCTTCTTGTGCTAAGGCTAAGACTAATGTGCTTCAATGAGTATCTCAATGATTAGTCTTAGATTGAAAGGGAAATGGAGTGTTGGGGGTCTTCTTCGCCGAAGGTCCTCTGGACAAAAACACCTTCAGCAAGATAGTACAAAGGCAGGTGTAACATGGAGATATAAGCCGAAGATAACGCGCACAAAGCCAAAGCTACGATTGAAAGAGCTTCGGCTTGGTGTCATGATGAGGACAAAGGACGATACCGACTTAAAGAGCAAAAGACTGTATAGTCCTTAATAGTTTGTACTACGATTATAATTAGTTATCAAGGACATGGATGTAATTTCGTCCAGGCTGCGTCCCGTGCCTATAAATAGATGAACATTATCACCGTATTGTTCACGCTGAATTGTAATCGCCCCTGCGTCACCCACATTCTCACCTTCTGTCAAGCCGAAGGTATCAATGATATACAAATATAGTGAACATCTATTCATGTTTATGAGATAAAATAAGAATGTAAATAATGTATTGCTTTATTATTATTATTTATATTCTTCTTCTGTGTTTCATATTTCTTCATTTATATTTATTAACTGAGATGATGAAGGTATGTCCTTCATGACCTTAGTCTGAAGATTATTATATCCAAAAGGAAATAATGTTCGAAGGATGAAGGTCTTTAATCATTAACAATTGTGTTGCTTTGTTCTTGATGTATAGCATTCGAGAACAAGGGCCAACATTGGCACCCACCTCCGGTGAACTCACTTCCACAGTTGTGATGATGGCTTCGCACAACAACCAAGTTGTAGCACCTTTGGCCACGAAGTTGGGGCTCCCAATCACAGGCGGCTCAAGTTCTGAACCAGCCAACAAGAAGCAGAAGAAGGAAGCACAATGAAGGGGTGCAAGGACCCTTCATCAAATCCAAGTGGTCTCATATTCCAATTACCTTCTCTCGGAAAGACCTTCAGCTCAAGGATTATCCTCATAACGACGCAATGGTCATATCTTGTGTCATCAAGGGATTTCTAGTTCACAATGTCCTAGTTGACATAGGAAGTGCAGCAGACATCATTTTGCAAAGGCTTTCAGGCAAATGCAAGAGCCAGAGGATAAGATACATGATGCAACACACCCTCTTTGTGGCTTTGGAGGAAGATAGATTGTGGCACTTGGCAAGATAACAATGTCAGTTACCTTCGGCTATGTCCATAACACAAGAACAGAATAGGTTGTCTTTGACATTGTTGATATGGAGTATCCATACAATGCAATCATTAGTTGAGGGACGCTCAATGCCTTCGAAGCAATACTTCATCCAGCATATCTATGCATGAAGATACCTTCGGAACAAGGGCCCATTGTTGTATACGGGAGTCAAGAAGCTGCCAGGAGGGTTGAAGGGAGTTGGACGGATTCGAAGGCTATTCATAATATAGATGAAGCCGAAGCTTATCAGCAGTATAAGCATAAAAAAGAGAAGGCTGCTTCAGCAGATCAACCGAAGCCTATGCTTCTTTGTGAAGACATAGCAGAGCAAAAAGTATTGTTGGGATCCAAGCTATCTGATGAACAGGAAAAAACTTTGTTAAGATTCCTGTTTAACAACAAAGATGTTTTTTCTTGGACAGCCAATGATCTGTGTGGTGTCAATAGAGATGTTATTGAGCACTCACTCAATGTCGATCCGTCCTTCAGACCAAGAAAGCAGAGGCTTCGGATAATGTCCGATGATAAAGCCGAAGGTGCACGAAATGAAGTAAAGAGACTTCTCAATGCCGGTGTTATCAGAGAAGTAACATATCCAGAGTGGTTGGCTAACACTGTCTTGGTGAAACAAGCTAATGGAAAAAGGAGAATGTGCATTGATTTCACATATCTCAACAAGGCATGTCCGAAGGATGAGTTCCCTTTACCAAGAATAGATTCCCTTGTAGATGCAGCAGCTTCTTCAGAACTCATGAGTATATTAGACTGCTACTCGGGTTATCATCAAATTTGGATGAAAAGGAGGATGAGCCAAAAACAAGCTTCATAACTCCTAGTGGTACCTATTGCTACCTTCGGATACCTGAGGGGCTCAAGAATGCTGGAGGAAGCTTCAGCAGAATGACTGCCAAGGTTCTTCACTCTCAAATTGGCAGGAATGTACTGACTTATGTCGATGACATCATAGTGAAGAGTACAAAGCAAGAAAATCATGTTGCCGATTTGCAAGAATCGTTTGCCAATTTCAGGCAAGCTGGTCTCAAGTTGAATCCAGAAAAATGTGTCTTTGGAGTGAAGAAGGGCAAGTTTCTTGGTTGCCTGGTATCAACAAAAGGCATCGAAGCTAATCCAAGCAAAATCGAGGCTATCCTTCGGATGGAGCCTCCAAATTGAAAGAAGGGGGCTCAACAGTTGGCAGGAAGGCTGGCATCGTTGAATAGATTTATATCAAGATTAGCAGAGAGGAATTTACCATTCTTTGAAATATTGAAGTCAGCCTAAGTCTTCAAGTGGGGTCCGGCTCAACAGAAAGCCTTCAAAGAGTTAAAGCAATATTTGATAGATTTGACAACTCTAACTCCACCTTCATCAGGAACTCTGCTACTTCTATATGTGGCTACTTCCCATGCTGCGGTTAGTGCAGCACTTGTACAGGAGAAGCAAGAGGGCCAAATAAAAAAGCAAGCGTCGGTATACTTCATTTCCGAAGTACTCAGTCTGTCAAAGAAAAATTACACAGAATTGGAGAAGGTATTGTATGATGTATTGATGGCCTCCCGGAAGCTTCGGCACTACTTTCAAGCATATCATATAATAGTGCCTTCATCGCAACCCCTAAAAGACATAATGAGGAACAGAGAAGCTACCGGAAGGATCGGAAAATGGGTCGCATCACTTAACGAATTCACTATTGATTATGTGCACATATCCTCAATTCAATCTCATGTGTTAGTAGACTTCATTGCTGATTGGACGCCAGGGGCTCAGGGCAAAGAAGTGGCCAAAGATGCCGAAGCTTGGACGATATTTTGTGATGGATCTTCGAGGACCTTCGGTGCAGGAGCAGCTGCTGTCCTAGTTGCACCCTCTAAAGTTAGAACATGTTATGCAATAAAGTTAGATTTCATCTGTACAAATAACATTGCCGAGTATGAAGCTCTTCTTTTAGGGCTTCGAAAACTAAAGGCAATGGGAATAAGAAGGGAAATCCTCAAAACTGATTCACAAGTTATTTCTGGCCATGTGGATAAGAGTAGCAAGGCAAGAGATCCGAAGCTTGAAAAGTATTTGGATGTAGTCCGAAGATTGGAAGCTTCCTTCGAGGGATTTTCTATAAAAAATATCCTAAGGGGAGAAAACGAGCATGCAGATTTATTAGCCAAGTCAGCGGCACAGGGGCTCCCTTTGCCTTAGGAAGTATTTTTTGAAACAATAAAAGCACCCTCAATTGAGCTCATGGAGAGAGCAGTGTTGGAACTTGCTCTCGGTCGCAAGGGGATCCAACAAGGGTGAAAAGTGGTGACAACAGGGCTCACGCGCTAGATGGCAAAAGCTCTGTTAATCTGGCCTCTCACGGGCACTGTGCAGGGGTATTTATAGGTACCTGAGCGCACAGCGCCTTGAGCTAAGGACGCATGTGCCCTTAGCTACCTAGATTATCCCCAGAATATTCCCATAAAGCGGGGTTACAGACCGTAATTACAGGGATGTCTTTACAAATTAGGCCCGTAACGCACGGCGGCCACGCGGGGCCCGTAACGATGGGCCGGATCACACGTGGGCCTCTGAGCTGGACGAGACTGCACTGTGGGATGCCCTTCGACGCCAGTCTTCGTCTGGTGCGGTACATGCGAAGGGTGTCCCTGCCTGTTTTGTCTCTGTTGGCTCAGCTGCTGCAGCGAAGACTTCGAGCGAAGGGTGGCGCCTTTGCCTTCGCCCCAACATTTGCCCTCCGAGGGACCAGTTCGACACAGTCACCTGGTGCCGAAGACGTCGCTGGATGGCGGAGACGCTGCCCTCGCTCGAAGTGGTTCCGCGGGGGTTTTTGATATGACCGTTGATTGACGGCGTACTGTTGGATTGCGGGTTTCCCGAAGCGCCGTGCCCTGCCTATATAAAAGGGGGCAGGGCCGGCGCTTTTTGAACTTCACCTTCCGCGCTCCGCGAAAACCCTAGCCGCCCTTTCCGCTGTCTTGCTGGTCGTCTGCCCGCCGCGCTCGTGTTCGCCGGAGATCTGGCTCGAGTGAAGCAGACCGCCCGCCGCCGCCGACGGTACGTAGCGATGCCGTCCTCGTCTTCTTCCGCTGCCGCTACACCGCCGGCCGTTCCCTCGCCGCTGGCCGCCGCCTCGTCTGAGACGCTGAGTAGTTTAATGGCGGAGGAGTTGCGCGCCGGTGATTCTGTTGACTTTGGCGTATCGCGGATGTCGTCGGTCCGCGTGCAAGATATGCAGCGGTTGGGTTACTTCGGCGGCGGAGTTGCTCGAGTCCCGGGGACGGAGGAAGTCCTCGAGCCGGAGGGCGAGTTGGTTGTTTTCGAGGCGTTCTTCGCCGCCGGACTCCATTTGCCTGCGCACCGATTTGTTGGCGAAGTCCTGCGCAAGTTCAACGTTCAAATACATCAGCTGACACCGAATGCCATAGTGGCTCTATCGAAGTACGTCTGGGCGACGACTTCGTACGGCGGACAGCCATCAGTCGAAGTTTTTGCGAAGTATTATTGTTTGCACTGGCAGAAGAGGATGATTGGAGACGAAGTCGCTCAGTTTGGGTCCTGCACATTCACGCCGAAGACCGGCAAGACCACGATGCAGGTAGTCGAGTTGGTTCCTTGCGCCCGCAACAAGTGGGGCAACTGGAATGAATTTTGGTTTTACGTTGCTGAGGGCACTGTCGAAGGCCATGAGGGACTCCTCGTGTCCGAGATGTGCTCTCATTTTTACTCAGCGTACCCGCCCTTTGAAGTGGCGGAGGAGGATGTGGACGAAGGGGCCCTTCGGTGCGCCGCCGGTCTGAGCAGTGGGCGTGACTCGGTTGAAGAATTCGTGGCGTACGGGGTGTGGCCCTTGGCGCATGGCTGGGCGTTGGGCGAAGTGTGCCCTCGCCAGATGCCCTTCCATGGCGGTAGGGTGGTGCGGAGTCCCGCCTTCGCCCTGAATCTGCAAAATCGCGATCCGGCCGCCTTTGTGCGTGAGGCGGAGGATGGAGCGGTGCGGCTTGTTGGACGTTACGTGCTGAGGACGGAGGGCCAGCGCAGCTGGGATATCCGCGGGTCGAATGACCGTTTGAATAGGGTTTTTGAATTAAATCAATTGCCATATGACGGCTACCCTGGTCAAGACGATGCGGACCGCCGTGGGAAGAAACCGGCGGTGGAGACTGGAGACGACCCTGCGCCGGCGGCCGCCTCATCCTCTAAAAAGAGAAAATTAGGTACTGTTATGGGAGGACTTGGGGTTTCTGATGGTTTTGCTAGAGAGTTGATGAGGACGTGCGCGGCCCCGGGGGAAAGGATGTCTTCGCCCGAGCTCCGGGAGTCTTCGGCTCGGATGCTGAGGGTTACCGGGGGTTGCTGGCCTAGGAATGTTCCTATCCCTCGCGCGGCTGGCAGGGACTTTTTTACATCTCGCATGGTTCGTGAATGGAGGGTTTTTCCTTACAGGCGGAATATTGCTGCTGTTGTGTCAGCAGTGATGGACAAGGATCGCCAGGGAGCTGCACAGAAGCGCCAGGCGGCTGTCAGGCTCGTTGAAGCCAGGCCGAAGAGGCAGCGGGGGTCTGCGAAGGCTGCGGCCCCCGCTGGAGGCCGGCCGCCGCTGGCGGCGAAGTCGGGCGTCCCTGCAGCTAGCAAGGCGCCGGAGGCTCGAAATCAGCGAAGGCGGTGCCGCCGCCCGGCGGAGTGGCGGAGGTCGCGAAGGCGGCCCGAGCGTTGCCGTTGTCGGGCAAACGTGTCGCCGACTTCGTCACCGATATTAGTGTGGAGGACTATTTTGGTGGTAAGTCGTTGGCTCTATTTATTTATTATTTATTTTTTTTATTTTTTTTTAATTTATTCGTTGGTACGTCGCAGGGTCGGGCGAGGGCCAACTTGCTATGGTTGCGCCTGCCGCGGCGACCGCGACGGCTGCCGCAGTGCCGAAGGCGAAGGGCGGGGCTCTTAGCGCCGGGGGCGAGGTGTCAGCCCTCGCGGTTGTCATGGATGAGGCGGGCGCTGCGACCCGCCGGCTGAAGGAGGTGACAGAGGCGCTGAGTCAGGTCCGCTGAGCTGGACTTCGTCTCCCCCTTTTTTTTATCGGCTTGCTGGGGCCGCGGTCTTACGATTGCTCTGCAGGTGGCGGACTTCGCCAGCCGCACTGCGTCGGGGGCCCTCACGGCAGCAGTGGCTGCCGAAGTCGAGAGACTTCGGACGCAACATGCTGACGCCGTCCGTGAGAAGTCGGCCGGCGACAGCAAGTGTCGCAAGCTGGCGGACAAGGTGGCCACGCTGGAGGGAGAGAAGGCTGACCTCCGGCGCCAGTTGGCGAGGGAGAGGAGGGAGACCAACGAGGCTCTTGTTAAGGCGCAGGCTGCGCAGGCGGAGGCCAACCTGGCACGGGCGGAGGGCAATCTTGCCAGGGAGCGCGCCGAGCAGCTGCAGGAGCGGCTCACTGCCCTGGAGAGCTGCGTGGAGAGGGCCGAGGCCATGTCGCGCGTGGAGGCGGAGCGGACGCGCCAGCTGCTTGTGGATACATACCGTGGGCTGGGCGCGGGGACCGGTTTCGAAGTGCCGGACCGGGAGCCCGGACTTCGCTGGCTGGAGTGGGTGCAGGAGGAGTTGCAAGCACTCCCCACTGTCGTGGAGGGATTTATGGCGTATGCCTCCCTGGTCACCTACGAGGGGGCGATGAACGCGCTCTCCCGCGAAGGGTGCCGGCACTTCGAGGTCTTCGACCAAGCCGATGAAGATTTTGAGCGAGATATCTTTAAGGTTGAGGACCCCGTAGTGAAGGAATCCGCCAGAGCCCTCTACGACCGGATGTGGGGTCTGCATGGTCGCGAGGTGGTCAGGGAGCGAGCCGAGACGGCGAGGGCGCAGGTAACGTTTTCGTTTGTTTGGTGTTTGTTTGGTGTTTGTTGGATGTGGGCTGTGTGTGTGTTTGCTGAATTTTGTGTGTTTTGTCTTAGGCGGCGCGTGGCGAGAGGGTGGACGACTTCGGGGCGTTGAAAAGCATGCTGTCTGACCTGGAGCCAACCCCGGGGACCACGGAAGACGCGCCGGGTGCCCCCGCATCCGCCGCGGCCGGCGAAGACCTGCCCCCGGAGGTCGCCGAAGGCGCGCCTGATGCCCTCGCAGCCGCTGCGCCGAGCGCTGAAGATCCCGCAGCGGTGGCGGCGGAAACAGCAGCGGAGACAACGGCGGAGGCTCCGGCAACGTCAGGGCCGTCGCAGGTGGCATAGTGGGTGTAGAAGGTTAGGGAAATTTGTATATGTTGCTGAATTTTGGTTGCTGCGCAGGTTCAAGATTTTGGGCCTGCGCACACAACCGCTACTACTAAATTTTTGGCGGCTTCGACCACGGAAGGTGGTAATGAATGTGGTGGATCTGCATCTGAGTGTTTTGATTGTGCTGACTCTGGGAGCTCGGTTGAGTGGACTGAGGAGTCGTCGGAGGAGGACTTGGACTATTTTGCGGCCTTGGATGTGGCTGCGGCGGAGGCTTCGCCGCGCGTCGCGGACGCAGGAGATGCGCCAGGTCCTAGCACCGGGCGACGACGACGGAGGGCGATTGCGAAACGTAGAGTTAGTGGGGCGGAGGGGGCTCGGCTTCGTGTGAGTGGGGCTGGCCGGCAGGAACTGTTGTCTTTGCCGGCCGCCGTGAACACAGGTGAAGGGGAACTGCGAAGTCTTTTTGCGGGTGAGGAGCTTAGGATAATGTTATTTAATTATAGGGAGATGGGAATTATTCCTAAGGTTGAGCCGATGTAGGGTGTGGTGCCCTCGCTTGTATATGTAGAGGCTTGTATGATGAAGTTGTGTGCCCTCGCTTGTATACGTGTGCGAAGGCGTTGTGTACTTTGTCTGGTTTGTTCTGTCGTGCTGATGTGATTATAGTTGGTCTTGGCGCGGACGGTTTGATGTTGTCGTTTCTGCCTTTGTTGTGCTAGCCCGGTTGCACCTTTAGGCGACTTCTGAGCGGATAGTCTTCGAGGTGGATTTTGGTTTTTCCGCGCTTGTTGAGCTAGTCCGGCTGCACCCTTAGGCGACTTCTGCGCGGGTAGTCTTCGCGATAGACTTTGGTTTTTTCGCACTTGTTGTGCTAGTCCGGCTGCACCCTTAGGCGACTTCTGCGCGGGTAGTCTTCGCGATAGACTTTGGTTTTTTCGCACTTGTTGTGCTAGTCCGGCTGCACCCTTAGGCGACTTCTGCGCGATAGTCTTCGCGATAGACTTTGGTTTTTTCGCACTTGTTGTGCTAGTCCGGCTGCACCCTTAGGCGACTTCTACGCGGATAGTCTTCGCGATAGACTTTGGTTTTTCCGCACTTGTTGTGCTAGTCCGGCTGCACCCTTAGGCGACTTCTGCGCGGATAGTCTTCGCGATAGACTTTGGTTTTTTCGCACTTGTTGTGCTAGTCCGGCTACACCCTTAGGCGACTTCTGCGCGGATTTGTCGCATGCGAGGGTTGCTAGCGCTTAGCCTCGCGGTGACCTCGTGTTGGTCGAATGTCGAAGACCGTCGTCGCGGTCTTTTTTCGACGCATGTTTTTGCGGGGGATTTTCCACACATATATTACATGGCTCCGCCTCGTTAAAAACCTCACCCCCGGGAGGAAAAGAGTGCGGGCCGATACAAGATTGTTTTTGCGAATTACAAGGGCGAAATCAGCCCTAAGGAGTCAAACGAAAAATTTACGGAGGTTGTCGATGTTCCAGGAGTGCTCCAGGTCCTCGCCGTTTGGCGTTGTGAGCCTGTAAGCACTGGGGGAAGCTTTTGTCTTGACTATAAAGGGGCCCTCCCACCTGGGCTCCAGCTTGCCCTTGGACTCCGTCCGAGCTGTCCGGACGAGTACGAGGTCCCCCTCGCTGAACTCCCTTGGGATGACTGAGTGGTCGCGCCATGCTTTGGTCTGGGCTTGGTATTTGTTTAGGGCCTGTAGGGCGAGGACTCGGTCTCCGTCAATGAGATCCTTTGAAGTTGGCTCGTCCACGTCGGGGACGGCTGACGGAACTGTTCGTGGGGACCCATGCTTTATTTCTTGCGGGGTCATGGCCTCCGATCCGTATAGAAGGCGGAAGGGAGTGAACCCGGTCGCCCTGCACTCGGTCGTGTTTAGTGCCCAGACTGCCTCAGGTAGCAAATCGGTCCATCTGCCCTTCTTTTCATCAAGGAGCATTTTCTTGACAGCTGTGAAGATTTTCCCGTTGGCGCGTTCCACGACCCCGTTGGACTGCGGATGATAGACTGAGGCGAAGGCAAGCTTGGTGCCAATGGAGAAGCAAAAATCTTTGAAGTCTTGGTTGTCAAACTGCTTGCCGTTGTCAACTGTTAATTCGGACGGTACTCCGAAGCGGCAAACAATGTTCTGCCAGAAGAATTTTTGGGCAGTCTTTGATGTTATTGTAGAGACAGCCCGCGCCTCGATCCATTTGGTGAAGTACTCGACAGCGACGAAGGCGAACTTAAGGTTCCCCTGAGCGGTGGGCAGGGGCCCGACGATATCCAGGCCCCAGCGCTGGAGAGGCCATGTATGGGCGATCAGCTTTGTATACTGCGAGGGGCTGCCTGACCGAGGAGAAAACTTCTGGCAGGCTTCGCAGGATCGTGTGACCCGATTTGCGGCGCAGATCATTGCGGGCCAGTAAAACCCCTGGCGGATCACCTTAGCAGCTAGGGCCCTTGGCCCTGCGTGTGAGCCGCACGTGCCACTGTGGACTTCACGTAGGATCTGCATGCCTTCGGCTTCGGTGACGCACTTGAGCATTGGCTGACTGACCCCTTTTTTGTAAAGTTGGCCTTCAATCAGTGCGAAGTCTCGGCTTCGATGTCTGAGGCGCTTGGCCTCACTGATGTCGGCTGGATGATAATACCCCTGTAGGAACAGGGTTAATGGCGCCCGTTAGTCTTCGGTCATGATAAGGTTGACTGTGCGGTGGCCCTCGCTGTCATTGGTTATATGGAGCCCTTCGGGGCTCCGGACGGCTGGCGTGCCGATGACATGAAAGAACACGTCGGAGGGCAGAGTTTCGCCCCTGGCGGTAGCCTTGGCCAATGCGTCGGCCTCTTCATTCTTGGCCCGATCCACATGCTGCAGGGTGAACCCCTTGAATTGCCTCTCGAGACTTCGAATGGCCGCGAGGTACTGCATGAGCGCGGGGTCCTTTGCTGCATAGTCTTTCTCGACTTGGCCTGCAACTACCTTGGAGTCTGTTTTGATGATGCAGGTGGTGACTCCGAGGGCCCTTAGCTTGCGGAGGCCGAGGATGACTGCCTCGTATTCTGCTATATTATTTGTGCATCTGTCGGATTCCAGATTGAAGCTGAGTCGTGCTGCATATCTGTGCTTGACCCCGACTGGTGAGGTGAGGACTGCAGCGACGCCTGCCCCCGCATGGCACCATGCGCCGTCGCAATGGATCATCCAAATCTTCTCCGCGGACGGGTCTGGCTGTGTTGTTGGCCCAGTCCAGTCGACGACGAAGTCTGCCAGGACTTGAGACTTGATAGCTGTTCTGGGCTCGAAGCAGATGTGGTAGCCGGAGAGTTCGGCCGCCCACTTGGCAATCCTCACCGATGCCTCCGGGTTTCTGAATAATTCGCCGAGTCCCCTGTTTGAGGTGACTCGGACCTTGAATGCTTCGAAGTAATGGCGCAGTTTGCACGACGACATGACGACTACGTAAGCAATCTTCTCCAGCTCTGTCATGTTGCACTTGGACGGTGTCAGCACTTCGGAGACATAATGGCCCTGTTTGTTTCGGCTTCTGGCAGCTTCTGACCACCAAAAACTGCTACGGACTACCAAACGCTCAGCTTTTCAGCCAACTTCTATAAAATTCATTGGGACAAAAAACATCCAAAATCAACATAAACGCATAATCGATTGAGTCGTTGTAATAGTAGGAATCCGTCACTTTCTAGATCCTGAGCCCTATGAATAATTTTATCTTCCTCCACACAGAATCGTAAAGATACTCAGATTCTCTCCACAGCCAGATTCTCCTCACAGCCAGATTTTCAGAAAAGCTGGTCAGAAAAAAGCTGAACCAAACAGACCCAATACACGGGGCACTGCCGGACCACGCCCTCGACAGTCTGCTCCTGCACTAGTGCCACACTGACCGCATGTGGCGAAGCCGCATCGTAGAGCAGCAGGGGGAGCGAGGGGTCGGGGCTGGTAAGGACGGCCAACTCTGTCAGGTACTGTTTTAATGAGGCGAAGGCCGCCGCCTGCTCTGGTGCCCAGGCGAAGTCTTTTGCACCACGGAGTGTCTTGAGGAAGGGGAGACTTCGCTCGGCGGACCTGGAGATGAATCTGTTGAGAGCGGCCAATCTGCCTGTCAGGCGCTGGACGTCCCTGACGGACTACGGAGGCGTCATGTCTAAGATGGCCTGAATCTTGGTTGGGTTGGCCTCGATGCCACGGTGTGATACCAGGTAGCCCAATATTTTGCCTTGGCGAACGCCGAAGACACACTTTTCCGGGTTTAGGCGGAGTTGTGCGTCTCGCATGTTCGCGAATGTTTCAGCGAGGTCGGCGAGGTGGTCCTCCTTGCTCTTGCTGGCGACGACGATGTCGTCCACATATGTGAATATGTTTCTGCCAACTTGCCCCTCGAGTACAGTTTTGGTAAGCCGGGAGAAGGTGGACCCGGCGTTCTTGAGTCCCTCCGGCATTCGGATGAAGCAATATGTGTCGAAGGGTGTTATAAAGCTGGTGCTGGCCTTGTCTTCTTCCTTCATGTATATCTGGTGGTAACCGGAGAAGCAATCGAGGAGGGACATGACCTCGCATCCGGCCGCGCTATCGACTATTTTGTCGATCCGCGGCAGCGGGAAATTGTCCTTTGGGCAGGCTTTATTGAGACTGGTGAAGTCGATGCACATTCGCCACTTCCCGCTCTTTTTCTGCACCATCACGAAGTTGGAGAGCCATGTGGGGTAAGCCACCGGCTCGATGAATTTGGCTTCCAGGAGGCGGTGCACTTCTGCCTTGGCGGCCTCCGTCTTCTCGTCAGACATCTTGCGAAGCCGCTGCTTTTTCGGCCGTACCGAAGGGTCGATTCCCAAACTGTGCTCAATTATTGAACGGCTAACCCCGACCAGATCGAGGGCCGACCAGGCGAAGACATCTTTGTTCTTGGTCAAGCAGCAGAGGAGCTTCTCTTCTTCATGCGAAGTAAGGTCTTCGCTGATAATGACTGTCTGCCTGAGCGTGGCCTGGTCAAGGGGGACAATCTTGGTCCCGTCGTTGCTCTGCAGCTGGGCCTTGTCGTGCTGCTTATTGTTTGGGCTGACAGGCGCGGGGACCTCGCGTTGGGCCGTGAGGCAGTGCACGTTTCTTTGACCGGGCACGAAGTCCCGCTCTATGTTGCGCGTAGTCTGTTGATTGCCGAAGACTGTGATGACGCCTAACGGACCTGGTATCTTCATACATAGGTACAGTCCGTGAATGGCTGCTTCGAACTTATTAATGGAGCCCCGGCCCATGATGGCGTTATAAGGATATACCATGTCCACAATGTCGAAGGTTATTTGCTCGCTTCGGGCATTGGGTGCTACACCGAAGGAGAGAGGCAGCTCTATTTTGCCAACGGGGAAGGTGCCTTTGCCACCAAAGCCATACAGCGGGTTGTCCGAAGGCTTAAGCAGGCTGTGGCTTATGCCCATGCGATCGAAGGCGTGGAGGAAGATGATGTCCACCTGACTGCCGTTGTCAACTAGGACTTTGTGCAGGTCCCAGCCTGCCACGCTGCAATTGATAACCATGGCGTCGCAGTGGGGGGCACTGCGCAGGTCGGCGTCCCGCGCGTCGAAGGTTAGCGGTATGTGGGACCATTTTGTCTGCACGACTGGACCCGTGACGGTGACATGGTTGATGCTGCGGTAATGGTCCCGCTTCTGCCGCTTGGTGTCGAAGTCAGTGCTGGACCCCCCAGTTATCATGTGGATGACTCCGCGATATGGTTGATCGGCGAAGTCTTCCTGCTTTGGGGCATGGGGGATGTTTTGATGTTGCTGGTGTGGTGGTGGGGGTGGAGGAGGTACGATTTGTACTTCCTGATGGTGTTGGTAAGCGTGGTGCGGTGGATGCGGGGCGGGAGCGTGGATATATGGTGGAGGAGTTGCTGGTAATTGTGCGCGACAATTCTGGGGTTGTCGGCTGGCTGCGCCCGTGCCATTCTGTCTCTGGTAGCCTTCGTTTCGGGGCAGTCTTTGGTTTGGTGGGCGCAGTCTTCGCCATGGAAGAGGCAGTAGAATCGGCGCGGCGGCTGCGCACGCCCTCGGCCCCTACCACGGGTGCCATTTCCGCGGCCCTGGGGGGGATGTTCCTGGCGGCGAGGGGGGTCAGCAGCGGGATGCTGGTTGGCGATGTTGTGCACTTGCTGCTGGTTGCGGCCGTCTCGACCGGAGTCTGGCTGCGGAGTCCTTGTCCACGTGCGGCTGGACTGTGGGGCATCTTTTGGTTTCCTTTGGGACTCAATCTTGCGCTGGTGGAGCTCTTCGGATCTGGCGTACTTTTCAAACAACTGATATAACTCCTGGAGGTTCTTTGGCGGATCTCTGATGCAGTGGCTGTAAAGGACGCCGGTGCGAAGGCCACTGATAGCATAGTGGATGGCAATCTGGTCATCGACTGAGGGCAGCTGTGATTTGAGTGTTAAAAATTTGCGGTAATACTCCCTCAGAGTCTCCTTTTCCAGCTGCTTGCAGAGCGAGAGTTCGGCCAGGGCGTCGGTGTCTGGGCGGTACCCTTGGAAGTTGAGCAGGAACTTGTCCCGGAGACTTCTCCAGGAATCAATGGACAGCGGAGGCAACCTGGTGAACCAGGTGAGTGCCGGGCCCTCGAGGGCGATGATGAAAGACTTCGCCATTGTGGCGTCGTCCCCTCCGGAAGATGCAACGGCGACCTGATAACTCATTATGTATTGAGCCGGGTCGGTGCTGCCGTTGTACTTGGGATAGGTCCCTGCCCGGAAGTTAGGGTTTAGGGTTTAGGGTTTAGGGTTTAGGGTTTATAATACTTGGGACAGCGCCTTGAGCTAAGGACGCATGTGCCCTCAGCTACCTAGATTATCCCCAGAATATTCCCATAAAGCGGGGTTACAGACCGTAATTACAGGGATGTCTTTACAAATTAGGCCCGTAACGCACGGCGGCCACGCGAGGCCCGTAACGATGGGCCGGATCACACGTGGGCCTCTGAGCTGGACGAGACTGCACTGTGGGATGCCCTTCGACGCCAGTCTTCGTCTGGTGCGGTACATGCGAAGGGTGTCCCTGCCTGTTTTGTCTCTGTTGGCTCAGCTGCTGCAGCGAAGACTTCGAGCGAAGGGTGGCGCCTTTGCCTTCGCCCCAACAAGCAGTGCTCACAATCTCACATGTACATAGTGAAGATTGGAGGACTGAAATAATAACCTTTCTCCAAGGAAATTGTCTCTCAGATGACGAAGCTTACAACAAGAGAATGGAGGCAAGAACAAGACCTTATGTAATAACTAAGGGGGAGTTATACAAGCATGGAGTCTATTCCCCATTGCTCAAATGCCTTTCCAGGAATGAAGGATAGGAATTAATGAAGGAAATACATGCAGGACTATGTGGAGCCCACATTGGATCCAGGCCTCTACTGGGAAAGGTTTTTAGACAAGGTTTTTATTGGCCAAAGGCAGCTTCAGATGCAGCGGACTTGGTCCAGAAATGTGAAAACTGCCAGAAGTGTGCCAGAGACCAGAAACAACCTTCGTCTCTAACACAATTGATTCAACCTACTTGGCCATTGCAGAGATGGGATCTAGATTTGTAAGGACCGCTCCCACCAGCACAAGGAAACTTAAAATATGTTGTGGTAGCGGTAGAATATTTCTCAAAGTGGATCGAAGCTAAACCTCTAGCTACCATAACTTTGGCCACAGTCCAAAAGTTCTTCTGGCAAAATATCATTTGTCGCTTCGGTGTGCCGAAGGCTATTACAGTCGACAATGGAACTCAATTTGATACTAAAACGTTCAAAGCTTTTTGTGACCAGACTGGTAAAAAAAATCATTTTGCATCAGTAAGGCATCCAAAATCAAATGGGTTAGTAGAGAGAGCGAATGGAATTATAATGACAGGAATAATGAAGTTAATCTTCAATCAGCCTAGAGGAAAGTGGCTAGATGAATTAATAAAAGTGGTGTGGAGCCACAACACCGATGTCTCAAGGTCAACAGGTTTTACTCCATTCAAGTTCTTATTCGGTGACAAAGCAATAACATCGGAAGAAGCAAGAATAGGATCAATAAGAACCAAAGCTTCAGCGGAGGATGAAGCTGATTGCCAAATAACAAAAGACACCATAGAAGGGACCAGGCTTCAAGCCATAGAGCACATCAATAAGTATCAGGCCGAAACAATAAGATGGCATGATAGAAAAGTTCGATTGAAAAATATCAAACCAGGTCATTTGGTGCTCCGAAGGATAGCCAACCCAGATACAGTGGGGAAGCTACAGCTGAAATGGGAAGGTCCTTTTTTGGTAGTATCTTCATCAAGACTCGGTTCTTACAGATTGAAGGATATGGACGGTAACGACATACCCAGATCTTGGAATGCGGATGAGCTTCGGCGATATTACGTGTAATTGACGTAATCTTTTTATTTTCTCTATGGCACCATTTTCCTTTCAGGAGGGGAGAAAGGTTTTTAATGGGGCCATAGTTTGTAATTTTCATTCTTGTTTAGCCCTATGCAATACAAGGGCCAAATTCCCCCAAAAATGTAACATGTAATATCAAAATCCGCACCATCGAGTGCAAAGAGAACAGGGAAAAGCTCAAAAGACGTACCTAAGGGGATGTAGAGCTGTAATCACCCCAAGGGTGACAAAGCTACGAAAGTTGTTCCTAAGGGAGCATAGAGTAAGTTCTGAAGCTACAAAAGTCGTTTCTAAGGGAGCGCAGAGTAAGTCCCGAAGCTCAAAAGTCGTTCCTAAGGGAATGTAGAGCTTAAATGCCACTGAAATAGAAGGTGAAGAAGCTCCAAAGTCATTTCTAAGGGAATGCAGAGCTTAAATGCCACCGAAATAGAAGGTGAAGAGACTCCAAAGTCGTTCCTAAGGGGATGCAGAGTCTGGGTATGGTTTTGTGTGTGTTTGGGTCATACATTTGCATATTTCATCCCATCATTCTTTGCATTCATACAAACATTCATTAAACATTCGTAGGATCATCATCATGACATGAAGCACGAAAAATAATATGAACAGAATGAGTTATACGGCTTCGGCGACAAAACACTTCGTTGGATACGAAGAAGCTTCGTCTCAGACAAGAACACAAGCATTTATATGCAATGAAATGCTTCGATGTGCACAAAAAGAAGGGAAGGTGTTTTTCGCATTCGGCTCAAAAGTTATACTTATGGGTTTCATCCACAGCTTAGC
Organism: Zea mays; assembly: GCF_902167145.1. Taxonomy (NCBI): domain Eukaryota; kingdom Viridiplantae; phylum Streptophyta; class Magnoliopsida; order Poales; family Poaceae; genus Zea; species Zea mays. Next base: position 28,210,309 of record NC_050103.1, read on the forward strand.
AATTCACACATGGATGGAAAGGTAAAATTATATTACAAGGTATGGACAAATATACACAATATTGAGTTCAGCCCTCAATTACAATCTTTTGCAAAAATAATGCAAATAGATCCTAAGCTTTATGCAGGAAGTCATAAAAGGAAGCTTCAGCCTAGCAACCTTCGGAATGCGCTTCGGCTTATTGACCTTCGACGCCGCCATCCTGCAGACAAACAACGGTATAAGGTAAATGCGATGGTAATAAAGAAAAATCAAAGCAAACAACAAGTACAAGTTTCGTACCGAATTAAGCAAATTCCGAGCTTCATCTCTAGCTAACTCTCATCCGCCTTTAGCCCAAATTTGAGTAATAAATCTATTTCCTATACTTCGGGCCTCACCAGGAATATTGACCAAGTCTGATGGTGATAGGCTGAAGTTTGGCTTGTTTACTGTTTTAGCATGCGTGCACCCGGCCTTCAAAAATGCAGCAGCCGTGCCACGAGAAGCTAACAGAGCAAAGAAATCACCATGCCCAGTTATTACTTCGCCGAGTGCATCAACTTCATTCTCAATATGCTCGAAGGTTTTTGGTATATCTTCAGCCGAAGGGGCAATTTCCTCAGAGTTGGCCCCAACTGAGCTGAAGATTCCTTTTAACCGATGCACGCAGCGAGTAGCAAACTCCGAGCATTTATTTCGAAGGTCCCTCAGCGATTCCTGCAGGTTCGTGTTCTTATCAGCTTCGGCTTTGGATTTCGCTTGCAGTTCTTTTTTCTCTTGCTCGAAGCACTCTGATTTCTCCTTTAAGGTTGTTTGAGCTTTGAGAAGCTCCTTGTTTAATCTGGCATTTTCAGCTTGCAATTCCGCAAGGGAACCTTCGGTGGCTTGAAGCAAGAAATCTTTCTTTTCAAGAGAAGCTTCACAATCTTTAATCTTGTTTTCTAAGCCTTCAATTATTATCTCATTTTTCTTATCTTTGAGATCTTGTTGCATTCTTAACGCTTTGCTTAGCAGCATGCTCTACGAAAAATAAGCCAAGTTTAGAATATTTTAACCCATCACAAAGATAACAATAATCTAGGCAAAGATTTTACCTTGAAAATGGAATAGAATAAGCTGCCGACGATATGTTGACGTCGGTAACCACTTATGTCAGATTCCAGCTTCGGGAGACCAACACTCTTTGACAGAGTGCCAATTATTTTTGCTCCGGTGCAGTCGCGGATACATCCTAGAATTTCTTCGTCAACTCCACCGAAAAGCATAGACCCTAGCTGATAGCTACAAGATATTCCATATTCTTTTAGCTCCTCTTTATCCGCCTCGGACAATTCCTAACCTCCAGGTGCCGAAGGTCAAAACTTTTCTCTTCTGACGAAGCATCAACAACTTCTTTCCCCTTGCCAAGCACTATGGCCATGTTCTCCTCTGTGGTCGCAACTGTCTCCTCTGTGACCATATCTGATATGAGCTTGTCAATTCCTGACATTGTCCTCACAAGATTAGCAGCTTCGGCAGCGGCTTCAGCTTCGGCACTTGCAGCAGGCACCATTCTGGATGCCGAGGCTAGAGGCGGTGTTCGCTCAATAGCTTGCATGATATTGACAATTTTTCATCTCTTTTGACCGTCTTCTCCTTTACAGCCAAAGGTTGTTCCTTCTTCTGTAAAAGTTTCATCAGTTCTGGACCCAGAGGACTTAGCATCTTGATGGGTGGGGATTCAGTCATTACCTTTAAAATTTCTGCTATTTCAGCAGCAGGGGGCGTTGAAGGAGCTTCTTCTCTTGCCTCAGCAACCTTCGGCTTAGCAGAAGGAGTCATGTCAAGCTTCCGCTTTTTGGAGATTGCCGCCTTCGTCTGAGGAGCTGATTTTGTTTTCTTCGAAATATTCTCATCCTTCTTTACTATCCTGGCAGCTTGTCTTTTTAAAATACTAGCAATCCTTTTCCTTTTCAAACCTTTGGCACCCTTGTCAAACCTTTCATAGTCTGGATATTCAAAATTTAGCGTGTCCATCACGCGATTCAGCCTTTGTTTTGGCCGGGTGCCGAAGGCAGCGGTCATTAACTGGTCCTCCTTCTTGGTGTAGTTGCCAAGGATCTCATTCCACATAGTTTCAATCATTTCCAACCACTCTTGGCATGGCTTCTTGAACTCTTTCTCAAAATTGAAACGGTAAGGGAGCCGAACAAGTTCGTGCTTTTTGCCCCCATCCTTCTTCTTGGGCATTCTCCAGCCACTAGAGGTCGGAAATACTCTATTTGCCAAGAATTCTTGCACCAGATCTCTAGTGCTGACTTCGGTCGCTACCACTCTAAACTCCACTTCGGCTACTTGGCATGGGGAGCCAAGCTGCATATGGCACAAGGGCCTTGTCATTTTGAAGCTCAATATCAGTGGACTCATGACCATAGTCATCAGCTTCTCCCTCTTTTTCTCGTCTGCCTTCATATAATACCATTCACTTTTCCAACCAGTTGGCTACTTAGTACGGTAGCTAAGAACCGGTGCCTTTGTATCCTTTCAATACGCAAAATTGTAGCAACCAAAATTCTCATGAAGGCCATCTGCCCTGGCCTTCGTCTAGTAATGTAGCTCGTGCACCTAACAGAAAGCCTCGGCATTAGGACTCATCCCCTCGCTCCGGAGGGCCCAGATGTAGACACTGAGTCTAACAATTGCATTGGGTGTCAGTTGATGAAGGTATATTTCAAAGTTCTTCAAAACCTCTCCTAATATATCATATAGAGGGAATCAAAGCCCTGCTCTGAAGAAGCTTTTAAACACAACAACTTCATCATCCTTTGGCTCTGGAACCACTTCCTCGCCAGCAAAACGAACAAGTTTACTCTCAGCCTCCCCAAAGTATCCCAATTTCTTCATTATAATCATATCATGTGTCGTCACAGTACATCTACCAAATTCAAGGTGGCTAGGTTTTGCTAGGCTCAGGATGGTGTAATCCTCTTCATCTTCGTTCTCACTCCCTTCAACTGCAATTTGCTCAGCTTTAGCAGTCAAAGTACCTTCGGCAACAGGCCCCTCTGGCACAACAAGACCCGACTGCCTCATCACTTCTGATATTGGTGCCATCTCAGTTGCTTCAACTTTGTCTCCCTCGCGAGACACTCTAGCAGTAGATCGTACTCTGGCCATTTCAATGTTCACACCTTTTTTGAAACGAAGCTAATCTCAAATGCCGAAGTGTTTGCTCGAAAATGCAGTCCAGAAAGCTTTGGCTATGGTCAAATTTTTAACAGCACAATAGTGCGATGGCAATGAATGATGTGGTAACTCCTCACCAACCCGTCTGTTTATATAGTGCTGCAGGGGGGAAGGCGAACCGCCATGCTGCTCGCACTAGCTGAGCGGTGGACCGCCCGGCGTCTGGAATATTATAATCGTTTCTCGGCAACGAGCTCAGGGAAGGTGTTTTTTGGACCTTCGACATTCTGAAGCCTTCGTGTTTTTCGTGGATCGAGCTCGTTATGAAAAATGATCTAGCACCGCGAAGGGGCTACTGTTGGGGGTCTTCTTCTTCGCTGAAGGTCCTCTGGGCAAAAACACCTTCAGTAAGACAGTACAAATTAAGGCAGGTGTAACATGAAGATATAAGCCGAAGATAATGCGCACAAAGCCGAAGCTACGATTGAAAGAGCTTCGGCTTGGTGTCATGATGAGGACAAAGGACGATAGCGACTTAAATAGGAAAAGACTGTGTAGTCCTTAATAGTTTGTATTATGATTATAATTAGTTATCAAGGACATGGATGTAATTTTGTCCGGGCTGCGTCCCGTGCCTATAAATAGATGAATTGTACCCTCGTATTGTTCACGCTAAATTGTAATTGCCCATGCGTCACCCGCATTCTCACCTTCTATCAAGCCGAAGGTATCAATGGTATACAAATATAGTGAACATCTATTCATGTTTATGAGATAAAATAAGAATGTAAATAATGTATTGCTTTATTATCATTATTTATATTCTTCTTCTGTGTTTCATATTTCTTCATTTATATTTATTAACCGAGATGATGAAGGTATGTCCTTCATGACCTTCATCTGAAGATCATTATATCCAAAAGGAAATAATGTTCGAAGGACGAAGGTCTTTAATCATTAACAATTGTGTTGCTTTGTTCTTGATGTATAGCATTCGAGAACAAGGACCAACATGGATTATTCGACAAAGGCAAGGTTTCCACTATGACTATGTCGGTATAATTTATCATTTGCCCTACTCATGAACTTTTGTTCATATCTTTTTGGGAAAGAGTAATAGGCCTCTAAGGTTTCTTCGTTTTGGCGCTTCATGCCAAAGGGGAGAAATTAATAGGCCCAAAGCAAAAGGAGCACACCACCATCCTATTTTCTAACAACTTTTTCAAAAGGGGGGTTAGAATATTCAAACCGCAAAAACCCTCTTGACAGCTAAGGGGAGACCTCCTTCAGGGGAGCTTTTATTTAGCCAAAGGAAAAGCATTTGAAACAGGGGGAGAATTTACAAAATCTTGAAAATGCTTTTAGAAATCATATTCTTAAACAATTGGCTATTTGCAAAAGAATATGAAAAGACTTTTCCAAAAGATTTGAAAAAACAAGCAAAGTGGTGCAAATGTGGTCCAAAATGTCAAACTAGAAGAAAGCAACCATGTATACTTAGAATTACTTTCAATTGGTTCAATTCAAACTAACTTATGCGCATCTGTCAAATTGCAAACTAATTACATTCCTACACTTTACATTTGCTTTGGTTTGTGTTGGCATCAATCACCAAAAAGGGGGATATTGAAAGGGAAATGGCCCCAACATTTCCTATAATTGATTTTCGTGTTTGACGTCCATCACAAACCACATAAACTAACTAGTTTGCCTAGTGAATGTTTTTATCAGGTGCATAAAGTTCACAATTGAGAGGCAACAAATTGATTTGGAGAATTCTACAAAGTTTGGAGCATACAAGACTTGGCACGGTCTGTGGCGCACCGAACACTGTTCGGTGTCCCAGGCTGTAGCCCTCGCGAATTGGCCGCTCTCGAGTTTTCTCAAAGCCACTTCACTAAAATTCACCAGACTGTCTGGTGTGCCACCGGACTGTCCGGTGAGCCAATGGTGCAATGGTCAACTTCGCCCAACGGTCAATTGCGCTGACGACGGAACAGTAAACAGAGCAGAAGTGAGAACTGCAACGTCAAAACGCACCGGACTATCCGGTGTGCCACCAGACTGTCCGGTGCTGCAAGAGGACAGAAGCCCTCAACTGTCAACAGCTCCAAACCCCAACGGTCGGCTGACGTGGCACTCACCAGACAGTGAACAGTGCTATATCTGGTGCACCATCGAACTGTCCAGTGTGCCCATCGACAGCAAAGCTAGCCAATGGCTAGGTGAAAGGGAAATGTGCCCTTGGGCCATTTCTAAGTATTTTGGTGATTGAGTACCAACACAAGTGCTTAAATGTGAATCTATACCCATGGATGGACAAAGTGCAAATCAAGAGTAAAGGTATGTTTCTAAGCCTTAGTACATTGTTTTGAAGACTAATGTATTGTGTCTAAGTGCTTGAAACAGGAGAAATTGAGTCAGAGAAAAGTTGGCTGTGTACAGCCAAAAGGCTATTCGGTCTGGAGCACCGGACTGTCCGGTGGTGCACCGGACAGTGTCCGGTGCGCCAGACTGACTCGAGCGAACTAGCCGCTCTCGGGAATTTACCGGCGACGTACGGCTATAATTCACCGGACTGTCCGGTGTGCACCGGACTGTCCGGTGAGCCAACGGTCGGCCGGGCCAACGGTCGGCCGCGCGATCTGCGCGGGACACGTGGCCGAGCCAACGGCTAGAAGGGGGCACCGGACTGTCCGGTGTGCACCGGACATGTCCGGTGCGCCAACGGCTCCAGGTCTGCCAACGGTCGGCTTCGCCATTGAAGGAAAGAAATCTGGCACCGGACAGTGTCCGGTGTGCACCGGACTGTCCGGTGCGCCAAACGACAGAAGGCAAGAATGGCCTTCCAGATTTGCTCTCAACGGCTCCTAGCTGCCTTGGGGCTATAAAAGGGACCCCTAGGCGCATGGAGGAATACACCAAGCAACCTTAGAGCATTCTTGATCATCCACACTCAGTCTTTGCGCATTCGTTTGTCATTCTCAGTGATTCGAGCTTCGTTCTAGTGAGAACTTTGAGATAGTCTTTTGAGCTCGACTCTTGGCCGTGTGTGTGCGCATTTTGCTGTGGATTTGTGTGCGTTGCTAGTTCCTCCCTTACTCCGTATTTCTTTGTGAATCTCAAGTGTAAGGGCGAGAGGCTCCAAGTTGTGGAGATTCCTCGCAAACGGGATATTGAAAGGCAAAGCAAAACACCGTGGTATTCAAGTTGGTCTTTGGACCACTTGAGAGGGGTTGATTGCAACCCTCGTCCATTGGGACGCCACAACGTGGAGTAGGCAAGCGTTGGTCTTGACCGAACCACGGGATAAACCACTGTGTCATCTGTGTGTTTGATCTCTTGTGGTATTGTGTTTTGTTGAGACTCCTCTCTAGCCACTTGGCGGTTATTGTGCTAACACTTAACAAGTTTTTGTGGCTATAAGTTTAAGTTTCACAGGATCACCTATTCACCCCCCTCTAGGTGCTCTCAATTGGTATCAGAGCAGTTCTCTTCAAGAAAGGGCCTAACCGCCCGAAGAGATGGATCCTAAGGGCAAGGGGATGGTGATCAACGACAAGGAGAAGGAGACCTTCGTCAACGAGCTCAATGATGACAAGCCCACCGACTCAGGCTCGGGCCACAAAAGAAAAGACGGGAGGAAGAAGAAGACAAGGCGCATCAAGGAAATTGTCTACTACGACAGCGACGAATCTTCCTCCTCCCAAAAGGACGACGACGACCACGATAGACAAAAGACGGTTAACTCAAACTTTTCTTTCGATTATTCACGCATTCCGCATAGTTCAAATGCTCAATTGCTCCCCATTCCACTTGGCAAGCCCCCTCACTTTGATGGAGATGACTACGGATTTTGGAGCCACAAAATGCGTACTCACCTGTTTTCTCTCCATCCAAGCATTTGGGAGATTGTGGAAAGTGGAATGAAATTTGATAGCTCGGATAGTCCTGTGTTTATTAATGAACAAATTCATAAAAATGCACAAGCTACTACTGTGTTGCTAGCCTCTTTGTGCAGGGACGAGTATCACAAGGTGAGCGGCCTGGACAATGCCAAGCAGATCTGGGACACCCTCAAGATCTCTCATGAGGGAAACGACGTCACCTTGCTCACCAAAATGGAGTTGGTGGAAGGCGAGCTTGGACGGTTCGCGATGATAAGGGGCGAGGAGCCGACACAAACATACAACCGGCTCAAGACCCTTATCAACAAAATAAGGAGCTACGGGAGCACGCGATGGACGGACCACGACGTCGTCCGCCTAATGCTAAGGTCATTTACCGTTCTTGATCCTCATTTGGTGAACAATATTCGTGAAAATCCCAGGTACACCAAGATGTCGCCCGAAGAAGTTCTTGGGAAATTCGTTAGCGAGCGAATGATGATCAAGGAGGCGAGGTACGTGGACGACGCCTTGAATGGTCCGATCAACGAGCCGCAACCCCTTGCTCTCAAGGCAACACGAAGCAAGGAGGCGCTACCTAGCAAGGTGGCACAGATTGAGGCGGCCAGACTTAATGATGAAGAGATGGCTCTCATCATCAAAAGATTCAAGACGGTGCTTAAAGGCCGCAAGGGACAGCCAAGCAAGACCAAAGCCAAGGGGAAGCGCTCATGCTTCAAATGCGGTAAGCTTGGTCATTTTATTGCTAACTGTCCCGACAATGATAGTGACCAGGATCAAGGGAATAAGAGGGAGAAAAAGAAGAACTATAAGAAGGCAAAGGGCGAGGCTCATCTTGGCAAGGAGTGGGATTCGGACTGCTCCTCGTCCGACTCCGACGATGAGGGACTCGCCGCCACTGCCTTCAACAAGTCATCCCTCTTCCCCAACGAGCGTCACACTTGCCTCATGGCAAGGGAGAAGAAAGTAAGCACTCCTAATACTAGTACTTATGCTTCTCCAAGTGAGGATGAATCTAGTGATGATGATGAGATAGATTACTCATGCTTATTCAAGGGATTAGATAGAACTAAGGTAAACAAAATTAATGAACTGATTGACGCCTTGAATGATAGGAATATACTGTTAGAAAAGCAAGAGGATTTGTTGTATTAAGAACATGATAAATTTGTAGAAGCTCAGAAATCTCTTGCACTAGAAATTAAGAGGAATGAAATGCTCTCTAGTGAATTATCTTCTTGTCATGAAACTATTGCTAAGTTAAAAAGTTTTAATGATGATTTAAATGCTAAACTAGAAGTAGCTAGTAAATCCAATTCTTGTGTAGAAATTGTTGAAACTTGTAATAGGTGTAAAGATTTTGACATTGATGCTTGTAGTGATCATTTAGTTTCAATCTCTAAATTGAATGAGGAATTAGCTAGTCTTAATGCCCAACTTAAGACTAGCAAGAATGAATTTGACAAGCTAAAATTTGCAAGGGATGCCTACACGATTGGTAGACACCCCTCAATTAAGGATGGACTTGGCTACAAGAGGGAAGCCAAGAACTTGACAAGCCATAAGGCCCCCATCTCCGCCAAGGAGAAAGGAAAGGCCCCTATGACTAGTAGTGTGCAAAAGAACCATGCTTTTATGTACCATGATAGGAGACAATCTAGAAATGCTTATAGGAGTTGTAATGCATATAATGCCTTTGATTCTCATGCCATGTTTGCTTCTAGTTCTTCTTATGTGCATGATAGAAATGTTGGTAGGAGAAATGTTGTTCATAATATGCCTAGGAGAAATGTTGTTAATGTTCCTAGGAAAATAATGAATGAACCCTCTACAATTTATCATGCTTTAAATGCTTCCTTTGCTATTTGTAGAAAGGATAGGAAAATAGTTGCTAGGAAGTTAGGGGCAAAATGCAAGGGAGATAAAACTTGCATTTGGGTCCCTAAGGATATTTGCACTAACCTTGTAGGACCCAACATGAGTTGGATACCTAAGACCCAAGCCTAAATTTGCCTTGCAGGTTTATGCATCCGGGGGTTCAAGCTGGATTATCGACAGCGGATGCACAAACCATATGACGGGGGAGAAGATGATGTTCACCTCCTACGTCAAGAATAAGGATTCCCAAGATTCAATTATATTCGGTGATGGGAATCAAGGCAAGGTAAAAGGGTTAGGTAAAATTGCAATTTCTAATGAGCACTCTATCTCCAATGTGTTTTTAGTTGAGTCTCTTGGTTACAATTTGCTATCTGTTAGTCAACTATGCAATATGGGATATAATTGTCTTTTTACAAATGTAGATGTGTCTGTCTTTAGAAGAAGTGATGGTTCACTAGCCTTTAAGGGTGTATTAGACGGCAAGCTTTACTTAGTTGATTTTGCAAAAGAAGAGGCCGGTCTAGATGCATGCTTAATTGCTAAGACTAGCATGGGCTGGTTGTGGCATCGCCGCTTAGCACATGTGGGGATGAAGAACCTTCACAAGCTTCTAAAGGGAGAACACGTGATAGGTTTGACTAACGTACAATTCGAAAAAGATAGACCTTGTGCAGCTTGTCAGGCAGGTAAACAGGTGGGAGGAGCGCATCACAGCAAGAATGTGATGACCACATCAAGACCCCTCGAGCTGCTACATATGGACCTCTTCGGACCCGTCGCCTATCTAAGCATAGGAGGAAGTAAGTATGGTTTAGTTATTGTTGATGACTTTTCCCGCTTCACTTGGGTGTTCTTTATGCAGGATAAGTCTGAAACCCAAGGGACCCTCAAGCGCTTCCTCAGGAGAGCTCAAAATGAGTTTGAGCTCAAGGTGAAGAAGATAAGGAGCGACAACGGGTCCGAGTTCAAGAACCTTCAAGTGGAGGAGTTCCTTGAGGAGGAAGGGATCAAGCACGAGTTCTCCGCTCCCTACACACCACAGCAAAATGGTGTGGTAGAGAGGAAGAACAGGACGCTAATCGATATGGCGAGGACGATGCTTGGAGAATTCAAGACCCCCGAGCGTTTTTGGTCGGAAGCCGTGAACACGGCTTGCCACGCCATCAACAGGGTCTACCTTCATCGCCTCCTCAAGAAGACTTCGTATGAGCTACTAACCGGTAACAAACCCAATGTATCTTACTTTCGTGTATTTGGGAGCAGGTGCTACATTCTAGTGAAGAAGGGTAGAAATTCTAAATTTGCTCCCAAAGCTGTAGAAGGGTTTTTGTTAGGTTATGACTCAAATACAAAGGCGTATAGAGTCTTCAACAAATCATCGGGTTTGGTTGAAGTCTCTAGCGACGTTGTATTTGATGAGACTAATGGCTCTCCAAGAGAGCAAGTTGTTGATTGTGATGATGTAGATGAAGAAGATGTTCCGACGGCCGCTATACGAACCATGGCGATTGGAGAAGTGCGGCCACAGGAACAAGATGAACGAGATCAACCTTCTTCCTCAACTATGGTGCATCCCCCAACCGAAGATGACGAACAGGTACCTCAAGTGGAGGCGCTTGATCAAGGGGGAGCACAAGATGATCAAGTGATGGAGGAAGAAGCGCAACTGGCACCTCCAACCCAAGTTCGAGCGATGATTCAAAGGGATCATCCCGTCGACCAAATTCTGGGTGATATTAGCAAGGGAGTAACTACTCGATCTCGATTAGTTAATTTTTGTGAGCATTACTCCTTTGTCTCTTCTATTGAGCCTTTCAGGGTAGAAGAGGCCTTGCTAGATCCGGACTGGGTGTTGGCCATGCAGGAGGAACTCAACAACTTCAAGCGCAATGAAGTTTGGACACTGGTGCCTCGTCCTAAGCAAAATGTTGTGGGCACCAAGTGGGTGTTTCGCAACAAACAAGACGAGCACGGAGTGGTGACGAGGAACAAGGCTCGACTTGTGGCAAAAGGTTATGCCCAAGTCGCAGGTTTGGACTTTGAGGAGACTTTTGCTCCTGTGGCTAGGCTAGAGTCCATTCGTATCTTGCTAGCATATGCCGCTCACCATTCTTTCAGGTTGTGCCAAATGGATGTGAAGAGCGCTTTCCTCAATGGGCCGATCAAGGAGGAGGTGTACGTGGAGCAACCCCCTGGCTTCGAGGATGAACGGTACCCCGACCACGTGTGTAAGCTCTCTAAGGCGCTCTATGGACTTAAGCAAGCCCCAAGAGCATGGTATGAATGCCTTAGAGACTTTTTAATTGATAATGCTTTCAAGGTTGGGAAAGCCGATCCAACTCTTTTCACTAAGACTTGCGATGGTGATCTTTTTGTGTGCCAAATTTATGTCGATGACATAATATTTGGTTCTACTAATCAAAAGTCTTGTGAAGAGTTTAGCAGGGTAATGACGCAGAAATTCGAGATGTCAATGATGGGCGAGTTGAACTACTTCCTTGGGTTCCAAGTGAAGCAACTCAAGGATGGCACCTTCATCTCCCAAACGAAGTACACGCAAGACTTGCTAAAGCGGTTTGGGATGAAGGACGCCAAGCCCGCAAAGACTCCGATGGGAACCGACGGACACACCGACCTCAACAAAGGAGGTAAGTCCGTTGATCAAAAAGCATACCGGTCCATGATAGGTTCTTTGCTTTATTTATGTGCTAGTAGACCGGATATTATGCTTAGCGTATGCATGTGTGCTAGATTTCAATCCGATCCTAAGGAGTGTCACTTAGTGGCGGTGAAGCGAATACTTAGATATTTAGTCGCTATTCCACTGCACTCTGATGAGAGGGTAACTTATTCCAAGTTCATCTCATGTACTCTTATTGCCTTTGTATTCTTATTGAAGATTTTGGTGAGGCAATGGGGTTAAAGGGCCAAGATTGATCCCGTTTTGGTGCTTGATGCCAAAGGGGGAGAAAATAAAGGCCAAAGTGATAAATGGATCAGCTACCACTTGAGAGATTTTGAAAATAGTAGAATAGAGTTTTTTGTTTTGTCAAAACTCTTTTATTGTCTCTCTTGTCAAAAGTTGGCTTCTTGTGGGGAGAAATGTTGATTATGGGAAAAAGGGGGTATGGGAAAAAGGGGGAGTTTTTGGAATCCTGAATCAAATACTCCTGAAATGACTCTCTTTATGACTTAACATGTGTGTTTGACTTAGAGATAGAAATTTGAGTTTTCATTTGCAAAAACAACCAAGTGGTGGCAAAGGATGATCCATATATGCCAAAATTGAATCAAAATAAATTTGAGTTTTATTTGAAGTAATATTGCACTTGTTCTAGTTGCTTTATGTTGTGTTGGCATAAATCACCAAAAAGGGGGAGATTGAAAGGGAAATGTGCCCTTGGGCCATTTCTAAGTATTTTGGTGATTGAGTGCCAACACAAGTGCTTAAATGTGAATCTATACCCATGGATGGACAAAGTGCAAATCAAGAGTAAAGGTATGTTTCTAAGCCTTAGTACATTGTTTTGAAGACTAATGTATTGTGTCTAAGTGCTTGAAACAGGAGAAATTGAGTCAGAGAAAAGTTGGCTGTGTACAGCCAAAAGGCTGTTCGGTCTGGAGCACCGGACTGTCCGGTGGTGCACCGGACAGTGTCCGGTGTGCCAGACTGACTCGAGCGAACTAGCCGCTCTCGGGAATTTACCGGCGACGTACGACTATAATTCACCGGACTGTCCGGTGTGCACCGGACTGTCCGGTGAGCCAACGGTCGGCCGGGCCAACGGTCGGCCGCGCGATCTACGCGGGACACGTGGCCGAGCCAACGGCTAGAAGGGGGCACCGGACTGTCCGGTGTGCACCGGACATGTCCGGTGCGCCAACGGCTCCAGGTCTGCCAACGGTCGGCTTCGCCATTTAAGGAAAGAAATCTGGCACCGGACAGTGTCCGGTGTGCACCGGACTGTCCGGTGCGCCAAACGACAGAAGGCAAGAATGGCCTTCCAGATTTGCTCTCAACGGCTCCTAGCTGCCTTGGGGCTATAAAAGGGACCCCTAGGCGCATGGAGGAATACACCAAGCAACCTTAGAGCATTCTTGATCATTCACACTCAGTCTTTGCGCATTCGTTTGTCATTCTCAGTGATTCGAGCTTCGTTCTAGTGAGAACTTTGAGATAGTCTTTTGAGCTCGACTCTTGGCCGTGTGTGTGCGCATTTTGCTGTGGATTTGTGTGCGTTGCTAGTTCCTCCCTTACTCCGTATTTCTTTGTGAATCTCAAGTGTAAGGGCGAGAGGCTCCAAGTTGTGGAGATTCCTCGCAAACGGGATATTGAAAGGCAAAGCAAAACACCGTGGTATTCAAGTTGGTCTTTGGACCACTTGAGAGGGGTTGATTGCAACCCTCGTCCGTTGGGACGCCAAAACGTGGAGTAGGCAAGCGTTGGTCTTGACCGAACCACGGGATAAACCACTGTGTCATCTCTGTGTTTGATCTCTTGTGGTATTGTGTTTTGTTGAGACTCCTCTCTAGCCACTTGGCGGTTATTGTGCTAACACTTAACAAGTTTTTGTGGCTATAAGTTTAAGTTTCACAGGATCACCTATTCACCCCCCTCTAGGTGCTCTCACTAGGAAGTGGTTGGAGGCTATAAATACCCCCAACCACCTCCAGTCAAGCCATCCAAGCCTTCCAACCTTCACATTCAATACTAGAGCAAAAGCATACACTCCAAGACACAATAAAAAGATCAAATCCTCTCCAAGCTCCAAAATCAAATCAAGTGCTTAGTGACTTGAGAGAGGGTGTTTTGTGTTTATTTTGTTGCTCTTGTTGCTTGGATTGCTTTCTTCTTCTCACTCTAATTGTTCTAAGTGCTTTGTAAAACTAGCCAGAGACCTAATCATGTGGTGATCCTTGTGGGGTCTTAGTGACCCGTGTGATTAAAAAGAAGCACTCGACCTGTCTAAGTGACCGATTGAGAGCGTTGGAATAGACCCGGCCTTTGTGGCCTCCTCAACGGGGAGTAGGTTCTTTGAAACTGAACCTCAGAAAACAAATCACCATGTTCATTTGTGTTGATCATCATCACTCGATTTGTTTCTCCCCTCTCCTCTTTCTCTAAAGTTCTCTTGCTCATATTGTTTTGAGTTGGCTCCCAAAGTTATCCGCATTGATTGAGCAACTCATAGCAAGAGGAACTATCTTCTGCACTCCGAATTCAAGATTATTCATTTCTAACCCTAACTCTGGGTGAAGTTCATGTTCAAAGTTTATAATTTTCAGGTTTCGCCTATTCACCCCCTAGGCGACTTTCACACCCATTGTCAGAAATGTGGTAAATCAAGATATGCAGAGGTACTAAAAGAGGATGGAGCTACTTTTGCTACAAAAGTGGTAGTTAAACAGCTACTGTGCGGAACAAAGCAAGGATTGAGGGGTGCATTGCAGAGGCCTTTGCAGCTAAAGACATCACAATCTTCTCAAGTCAGTATTTATCACACACTAACAACGTGAATGCTCAGTCAACATGGTATCATACTGAAGAAGAAGGTCCTTCGACCGACCTTAGTGTTTTTCTCTGTAAGGGGAAAGGGGTCGGGGCTTCTACTGCACATTATGTTGACACAAGACAGCGTAATTTCACCATGCTCTACTTGTAAACCAACATGGAGGAACTTGATCCATACTTTGAAATGTTTGATATCATTTATTTAGTTGGTCACAAACCTACACCAAAGGAACTGGATAATCTACGTATGAAAGGGATGAACGGAGGTCCATGTTTCGTTGAATGGTTCCACGAGCATGTAATTATCTCTCTGTAATTTTCCTTTGTGTACTTAGTTTGCACATATGACTTGCTATTTAACTATATCTCTTTTTCTACTCTATGTAGTGTAAGAAACTTGACTCTAGTCTCAGATGACTTGCAACAGATATCACATGGCCAATTGAAAGCAAGAAAAAATAGCCGCTATGATATTAATGGATATCATTTTCGAACATCAAAATTAGAAAAAATCCACCCACAGGCAGCCACGACAAAAAGTGGAGTAGTTTGTGTTATTTGATTGTGTACGGTTTGATCCTCAACAAACACGAGAGGATGAATTTGGAATTGTGGAGGTAAAGCATGAATCACGGTTTAAAGGCAGCGAGTATAGCAATGTTGTGCTTGCACATCAAGCGCAACAGGTGTACTATCTAACATATCCTCATGAAAACTTGAAGTCTTGTTGGGTTGTATACCAAATTAATCCTGAAGTCCATCATTTACGATATGATTATTACAACACAAATAACGAAGATGGTGATTTTGTTAATATTTATCAAGAAGAAGGTGACCACTCAAAAAATAGAGAATGTTGGGGACTTGTTCTCAAATGCTAAGAGTTAAGAACAAGGCAACATAAAAAGTGTTAAGTGTTAAAGTCCTTCGTCCTTCGAAGCATTATGTCCCTTCGGGAAATAATGAGTTTCGGACGAAGGTCATAAGAGACATACCTTCGTAAACATAACAAGTAATAACGAAGGATTCATATAAAGCATGAAATATAATATAAGCATCATCATAGAATCATTTCTATTTTATTAACATGGAAAAATAGAAATGATTTCAAATTACAAATGTACCTTCGGTCCTGAGAGAAGGTAAAAAGTACAAGCGTGACGCAAAAGCAAATGCCAAGTCAGCGTGAACAGTACGGGGGTACTGTTCACCTATTTATAGGCACGGGATACAACCCATACAAAATTACATACATGCCCTTTACATTTGGTGATAATTCCATAGCAATCTATCGAGGTCTAAATGGCCTTTTCATCTTTAAGTCGGTTCCCTTTTCTGCGAACATGCCGAAGCTTTCCTGCTTCACAGCTTCGGCACTGCCAACCTTCGTATCTTTTGAGGTTCTCCCTCTTTGATATATGTCCGAAGGTACCTGTTCACACATTACACTCTAGAAACACTGTTAAATCATGTTTTTGAGGACCTTCGGAAGCCGAAGGCCCCCAACAGTAGCCCCTCGCAATATTAATTTGTTTGAAATAATAAATTCAGATTGCGATATGAACGAAGGCTTTATGCCGAAGGTCCGAAAAAACACCTTCCCTTTGCTAGAATAGCAACATTCAATGACAAGTGGGGTCTTTCAACTTTCAACGCATCAAGCGTATAAATACGGCCATACCGCAAACTTATTTTGCACGCTTTCTGGCCAACCACTCCTGCTCACTCATCTTTTAGCTCTTGTGCACTGTGATCTGCTAAGTTTTTAGCTTTGAAGCTTCGGCTTTTAAAAACAGTTTTTTAGTGTTTCCGAAGATGTCTGAAGCTGCTAAGAAGGCTGCTGCTGAGATGAAGCTGAGTCTTGATGAAGAGAAGAACTTAGGGTTTCTTATAGCAATGTCGAAGACCAACACAGAAAAGATCACCAGGGAAATTCTGGAAGGGCTGTCTGAAGATACTGGTGACAGTGAAAGTTATGATGTGGACAGCGGTGGCGAAGACTCCGAAGATCGCCCCTGGCGACCAAGCCATTCAGTTTATGGTAAATCAACTATCAAAGAGAATCATCTTGTTAATATGAAAGGAAGGTATTTCCGGGACCTGTCCATTGTGAGGGCGGACGAAGGGGAAAAAACTTGTCCACACCCTGAAGAAAATGAAGTTGTGGTGTATCGAAGCTTTTTGAAAGCTGGATTGCGATTCCCCTTGAGCAGCTTCGTCGTGGAGGTGATGAAAATCTTCGAAGTCTATCTTCATCAACTTACTCCCGAGGCAATTATAAGGCTAAACATCTTCGTGTGGGCCGCGAGAAGCCAAGGTCTGAAGCCTGACGCAAGAAGCTTCTGTAATGTTCATGAATTATTATATGAAACAAAGCCTTGGGGCAAAGAACAGTACCATAACAACTTTGGCTGCTACAGCTTCGTCTCTCGGTCCGGGGCAAGCTGTCCCGTACCAACCTTTCGGAAGAGATGGCCCGGGGATTGGATGACAGAATGGTTTTATGTGAAGAATGACTTATCAGCACGAGAAGACATCAAAGGTATAATTATGCGTCCTATTTGGCAAAGCTTCGGCCTTCGGAGGCCGAAGGTTGAAATGAACGAAGCCGCCGAAGAGTGCCAAAGAGCCTTCGGCGTTGTCTGCTCTTTTATAGGAACAAGGGACTTAGTACAAGAGCATATTGCCTTCAGGGTGTGGCCGCTTGCGGAGAAATGGGAAATGCCACAAGAAACCATTAAAGAGGCCGACGAAGGTGGACTTGTCAGGTTTAAGTACACTTTTAAATTTGGAGATAAATTTATTGAGCCAGATGATGAGTGGTTGAAAAGCATTGACAATTTAAGTGATGAGCTGCTTGGGACATACTCGAAGGCCGAAGATACTGCAATGTCAGCAGCCTTCGGAGGCCGAAAAAAGAAAAGGCTGAATCGGGTATTTGATGCCATCGGGTTTGTCTACCCTGACTATTGCTACCCCATTCGAAGGCAGAAGAGAAAAAATACAACCTCTGCAAAAGAAGAAACTGCAGCTGCTCCTAGCGAGCCAGAACCGAAAAGGAAGAAGATAAAGGTTCTTTCTTATCGACCGCGTTATATTGAACCAGCTTCGGTGCCTGAGTTTACCGGAGAGACTTCTTCGGCCACCGAAGCTGAAAAACCAGCCGAGCCAACTTTGCTGCCAGAAGTCACAGAAACAGCCGAAATACCAACGAAGACAAAATTGGAGCAATCAAAAATTTTGTTACCAGAAACGAAAGAGAAGGCCGAAGCGCCATTCACAGAAAAAATGGAAGAGGTAAAGGAAGCAAGCGAGGACTCCAAAACATCAGGAGTTTTGAGTCCTGTGGCAAACATTGAAACAGTAAGAAATCAAAAAGTGCCAGTAGTGACTCCGAAAAGAAGGAGAATGGCTAATGTGCTAGATGTGCTGGAAACGATCAAATCTTCAAGCACATCTCCGAAGAAGGCTGCCGTCACTCCTGAAACAACAGTCGAAGCTTCGGGTTCTAAAGCTCCAGAGCAAGATACTGAAGCCGAAGCTGGGCCCTCAGAGCCCTCAAAGGCAAAAACCTTGGAAAGTGAGGCAGAAAAAATAACAAAGCCAACTTTTGCTGAAGGAACTGGTGTTGTTACCCCCGAAGCATCCAAAATTCGCGATTATATTTTTCGTCATGCTTCGGGGAAAAAATTAACAGAAAAAGAAGAACAAGAGGCCCATCACTATGCCCAAAAGTTGAAATATCCAAAGGGGGCGTTGATATTTAATGGCAGTGGAGAAGAAGATTTCTTGTATTGCCTCCCCGACAGCAAGGAAATTTCTGTCTGTCGGGAGATGAGCAGAAGCTTCGGATTTCCAACTTTAGAAGACGGACTTTCGGTGCTGTCAAAGAACGATCTGGCTGACAGCCTAGCTTACAACAGTTTAAAGGTGCGACAAATGGAATTCTTATATTTTTGTTGAATTCAAAATTTTTCGTTTGTTTAAAACTATTGACACAGACATATTCCTGTCTGCAGGGCCTGATACTCAGCAATGCCCTCAGAGCACAGAAAGATGCTGAGGACGAAGGATGTACTATAGCCCTGAGCAACCTTCGTTCCGAAGTAATTGAACTGAGGAACGAAGGTCTCGAAAAAGACAAAATATTATACTCATTGATAGATAAAATAAAGGAGGACGAAGCTGCTTTCAAAAGTCAAGCTGAAGCTCAGAAACGCGAAATTGAAGACCTTCGGAAACAACTGGCCAGAGCCAAAGAAGAACGTATACTTGAAGAAACAAAGCGTGAACTCAGCGATCAATGGGCAGATCATCTAGAAGTGACTGTTGAAGAGCTTCGTTCGTCCAAAAAGAAATGCTACAATAAATCTGTAGATTGTGTTAAAAAATTAAAGGCTAGCTTCGCCAAGGTCGGCGCATTCTCAAGTGAAGAAAATTTTTTGAGGGGCAATCCCGAAAGTGTCATTGAATGGATTGACCACGAAGCTGAAGCCTTCGAAGAAATTTTAAATAGCCGAGGAGATATATGTGCCTTCTCTGGCGCCAGAGGGATTGCCACCATTTTAGAGAAGAAGGGCTGTGAGCATGTGAAAATTTTAGCACAGTCCGAAGCTGCTTTGTCCTTTGAAGACACAAAAGATCCTTCGGCCGAAGCTAGCATAATTGGTGGAAAGTTTTTTACTGATATCTGGGATAACGGTGGCCGAGAAATGGCAAGAGAAATTATTCAGAGAAGTGAAAAGGGCATCCATGATGCTAGAGAAGTGGCAGAAGTTGCCGAAGGGCAAATAGGTATTAATTAGTCGCACTTATTGTGTTGTAATTTTTATTTCAAACTTTACTCGCAGTTTGTAATAGTAATGCAAAAATATTCTGTTTCCTCAGAACCTACTGGATCGTCTATTGACCCTCACATCAAAGAGGATGACGAAATCAAACAAATGGCCGAAGCTATCATGGATAAAGTTGTTGAACAACTTCTAAATGAGGCTGCCGAAGTAGTATTAAGAGAAGACTAGATGTTATTAGAAAAAACATTTGAAGTGTGATCTATGTAATATTTTGTACATTTGAATGTAATATATAAGTCCCTTTTCATTATTCAATTCTTTACGATGCATGAAATTCTACATACATACCATTTTTGAGCCTTCGGCGAAAAAACACCTTCCCTTCTTTTCATGCTTCGTGAAGAAGACATTCTCCGAAGCTGTACAATTTCGATATTACTCTGATGAGGCTCATCCATGCTTCGTAAAAACATTCTCCGAAGCTGTATTCCGAAGATTATCATTGTATTTCCTCATAACTTTACACAATTTTCACTTTCTCAAAGCGTCCTTTCAAAGGTTGATACGGTGTCCCCTTCTTTTGCCATATGCAACATGATGTATGATGCTTATGCTATGCAAAATGGTGTGATGATGTTATGTTATGCAAATGACGTTTGTTCCGAAGATACACACAAAATATCTCTGTAAACTCTGCATTCCCTTAGGAACGTCTTTGGAGTTTCTTCGCCTTTTACTTAGGCGATATCAGCGTTGACTTTTCGCTGTAAGCCTCCCTTAGGAGCTTCTTCGCCTTTTACTTAGGCGGTATCAGCGTTGACTTTTCGCTGTAAGCCTCCCTTAGGAGCTTCTTCGCCTTTTACTTAGGCGGTATCAGCGTTGACTTTTCGCTGTAAGCTCTGCATTCCCGTAGGAACGACTTTTGAGCAGAAAACTTACACTGCGCTCCCTTTGGAACGGCTTTTTGTGACTTCATCAACTTACTCTGCGTTCCTTAGAACGACTTTCTGTTGCTTCGAAGGATTTTTAATAATTCGAAGGTCCTCCTTGTTAGCTTCAGGGACTTAAGCCTGTGAAGAAAATGGGTTTTCCTCGTGAAATTATTACATGAAAACTAATAATGTTCTTTGTTTCACAGAAAATAAAACTGAATAGAAAAGACTGCTATCAAAGGTAGGATATGTGTCAATAAATGTGCTTCGACTCTGGCACAGTGCTGTTGACTGTGCGAGCTTCGGATTGTTCTCTGAAGTCCCTTTGGTGTGGGGCATATTGACTCCCTTCTGGCTGTTGACCCTGTTGCAGTGGAGGTGGAGGCGGAGGCTGCTGCCAGGAAGCTTGAGGTTGACTTGCCGAAGCTACAGAAGCTGCAGGGTGGTTGTCTATGTATTGTGGGATGTAAGGTGGATGATACGAAGCAGTGTGCATGACCTGCTTCGGCTGAGCTTGTTGAGATGCAGCTTCGGCTATTTCCTTTTGCTTCTGGATTGTAATATGGCACGTCCTGGTGGTATGGCCCTTGCTTTCTCCACAGAACAAGCAAAACAGTTTCCTTGGTTGATCTCCGAATCTTCCGCCGAAGCCCCTGGCGTCTCTGCCTCTTGGAGCTGGTGGCCGGAAGAAAGTTTGTTGTTGCCCCGAAGCCTGTGAGGAGCACTGCGGTCTGTTCTGCTGACTCCCCTTATCATCATTCTGAGTGGAGTTATGGATGGACCTGACATGCCTCGGATAGGATCTTCCTCCGAAGCCCCTGGTCATTTCAGAAAATCTGAAGGCCTCCTCCCTTCTTTGGCGAAAGTCATTGTCAGCACGAATGTACTCGTCCATCTTTTGGAGCAGCTTCTCCAGGGTCTGAGGAGGCTTCCTAGCAAAGTATTGAGCAGCAGGTCCAGGACGAAGCCCCTTGATCATGGCTTCGATGACAATTTCATTGGGCACCGTTGGTGCCTGCGCCCTCAAACGCAAGAACCTTCTGACATACGCCTGAAGGTATTCTTCATGATCCTGAGTGCACTGGAACAAGGCTTGAGCAGTGACCGGCTTCGTCTGAAATCCTTGAAAGCTGGTCAATAACATATCCTTCAGCTTCTGCCATGAAGTGATCGTTCCTGGCCGAAGGGAGGAATACCAGGTCTGAGCAACACTCCTGACGGCCATAACGAAAGACTTTGCCATTACTGCAGCATTGCCACCATACGAAGACACTGTTGCTTCGTAACTCATCAAGAACTGCTTCGGGTCCGAATGGCCATCGAACATGGGAAGCTGGGGTGGCTTATAGGACGGAGGCCAAGGTGTAGCCTGCAGCTCAGCGGACAGAGGAGAAGCATCGTCGAAAACAAAATTTCCATGATGGAAATTGTCATACCAGTCATCTTCATTGAAGAAGCCCTCCTGATGAAGGTCTTTTTGTTGAGGCCTTCGGTTCTGCTCATCGTGGGTAAGATGACGGACTTCTTCAGAAGCTTCGTCTATCTGCCTCTGCAGCTCAGCTAGCCTGGCCATCTTCTCCTTCTTCCTCTGCACCTGTTGATGTAGCATCTCCATGTCCCTGATCTCTTGGTCTAGTTCATCCTCCTGAATCGTCGGGCTGACAGCCTTCCTCTTCTGGTTTCGGGCCTCCCGAAGAGAGACGGTCTCCTGGTTGGGGTCCAGCGGTTGCAGTGCTGCAGCCCCAGTCGCTGAAGCTTTCTTCGGCGCCATAGCGAGGGTCTATAGCTTCCGAAGGTGTTCAAAAAAACTCGAAGTGGAAGTGAGTTCACCGGAGGTGGGCGCCAATGTTGGGGACTTGTTCTCAAATGCTAAGAGTTAAGAACAAGGCAACATAAAAAGTGTTAAGTGTTAAAGTCCTTCGTCCTTCGAAGCATTATGTCCCTTCGGGAAATAATGAGTTTCGGACGAAGGTCATAAGAGACATACCTTCGTAAACATAACAAGTAATAACGAAGGATTCATATAAAGCATGAAATATAATATAAGCATCATCATAGAATCATTTCTATTTTATTAACATGGAAAAATAGAAATGATTTCAAATTACAAATGTACCTTCGGTCCTGAGAGAAGGTAAAAAGTACAAGCGTGACGCAAAAGCAAATGCCAAGTCAGCGTGAACAGTACGGGGGTACTGTTCACCTATTTATAGGCACGGGATACAACCCATACAAAATTACATACATGCCCTTTACATTTGGTGATAATTCCATAGCAATCTATCGAGGTCTAAATGGCCTTTTCATCTTTAAGTCGGTTCCCTTTTCTGCGAACATGCCGAAGCTTTCCTGCTTCACAGCTTCGGCACTGCCAACCTTCGTATCTTTTGAGGTTCTCCCTCTTTGATATATGTCCGAAGGTACCTGTTCACACATTACACTCTAGAAACACTGTTAAATCATGTTTTTGAGGACCTTCGGAAGCCGAAGGCCCCCAACAGAGAATTTACTATATCCGAGGATTTAGGGCTTAATGAAGTAGCTAGTATCGCCATAGATTTGATGGCAGAAGAACTAGGTTCTTCTAGGGCAAGGACTCGTAAGTCACAGAGAATTCTTGAAAGACAACAAAGACTTGAAATAATTGAGCAGCGTGTTGTTGAAGTAGATTCTGATACCGATGATTTTTGAAAAGTATATATAATTAAATTCTTGTATGCATTCCTATTTCAATCTTAAAATGGACTCAAATATGAAATTTGTGCAGATGATGAAGGTTATGGACAAGCTCAAAGGGAAGAAGCGCGAAGACCATGGCGACTCCTCAAGGTCAAGGTTGACTAGGGGTTCAGGTGGTGGGGATACATCCTCTATGTTGTTCCAGGTATTTAATTTGTTTTACTTTCTCTTCTTCTACGTATGTAACTACACGTACACCACATATATAGAAACATACACCACATATATACTGATTTTACATGGTCAGTAGTAAATAAGCCCGTGATTTTACATGGTCAGTAGTAAAATGGTAAACAGTAAATAAGCCCATCATTATGTTTTCGTTTCTATGTTTTGAAACAGATACTGATAATCATTCAAAAGAAGAAAACTGAAATTACTGCACTGTATGATGACTCAGGAAGTAACAAACCTCCCTCTCCAGGATACTTGGGTGGCATAGAGTCATTTATGAGTCCCTCAGATCCCATTTTCGAAGATTTATCTCTACTTAAACCTTGCTTGAAGTGTGTTCCTAAAGAACAAAAAAGAGGGGAAATGTAAAAACCTAAATTTGAGGGTATAAAATTTCTTTCTAAATATCTACCAAATTCAGGTGTTACTCTTGTCACTCTCTAGTTTCTATCTCTCTCTCTTTCTTTTAGCTAGAATTAGGTTAATTAGGAAATGGATTAATTATTTATTTTGACAAAACAATGTGAGTCATGAAATGTTGCATCATGCTGAGTTTAAAATATTCTTTGAATTTTTGCACATGTTTTAATTAGTTTGAATTTGAATTGAGAAAATAAAAGGAAAATGATTTGAAATTCAGAAAATAAAAAGAAAAGGAAAGCAGCCCTAAACCCCCTCGGCCTTTCGGCCCGAGCCGGTGCAACTAACCCCCCCCCCCCCGCGCCCGAGTCCGCTGGTAGGCGAGCCCCACCTGTCGGTGCTGCGACCCACCCACTCACTCCCCCTCTCTTTCTCTGCCCGGTGCGACCGATCGGTCGGCGCCAACTCCCTTCGCGCGCGTGTTCCCTTCTCTCACTGTCCCGTGGACCCTGCTCGTCATCCTGTCCGCCTGTTCGGTCGTTCGCTCTCGCTGGCATGTGGGTCCTGCCCGTTAGACCCGTCCTCCTCCTCCGCAACCGTCGTGCCCATGGGGTGCGCCTTGCCTGCCAAACCCGCGCCCATGACTGCACGCCCCGCCCACATCGCCCGAGCACTAGGTAAAGCCCCGCATACTCCCTCAGCTCACCCCTGCCTCACTTTCGCGCACCCCGTCCTCGCACTCACCCAGACATGGAGTTGTTTCCCCCTCTCCGTCGCCGCACCGTTTCACCGTGACCGCTGGACTTCTGCCAGCACTTGGGCCACGGTGAGCTTCGCCTGAGCTTGGCACACCGGGAACCCGCAGTGGTTTCCCCTTTCCTCAACTCTATCGCCCGGTCCGCGCTCAGCCTCTTCCCTGCGCCTTTTAAATAATCACAGAATTGGACCTTTTAAATAATCACAGAATTGGACCTAGTTTTATATTTCAAACTTCAAAACTTGTTTATTTCATATCTTTTACATATAAACTCCAAATTTAGTGGTTCAAATTGCAAAATGTTCATAGGAATATTCTCTATTCAAATAAATTATGTTCATTCACAATCTGTGGACTCTAATTTTAGGTCTAAGCTATAGGTTAGTTTATGTGTTAATTTATTTATTTAAGAAAATAAATAAAAAGGAAAACCCTAATGATACTTAGGTGTTTAATTTTGTGAGATTAATATTATGTCATGTATGAAGTTATCCATGTTATAATTTTGTGTCTCACTAAAATTAGTAGAACTAAACTATGTAATCCATAATGTTTAGGGAATCACTAATCTTCTAGTGTACTAACCCCTAGCATTTAGGGTTATCTTTTGTGTTATAAAGTCTTGTCAAACTAATGTATACCTGATTGCAAATGTTTGGTGTGTTGTTCATTTATCTCTTTCAGTAACACTACAAAAACCATCAACTAAAAATAATGCATTTAGTTTATTAATGGTAAATTTTGGTAATAAATTTTCTTTCTAACGTTAGATTTTTATTTTGCATCTAGAATAATTTTTGGTTTGCTCATGTTTGATTTTGGATGTTTAGTAGAATTTCTTTCTTAATGAAAATCCAATTAAATAATATAGAAATATTGGTCCAAAAAAATAAATATTTAGTTATAAATAATTTTGGGATAGTTATTATGATTTTTAGAGTTATTTAGAAATATATTTATATTTTTAAATAGGAAAGAAAAAAAATCAAACCCTAGCGCTCGGCCAGGCCAAACGGCCCAGCCGAGGCCCATCACCGCGCCGCGCCGCCAGGGAGGAATTTCCCCTCTCCCTGCCGAGCGGGCTCCACCCACGGGCGCCCCGTCTCCTCGCGCAAGACGCGTGTGGGCGCGTCTTCACCGCGTGCCGCCGCCGGGAGGGCAGCCGCCAGAGCGCCTGGGCGACCGCGCCTCGGCCCATTTCCATCGACTGTTTCGGCTCCTGCGTGATGTGTGTGATGTAGCAGCGAGTGCGGTCGTTTCTTTCTCCCCTAGTTCTCTACCTCCATTGATGCTGAGAGGAAACGGCAGCACCATTGATGGTGCTTGATGGAGCCGCGGTCGCGCCCTTCTCCCTCCCCAGCGCCCTCTCCTCTCCCTCTCCTCCTCTATAAAAGGGGCAGCCGCGCCCACGAAGCTCTCCCTCCCCTGCAGCCGAGACCCTCCGTCCTCTTTCTCCCCTTTGCCGTGAGCTCGCCGCCGGAGCTTGCCGCCGTGCCTCGCCGTTCGTCGTTCGGTCGCTGGAGCCGTGCCTGAGCCCCGTCTGAGCCCCGCCGAACCTAGCCGTTCCTTCACAGTCCGCCGTCGACCGCGTTGTGCCCGCACGTTCCCCTGTGCCTCGCCACCGTCTGTTCGTCCAAGGTTGAAGACAACCCAAAATTTTGATTTATTTTTCAAAGCGTGTTTTGAATTAGTTTATGAGTTTTGTAATTATTGTGTTGTAATATGAGAATGTTGTGATTCAGAATTCATGTGTATGTGAACTATTGATTTTTTGGTATATATGCGATGAATTAGTGAATTATTATTAGACATGATATTGGTTTACGATTTCATTAGAATTTGGGATTGGAAGGAAGTATGACAAAATTTGGTAGACACATGTTGGTAATAAAAACACTAGATAAGTAATTTCATAGTTAATTTTGTTTACGATGAATTTTAGAATTTATCTGGAAGTTTATAACCATAGGTTCATTTAAATAGATAATAGAAGCTTTTCTTAACATAGAATTAGTAATTGGTGTAGAATTCATAGCAATACAAATATTATAGTCTAAACAGTGGGTTAGTTTATTATTAGATGTTTGGACATCTGATTATTATAATAACATTTTCTTTTAAAAAGGATAAGATTAATTGGTAATTAATTTATTTCTGTAGAATTGGTTATTCATAATAGAAATAATTAATTGGTAATTAATTTATTTCTATAGAATTGGTTAAGTCATTTCACCTAAGTTATGTTATGAAAAATACTTTCATAATCGCATGTCCATGTAACTTTCACTAGTAGTAATCCAAAGTAGGGGTTAAAATTCATATATGTCAGTACATGTAGACTAATGCCATGAATACGAATTTGGTTTTATTCTAGGCACTATTACACGTATAGGTTGTGTGGTGTATGCTTGTTCATGTAAGGGTGAATGTTGTTCATGGAATGGTGTTTGTTTTCTTTTTGTATGTGCGATGTGCGACTCCATTAGAAGCTGATTGTGTGGTAAAAGAACCGAATTCGTTTGAGGACGATCCACATGACACTTTTGAACAAGGCAAGTGGATTCTCCCTCTACATATTCTATTTGTACACAATTAATGCATATAATAATGTTTACTTTTTGGATATATTGCATAATTTGATGGGATCTACCTAATTAAGGATTTCCTAGATTTACCATCTTTATTCCTTGATTACCCTTGGAAAATACTATGCTTTGCAAATTTGTGCTACCGCTCAACATGATAATTATGATGTCACTCATTATTGATACTAATGTTCCGGAAATGAAGTTTTTATTATGATGTTAACCCGATGGTTAAATAAGATTATTTCATATTAAATGGAACATGGAGTGACCACCCAGGATAACAGTGCAACCATGAGTGCTATAATGGCTCTGGCTTTGGTAATTAGCTTTATTTGCTTAGTACCTAGCAACCTTACCTGAAATATGGGCAAGGGGGGGAGCGGCAGTGGTGGTAGCTCAAGTTAACATGGGACGTATTCTTGGCTAAGGTACCTCGCCCAGAGGGCCTCCACACCGACTTGGAAACCTTAGCAGGTTGCTTTGAATTAAGTGTATGTTGTGAAAACCTCATAGTGGATCCCTAGCCATTCACCTCGGCAGTGTTTAAGGGTCCGTACAACCCAGGCTAGATGGATACACGGCTTGTGGGTAAAGTTGTACCACCTCTGCAGAGTGTAAAACTGATATGTTAGCCGTGCTCACGGTTAAGAGCAACCTAGACCCTCACATGATAATTGAACATAAAGATGGAGAATAAATCGTGATCTGATGATTCACAAATGGTTTGCTTAAGTGATTTCACTTAAGTGTTTTTGATATAATTGTATGCCTTTGATTAATTGGGATACTTGGGATACACACTTATTAGTAAGATAGGTGTTGCTAATAACATATTGACCAACTAAAATTCTTACCGCTTAACCTTAGCCTCACCTTGTTAAACTTGCATTAATTTTTCCCCCACTTGCTAAGCTCCGACCATAAGTGAGCTCACCCTTGCTAATATTTTGATCAGAGGGTGATGAAGAAGACCTTGATGGAGATTTCGATGAATACTGAGTCTAACGATGCGCCGGTCATCTTCCTGTGGGAGATTACCCATGTTATTTCCGCTATACTTTGATGATATTGTTTAAGATACTATTGGCTGGATGTTGTAATAAAGACTACTCTACTCTCTTAACGCCTTTATTGCATTGTCTTTTGATATATTACACTTGTGATGTCAACATATGTGTGGAAAATGGATCTTGGCACACGCGTATGTTATGCATTCGGTTTTGCCCCCAGAACTAGGTGTGACAGAAGTGGTATCAA
Organism: Zea mays; assembly: GCF_902167145.1. Lineage (NCBI taxonomy): Eukaryota > Viridiplantae > Streptophyta > Magnoliopsida > Poales > Poaceae > Zea > Zea mays. The sequence continues at coordinate 28,238,357 of NC_050103.1, forward strand.
AGGTATGCTGACCCTAAGTTGTTAGACTAGATAGAAATGGAAAGCCTAGTTTGTTCAAAACTTGCTAATTTCGTTCTTATAAAATTATTTTATTAGCCTTACCTCTTTAAAATTCAACTAAGTTGACAATTTCTCTTGTAGATGGTTTTCACTCTTCAAACCACACGAGTCAACACCAACTATGCCCCTCCGCCACGACAAGTTCCTATCTACCCAGTGGTAGTTGAGGAAATTCCTGTGGATCTCCCTCGCATTCGAGTGGAGCAAGGAGTCATCCTGAGGACAGCTCGGAAGAACTTCTGCTTACGCCCACCCCGTCGGCAGAGTCACTAGCCTTCGCAGCTAGATCGTTAGCTTCAGCACCGCCTGCACCAGCAGTCCAAGCCCCTACTCCAGGAGGTGACGACCCGGACGAATCTGGTGACAATAATGAAGACAACGACGACGAAGAAGATGACGATGAGAACGTCAACGAAGAAGCCAACGGTGTGCAGCAGGACTACTTCATGGGGTTTGGGCCTGTCACCGAACATTATACATCATGTTTGAGACAGGGCACTTCCCCAACTTGCTGCAAGACGTTCTGCATGCGTTGGGAACCTACGTTCGACCCTTGTACGAGACAAGGCGAGTGTGCGAGCCTCCCCGGGCTTGCTACTACATCACTCGCATCCACGTTAGGGTGATGGATGCAAGGGATAGAGGGTTTAGGACTCTATCAGCTCATGAGTCCCTGACACCGCTATCCACCTACGCTGCTTCGGTCAACGATGCTGCTAGGCGGACTATGTGGTCTCTCAGCCACACCTACCGGCAGCAGTTGCATGACATGAAGTACAGGCATCTTCCTCTGCGTCTGAGTGGAGGGAGCCAGACCAGCATCGTTCCAGGTGGAGCTGGAGAAGATCGCCTCAACACCCTAGCTTGTGTAGTGGCAGGTCTCAACACCGACCTGGACAGTGTCACCCTGTATCTCTCTAGGGTGCACTTGGAGCTGGAGGATGCCCACGCCAGGATTGCAACCCTGGAAGCTCAACTTCAAGGAAGGGATCCCCCTGAAGCCCAAATCCCTACCATGGTGTTGTCCCCTCCCCGCAAGAGGATTCGCTATGGGGAACCAAGATCCATTACCAGGCTGCTTTAAATTTTTAAGTTATATTGTAATAAGATAGTTTTCGCGCCAGATGATGAACACCTCTTTTATAATTTACGCTTATAATAATAACAACTATGTGATGGTGTTGGTTGCAATGTTTGATTTGGATTTTTGCTTGAGTGCAATGGTCTTATGGAATGATGGCCATAAAAACATAAAAAACTTAACTTTAATAATAAGTTATTCCCCTCTAGAATCTTTCTTACTCCTCACTTCTCTAAGAACTTCACTTTCTAACCAACCAGATGGTGAACGCTCGCTTAGGTCCCAGGAACAACAGAAACCAGCGTGGTAAGCAGTTGCCACCACCGCCATTGAACCCCAATATGGAGCAATTTATCGCAACTCAAATGCAACTTCTACAAGGACTCACTGTGTCTGTGCAACAGATTCAGAAAAAACCAGTAGAACCAATAGAACCAGCAGCAATAGCAGAATGTACCCCAGGCTAGAGACAAGCATCATGATTTTATGAGCCATCACCCGCCTGCTTTCTCTCATGCGGTTGATCCCTTGGATGTCGATGACTGGCTCAAGGTTATCGGGAAGAAATTGAATATCACCCAGTGTAATGACCGGGAGAAGGTCTTATATGCTTCCGGAAGACTCAAAGGTTCCGCTTCCGACTGGTGGGATGCCTTCACAGCGGCACACGCCAATGTTGATGCCATAACCTGGCAGGAGTTCCAAGTGAACTTCCGCACTCATCATATTCCCTCGGGAATTATGAAACTCAAGAAGAAGGAGTTCCTTTTCCTCACTCAAGGGAATATGACTGTCAGTGAGTATCAGGATCGTTTCACCCAACTTTCTCGAAACGCACCGGAAGAAGTGGACACTGATGAGAAACGCCAAGAGCGTTTCTTGGAAGGTTTGATTGGACCACTAAACTATCAGCTGTAGAGTCACACATTCCCCAACTTCCAGACTCTACTGAACAAGGCAATTGGCCTTGAGAGCAAAAGAAGAGAATTGTCTGATCATAAAAGGAAGTTTCACACATTCTCCAGAACAACTCGCAGCGTTCTCAGTTTCGCTCTAGAAATCAGGGTGGAAACAACTATAAAATACAATGCTCTAGACAACAAGGTCAGAGAAGCAATCAAACTCAGAACCAGAAGAGGAACAACTCTCAGACCAACGAAAGGTCTGGTGGTAATTCGCAGACTCGTCAAGGAAGCGCCGTAAATACTCAGGCCAAAAGAAACAACAATGTACCAGTCCAACCCAATGGTTGTTTCAAGTGTGGCAAACTTGGCCACTATGCTAACAACTACCCAAGATGCAACCAACAGACACCCCCAGAAGAATAGCAGTCAGAGAACTGACCAGAACACACCCGCTCGTGGATCTGCGCAGAACAAAACGACGCAGAACTAGAATAAAGGAAGGGTTAATCACGTGACAGCGGAATGAGTTCCTGAGGATGTCGACGTGGTGTATGGTATGTTTCTTATCAACTCCATACCTGCTTTAGTTTTAGTTGATTCTGGAGCATCGCATTCATTTATAACTGAGTCATTCGTGGAAAAACATAACATACCAAAGTACCGTCTTAAGAAGATGTCACATATTAGTTTACCGGGAGGTGATATGAAGGCCACACACTCATGCCTCCATGTTAATCTCAAGATTCAAGGAGTAGATTTTCTAGTCAACCTAGTGGTCCTAGGATCCAATGGTATTGATGTGATTCTTGGATGTGACTGGTTGAAAAGTTGTGATGGAGTGATACAATGTGCCAAAGGAACAATTATGTTGACAACTCCACAAAGTGAAAGAATCCAAGTTAGCACAGACATGTCAACAGATGCAAAAGGAGAGACAATGGTAAATCACTTGGAAGAAAAGCCCCTGGAAAATATCAAGGTAGTGTGTGAATACCCAGACGTATTTCCGGAGGAATTACCAAGTATGCCACCTGATCGTGATATAGAGTTTTCTATTGAATTATTACCTGGAACTACACCTATCTCAAAAAGACCTTATAGAATGGATGTCAAAGATTTAGTTGAACTGAAGAAACAAATAGAGGAATTACTAGAAAAAGGCTTCATTCGCAGAAGTTCATCCCCTTGGGGAGCCCCAATTCTATTTGTGAGCAAGAAAGATGGATCGAGAAGAATGTGTGTTGATTATAGAAGTTTGAATGAAGTAACAATTAAGAATAAATACCCTTTACCTCGGATTGAAGATTTATTTGATCAGATGAAAGGAGCTAAGATATTCTCAAAAATAGAACTAAGGTCAGGATATCATTAGTTAAAGATTTGAGCAGAAGATGTACCCAAGACAACCTTCACTACGAGATATGGATTATATGAGTTTTTGGTCATGTCGTTTGGACTGACTAATGCACCAGCATACTTTATGAACTTGATGAATAAAATATTCATGGAATATCTGGATCAGTTTGTGGTCGTATTCATTGACGACATACTGGTATACTCTTTGAATGAAGAAACACATGAAGATCATCTAAGACTAGTCCTACAAAAGCTTCGTGACAAATTATTATATGCAAAGTTCTCGAAGTGTGATTTTTGGCTGAAGGAAGTTGCTTTCCTAGGACACATTGTTATTGATGGTGGAATTAAAGTAGATCCAGGAAAGATAAGTGAAATTCTAAATTGGAAGCAACCAAAGGATGTGTCCAAGATCAGAAGTTTTCTTGGATTGGTAGGATACTACAGAAGATTTATTTAAGGTTTTTCCAAGTTAGTGAAACCTCTTACCTCACTACTGGAGAAAGGTAAAGAGTTTAAGTGGGATGGAACTCAAGAAAAGGTTAACCACTGCACCAATATTGGTAATGCCAGACATTCACAAAGGATTTGATGTGTATTGCGATGCATCACACCTAGGACTTGGATGTGTGCTAATGCAAGAAGAAAAAGTAATAGCTTATGCCTCAAGGCAGTTGAGAAAGCATGAGAAGAATTATCCTACACATGACTTGGAACTAGTTGTCGTAGTGCATGCTTTGAAGATTTGGAGACACTATATGATTGGAAACAAGTGCAAAATCTACACGGATCACAAAAGCTTGAAATACATATTCACTCAGAAAGAACTCAACCTAAGACAGAAGATGGCTTGAGTTGATCAAAGATTATGATTTGGAAATACAATATCACCCAGGAAAAGAAAATGTAGTGGCTGATGCTTTGAGCCGTAAGGGTCAAGTGAACAACATCACTACTCATTTGATGTCATAGGAATTGTGCTGGGAAATGGAACAACTCAACCTTGATATGCTCAATAATATGGAAGCAACGGTTATGGAAGTTGAATCTACTTTGGAACAAGAGATTCGTAAAGGACAGGAATCTGATGAGAAAATTAAGGAAATTAAAACTTTGTTTGGTTTGGGTAAAGCCCCAGATTTCACGGAAGATGAACAAGGCACATTATGGTTTAAAAAGAGAATCCGTGTACTAGAAATCGAACACCTATGCCAACTTATTTTGAGGGAAGCTCATGATTCGGCTTACTCTATTCACCCTGGAAGCACAAAGATGTACCATGATCTAAAGGAAAAGTATTGGTGGTATGATTTGAAAAGAGATGTGGCTACTCATGTTGCAATGTGTGACGTGTGTCAGCGACTTAAAGCCGAACACCAAAGACTAGCAGGATTGCTACAACCTCTCAAGGTACCTGAATGGAAATGGGAAGAAATCGGTATGGATTTCATAGTTGGACTACCCCATACTCGGGGTGGCTATGATTCAATATGGGTCATGGTAGACAGGTTGACTAAAGTGGCACACTTTATACCTGTGAAGACAACTTACTCAGGAGCCCAGTTAGCAGAATTATACATGTCGAGGATTGTTTGTCTACATGGAGTACCAAAGAAGATCATATCGGATCGAGGAACCCAATTTACCTCGCGCTTTTGGAAAAGACTACATGAGTCCATGGATACCAAGCTAAACTTTAGTTCAGCTTATCATCCGCAAACGGATGGGCAAATGGAAAGAACCAACCAAGTGTTGGAAGATATGCTAAGAGCTTGCACTCTAAAGCATGGTAGAAGATGGGATAAAAGTTTTCCTTATGGAGAGTTCTCATATAACAATAGTTACCAGGCAAGTCTAAAAATGGCACCATTTGAAGCACTTTACGGACGAAAGTGTAGAACACCGCTTTACTGGAATCAGACCGGAGAAACTCAAGTATTTGGTCCAGAAATTCTCCAAGAAGTAGAAAAGCAAGTGCAGATTATCAGAGAGAATTTGAAGACATCACAGTCGAGACAGAAAAGCTATGCTGACAATACAAGAAGAGAGTTGATTTTTGAAGTAGGAGACTTCATATACCTTAAGGTTTCACCGATGAGAGGAATCAAATGATTTAAGGTTAAGGGAAAATTATCTCCTCGTTACATTGGCCCATTCAAAATTTTGGAAAGAAAAGGAGAAGTAGCGTATCAGTTGGAGCTACCCAATAGTTTATCAGACGTGCGTGACGTATTTCACGTGTCACAACTCAAGAAGTGCTTAAGAGTACCAGAGGAACAATTACCTATGGAAGAACTAAATGTTAATGAGGATTTAACTTATTCGGAGTACCCTGTCAGAATTCTGGAAACATCTCGTAGGATTACTCGGAGTAAAGTTATTAACATGTGCAAAGTTCAGTGGAGCCATCATTCAGAAGATGAGGCCACTTGGGAAAGAGAAGATGAACTCAGAGCAGAATTCCCCGAGTTATTCTCAGAAGTTTCTTAATCTCGAGGACGAGATTCTTTTAAGAGGAGTAGGTTTGTAACACTATAAAAACCATCAACTAAAAATAATGCATTTAGTTTATTAATGGTAAATTTTGGTAATAAATTTTCTTTCTAACGTTTGATTTTTATTTTGCTTCTAGAATAATTTTTGGTTTGATCATGTTTGATTTTGGATGTTTAGTAGAATTTCTTTCTTAATGAAAATCCAATTAAATAATATAGAAATATCGGTCCAAAAAATATTTTAGTTATAAATAATTTTGGAATAGTTATTATGATTTTTAGAGTTATTTATAAATATATTTATATTTTTAAATAGGAAAGAAAAAATCCAACCCTAGCGCTTGGCGAGGCCAAACGGCCCAGCCGAGGCCCATCACCGTGTCGCGCCGCCAGGGGGGATTTCCCCTCTCCCTGCCGAGCGGGCCCCACCCGCGGGCGCCCTGCCTCCTCGCGCAGGACGAGCATGGGCGCGTCTTCACCGCGCGCTGCCACCGGGAGGGCAGCCGCCAGAGCGCCTGGGCGACCACGCCCCAGGTCGTTTCCATCGACTATTTTGGCTCCTGCGTGATGTGCGTGATGGAGCAACGAGTGTGGCCGTTTCTTTCTCCCCAAGTTCTCTCTCTCCATTGATGCCGGGAGGAAATGGCAGTGCCATTGGTGGCGCTTGATGGAGCCGTCGTCGCGCCCTTCTCCCTCCCGGCGCCCTCTCCTCTCCCTCTCCTCCTCTATAAAAGGGGCAGCCGCGGCACGAAGCTCTCCTGCCCCTGCAGCTGAGCCCCTCCATCTTCTTTCTCCCCTTTGTCGTGAGCTCGCCGCCGGAGCTCGCCGCTGTGCCTCGTCGTTCGTCGTTCGGTCGCCGGAGCCGTGCCCGAGCCCCATCCGAGCCCCACCGAACCTAGTCGTGCCCTCGCAGTCCGTCGTCGACTGCGTCGTGTCCGCACCGTGCCCCCGTGCCTCGCCACCGTCTGTTCGTCCAAGGTTGAAGACAACACAAAATTTTGATTTATTTTTCAAAGCGTCTTTTGAATTAGTTTATGAATTTTGTAATTATTGTGTTGTAATATGATAATGTTGTGATTCGGAATTCATGCGTATGTGAACTATTGAATTTTTGGTATGTATGCGATAAATTAGTGAATTATTATTAGACATGATATTGGTTTACGATTTCTTTAGAATTTGGGATTGGAAGGAAGTATGAAAAAAATTGGTAGACACATGTTGGTAATAAAAACACTAGATAAGTAATTTCATAGTTAATTTTGTTTACGATGAATTTTAGAATTTATCTGGAAGTTTATAATCATAGGTTCATTTAAATAGATAATAGAAGCTTTTCTTAACATAGAATCAGTAATTGGTGTAGAATTCATAGCAATACAAATATTATAGTCTAAACAGTGGGTTAGTTTATTATTAGATGTTTGGACCTCTAATTATTATAATGACATTTTCTTTTAGAATGGATAAGATTAAAAGGATATGGTTATCCATAATAGAAATAATTAATTGGTAATTAATTTATTTCTGTAGAATTGGTTAAGTCATTTCACCTAAGTTATGTTATGAAAAATACTTTCATAATCGCATGTCCATGTAACTTTCACCAGTAGTAATCCAAAGTAGGGGTTAAAATTCATATATGTCAGTACATGTAGACTAATGCTATGAATACAAATTTGGTTTTATTCTAGGCACTATTATACGTATAGGTTGTGTGGTGTATGCTTGTTCATGTAAGGGTGAATGTTGTTCACGGAATGGTGTTTGTTTATTTATTGGTGTATGTTTTCTTTTTGTATGTGCAATGTGCGACTCTATTAGAAGCTGATTGTGAGGTAGAAGAACCGAATTCGTTTGAGGACGATCCACAGGACACTTTCGAGCAAGGCAAGTGGATTCTCCCTCTGCATATTCTATTTGTACCCAATTAATGCATATAATAATGTTTACTTTTTGGATATATTGCATAATTTGATGGGATTTACCTAATTAAGGATTTCCTAGATTTACCATCTTTATTCCTTGATTACCCTGGGAAAATACTATGCTTTGCAAATTTGTGCTACCGCTCAACTTGATAATTATGATGTCACTCGTTATAATGTTCCAGAAATGAAGTTTTTATTATGATGTTAACCCAATGGTTAAACAAGATTATTTCATATTAAATGAAACATAGAGTGACCACCCAGGATAACAGTGCAACCATGAGTGCTATAATGGCTCTGGCTTTGGTAATTAGCTTTATATGCTTAGTACCTAGCAACCCTACCTGAAATATGGGCAAGAAGGGGAGCGGCAGTGGTGGCAGCTCATGTTAACATGGGACGTATTCTTGGCTAAGGTACCTCGCCCAGAGGGCCTCCACACCGACATGGAAACCTTAGCAGGTTGCTTTGTATTAAGTGTATGTTGTGAAAACCTCATAGTGGATTCCTAGCCATTCACCTCGGCAGTGTTTAAGGGTTCGTACAACCCAGGCTAGATAGGATACCCAGCTTGTGGGTGAAGTTGTACCACCTCTGCAGAGTGTAAAACTGGTATGTCAGTCGTGCTCACAGTTAAGAGCAACCTGGACCCTCACATGATAATTGAACATAAAGATGGAGAATAAATCGTGATCCGATGATTCACAAATGGTTTGATTAAGTGATTTCACTTAAGTGTTTTTGATATAATTTTATGCCTTTGATTAATTGGGATACTTGGGATACACACTTATTAGTAAGACAGGTGTTGCTAATAAAATGTTGACCAACTAAAATGCTTACCGCTTAACCTTAGCCTCACCTTGTTAAACTTGCATTAATTTTTCCCTTACTTGCTGAGCCTCGACCATAAGTGAGCTCACCCTTGCTAATATTTTGATCAGAGGGTGATGAAGAAGACCTTGATGGAGATTTCGATGAATACTGAGTCTAACGATGCGCCGGTCATCTTCCTGTGGAAGATTACCCATGTTATTTCTGCTATACTTTGATGATATTGTTTAAGATACTATTGTCTGGATGTTGTAATAAAGACTACTCTACTCTCTTTACGCCTTTATTGCATTGTCTTTTGATATATTACACTTGTGACGTCAACATATGTGTGGAAAATTGATCTTGGCACACATATGCTATGCATTCGGTTTTGCCCCCAGAACCGGGTGTGGCACTTTCCAAATGTATTGAATGTATGATTGCCTCATTTAGACAATGAGCAGCCCATGGTTCCTGAGTGTGTTGCCGAAGATCTCCATGAGCAACAACCTGGTGAAGGCAAGTGTCCTCTGACCCATTATGTCCTACATACTTTATAATTCACCATCCCACATTACATTATTGAAACCTAAGGAGTGACTAGTCTGTATTTACTTATCCTAGTTTACCTTTTGGGTTATCATGGTTAGCATTATGTTATTGCTTTAACTTAATCAATGAACATGATGTGAATATTTATGATACGATGATGTTATCCTGATGATGATCTTGTGATACTTTAGAGGACTCAGGCCATTTTCCTCAGTACCTCTCCATAAGGACCTGATCGGGGAGTGACAACCCGGGATAACAGTGCAACCATGAGGGTGGAATGGGACGCCCTTAGCTGATTAATTAGAGGAACCATGTAACACCCTGAATTTGGGGGTATAAAATTTCTTTTCTAATATCCACCAAATTCAAGTGTTACCCTCTCCTTTACCTGCTTTCCTTCTCTTTTTCTAAATAATGGAGAGCATTTTATTATATGTATAGGTTTTTTAGCGTAGTAAAATAAAACCCTAGAGGGAAGTGGTTAATGCATCATGCTGGAGCACTTATTTTTGTATGATGATTGGTTTTGATGTGCTTTCGTATTAATTTGTGAGTCTCATTCGAGATTGAGATAAAAAACAAAAATTAGACTGAGATTAAATAAAAATAAAAACCCTTTTTCCTCCCCCCTCCTTTCCTCCTGGCCGGCCCAGCCACTAGCGGCCCACTAGGCCGTTCCCCACGCTGCACCCAAGCCACCAGCCGTGGCCCAGCCATCCCCCCCTCACCTCTCGCGCGCGTCCCCACAGCCCAGCGCGCCGCGCTCCCCAGCCCCACCCACGCTCCCCAGCGCGCCCGGCCTGCTCGACCTACTGCGGCCCAGCAGCACGCGCGCACGTGCAGGCCTTCATGCGGCCCAGCACACCGCGCCCCTGCCCCCGGCCCATCCCAGCGCGTTGCGCGCTCGCGGCCCACGCAGCCGCGCCATGCGTCCAGACGGCCGTAGCCTGTCATGCATGTGGGCAGCGCCCGGCGCGCCCTGCTGGCCTCACGCTCGCAGCTGCAAGTGCGCCTGCGCCGCAGGTCCCACGCGCACCCGCAGGGAGCCTAGCAACCGCACCACGCCCAGCAGTTGTGCCACGCTCCCCACGTCGTGACTAGGTGAGCCCCAACGGGCCCACTACTTGGTCGTGCGTGTGCAGATGCTCTTTACGCCGCCTGAGGTCCTGTTCAACTTCACCAGAACTGCCTGTCTCTCTCTGCTCGCCTGCGCGGCTTCCCCTGCGCCCTGGCCAGTGCCGCTGAGGCCCTTGGGTGCGGCCAGCCCGAGCCCCTGCCGACTGGCAAGCCACTCCACGTGTGTAGGCCAGGCATGGCCGAGGAGAACCGCCGCCTGGGACCGTGGAGATCCTCCCCGGCGCGGCAGCCCGCCATCTCGGCGCGGTGGTGCGGCAGCTCGGCACCCGGTGCGGTAACCGGCCGGCCAACAGCGCGGGGCCGAGCCTGCCAGGCCGTCCGAGCCGGCCTCGTGTTCTCCCCCTCCCACGCGCAGCCGAGGCCCTCTCCTTGTGCGTTGTTCTGAGGAAGAAGAAAGCCCGTTTTGCGAAAATGCCCTCGATTGTATAGGTAATAAACATCCAGATTTATGAGTTCGCAGAAATAATTTGCTACACTTAGAAGTCTGTATTTATTTATGCACAAGTATGTGTAATGATGTCGTGCACACATTAGAATTATTATATTGTCACGACACATGTTTTAGTTAAATGATTCATTAGTAGTTTGTTCGAGGGTTATTAAAATAACAATTTAATTAGAGCGAGTCTGTAGTTTTAACTCGTGGTTTTATAAATATAAATGTTAATTAACTTAGTCGAGTTGACTCGTGCGTGTCACGCGCTGTCGTGCTCGTTGTTCCACATGTCGTCCACGCACTGTTTCGCACTGTGTTGCGTGTCGTCATGCATCTTTCGCACGTTGTCGTGTGCGTTATTAAATTGTTTTCACTTATGATCATTCACGTTAATTAATCACCTGTGTAGCTGTTAACTATTAGAATATCAAATTAATCGAAACTAAACAGTTACGTTAATTTATATTTTATAAATGTCTGCTAATATGATTGTTGGGGACCATAATTAGGGGTACCCTCAAGGCTCCTGATTCTCAGCTGGTAACCCCCATCAGCATAAAGCTGCAAAGGCCTGATGGGTGCGATTAAGTCAGGGATCAATCCATACGAGGGACTCGATCACGCCTTGCCCAAGCCTGGCCTCGGACAAGGGCAGCCGACCCCGGAGGATCTCCGTCTCGCCTGAGGCCCCCCTCCAGCGGCGAACGTGTTCCCGGCTCGCCCGAGGCCCTGTCTTCGCCAAGAAGCAACCCTGACCAAATCGCCGCACCGACCGACCAAGTCGCAGGAGCATTTAATGCAAAGGTGGCCTGACACCTTTATCCTGACGCGCGCCCCCCAGCCGACAGAGCCGAAGTGACCGCCGTCACTTCGCCACTCCACTGACTGGCCTGACAGAAAGACAGCGCCGCCTGTGCCGCTCCGACTGCGGTGCCACTTGACAGAGTGAGGCTGACAGGCAGTCAGGCCCGGCCGCAGGCACCATAGGAAACTCCGCTCCGCCCGACCCAGGGCTCGGACTTGGGCTCAGCCCCAGAAGACGGCGAACTCCGCTCCGCCCGACCCAGGGCTCGGACCTGGGCTCAGCCCCAGAAGACGACGAACTCCGCTCCGCCCGACCCCAGGGCTCGGACTACGCCCTGACCTCAGCCGACGGTCTCCGCCTCGCCCGACCCAGGGGCTCGGACTCGACCTCGGCCACGGAAGACAGACTCGACCTCGGCTTCGGAGGAGTTTCCACATTGCCCAACCCAGGGCGCAGACCAGCCACGTCGACAGGAGGCGCCATCATCACCCTACCCCGAGCTGACTCGGGCCACGGGGGACAAGACTGGTGTCCCATCTGGCTCGCTCCGCCAGATAGGCAATGATGGCGCCCCGCATACTCTGTGACGACGGCGGCTCTCAGCCCCCTTACGGAAGCAAGAGGACGTCAGCAAGGACTCAACAGCTCCGACAGCTGTCCCTCCGCCAGGCTCCATCGCTCCTCCGACGGCCACGACATCACACCAGCTGGGTGCCAAAATCTCTCCGGCTGCCACAACGGCATGTACTTAGGGCGCTGGCTCTCCTCCGCTAGACACGTAGCACTCTGCTACATCCCCCGTTGTACACCTGGATCCTCTCCTTACGCCTATAAAAGGAAGGACCAGGGCCCTCTTAGAGAGGGTTGGCCGCGCGGGGACGAGGACGAGACAGGCGCTCGCGTGAGGCCGCTCGCTCCCTCTCCTGTGTGGACGCTTGTAACCCCCTACTGCAAGCGTACCCGACCTGGGCGCGGGACGAACACGAAGGCCGCGGGATTTCCACCTCTCTCACGCCCATCTCCGGCCACCTCACTTCCCCCCTTCGCGCTCGGCCTCGTGTCGACCCATCTGGGCTGGGGCACGCGGTGACATTCACTCGTCGGCCTAGGGACCCCCCGGTCTCGAAACGCCGACAGTTGGCACGCCAGGTAGGGGCCTGCTGCGTGCTGACGAACAGCTTCCCATCAAGCTCCAGATGGGCAGTCTCCAGCAACCTCTCCAACCCAGGACGGTGCTCCGTTTTGGGAGTCTTGAGTTCGTGTCCCTCGACGGCAGCTACGACATGATACTCCTTCCACCGCCGTGCGACAACGACAATGGCGGCCGACAGCCCGCCCGCCGGCGCCGGAATCGACGATGTCTTCCCCGCGTGGTGGAAGAACAACATTCGAGCTCAACCCGTCCTCTCCCCCGCCGACGGAGGAGGAGGCAGGGCAACCAAGGCCAAGCAGGAGGCAGCGCCTCGTCGGCTGTCGAGCGAGTCGATGGTGCTAGCACCCCAACGGGGGGCGCACCGGGCATCGACCCCGCGCTTGAGACGAAGACGAGCGCCGTCTCCCCGCAACGCACCGATTCCTGGCAAACGGACGACGCCAGCGCGCTCGCGAAAGGCTTGCTGGACGTCACCCTTGTACCTGAGACGACGGTGCAGTCAGTCCCCGACGTGACCTCATCGCCGCCCATCGACCAAGAGGTACCAACCGATTCCCATCCCACGTCTTTCGGATTCAGCCTCGACCCGCCTAGCGGCTTCGCTTTGGCGGGTGCTCTCGTAGAGGCGAGTCCAAACCCTCTGGGGTTTCGTATGCGGTCACCTTGGGACCGGCTGACGGACGTCTCGACCTACGGGCCCTCTGGGTCCGAGGAAGACGACGAGCCCAGCTTCTGTTGGGATTTCTCTGGACTTGGCAACCCTAGTGCCATGCGGGACTTCATGACCGCATGCGACTACTGCCTTTCCGACTGTTCCGACGGTAGCCGTAGCCTCGGCGATGAGGACTGCGGCCCAAGTCGTGAATGCTTCCACGTCGATCTAGGGGGTCCCTTCGAAGGCAACCATCTCGGCATGCCGGAGGATGGTGATCCCCCTAGGCCGGTGCCCCGCGTTGACATCCCACGGGAGCTAGCTGTGGTCCCCGTTCAGGCGGGGGGCCATGACCCACAGCTCGAGCAAATCCGCGGGGTGCAGGCCAGGCTCGACGAGGGAGCAGGAGCGCTTGTGCCGATCCGCCGGGATGTCGGGCATGCAGGGGCGGGCCAACCTCCGGCCGGAGAAATATGTCATCTACCCCAGGGCCTCCAGCACCGCATCGTCGGCGACGTCAGGATCAGGCCGCTACCCGCATCTAGTGGGGTCGGCCAGAACCTGGCGGCAGCGGCAATGCTTCTCCGCCCGATGCCGGAGCCATCAACCACCGAGGGGCGGCGAATCCAGGGAGAGCTCAAGAATCTCCTGGAAGGCGCCGCGGTCCGACGGGCCGAGAGCTCCGCCTCCCGAAGGCAGGGGTACCCCTTGGAACCTCATGTCGCGACTTCCCGGTTCATGCGGGAAGCCTCGGTCTGCACCGGGCGCACGCGCACCACAGCGCCTGCGGCCCCGGGTCGCCTCGGCAATGAGCACCAACACCGCGACCGTCGGGCCCACCTCGACGAGAGGGTGCGCCGAGGCTACCACCTCAGGCGTGGGGGACGCTACGACAGCGGGGAGGATCGGAGTCCCTCGCCCGAGCCACCCGGTTCGTAGGCCTTCAGCCGGGCCATACGACGGGCGCCGTTCCCGACCCGGTTCCGACCCCCGACTACTATCACGAAGTACTCGGGGGAGACGAGACCGGAACTGTGGCTCGCGGACTACCGTCTGGCCTGTCAACTGGGTGGAACGGACGATGACAACCTCATCATCCGCAACCTCCCCCTGTTCCTCTCCGACACCGCTCGCGCCAGGTTAGAGCACCTACCTCCGGGGCATATCTCCAACTGGGACGACCTAGTCCAAGCTTTTGCCGGGAATTTCCAGGGCACATACGTGCGCCCTGGGAATTCCTGGGACCTTCGAAGATGCCGACAGTAGCCGGGAGAGTCTCTCCGGGACTACATCCGGTGATTCTCGAAGCAGCGCACCGAGCTGCCCAACATCACCGACTCGGATGTCATCAGCGCGTTCCTCACTGGCACCACCTGCCGCGACCTGGTGAGCAAGCTGGGTCGCAAGACCCCCACCAGGGCGAGCGAGCTGATGGACATCGCCACCAAGTTCGTCTCCGACCAGGAGGCGGTCGAGGCTATCTTCCGAAAGGACAAGCAGCCCCAGGGCCGCCCATCGGAAGATGCCCCCGAGGTGTCAAATCAGCGCGGCGCCAAGAAGGGCAAGAAGAAGTCGCAAGCGAAACGCGACGCCGCCGACGCGGACCTCGTCGCCACCGCCGAGTACAAGAACCCTCGGAAGCCCCCCGGAGGTGCCAACCTTTTCGACAAGATGCTCAAGGAGCCGTGCCCCTATCACCAGGGGCCCGTCAAGCACACCCTTGAGGAGTGCGTCATGCTTCGGTGCCACTTCCATAGGGCCGGGCCACCCACGGAGGGTGGCAGGGCCCACGACGATGACAAGAAGGAAGATCACCAGGCAGGAGAGTTCCCCGAGGTCCGCGACTGCTTCATGATCTATGGTGGGCAAGCGGCGAATGCCTCGGCTCGGCACCGCAAGCAAGAGCGTCGGGAGGTCTGTTCGGTGAAGGTGGCAGCACCAGTCTACCTAGACTGGTCCGACAAGCCCATCACCTTCGACCAAGCCGACCATCCCGACCATGTGCCGAGCCCGGGGAAATACCCGCTCGTCGTCGACCCCATCATCGGCGACGTCAGGCTCACCAAGGTCCTCATGGACGGAGGCAGTAGCCTCAACATCATCTACGCCGAGACCCTCGGGCTCCTGCGTGTCGATCTGTCCTCCGTCCGGGCAGACGCTGCGCCCTTCCATGGGATCATTCCCGGGAAGCGCGTCCAGCCCCTCGGACAGCTCGACCTTCCCGTCTGCTTCGGAACACCCTCCAACTTCCGAAGGGAGACCCTGACGTTCGAGGTGGTTGGGTTCCGAGGAACCTACCACGCGGTACAGGGGAGGCCATGCTACGCGAAGTTCATGGCCGTCCCCAACTACACCTACCTGAAGCTCAAGATGCCGGGCCCCAACGGGGTCATCACCATCGGCCCCACGTACAAACACGCGTTCGAATGCGATGTGGAGTGCGTGGAGTACGGTGAGGCCCTCGCCGAGTCCGAGGCCCTCATTGCCGACCTGGAGAGCCTCTCTAAGGAGGTGCCAGACGTGAAGCGTCATGCCGGCAACTTCGAGCCAGCGGAGGCGGTTAAGTCCGTCCCCCTCGACCCCAGCAGTGACGCCTCCAAGCAAGTCCGGATCGGCTCCGAGCTCGGTCCCAAATAGGAAGCAGTGCTCGTCGACTTTCTCCGCGCGAACGCCGACGTCTTCGTGTGGAGTCCCTCGGACATGCCCGACATACCGAGGGATGTCGCCGAGCACTCGCTGGACATCCGAGCTGGAGCCCGACCCGTCAAGCAGCCTCTGCGCCGATTCGACGAGGAGAAGCGCAGAGCCATAGGCGAGGAGATCCACAAGCTAAATGGCAGCAGGGTTCATCAAGGAGGTATTCCATCCCAAATGGCTTGCCAACCCTATGCTTGTGAGAAAGAAAGGGGGGAAATGGCGGATGTCTGTAGACTACACTAGTCTCAACAAAGCATGTCCGAAGGTTCCCTACCCTCTGTCTCGCATCGACCAAATCGTGGATTCCACTGCTGGGTGCGAAACCCTGTCTTTCCTCGATGCCTACTCGGGGTATCATCAAATCAGGATGAAAGAGTCCGACCAGCTCGCGACTTCTTTCATCACACCCTTCGGCATGTACTGCTATGTCACCATGCCGTTCGGCTTGAGGAACGCGGGCGTGACGTACCAGCGGTGCATGAACCATGTGTTCGACGAACACATTGGCCGCACGGTCGAGACCTACGTCGATGACATCGTAGTCAAGACAAGGAAAGCCTCCGACCTCCTTTCCGACCTTGAAGTGACATTCCGATGTCTCAAGGTCTTCGGGGTGCCCCGAGGCATGCTCTTGGGGTTTATCGTCTCCGAGCGGGGCATCGAAGCCAACCCGAAGAAGATCGCAGCCATTACCAGCATGGGGCCCATCAAGGACTTGAAAGACGTACAGAGGGTCATGGGATGCCTCGCGGCTCTGAGCCGCTTCATCTCACGCCTCGGCGAAAGAGGTCTACCTCTGTACCGCCTCTTAAGGAAGGCCGAGTGCTTCACTTGGACCCCTGAGGCTGAGGAAGCCCTCGGGAACCTGAAGGCGCTCCTCACGAAGGCGCCTATCTTGGTACCCCCAGCTGCCGGAGAAGCCCTCTTGGTCTACGTCGTCGCGACCACTCAGGTGGTTAGCGCCGCGATTGTGGTCGAGAGGCAAGAAGAGGGGCATGCATTGCCCGTTCAGAGGCCAGTCTACTTCGTCAGCGAGGTACTGTCCGAAACCAAGATCCGCTACCCACAAGTTCAGAAGCTGCTGTACGCGGTGATCCTAACGCGGCGGAAGCTGCGACACTACTTCGAGTCTCATCCGGTAACTGTGGTGTCATCCTTCCCCCTGGGGGAGATCATCCAGTGCCGGGAGGCCTCGGGTAGGATTGCAAAGTGGGCGGTGGAAATCATGGGCGAGACAATCTCGTTCGCTCCTCAGAAGGCCATCAAGTCCCAGGTCTTGGCGGACTTCGTAGCTGAATGGGTCGACACTCAGCTCCCGACAGCTCCGATCCAGCCGGAGCTCTGGACCATGTTCTTCGACGGGTCGCTGATGAAGACAGGAGCCGGCGCAGGCCTACTCTTCATCTCGCCCCTCGGGAAGCACCTACGCTACGTGCTACGCCTCCATTTCCCGGCGTCCAACAATGTGGCCGAGTATGAGGCTCTGGTCAACGGGTTGCGGATCGCCATCGAGCTAGGGGTCCGACGCCTCGACGCTCACGGTGACTCGCAGCTCGTCATCGACCAAGTCATGAAGAACTCCCACTGCCGCGACCCGAAGATGGAGGCCTACTGCGATGAGGTTCGGCGCCTGGAAGACAAGTTCTATAGGCTCGAGCTCAACCACATCGCTCGGCGCTACAACGAGACTGCGGACGAGCTGGCTAAAATAGCCTCGGGGCGAACAACGGTTCCCCCGGACGTCTTCTCCCGAGATCTGCATCAGCCCTCCGTCAAGATCGACGACATGCCCGAGCCTGAGGCACCCTCGGCCCAGCCCGAGGTACCCTCGGCATAGTCCGAGGCGCCCTCGGCTCGGCCCGAGGCACCCTCGGCCCAGCCCGAGGTACCCTCGGCACAGTCCAAGGCACCCTCGGCTCGGCTCGAGGCACCCTCGGTTCGGCCCGAGGTACCCTCAGCCCCCGAGGGCGAGACGCTGCACGTCGGGGGGGAGCGAAGTGGGGTCACGCCTGATCAAAGCTGGTAGACCCCGTACCTGCAATATCTCCACCGAGGAGAGCTACCCTCCGACCGAGCCGAAGCTCGGCGGCTGGCGCGGCGCGCCAAGTCGTTCGTCTTGCTGGGAGATGAGAAGGAGCTCTACCACCGTAGCCCCTCGGGCATCCTCCAGCGATGCATCTCCATCGCCGAAGGTCAGTAACTCCTGCGAGAAATACACTTGGGGGCTTGCGGCCATCACGCGGCGCCTCAAGCCCTGGTCGGGAATGCTTTCCGACAAGGCTTCTATTGGCCGACGGCGGTGGCCGACGCCACTAGAATTATCCGCACCTGCGAAGGGTGTCAATTCTACGCAAGGCAGACCCACCTGCCCGCTCAGGCTCTACAGACGATACCCATCACCTGGCCTTTTGCTGTGTGGGGTCTGGACCTCGTCGGCCCCTTGCAGAAGGCACCCGGGGGCTACACGCACCTGTTGGTCGCCATCGACAAATTCTCCAAGTGGATCGAGGTCCGACCCCTAAAACAGCATCAGGTCCGAGCAGGCGGTGGCGTTCTTCACCAACATCATCCATCGCTTCAGGGTCCCGAACTCCATCATCACCGACAACGGCGCCCAGTTCACCGGCAGAAAGTTCCTGGACTTCTGCGAGGATCACCACAACCGGGTGGACTGGGCCGCCGTGGCTCATCCCATGAAGAATGGGCAAGTAGAGCGTGCCAACGGCATGATTCTACAAGGGCTCAAGCCTCGGATCTACAACAACCTCAACAAGTTCGGCAAGCGATGGATGAAGGAACTCCCCTCGGTGGTCTGGAGCCTGAGGACAACACCGAGCCGAGCCACGGGCTTCACGCCGTTCTTTTTAGTCTACGGGGCCGAGGCCGTCCTACCCACAGACCTGGAATACGGCTCCCCGAGGACAAGGGCCTATGTCGACCAGAGCAACCAAGCTAGTCGAGAAGACTCGCTGGACCAGCTGGAAGAGGCTCGGGACAGGGCCTTACTGCACTCGGCGCGGTACCAGCAGTCCATGCGACGCTACCACGCCCGAGGGGTCCGGTCCCGAGACCTCCAGGTGGGCGACCTGGTGCTTCGGCTGCGACAAGACGCCCGAGGGCGGCACAAGCTCACGCCCCCCTAGGAGGGGCCGTTCGTCATCGCCAAAGTTCTGAAGCCCGGAACGTACAAGCTGGCCAACAGTCAAGGCGAGGTCTACATCAACGCTTGGAACATCCAACAGCTACGTCGCTTCTACCCTTAAGATGTTTTCAAGTTGTTCATATACCTCGCTCCCACGCAAAGTTTAGTCATCAAGGAAGGGTCAGCCTTGCCTCGGCAAAGCCCAACCCTCCCTCGGGGGCTAAAAGGGGGGAACCCCCTCTGCGTCGAATTTTTTCCTCGAAAAAAGATCCTTTCTGCCAGAATGTCTTTCGTGATTTTTGACTACTTCGAAAGCGGATCCTGAAAACGACGGAGTACACGTAAGCAGCCAAGGCTGACCGAGCCGAGGGACTCCTACGCCTCCGGGATATGGATACCTCACTCATCACCTTCTGCGATAAGTAACTCACGTTCGGATAAGCGATCCCGCGGACCGAACAAGTCTTCACGTTCGGAAGCTCTTCTGCCGAAGCGATTTTTCGAGCCTTCTCGACTGCGTCGGTAACAGAACCCCAAGGACGGGTAAGAGTGCGCGTAAGCGGCAAGGCCGACCGAGCCGAGGGACTCCTACGCCTCCGGGATACGGATACCTCACTCATCACCTTCCGTGAGAAGCAACTCTCGCTCGCACAAGCGATTCCGTTACCGACTAAAAGGTCAAGATACTCGAAACAAGAGGAAAAGAGACGCAGCTTTACAACATAGCAAGGGTGTGTTTTGGCCTCGGCGGCCGCAGGAAACCCACGCTACAAGATAATCCGATCCTGCAGGCTCGGATCTTGGCGGCTAGAGGGAGCAGCAGCACCCTCGGCGTCAGCAACATCTTCGGCGAGGCCCGACCTAGCCTCGGACGGCGACGCGGTCCGAAGATCCCCACCCTGAAGGACGGCGTCATCACCAAGCCCGGGCCGTCGCCGCCAGGGTCTTCTCTGAGAATCCGGCTCGGGCAGGCGGCTCGGCTGGCCACCCCCGAGGCCTCGGCCAGCTGTCCCCCGAGGACGTCAGCCCGACCCGAGGCCTCAGCAGGTCAATCCCGGCGTCGGTCCCGCTAACGGACGGCCCGGCCAGGCTCCGGCCGACCAGGTCTTCTCACCGAGCCAACTCTGCCTCCGTTCGCGCTGACACCGCTACCCCTGGCCTCGGCTCATCGAAGAGCGGCCGAGGGGTTCCTTTAACTGAGCAAGAGAAGCCTCGGGCAATAAGGCTGACCGAGCCGAGGGACTCCTACACCTCCGGGATACGGATACCTCACTCGTCACCTTTACACGGGGCGACTCATGCTTGGTGAAGCGGTTCAGACAACCAACAGGCGAGTCTTAGTGCTCGAAAATGAGGAAAAAAACACGGCTCCGTGCCGAAAATACATACGTGTTCAGGCCCCGACAGCCACAATGAACAAAAACACCGGCATTCAAGGTGCCATTACAAACGGAACTCCGGTTCCACCTCCGCAGGCACGAACAACCCCACTCGACGGGAGGGGGGCCTGCGGAGCAACGGAAGATCGACGAACGGCACGCCGTCGCCCGCTCCAGCAGCGGCGACGACGACGACTTCTGCTCCGGGGGGCCGAACAGCGGCAGCGATGACCTCAGGGCGGATGCCACTGCCAGGAGGCCCCCGCCCGTGCCCAAACTCATGAGGCAAGGACGGGCAGAAGGCCGTAGAGTTGGAGGTCGGTCCGTGGGCGGTCCTGGCTATCTCATCGGCGGAAGAACCTCTTCCAGCTGCCGTGGCGGAAGCCGGTGCCGAGAGCGGCTCCGAAGCCACTCGGGTCCGAGAGCCAGGCACACTGCAGCTGCCGGCGCCACGGACGACAACCGCCCTTCCCCCCGATCACTGAGGGAAGGAGCGGGCCACCGCCCACGCAGGGGCCGACCCCGACTCAGCACACTCCCCTCCTCAGCCCTGGTGATGAAAATCCTTGAGGCTGAGGGAGGGGCAGAGGCCGCAGCCCAGTTCGCTTTCCCCCGCCATCAAACTGGAGGTCACCATCTTGGGTGACCGCCGGCGGAGGGGTGCAACCGGGCTGCATGATAAAAATCCTTGAAGCCGAACGATGGCTGAAAGGTACCAACTCCCACGGAGTTGCGTTCCTCCAATGACGAGGCGGAAAGACGGCGGATATCCCCCATCCGGGGGCTTGGAAGGTGGAAAGACACGATGCATAAGGCAGCGCGAAGACATGGTCGCCTTCCAAGGGGGTCACCCTCCTTTTAAAGGCGGCTCTCCCTACTTGCGTCCCCAACCGTCATGGGCTGAGTCTTCTCCAACACACTCCAAGGTCCTCCCCTACGGCGCGGGGGCTGGGTCCCACACGTCATGCAAGCCGGCTCAGAGCAGAAGAAGCCAAACCGCCGTGCGCGGTGCGTACAACCGCCCAGCGGTTACAAGCGACTCTCCACTTTTGCCCAGACCAACGGGCGAAAGGGGCGGGCAGCCATGCAGGCGGCATGCAACCAAGCCAAGTGGGCGCACTTCTCCGACTCCCAACATGCCCAGCATGGAGGCCCGGGTCCATGCGTCATGCAACCGGTGCGACGAATGCTTCGTGCATGCAACTGCACCGCCACATGCGCCACCACCGCGCCTCCTCGACTGCGGAACCAATACCGCGACTCGAGGCGACCCAGCGCACGGCCCAGCAGCGCCAGCCTGGCGCGACGGTCCATGCGGCCAAATATGGGCCGGCAGTAATGGCGGTGGCAGGCGGGCAGGAGCAGCGGTCACGTCGACAGGCAAGCCTACGTCCCATCCAGGGGCGACGAGAGAACCCTCTCTCATGGCGTGAAGACAACGCGCCCGTGTTCCATTCCCCGAACGGCTCGCGCACACGCAACGGCTGCCCCGCCAACCACTCGCCCTGTCGCATTAACTCCGCGGCGGGACAGGCGGCGCCTCTGGCAGGAGAAGCGGGCGACGCTTCGCCTTCGCCACAATGACCGCGTCAAAAAAGGTACGCTGCGTCGTTCGATTTCGTATCCTTTTCCTTTTTTCCTCTTTCTCTCTCTTGCAACAGGGACCGGGAAAGGGGGATACCCCGAAAAGGATCCTTCCCCGTGAAGGAACCAGGCTCCGAGCCTCCCTACTGATCAAAGGTTCGAAGGCTGGCCCCTCGGAAGGGTTCGACAGCCGCCTCAGATCGCGTGGGCTCTACACCCACTACTGGTCAGAGGTTCGAAGGCCGGCCCCTCGGAAGGGTTCAACGGCCGCCTCAGGCTACTCGGGCTCCGCGCCCACTACTGATCAGGGGTTCGAAGGCTGGCCCCCGAAGGGTTCACAGCCGCCTCAGACGCCGAGCGAGGGATGACCATGGGTACGTTCGATACATAACCGAGGCTCGGGCTGCACTCCCGAGGTACCCTAGGACATTTCCGAGACCAGCGGGAACGATCTTGTAACGGAATCCCATCAGAGGGAGGCATCGAGCCCTCGGACCCCATCGCCAGGGGACCGGGTCCAGCAGATCACCCGCAGGTACTTTTGGGCGTGCCTCTGGGCCCCTAGCCGACCCCCAACGAACGGGGCACGGACGTCCACTCGGATTACCCGCTTACAGCTCACCGGAGACACCATGTTCGGCGCCCATCGAGGGCAACATGGCACTTCCCCCCTCCTCCTTGCGGAAAGGCGACGCAGGGGCGTATGTAAAAAAGTCGAGTCTGTCCCTGATCATCCTCTCGCCCTGTGCAGAGGCTCGGGGGCTGCTCTCGCAAACCCGGCTCCGGCCGAACCATTGACAGCGTCAACATACCAGCCCGAGAACTTGGGACCCGACTGTACACCCGGACTACGGCCAGCTCGCATGAGGGACGACCAGACCAGCCGAAGCATTACGCGAGGCATTAAGACCTCGGAGGAGTGAAACCACTCCTCCAAGGCCTCGGGGGCTACACCCGGCGGGTGCGCTCGCGCGCACCCACTGGAACAAAACGCAACCGAGAAAGGCTGGTCCCCTTGCAAAAAAGTGCGACGAAAGCCTCCAAGCGAGTGCTAACACTCCCTTCGAGGCTCGAGGGCAACTGTCGGGGACCATAATTACGGGTACCCTCAAGGCTCCTAATTCTCAGTTGGTAACCCCCATCAGCATAAAGCTGCAAAGGCCTGATGGGTGCGATTAAGTCAGGGATCAGTCCATACGAGGGACTCGATCACGCCTTGCTCGAGCCTGGCCTCGGACAAGGGCAGCCGACCCCGGAGGATCTCCGTCTCGCCCGAGGCCCCCCTCCAGCGGCGAACGTGTTCCCGGCTCGCTCGAGGCCCTGTCTTCGCCAAGAAGCAACTGTGACCAAATCGCCGCACCGACCGACCAAGTCGCAGGAGCATTTAATGCAAAGGTGGCCTGACACCTTTATCCTGACGCGCGCCCCCCAGCTGACAGAGCCGAAGTGACCGCCGTCACTTCGCCGCTCCACTGACCTGCCTGACAGATAGACAGCGCCGCCTGCGCCGCTCCGACTGCGGTGCCACTTGACAGAGTGAGGCTGACAGGCAGTCAGGCCCGGCCGCAGGCACCATAGGAAACTCCGCTCCGCCCGACCCAGGGCTCGGACTTGGGCTCAGCCCCAGTAGACGGCGAACTCCGCTCCGCCCGACCCAGGGCTCGGACTTGGGCTCAGCCCCAGAAGACGACGAACTCTGCTCCGCCCGACCCCAGGGCTCGGACTACGCCCTGACCTCAGCCGACGGTCTCCGCCTCGCCCGACCCAGGGGCTCGGACTCGACCTCGGCCACGGAAGACAGACTCGACCTCGGCTTCGAAGGAGCTTCCACATCGCCCAACCCAGGGCGCAGACCAGCCACGTCGACAGGAGGCGCCATCATCACCCTACCCCGAGCTGACTCGGGCCACGGGGGACAAGACCGGCGTCCCATCTGGCTCGCTCCGCCATATAGGCAATGATGGCGCCCCGCATACTCTGTGACGACGGCGGCTCTCAACCCCCTTACGGAAGCAAGAGGACGTCATCAAGGACTCAACAGCTCCGACAGCTGTCCCTCCACCAGGCTCCATCGCTCCTCCGACGGCCACGACATCACACCAGCTGGGTGCCAAAATCTCTCCGGTTGCCACAACGGCATGTACTTAGGGCGCTAGCTCTCCTCCGCTAGACACGTAGCACTCTGCTACACCCCCCATTGTACACCTGGATCCTCTCCTTACGCCTATAAAAGGAAGGACCAGGGCCCTCTTAGAGAGGGTTGGCCGCGCGGGGACGAGGACGAGACAGGCGCTCGTGTGAGGCCGCTCGCTCCCTCTCCTGCGTGGACGCTTGTAACCCCCTACTGCAAGCGCACCCGACCTGGGCGCGGGACGAACACGAAGGCCGCGGGATTTCCACCTCTCTCACGCCCATCTCCGGCCACCTCACTTCCCCCCTTCACGCTCGGCCTCGCGTCGACCCATCTGGGCTGGGGCACGCGGCGACATTCACTCGTTGGCCTAGGGACCCCCCGGTCTCAAAACGCCGACAATGATCATGCTGAAACTAAGTATTATAGTTAATACCCATTTAGCATAAACGCGATATCATTAGCGATCCTTGCGTGTCATGCCCTTTCAAGATTTACTGCTTAAACGTAGCAATTCCTATACAATGTTTATAAATATAATCTGATTACTTTTAAAATTGTAATTATTCGATATATTTCGTGTCACGGATCCGTTTTATACTGTTACAGTCACATTAATTTTGTAATAATCATTTACATGTTAGTATGGTTAATGCCAACTCAACCATTTTAAATTAATACATTCTTAGTATAAACGTGACATCAGTATGTTATTCTTGAGTGTCGCGTGCTATCTCGCGTGTCGATCATATGTGTCGCGTGGCGTCTGCGCTTGATAATAAATTGTTTCGCCTATAAACACTCGTGTTAATAACGTTAATTCGTTAGGTCACAAATTTTAGATAATTAACTTAGGGTTTGCTCGACTAATATCTATTAGATTAATTTTTCAATTAGATTAAATGTGTAGTGTTCAACTTGCGCTTTTAAGATAAACATTAACACGGCTATTATTAACTTAACTACTTTTTATTTATTTAATACTTGTTTAGTATAAACGTGTCACCTATTTAGTTTTCCTCGCCTGTCATGTGTGCTGTTCAGCACGTGGTGGCGTGTTGGTTCGCGCTGGTCGCGTAGACTGTTTCGTGTGTCGTCGGCGTGCTATGACGCGCGTGTCCGCACGTCGGTTGCACGCTGTCATGCCGTTTCGCATTGTAAATTCGCCTCGCTTAGAATCTCCCGCTTTAATTAAATTACTGGTCTAACTGACAGATGATTAGTGTAACAGATTAATCGAAACTAAATGGTAAATATTATTTATATTTGATAATGTCGAATTAAATGTTATAGTTAATATTTATTTAGCGTAAACGTGATATCTTCTCGACCGTAGCTTCGAGTTCGGCAATTCTTTTCCTCGTGTGACCGTAGTAACGCGTTCTATTTCGTCTTGCATGTTCTATTATGTTTTTATTTGAATGGTGTAATGTTTATATATATATATATATATATATATATATATATATATATATATATATATATATATATATATATATTGTTGGGAACTTGTTTTCAAATGCTTCGAATTAAGAACAAGGCAACATAAAATGTTAGATGTTAATGCCCTTCGTCCATAGAAGCATTATCTCCCCGAGGGTATAATGAACTTCGGACGAAGGTCATGAGCAAAAGGTCACGAAGGTCATGTCTTCGTGACTAGAGTTGTGAAATAATGAAAGGTGAAATATAAAATATAAAACATGAAAGAATGATATATCAAAACACATAAACTTGTTCATATATTTTATTATACAAACTTAAATATTAAAACATAACATTTAATCACATTTATACCTTCGTCTTGACAGAAGGCAATAATCCTAGTGTCGCGTGCAAATGATTACAAGATTGTGTGAACAGTATGGGGGTACTGTTCATCTATTTATAGGCACAGGGTGCAATCTGTGTGAAATTACATTTATGCCCTCTACAATCGATTACAATCATGACACAAACTTTCATGGGTCTATTGGTCATTTCATCTTTAAGTCGGTTCACTCCTTCGTCTTGAGACATGTCACTATGCCGAAGCTTTATGGGTGATAGCTTCGGCACTGCTTTTGAGAGGATCTGCTGTTGGTGACTTGCTCTCAAATGCTTCGGCTTAAGAGCAAGACAACATAAAGAATGTTAAACGTTAAAGTCCTTCGTCCTTCGGAGCATTATTTCCCTTAGGATATAATGACTTTCGGACAAAGGTTACAAAGAGCATACCTTCGTAAATTCGACATATAAAAATGAAGAAGGAATCATACAAAACATGAACAATATGAACCATCAAATATGTTATTATTATTATATTATTTTTGTTTTGTTACTATGAATAAGTAAAGATAACAATTCATTACAAGGGTACCTTCGGCTTGAAGGGAGATAAAGAATACAAGCGTGACGCAAGAGCAAATGCCAAGTCAGCGTGAACAGTACGGGAGTATTGTTCATCTATTTATAGGCACGGGTCGCAGCCCATACAAAATTATATCCAGGCCCTTTGCATTTGATAATAACTCTATAGTAATTTGTCGGGGTCTAGATAGCCTTTTCCTCTTTAAGTCGGTTTCCTTTTTCCTGCCAACATGCCGAAGCTCCCTTGCGCACAGCTTCGGCTCTGTTCCATCCTTCGTTCTCCTTGTGCTTCTTCATACAGTGATTTTGACTCAAGTCCGAAGGGTCCATGTCCAAAGGTACCTGCTCATGTATTGCACTCCAGAAACATTGTCAAATCACGTTTTTGAGGACCTTCGGAAGCCGAAGGCCCCCAACAGTAGCCCCTCGCAATATTAATTTGTTAGGATAATAAATTCAGATTGCAGTATGGACGAAGGCCCTAAGCCGAAGGTCCGAAAAAACACCTTCCTTTTGCTAGAATAGCAACAGTCAATGGCAAGCGGGACCCTCCCACTTGCAATGCCCTGGGCGTATAAATATGTTACGACCGCGGGCTCATTTGGCATGCCTTCTTGCCATCTGCTTTGCCTGCTCAAACAGCTCTTTGCCTACAAACGCTTGACCAGCTTTCTAGATTTTTTAGCTTCGGCCCTAAGAGCACACTTTCAGCATTTTTGAAGAGATGTCTCAGGAAAAGAAAGTTGTTGCCGAAATGAAACTGAGCCTTTCTGAGGAGAAGAATCTGGGCTTCATTGAATCGATAGCGAAAACAAATACAGAGAAGATTACTAGAGAAATTTTAGAAGGCTTATCTGAAGATACCGGTGAGAGTGATAGTTATGATGTGGAAAGTGGAGGTGAAGAATCCGAAGATCGACCATGGCGACCAAGCCACACAGTCTTCGAAAAATCGAGTATTAAACAAAGTCCTCTTGATAACATGAGGGCGAAATATTTTCGAGACATGTCTATTGTGAGGGCAGATGACGGAGAGAGGACTGTGCCAACTCCCGAAGAGAATGAAGTCGTGATCTTCCGAAGCTTTTTCAAAGCTGGGCTTCGGTTCCCCTTAAACAGATTTGTGGTTGAAGTTCTGAAGATATATCAGGTCTACCTTCACCAACTTACCCCCGAAGCAATAATAAGAATGGGAATCTTCGTATGGGCCGTGAAGAGCCAGGGTTTGGAGCCAAATGCAAAAAGTTTATGCAATATACACGAGCTAGTATATGAGACGAAACCCTGGGGTAAAGAGCAATATCATAACAATTTTGGTTGTTATAGCTTCGGTGCTCGCTCTAGGTTAAGCTGTCCCGTGTCGACTTTTCGAAAGAGATGGCCCGGAGACTGGATGAAGGAATGGTTCTATGTGAAAAACAATTTGAAGGCACGAGAAGATATTAAAGATATCATCATGCGCCCTATCTAGCAGCGCTTCGGCCTCCGGAAACCAAAGGTGTATATTGACGAGGCAGCCGAAGAATGCCAGAGGGCCTTCGGCGTAGTTTGCTCTTTCATTGGAACAAGGGATTTAGTTCAGGAGCACATAGCCTTCAG
Organism: Zea mays; assembly: GCF_902167145.1. NCBI lineage: Eukaryota > Viridiplantae > Streptophyta > Magnoliopsida > Poales > Poaceae > Zea > Zea mays. Next base: position 28,266,620 of record NC_050103.1, read on the forward strand.
AGTATGGCCGCTTGTAGAGCAATGGGAAATGCCAAAAGAAACTATCAGTAAATCTGACGAAGGCGGGTTGGTTAGATTGAAATACACCTTCAGATACGAGGGTAAATTTATTGAGCCAGATGATGATTGGCTAAAATGTATCGAAGCTACGAGCGACGAACTTCTTGGACCATATTCAAAGACGGAGGATAACGCGCTGTCTGCGACCTTCAGAGGCCGGAAGAAGAAGAGGTTGAACAGAGTTTTCGATGCTATTGGGTTTGTCTATCCTGACTACCATTACCCACTACGGGGTCAGAAAAGAAAAGGTGCAGTTTCTGTGAAGGAAATTGCTTCAGCCGCTTCTAGTGAGCCTACACCGAAGAAAAAAAAGGTGAAGGTTCTTACCCACCGGCCGCGCTACATTGAGCCGGCTACTGTGCCTGATTTTGGTGGTGAGACCTCCTCGGCCACTGAATCCAGAGAACCTACACATCGGCAGAATATTGAAGAGCCGGCTGTAATGTCGGAAATGGAAAAAATTGAAGAACCGAGGGCTGAAGAGACAAGGACATCAGAAGTTTTAAGTCCTTCGGCAAGAGTTGAGGTATCAATGCTGAAGGCACAAAAGGATCTTACAACAACTCCCAAGAGGAAGAGAATGGTCAACGTTTTAGATGTGCTAGAAACAATAAAATCTTCAAGCTCTACTCTGAAGAGAGCTGCCGAAGCTTCAAAAACACAAATTGAGGAGACCGAAACTGGGCCTTCAGAGCCCGCCAAGAAGGAATCCTTGGAAATTAGAAAAGAAATGGAAAAGGAATCTATAGAAAAAATTTTATCTGAGAAAACCACCATCCCTATTCCCGAAGCATCTTCCGAAGCCCTTAACTATGTTTTACGTCATGCTTCGGGTAAAAAATTGACTGAAAAAGAAAAGCGAGAAGCTCAGTTCTATGCGCAAAAATTGAAATATCCAAAAGGGGCGCTGATATTCAACGGCAGTGGAGAGGAAGACTTCTTGTATTGTCTCCCCGACAGCAAGGAGATTTTTGTCTATCGGAAGATGAGCAAGAGCTTCGGATTCCCGACATTAGAAGACGGACTTTCGGTGCTGTCAAAAGATGAGTTGGCCGACAGCTTGGCATACAATAGTTTAAAGGTGCGAAATTGAGATTTTTGTATTTAAAAACAAAATCTTTCATTTGCTTAAACTTAATACCGCATTTTTTGCAGGGCCTTATTCTTAGCAACGCCCTCAGGGCATAAAAAGATGCCGAAGATGAAGGGTGTACCATAGCCTTGAACAACCTTCGTTCCGAAGTAATTGAACTAAGGAACTAAGGTCTTGAAAAAGATAAAATATTAAACTCATTGTTGAGTAAAATAAAAGAAGACGAAGCTGCTTCCAAAGCCCAAGCCGAAGCTCAGAAACAGGAAATCGAAGATCTTCGAAAACAGCTATTCAAAGCTAAAGAAAAATGTGATGTTGCAGAAGCTAAACGAGAAATTAGCGATCAAAGGACAAAATGTTTAGAGAAAAACATTGAAGAACTTTGTATATCCAAGGAAAAATGTTTTGAGAAATCTATGAATTGTGTGAGGAGAATAAAAACTAGCTTCGCCAATGTTGGCGCGTACTCAAGCGAGGAGAATTTCATAATGGGCGATCCCGAGGGCCCAATTGAATGGACCAGCCACGAAGCTGAAGCTTTTGAGGAAGTTTTGAGTGGCCATGGGGACATATGCGCCTTCTCGGGTGCTAGGGGGATTGCCGCTATCTTGGAGAGGATAGGCTGCGAACATGTGAAATCCTTGGCGCAAACCGAGGCTGCCTTATCTATTGAAGATACAAAAGACCCCTCGGCCGAAGCAAGCTTGGTTGGTGGAAAATTTTTCACCGACATCTGGGAAAATGGCGGTCGGGAGATGGTACAAGAAATTATAAGGAAAAGCGAAAAAGATACTCACGATGCTAGAGAAGCAGCAGAGGCCGCTAAGAAAACTGCGGATCTCGAGAGGCGAATAGGTATTAATTAATAGCTTTTGACTTTATGTTCTAATTTTATGACTTCGAACTTATTTACGCTTTGCATCACAGCCGCACTATCTCCTCCCCCAGAGCCCGTCGAGCCATTGGCGGACCCCAAAGCAAAGGAGGAGGATGAAATTATAAAAATGGTCGAAGCTATTATGGATAAAGTTGTTGATCAACTATTAAACGAAGCTGCAGAAGTAGTTTTAAAAGAAGATTAGCTGTTATTGTAAAGACATTTAGAATGTAATATTTGCTGGACAATGTGTGTAATATTTTATAATTTTGAATGTAATATATATAAGCTGTTTATAATTCAATTCTTTACGATGCATGAAACTTTACATACATACCATTTTTGAGCCTTCGGCGAAAAAAACACCTTCCCTTCTTTTCATGCTTCGTAAGGAATATCCATATTCGTGAAAATATTATGCTTCGTAAGCAATAGATTTCCCCCGATACTACAGTTGGCGAAACTGCACTTCTTCAAACTTTATTTTGTGCCTTGGCATAATTTCTTCGAAAATAATTTCTGAAGGTTATCATTGTATTCCCCTTCTTGTGCCATTGATGCAATATGATGTATGATGTCATGTTTATGCGAATGATGTGATGATGCTATGATATGCAATGATGACATTTGTTCCGAAGGTACACACACACATCCTCACAGTAGAATACAATCTCTTTGCCGTTTATTTTTCGGTGTATCAGTGTTGACTTTTCGCTGTAAGCCTCCCTTAGGAGCTTCTTCACCTTTTATTTCGGCGGTATCAGCGTTTATTTTTCGCTGTAAGCCTCCCTTAGGAGCTTCTTCGCCTTTTATTTCGGCGGTATCAGCGTTTATTTTTCGCTGTAAGCTCTGCATTCCCTTTGGAACGACTTTTGAGCAGAAAACTTACGCTGCGTTCCCTTAAGAACGACTTTTGTTGTTCCTTAAAACAACTTCTTGTTGCTTCGTCAAGACCTTTAGAACTTCGTCGATATTTGAAGAAGGTATATTACATGATGATAATGACGAAGCTATTACAAGAAATTGAAAACAACAAAAGAACTAAGTTTTCAATGATTGCTCTTTATTGAAAAGGTAAATGATAACAAATGTAAAAGCTGTTTCAGAGGTAGGATATATCTTAGTAGATGTGCTTCGACTCTGGCACAGTATTGTTGACTGTGCGGGCTTCGGACTGCTCCCTGAAGTCTCGCTACTGGTGATTGTGTTGGCTCCCTTCTGGCTGCTGGCCTTGGGGGTAAGCGGGTTGCATTGGTGGTGGAGGTGGGGGCTGTTGCCAAGATGCCTGAGGTTGGCTTGCCGAAGCAACAGAAACTGCAGGATGGTTACCCACATACTCTGAATGTATGGTGAGTGGTACGAAGCAGTGTGCATAGCCTGCTTCGGCTGGCTCTGTTGGGCTGCGGCTTTTGCTATCTCTTTCTGTTTCTGGATAGTGATGTGGCACATCCTGGTAGTGTGGCCCTTGTCCTCACCGCAGAATAGGCAATAAATTTTCCTAGGCTGATCACCAAACCTTCCTCCGAAGCCCCAAGCGCCTCTACCCCTTTGAGCTGGGGGCCGGGGATAGCTCTATTGTTGTCCCGAAGCCTGGGAGGAATACTGCGGCCTCTGTTGTTGACTTCCCCTGTTGTCATTCTGAGTAGAGTGGATAGATCTGACGTGTCTAGGGTGGATTCTCCCTCCGAAGCCCCTGGTCATTTCGGAGAACCTTTAAGCTTCCTCCCTTCTTTGTCGGAAGTCATTATCTGCTCGGATATATTCATCCATCTTCTGAAGCAGTTTCTCCAGGGTCTGAGGGGGTTTCCTGGCGAAGTATTGGGCTGTAGGTCCTGGCCGAAGCCCCTTAATCATGGCTTCAATTACAATTTCATTAGGCACCGTTGGCGCCTGTGCCCTTAGTCGTAAGAATCTTCGGACATACGCCAGAAGTTATTCTTCATGATCCTGAGTGCACTGGAACAAAGCTTGAGCAGTGACCGGCTTCGTCTGAAACCCTTGTAAGCTGGTGATGAGCATGTCCTTCAACTTTTGCCACGATGTAATTGTTCCTGGCCGAAGAGAGGAGTACCAGGTTTGTGCAACATTTTTGACTGCCATGACGAAGGATTTCGCCATGACTGCAGTATTGCCACCATATGAAGATATGGTTGCTTCATAGCTCATCAGAAATTGCTTCGGATCTGCGTGTCCGTCATACATTGGGAGCTAGGGTGGTTTGTAAGACGGGGGCCAAGGTGTAGCCTGCAGTTCTGCTGACAGAGGAGAAGCATCATCAAAAGCAAAATTTCCATGATGGAAATTCTCATACCAGTCATCCTCGTTGACGAAGCCTTCTTGGTGAAGCTCTCTGTACTGGGGCCTCCGATTCTGCTCATCTTGCGTAAGATGACGAACTTCTTCAGAGGCTTCGTCTATCTGCCTTTGTAGGTCAGCTAGCCAGGCCATCTTTTCTTTCTTCCTTTGCACTTGTTGATGCAGCATCTCCATATTCCTGATTTCTTGGTCCAAGTCGTCCTCCTAAGGCGTTGGACTGGTGGCCCTCCTATTCTGGCTTTGGGCCTCCCGAAGAGAAAGGGTCTCCTGGTTCGGATCCAGCGGCTGCAGAGCGACAGCCCCTGTTGCTGAAACTTTCTTTGGCGGCATGACGAAGGTCGATGCTTACCGAAGGTGGTCAAAAAGGGTTCACCGGAGGTGGGCGCCAATGTTGGTGACTTGCTCTCAAATGCTTCGGCTTAAGAGCAAGGCAACATAAAGAATGTTAAACGTTAAAGTCCTTCGTCCTTCGGAGCATTATTTCCCTTAGGATATAATGACTTTCGGATGAAGGTTACAAAGAGCATACCTTCGTAAATTCGACATATAAAAATGAAGAAGGAATCATACGAAACATGAACAATATGAACCATCGAATATGTTATTATTATTATATTATTTTTGTTTTGTTACTATGAATAAGTAAAGATAACAATTCATTACAAGTGTACCTTCGGCTTGAAGGGAGATAAAGAATACAAGCGTGACGCAAGAGCAAATGCCGAGTCAGCGTGAACAGTACGGGAGTACTGTTCATCTATTTATAGGCACGGGTCGTAGCCCATGCAAAATTACATCCAGGCCCTTTGCATTTGATAATAACTCTATAGTAATTTGTCGGGGTCTAGATAGCCTTTTCCTCTTTAAGTCGGTTTCCTTTTTCCTGCCAACATGCCGAAGCTCCCTTGCGCACAGCTTCGGCTCTGTTCCATCCTTCGTTCTCCTTGTGCTTCTTCATACAGTGATTTTGACTCAAGTCCGAAGGGTCCATGTCCGAAGGTACCTGCTCATGTATTGCACTCCAGAAACATTGTCAAATCACGTTTTTGAGGACCTTCGGAAGCCGAAGGCCCCCAACATCTGCCAAAGGTGTTTCTTTCTTCAGGATCTTCGGCTACAAAGCATACCCCCAACAGTAGCCCCTTCGCGGTGCTAGATCGTTTTTCTTAACGAGCTTGATCCGTGAAAAAGTCTCCTAGGCTTCGGGATGCCGAAGATCCTAAAAACACCTTCCCTGAGCTCATTGCCGAGAAACGATTAAAATAATCCGAGCACGAGGTGGCCCCACCATGCAGCAGTTACGCGCGTCCTGGCGATTCACCTTCTCGGGCTCTGTGGCCCACCGTTCAGTGGGTGCAGGCGGCTGTTTGTCCGGTGCGGAAGACTTGACGATTTACCTTCCCACCTGCGGCACTATATAAACACACGGGTAGGTGTGAAGTTACCATAGCATTCATTGCTGTTGCACTGTTTTGCTGCCAAAAATTCAACCATAGCCGAAGCTTGCTTACTGCATCCTCAACCGAAGCTATTCATTTTGCTCAAGCTTCGTAACAAGAAAGAGCTTCGGCAAAGTTAAAAAAAATCAACTTCATCAAAAAACAAGAAATTCAATCATCAGATGGCTAGGGTATGCTCAATAGCTAGGGTTACTCGCGACGGAGAGGAAGCCGAAGGTGCCGAAACCGCTCCAATCTCTGAAGTGATGAGGCGGTCGGGATTGGTTGTGACTGAAGGCGCTGCTGACGAAGAATCACCCGCTGCTGAAACCGAGTAGGCAGATATTGAAGAGGGTGATGCTAATGAAGGAGAGGTTGACTATGATGTTATTATGCCATCGAAACCCAGCCATCTGGATTTTGGGAAATCAACTGTGTCTGAAGCTGATATGACCATGATGACGAAGCTAGGCTACTTCAAGGAAGCCGATAAGGAGTTGGTTCGTTTTGGCGGGGAAGAGACTATCCCAAAGCTGAAATTTGATGAAGTTGTAGTTTTTAAGAGCTTCTTCAAAGCAGGATTGAGATTTCCACTGCATGGAATGATTGCAGAAGTCTTGGAAAAATTCGGGATTTATCTTCATCAGCTGACCCCCAACGCCATTGTTAGGCTCAGCGTGTACATCTGGGCTCTCCGAAGTCAAGGGGTAGAGCCGCTTGCTGATGCATTCTGCCGAGTACATGAACTTCATTACCAGACGAAGGCTAGAGAAGATGGACTGCATGAGAACTTCGGTTGTTATAATTTTGCTTATCGGAAGGATATGAAGACATCGGTGGTCAGCTATCGCACTAAATGGCCGACCGGTTGGAAATCTGAATGGTTTTATGTTAAAGTTGATGAAGAGGAGAAGCTAGTTCAAAGCCCGCTGAAGCTAGTCTTCGGGCTGACTAGGCCTCAATGCAACATGACACAGGGGGATCCATGCCAAGATGCTGTGTATGAGTTTAGAATTGTGTCTGAACACATTGGGTCTAGGGACTTAGTCCAGGAATACCTAGCCAACAAAGTGTTCCCAACGCTGAGGAAGTGGGGTATGCCGAAGCTTGAAGAAGAGAAGAAAGAGGGTGAACTCGTTCGGCTGCCTTATCAGTTTAAATTCAAAAAACAATTCAAGGAACCCTGCCAGGAATGGCTGGACACGATCGAAGTTATGTGTAACGAGATTCTAGGGAACTATACAAAAAAAGAAGATCGGTTGATGACTGTAGCCTTTGGCTCCCGACCGAAGCGAAGATTGAATCGAGTAATGGATGCTCTACATTTTGAATATCCTGATTATGAGCGGTTGAACAAGGGCGCCGAAGGGCAGAAAAGAAAAAGAGTTGTCAGTGTTGTGGGCAGACAGGCCGCTAGAATGGTAAAAGAAGATGAAGAAAAACTGAAGAAGAGGAAATTGAGCCCTAAGCCGACGACGGTTGCTCCAAAGAAGAGAAAAGCTGCAGCTCTGAAGCAGAAGGCGGCTGATATTGAAGAAGAAACTCCTGCATCACCTTCTGCTACCGATGTGGCAGAAATTCTAAAGGTAATGACTGAATCCCTGCCTATCAAGCTAAGTCCACTGGCGCCACATCTGACGAAGCTTTTTCAGAAGAAGAAGGAGCCTTCGATAGCGAAGAAGGCAGCTGGGCCAAAAAAACGAAGCATCATTACTGTGACAGAAGCTATCGAAGGGACACCATGACCAGCTTTGGCTTCAAAAGCACCAGATGTTGAGAGCGCTATAGCTATCGAAGTTGCACCGGCCGAAGCTACAACTGCCGAAGCTGAACCTGTTGAAGACGCAAATCTAGAAAGCACACTTTCTAACATTGATAAGATACTTCTGGACATGGCCACAGAAGAAGCTGCTGCAGCCACCGAAGAAACCATGGCCACAGAGCCTAAGAAGGAGAAGGAAATAGCCAAAGACACTTCAGAAGAGGAAATTTTCAACTTTCAAAACTTAATTGGACAAGAGTTGACGAAGGCTGAGAAAGAAGAGTTAAAAGAATATGTCATATCTTGCGGATATCAACTAGGGGCACTACTCTTCGGTGGTGTTGACGATGAAAAGTTAGGTTGCGTCCGAGATCAAACCGAAGGGAAGGTTATCGGTACTCTATCAAAGAGTATTGGTTTCCCGAAGCTTCAGACAGACATTAGCCGCTACCGACGACAGCACATCGTCGGTAGTTTATTCTATTCCAATTTCAAGGTAAAAAAACTTTTCTTTAACTTTTTATTGTCTTTAACAACGAAGGTGTTTTCTAACGAAAGTTGCTTGTGCACAGAGTATGTTGTTGAGTAAAGCTTTGAGAATGCAACAATATCTTGAAGATAAAAACATAAAGTTATAATTGAGGGTTTAGAAAGCAAAATAAAAGATCAAGCAGCTGCTCTTGAAAAGAAGGATTTCGAGCTTCAGACAACAGAAGGTTTATTGGCAGAAGCTGAAGCTAAAATTGCAAAGTTAAATACGGAGCTTCTCTCAAAGTCAGAAAGCTTCGAACAGGAAAAGCAGAAGTTTAATGCAAAACTTGAGACTGAGGTCGAGAAAAATTCAAATTTGCAAAAATCATTGACAGAGCTTCAAAACAAATGTCTGGAGTTCAGTAGCCGATGTGTACAACGGCTGAAGCAGATCTTCAATTCGGTTGGAGCCAGCTGTGAAAAATTTAGTCCTTCGACTGAAGACCTGCCAGGGGCCTTCGAACATATCGAGGGTGAAGTTGATGAACTTGATGAAATTATAGCCGGACATGGTGATTTCTGTGCCCTGGTAGCTTCTTGGGGCACAACTGTCGCCTTCCTGAAATCTGGTTGTACACATGGACAGATTGTTAATAGACCTAACTTTAGTTTATCACCAGCAGATCTGGTTGATATTCCCAGTCTTGCCCAAAGCATAGGAAACAAATTTGTAAAACTAGTATGGACGAAGGGTGGACGAAGCATAGCTGGTTCGAAGCTCGAAGTCATCTTAAGCCGGTACCAAAATCATACCTTGTGCTTACCTTTTCCTTTAAACTTGAATTTTCCTTACAATACTTTAATATGTATAGGATGACAAAACTGAAGAGCAAGATGACAAAGCTGAAGAGCACAAAGTCGAAGCTTAACAAACGATCCGAAGCTCAATATATAATGATGAAGCTTGACTAGATAGTTGTGAAAAAAACTCTAAGAACTCTTGTAATAACCTTTGTAAAGAATACTGTAATTTTAAGAATTAGGTTTTACTTTGTAAATTTTGTCCATACCTTGTCATATATTTTTACCTTTCCACCAATGTATGAAGTGCTTTGATGTGAACGAAACTAGCATTTTTTGAGCCGAAGGCGAAAAACACCTTCCCTTCTTTTCGTACACAACGAAGCATGAAATTGCTTCTTTTTCTCTTTGCCGAAGCCTTATCTTTTAGAGCCAAAGCATCCGCCTGTGCTATGATGATGATGATCCTATGTATGTCTAAATGAATGTTTATGAATGCAAATGTATGATGTAATGTGTTGTGCAAATGAATGTCCAAACACACGCATACGAAGCCACAACCATAGCCTTCATTCCCTTGGGAATGACCAAAGTCTTTTTGTCGTTTATTTTTTGGCTTCACCACTTATTTTTCGGTGTATCAGCGCTGACTTTTCACTGTAAGCATCCCCTTAGGATCGTCTTTTGAACTTCTTCGCCTTCTATTTTGGCGATATCGCGTTGACTTTTCGCGCTTCGCCTTATATTTCGGCGGTATCAGCGTTGACTTTTCGCTGTAAGCTCTGCATTCCCTTGGGAACGACTTTTGAGCAGAAAACTTACACAGCGCTCCCTTAGGAACGGCTTTTTGTAGCTTCGTCGTGCTCTGCATCCCCTTAGGGACGACTTTCGAGCTTCTCCCTGTTTTTTCCTTTTTTTCTGCACTCGATGGTGCATGCTCAGTTTTTACATTTACATATTTGGGGGATTTTGCTCTCGTAGAGCTGAATAAGAAAAAGAGAAATTACATGTTATGGCCCCATTAAAAACCTTTCTCTCCCTTCGTAAAGGAAAAGGGTGCCATAGAAAAAATAAAAAGGATTACATCAAGCTAGACATAATATCGCCGAAGCTCATCCACATTCCAAGATCTAGGAATGTCGTTGTCGTCATATCCTTCAGTCCGTAAGAACCGGGTCTTGACGAAGATACTACCAAAAAAGGTCCTTCCCACTTCGACTGTAGCTTGCCTACTGTATCTGGGTTGGCCACTCTCCGAAGTACCAAGTGCCCTGGCTTAATGTTCTTTAGCCGAACTTTTCTGTCACGCCATTTTATTGTTTCGGCTTGGTATTTATTGATATTCTCCACGGCCTGAAGCCTGATCCCTTCTATAGCATCTTTTGCCACGGAATAATCAGCTTCGTCTTCTGTCGAAGCCACTGTTCTTATTGATCCTGCCTTAGCTTCTTCTAGGGTTATTGCTTCGTCACCAAACAATAGTTTGAACGGTGTAAAACCTGTTGACCTTGATATTGTTGTATTGTGGCTCCACACCACTTTGATCAATTCATCTGACCACTTTCCTCTGGGCTAATTGAAGATTAACTTCATTATTCCCGTCATTATGATGCCATTGGCTCTTTCAACAAGTCCATTTGACTTCGGATGTCTCACCGATGCAAAATGAATCTTCGTGCCAATTTGTTCATAGAATTCCTTGAAAGCTTCAGCATGAAACTGTGTTCCGTTGTCTACAGTAATGGTCTTCGGCACTCCGAAGCGACAAACAATGTTCTGCCAAAAGAACTTCTGGACAGTGACCGAAGTTATTGTGGCTAAAGGCTTCGCCTCAATCCACTTGGAAAAATACTCTACCGCCACCACAACATATTTTAGATTTCCTTGTGCTGGTGGAAGTGGGCCTAGCAAATCGAGGCCCCACCTTTGCAACGGCCAAGTGGGCTGTATTAATTGAGTGAGAGATGAAGGTTGCTTCTGATCTCTTGCACATTTTTGACAGCCTTCACATTTTTGGACTAATTCTGCTGCATCTGAAGCTGCCTTCGGCCAATAAAATCCTTGACGAAAAACTTTTCCCAACAAAGGCCTAGATCCAATGTGAGATCCACACAGACCTACATGTATCTCTTTCATTAATTCCATACCTTCAGTTCTTGATAAACACTTAAGGAGTGGTGAACAAACTCCACATTTATACAATTCCCCTTCTATTAACACATATGGTCTTGTTCTTGCCTCCATTCTTTTGTTATAAGCTTTGTCAGATGAAAGACAATTGCCTTGGAGGAAAGATATTATCTCAGTTCTCCAGTCTTCACTGTGTACTGAAGAAATAGTAAGTACTGCTCTCTCCATGAGCTCAACTGAAGGTGCTTTTATTGTTTCAAAAAATACTTCAGAGGGTAGTGGGAGCCCCTGAGCCGCTGATTTGGCTAGCAAATCTGCATGCTCATTTTCACCTCTTGGAATATTCTTGACGGAAAAACCTTCGAAGGAAGCTTCCAACCTTCGAACTGCATCCAGATATTTTTCAAGCTTCGGATCTTGTGCCTTGCTGCTTTTATCCACATGGCTAGCAATAACTTGAGAACTAGTTTTTAGGATGGCCCTTCTTATTCCCATTGCCCTTAATTTCTGAAGCCTCAATAGAAGTGCTTTGTATTCAGCAACATTATTTGTGCAACTGAAATCCAGTTTGACTGCATAACATGTTTTGACTTTTGAAGGTGCCACTAAGACCGCAGCTGCTCCTACACCGAAGGCTCCCCAAGAACCATCGCAAAACACTGTCCAAGCTTCGGCATCTTTGCTTGTCCCCTCTTCATGAGCCCCTAGCGTCCAATCAGCGATGAAATCCGCTAACGCTTGAGATTGGATTGAAGATCTGTGCACGTAATCAATAGTGAACGCGGCCCATTTTCCAATCCTTCCAGTAGCTTCTCTATTCCTCATGATATCCTTCAGGGGTTGTGATGAAGGAACAATTATGTGATATGCTTGAAAATAATGTCGAAGCTTCCTGGACGCCATTAACACAGCATACAACACCTTCTCCAATTCTGTATAGTTTTTCTTTGATAAACTCAAAACTTCGGAGACAAAGTATACTGGGACTTGCTTTTTAGCTTGTCCTTTGAGCTTCTCTTGTACAAGTGTCGCACTCACTGCAGAGTGCGAAGCTGCCACATACAATAGCAATGGAGCCCCTAGCACAGGTGGAGTTAACGTTGTTAAATCGATCAGATATTGCTTCAGCTCTTCGAAAGCTTTCTATTGAGTTGAGCCCCATTGAAAGACTTCAGCTGACTTTAGAACTTCAAAGAATGGCAAATTTCTTTCTGCTGACCTAGATATAAATCGATTTAAAGATGCCAGCCTTCCTGTCAGCCATTGGGCCCTCTTCTTTGTGCTTGGCGGCTCCATTCGAAGGATAGCTTCGATCTTGCTTGGGTTGGCTTCGATCCCCTTCGTTAAAACTAGATAGCCAAGGAACTTGCCCTTCTTCACTCCGAAGACACATTTTTCTGGATTTAATTTCAGGCCAGCTTGCCTAAAATTAGCAAATGTTTCCTGCAGATCAGTAATGTGGTTTTCTTGCTTCATGCTCTTCACTATAATGTCATCAACATATGTTAGCACATTTCTGCCTATCTGAGAGTGAAGGACCTTGGTTGTCATCCTGCTGAAGCTTCCTCCAGCATTCTTGAGCCCCTCAGGCATCCAAAGATAACAATATGTACCAATGGGAGTTATGAAGCTGGTCTTTGGCTCATCTTCCTTCTTCATCCAGATTTGGTGGTAACCTGAATAACAATCTAGCAGACTCATGAGCTCTGATGAAGCTGCTGCGTCTACTAGAGAATCTATTCTTGGTAATGGGAACTCATCCTTTGGACAAGCCTTGTTCAGATCAGTAAAATCAATGCACATTCTCCATTTACCATTGGCCTTCTTCACCATAACAGTGTTGGCTAGCCATTCTGGGTATTTCATTTCTCTGATGACACCAGCACTGAGAAGTTTTTTTACTTCGTTTCGAGCACCTTCGGCTTTATCGTCAGACATTTTCCGAAGCTTTTGTTTCCTGGGTCGGGAGGATGGATCGACATTGAGTGAATGTTCAATGAAGTCCCTGTTGACACCACAGAGATCGTTGGCTGACCATGCAAAAACATCTTTGTTGTTGAATAAAAACCTTATCAAGGTTTTCTCCTGCTCTCTAGATAATTGAGATCCCAGTAGTACCTTCTGCTCTGCTATGTCTTCACATAGAAGCATGGGCTTTGGCTGATCAGCCGAAGCAGCCTTCTCTCTTCTGTACTTATACTGTTCACAAGCTTCGGCTCCATCTATATTGTGGATTGCTTTTGAGTCTGTCCAATTTCCTTCAGCCTTTCTGGCAGCTTCCTGACTTCCATGAATAGCAATGGGCCCTTGATCCGAAGGTATCTTCATGCATAAATATGCTGGATGAAGAATTTCTTCGAATGCATTGAGTGTTCCACGACCAATAATTGCATTGTAGGGGTATTCCATGTCAATAATGTCAAACACAACCTGTTCAGTTCTTGTATTGTGGACAAATCCGAAGGTCACTGGCATTGTGATCTTGCCAAGTGCTACAATCTGCCTTCCTCCGAAACCACAGAGAGGGTGTGTAGCATCATGGATCTTATCCTCTGGCTCTTGCATCTGTCTGAAGGCCTTAGCAAATATGATATCCGCTGCACTGCCTGTATCAACCAGAACATTGTGGACTAGAAATCCCTTGATGACACAAGATATCACCATAGCATCATTGTGAGGGTAATCCTTGAGCTGAAGGTCCTCTTGGGAGAAGGTGATTGGGATGTGAGACCATTTTGACTTGATGAATGGTCCCTGCACCCCAACATGTTGTACCCTTCTCTGAGCCTCCTTCTTCTGCTTCTTGTTGGTCGGCTCTGAGCATGAACCGCCTGTTATCGGGAGCACCAGCTTCGTAGCCGAAGCAGCTTCAGCTTGGTTGTTGAACGAAGCCATTAGCTCAAAAGTGGAAGTGAGTTCACCGGAGGTGGGCGCCAATGTTGGGGACTTGTTCTCAAATGCTTCTAATTATGAACAAGGCAACATAAAATGTTAGATGTTAATGCCCTTCGTCCATAGAAGCATTATCTCCCCGAGGGTATAATGAACTTCGGACGAAGGTCATGAGCAAAAGGTCACGAAGGTCATGTCTTCGTGACTAGAGTTGTGAAATAATGAAAGGTGAAATATAAAATATAAAACATGAAAGAATGATATATCAAAACACATAAACTTGTTCATATATTTTATTATACAAACTTAAATATTAAAACATAACATTTAATCACATTTATACCTTCGTCTTGACAGAAGGCAATAATCCAAGTGTCGCCTGCAAATGATTACAAGATTGCGTGAATAGTATGGGGGTACTGTTCATCTATTTATAGGCACAGGGCGCAGTCTGTGTGAAATTACATTTATGCCCTCTACAATCGATTACAATCATGACACAAACTTTCATGGGTCTATTGGTCATTTCATCTTTAAGTCGGTTCACTCCTTCGTCTTGAGACATGTCACTATGCCAAAGCTTTATGGGTGATAGCTTCGGCACTACTTTTGAGAGGATCTGTTGTTGGTGACTTGCTCTCAAATGCTTCGGCTTAAGAGCAAGGCAACATAAAGAATGTTAAACGTTAAAGTCCTTCGTCCTTCGGAGCATTATTTCCCTTAGGATATAATGACTTTCGGACGAAGGTTACAAAGAGCATACCTTCGTAAATTCGACATATAAAAATGAAGAAGGAATCGTACGAAACATGAACAATATGAACCATCGACCTTGGGATCCTCTTTGATTAGAAATACAGATGGTTCGAGATGCAATGATTCTATTAATGGTTTATGGTTCGATGATGATAATGATGTTTCCTCGATGAGGAACTGGTTCACAGGTTGGCTATTACTAAAACTTGGCTTCCACTAATAATAAATACTTGACCAACTAAAAGCAACTGCTTGAGCTTGACCCCGCATAAAGCTAGTCCACCTCAGCCAAACGGGACATTTGCTAAGTATGTTGATGTGTACTCACCCTTGCTTTCACAAAACACCAGATTGCCTTTGGTGCAATCTATGCTCAGGTAAAGAAGAAGGAGAAAGACATCGGGGTGGATCTCCAGGAGTTCCAGGACGTCGACGAGTTCGAGGATTAGGCTAGCGACCTCCCCAGTTAGCTGCCTGTGGTGGGTTTATTTACGTTGGCTACGTTTCGATTCTGTGTACTTTGATTTATATTATGTAAATGACTCTAGTCTTTAATATTATTACTTATTCTTTATTGTTATTCAAAGCATTGTGCTATGATGAGTCATTTATGTAATCGCTGTGTACGTGAATTTCTGATCCTGGCACATACATGGTTCGCATTTGGTTTACCTTTCAAAACCGGGTGTGACAAACCAGAGGTGTAGTTGGCTTCGCCGTAGGCCATCATTGGGGTCCGGGCATAGTACTTGCTCTGTCGAGGCTGGTTGCAGAGGTTCTTGATTTGGTTTTGTTAGTCACCCTTCCTTTGGGGAGAGGTATTGTGTTTATCAAACTAGAGAAACCTAACGGGCGGCTATGACCTCTGGGAAATCTTTGTAAAGGATACATAGTGATACCCTGCCAGGCCACCTAGGTAGTGGTCAATGGAGATTGGCTCTTTCTGGGCAGAATGGGAATCATGACTTGTGGGTAAAGTGTGCGACCTCCATAGAGTGTTAGAAACTGCTATATCAGTCGTGCTCACGGTTAAGAGCGGCCTTGGGATCCTCTTTGATTAGAAGAACTTTGGTTACTTTTATGAGGATGATTAATGATGATGGTTATAATTATGATCTCTGGTATTTCCTCTTGGAGGGGGTACATTTGGGTAATAACTGGGTTTATTACTAAAACTTGGCTCTACTAATAGTCATAAATACATGACCAACTAAAAGCAACTACTTAACCTAAACTCCACATACAGCTAGTTCACTTTAGCTAAACGGGACATTTGCTGAGTATGTTGATGTGTACTCACCCTTGCTTCACAAACCACCCCACCCCAGGTTGTCCCCACTGTACTTAGTGCTCAGGAGGAGATGCTGGCAACATAGAGGACTTTGAGGAGTTCCAGGACTACGACGAGTTCTAGTTTTTCTTAGTGGCAAACCCCCAGTCAACTGCCTGTGAAGGCCTTATCTGCTACGTTTTGTATTCCCGCACTTTGATGATATTAATGTTAATGACTATGTTATAGACTCTATGGATGTCTTGGACATCTTGTTGTAATAAAGTACTTTTCTGCTATTTACTTTGAGCAATGTGTGATGATGTCCAATTATGTAATCACTGTGTACGTGAGTTTCTGATCTTGGCACGTACATGGTTCGCATTCGGTTTGCCTTCCAAAACCGGGTGTGACATAAGTGGTATCAAAGCCTTGCTGACTGTAGGACCGCTAACCTAGACTAGAATGGTCGCCCTATGGACTATAGACCTCTACCCTTACCTTGACCTTCAGTGTCATTTCAAAAGTTGGTCATCTTGACCAATTTTATGTTATTACTCATCCTACAAAATTTTGTCTCATTTTTCTTTCTGTTTACTTGCTGGTCTTATAGTTCTACTCTCACTCTTGTGCTTATGATGTGTTTTGTAGATGGCTCGTATTAGATGCACTACACGTAAGTCAGTGATCCCCTTTTTGCCCTCTCGCCTGGCGGAGCGCCCACTGCGCCGCACGGTGATAGGTTAGTCCAGCCACCTAGAGAGACTGCATCGTCGCCTGCACGAGGAGCAGGAGCGCCGATGCCAGGAGTAGGAGCATCAAGACTCTTCCCCCTCGCCTCAGCAGAAGGTGGAGTCTAGGAGGCAGCCTTCCCCTGCACCTCAGCCAGAGATGCCCCCTCCATCACCACAGGGCATCCTGACTGCTAGAGGAGACCCTGATGGAGACGATGACGATGACGTCGGTGGCAGTTCGAGCCACATCACGAAGCTCTCGGAGGAGCAGGAGCCGGAGGGATGGATCGCTAGACCCATCACTCGCAACACCGCTCGCGGGTGTCACTTCCATGACGCTCTCGACACCTTGCTGCATTGGGCCTTCGACCGACACACTTGGTCTATCGAGTATCGTTATGTAGTGTACCAGCTTCGTCGCGGGTTATACCCGGACCAGTGGGAGGCTACTTGCTTGGTGCGCCGTCTGGACGATGATCTCCGAGGTGCAGAGGCCTTCTCAGAGCATTATTCTATCACTGAGAGGGATGCTGCAAGGTAGTCATGCAAGATGCTGCACGACGTGCACTTTCATAGTATTGCTCGTTGTTCAACGGGGTAGCTGACGACCTCGACCTAAAGTACTACCTCACCGTTTGACCGACAGTGTTGGAGGTGTGATTGTCTCGCCCGTTGGTGAGGGCAATCCCAGGCTGAACAATATGGTCAACTTGGTCGTCGTGCTCAACACCGAGCTGGACCACTCCCTTGATGAGTTGGGCAAGGTTCGGACAGAGATTGCGGAATTGCGTGTTGAGCACGCAGTGCACCACTATTTGGATGGTGGTTCTCCTGCTTCTGTCGGGATTCAGCACCCTTACCGTTCGCCGCCCCGTGGTCGCTTTGATTATGGTACCACTTACTGCAGGACCCAGATAGATTTGGATCCACAGATCAACAGAGTCGGAGTCTGTAATAATGATTAATTTAGTGTCTTAGTCTTAGTCAGTCTTGTTTAGAGATTGCTTATCATATGTTTGGATGCTTGTCGTGATGAACTTGTAATGAAGTTGGATCTTTATAATGATTGTCACCAAGGTGTGGGTATCCCCTACCACTTGGTGTAGTTATTAATAAAGTTAGTTATTTAGTTGGACAATCCCTTTATTTCCACTTTCCTCTTTATCTGGGAAGTTGTGTTGAGAGTCTGTGAAGATGATCAATTGTCCAGAGTTATGAAGATTTCCATATATCTTTTCTTATGCTGAAAGACTGTAGAGTTGGATCTGATTTACGTGTGCTTTCTATAGATGTCTAAAAACAGGCGCCGAGGTGCAAGGCGTGCTCAGCAGGAGCAGCAGGCACCCCAGGAGGAGGCAGCTCAATAGCAGTTGCCACCGCCACCCCCGATGACTATTGAGCAGATGTTCCTGATGCAGACCCAAGCAGTCCAAGCAATTGGTCAGACCTTAGCAGCAATGCAGCAGGTGCAGCAACAGCCACCCCCACCTCAACCCCAAGTGCAAGTTCAGATGCCATAGGTGCCCAGAGACAATCGAGTAGAATTCATGAGAAACCATCCCCCTGCCTTTGCATTCTGTAGATCCCATGGACGCCGAAGATTGGCTGCGTACTATGGAGCGCGAGTCACACACTACTCAGTGCAACGATCGCGAGAAGGTTCTGTATGGTCCCCGTCTGCTAAGGGGAGCAGCACAGTCCTGGTGGGAGTCTTACCTCGCCACCCATGCCGACCCTAAAGCCATCACCTGGGGGAGTTCATGGACAACTTTCGTCGTTACCATGTGCCTGAAGGACTGATGATAGTAAGGAAGGAGGAGTTTCTAGCTTTGAATCAAGGCCCCTGTCTGTCAGTGAGTACAGGGACAAGTTTCTGCAGCTGTCACGCTATGCGCTAGAAGATGTTAATACAGATGCTAAGAGGTAGTATCGTTTTCTAAGAGGTTTGGTTGACCCCCTTCACTACCAGCTGATGAATCACATTTTCCCTACCTTCTAGCATTTTATCGACAGAGCAATCATGACTGAAAGGAAGCGTCGGGAGATGGAAGACAGGAAACGCAAGATTGGTGGATCTCAGGCTGGGAGTAGCAGTCATCCCCGCTACTCAGTCAACCCACCTCAGCAATTCAAGCAAGGTCACCAGCATCAGTGCCATAACCACCAGCAGCAGCAGTACCGCCAGAGCAACCAGCAGGGAGGAAATTAGTACCAACGTCAGAACAACTAGGCACCTCGCCTTCCTGCCCCAACAACCAACCAGAACGACCAAGCAGCTCCAGCACAAGTAAGAGGCCACACATGCTTCTATTGTGGGGAACAAAACCACTCGTCAAAGCACTGCCCAAAGAAGGCAACTCAGCAGTCGCCAGCAGTCAACCCTTCAGCAAGACAAGGAGCACCACAGCAAGCACCAGGAGATCGTGGTCAGGCTTACAACTGTGGAATGGTGAACCACCTGGAGACCGAAGCAATCCAGGATGCTCAGGATGTGGCAGTAGGTAAGTTTCCAGTTGAATCCCATCCAGCAAAAGTATTATTTGATACTGGTGCCACACATTCTTTCATTTCTACATCATGGGTAGAAGCACATAACATCCCCCATAGAACCAATGATTCCACTTTTAAAAGTTAATTCAGTTGGGGGAAAAGTTCAGTCCGATAGGATGTGTCCGAATCTAAGGATTGAAATAAGGGGGATAGAGTTCCCCGCTAACCTAGTAGTAATGGGTACTCAAGGGTTAGATGTCACCCTAGAGATGAATTGGCTACATAGAAACAAAGCCACCATCAGTTGTGATAAGAGGACAGTCAAGTTGGTGTCCCCATCCGGAAAGGAAGTAGTAACTGAACTGTACTTGCCTGGACTAGAAGGAGCCTGTCACTATTTGCTAGTAGATGACAAGGAGGCCAACCTGATTAAGGATATTAGAATTGTGTCGGAATTCCCCGACGTGTTCCCTGAGGAGTTAGCAGGCATGCCACCTGAAAGGAAAGTTGAATTTGCCATAGAGCTTATCCCAGGCACCGCCCCAATTTCCAAGAGAGACTATCGAGTGTCTGGACCAGAATTGGTGGAACTCAAGAAACAGATTGATGAGTTGTTGGAGAAAGGCTACATTAGACCAAGTACCTCGCCTTGGGCAGTCCCATTGCTATTTGTGGAGAAGGATGGAATAAAGAGGATGTGCATTGATTACAAATCTTTGAATGAAGTCACTGTCAAGAATAAGTACCCTCTGCCAAGAATTGAGGATATATTCGATTAGTTGAGAGGAGTCAGTGTGTTCTCAAAGATAGATCTGAGGTCAGGTTACCATGTGCTCAGGATCCGACCCTCGGATATACCGAAGACAACATTTATCACTAAGTATGGACTATATGAGTTCATTGTCATGTCATTTGGTCTGACGAATGCGCCAGCTTACTTCATGTACTTGATGAACGGTGTGTTCATGGACTATCTCGACAAGTTCGTAGTGTTGTTCATTGATGATATCCTCATATATTCCCAGAATGAGCAAGAGCATGAAGAGCATTTGAGGAAGGTACTGCAGAGGCTACGAGATTGTCAGCTGTATGCCAAGCTTAGCAAGTGCGAGTTCTGGATCAGTGAGGTCCTGTTCTTGGGTCATATTATAAACCGAGATGGACTAGCTTTGGATCCAAAGAAGGTAACAATGATTTTGGACTGGAAAGCATCGAAAGATGTCCGAGGAATCAAGAGTTTCATCGGAATGGTCGGTTACTATCGGCGTTTCATCGAAGGTTTCTCCAAGATTGCCAGGCCAATTATAGCCTTGCTGGCAAAGAAGGTTGAGTTCAAGTGGACCCTAGCACGCCAAGAGTCCTTTGAGACGTTAAAGAAGAAGTTGACAACAACACCGGTATTGATTCTGCAAGATGTTCACAAGCCATTCTCAGTATATTGTGATGCTTCGTACACCGGACTAGGATGTGTTTTGATGCAGGAACAGAAAGTAGTGGCATACTCGACCCGTCAGCTGAAGATTCATGAGAAGAATTATCCCACTCATGATCTGGAGCTAGCAGCAGTGGTTCATGCACTGAAGACCTGGAGACACTATTTGTATGGGTAGAAGTGTGATATCTACATGGATCACAAGAGTCTCAAGTACATATTCACTCAGTCAGAGTTGAACATGAGGCAGCGAAGATGGCTAGAGTTAATTAAAGACTACGAGCTGGAAATACATTATCATCCAGGCAAAGCAAATGTGGTTGCAGATGCTTTGAGCAGAAAGAGTCAAGTCAATATGTTGGCCGCTCACCCGATGTCGTACGAGCTAGCAAAGGAATTCGACAGGCTGAGTCTCGGACTTCTGAACAACACTCAAGGAGTGACAGTTGACCTGGAACCCACTCTGGAGCAAGATATCAGGAAGGGTCAGAAAGATGATGAGAAGATCAACGAGATCCGGCAGCTAATCATAGATGGGAAAGATCCCAATTTCCGTGAATATGCAGAAGGAGTGCTATGGTTTAAGGATAGGTTGTGCATTCCCGACATCAAATCGATCCGGGAATTGATTCTTAAGGAAGCTCATGAGACAACATATTCTATACACCCTGGTAGCGAGAAGATGTACCAAGACCTGAAGAAGAGATTCTGGTGGTACGGTATGAAAATGGAGATAGCAGAGTATGTTGCCAGATGCGACAGTTGTCAGAGGATCAAGGCAGAACATCAAAGGCCCGCAGGTTTGTTGCAGCCATTGCAGATTCCTCAGTGGAAATGGCATGAGATTGGGATGGACTTTATAGTCGGTCTGCCCCACACTCGAGCTGGTTATGACTCCATCTGGGTAGTAGTGGACCGTTTAACAAAGGCGGCCCATTTCATACCAGTCAAGACCACCTATAACAATGCAGTGTTGGCAGAATTATACATGTCTCGGATTGTGTGCCTACATGGTGTTCTAAAGAAGATAGTATCATACAGAGGCACCCAGTTCACTTCTCACTTTTGGCAACAGCTACATGAAGCTTTGGGCACACATTTGAAGTTCAGTTCAGCTTATCGCCCGCAGACAGATGGTCAAACAGAGAGAACCAACCAGATTCTTGAAGATATGTTGAGAGCTTATGCATCGCAAGACAAGTTAGGTTGGAACAAGAGGCTACCGTATGCAGAATTCTCCTACAACAATAGCTATCAGGCCAGTCTGAAGATGTCACCATTCCAAGCACTCTACGGGAGGAATTGCAGAACTCCGTTGCATTGGGACCAACCCGACGAAAGGTAGGTGTTCGGTCCAGATATTCTGCTTGAGGCCAAAGAGAACATCACAATGGTTCGAGAGAATCTAAAGACAGTGAAGCTATGCTGACACCCGAAGGAGAGAACTGGGTTTTGAAGTGTGAGATTATGTCTGCTTAAAAGTGTCACCGATCAGAGGAATCAAAAGGTTTAGAGTCAAAGGAAAGCTAGCACCTCGATACATCGGACCATACCAGATTCAGGCAAGACGTGGAGAAGTGACATATCAACTCAGCTTACCAGGAAGTCTGTTAGCCGTGCAAGACGTATTCCATGTGTCTCAAGTGAAGAAATGCTTGCGAGTACCGCAAGAGCAGTTGCAAAATAGAGGACCTTGAAGTTCAAGAAGATCTGATATATATTGAGAAGCCAACTCAAATTCTGGAGATAGCAGATCGGGTCACTCGAAGAAGCACCATCAGGATGTGTAAAGTCAAATGAGGCCATCACTCAGAAGAAGATGATTTGAAAGCCAAGTACCCTGAACTCTTTGCTAGCCAACCCTGAATCTTGAGGGTGAGATTCTTTTTAAGGGGGATAGGTTTGTAACACCCTGAATTTGGGGGTATAAAATTTCTTTCAAAATATCTACCAAATTCAGGTGTTACTCTTGTCTCTCTCTAGTTTCTCTCTCTCTTTTGCGCTGCATGCCCCACCCACGTCGCCTGAGCACTAGGTAAATCCCCACAGACTCCCTCAGCTCGCCCCTGCCTCACTTTCGCGCTCCCCCG
Source organism: Zea mays (assembly GCF_902167145.1). Taxonomy (NCBI): domain Eukaryota; kingdom Viridiplantae; phylum Streptophyta; class Magnoliopsida; order Poales; family Poaceae; genus Zea; species Zea mays. The sequence continues at coordinate 28,289,233 of NC_050103.1, forward strand.
CCCTCGCACTCACCCAGTCGCGGAGTTGTTTCCCCCTCACCGTCGATGCACCGTTTCGCCATCGTCGCTGGACTTCTGCCAGCGCTTGGGACACGGTGAGCTTCACCTGAGCTTGGCACACCGGGAACCCATAGTGGTTTCCCCTTTCCTCAACTCTACCACCCGGTCCGCAGTCAGCCTCTTCCCTGTGCAGGTCGTAGTTCGCCAGCGTCACGATCCTTCGACGTCTGGCCAACCTGAGCCTCCCCGCACCGCGCCAAGTCACCTCGAGCTCCGTCCTGAGGTGAGAAGTTCGTTCCCATGCTCGATTTCTCCCAGTTCCGCCTTGTCTTGGCCAATTCGGCTTCACCGGTGTTCGACCACGCTAGTTTGCCGCGCCCGTGCGGTGACTGGCTGATTTAGACCGGTCTTGTGCCCCTGCTTTGGTCCGTAGTGTTCCCCTTACCCTGTCGTAGCTAGCCCAGGCCTTAGCGCACCCTAGACCTCCTCTCTCCGGCCAGAATTCCTCGCCAGAGTTGCCCGACCCGCCTGGAGCACCTTCCCTTCGTCGTTCTCCCGTTTCTGGTCCCGTTCTTGCGACCGATAGTCTGCCAGTGTGTTCGCCAGACCCTCTTGATCCGTTCTAGCCCTCCCCGGCGACCGTGTCTGCCTCATCTCCGGTGACCTCGACACCGCGAAAGGAGCAACGCCGGTCACCGAGCTGTAAAGCCCCGCACGCCCCGTCGCAACCGTTCGTCTTTGATCCAACGGCTCAGATCCGCGAATAATGGTTCGCGCCCGCGCGCTCTGCCCCGGGCCCGCCGGTCAGCGCCTGCGCCCCTGGCGCTGGGCCCGTCTGGTCAGCCCGCCTTCCCCCCCCCACAGGTCGTTGACACCCCACCCCCTCTTGGCAGCTACGCTCGCTCGCCCACGCCCGCGCGCTTGCTCGTCGATCTAATCCTGGCCGTCCATCTGCGATATGGCGGATGGAAAGGCCCGATACCTTTCATTTTTCAGTTTTGTAAAAAAAACCTCTAGTTCTCGGGTAATAGAACCCGTTGTCCCTGGGGTTTGTGCGCATGCCCCTAACTTCTTTTAAGCAGACCCCTGGCATTTTGAATAATCACATAATTAGACCTAGTTTTATATTTCAAACTTCAAAACTTGTTTAGTTCATATCTCTTTCATATGAACTCCAAATTTAGTGGTTCAAATTACAAAATGTTCATAGGAATATTCTCTATTCAAATAAATTATGTTCATTCACATTATATGCACTCTAATTTTAGGTCTAAGTTATAGGTTAGTTTATGTGTTAATTTATTTATTTAAGAAAATAAATAAAAAGGAAAACCCTAATGATACTTAGGTGTTTAATTTTGTGAGATTAATATTTTGTCATGTATGAAGTTATCCATGTTATAATTTTGTGTCTCACTAAAATTAGTAGAACTAAACTATGTAATCCATAATGTTTAGGGAATCACTAATCTTCAAGTGTACTGACCCCTATAATTTAGGGTTATCTTTTGTGTTATAATGTCTTGTCAAACTAGTGTATACCTGATTGCAAATGTTTGGTGTGTTGTTCATTTGTCTCTTTCCAAATGTATTGAATGTATGATTGCCTCATTCAGACAACGAGCAGCCCGTGGTTCCAGAGTGTGTTGCCGAAGATCTCTCTGAGTAACAACCTAGTGAAGGCAAGTGTCCTCTGACCCATTATGTCCTACATACTTTATAATTCACCGTCTCACATTATATTATTGAAACCTACGGAGTGACTAGTCTGTATTTACTTATCCTTGTTTACCATTTGGGTTATCATGGTTAGCATTATGATATTGCTTTAACTTAATCAATGAACATGATGTGAATATTTATGATACGATGATGTTATCCCGACAATGATCGTGTGATACTTTAGGGGACTCAGGCCATTTTTCTGACTACCTCTCTGTAAGGACCTGTTCGGGGAGTGACAACCCAGGATAACAGTGCAACCATGAGGGTGGAATGGGACGCCCTTAGTTGATTAATTAGAGGAACCAGAGGTGTAGTTGGCTTCACCGTAGGGCCGTATATGGGGTCCGGGCACAGTACTTGCTCTGCCGAGGCTGGTTGCAGAGGTTCTTGATTTGGTTTTGTTAGTCACCCTTCATTTGGGGAGAGGTACTGTGTTTATCAAACTGGAGAAACCTAACGGGCGGCTATGACCTCTGGGAAATCTTTGTAAAGGCTATGTAGTGATACCCGGCCAGGCCACCTAGGTAGTGGTCAATGGAGATTGGCTCTTTCTGGGCAAAATGGGAATCACGACTTGTGGGTAAAGTGTGCGACCTTTATAAACTGGTATATCAGTCGTGCTCACGGTTAAGAGTGGCCTTGGGATCCTCTTTGATTAGAAGAACTTTGGTTACTTTTATGAGGATGATTAATGATGATGGTTATAATTATGATCTCTGGTATTTCCTATTGGAGGGGGTACATTTGGGTAATAATTGGGTTTATTAATAAAACTTGGCTCTACTAATAGTAATAAATACATGACCAACTAAAAGCAACCGCTTAACCTAAACTCCACATACAACTAGTCCACTTTAGCCAAACGAGACATTTGCTGAGTACGTTGATGTGTACTCACCCTTGCTTTACAAACCACCCCACCCCATGTTGTCCCCACTATACTCAGTGCTCAGGAGGAGATGCTGGCAACATGGAGGACTTTGAGGAGTTCTAGGACTATGACGAGTTCTAGTTCTTCTTAGCGGCAAACCCCTAGTCAGCTGCCTGTGAAGGCCTTATCTGCTACATTTCGTATTTCTGCACTTTGATGATATTAATGTTAATGACTATGTTATAGACTTTGTGGATGTCTTGGACATCTTGATGTAATAAAGTACTTTTTCGCTATTTACTTTGAGCAATGTGTGATGATGTCCAATTATGTAATCAATGTGTACGTGAGTTTTTTATCCTTGCACGTACATGGTTCGCATTCGGTTTGCCTTCGAAAACCGGGTGTGACAGGAAATAAGCGCAAGAGTTGTAGCATAAAAAGCTAAACGAAGAGATAACATCTCACAATGCCACACATCACAAAATTCAGAAACAAAAATAGATTAGGGAGGATGAAAGCTAGTTTCATTGTCAACTAAATTTATTTTTCGTATAGACTTATAAAATAAGGATGAGTTTCCATAAATTCACACACAGATTATAAGGTAATGTTACTTTTCCGTAAAACAAAAGGGTATAGAAAGAGGAAGTCTTTGTTGTGGAATATACTGTTGTTTACATAAAACACAAGTTGTTTCATTAAAATAGCAAAGCAGGGCTAGAGAATATACTGCTGCTAAATTAATCACCTGATCCTTGCACCCATAAAACATGTGTATATCATAGTAAACAACATAATACCACAGCAAGAAAGTCAGTAACAACAGATGATTTTGTTTCATCGTGTTGGTCAGGACTACAGATATTGCTTGCTGCTTGAGACTGACCATTAAACAAAGGTGCATGTACCTATCTTGCATGTACATATTGCTTGTTGTTTCATTGTGGATATCTTGCATGTGGACCCAAACACATCTTGCCATGTACCTATCAGCACCAATAGAGTAGTAGAGATTATCACCTTATTTTATAGTACTTGATATATCTCATTATTGATTATGTTTGTAGGGCTCTAGAGCATCAAGGCAACGGCTAGAGCAGCTCCTTGGTTGCATGGAGGAGTAGGGGCACGAAGTGGCAGGACATAGTGCACCTGAGCAAGAGCGCGAGGTGGCAGGCCACGATGCACTTGAGCAGGAGCGTGAGGCGGTAGGCTCAAGTCAACCTATGCTAGAGCGCGAGGCAGCAGACTACATTGCACCTGTGAAGGAGCACGAGGTGGTAGGCCATGGTGCACTTGAGCTGGAACGAGAGGCGACGGAACACAATGCACCTAGGCAGGAGCACGAGGTGGCAGGCCAAGGTTCATCGATGCGTGATGATGACTATGGGGAGGACTACGATGGAGAGGCCAATGGAGAGGATGACGAGGTTGTTACAACACAGATAACAAATTTCAAGTATTTTTATTTTGACGATGAATTCTATTTTTTGTTGGATTGATATTATTGTCGTTGCACAATTTACAGTTTTGTAGGTTTCGGCGGTCCCTTAGAGTTCCACCAACATAGGGTCATAAACCGTGTAGGAGAGAGGAGCTGGGTGGAGGTGGCATGGAATGGCAAAGGTCACCAAACACCAGTTAACACAGTGCTGGGATCTATAGCTCGTTTTCACTATCCATGGGTGGTACAATTCAACGGGGCAGAGATAGGGGCGTATCACTGGGCTCACTGGGGCCTCAAACCATATGGACCCTGATCGTACTCACCAAGACGCAATGTGGTCATCATTTTGGGTGAGTTTATTATGTCCTTTAAATTTATTTACCATGGGCATGTATAAATGAATTTAATTGTTTCTTCATTATGTAGGAACAATTTAGATTGTACGCAATAGCGAACGAAGAACATGTAAAACGTGTATTCCACAATGCTGCTAGAAAAGTTATAAAGGGTTCAATGTCAGATGCATAGGTCAAAGATGTTATCGTGTACTTCAAGAAAGTGAAGGGTCAACAAGCAGGCGTGTGAAATCCACTTGACAGCTGAGGAGTGCAAACAAAGTGAAGTGGATTGGCTCACTACTCATCCTGAAGCTTGGGTCAAGCTCTGCGAGTACTGGGCCTTAGATGAGTACAAAGTGATTTCGGATAGAAATTGTTTAAATCGAAGAGCAAACCGGGCCTCCATCGATTTGGGGTAGATGGATTTATTGGGAAATCACAACGAATGGTATGGCGAGCTAACTAACATTTAGTCTTTTCCCTCTAACAAATTTGTATATTTCATTATGTCTCTTACTACAGGGGGCTCGTGATGGTGTTCAACCCCGATTCATTGACGTTTACATGGAGGGGCACCGAGGTCCAGATCCAGAGCATCCGAAAATCTTATGTGACGACAACGCGACAGAAAAGCTAGTAGGTGTAAATAATAACTACCTATTCTTAATTAACTTGTGACTCATTTTTATAACTACCATAAATTGTTTTGTAGACTCGTTATGCCGAGGAGGTTAGGAGGAAAGCAGGAGACGAGGGTCTAGATTGGAGTGAGGCACCATTCGATCCGGAAGCAGCATATGTTGCTGGTGGTGGGCTACCGCATGGAAGGTATGATAAGATCAAAACTATGAAAAATAATAACTATTGGTTCATAACTTGTGATGTTTCTAGGTTGGGGATCGATGATGGGGTTGTGAGTCGCGATAGCTTTGGTCGTCGGTCTGTTTCCTCAGTGGGGAGTAGATCTCGAACTTCAACTTCGAGGGAATCAGAGGTTGATGAGCAACTAAGACAAGAATAAGTTCAACAACTATCTCAACAAGTTCAGATGATGCAGGGAATGCTGATGCAGGTAATAATTTTAGTAATCCATCATTCATTCAATTTTCATATATGGTTGCATTGCAAAAACTCAAACTTATTGTATTTGCAGATGTATAGTGCTCAAATGGGATCTCAAATGGGACCCCAGTTCACCCGTCCGTCACAATCTGGACAAACCCAAACACCAACGAAACATAGGTTTAGTTTTGTAGTATATTTACTTTAATTTACAATTATAATCATGCATTGGTTTATTTGGTTATAGGATGCTGAGACCGGACAAGGAAACCCACAGATGGACATGCAGTGGTCAATGCCCCCTAGAGGATAGAATCTTCCTCCTCCACAAGCAGGTATGGAATATTGGCCGCCATCACCATGGGGATATTCTACACATCCAATGGGGCCTTCGGGACGCCCCCATGGCCAACACAGCCACTTCCATCACCAACGGTACCGTTGGGGGCCTTCCTCTTCCGAAGGCCCTCAAAATATGACTAACCATATGTTTTTAGCATGATATGGATTATTACAGGGAGCTTCGGCTTCAGGATGGAAGTTTTCTCCCATGGCAAAGGCATACAAGAAGATATAATCCGAAGATGATAAGAATGAATGCCGAAGCTATAGCCGAAGAGTAATATCTTCGGCTTAAAATGGTGATGAAGACTAAACATGATGTTGGCCGAAAGGGAAAAAGACTAGCTAGTCCTTAATGATTTATGTTATGGTCAAAAGTAAATGTCAAGGACACAAATGTACTTTTACCCGGCTACGTCCCATGCCTATAAATAGATGAACAGTAGCATTGTATTGTTCACACTGAATTGTAATCACTCTCACGTCAACACCTTCAAGCAAGCCGAAGGTATCAATGTAATATAGATTCTATTAATATTCATACGTACTTTATGGAATGCAAATATGAATGAACTAATGAATTATATTCATTATCTTTACGTATTCTTCGTCTGATGATCATTATATCCGAGAGGAGGTAATGCTTCGGAGGACGAAGGTCCTTAATACTTAACAATTATGTTGTCGTGTTCTTGATTCATAGCATTTGAGAACAAGTGACCAACATTGGCGCCCACATCCGGTGAACTCACTTCCACAACCTTCGGCAAGCATTCACCTTCGTCATGCCGCCGAAAAAGGCAACAGCGCCAGGGGCTGCCCTACAGCCACTGGATACTAACTAAGAGACACTCTCGCTAAGAGAAGCTCGGAGCCAGAAAAGGAAGGCTACTAGTCCAACACTACAGGAAGAGGAGTTGGACCAGGAAATCAGAGACTTGGAAGCCATACATCAACAAGTACAGAGGAAGAGAAAGAAGATGCTTTGGCTAGCCGACCTTCAGAGGAAGATCGACGAAGTTGCTGAAGCAATGCGTCACATGACCCAAGATGACCAAGGACGAAGGTCTCAATTGAGAGAGCTTTGTCAAGAAAGTCCAATCAATGATGATGAATGGTATGATGACTTTCGTCATGGTAACTTTGCTTTTGATGATGCTTCTTGTCTAGCAGCAGAGTTGCAGGCTACTCCATGGCCACCATCTTACAAGCCACCACAGCTTCCCATGTATGATGGGCATTCAAATCCGAAGCAGTTTCTCATGAGTTACGAAGCAACCATATCCTCATATGGTGGCAACATGGTTGTCATGGCGAAATCCTTAGTCATGGCGGTCAGGAGTGCAGCTCAGACGTGGTATTCTTCCCTTCACCCGGGACCGATCACGTCATGGCAAAAGCTAAAGGACATGCTGGTAACTAGCTTCCAGGGTTTCCAAACGAAGCCAGTAACTGCCCAAGCTTTGTTCCAGTGTACGCAAGACCATGAAGAGTACTTGTAGGCATACTTCCAAAGATTTCTGTGACTCAAAGCCCAGGCGCCAACGGTGCCAAATGAGATTGTCATCGAAGCTATGATTAAGGGGCTCTGGCCAGGACCGACAGCGCAGTATTTTGCTAGGAAGCCACCGCAAACTCTAGAAAAGCTTCTTCAGAAGATGGATGAATACATCTGAGATGACAATGATTTTCGCCAGAGAAGGGAGGAGGCTTTCAGGTATTCTGAGATGACTAGGGGCTTCGGAGGAAGATTCGACCCTAGGCATGTCAGAACAATCCACAACCCCAGCACAAATGATGACAGGGCAAACCACACTCAAGGCAACCAACAAAGCTCACAATCTTCAGGAATGCAGCAAACCTCTTACAGGCCACCAGCTCCACGGGGTAGAGGATGAAGAAGCTTCGGAGGAAGATTCAGCACTCCACCCAGGAGATTGTTCTGTTTATTCTATAGGGAGGATAAGGGACACACAACAAGGACATGCCAAGTCACGATCCAAAAGCAAAAGGAGATAGCTGAAGCTGAAGCATGACAAAATTAGCCAAAGCAGGTCTTACATACCGCCTCATGCTATTCGTCGTATATCCCTGAGTATGTGGGCAACCAGCAACACACGACATCAGTTGCTTCGTCGTATAACCCTCAGTTGCCACCACCATCACCATTGGCACCTACCTTAGTTCATAATCAGCAGCCAGAAGGGCATCGCCAAGCATAACAATAGCGCGACACTCGAGAGGAGTCCGAAGCTTGCATAGTCAACAACATTGTGCCTGAATCGAGACATATTTACTAAAGCAACACAGGGGCTCAACCAGAAAGTTTCCAAGTTCAATGTATTTTTACTTTTTTGTCTTTAAATTTCCTCTCCGAAGACAATATAAGAAGGTTTAACCTTTAGCCTGTTGTAATAAATATGTGGCTACACCATCGAGTGTAACAAGGGTGACAAAGGCTCCAAAGTCGTTCCTAAGGGGATGCAGAGCTAAAATACCACCTAAGTCAAAGGTGAAGAAGCTCCAAAGTCGTTCCTAAGGGGATGCAGAGCTAAAATGCCACCTAAGTAAAAGCTGAAGAAGCTCCAAAGTCGTTCCTAAGAGGATGCAGAGCTTAGCTCCAAAGTCGTTCCTAAGGGGATGCGGAGCTAAAATTCCACCTAAATAAAAGGTGGAGAGACTCCAAAGTCGTTCCTAAGGGAATGCAGAGTCTTTGTTTTTTCTTTGATGATTTATGCATAACCAACATTTGCTTCATACCATCATACCATATTACATAGCATCGCATCATACATCATTTTGCATCGACAAAAGCAGTGGAGAAGAAGGAAAATTGCTCCATCAAGTATACGTGTCGACTCAAGAAAGAATGTACCAATAACACAAGATATGTCTTTGGAAGATATATTTTTATACAGGGATGGTACCTTCATCAACTGAATTACTATACAACAGCCATGACATGATATTCAATATTATTTCGGCAAAGAAGGGAAATTTCTTTCTTCGTGAAGCGTGAAAAGAAGGGAAGGTGTTTTTTCTCCAGCGGCTCAAAAACTGTATGTATGAAGGTTTCACGCATCACAAAGAAATATATTACATTAACATACATATAAATATTTGATAATTGTTTCTTACAAAACCCAAAGCTACGTACAAAGACCCTAAACTTTCAAATATACAAAGCTTCAGTCTTCTTTTAAGACCTTTTCAGTAGCTTCTTCTAATAGTTTGTTGACAGCTTCATCAATGGCTTCGTTAGCTATTCTAATTATGTCGAGCGCTCCCTTCAGAGATGGATCAGCTTCGGGATTGTATGGCTCTAGAGGGGGCGGAAGCTTGGCTGCATCAGAATACAAGTATTTATTAGTACCAAAGCTGCAATAACTTACGAAGCTAATCTGTAATAGGTATACCTATAAGCCTGGCGTGTTCAGCGGCCTCTTCAGCTCTCTTAGCTTCTTCCTGCACGTCGTGAGACTCTTTCTCATTTCTTCTAATAGCTTCATCAGATATCTCTCGCCCACCCTTCAGCCATACTTCGGAATAGAATTTCCCGCTAAATGTAGTAGCGTCGGCCGAAGGGTTTTTAATATCATCAGTTGATAGTGAGAATCCTGGCTGAGTTACAGTCTTCACATGTTCACACCCTACTTTCTCCAAGATTGATATAGCTCCGCGGGCACCAGCAAAGGCGCAAAAATCCCCTGTCACTAAGGATCTCTTCAAAGGCTTCGGCTTCACCATTAATCCACTGGATAACCCCATCTGGGTCACCGCAGATAAAATTTCTTTCTGAGGAGAACACACCAACTTTAGTAAAGCTATTCTTCAAATTCTTGGTGCATTCTATAGCCACATCGTAGCATTTTTCTTTAGTCGTACAAAGCTCATCAATGTTTCTCTGTACCCTTGATCGTTCGATTTCAGATATTTCATGCTTTGTCAGCTGCACATTAAAATTTTCAGTTCCTTTGGCAACTTTCTTTTCTAACTCTTCCACTTCAGCTTTGTGCGCTTCTGCTTGAGCGGATAGCTTAGCTTCACTGGACTTTAGCCTTTCGACCAAAGATAGAAAAATCTTGTCCTTTGCAAGAGCTTCATTTCTCAAGGTTATAACCTCTGATTGGAGGTTTCCAAGTGCTATCCGACAGCTCTCATCCTCTGCATCTTTTTGAGCCTTCAGAGCCTTGTTGAGGATTAGACCCTGCCAAGCAAAAGAGCGAACAAACTATAAAAGTAAGAATTACCAAAATATAGTTCAAAAAGTGCCAAATATGAAGCCAAAATGTGCGAACCTTTAAGCTATTGTAAGCAAGGCTGTCTGCAAGTTGATCCTTTGTCATAACGGACAAACCAAGCTCGAGCTTCGGAAATCCCATGTTGTTCATCATCTCGTGACAAGCATTGACCTCCTTACTATCGGGCAGACAGTAGAGGAAGTCGTCTTCGTAATCCCCTCCATATACCAAGGACCCTCGAGGGTATTTCAAGTCCTTGGCATAGTGTTGTACTTCGACAATTTGTTCCAATGATAACTGCTTTAACGATGCATGTCGAACATTGTATTCCAAGTCACCATGAGGGGTGCTTTGGGAGCAGGAGATTTAGACTTTTCAGGAACACTCTCTTCCACCAGCCCTATTGGCGCAGCTGTCGAAGGTTCGGCTTCAGCAAGAAAATTAGTCGTGCTTTCAGTAATCGCCTCTCTTGCAGCTTTAGATTTTTCACCAGTTGCTTCGGCAGAAGCAGGAGCTGGCGCTTTCACGGATTCTAAAACAGCATATAAGACGCTAGCCATTCTTCTCTTCCTTGGAGTTGCTTTTGTAGTGCTTGATGGCTTCGACAGCTCTATTACAACTAGAGGGCTCAGTACCTATGGTTGTTCTGCTGCCTTTTCTGATTCCAACTCTTTTACCCGGCATGTACTAGCCTTGATTGACATCGCATGAGTTGTTTCCGTGGACGATGGGGTAACCTCAACACTTTCAATGAGCTTCGGCACCTCGGCCGTCCCAATAGGCTTCGGCCTACGTGTCAAGACCTTGGCCCTCTTTGGTTTTGGCGTGCTAGAAGAGGATGAAGCAAAAACCTTCCTTTTTCCCACTTGCCTTCGGACAGGAAAACATTAATCAGGGTAAACAAACCCAATAACATCAAAAACCATGTTCAGTCTCCTTTTCCCTCGAGCGCCAAAGGCAACTGTCATGGCCTCGTCCTCTGTCCTCGAGTAGGCTCCAAGTAGCTCATCACTCGTTGCCTATATAGCATCCAACCAATCATCATTTGGCTCGTCAAACTGACTTCTGTACCGGAAGGTGTACTTAAGATAAACCAAGCCACCCTGACTGGAGCCAGCCGCAGCTTCCATCGGCATTTCCCATTCATTCGCAAGAGGCCATACTTTGAAAGCGATGTGTTCTTGAACTAAATCTCTGGTACCGATGTAGGTACATACGGTGTTGAAAGCCATTAGGCACGCTTGCACTTCATTCCCAATTGCGATTGATGGCCTCCTAATGCCAAAGCACGACCATATGGGACGTTAAATGATGCCCCTCACATCCTCCCTCTGATTCAGATCATTCTTTATGTAAAACCATTGCTTCATCTATGAGCCCGACCACTTCTTCTGAAATGTAGCCACAGGATAATTTGCCTCAGAGCGGGACACGAAGCTGTAACAGCCAAAGTTGTTATGATATTGCCCTTTTCCGGTTGCCTTCGTCTAGTAAGATAACTCGTGAATATTGCAGAAGCATCTAGCATCCGGTTCTAGCTCCTGACTCCTCATAGCCCATATAAAAAACCCCACTTTGATAAGGGCTTTGGGGGTAAGTTGATGAAGCTATATTTCGAATGTCTTCAGAACTTCAACCAACATCTTGTGTAGTGGAAAGCGAAGCCCAGCTTTCATGAAGCTCTTGAAGACCACCACCTCATCAGCTTCGGGAAGGGGAACAGTGTCCCCCCCAACTCTCACTATAGAAACATCATGAAAGTATTTGCCCTTCATCGCTTCGATTTGCCCTTGTTTGACAGTTGACTTCGCAAAAACAACATGGCTAGGCCTCCACGACCGATCTTCGACATCTTCATTCCCACTCACCACGTCAAAACTGTCGCTATCGCTGGAATCCTCAAACAACCCAGCCAGCATCTCATTGGTAATATTTTCTGTGTTGGTCTTCTCCATAGCTTCGTAAAACCTAGACATTGTGGGGTCTGTAATCTTCTTGTCCTCATCCATTCGAATGATGGTTGCTACAAGTGCCAAAGCTCAAAAGTCAATCGAACTCGCAAAAGAGAAGAAGGCTAAGATGGCAATCACAGCGCAAACAGCTAGATGGCACAAAAAATATTCACGACACAACCTTCTATATATATACTCAGAGCCCCACATCTCGGTGGGTCCCACGGTTCAGAATGATTCGCTATTCTAGCGAAGGAAAGGTGTTTTTTCGGACCTTCAGCTAAAGGCCTTCGTTCACGTCGCTGTCTGAATTTGTTACAAAGAAACAAATTAATACTGCAAGGGGCTACTGTTGGGGGCCTTCCTCTTTTGAAGGTCCTCAAAAACATGACTAACCATATGTTTTTAGCATGATATGGATTATTACAGGGAGCTTCGGCTTCAGGATGGAAGTTTTCTCCCATGGAAAAGGCATACGCGGAGAAGATATAATCCGAAGATGATAAGAATGAACGTCGAAGCTATAGCCGAAGAGTAATAGCTTCGGCTTAAAATGGTGATGAAGACTAAACATGATGTTGGCCAGAAGGGAAAAAGACTAGCTAGTCCTTAATGATTTATGTTATGGTCAAAAGTAAATGTCAAGGACACAAACGTACTTTTACCCGGATGCCTATAAATAGATGAACAGTAGCACCGTACTGTTCATGCTGAATTGTAATCACTCTCACGTCAACACCTTCAAGCAAGCCGAAGGTATCAATATAATATAGATTCTATTAATATGCATACGTAATTTATGGAATGCAAATATGAATGAACCAATGAATTATATTCATTATCTTTATGTATTCTTATTTATCCATGAGATGATGAAGGCATGTCCTTCATGACCTTAGTTTGATGATCATTATATCCGAGAGGCGGTAATGCTTAGGAGGACGAAGATCCTTAATACTTAACAATTATGTTGCCTTGTTCTTGATTCACGACATTTGAGAACAAGTGACCAACATGTACGTTCCTGATTCATGCTCCTTGCTACTTGTTCACGCTACAACAAATTGGCCTTCTTTTTTGGAGTTTCTTTTTAGTGCAACTATTGGGACTACTCCACTGCTCCTTGTTTCTTGTGATGGCAGCACTTGAGGCTAGGACTGTTGTTAGGCTAGCATTTTGTGATCTTCTTAGAAGCCATATTTTGTGTTTATCATGTTTTCCTATATCTTTGTGTACATGTGATTTAATGCCAGTTGTATATTTATTAGAAATTTGGTTTATTTTGTAGGGTTCCGGCTCTCATCAAGTGACTCCTCCCCCTCACGATGACTTTGCGGACAGATGTCTCAATTCTAGTGGTGGAGCTACGAACAACAATCTGATGTCTTGATTGAGAATGATGAAGCTAATGTTTGAACTTGTGTGTTTGAACTTGTGAACTAATAATGTGCACTATGGATGTGGAGTAGTGTCGGGTACCGTAATTAGGGGTACCCCCAACACTCCAAAACACGGCTGGTAACCACCATCAGCACAAGCTACAGAGACTGATGGGCACGATTCAGGTCAAGGCTTCGTCTACTCAAGGGATGCGATCTCGCCTCGCCCGAGCCCAGCCTCGGGCGGGAACAGTAGTCCCAGACGAATTCACGTCTCGCCCGAGGGCCTCCTCAAGCAACGGGCGCACCCTCGACTCGCCCGAAGCCCAGCTCGGGCAGGCTTCATAGTGAAGCAACCTTGGCCAAATTGCACCACCAACCGACCGTATCGCAGGCGCATTCAATGCGAGGATCGCCTGACACATTATCCTGACACACGTGCCTCAGACGGCAAGGTCGAAGTGACCGCAGTCACTTCGCCCTTCCACTGACCGACCTGACAGGAAAACAGCGCCGCTCGCCCCTCTCCGACTGCTGTGCCACCCGCCAGGGTGAGGCTGACAACAGCTAAGTTCAGCCTCAGGCGCAACAGGAAGCTCCGCCTCGCCCGACCCCAGGGCTCAGCCTCAACCTCGGCCTCGGAAGCTGGTCTTCGCCTCGCCTGACCCCAGGGCTTGGCCTCAACCTCGACCTCGGGAGGAATCGTGTCCTCGCCCGACCCCGGCCTCGGCCTCAGGAGGAGTCTCCGCCTCGCCCGACCTTGGGCTCGGACCGACCGCGCCACGAGGGATACATCATTACCCTACCCCTAGCTAGCTCAGGCTATGGGGGAACAAGACCGGCGTCCCATCCAGGCTCGCCCCATAACAAGTAATGATGGCTCCCCGCGTGCGTCCATGACGATGGTGGTTCTCAGCCCCCTACGAAAGCAAGGAGACGTCAGCAAGGTCCCAGCAGCCCCGACAGCTGTGCTTCTACAGGGCTCAAGCGCTCCTCCGACGGCCACGATACCGCGTACGCAGGGCTCTAGCACCTCTCCGACAGACACGTTGGCATGTACACAGCGCTCCGGCACCTCTCTGTCGGACACGTTAGCGCATAGCTACACCCCCATTGTACACCTAGACCCTCTCCTTGCATCTATAAAAGGGGGGTCTAGGGCCTTCATGCGAGAGGGTCGCGCGGGAGAACGTCCTGACGAACAGGCTCACTCTCTCTCCCTCGCGAACGCTTGTAACCCCTACTACGAGCGTATCCCCCCTGGCGCAGGATAACACGAGCCGCGTTTTCCCCCTTGTGTTCCATCTCGCGCCAACCCATCTGGGCTGGCACACGCAGCGACAATTTTACTCGTCGGTCCAGGGACCCCCCGAGGTCAAAACGCCGACAGTTGGCGCGCCAGGTAGGGGCCTGCTGCGTGTTGACGAACAACTTCCCGTTGAGTTCCAGATGGGTAGTCTCCAGCAACCTCTTCAGCCCAGGACGCTGCTCCGTTTCGGGAGTCTCGAGTTCATGTCCCTCGACGGCAACTACGACATGGTACTCCTTCCCCCGCAGCGCGACAGCGACAACGGCGGCCGTCAGCTCGCCCGGCGGCGGCGAACTCGACGATGTCTTCCCCCCGTGGCGGAAGGACAGCATCCGGGTTTGTCCCGTCGCCTTCCTCGCCGCAGAAGGAGGAGGCGGGGCAACCATGGCCAGGCAGGAGGCGGCACCTCGTCGGCTGTCGAGCGAGTTGACGACGCTGGCACCCCAGCGGGGGACATGTTGGGCGTTGTCCTCGCGCCTGAGACGACGACGAGTGTCGTTTCCCCGCAACGTGCCAACCCCAAGCGGACAGATGATGCCAGCACCCTCGTGGAGGACTTGCTGGGCGTTAGCCTCATACCTGAGATAACGGTGTAGTCCGTCCCCAACGCGGCTTTGCCACCATCCATCGACCAAGAGGTACCGTCTGTTTTCCACCCTGTGCCTTTTAGATTAAGCTTCGATCCACCAAGCGACCCCGCTTCGGTGAGCGCTTTCATAAAGGCATATCCTAACCTTCTGGGGTACCATATGTGGTCAACCTAGGACCGACTGACGGCCGTCTCGACCTACGGGCCCCCGGGTTCCGAGGAAGAAGACGAGCCCGACTCTGGTTGGGATTTCTCTGGGCTCGGTAATCCCAGTGTCATGCGAGACTTCATGACCGCATGTGATTACTGCCTCTCCGATTGCTCCGATGATGGCCACAGCCTTGACAACGAGGGTTGTGGCCCAAGTCACGAATGTTTCCACATCGATCTAGGGGGTCACGACGAAGGCAACCACCTTGGTATGCCGGAGGGTGACGATCCCCCTGGGCCTGCGCCTCGCGTTGACATCCTGCGGGAGCTAGCTGTGGTCCCAGTCCCTGCAGGGGGTTAGGACACACAGCTCGAGCAAATCCGCGAGATGCAGGCCAAGCTCGACGAGGAAGCAGGACAACTTGTGCAGCTCCGGCAAAACATCGAGCAGGAGTGGGCAGGCCGAGCACTCACCGGAGAAGCGCGTCATCAGGCCCGGGACGTCCAGCACCGTATCGCTGACGATGCCAGGGCAAGGCTGCCCACGGCCTCTAGTAGGGTCGGCCAGAATCTGGCTGCAGCGGCAATACTGCTCCGAGCGATGCCGGAGCCATCCACCACCGAGGGGCGGCGTATCCAGGGAGAACTCAAGAATCTCCTAGAGGACGCCGCGGTCCGACGGGCCAAGAGCTCTGCCTCCCGAAGGCAAGGGTGCCCCCCCGGAGCACCGCGCAACGACTTCCCGACTCATGCGGGAAGCCTCGGTCCACACCGGGCGCACGTGGGACGCAACGCTTGCGGCCCCGGGTCGCCTCGGCAACGAGCACCACCGCCACGACCGTCGAGCCCACCTCAACGAGAAGGTGCGCCGAGGCTACCACCCCAGGTGTGGGAGGCGCTACGACAGTGAGGAGGATCGGAGCCCCTCGCCCGAACCACCAGGTCCGCAAGCCTTCAGCCAGGCCATACGACGGGCGCCGTTCCCAACCTAGTTCTGAACCCCGACTACCATCACCAAGTATTCAGGGGAAACAAGGCTGGAACTGTGGCTTGCGGACTACCGGCGGTCCTGCCAGCTGGGTGGAACGGACGATGACAACCTCATCATCCGCAACCTCCTCCTGTTCCTCTCCGACGTCACCCGAGCCTGGCTGGAGCATCTGCCTCCTGCACAAATCTCCAACTGGGACGACTTGGTCAAAGCCTTCGCTAGAAACTTCCAGGGCATGTACGTGCACCCTGGGAACTCTTGGGATCCCCGAAGCTACCTCTAGCAGCCAGGGGAATCCCTGTGAAACTACATCCGGCAGTTTTCGAAGCAGCGCACCGAGCTGCCCAACATCACCGACTCGGATGTCATCGGGGCGTTCCTCGCCGGCACCACTTGCCACGACCTGGTGAGCAAACTGGGTCGCAAGACTCCCACCAGGGCGAGCGAGTTGATGGACATCACCACCAAGTTCGCCTCTGGTCAAGAGGCGGTCGAAGCCATCTCTAGAAGGACAAGCAGCCTTAGGGACGCCAGCAGGAAGACGTCCTCGAGGCGTCTGCCCAGCGTGGCGCGAAGAAGAAGGCCAAGAAGAAGGCGCAAGCAAAGCGCGACGCCGCTGATGCGGATCTCGTCGCTGCTGTCGAGCACAGAAACCCACGGAAGCCTCCCGGAGGGGCCAACCTGTTCGACAAGATGCTCAAGGAGTCGTGCCCCTATCACCAGGGCCCCGTCAAGCACACCCTTGATGAATGTGTCATGCTTCGGCGCTACTTCCATAAGGCCGGGCCTCCAGCGGAAGGTGGCAAAGGCCAAGACAATGACAAGAAGGAGGACGACAAGGCAGAGGAGTTCCCCGAGGTCCACGGCTGTTTCATGATCTACGGTGGGCGAGTGGCGAACGCCTCGGCTTGGTACCGCAAGCAGGAGCGCCGGGAGGTCTGCTCGGTAAAGGTGGCGGCGCCAGTCTACCTAGACTGGTCCGACAAGCCCATCACCTTCGACCAAGGCGACCACCCCGACTGCGTGCCGAGCCCAGGAAAGTACCCGCTCATCGTCGACCCCGTCATCAGCAACACCAGGCTCACCAAGGTTCTCATGGACGGAGGCAGCAGCCTCAACATCATCTACGCCAAGACCCTTGGGCTCCTGGAGATCGATCTATCCACGATCCGGGCCGGTGCGGCGCCCTTTCACGGGATCATCCCCGAGAAGCGCGTCCAGCCCCTTGGACAACTCGATCTGCCCGTCTGCTTTGGAACTCCCTCCAACTTCCGAAAGGAAACTCTCACGTTCGAGGTGGTCGGGTTCTGAGGAACCTACCACGTGGTGCTGGGGAGACCGTGCTACGCCAAGTTCATGGTTGTCCCCAACTACACCTACCTCAAGCTCAAGATGTCGGGCCCCAACGGGGTTATCACCGTCGAATCCACGTACCGACACGCATACGAATGCGATGTGGAGTGCGTGGAGTACGCTGAGGCCCTCGCCGAGTCCGAGGCCCTCATCGCCGACCTGGAGTGCCTCTCCAAGGAGGTACCTGATGCGAAGCGCCACGCCGGCAACTTCGAGCCAGCAGAGGCGGTTAAGTCCGTCCCTCTCGACCCCAGCAATGACGTCTGCAGGCAAGTCCGAATCGGCTCCGAACTCGACCCCAAATAGGAAGCAGTGCTCGTCGACTTTCTCCGCGCAAACACCAAAGTTTTTGCGTGGAGTCCCTCGGACATGCCTGGCATACCGAGGGAAGTCGCCGAGCACTCACTGGATATCCGAGCTGGTGCCCGACCCGTGAAGCAGCCTCTGCGCCGTTTCGACGAAGAAAAGCGCAGAGCCATAGGCGAGGAGATCCACAAGCTGATGGCTGCAGGGTTCATCAAAGAGGTATTCCATCCCAAATGGTTAGCCAACCATGTGCTTGTGAAAAAGAAAGGTGGGAAATGGAGGATGTGCGTAGACTACACTGGTCTAAACAAAGCATGTCCGAAGGTTCCCTACCCTTTGCCTCGTATCAATCAAATTGTGGACTCCACTGCTGGGTGCGAAACCCTGTCATTCCTCGACGCCTATTCAAGCTATCACCAAATCAAGATGAAAGAGTCCGACCAGCTCGCGACTTCTTTCATCACACCTTTTGGCATGTACTGCTATACTACTATGCCATTTGGCTTGAGGAATGCAGGTGCGACATACCAAAGGTGCATGAACCACGTGTTCGGAGAGCACATCAGTCGAACGGTCGAGGCTTACGTTGATGACATCGTAGTCAAGACAAGGACAGCCTCTGACCTCCTCTCTGACCTTGAAACGACATTCAAGTGTCTGAGAGCGAAGGGCGTGAAACTCAATCCCGAGAAGTGTGTCTTCGGAGTCCCCCGAGGCATGCTCCTGGGGTTCATCGTCTCCGAGCGGGGCATCAAGGCCAACCCGAAGAAGATCGCGGCCATCACCAACATGGGGCCTATCAAGGATTTGAAAGGAGTACAAAGGGTCATGGGATGCCTTGCGGCTCTGAGCCGCTTCATCTCGTGCCTCGGCGAAAAAGGCCTACCCTTGTACCGCCTCTTAAGGAAGACCGAGCGCTTCACTTGGACCCCTGAGGCCGAGGAAGCTCTCGAAAACTTAAAGGCGCTCCTTACAAACGCGCCCATCTTGGTGCCCCCCGCTGCGGGAGAAGTCCTCTTGATTTACGTAGTCGCGACCACTCAGGTGGTCAGCGCCGTGATCGTAGTCGAGAGACGAGAAGAAGGGCATGCACTGCTCATCCAGAGGCCGGTCTACTTCATCAGTGAAGTGCTATCCGAGACCAAGATCCGCTACCCGCAAATTCAGAAGCTACTATACGCAGTAATTCTGACGCGGCGAAAGTTGCGACACTACTTCAAGTCTCATCCGGTGACTGTGGTGTCATCCTTCCCCCTGGGGGAGATCATCCAGTGCCGAGAGGCCTTGGGTAGGATAGCAAAGTGGGCGGTAGAGCTCATGGGCGAAACAATCTCGTTCGCTCCTCGGAAGGCCATCAAGTCCCAAGTCATGGCAGATTTCCTGGCGGAATGGGTCGACACCCAATTGCCAACAGCTCCGATCCAACCGGAACTCTGGACCATGTACTTCGATGGGTCGCTGATGAAAACAGGAGCGGGTGCTAGCCTGCTCTTCATCTCACCCCTTTGGAAACATCTCCGCTATGTGCTGCGCCTCCATTTCTCGGTGTCAAACAACGTGGCCGAGTATGAGGCTCTGGTTAATGGGTTCGCATCGTCATCGAGCTAGGGGTTCGGTGCCTCGACGCTCGTGGCGACTCGTAGCTTGTCATTGACCAAGTCATGAAGAACTCCCATTGCCATGACCGGAAGATGGAGGCCTACTGCGACGAAGTCCGACGCCTGGAAGACAAGTTCTACGGGCTGGAGCTCAACCACATCGCTCGACGGTACAACGAGACTGCGGATGAGCTTGCTAAAATAGCCTCGGGGCGGACAACGGTTCCCCCGGACGTCTTCTCCAGAGATATACATCAACCCTCTGTCAAGACCGACGACACGCCCGAGCCCGACGATGCCTTGACCCAACCCAAGGAGGCCTCGACCCAGCCCGAGGTATCCTCGGCCACCGAGGGTGAGGCACTGCGCGTCGAGGGAGAGCGGAATGGGGTTGCACCAAATCGAAACTGGCGGACCCCGTACCTGGAATATCTCCTCCGGGGAGAGCTACCCCTCGACAAGGCTGAAGCTCGGCGACTGGCACGGCGCGCCAAGTCATTCGTCTTACTGGGTGATGAAAAGGAGCTCTACCACCGCAGCCCCTCAGGCATTCTCCAACGATGCATATCCGTCGCCGAAGGACAGGAGCTATTGCAAGAGATACACTCGGGGGCTTGCGGTCACCATGCAGCACCTCGAGCCCTCGTTGGGAATGTCTTCTGACAATGCTTCTACTGGCCGACCGCGGTGGCTGACGCCACTAGGTTTGTACGCTCCTGCCAAGGGTGTCAATTCTACGCAAGACAGACACACCTGCCCGCTCAGGCCCTGCAGACAATACCCATCACCTGGTCGTTTGCTGTGTGGGGTCTGGACCTCGTTGGTCCCTTGCAGAAGGCACCCGGGGGCTTCTCGCACCTGCTGGTCGCCATCGACAAATTCTCCAAGTGGATCGAGGTCCGACCCCTAACAAGCATCAGGTCCGAGCAGGCGGTGGCATTCTTCACCAACATCATCCATCGCTTTAGGGTCCCGAACTCCATCATCACCGACAACGGCACCCAGTTCACTGGGAAGAAGTTCCTGGACTTCTGCGAGGACCACCACATGCGTGTGGACAGGGCCGCCGTAGCTCACCCCATGACGAATGGGCAGGTGGAGCGTGCCAACGGTATGCTTCTATAGGGACTTAAACCGAGGATCTACAATGACCTCAACAAGTTCGGCAAGCGGTGGATGAAGGAACTACCCTCGGTGGTCTGGAGTCTGAGGACGACGCCAAGCCGAGCCACGGGTTTCTCACCGTTCTTTCTAGTCTATGGGGCCGAGGCTATCTTGCCCACAGACTTAGAATACGGTTCCCCGAGGACAAAGGCATACGACGACCGAAGAAACCAGACCAGCCAAGAAGACTCACTGGATCAGCACGAAGAGGCTCGAGACGTGGCCTTGCTACACTCGGCGTGGTATCAGCAGTCTCTGCGACGCTACCACGCCCGAGGGGTTCGGCCCCGAGGCTTCCAGGTGGGAGACTTGGTACTTCGGTTGCGCCAAGACGCCCGAGGGCGGCACAAGCTTACTCCTCCCTGGGAAGGGCCGTTCATCATCGCCAAGATTTTGAAGCCCGGAACATACAAGCTGGCCAACAATCAAGGCGAGGTCTACAGCAACGCTTGGAACATCCAATAGCTACATCGCTTCTACCCTTAAGATGTTTCAAGTCGTTCATATACCTCGTTCTCTTTACATACACAAATAGAGTCTAACCATCAAGGAAGGGTCAGCCTTGCCTCGGCAAAGCCCGACCCTCCCTCGGGGGCTAGAAGGGGGGAACCCCCTCTGCGTCAAAATTTTCCTCGGAAAAGTTTTCTACCAAAATGACTTTCGTGCTTTCCGACTATATCGATAACAGAATCCTACAAAACGAGTAAGAGCGCACGTAAGCGGCAAGGCCGACTGAGCCGAGGGACTCCTACGCCTCCGGGATACGGATACCTCACTCGTCACCTTCCGCGAAAAGTAACTCTTGCTCAGATAAGCGATTCTGCTACTGACGAACAAGTCCGGATACTCGAAACGAGAGGAAAAGAAACGCAGCTTTATAACACAACAATAAGGTGTTTAGGCCTCGGCAGCTGCGAAAGACACATGCATGCTCCAAAACAGACTGCTCCGGCAGAATCAGACATCGCCCGGGGGAGGAGCGGCACCCTCGGTATCGTCTCCACCCTCGGCGAGATCTGGCCCGGCCCCAGACGGCGACGCGAGCGGAAGGATCTCCACCTCGAAGGAGGACGCCAGCACCGTGCTTGGGCCCGCGATGTCCGCGTCAAGCCTCTAAACCTCGGCTAAGGCAGCCTCATCTTCGTCGGGTAGACAGTACCCCTCGCTGACCCGCTCCAGATCCACGTCGTAGTGGGAAGTGAGCACGGCGAAGGCCCGCCTAACGCCATGATGCAGCGCCCCACGGAGTCTGCTGCGCACATGGTCGCCCAAGGCCCGCAGGCGACTCTGAGGGGAGCTACCCGAGGGGACGTCATCGAGGCCAAAGACCTGGCAGAAGGCCGAGATAGCCTCGGACATGGCCACACGGTCGGCCTCCTTCTGCTCAGCCGCCTGGGCAAGTGCTTTGACAGACTCGTTAAGAGCTGTCTCGAACTCTGCAGACAGTCGAATAGAATTCTTCAGACGAGTTGAAGAATGAAGCTGAATCGAAGTCACAAAGCGGCCGAAACGTACCTTCAGCCCGGGCACGCTGCTCCGAGGCTGTAGCTTGGGCAGACTGAGCAGACCCGACGGCCACGGCCAGGTCCTTTGCAAGGGCTCCGGCCCGAGAAGACGCCTCGGCTAGCTGACCCCCAAGGGCCTCAGCCCGTCCTACAGCCTCAGCAGCCTAGCTCCGAGATTGGTCCCGCTCACCAATGACTTGGCCAAGCTCCAGCTGCCGCTGCTGCGCCTCCGTCCGTGCCGACGCCGCCTCTGCCTGCGTCGCCGCTGCCTCCGCCTCTAGCTCATCACAGAGCAGCCGAAGGTCCACCACCTCGGTGCTCCATTGGGCAAGGCGTTCATTAGCCTCGGCAAGCGTGGCCCTCAGGAACCGCAGCAAACCCCATACGTCAGTCTCGCGGCGGATGAACAGCGACTTGGCGGTGCTCACATCCGTCAATTCCTGAGGAAGGGAAGCAGGGTGTTACAAAGAATGCCCTGGTCACGCGAAAGGTATGCCTAAAATCCTTACCTGGAGGACCCTGGGAACGTCCCTGGAAAGGATCTCCATGGTTGACCGAAGCGACCCCATCGCCGCCTCGACATACTCACGGAGCTCATCCCGAGACTGCTCCTCCCGCTCATCATCAAGGACGAAGAGGGGTTTCAAGGCGCCGCGGGTCCAGAACCGGAGCGCCTGCCCACACCACTCATTGGGATCGCGCCGCGCGGGGATAAGGTCACCGCTCCCCAAGACGGGCCACGGTTCTGCGCGCCCCTCCTCCAAGGCGTTGGGACCCCCTTCAGTCGATGCATCGGGTACCATCGCTGATGACATATTGGGCCTCCCCTCGGCTAAGGAGGTGGGCTTCCGATCACCGACCTCGGCAACGACGACTGCCCTCTCCTCATGGCCGATACTGGGGAGGTCGGAGACGACCTCGAGCAGCGGCACCTCAGCCATCCCAGCATCAGCGGTGATGGGTGGCTCCACGGGTAGAACAGCGACAGCCTCGGCAGGAGCTGGTGCCGGTGCCGGCAACACGTCAGGTGGGCTCGGGGCCGTGGCCACGCCAGCAGTCTCCCCCGGCACGATGGCCGCCCCGATAGAGGGGTCAGCCTGGGAGGCTTGCCCTAGGGCAACTCGTGCCGCCTGGGCCCCCGCTCGAGGGCGTCTTGTGCGGAGGCCAGCCAACCGGGGTGGCGCGCTGCGGCACTGGCTGCAGAAGCCGGTACTGTCTTAAGGGCCTTCTGGGGGGGCCAGACCGGCCGAGCCTTGCCTCCGTTTGCTGAAAAGAAGAGATAAAGCAGGATCAGGACACACGGAGAAAGAGCCAAAATAGAGGTATCCTCAGATACTTACCCGCTCCGGACCAAAGCCAATCGTGCCTGCGGGGAGGCCCCTCGGGCCTCGGTCCCCGCAGGCGCTGCCGAGGGTTGCCCCGCTGCCGGCTTCGGCGCCGTTCTCGCCTCAGGGCGCCCGAGGCGCCGAAGGGACAGCCTGCCCAGACGCCGTCACGACGGCCCGAGGATCAACCTCCTGTACAGCCGGCGCAGGCGACTGCTCTTGGGGGACAGGCGGTTCGGCCTGACTCCCCGGAGTCATCTCAACTACCTCGGCCAAGGGGTCAAGTACCCCCTCGGCCTGCCTCCGCTCCTCGGACCGGGACCTTGATGTCCCGGCCCCAGATACCGACGGCGCCAGCCCACTCGGAGGCTGGCTCAACGACCCCTGGCCCAGCCTCAGATCTGGGCTAAGGCCAAGACGGGCCGCCATGTCGTCGTCCTCGTCATCATCATCGTCATCATCGTCGTCAGGCGTCTCCGGCGACGGCTCCCTCGGGAGCTCGTCCCTCTCCTGCCTCCGACGGCGCCTCTCCAAGGCTTCCCGAGCCCGCATCCGCTCGCGGGCCCGGGCCTTTTCCGCGTCCTTCTTCTCCTTCTTCTTCTCTGTGGCGACCCTCCGCTCGGCTTGGTCCACCGCGTCCTCCGGGACCGGTGGCAGGGAGGGCTTGTAAAACCCCAACCCCTGGAGACGAACGGAAATCCCGACGGTAAGAATCAAAGGCAACTCGGCGCAAGATAGGAGGAGCGGACACTCACCAGGGACACGTACCCACGCTCGGGACGCATCACGGGCTGGGTAAGGGCGCCGGCATCCAGCCTCCCTACCATGCCCGCTACCCACCTGCGGAGGTCGTCGGTGGAGAGGGAGGCCGAGGATGTCTGCGAACCCTCCAAGTCAACCCCCAGCTTCATCTCCGAAAGCGGCAATCGCCGCTCTACCAAAGGAAGCACCCTCCGGCGATGGATGGCGGCAACCACTCCCGCGGCGGTGAGCCCCCCATCTCGTAACCTCTGCAAGGCCTCCAGATATAACCATGAGCCCTTGAATTATCTAAAAGATATCTAAAAGACTGCATAATATAACCATGAGCCCTTGAATTATAAATTCAATTAACAGACGTTATATATGAAGAGTCGTCTAGAGACGAGCTTTTCGCGAAAAGTTTGTCTTTATTTTTTTTTCACTTATCCCACTAGAGACTTCTCATGAGACCTACATACCTTAAAGGCGGCATATCTCCTCCTTAGGGATTGCAATGGGTCGGATTGAGCAAAAACCTGTCCGCGATTGAACTTGTGAAGTTTATTTAAACCTATATGTGATCGCACCCGTTGGTGCAATTTCAGCCCGCAACCGAACTCGTTGTTTTTCGTGCCACGCGTGGGTTTTTTTACTGAGTGTATACTTTTAAACAATAATTTAGCTCTAAGCAGTTAAGTACCAGCAATAACTAAGTTATATCTACATATTTAGGGTCTTTTCACATTGAGTAGCAAAAAATATTTCATGAATCATTAGCCAAGTTACTTATTCAGAAATAAATATTATTATATCTTAATTATTTTTGCGTAAATAAAGAATAAACCAAAATTTGGGTCGAGTGGAGATCACATGCGGGTTAGAATAGGTACCAATATCCATACCGCGAAACTTCGGATTAGATGCGGATGCACCTAAAAGTCAAAATCTCCATCCGCACCATACCCAGTTATCGGGTATCTATTGAGTTTCAGGTTTACAGTCAAATTATCATCCCTACCCCACCTTTATCTATTAGAAGGGACACATGACCCCTGGTTGTATGCCCACCGTGTTCTTCTGTCGTTTTATTTTAAACTTGTTTTGCTGTTTTTTATAGAACTATAGTAAATAATAGAAAAATGGTAGAATAAAATTCTAATATTGTTGAAGTCCGCATAAGTAAATCTACAAAATAAACATATAATATTATAAGCTTCAGTATAATTTTTTGTTGTACGTTTAGATTTGTCTTTTTCTATGATTACTCCATAGTTATAGTTTCTATGGTCTATTTATGACAAATTAATTATTGGAGGTTTGAGATGCACTAAAAATTGCATGGATCAGGCGCACTGTTGAGATCACTCATTATATAAATATATTCATTTTAATGTACTCATGATGATTTCTAACATCTGACAATTTGTATAAGCGATAATGTTTGTATTAATAACATATAAAGTATGTCATGATTATAATTTAAACAGGGATGAGAATCCCAACGAGGATTTATCCCGCGAGGAATGGGGACAAGAAGAAATGCTCTCCGCAAGAGTTCGTAGGAATTCTCATGGAGAACT
This sequence comes from Zea mays, assembly GCF_902167145.1. Taxonomy (NCBI): domain Eukaryota; kingdom Viridiplantae; phylum Streptophyta; class Magnoliopsida; order Poales; family Poaceae; genus Zea; species Zea mays. The sequence continues at coordinate 28,315,204 of NC_050103.1, forward strand.
TTTTTTCCTGTGATGATGGGGATGGAAAGCCAAAAACCAATGGAGAATTTCCGGTTGCCATTCTAGAACTGTGTGATTGTGACGTGCCTCTATAGGTGTACATTCGGCCCGCTCAGCCCAGCCTAGCCTAAGCCCGAAAAGGCCCGTATTGTTTGAATTTCGGACCGGCCCGACCCGTTTGAATTTCAGGTCGTGCCGTGCCGGGCTGGCCCATGGACCTAGCCCTCGGCCCACGGCCCGGCCCGTAATTGCTTAAACGTGTCGGGCTCATTTCGGGCGGCCCGAAATTATAAAAGCCCGAAATTCAATTTTTGGCCCGAAATTCACATTAGGACCCGAAATTCAATTTTTGGCCCGAAATTCAGTTTTTAGCCCAAAATTCACATCAGAGCCCTAAATTCAAAAACTAATAAAACAAATAAAAGATAAGATAAATAAATTTGAACAAAAGCAAACTTAATATTTGTATTAAAGTTACCACAGCTATGCAATGACTACCTCGTTTACAAATCATTTTGTTAGAAGGAAAAAGAGTATAATCAGCTCTATACAAAGTTCGTAAGTTCAGTTTATTATCTAATGTTCATAACAAAAGTAAAATTGCATCACATACTCTAATTCAAAGCTAAAAAAACATAACTAGCATTATCTCTAGCTTTGTGTTCTTTATCAAGTATATGAAAGTGTGGAATTAAGTGTGATTTTAATAAATATATGGGTCTTTTCGTGCCTTTATATGGGTCATTTCGTGCCTGCCTTAAACGGGCCGTGCTCGTGCCCACCTATGGGCCGTGACCTCAGCCCAAACCCGGCCCGAAATAACGAGCCGTGTCAGCCCGGCACTAAAATATTTCAGGCCGTGCGATGCCTGACCATGCTTTTTTCCGTGCTTCGGGCCGGCCCATCAGGCCCGGCCCAAATGTACACCTATACGTGCCTCACCGCTCACGTGCCAATGCAGGGCCCATATGTTTTGAAATTCACGTCATTTTGTCAGACCGTGCCAATTTGTGAGAAGTGGCTATTTTTTTAATTTCTTGGGACGGAGTATGTTAATTTTTCTCGAAGATTTGATTCATTGGAAAAAAGAGATTACATCCTGCTTTAGACGGAGGAAATACTTTCCTTACATCTTAGGCCCTGTTTGGAATTGTAGTATTTTTGTAGTTTTAAAACAATACTATGGTATTTGATGATACTATAGTATTAGAGCTTAAAAGGTGTTTGGTTTGTAGAGTCAAAACTCAGTTTTAAATATCATGGTTTACTCAAAACTGCGGTATTTTTGGAGTTTTCGAAACTCCATTCAGGACCTCAGTTTTCTTCTCTTCTCTCTACATATACTTTGTTTTTACAATAGAACCAAACAGATCTCGTTTTTGAGCAATACTATAATTTTATTGTGGTAAAGCAATACCGTAGTATTTATGTCATGTACAATTGTAAACTATATTATCTCAAAACTACAGTATTTTAAAACTACATTCCCAAACAGGCCCTTAGGGTCTGTTTGTCAACTCAGTTTTTTCATAGTTCCAAAAAACCACGGTATTTGTGAATACTTTAGTTTTTCGATCAAAAGGTGTTTAATAGCCCATCTAAAAATTTTGTAACTTAAACCATAGTATTGCTAATAATACAATATTTTTGGAGTATAGAAAACTTAGGTCTACACACAAGTTTTACATTATGCGCGCGAAGTCGCGGGCGATGCCTAGCTATGCTGCCTCTGCTAGTCTGCTGTGCGTGCTAGGCCAAACCCATCATGGTTGCTTTACGAAACGCTGCTACTTGATGAGCCTAGAGATGGCAATAGGTACATGAACCCGAAATTTGATGGGTTTTTACCCTATTAGAGTATGGCTTTAGGCCAATTTTCATACCCCATGGGTTTGTTAATGTGCATAAATTTATAACCAACAGGTTCATGGGTACGTGTTTGTTCCTACAGTACCCAAACCCGTGAACCTATAGGTTTTTTAAACCCGACCAAACCTAATGCATAAGTAGTTGTTATTTTATAAATGAACAACAGTAGTTGTAATATTATTTTATAAATGAACAACAAACTTGTTATCTCTCTATTTACTTCCTAGTTTTTATCAAATGTTAAATGTATAAGTAGTTGGTGAGAGTTTTGCTTGCTTGTTATTATAGGTTTTTACTAGTGTTATATATGTGGTGGATGGATAACTTAGTGCAAGGTCACTTGATTATACAACTTATTATTTGTATTTCATTCTCTCTACTAATAATTTGTATACCAAATCATGAACTCGTTGTATATCACATAAATTTTGGACCATAATCTCATTAATCATTATGATACTTATTGATTATGAGAAGAACAAGTATATTAGAGATGAAACCCGTGGGTAACCCATGGGTACCCGTTAACCCGATGGGTACGGATTTGGGCAAAATTTAAACTCGTCATGAGTACGAGTTTTTTTATAATAGGTATAGATATTTTTCACGAGTACGGGTTTGTGATGGCAAAACCTAGAGAGTTTGTACATGTTGACATCTCTAGATGAGCCACAGTAGAACTAGAATATTTCGTATTTTTTTAAATCCATGCGAAATAGAGTATTTTGTTTTTTTAACTCATGCGAAATGCTGCTACTTTGCTTCTGTGGGGATGGTTCTAGCGAACATGTAAGCAAGCATGCCATGTATACATGCATTTGAATAGACCTTGTATTTAAGTCATGAATTGTTGAATACTGTGTATGCGAAAAATACTTCGTTGCCAAATAAAAATTTTACTTATGTAAAAAATACTATCGTTATAACATAGCAATTAGGGCCAGTTTGGTGCGGCGCGTGCGGCGCCACGGCGTGCATAAGCCACAGCGACCGAATCGGCCACCATACCTGCGACGGCAAAACTACGGCGCGCCGTGGCGGCTTAGGCCACGCACCAAACAACTCCTTAGTAAATCATGGTAACATGGTTTGCAAAATTGCCAAATAGGGCCTTAGAGCTTTTTTTTTTCAAACATCTTCCAGTAAAAGTACATCGTACCATAATTATTATATTTACGTGAGCGCAAGTTCGTCAAAGGCAAGCCGGCGCGGATCGAGGCCAAGTACGTCATGAGCACGCCCCGGGAGTGGGACCGCTTCATGCGCTTCATGGAGCGGTACTCCCAGGCCAACGGCCTCCAGTTCAAGAACTGAAGCAACTCACGAGCCTGCTTTGAGATCGATTGCCTGCCTGCTACGCTACGTTCTGCTTGCTTGCTAGTGTTCTTTTTTTTTCTTTCCTTTCTCCCCTGTGCTGCGCCCCTGGTGTTGTGACCTGCTATGTGCTTGTGAGTGAATTTTTTTTTTTGTAGGGGAAAGAAAGAAATATGGGAGGTTTGTTTTGCTCTGAACGTTCATATCTATGATTATGGCCCACGGCTAGCAGGACTGTTAATTCTCGATCGGACTCGGAACTGATCAGATTCATTTGCTGTCCCAGTAAAATCTAAACAAACTAGTAGATAATCTCAGATTCCTAACGAATTATGCAACAAACAAACTGAAACTAAAAGTCTGAAACTAGATTAGATGATTAGATCCATCAGAGGTACGGTCGTCGCGCGCGGACATGCTAGCCACGAGGATACCCTACCCAGCTAGCCCCCTATATATATGTGGGAGGCTATTGACCGAAGCTCCCGCAACTCTCCTTTGACGTACGATCAACCCGTTCCTTGTTGCAAGTAGCTACCTTTCTAGTGCCTGGTGGTAGACGAATGGAGACAGCAGAACGCAGCATCCAGGCGTACAGGACAAGCATAGAGTTCTTTCCGCGGCAGTCGACGACGAGCGGCGATCGCAGGTTCGCGTTGCACCTTAGGTGCTACGTGTCCGTGAACGTCAGCACCGGCAACGGGCGGCCCAGCCTGGTGTTCATGTACCGCCACCGGGACACCGACAGGAGCTGCCTTGCCCTCCCGGACGACGAGGACGGCGTCCGCGGCGTGCTCCACGGCTTGCTCAGGTCGACCCGGCCGCTGCAGCACCTGGGCCTCACGGACTGCGAGTGGGAGTCCATCCTGTCCCAGCAAAACATGTCCTGGCTCGTGGACCCGGTTCTGCGGGCCCGCTACGCCGCCGTCGAGATCTTGCAGGTGGTGGAGCTGCACGTGTGCTACGACGCCGTCCAGATGCTCATGATGACGTGCAAGGAGTCTAGCGACGGCGGTGCGGTGGGAGGTGACGCCGAGGCTGAGTGCAGCGTCTGCTTGGTCGCGCTGCGCGAGAGCGAGGCCGTGGAGCTGCCGGCCTGCGCGCACGCCTTCCACCGCCGCTGCATCTCCGAGTGGTTCGGCCAGAATTCCATGTGTCCGCTGTGCCGAGATGACGTGGCCAAGTATCTGGAGCCCGAGCTGCAGCGGCATTTCGCCAATTTCGACTATGTCATGTGATTGATTGTTGATCAAGGGAGAATTTGCATGCGTGTGTGGCTGCGGAGCACACCAACATTCATCTTTATCGATCTTTTAGGATGTCTTTTCTACTATAAAACACAAGTAATAATGAAAAAAAGACTTTATATTTATTTCTCTTTCTCTATCTTTATTCCATCGTTGCGTTACATATTCCCCTCTAGATAACGATGTTGGTACTGCTAGTAGCCTTATCAAATGCAACCAACACGCCGATGCCCGAGTAGCTAGGCATTGCCTCCACTACCGGAATCGATCTCTTTGTCGAGTGCCTGAAGCACTCGGCAAAGCCCGAAAAATGCTCGGCACAGGCTTTACCGAGTGTCGCACTCGGCAAAGAGGGCTCGACGAACAGTACATCGGCAAAGCCTTCTTTGCCGAGTACTTTTTCTCGGGCACTCGGCACAGACTTTGCCGAATGTCAGGCAGTACTCGGCAAAGAAAATTCGCCGTCACGGAGCCGGGGTGACAGCGATTGCGCCTTTGCCGAGTGTCTGCCTGCCAGCACTCGGCAAAGGATCCGTCAGCGGGTCCCTCTGTCAGCCTCTTTGTCAAGTGCTGTCCGGCAGGCACTCGACAAAGAGTGCCTCTTTGCTGAGTGCCAGGGCCACCACACTCGACAAAGAAACTATATCGGTGCCCAGGTACTGGTACTTTGCCGAGTGTTATGGCTCTGGCACTCGGCAAAGCACCTCTTTGCCGAGTGTAACACTCGACAAAGTGACCAGTATACACCTTTTTATTTATTTTTTGTATTCCATCCAAACAAACAAAAGATATCACATATACATCAAAGATATCACATATACATCACAAATATCATCACAGATATCACATATACATCACATATCATGCAAAGACCATAAATCAAACATAAGACACTCAAGAACATAAGTCTCATAAGTATCAAGTTCTCGCATAAGTATCCAACACAAACATAAGTATTCAAACACAGCATTACCAAGAAGTTTTGAAGTCACAAGTATCTCATAAGTCTGAACACAAAGAACATAAGTCTCATTGAGGTGGGGGCCTAGACTGGTGCGGCGATGGACTGGGCGATCCATGAGGTTTGTTGGATGCCACCCCAGATTGTCCCTGCATAGAGAAGAGATCACATGTGTTATACCAGATGCATTACCAACATCTAACTAGAATTTTGATACTCACAGGAGTATGGAACAGAGCAGGGTCAACTGCAGGGAACAATGGAGGTGGCGGAGCGAAACCCTGTGCGGCACCAAGGCTCTGCATGTACTGGAACATCTCCGCCATCCTCTGCTGATCTGCCAGGCGAGCCGCCCGCTCCGCCTCCCACTCCGCCATCATCCTCGCCTCCATCTCTTGACGTTCCCTCCTCTCTTCTTCTAGCTGGGTCTGTAATATTAGAAGCCAACGTTATAGTAACTCAAAGAGAAGGTATATAACTCAAGGAATGACGAGTTACAGAAGCACTAACCTCCAGTTGCTGTATGCGAAGCTGTGAGCTGTCGTGTCGAGGTCGTATGGCTGGACTCGAGCCCGTGCTCCTTGCCCACACCTGAGACAGAGTGGGAGTGGAGGACGAGTTGATTGCTCCGTCGGCAATCCAGTACCGCCCATGTCTCTTGCCTCCTCCAACCCTCATGAGCACATCGGGGTCGATCTGCTCGGTGCTCGGATCATATTCTGGGCTATGGACCTCCTGCACCATGGCAGTGTAGTCATTAAGGCGGCTGTAGACGACGGGGTTGTTGTAGGCCTCGGGCCCGTCATCCGGTTGTAGGTGACGTCGGACGTCGCCTTGCCCTTACGGGCCATAGCATAGGCCGAGAAGATGGAGCAAGGCCGGCCACCATGTGATGCCGACTGCAAGAAAACCAACGAGATAGTTAGAAATAATATCTAATCCAGTGTTATATACCTAAATAAAAAAGAGGGCGTACTCATGCCTCTGCATATTGGCCTAGGCTCCGGCTGCCTTGGTGGTGGAAAGGACCTTGCATCATCATACGTCGTTCCCGGCTAGCGTTGTGCGCCTTGTCCCACTCAGGCGAGCACCACCTATCCACCATCTGCTCCCAGCACAAAGGATGTGCGGCGCACCAATATGGAATCATCTACAAATTAAACACGTAAAGTGCATATCAGAAGATAAAATAAAATTCATGCATGCAGTACTGGTACCAAACATGCATGACTTTACCAGCAGGTACTGGTCTCTGGTCAACGACATGGTTTGGGCTTGCTGCTTGGTCACCTTCTCCCCAAGGACAGAGCCATGGTAGCTGACGATGGCCTAGATTTGGGCCTCACAGTGCATGTCCACGACGAGCTTCTTACAGCTCGTGGTGGCCACCACATCCGCCCTAGCCTCGTATCCAGCCTCACATCTAAAGAAATCCTGCATACAAAAACGATGTATCCATACATTATTTCAATAATGTGCAATGAATGCAACATATTTTACATTATACTAAGACTTACCCACAACTCTTGCTTCACGCGCTCCGCCTTGTTATTGAATTCTCGGCCATTCCGGTCTACTGCATCAGGGGCGACGGCGTAGTGGTCGAAGTCGTAGGCTGGGCCCGTCACTCCGTCGTACTCAACCAGTCCAGGGAAGTGTTCCCTGCACAGCAGACCGAGGATGCCATTGGGGTTGTGACGATGACCCCCAGCATAATCCACAACTGTCCAAGACCTGTCCAAGTGATAAATAAAAAGTATTAGTTTATATTATGATTTTGAACACATAATATGAACAAGAATAAAGAACATAAAGTTACATGCCTCTCCCCATCCGGCCGAATCAGCGGTCGCCTGTCCCGATGTAACACCCTGAATTTGGGGGTATAAAATTTCTTTCTTATGATCATCCAAATTCAGGTGTTACTCTTCTCTCACTCTAGTTTCTCTCTCTCTAGTTTTCTCTCTCCTTTTCTTTTAATTAGAGTTAGTTGTATTAGTGAAGGATTATTTATTTTATTTTGCCCAAAACCTATGAGTCATGTAATGTTGCATCATATTGAGTCTAAATATTCTTTGAATTGTTGCATATATTTGATTTGGCTTCAATTCTAAACTTGATTTGAATTTGAATTGAAAACCCTAGAGAAAATAAATAGAAAAGAAATTAGAAATTCTCTGGAAATAGAAAAAGCCATTTCAGCCCATTTAGCCCAAGCCGGCCCAGCCCCGCGTGCGCGCCTGCGCCCGTGCCCCCCCTCCCGTGTCTGACGGGTGGGCCCCGCCTGTCGGCGCAAGCCTGAGCGCGCCCTCTCTCCCCCTCTCTCTCGCTACCCCGTGGGTCGGACCTGTCGGCGTTGGTTCCCTCGCGTGCGCCCACTCTCCCTCTCTCTGTCCCACCGTCCCCACCTGTCAGTCGTCCTCAACCTTCCACCCACGATCTCCCCACCGTGGACGCGTCCACGACCACGCGTTCTCCGACCACGTCCGTGCGCCCGCGCCACTTTTGAGCCCTGCGCCCTGCTCGCCCACCTCTCCTCTCTCATTTACGCCCTCTGTCCAACTCTCTCGCCCTCTCTCTCGATCTGCCCACGCGAGCAGGGAGCTCCACCACCGCCCGCCGACGACCACTGCCTGTTCCGTGGCCGCCATCACGCCCGTGCCCCGTCCAGCGCCACGGTGAGCTCCGCCTTACTGTCAGCTGCTCGGGACACCCTTCGGTGTGCCCTTTCCTTCCCTGTTGCGTCCGGTCCGCGCTCATCGGAGCATTTCTTGCGCAGCCGGAGCCCCGCCACCGTCGACCCGAGGCTCCATCGCACCCCCGCCGTTCTCCAAACGTCTCGGAGTTCGCACTCGAGGTGAGCACCCTTCCCATGCCTTTATTTCACCAAGTATCACCCCAGCGCCCACGCAATTGCTCCCCGGAGTTAGTTGTGCCGCCGCGGAACCTTTCCATCTTCGTTCTCTGGCGCCCCCGGGCCGGTTCTACGCCCACGGTCGTGTTCGCCGTGTCGCGCTGAACGTGTCTAACCCTTTCCCTAAGCCACTAGATCCCCGCCGTGGCCAGCCTTCTCGTCTCCGGCGAACTCTCGCGCGCGGGGCCGAGCGGCGCCACCGCGCCCAAGTCACCCCCTGGCCGTTAGATCTTGGTCGTCTATCCGAGATCAGATGGTTTAGACTTAACCCAAGTAGATCTAATCCTAGCCCTCCGATCGGGATCTGACCGCCCCTCTCTCTTCCCCCTCACCTGCGTCTCTGCCTCTGGGCCCAGCTAGTCAGTCCGCCCTGACCCGCTGACACCCTGGCCCCGCTTGTCAGCCGCGCTCGTGCGCCCGCGCGATCTAATCTGGGTCGTTGATCTTTGATCCGATGGCTGAGATTACTCCGTACCCCTTCGCGTGTGAGTTTTGGTTAAGAGCCCCCTGGTTTTAGGAAATCAACTCGTCGTCCTCTGTTTTAGCGCATAGGTCCCTGTTTTCTTTAGAATAGCCCCCTGGACTTTTATTTAATCACAGATTTAGCCCTAATTTCATATTTCAAACTTCAAAACTTGTTTATTTCATATCTTTTTCATATGAACTCCAAATTTAGTGGTTCAAATTGCAAAATATTCACAAGATTATTCTCTATTCAAATAAAATATGACCAACTGTAATCTGTATACTTTAATTTTTACACTTAGAATATAGAATTAAAGTATATGTTGATTTACTTATTTAATGAAATAAATAAAAGGATAATCCTAGGAGTAAAGTATATTTAATCTTGTGAGATTAGTGTTATGCATTACATGGATTCATTTTTGGTTTAACCTTTATGTCTTAATGAGATAAATAGAATTAGGTATGTAATTATGGATAACATTTAAAGGATAATCAAATTCCTAAATGAGAGTAGTTCATCTTATAATTTAGCTTTTCTTTGTTTAATCACTATTTAACCTTTTTGAGCTATGTTCCAACACTTAGAAAGTAATTAATCACCAATTAGGATTAGTCCATTTTATAACTTGACCTCATTCCCCTGTACTTAATACTATACCTTTTTGATTTGTGTGCCAATGTTTGTACATGTGTGATGTGATGTTCATTTTTACCTTTCAAATATATTGAATGTATGCTCGCTTTACTTAGACAACGAGCAGCTCGTGGTTCCTGAGTGTGTTGCCGAAGATCCCTCTGAGCAACAACCTGGTGAAGGCAAGTGTCCTCAGACCTGTCATGTCCTACTTTACTTTATAATTCACTGTCCCGCATTTACATTATTGAAACTTAAGGATTGACTAGTTTGTATTTACCTTACCCTTGTTTACCTTTTTGGGTTAATCATGGTTAGCTTATGCTATTGCTTAAACTTAATCAATAAATATGATGTGATCTTTTGTGATACGATGATGTTATCCTTATGAGGTTCTTGTGATTACTTTAGGGGGCTCAGGCTGTTTCCTGAGTGCCTCTCCGTAAGGACCTGTTTGGGGAGTGACAACCTGGGATAACATTGCAACCATGAGTGTGGAATGGGACGCCCTTAGCCAGTGGCGGAGCTCCGTAAAAATAACGCCCCGGGCCACTTTACAAATATAACAATATACTACTCGTCTTTTAATTTTTCGCACTTTAGGGATAGTAACATTTAAAACAATCCAATGAAACTTTTAATTTTTTGCACTTTAGGGTAGTAACATTTAAAACAATCCAATGGAGTTGTGGCAGATAGGGAAAAGGAATCAGACGTTCGGGAACAATTACTCACAATAGAGGAGAAGCACTCAGCACATAGCGCTTGTCGCTTAGGTGGTCGTTGTTCATTGGCCAGGGAGGCGCTCCGCCTTCGCCTATGAATAAGAAAAGAAAAGGAATCAGGTTGAGGAAGTTGTATAGTTTGGGAGAAGATGTAATGGCAGGGGTAGATTTGGGCGGTGGCGCGGCGCCAGTGCAGGCCGCGCGCGTCCTTGCTACATGGAAGATAGACGCGAACTAGTGGAGGTGGAGGTCGAACTGGCGGTGGCGGATGCCTGAGTCAGAGCCCGCCCGACCGCCTCGGAGGTTGCTGCCTTGTGCCCTTGCCGAATTCGTAGAGCCTAAAGACGTGGAGAGCGATAGAGGACTGAATGGAGGCGGCCGCGCCGCTGGCAACATAGGAAACGCAGCCGCGCAGGTTTGCGAAATAATTGAAAGCGTCTATGTTCTCGTGACTTGAGCGACTGAGGGAGGCCGCCAACACCAGGCTCAATCGGTGCAAGCAGGACGTCTTCTGGGTCACATTTTTAGGCTGAAATGTATTTTGGTCTAGATTTTTTGGTAGAAAAAGATATATATATATATATATACATGTATAAGAGGATTTTCGGGCTACGCCCCGGGCCACGGCCCAGGTGGCCCAGGGCCCATATTTGTCCCTGCCCTTAGCTGATTAATTAGTGTAACACCGTGAATTTGGGGTACAAAATTTCTTTTCTAATATCCACCAAATTCAGGTGTTACTCTCTCAGTTCTTCGCTTTCCTTTCTCTTTTTCCTAAAAAATGGAGAATTATTTTGTTTTATAATAGCGTAAACCTAGTGGAATGAGCCCTATAGGCACTTTGGTTGTTGCATTCATGCCGATGCATGGTGTTTCTAAATGCAAAATGTGTTTGAAACATGTTAACATATCTTATAGAAGCGCTCGGTAAATTTTCATATTTTTTGGAATATTTTTCTATTTTCCGGAAACTAAAATCTATTTATTTGAGGAACTTAAAAATGTTTTTAGAAATTCTAATTATGTTTTTTTAGTTCATTAGGTGCCAAAACATTTATAGGAATTTTTGAAAGCATATATAATATTTTGAGCACAAAATATGGATTTCTAGGCTTTTCCGAATTTTAAAAATGGTAAAATCCGAATTTTAACCGAATTTTTATCTCGTCCGAACCCTAGGTATATATATATGTCCGGCTTCATCTCGTCGAGCTCGTTCCAGAACACGAAACGGTTTCTTCAAATCCAATCCCAAGCTCCCGGTATTGTTCGCCGAAGTTCGGGGCGGTTTCAACTCCAGCGAGCAATTACTCCCAATCCGTGCATCGTCTGCCGAATCCGAGGGTACCGCTGCATTCGTCTCGTCGAGGGCCTCGCAGCGCATTCGGTTCATCGATTGGATCCCCGAATCTCCAGTAATCGACGGATTTCCTCTCGGCTCCGGCGAGGGTCTTCTTCCCCGGTGAGAAACCTCCATTGTTGCACCTAGGGTTTCTTCGTTTTCCCGTCTGTGCAGAGCCTCTCCCACTCTCCCCTCACCTTCCCCGGCGGCGGCGCCCCTCCCCCACCGTTTCCCCTCCCCGGCGGTGGCCGGCGGCGGCACTCGCGCTCCCGCGCCCCACGCCCGCGCGCCCCTCCCGGTAGCGGTGGCCACGCCCCTCGCGCCCCGTGCGGCCACGCACGCCCCCAGCTGGCCCAACCTTGTCCTCCCCCTGCGCAGCCCCCTCCTCTTCCCCTCTTCTCTTTTCCATGGATGGGAGGAAGAAGATGAGGTGAGGAAGAAGATGGCGGTTCTATAAATTTAATACGCGCGAATTACTGTATGGTTTAAAACATTCATAACTTTTGCGTTTTAAATCCGATTCGATCCATTCAAGTTGCATTAGATTAGTATTAACATTATCTTAATTTAGAAATATTTATCCCCACTATCGCACATTTTATTTAATTTATTTAAACATTTGTTTAACCAATGGCTACTGGAACGACAATTCAATTTTAAAATCTAATTTAGAAATTCGATTTGTGCATTTATAATTAGTCATCAACATGATTAAACTTAACTGAAATGTTTCTCATTAATAACTGTTTAGTTTTATCATGTTATTTATTTATTAGTTTCGTGTATCGTGTCGGTCCGCACGTACCGTCCGCGTGTCGCGGTGCTGTTTCGCGCGCGTCGTCATGTGTCGCGCGTGTTGTTCGCACGCGTTGTCGCGGGCCGTTCGCGTGTGTCGCGCGCCTTGCCGAGTGCCATTTGCGCGTATCGCGCGTTGTCCGCGCGCTAAGTCATTTGTGTCCGCGCGTCGCGCACATCGTGTTTGCACGTCGTGCGTCGTTAATTCGTCTCGCTTAGAATCGCTCATATTAATTAAGTTACTTGCTTAACTGTCAAATATTAAAATAGTAAGTTAGTCAAAACTAAGTAGTAGTATTAATTTACATTTGATTAATATCCATTAATATATATATGTTGAATTGGATGTTCTAATTAATACTTGTTTAGTGTAAACGCGCTAACCCCTCGACCGTAGCTTTGACTATCGTGGTTCTTTTCCTCGCGTAACCGTAGAGGCGCTCTCTATTTTATATTGCTCACTTTTATAACATTTTATCTTATATGGTGTAATGTTCTTATGCATATGTATATGTTTGTTTGCTTGTGCCTGTTCGTCTTCGCGTCGCGTTGCGATTAGAGCGCGATTCGTTTCTGAGCTTCGAGGAATCGACGGTCAAGCTTCGGCGACCAAATGACCCAGCTCTTTGAGTTCTACAAGGCTGAAGATCCTGAGCATCTGTTTGGTGAAGGAAGTGTCCTCTGACCCATTATGTCTCATTTACTTTATAATTCACTGTCTCGCATACTATGAACAACCTAAGGATTGACTAGCTTTCTATTTACCTTGTCCTTGATTACCTTTTGGGTTACTATGGTTAGATTCATGCTATTGCTATACTTTAATCAATGAACATGATGTGAACACTTATGATACGATGTTGCCATTATTATTATGATGTTGGACTGGTGATACTTTAGGGGGGTCGAGCGGTTTCTCGAGTGCCTCTCAGTAAGGACCTGTTCGTTGGATGACCGCCCGGGAAAACAGTGCAACCATGAGGGTGGAATGGGACGCCCTTACCTGAATAATTAGAGGAACTGTGGTGTAGTTCGCTTCGCCGTCGTACCGTTAATGGGGCTCGGTGTATGCGACTCGCTCTGCCAAGGTTGGTTCGCCCCTTGGGGAGGAGTGCAGTGCATTTAGGAAACCTAACGGGCGACTACAGCCTCAGGGAATCTTTGTAAAGGCTTCGTAGTGAATCCCTGGCCATTCACCTTGGGAGTGAATAAGGGTCTTGCAAGCCCGGGCTAGAGAGGGAATCACGACTTGTGGGTAAAGTGTGCAACCTCTGTAGAGTGTTATGAAACTGATATATCAGCCGTGCTCGCGGTTATGAGCGGCCAAGTGAGCTCCATTGATTAGAGACACATTGATCAGAGATGTTTGGTTACAGATGATGATGAGGATAATGATGGTTTTTATGATTATGATTATGCTTATGGTTTCTGGTATTCTTTCCATTTGGAAAGAGTACTTTTGGGTTAACAACTTGGGTTAATGTTAAAACATGGCTCTCTACTATTAATAATTATCTGACCAACTAAAAGCAACTGCTTGACCTTAACCCCACATAAAGCTAGTCCACTTCAGCCAAACGGGACATTTGCTAAGTACGTTGATGTATACTCACCCTTGCTTTCACAAAACACCAGGCTGCCTTTGGTGCAATCTATGCTTAGGTAAAGAAGAAGGTGTTGAGGCGGATCTCCAGGAGTTCTAGGACTTCGACGAGATCGAGGATTAGGCTAGCGACCTCCCCCAGTCAGCTGCCTGTGGTGGGTTGTTTACGTTGGTTACGTTTCGATTCTGTGTACTTTGATTTATATTATGTAAATGGCTCTAGTCTGTAATATTATTACTTTCTCTTTATTGTAATTCGAAGCATTGTGCTATGATGAGTCATTTATGTAATCGCTGTGTACGTGAATTACTGATCCTGGCACGTACATGGTTCGCATTCGGTTTACCTTCAAAACTGGGTGTGACATAAGTGATATCAAAGCTGTGCTGACTGTAGGACCACTAGCCTAGAGTAGCATTGGCCGTTTTAAGGACTTATTGATTACTACTTCACCTCATCCTTGATTCTACTTCAAAATATTAGTCAGCTTGACTAATTCTATGTTGTGCTCCTATATGCCCCCTTGCCAAAAGTATTTTATTCTAGTATGGTCTATACTTCTCTCAATCTATTAGATCTGATCTAACTCTTGTGCTTACAACATCTTTGTAGATGCCCTCTGACTTTTGGGTCCCTTCCTCTTTCGTCATTAAATTGCTACCATTTCACAATCTTTATTCCCCTGGTATTGACATGCTCGTATCCCTGGATTCTTTAATACTCTTGTTTCAATATCTTCCTCTAATAAAAAAACTATGCTGCCTATTTAAACATTTTAGTTTATATGTCCATGATCTTACTGTCTTTTGAGACCCTTTCCTATTCTATTGTTAAGTCACTATCTTTTTGGCAATTTGTACTCTCTTGGTCTTGGTATGCTCGTACCATTGGAATCTTGCATACTCTTATTTTTATATATGCTTACCTTTATATCCCAATATCTGTTTGAGACGTTTCAGTTAACATGCCCTTGACCACCCTTGTTTCTCAATGATCCATGAGCGGTCATTTTATTTTGAACATCCTTGGTGATCTCGTTGTTCCCTTGTAACATCCCTCGGTAATGAATTTTAACTTCAACCATTCTGTTGCAACCTTACATATCTTACCCTTGATTGTTTTCTCCATTTCGCCATTTCGTGAGTCTTGCCTTAACTCCATCCTTTGCCCACTTTTGTTTGCTATTACCTTTACCTTTCTCATCCCTCGATATTACCTTGGTGATTATGTTATGTCTGTTGTCTAAAATCTCCAACTTCATATTCCAATTTGAGAGCGGTGTTTTACTTACCCCACCCTTGGCTATATCCTCTTCTTTATCGCGTGTAAGCTTGGACGTGACTCCATTCTTTGTTGTACTCATACCGCTGGCTCTTCAATGCTTTCATCTTTTCTCTCATACCCTTGTCTGTTATTGCCTTTGACCCTTGGAATATTGACGTCTTCTACCTAAACGTTTACCTTGAACTTATCCTTTAAAAGTCTCCCCTTTCTTTCAACCCAGCTTGAGAGTTGCGAGTTCCCTTGATTTCTTTTCACTTCTGGTCGCCTTACAAGTGTTGTCTTAATTCCATCTTTTGTTGTGTTTTGATTTTCTATCACCATCACCTTGTCATCCATCGATCTTGCCTTGATACTCATCTTTATTCATACTAAAAAAAATCTTCGCTCTTCCACCTCAAATTGAGAGTGATAGTTTACCTATCTGGCCCTTGGACGTACCCTCTTTTTTCACTTGCACGTCCTGTCTTAACTCCACCCTCTGTGATATTTATATCCTTGGTTCTTATACCCATTTACCTCCTCTTCTACATCCTTGTCCATTATTACCTTTAAACCCTCGTGATACCTATGCCCTTGCCTACATGCTTATCTTGAACCTACCCTTTAAAGCCTCCTCTTTTTCATCGTTGTTTGAGGATAATGCCTCACCTACTTCACCATTGATTGCTTCCCCTTCTTTGATGCCTCACAAGTTTTGTCTAAAATACATCCTTGGTTGTGTTTTTCTGTTATCACCTTAACCCTTGTCATCCCTTGATCTTTACCATGATGCTTATCTTGCACCTGCATTTTAAAGCCTCCTCTCCCATTTCATTTCAAGAGTGATGTCTTGCCTATCCCGCTCTTGTTTGTTCCCTTTTTCCTCTGTCGTGTTGCAAGTCTTGTCCTAACTCTATCTTTTGGTGTGTTTTTGCCTTTCACCTCCCTTTCCTTTGTAATCTCTAGATCTTTCCATGATGTTATGTTATGCCTACCTTTTGAAATATCATCTTTTCCATCTCGATTTGAGAATGGTGTTTTACCTATCCTGACCTTGGTTGCATTCTCTCCCTTGTCGGTTATAATCATTGCTTTAGCTCCATCCTTTATTATGCTCATGCCCCTACCCTCCATGTCTTATTATTCCCCTTGCCTTTTGTTGGCCTTAGAGTAGTTTCCCTTTTTAAGGAAAGACCGTCATTTGATTAAAAGGAACGTATAGCAACGAGATGTTTGTTGTTGTGTGCTCATGATGTTTGTCCTTCTGCTATGACTGATTTGCTTCTTTGGAATGAGTGTTGATGTGTTGTGGCCCTTGGTCCACAATGGCATCTGTTTACTAGGTGAGTGCCATAGAGTTAAGTGGTTGGGTTCTCCCCCTGCTCTCTCTAATCTATCTATACTTACCTTTTCTCGCTATTCTTTCCTCTTGCACCTGTCCATTTGGCAACCTCCAACTCCTCCAAATCAGTCAAGATCAGAGTCGGCATCATCTTCACCAAGTTTATATCAACGCTCCTGTTAAGGGGGTTAGCCGCTAACCCCAATGAAGACAATGCGATCAACATCAACCAACAAGATCAGAGTGGTGCAGCGAAAGCGTGTGTGGGTCCTAACCCACAGGTCCAGGACATCCTCAAGAATTGCATCAATCGGTCTCAAGCATCTGATGGTCAAAGCAACCAATCCACAAGTCAAGCCGGCGGAGTCAAAGTTGAGTTAGAAGAAGCTATGAAAGACTAATGAACCAATCTCATTTTCTTGCTAGCCTATTCTTGAATCTCGAGGACGAGATTCTGTTAAGTGGGTTAGATTTGTAACACCCTGAATTTGGGGGTATAAAATTTCTTTTCTAATATCCACCAAATTCAGGTGTTACTCTCTCAGTTCTTCGCTTTCCTTTCTCTTTTTCCTAAAAAATGGAGAATTATTTTGTTTTATAATAGTGTAAACCTAGTGGAATGAGCCCTAGAGGCACTTTGGTTGTTGCATTCATGTCGTTGCATGGTGTTTCTAAGTGCAAAATATGTTTAAACATGTTAACATATCTTATAGAAGCGCTCGGTAAATTTTCATATTTTTCGGAATATTTTTCTATTTTTCGAAAACTAAAATATATTTATTTGAGGAACTTAAAATTGTTTTTAGAAATTTTAATTATGTTTTTTGAGTTCATTAGGTGCCAAAACATTTATAGGAATTGTTCTCGAATTTTTGAAAGAATATATAATATTTTGAGCACAAAATATGGATTTCTTGGCTTTTCCGAATTTTAAAAATGGTAAAATCCGAATTTTAACCGAATTTTTATCTCGGTATATATACATGTTCGGCTTCATCTCGTCGAGCCCGTTCCAGAACACGAAACGGTTTCTTAAAATCCGATCCCTAGCTCTCGGTATTGCTCGCCGAAGTTCGGGGCGGTTCTAACTCTGTCGACAACTCCGGCGAGCAATTACTTCCAATCCGTGCATCGTCTGCCGAATTCGAGGGTACCGCTGCGTTCGTCTCATCGAGGGCTTCGTCGCAGCGTATTCGGTTCATCGATTGGATCCCCGAATCTCCGGCAATCGACGGATTTCCTCTCGGCTCCGGCGAGGGTCTTCTTCCCCAGTGAGAAACCTCCATTGTTGCACCTAGGGTTTCTTCGTTTTCCCGTCCGTGCAGAGCCTCTCCTACTCTCTCCTCACCTTCCCCGACGGCGGCGCCCCTTCCCCCTCCCCGGCGATGGCGGTGGCCGGCGGCGGCGGTCGCGCTCTCGCGCCCCTTCCCGGCAGCGGTGGCCGCGCCCCTCGCGCTCCGTGCGGCCGCGCTCGCCCCCGGCCGGCCCAACCTCGTCCTCCCCCTACGCAGCCCCTCCTCTTCCCCTCTTCTCTCTTCCATGGATGAGAGGAAGAAGATGGCAGTTCTATAAATTTAGTACGCGCGAATTACAGTATGGTTTAAAACATTCATAACTTTTGTGTTTTAAACCCGGTTCGATCCAATCAAGTTGTATTAGATTAGTATTAAAATTATCTTAATTTAGAAATATTTATCCCCATTGTTGCATATTTTATTTAATTTATTTAAATATTTGTTTAACCAATGGCTACTAGAACGACAATTCAATTTAAAATCTAATTTAGAAATTCGATTTGCGCATTTATAATTAGTCACCAACATGATTAAACTTAACTGAAATGTTTCTCATTAATAATTGTTTAGTTTTATCATGTTGTTTATTTATTAGTTTCGTGTATCGTGTCGGTCCGCGCGTGCCGCGGTGCTGTTTCTCGCGCGTCGTCGCTACTCGCGCGTGTTGTTCGCACGCGTTGTCGCGCGCCGTTCGCGTGTGTCGCGCGCCTTGCCGCGTGCCGTTTGCGCGTATCGCGCGTTGTCTACGCGCTAAGTCATTTGTGTCCGCGCGTCACGCACATCGTGTTTGCACGCCGTGCGTCGTTAATTCGTCTCGCTTAGAATCGCTCATATTAATTAAGTTACTTGCTTAACTGTCAAATATTAAAATAGTAAGTTAGTCAAAACTAAGTAGTAGTTTTAATTTACATTTGATTAATATCCATTAATATAATTATGTTGAATTGGATGTTCTAATTAATACTTGTTTAGTGTAAACGCGCTAACCCCTCGACCGTAGCTTTGACTATCGTGGTTCTTTTCCTCGCGTAACCGTAGAGGCGCTCTCTATTTTATATTGCTCGCTTTTATAACATTTTATCTTATATGGTGTAATGTTCTTATGCATATGTATATGTTTGTTTGCTTGTGCCTGTTCGTCTTCGCGTCGCGTTGCGATTAGATCGCGATTCGTTTCTGAGCTTCGAGGAATCGACGGTCAAGCTTCGGCGACCAAATGACCCAGCTCTTCGAGTTCTACAAGGCTGAATATCCTGAGCATCTATTTGGTGAAGGAAGTGTCCTCTGACCCATTATGTCCCATTTACTTTATAATTCACCGTCCCGCATACTATGAACAACCTAAGGATTGACTAGCTTTCTATTTACCTTGTCCTTGATTACCTTTTGGGTTACTATGGTTAGATTCATGCTATTGCTTTACTTTAATCAATGAACATGATGTGAACACTTATGATACGATGTTGTCATTATTATTATGATGTTGGACTGGTGATACTTTAGGGGGCTCGAGCGGTTTCTCGAGTGCCTGTTTGTTGGATGACCGCCCGGGAAAACAGTGCAACCATGAGGGTGGAATGAGATGCCCTTAGCTGAATAATTAGAGGAACTGGGGTGTAGTTCGCTTCGCCATCGTGCCGTTAATGGGCTCGGTGCATGCGGCTCGCTCTGCCAAGGTTGGTTCGCCCCTTGGAGAGGAGTGCGGTGCATTTAGGAAACCTAACGGGCGGCTACAGCCTCAGGGAATCTTTGTAAAGGCTTCGTAGTGAATCTCTGGCCATTCACCTTGGGAGTGAATAAGGGTCTTGCAAGCCCGGGCTAGAGAGGGAATCACGACTTGTGGGTAAAGTGTGCAACCTTTGCAGAGTGTTATGAAACTGATATATCAGTCGTGCTCACGGTTATGAGCAGCCAAGGGAGCTCCATTGATTAGGGACACATTGATCAGAGATGTTTGGTTACAAATGATGATGAGGATAATGATGGTTTTTATGATTATGATTATGCTTATGGTTTCTGGTATTCTTTCCATTTGGAAAGAGTACTTTTGGGTTAACAACTTGGATTAAAGTTAAAACCTGGCTCTCTACTATTAATAATTACCTGACCAACTAAAAGCAACTGCTTGACCTTAACCCCACATAAAGCTAGTCCACTTTAGCCAAATGGGACATTTGTTGAGTACGTTGATGTGTACTCACCCTTGCTTTCACAAAACACCAGGTTGCCTTTGGTGCAATCTATGCTCAGGTAAAGAAGAAGGTGTTGAGGCGGATCTCCAGGAGTTATAGGACTTCGACAAGATCGAGGATTAGGCTAGCGACCTCCCCCAGTCAGCTGCCTGTGGTGGGTTGTTTACGTTGGTTACATTTCGATTCTATGTACTTTGATTTATATTATGTAAATGGCTCTAGTCTGTAATATATTACTTACTCTTTATTGTAATTCGAAGCATTGTGCTATGATGAGTCATTTATGTAATCGTTGTGTACGTGAATTATTGATCCTGACACGTACATGGTTCGCATTCGGTTTACCTTCAAAACCGGGTGTGACAATTAGAGGAACCAGAGGAGTAGTTGGCTTCGCCGTAGGGTCGTCAATGGGGTCCGGGCATAGTACTTGCTCTGCCGAGGCTGGTTGCAGAGGTTCTTTGATTTGGTTTTGTTATTCACCCTTCCTTTGGGGAGATGTACTGTGTTTATCAAACTGGAGAAACCTAACGGGTGGCTATGATATCTGGGAAATCTTTGTAAAGGCTACATAGTGAGACCCTGCTAGATCACCTTGGTAGTGATCAATGGGGAGGCTAGAACCCCGGGCAGAATGGGAATCATGACTTATGGGTAAAGTGTGCGACCTCTGCAGAGTGTTAGAAACTGGTATATCAGTCGTGCTCATGGTTATGAGCAGCCTTGGGATCCTCTTCGATTAGAAGAACTTTGGTTACTTTTATGGTGATGAATAACAATGATGATTATAATTCTGATCTCTGGTGTTTCCTCTTGGAGGGAGTGGCTCTGGGTAATAACTGGGTTATTACTAAAACTTGGCTCCACTTATAGTAATAAAACTTGACCAACTAAAAGCAACTGCTTAACCTTAACTCCACATACAACTAGTCCACTTTAGCCAAACGGGACATTTGCTGAGTACGTTGATGTGTACTCACCCTTGCTTTACAAACCACCCCACCCCAGGTTGTCCCCACTGTACTCAGTGCTCAGAAGGTGAAGTTGGCAACATGGAGGACTTTGAGGAGTTCTAGGACTACGACGAGTTCTAGTTTACTTTAGTGGCAAACCCACAGTCAGCTGCCTGTGTAGGCTTACATTCTACGTTTCGTTACTCCGCACTTTGATAATATTGTTGAACACTATAGATATGTATTAGACTCTATGGATGTCTCAGACATCTTGATGTAATTGAATACCTTTCCGTTATTTAGTTCAAGCATTGTGTGATGATGTCCAATTATTTAATCGTTGTGTCGTGAGTTCTGATCCTAGCACGTACATGGTTTGCATTCGGTTTACCTTCCAAAACCGGGTGTGACACCCGAAGTATGGGATGCTGAGAGAGACTAGCGGGACCTCGCAGGTAGACGCTCCTCAAACCTGAGGCGCCAGAACCTGAGGTGGCCTGTTGAGCTTCGTCGTTGTCTTGCTGCTGGTCGTCGTCGTCCTACTGCGCCGCCTGCTGCTGGACAAGGTCGTCCTGCTATGCCGCCTGTTGTGCCTCGACCTGCTCTGCCTCGTCCGCCGTCCTGCTCCTCCTCCCCCTCCTCCTCCTCCTCCTCAGCCAACCGCCTACCATATTTGTCCAACAACCTGCAATTAAGAGTAAACAAATAAGCACATATAAAAATATGTATTTAAAAACAAGTGCAAAATAAAAGTCATATAGCATTACATCGATTAAAAATAATCTTCATATGTGTCGAGGTTAGCCGGATCATAACTCTCATCATCACTATCAACCATTTCATAGTCAACACCATCTAAAGGCGCAAGTTCATCATTAATGTCATTGCCTTCAAGGATTACTAAGTCATTATCATTTTGCACCTCATCATCCTCCTCATCGACAACCATTTCAATATCTACGTCCATTCCTATAGCTTCGGTTAAGTCTATCTCAAATCGCCCTTCCAGCCCATCTTCTTGGAAGAACTCTCCATCATATGTGTCCGGGTCTAAGTTATAATCTTCATCATTAGGAACAGGTAATCTCCCATGCGGTGATACCTTATACACAACATCCCAACCCTTAAGATGTTCTTTCGTTTGGCACGCATATGGGAGATAATACACTTGTGTGGCCTGTTGGGCCACGATATAGACATCGTCTCCTGGTAAGGTGGAATCTTGTCGAATTTCGACTATCCCAAGATTAGAATGTGTCCGTCTCGTCACTTGAGGGTCAAACCAATGACATTTGAATATCACTGGAGTAAGAGGTTTGGAACCATAAAAAGTGAGTTCATATATTTCTTCGATTCGTCCAAAATAATCGACATCGTTAAGGCCGGGCGTAAAGACTCCAGAACACGTTGTTTTCCAATTGGGCCGACTTTGGTCGTAGTTTGTTGTGCGAAAACGGTATCCATTGATGTCATACCCATAATATTTCATGACCCTATAAGCAAAGTCGTTGGCTACTTGTCTCAACTCGACACTCATAGATGGATCTCTTTGGCCCTGCAAGTATTCGCAAGTGAGAGCACCTAGAGGGGGGGTGAATAGGTGATCCTGCAATAACTTAAAACTTATAGCCACAAAACTTGGTTAAGTGTTAGAGAGATAATACCAAGTGGCTATAAAGCGAGCTCTTGTGAATCACAACAATTACACAAAGAGCAATCACAAGAGACACACGAGTTATCCCATGGTTCGACAAGTACAACACTTGTCTACCTCTGTGGAGGAACCACCCGAATTATTCCAACTTAAGTGCCTAAGTCCCGCCTTAGAGGTTAGACCACACTTAAATGGGAATAACACGTCAGTCCCTCGGATCTAGTCCGACGAGGCCATTAACAGGATCAAGTACCACGTACTCACTCGATGGTGAGGCACAGAGCAAATACAATAAAACATAAAACCATACATTAAGGAGTATTAAATATATTACATCATCATCGGAGTTTTTGCAAAAGCAGTCATCATTGTTCGGATTGCAGCAGAATAAAACTAACGATAAATAAATAGAGAGATGGGGAAGCCTGTCCCATCACTCCTCATGCTCCTCCTCAGCCGAGGCAGGGTCCCACTCGACTGTCCAACCCGGTGGCAAGATGGACGACCAAGTCACTCCAGCAACCATGTCCATCAGAGAACCTGTAAAATTATGCCACAAGCAAGGCTGAGTATACTAATACTCAGCTAGACTTACCCGGTGTGAGGAGTCTACTCCTCTACCTCTAGACATGCAGCTGTTTGGCTGAGGGGTTTGGTTGCCAAAAGCACTAGTTGAGTCTAAAAATCAAGTTTTAGCTTTGTCAAGTTTTAGTGTGACTCTATTAAGACTAAATGTGTACTATCTACTCATTCTTGGTATCAAGCAATTTAGCAATCAACATCTTTTGTCAACTCATCACATTTCCACTTGTTACTCAATGCAGTACAATGGATCAAGCAGTCTCATTAGCTGCGAGAAGCAGACGATTCGAATCGAGTTTTTATCCTTGCAAGGTAAACCCAAACACACGACGTGGCGAGGCATTCCGTCCCCACACACATCAACTGTCCCCGTCGATTCCCTGGCAACAGATCAGGGCTCACCGCCTTGGCGTACAATGCCTCACTGACCCCGACTGCCGTCGTGCAGTGACCGCACTTGTACCCACCATAACCGGAATGGGAGACCACGTCTCAGGTCGCGTGAGGGGCAAAGTCTGCGGGCAGGTTCAATCAGGTACTAGGCTTACCGATTTACCATATTTCTCGGCATATGTTTAGTACATTCAAATGCTTGACACAGGTATCCACACGTTAATCCTTATTCCAATTTCATCTCGTAGACCACGCATCCCCATGGATCCGTGTCCACAGACCAATCATCAATATGATATGAAAGTGGGTACAACTAATTCCAGACCTCGCGCGAGTGCTAGAAAAATCACTCGACTTCTACCGAGATCCCTAATTAGCAAGGCAGCTACTCGACCTAGCATACTAGTATCCATCTCAACAAGGATTCCTGAGTTCATGCAACTAGGGTTTCAATCAACTCCTACACTTAAGTGCACAATACAAGCCTACAAACATTAAGTGTAGTAAAATATCATATAGAACGGGTTATGCATAAATCGGGGCTTGCCTTCCAAAGCTGGGGCAGGCAGATCCTCTGGGGCAGGCTCTGGTGCTGGATCCGGGGCTACCTCCTGAGCAACTCCTTGCTCCGGCACGAGGACGTACTCTCCGTCAGCGAGGTTGCAATCTATCGAATGCAATGAATAAGAATATGTATGTTATGATTATGCAGGATTTAGTAATCATTATGCTAAGTGAAGAAAAACTAAGTTAGTTAGTAACTTAGGGTTTCCTGGTTATACGGGGCTCTTAGTGGTTTACGCTTATCAATTTAGGTTTGAGTTTTGTCTAGGGATAAGCATAGTGGATTTGAAACTTGGATTTCCCTTAGATGTTTTAGTAGGCATGTAAGGGGTTTTGCTGGTTGGGTTAGGGTAACATTAGTCTCCACTATTGATTCCCCTTTTTCATTTTCTATTTATGAATTCTAGTGTGGGTTTGAACTACAACAGTGATTTAACTTTTTCCAAAAATTTTGTAAAACTTTCAGTGGGTTACTAGTTGTCACTGTAATCTGTCCTATAAATTTGAGGTCCAGAATAATTGGAATGTGCCCTGGGCAAAAATAACAAAAGTTGGGGCAAAGGGGTCACTTTGCACTGCAACTCTTAACTAGGGGTGGGTTCTGTCCTAAGGGTCATTTTTGCTGGTATCTAAAGGTAATAACATGCTTCTGTGCCAAAAATCACAGAAGGTTATTTGGTGGTTATTTAGTTGTGATTTTCTAAAGTTTAATGTTAAAAAGGCACTTACTACTAACTTGTTATTTGAAAAATGTCAAACAACAAAACTTAAAATTTTTCTAGGTTTATAAGTACAAAACATTTGTTATCCCAAGGTTTGGGGTGTTTTCTCTTTAGGGTTAATTTTCTAGGGTTGTTCTAAGGTTTCCTTGTTTTCCTAAAATAAAAGGTATCTCATTTCTTCTGTACTAAACAAGGGTATAATAAATTTTTTTAGTGAACTATACTAAATAAAAAAGCTAACAAAAATGTGGGTGCTCCCTGGTTCTTTATTTAAACCGCCTTTTATATTTTCTTCAACTTTAAACAAAAAGTGATTTAAATGGCAAACTCTATCTTAATGGGGTGTATAGAGGGGTTTATTATTTTTAAACAGGTTAGTAAGTGATTAAGTACCACTCTAAATTTTCTTAACCCCAGTCTAATAGTGTAGCTATTTTTCCTTATTTCTTTTAGCTTTTGACCAGTTAATCATTTAAATCAAAACTTTAAAGTTTTCTGTAACACTTAGGGGTTTTATATTTTTCCTATGTAGTTTACATTATTTAGGATCTGGCAAAATTAGTTTGACTCGATTTGGGTAAACCAAACTGAAGTTATGAATTTTTCAAGTTCTATTTGGATTTAATCAGAATATTTAAAAAGGTTTCCTGGAAATCCACTTTGCACCGAAGACCCTGGGTTCTTTCTAAATCAATCCCTTCATTTATACCCCTGCGCTACTATTCCCCTGAGTCGCTGACAGCGCACAAAACCCCCTGGCCTTTTCTTCTTCTCCCCTGAGGTCCCTCCCCTTATGTAAACAGTAACTGCGGAAAGGAAAAGGGCGGCGCGGCTTACCGGCGGCGAGAGAGGTCCGGCGAGGGGCGGGGTTGGCTTCGGGAGGTTCTTGCGGTCACAGCGAGGTACGACTCGACGGCGGGGGTGGTCGGAATCGGCCGGTCCACGTGCGCAGGCGGGTGAACTCGTCGGCGGCGAGTGTTCCGGCCTAACCACGGCGATTCCGATCAATCCAATGGCACGGGAAGCTCCACGGAGTGACATAGAGACCATGCGTGCAGTGAATTGGAAAATGGCGCAGAGACTCACCCGGTCCACGTGCGCCGGCGGGGCTCCGAACTCCGGCGAGCACGATTGCGCTATTCTGGTGGCGGGGGTCCCTGGTTCAAGCTCTGGCAAGCTTCACGGCCTCCTAGGGAGCTACCTAGGGGCTTGGATCGAGCGGAGGAGGGCGGGAACCGGTTCGACCACGGTGGTTGTCCTCGGGCGGCTCTAGCGGGTCGCGGAGAGGCCGCCGGAGCTATGGGCGAGCTCCGGGGAGTTTGGCGCGGGACAGGGGATGCAACGGGGAAGATGGCCGGGCACTGAGGCGGGCTTTATAGCCGTGGCGCGGGCATGGTCACGGGCGGCCGCGGACGCGCGGGGGTTCGCGCACGGGCGTGCTCTGGGCGCGCCCCCGAGTGTCAGCCCGCGTCGAACACGTGTGTGTTTGCTTCTGCCATGGTTCAACGGCCGATTGGAGCACCTTAGCGTGCAGATCTTGGCAAAACCATTGTGTACGGTCTCTTCCCTGCACCATATCCTACCTTTTTTATGTGAGTCCCAAGCCAAGATACGGTCGGGGTAGGGAGATATAGAGGTGAGAAGTTGCCTCTGTCCTAGCTGTCCAAACCGGGACAAAAGCTATGCAAGTCGTGTCAAACGACTTAGGGTTGGGTTCAAACTTTTCTAGGGTGTTCTAGAGTTATTTTGGCGCCACTTTGTCAATTGGGTCAAATGGTTTTGAAGTTTGAATGAGGGTGAACATGTTTGATCTTTGGCCAAGGGTTGGTTTTGGACTTAGAAAAAATTTGATTTTTCTTTTGTGCTCAACCCTTTGGTGAATCTTTTGGGGTTTTTCTGAATTCTTTTTGGGGTCACTTTCTTAGTATCATTTGTAGGGTATTAAGTGTACTACATCTTTTATAATTGGCCCAAGACATGATCAAGTGGTTTTCATAGCTTTTTGGTCACACTTACCTCTAGTGCTCCACTTGTCCAAATGGGTTTGAATTAGGGTTTGGGCAATTTCTCCCCCTTATATGCATGATAAGCCAAGGTATTGAGAGCACCTAGAGGGGGGGTGAATAGGTGATCCTGTGAAACTTGAAACTTAATCCACAAAAACTTGATTAGGCGTTAGCACAATAATGCCAAGTGGCTAGAGAGGAGTCTCAACAAAACACAATAACCACAGGAGATCAATCACAGAGATGGCACAGTGGTTTATCCCGTGGTTCGGCCAAGACCAACGCTTGCCTACTCCACGTTGTGGCGTCCCAACGGACGAGGGTTGCAATCAACCCCTCTCAAGCGGTCTAAAGACCCACTTGAATACCACGGTGTTTTGCTTGCTTTACTATATCCCGTTTGCGAGGAATCTCCAAAACTTGGAGTCTCTCGCCCTTACAAAGATGTTCACAAAGAAGCACGAAGTAAGGGAGGGATTAGCAACTCACACAAGACACAAAGATCACAGCAAATACGCACACACAAGACCCAGACTTAAGCTCAAAAGACTAGCACACTAGAACGGAGCTCAAATCACTAGAATGTCGAACAAGTGCGCAAGAATGGAGTGTGAGTGATCAAGAGTGCTCAAGGAATGCTTGGTGTACTCCTCCATGCGCCTAGGGGTCCCTTTGATAGCCCCAAGGCAGCTAGGAGCCGTTGAGAGCAATCCGGGAAGGCAATTCTTGCCTTCTATCGCCTGGCGCACCGGACAGTCCGGTGCACCACCGGACACTGTCCGGTGCAGATTTCCTTCCTTATTTGGCGAAGCCGACCGTTGGCAGCCTTGGAGCCGTTGGCGCACCGGACACTGTCCGGTGCACACCGGACAGTCCGGTGCCCCCTCCCGACCGTTGGCTCGGCCACGTGTCTCGCGCGGATCGCGCAGCCGACCGTTGGCCCGGCCGACCGTTGGCTCACCGGACAGTCCGGTGAATTATAGCCGTACGTCGTTAATTTATTCCCGAGAGTGGCAAGTTCGCCTGAGCCAGCCTGGCACACCGGACACTGTCCGGTGCACCACCGGACAGTCCGGTGCACCCAGACAGAGCTGGCTTTGGCTGAACAAGGCCATCTCTTCTCCAATTCGATTTCTCCTGTTTCCAGCACTTAGACACAATACGTTAGTCACTAAAACAATGTACTAAGTCTGAGAAACATACCTTTATATTTGATTTGTACTTTATCCACCATTTGACACGTAGGCACTTGTGTTGGACATTAAATCACCAAAACACTTAGAAATGGCCCAAGGGCACATTTCCCTTTCAATCTCCCCCTTTTTGGTGATTAATGCCAACATAACATAAAGCAAGTAAAACAAGTACAAAATCAATTCAAATAAGAACTCAAATTCGTTTTGAATCAAATTTGGCATATATGGATCATTCTTTGCCACCACTTGGTTTGTTTTTGCAAATCAAACTCAATTTCCTATCTCTAAGTCAAACGCACATTTTGAAACATAAAGAGAGATATTTCACGAAAAATTGATCAAGGATTCAAAAACTCCCCCTTTTACCATAATTAAACCTTCTCCCCACAGGAGACCAACTTTCGACAATAAGAGCAATTAAGAGTATTTTGACAAACAAAAACTCTAACTCTATTATTTTCAAAATTCACAAGTGGTAGTCGATCCATTTATTGCTTTGGCCTTATTTTCTCCCCCTTTGGCATCAAGCACCAAAACGGGATCAATTTTGGCCCTTGAACCCCATTGCCTCACCAAAATCTTCAACTTAGAGTAAAAAGGCAATAAGAGCATGGAGATGAACTTGGAGTTAGTTACTCTCTCATCGGAGTGCAGTGGAAGTCTTGCAAGGTCCAAGTCCACCTTTCCCTTTCAATCCACCCTTGAGACTAGATCAGGCAAACTCAAGCATATGGTTAGTCTCAAAGGGTCAAGTTGTAACACATCTCCCCCTAAATATGTGCATTACTTGCAAAAGAACTTGTGAGGTCCGGGGAGTGTTTGTACAACTTGAGCACCATAAATAAGCAACAAAATGCATAAGGAACATGATTAAATGCATAAACACATATATGCTATAAATCAATCCAAGTTCCGCGAATCTAAGACATTTAGCTCACTACGCAACTTGCAAAAGGTCTGCTCATCTAAAGGCTTGGTAAAGATATCGGCTAGCTGGTTCTCTGAGCTAACATGAAACACTTCGATATCTCCCTTTTGCTGGTGGTCTCTCAAAAAGTGATGCCGGATGTCTATGTGCTTTGTGCGGCTGTGTTCAACAGGATTATCCGCCATGCGGATAGCACTCTCATTATCACATAGGGGTGGGACTTTGCTCAAATTGTAGCCAAAGTCCCTGAGGGTTTGCCTCATCCAAAGTAGTTGCGCGCAACACTGTCCTGCGGCAACGTACTCGGCCTCAGCGGTGGATAGGGCAACCGAAGTTTGTTTCTTAGAACTCCATGACACCAGGGACCTTCCTAAGAATTGGCACGTCCCCGATGTACTCTTCCTATCGACCTTACATCCAGCATAGTCGGAGTCTGAATATCCAATCAAGTCAAAGGTAGACCCCTTTGGATACCAGATCCCGAAGCAAGGCGTAGCGACTAAATATCTAAGAATTCGCTTTACCGCCACTAAGTGACAATCCCTTGGATCGGATTGAAATCTAGCACACATGCATATGCTAAGCATAATATCCGGTCTACTTGCACATAAATAAAGTAAAGACCCTATCATAGACCGGTATGCCTTTTGATCAACGGACTTACCTCCTTTGTTGAGGTCGGTATGTCCGTCGGTTCCCATTGGAGTCTTTGCGGGCTTGGCGTCCTTCATCCCAAACCGCTTGATCAAGTCTTGCGTGTACTTGGTTTGAGAGATGAAGGTCCCATCCTTGAGTTGCTTCACTTGGAACCCAAGGAAGTAGCTTAACTCGCACATCATCGACATCTCGAACTTTTGAGTCATCACCCTGCTAAACTCTTCACAAGACTTTTGATTAGTAGAACCAAATATTATGTCATCGACATAAATTTGGCATACAAAAAGATCACCATCACATGTCTTAGTGAAAAGAGTTGGATCGGCTTTCCCGACCTTGAAAGCATTAGCAATTAGAAAGTCTCTAAGGCATTCATACCATGCTCTTGGGGCTTGCTTAAGTCCATAGAGCGCCTTAGAGAGCGTACACACGTGGTCAGGGTACCGTTCATCCTCGAAGCCAGGGGGTTGCTCCACGTACACCTCCTCCTTGATTGGCCCGTTGAGGAAAGCCCTCTTCACATCCATTTGGATCAACCTGAAGGAATGGTGAGCGGCATATGCTAGCAAGATACGAATGGACTCTAGCCTAGCCACAGGAGCAAAAGTCTCCTCAAAGTCCAAACCTGCGACTTGGGCATAACCTTTTGCCACAAGTCGTGCCTTGTTCCTTGTCACCACCCCGTGCTCGTCTTGTTTGTTGCGGAACACCCACTTGGTTCCCACAACATTTTGCTTGGGACGAGGCACCAGTGTCCATACTTCATTTCTTTTGAAGTTGTTGAGCTCCTCCTGCATGGCCAACACCCAGTCCGGATCTAGCAAGGCCTCTTCTACCCTGAAAGGCTCAATAGAAGAGACAAAGGAGTAATGCTCACAAAAATTAACTAATCGAGACCGAGGAGTTACTCCCTTGCTAATATCACCCAAAATTTGGTCGACGGGATGATCCCTTTGAATCATCGCTCGAACTTGGGTTGGAAGTGCCGGTTGCGTTTCTTCCTCCATTTCATGATCATCTTGTGCTCCCCCTTGATCACACGCCTCTTGTTCATCATCTTGAGTTGGGGGTTGCACCATTGTTGAGGAAGAAGGTTGATCTCGTTCATTTTGTTCCTGTGGCCTCACATCTCCAATCGCCATGGTGCGTATTGCGGCCGTTGGAACTTCTTCATCTATATCATCAAAATCAACAACTTGCTCTCTTGGAGAGCCATTAGTTTCATCAAATACAACGTCGCTAGAGACTTCAACCAAACCCGATGATTTGTTGAAGACTCTATACGCCTTTGTATTTGAGTCATAACCTAACAAAAACCCTTCTACGGCTTTGGGAGCAAATTTGGAATTTCTACCCTTCTTCACTAGAATGTAGCATTTACTCCCAAAAACTCGAAAATACGAAACATTGGGTTTGTTACCGGTTACTAGCTCATACGACGTCATCTTGAGGAGGCGATGAAGGTAGACCCTGTTGATGGCGTGGCAAGCCGTGTTTACGGCTTCCGACCAAAAGCGCTCGGGGGTCTTGAACTCTCCAAGCATCATCCTCGCCATGTCTATAAGCGTCCTGTTCTTCCTCTCTACCACACCATTTTGCTGTGGTGTGTAGGGAGCGGAGAACTCATGCTTGATCCCTTCCTCCTCAAGGTACTCCTCCACTTGAAGGTTCTTGAACTCGGACCCATTGTCGCTCCTTATCTTTTTCACCTTGAGCTCAAACTCGTTTTGAGCTCTCCTTAGGAAGCGCTTGAGGGTCCCTTGGGTTTCAGATTTATCCTGCAAAAAGAATATCCAAGTGAAGCGGGAAAAGTCATCAACTATAACAAGACCATACTTACTTCCTCCTATACTTAGATAGGCGACGGGTCCGAAGAGGTCCATGTGAAGCATCTCCAAAGGTCTTGATGTGGTCATCACATTTTTGGTGTGATGAGAGCTTCCCACCTGTTTGCCTGCTTGACAAGCTGCACAAGGTCTATCTTTTTCGAATTGCACATTAGTTAAACCTATCACGTGTTCTCCCTTTAGAAGCTTGTGAAGGTTCTTCATCCCTACATGTGTTAAGTGGCGATGCCACAGCCAGCCCATGCTAGTCTTAGCAATTAAGCATGCATCTAGACAGCCTCTTCTTTTGCAAAATCAACTAAATAAAGTTTGCTGTCTAATACACCCTTAAAAGCTAATGAACCATCACTTCTTCTAAAGACAGACACATCTACATTAGTGAATAAACAGTTATATCCCATATTGCATAATTGACTAACAAATAGCAAATTATATCCAAGAGACTTAACTAAAAACACATTAGATATAGAGTGCTCGGATGAAATAGCAATTTTACCTAACCCTTTTACCTTGCCTTGATTCCCATCACCGAATATTATTGAATCTTGGGAATCCTTGTTTTTGATGTAGGAGGTGAACATCTTCTTCTCCCCCGTCATATGGTTTGTGCATCCGCTGTCGATAATCCAGCTTGAACCGCCGGATGCATAAACCTGCAAGGCACATTTAGGCTTGGGTCTTAGGTACCCAACTCATGTTGGGTCCTACAAGGTTAGTACAAATATCCTTAGGGACCCAAATGCAAGTTTTGTCTCCCTTGCATTTTGCCCCTAATTTTCTAGCAACTATCTTTCTATCCTTTCTACAAATAACAAAGGAAGCATTTAAAGCATGATATATTGTAGAAGGTCCATTCATAACTTTCCTGGGAACATGAACAATATTCTTTCTAGGCACATGATGAATATTTTTCCTAGGCATGTCTCTACCATGCATATAGGAGGAACCAGAAACAAACATGGAATGAGAGTCAAAGGCATCATAAGCATTGCAACTCCTATAAGACTGTCTTCTATCATGGTACATAAAAGCATGGTTCTTTTTAGCACTACTAGCCATAGGGGCCTTCCCTTTCTCCTTGGCGGAGATGGGAGCCTTATGGCTTGTTAAGTCCTTGGCTTCCCTCTTGAAGCCAAGTCCATCCTTAATTGAGGGGTGTCTACCAATCGTGTAGGCATCCCTTGCAAATTTTAGCTTGTCAAATTCATTCTTGCTAGTCTTAAGTTGGGCATTAAGACTAGCCAATTCATCATTCAATTTAGAAATTGAAACTAGGTGTTCACTACAAGCATCAATGTCAAAATCTTTACACCTATTGCAAATCATAACATGTTCTACACAAGAGTTAGATTTACTAGCTACTCCTAGCTTAGCATTTAAATCATCATTTATGCTCCTTAAGCTAGAAATTGTCTCATGGCAAGAAGATAGTTCACAAGAAAGCATTTCATTTCTTTTAACTTCTAAAGCATGAGATTTTTGTGCCTCTACAAATTTGTCATGCTCTTCATATAAAAGGTCTTATTGTTTCTCTAGAAGTCTATCCTTTTCATTCAAGGCATCAATCAATTCATTAATCTTATTTATTTTAGTTCTATCCAATCCCTTGAACAAACTAGAGTAATCTATTTCTTCATCACTGGACTCATCATCACTAGAAGAACCATAAGTGGCATTGTTTCGAGTACATACCTTCTTCTCCTTCGCCATGAGGCATGTGTGACGCTCGTTGGGGAAGAGGGATGACTTGTTGAAGGCGGTGGCGGCGAGTCCTTCATTGTCGGAGTCGGATGACGAACAATCCGAGTCCCACTCCTTTCCAAGGTGTGCCTCGCCCTTAGCCTTTTTGTATGCCTTCTTCTTCTCCCTCTTGTTCCCCTGTTCCTGGTCACTATCATTATCGGGGCATTTAGCGATAAAATGACCAATCTTACCACACTTGAAGCATGAGCGCTTCCCCTTTGTCTTGGTCTTGCTTGGCTGCCCCTTGTGACCCTTTAGCGCCGTCTTGAAGCGCTTGATGATGAGAGCCATCTCTTCATCATTTAGCCCTGCCGCCTCAATTTGTGCCACCTTGCTAGGTAGCGCCTCCTTGCTTCTTGTTGCCTTGAGAGCAAGGGGTTGAGGCTCGTTGATTGGACCATTCAATGCGTCGTCCACGTATCTTGCCTCCTTGATCATCATTCGCCCGCTCACGAACTTCCCAAGAACTTCTTCGGGCGACATCTTGGTGTACCTAGGATTTTCACGAATATTGTTCACCAGATGTGGATCAAGTACAGTAAAGGACCTTAGCATTAGGCGAACGACGTCGTGGTCCATCCATGGTGTGCTTCCGTAGCTCCTTATTTTGTTGATGAGGGTCTTGAGCCGGTTGTATGTTTGGGTTGGCTCCTCGCCCCTTATCATTGCAAATCTCTCGAGCTCGCCCTCTACCAACTCCATCTTGGTGAGTAAGGTGACGTCGTTCCCCTCATGAGAGATCTTGAGGGTGTCCCAGATTTGCTTGGCATTGTCCAAGCCGCTCACCTTATGGTACTTGTCCTTGCACAAAGAGGCTAACAACACAGTAGTAGCTTGTGCATTGTTATGAATCTGTTCATTAATAAATATAGGACTATCCGAGCTATCAAATTTCATTCCATTCTCAACAATCTCCCATATACTTGGATGGAGAGAGAATAGGTGACTACACATTTTGTGACTCCAAAATCCGTAGTCCTCCCCATCAAAGTGTGGAGGTTTGCCAAGAGGGATGGAGAGCAAATGTGCATTTGAGCTATGCGGAATACGAGAGTAATCGAAAGAGAAGTTTGAATTAACCGCCTTTCTTTTGTCGTAGTCATTGTCGTCGTTGTCCTTTTGGGAAGAAGTGGACTCATCACTGTCGTAGTAGACGATCTCCTTGATGCGTCTTATCTTCTTCTTCTTCCCATCTTTGCGTTTGTGGCCCGAGCCCGAGTCGGTAGGCTTGTCATCTTTGGGCTCGTTGACGAAGGACTCCTTCTCATTGCCATTAGGATCCATCTCTTCGGGCGGTTAGTCCCTTTCTTGAAGAAAACGACTCTGATACCAATTGAGAGCACCTAGAGGGGGGTGAATAGGTGATCCTGTGAAACATGAAACTTAATCCACAAAAACTTGATTAGGCGTTAGCACAATAATGCCAAGTGGCTAGAGAGGAGTCTCAACAAAACACAATAACCACAGGAGATCAATCACAGAGATGGCACAGTGGTTTATCCCATGGTTCGGCCAAGACCAACGCTTGCCTACTCCACGTTGTGGCGTCCCAACGGACGAGGGTTGCAATCAACCCCTCTCAAGCGGTCCAAAGACCCACTTGAATACCATGGTGTTTTGCTTGCTTTACTATATCCCGTTTGCGAGGAATCTCCACAACTTGGAGTCTCTCGCCCTTATAAAGATGTTCACAAAGAAGCACGGAGTAAGGGAGGGATTAGCAACTCACACAAGACACAAAGATCACAGCAAATACGCACACACAAGACCCAGACTTAAGCTCAAAAGACTAGCACACTAGAACGGAGCTCAAATCACTAGAATGTCGAACAAGTGCGCAAGAATGGAGTGTGAGTGATCAAGAGTGCTCAAGGAATGCTTGGTGTACTCCTCCATGCGCCTAGGGGTCCCTTTTATAGCCCCAAGGCGGCTAGGAGCCGTTGAGAGCAATCCGGGAAGGCAATTCTTGCCTTCTGTCGCCTGGCGCACCGGACAGTCCGGTGCACCACCGGACACTGTCCGGTGCACCACCGGACACTGTCCGGTGCGGATTTCCTTCCTTATTTGGCGAAGCCGACCGTTGGCAGCCTTGGAGCCGTTGGCGCACCGGACACTGTCCGGTGCACACCGGACAGTCCGGTGCCCCCTCCCGACTGTTGGCTCGGCCACGTGTCTCGCGCGGATCGCGCAGCCGACCGTTGGCCCGGCCGACCGTTGGCTCACCGGATAGTCCGGTGCACACCGGACAGTCCGGTGAATTATAGTCGTACGCCGTTAATTTATTCCTGAGAGTGGCAAGTTCGCCTGAGCCAGCCTGGCACACCGGACACTGTCTGGTGCACCATCGAACACTGTCCGGTGCACCACCGGACAGTCCGGTGCACCCAGACAGAGCTGGCTTTGGCTGAACAAGGCCATCTCTTCTCCAATTCGATTTCTCCTGTTTCCAGCACTTAGACACAATACGTTAGTCACTAAAACAATGTACTAAGTCTGAGAAACATACCTTTATACTTGATTTGTACTTTATCCACCATTTGACACTTAGGCACTTGTGTTGGACATTAAATCACCAAAACACTTAGAAATGGCCGAAGGGCACATTTCCCTTTCAGGTATGACTTCTAAGATGGGTTGCACTTACTTAGGATCTTGAGCTCCAACTTTGGTGTACTTTTCCCATTTTAAGTCACATGTGATGTTGGGCTTACTTGTGTAGTCTTGAGTGAAAAACTCTAAGTAACACCTGGGGTGTTACAGCCCTCCCCCCTTAAAGGAATCTCGTCCCGAGATTTTAGGTAGAGTCCTTTGGAGGGGTGCCATGAAGGTGTGTTGGTGTGTTGCTCCTTCCTTTATCCAAGTTTCTCTAGTTAACTGCTCTTCGAATGTCATTCTCTTTGCGACTTCAGAAGGAAGTCCTTTTTGAGTTATTTCTAAAGCTTACAATACCTTTATCATCTAAGTTTTTCTTATATTTGAATTCAAAGGGCAGGTGGGGTGGGGTTTTGGATTACGTACCGACTCTTTTGGGCAGAAAGTCGGGAAGCGAGAACATAGAAAATCCTCAGTCTCCCACGTAGCTTCTTCTACTGAATGGTGACTCCACTGAACCTTATACATTCTGATCGACTTGGCCCGCGTTGATCTCTTCTTTTGATCCAGCACTTTGACGGGGTGTTCCTGATAAGACAAGTCTGGTTCTATCTCAATTTTTGGTTCAGATAATACTTCAGTGGGTAAGCGGACACACTTCCGTAGCTGAGATACATGGAACACATTGTGAACTGCTAACATGTGGGGTGGCAACTCCAATTCATAGGTTACGGGTCCGCAATTTGCTTTGATCTCATAGGGTCCAATGTAGCGAGGAGCTAACTTGCCCTTGATTCCAAATCTCTGGACACCTTTGGTGGGTGACACCTTAAGATAAACATGATCTCCCACTTCAAACTGTAGAGGCTTCCTCCTCTTGTCATGATAGCTTTTCTGCCTGGCCTGAGCAGCTTCTAGGTTCTTCTTAATGACTCTGACCTTTTCCTCTGCTTCAAGTACCAAGTCTGGTCCAAATATTTCCTTCTCTCCCGCTTGAGACCAATTGAGCGGTGTCCTACACCTTCTCCCATACAAGGCCTCAAAAGGTGCCATCTTTAGACTGGACTGGTAGTTGTTATTATAGGAGAACTCTGCCAAAGAAGGACACTTGTCCCAATTTTTACCATAGTGTAGCACACAGGCTCGCAACATGTCTTTGAGGATTTGATTCACTCTTTTTGTCTGACCATCTATCTGCGGATGGTATGCTGAGCTTCTTATTGCATGGGTCCTAAGTGATTCTTGGAGCTGCTCCCAAAAGCGTGCCACAAACAGTGCTCCTCTGTCAGATACAATGGTCTTCGGAATGCCATGCAAACGCACTATTTGATCAACATAGAATTCTGCATATTTCTCCGTCTTGTGGGTGGTATGCACTGGCAAGAAATGAGCGGTCTTGGTCAACCTATCCACAATGACCCAAATAGAATCATGGTGCCGGGAGGTATTGGGCAATCCCATGATAAAATCCATGCAAATGTCCTCCCATTTCCAAGATGGTATGGGAAGGGGTTGCAAAGGGCCTGCTACCTTCAAATGACTGGCCTTGATTCTCTGGCAGGTGTCACATTCAGATATATACTTAGCAATTTCCCTCTTCATTCTGGTCCACCAGTATAAAGATCTAAGGTCATGATACATCTTATTGCTGCCGGGGTGCATGGAGAATTTTGAAAGGTGAGCTTCATCCAATATCTTCTTTTTGAGCTCAGGGTTCTTGGGGACAACCAGTCGGTCTCCAAACCATAGGATTCCTTTGATGTCCTGACAGAAGCATTTGTATTTTTCTGCTTTCTGCTTGATCATTTCCTTAATGATCTGAACACCCTTGTCACCCATCTGTGCCATGACTATTTGCTCTTGTAAGGTGGGCTCCACTGAAATATAATTTAAAACACCGGAGGAAACAACTTCCAGGTTTAGTTTGCACAACTCATCACATAGGGTGGTGACTCTTGCATCCATGTTCATACAATTGCACTGGGCCTTCCTGCTTAAGGCATCTGCCACAACATTGGCCTTGCCAGGATGGTAATGCACCTCCAAATCATAGTCCTTGATTAGCTCTAACCATCTCCTCTGTCTCATATTAAGATCCGCCTGAGTGAAAATGTATTTGAGACTCTTATGATCAGTGTAAATGTTACAGTGAGCTCCCATCAAGTAATGTCTCCATATCTTGAGAGCATGAACCACAGCTGCTAACTCCGGATCATGGGTGGGGTAGTTCTGCTCATGGGGTCTAAGTGCTCAGGAGGCATAAGCAATTACCCTGTTGTCTTGCATTAAGACACATCCCAAACCAGTACCAGAAGCATCACAATAAACTTCAAAGGGCTTGGTGTTATCAGGTTGAGCTAGCACTGGTGCTGTTGTCAAATGTTGCCTTAGTGTATGAAAGGCATCCTCACACTTCTAGCTCTAATCATACTTGACTCCCTTCTTCAACAGTTCAGTCATTGGCTTGGCAATTCTGGAGAAATTCAGAATGAATCGTCGATAATACCCTGCCAACAGAAAACTCCGAATCTGCCGCACGGTGGTAGGAGGTTTCCAATCCATTACTTCTTGTACCTTCTCAGGATCAACTGATATCCCATCCTGAGAAATTGTGTGGCCCAAAAATTTAATTTCCCTCAGCCAGAAATCACATTTGGACAATTTGGCATACAACTGATGGTCACGCAGTCTCTGAAGTACAGTATGCAAATGTTTAGTGTGCTCGGCTTCATTCTTGGAATAGACCAGAATATCATCAATGAAAACCACCACGAATTTGTCCAGCTCTGGCATGAATACTGAGTTCATCAAATACATGAAATAAGCCAGGGCATTGGTCAGCCCAAAAGACATCACCAAAAACTCATAGAGCCCATATCTGGTAGAGAAAGCCGTCTTCAAAATATCACTGGCACAGATCTTGATCTGATGGTAGCCCGAGCGAAGGTCTATCTTGGAGAACACTTTGGATCCCACCAACTGATCAAACAAAACATCAATGTGGGGCAGTGGGTATTTGTTCTTGATGGTTACCGCATTGAGAGGGCGGTAATCAACACACATTCTCAAACTCTCATCCTTTTTCTTCACAAATAGGGCCGGACATCCCCATGGTGAAGTACTTGGGCGAATGAACCCCTTGTCCAACAACTCTTGTAGTTGCTTTTTCAATTCTGCTAATTCCGCTGGAGGCATCCTATAAGGTCTCTTGGATATA
This sequence comes from Zea mays, assembly GCF_902167145.1. Taxonomy (NCBI): domain Eukaryota; kingdom Viridiplantae; phylum Streptophyta; class Magnoliopsida; order Poales; family Poaceae; genus Zea; species Zea mays. Next base: position 28,354,223 of record NC_050103.1, read on the forward strand.
GGAGCAGTCCCAGGCTGCAATTCAATCGCGAACTCTATGTCTCTATCAGGTGGCATCCCTGGCAATTCATCCGGAAAAACATCTGGGTAGTCACAGACTACGGGGATCTTCTCAACAGGTGACTCTATCATGGTGAAGGCACAGGAATGGGTACATCCCTAGTTGGGTAGGTACAAGGTGATCTTGCCATCCAGTGGGGAGTGGATTTCTATGGCTCTGGCTGTGACATCAATCACCGCGTGGTGTCGCGATAACTAATCAGTCCCCAGGATGATATCCACACTATCCAATCCCATTATAAAGAGAGTGGTTTTAAATATGAAACTACCCAACTTAATTGGTATGTGTCTATTGATCTGATAGGTGGCAACCCTGCCTCCGGGTGTAGAAATTGTGATACCCCCATTGGTGTGGTGAAAAGGTAACTGACACTTGGCACTAAATTTGGTACTGATAAAATTGTGTGATGCACCAGAATCAAAAAGAATAATTGCGGGGTAATTCAAAACTGAAAAGATACCAGTCAAGACGGGTGCTCCCTCTAGAATATCAGCCATGGTGGTGAAGTTCAGCCTGCCCTGCCTCACTTGCACCTTCTGTCTCATGCCTTGATTTTGGTTGGCATTCTGTCCCTGCCTCTGCTGGTTTCTGGGGCAATTCTTAGCATAATGCCCAGTGTTACCACAAGTGAAAAACTTGTTGTCATTGGCCTGGCGGTACTACTGTTGTTGTGGCTGATTGTTCCTCTGAACTGGAAACTGGGTGCGGTTGGGTGCCTGCTGCTGCTGCTGTGGTCGGATCACCCAACGTCCTTGCTGCTGCTGAGGTCCTCTGCTCTGAGTGTCAGATACGATCCTGAAGCGCTGTGGCTGAGCTGAAGGTCCCGCCATAGGGGTCTTTCTCTTCTTCTCTGCCTGACGAGCTATGATACAATCCTCCTGAGAAATGGCCATGTTGACTAACTCATTATAGCTGTTGGCCCTGACTGTGTTGAGATGGTCACGGAGCTTAGTGCTGAGCCCCCTCCTAAACCTGTCCCTCTTCTTCTCGTCAATGTCTGCATGATATCCGGCATACTGGCACAGGTCATTAAAGGCCTGAGCATACTGTAACACTGTCCGGTTTCCCTGAGTGAGTGCCAGAAACTCGTTGAGCTTGCGGTCCATAATGCCTGCTGGTATATGGTGCCCCCTGAAAGCTGCCTTGAACTCTCTCCATTCCACCTCATGGTCAGCTGGCTGCATAGCAAGATAGTGGTCCCACCATGTCCGCACGGGTCCGCGAAGCTGCTGGGTGGCGAACCTGACCTTAGTCACCTCTAAGCAAATTCCATGGAGTAGCGGGAATTTGGATTCCACTACCCTCAGCCATACATCAGCATCAAGTGGGTCCTCGGCCCTGGTGAACAATGGTGGCTGGGTACTGAGGAACTCCTGGTAAGTGGCTGCTGCCGGGTGACGCTGATGGTCACCACCACCATAGTGCTGAGGTGGCGGCTAACGCTGAGCTAGCTGTCGCAAGATCTCGTTCTGTTGAGCCATCAACTCTTGCAGAGTAGGAGGCGGTGGCGGTGGTGGAGGAACACGCTCATTCTGACCACGATGCGCTCTTCCTGCCATCTGAAAAATCATATATATTCTCAATATCGCATTTCTGAGGTTCAAGGTTCAATCGTGGTGAAAGAGTCAAAAGGGTAAAACCAATATATTCTTGCATACTATAAAAGATTCCACATGGCATAAACTTTCCTTCTTAAATTAAGACTGACACCATTCATCAACCATGCTTCCAAAAGAGTTTGTCGTGATTACATCAGTAACTCAAAAGACTCAACTCTATCTAGCCTAGTACCCCAAGGGTGCAAAAGCTAAGCTAACTTCGAGGAGTTCTACCGTCACAGACTTCTAACTCTATCTCGACGACCTAGTGAGCAAACGAGGCAACACTCGACTTGGGGGAAGGTGGTCTCCCTGAGCCAGCAGTGTCCAAGCTGGAGGCAGGCTCCTCTCCTCCCTCGATGTCGACATCCTTGTTGGCCTCCATGTCCTGGATCTCCTGGTGGTGCATATCTAGGTGCTGGTTAGCCTCCGCGAGTTGCTGCTGAGTGTTGATAAGCTGATCCTCGAGAACCTCGATGGTGTTCTCCCTCGTTCCCACTAGCTCCTCAAGCTCTTGGATCTCGTTTGACAATTGTTCCACTTGTAGGTCTTTTTCCACCATCTCAGTGGACAAGTCAACCACAAGTTCCTCTCTGTTATCCAAGGTGATCTTGGTTGCCTCCAATAATGCCATTAGATGAGACATTGCCTCTCCATGCATCACTTGCAGACGATACAGGGCATTCATGCATCGCACCATCAAGTGAGTAGTCTGACCTGGGTAGATAGCCCATATATCCTTGGCATGCTCCACTCGATCCTTCCACATTGGGTCGTCCTCCTTTTCCGCAGGGAACAAACCAATGGGGTGAGTGGACAGCTCCAAGGGGTGGAATCCGCAGAAGGTGGTCAGTCCGTGAAGGGCAATTGCCTCCATAGTATCCTCAGCCCTGTATCCAAAAGACTCCGAGTCCAGCGAACGCCAGCCTGGCTGCAGGGGATGAGGCTCTAGGGTCATCCTCACCCTACAGCGGGGCACTCGGTGCTTCTCGAACAACTGCACCGCGTACTGGGGAGGTGTCGTGTAACCAGCTCCCTGCAGGACCTCCCATAAGATACGGGGAAAACCCTCTCGTGCAAGCCCATCAGTGTGGGTCTGTGCATTCCCTTCGTTCGAGGATCCATGAGAAGTCATCTGTGTACGGTTAAGCGTAAGTAAAAAGAAAAAGAAGTATAAAAGAAAAATGAATCAAAACTTGGCCTTTCTCAGGTTATAACCATATTACATGGTATACTTTATCTTTTGTTATTATGCCTCATATTATTTTAAAATTCTTAACTAGTTACCAATTAGTTTGATTACATAATGCATGCATGCTCGTCCTAAACGACCTCACATCAACTTAGAGGGAATAGGAAGGAACTCCCATCCCTTATAGTAGCCTGTAGGGCTTACTCAATTAGCCACCTAGTTACCCCTCTATCATCCTAAGGCTTCACGTCCTAGGTCTATCCTGATCGTCCTACGATCTATCCAACATTTGTTTCTACCAGGTTTTATTTTGAAAAAAAGGATGGTATTTATAGTTTATTGATTCCTCTGTGGTGGTACGAGCTCTGCTACCAGCTGTGGCGGAACCGCCCGAATTATTCCAACTTAAGTGCCTAAGTCCCGTCTTAGAGGTTAGACCACACTTAAATGGGAATAACACGTCAGTCCCTCGGATCTAGTCCGACGAGGCCACTAACAGGATCAAGTACCACGTACTCACTCGATGGTGAGGCACACTCGATGGTGAGGCACAGAGCAAATACAATAAAACATAAAACCATACATTAAGGAGTATTAAATATATTACATCATCATAGGAGTTTTTGCAAAAGCAGTCATCATTGTTCGGAATGCAGCGGAATAAAACTAACAATAAATAAATAGAGAGATGGGGAAGCCTGTCCCATCACTCCTCATGCTCCTCCTCAGCTGAGGCAGGGTCCCACTCGACTATCCAACCCGGTGGCAAGATGGACGGCCAAGTCACTCCAGCAACCATGTCCTCCAGAGAACCTGTAAAATTATGCCACAAGCAAGGCTGAGTATACTAATACTCAGCTAGACTTACCCGGTGTGAGGAGTCTACTCCTCTACCTCTAGACATGCAGCTGTTTGGCTGAGGGGTTTGGTTGCCAAAAGCACTAGCTGAGTCTAAAAATCAAGTTTTAGCTTTGTCAAGTTTTAGTGTGACTCTCTTAAGACTAAATGTGTACTATCTACTCATTCACGGTATCAAGCAATTTAGCAATCAACATCTTTTGTCAACTCATCACATTTCCACTTGTTACTCAATGCAGTACAATGGATCAAGCAGTCTCATTAGCTGCGAGAAGCAGACGATTCGAATCAAGTTTTTATCCTTGCAAGGTAAACCCAAACACACGACGTGGCGAGGCACTCCGTCCCCACACACATCAATCATCCCCGTCGATTCCCTGGCAACAGATCAGGGCTCACCGCCTTGGCGTACAATGCCTCACTGACCCCGACTGCCGTCGTGCAGTGACCGCACTTGTACCCACCATAACCGGAATGGGAGACCACATCTCAGGTCGCGTGAGGGGCAAAGTCTGCGGGCAGGTTCAATCAGGTACTAGGCTTACCAATTTACCATATTTCTCAGCATATGTTTAGTACATTCAAAAGCTTGACATAGGTATCCGCACGTTAATCCTTATTCCAATTTCATCTCGTAGACCATGCATCCCCATGGATCCGTGTCCACAGACCAATCATCAATATGATATGAAAGTGGGTACAACTAATTCCTGACCTCGTGCAAGTGCTAGAAAAATCACTCGACTTCTTCCGAGATCCCTAATTAGCAAGGCAGCTACTCGACCTAGCATACTAGTATCCATCTCAACAAGGATTCCTGAGTTCATGCAACTAGGGTTTCAATCAACTCCTACACTTAAGTACACAATACAAGCCTACAAACATTAAGTGTAGTAAAATATCATATAGAACAGGTTATGCATAAACCGGGACTTGCCTTCCAAAGCTGGGGCAGGCAGATCCTCTAGGGCAGGCTCTGGTGCTGGATCCGAGGCTACCTCCTGAGCAACTCCTTGCTCCGGCACGAGGACGTACTCTCCGTCAGCGAGGTTGCAATCTATCGAATGCAATGAATAAGAATATGTATGTTATGATTATGCAGGATTTAGTAATCATTATGCTAAGTGAAGAAAAACTAAGTTAGTTAGTAACTTAGGGTTTCCTGGTTATACGGGGCTCTTAGTGGTTTACGCTTATCAATTTAGGTTTGGGTTTTGTCTAGAGATAAACATAGTGGATTTGAAACTTGGATTTCCCTTAGATGTTTTAGTAGGCATGTAAGGGGTTTTGCTGGTTGGGTTAGGGTAACATTAGTCTCCACTATTGATTCCCCTTTTTTATTTTCTATTTATGAATTCTAGTGGGGGTTTGAACTACAACAGTGATTTAACTTTTTCCAAAAATTCTGTAAAAATTTCAGTGGGTTACTAGTTGTCACTGTAATCTGCCCTATAAATCTGAGGTCCAGAATAAATGGAATGTGCCCTGGGCAAAAATAACAAAAGTTGGGGCAAAGGGGTCACTTTGCACTGCAACTCTTAACTAGGTGTGGGTTCTGTCCTAAGGGTCATTTTTTCTGGTATTTAAAGGTAATAACATGCTTCTATGCCAAAAATCACAGAAGGTTATTTGGTGGTTATTTAGTTGTGATTTTCTAAAGTTTAATGTTAAAAAGGCACTTACTACTAACTTGTTATTTAAAAAATGTCAAACAACAGAACTTAAAATTTTTCTAGGTTTATAAGTACAAAACATTTGTTATCCCAAGGTTTGGGGTGTTTTCTTCTTAGGGTTATTTTTCTAGGGTTTTTCTAAGGTTTCCTTGTTTTCCTAAAATAAAAGATATCTCATTTCTTCTGTACTAAACAAGGGTATAATAAATTTTTCTAGTGAACTATACTGAATAAGAAAGCTAACAAAAATGTGGGTGCTCACTGGTTCTTTATTTAAACCACCTTTTATATTTTCTTCAACTTTAAGCAAAAAGTGATTTAAATGGTAAACTCTACCTTAATTGGGTGTACAGAGGTGTTTATTATTTTTAAACAGGTTAGGAAGTGATTAAGTACCACTCTAAATTTTCTTAACCCCAGTCTAATAGTGTAGCTATTTTTCCTTATTTCTTTTAGCTTTTGACCAGTTAATCATTTAAATCAAAACTTTAAAATTTTTTGTAACACTTAAGAGTTTTATATTTTTCCTAAGTCGTTTACATTATTTAGGATCTAGCAAAATTGGTTTTACTCGATTTGGGTAAACCAAACTGAAGTTATGAATTTTTCAAGTTCTGTTTAGATTTAATCAGAATATTTAAAAAGGTTTCCTGGAGATCCACTTTGCACCAAAGACCCTGGGTTCTTTCTAAATCAATTCCTTCATTTATACCCCTGCGTTACTATTCCCCTGAGTCGCTGACAGCGCACAAAACTCCCTGGCCTTTTCTTCTTCTCCCCCGAGGTCCCTCCCCTTATGTAAACAGTAACCGCGGAAAGGAAAAGGGCGGCGCGGCTTACCGGCGGCGAGAGAGGTCCGGCAAGGGGCGGGGTTGGCTTCGGGAGGTTCTTGCGGTCACAGCGAGGTATGGCTCGACGACGGGGGTGGTCGGAATCGGCCGGTCCACGTGCGCAGGCGGGTGAACTCGTCGGCGGCGAGTGTTCTGGCCTAACCACGGCGATTCCGGTCAATTCAATGGCACGGGAAGCTCCACAGAGTGACGTAGAGACCATGCGTGCAGTGAATTGGAAAATGGCGCAGAGACTCACCCGGTCCACGTGCGCCGGCAGGGCTCTGAACTCCAGTGAGCACGATTGCGCTATTCCGGTGGCGGGGGTCCCTGGTTCAAGCTCTGGCAAGCTTCACGGCCTCCTAGGGAAGCTACCTAGGGGCTTGGATCGAGCGGAGGAGGGCGGGAACCAGTTCGACCACGGTGGTTGTCCTCGGGCGGCTCTAGCGGGTCGCGGAGAAGTCGCCGGAGCTATGGGCGAGCTCCGGGGAGTTTGGCGCGGGACAGGGGATGCAACGGGGAAGATGGTCGGGCACTGGGGCGGGCTTTATAGCTGTGGCGCGGGCGTGGTCACGGGCGGCCGCGGACGCGCGGGGGTTCGCGCACGGGCGTGCTCTGGGCGCGCCCCCGAGTGTCAGCCCGCGTCGAACACATGTGTGTTTTCTTCTGCCATGGTTCAACGGCCGATTGGAGCACCTTAGCGTGCAGATCTTGGCAAAACCACTGTGTACGGTCTCTTCCCTGCACCATATCCTACCTTTTTTATGTGAGTCCCAAGCCAAGATACGGTCGGGGTAGGGAGATATAGAGGTGAGAAGTTGCCTCTGTCCTAGCTGTCCAAACCGGGACAAAAGCTATGCCAAGTCGTGTAAAACGACTTAGGGTTGGGTTCAAACTTTTCTAGGGTCTTCTAGAGGTATTTTGGCGCCACTTTGTCAATTGGGTCAAATGGTTTTGAAGTTTGAATGAGGGTGAACATGTTTGATCTTTGGCCAAGGGTTGGTTTTGGACTTAGAAAAATTTTGATTTTTCTTTTGTGCTCAACCCTTTGGTGAATCTTTTGGGGTTTTTCTGAATTCTTTTTGGTGTCACTTTCTTACTACCATTTGTAGGGTATTAAGTGTACTACATCTTTATAATTGGCCCAAGACATGATCAAGTGGTTTTCATAGCTTTTTGGTCACACTTACCTCTAGTGCTCCACTTGTCCAAATGGGTTTGAATTAGGGTTTGGGCAATTTCTCCCCCTTATATGCATGATAAGCCAAGGTATGACTTCTAAGATGGGTTGCACTTACATAGGATCTTGAGCTCCAACTTTGGTGTACTTTTCCCAACTTAAGTCACATGTGATGATGGGCTTACTTGTGTAGTCTTGAGTGAAAAACTCTAAGTAACACCTGGGGTGTTACAACCTCCACGTTGTGGCGTCCCAATGGATGAGGTTTGCACTCAACCCCTTTCAAGTGATCCAATGATCAACTTGAATACCATTGTGTTTTTCTTTCTTTCACTATATCCCGTTTGCGAGGAATCTCCACAACTTGGAGCCTCTCGCCCTTACAATTGATTATCACAAAGAAGCACGGATGTAAGGGAGGGAAGAGCAACACACACAAGACTCAAAGCAAGAGCACAAACACGCACACTAGCCACAACTTGAGCTCACAACACAATGCGAGTTCTCTACTCAAATAAAGCTCAAGTCACTATCACAAAGAATCAAATGCGCGAGAATGAAGTCTTGGTGCTTAGAGATGATCAAAGAATGCTTGTTTCTCTCCTCCATGCGCCTAGGGGTCCCTTTTATAGCCCCAAGGCAGCTAGGAGCCGTTGGAGGCATTCCAGGAAGGCAATTCTTGCCTTCTGTCGGGTGGCGCACCGGATAGTCCGGTGCACCACCGGACATTCACTGTTCATTGTCCGGTGTGGATCTCCTTCCTAAAATGTCAGAGCCGACCGTTGCAGAATTGTAGCCGTTGGCGCACCGGACACAGTCCGGTGCACACCGGAAAGTCCGGTGCCCCCATCAGACCGTTGGCTCGACCACGCGTCACGCGCGGATTGCACGGCCGACCGTTGGCGCGGCCGACTGTTGGCTCACCGGACAGTCCGGTGAATTTTAGCCGTACGCCGCCGGACAGTCCAGTTGACAAAACGCCAGCCTGGCGTACCGGACACTATCTGGTGCACCACCGGACAGTCTGGTGTACCCAGACTGCGTAGGGTCTTGGCTGCTCTAGCCAAGTCTTTTTCCTTTTGTATTTTCTCTGATTCTAGCACTTAGACAAATATGTTAGTACACAAAAGCCAATGTACTGAGTCTAGAATCATACCTTTGTGTTGATTTGCACTTCATCCACCATTTTGCACTTATTAATACTTGAGGCAATTGTGTTCGACACTTAATCACCAAAATACTTTAGAAATGGCCCAAGGGCACATTTCCCTTTCAGTCTCCCCCTTTTTGGTGATTTATGCCAACACATCAAAAAGCAACAAATAGAAGTGCAACATCAATTAAGAACAAGAATTGTTTTTGATTCAAATTTGGCATATTTGGATCATTCTTTGCCACCACTTGGTTTGTTTTTGCAAATCAAATTCAATTTCCTATCTGTAAGTCAAACACACTTATTTAGGCATAAAAAGAGATATTCCAAGAGAAATTTATCAAAGATCCAAAAACTCCCCCTTTTTCCCATAATCAAACATTCTCTCCGCAAGAGACCAACTTTTGACAATAAGAGTATTTTGACAAAACAAAAATTCTAACTCTATTATTTTCAAAAATTCTCAAGTGGTAGCTAATCCATTTCTTGCTTTGGTCTTAATTTCTCCCCCTTTGGCATTAACCACCAAAACGGGTTCATTTTTGGCCCTTTAACCCCATTGCCTCACCAATATTGTCAATTAAGAGCAACAATGCAATAAGAGCATGGAGATGAACTTGGAGTAAATTACCCTCTCATCGGAGTGCAGTGGAAGTCTTGCATGGTCCAAGTCCACCTTTCCCTTTCAATCCACTTTTGAGACTAAATCAAGAAAACTCATACACAAGGTTAGTCTCAAAGTGTCAAGTTGTAGCAAATCTCCCCCTAAATTTGTGCATCACTCACACATGGACTTGTGAGGTCCGGGGATTCCTTGCACAACTTGAGCACCATAATTAAGCAACAAAATGCATAAAGAAATATGATCAAAGACATAAAACATATGTATGCTAGAGATCAATCCAAGTTACACGAATCTAAGACATTTAGCTCACTACGCAGCCTACAAAAGGTCTTCTCATCTAAAGGCTTGGTAAAGATATCGGCTAGCTGGTTCTCGGTGCTAACATAAAACACTTCGATATCTCTCTTTTGCTGATGATCTGTCAAAAAGTGATGCCGGATGTCTATGTGCTTTGTGCGGCTGTGTTCAATAGGATTGTCCGCCATGCGGATTTCACTCTCATTATCACATAGGAGTGGGACTTTGCTCAGATTGTAGCCAAAGTCCCGGAGGGTTTGCCTCATTGTAATACCCACTTTGTAAGAAAGATATAAATGGAGAAAATTACATTTCTTTATAGATATGTGTGTTATCTCTATTCATTATTTCATGTGGACATCTCACTTACAAAAAATAATAAATAACAAAAGACACTCAAATAAATTATGCATCATGCTGGAATTTTGTTGTGTATGCATTATTTGTGACAATATAAAAATAGTGTAAAAAAATATATTAAAATCCAAATTTGGAGATTTAACCCTAATATGCGAATCGGAGTTTAGAGGAAAGAAAAGAAAAATGTACATACGAAATAAATATTATAAAGGTAATAATAATTTGTGAAAAATTGTACTCTTAACCCGAGGAAGCTTGACCACAAAGTAAATTTGAAGTTTGAATTTTGAATTTTTGGATTCAAACTCAAAAGGAAAACAAAACAAAGCATAAAAGAAAAAGAATAAAAAAAATGGGGAAACCCGTATGGACCCAAACCCCAATTCCAGCCCAACTCCTTCTAATCCCGCTCGGCCCAACTCCTGCCCTTTTGCGCCGACAGCTGGACCCCGGGTGCCAGCCTCTCCTTCCGCGCTCGTCGCCACGCGCATGTGGGGCAGCCCGGTCAGCATGCGTTTTTCCCTCCTGCTCGCTCGACCCGTGCATGCTCTTGCTCGCTGCTGTCGCTGTGTTGCGGGCCCGGGCTATCAGAATCGTCATCCCCAACCGAACGAACTCTCGCACCCCTCGTTGATCTGTTCGGTGCTGCAACCGAATCCTCACCGGCCGCCTGGAATCGCGGACGTGGGCCTCACGCAAGCCGGACTCCCTCTCCGTCTTATATAATCCGGCCGCTCCCTCCATGTCATCTATCCTGAGTAACCGCGCCGCGCGCCACTGACGGGAGAGAGAGAGTGCATCGAGAGATCGGGGAAATCCTCCACCGGCGTCGTCGGGTCATCGGTGACCATTCCGGGCACTTATTCGTGTCCCCAGGAAGTCCCTCGTGGCCCCAGTGCGCTGAGATCAGTGGGTGCCCTTCGAATTCTCACCGTCGTGGGGACATCATCGTCATGCTGCACTCCTTCAACGTTGGGCCCCTGCGCTGTCCGAAATCTCGGTAAGAACACCTCCTCCAATCTCGCCATGGCCTAGTAGTGCTTTCGCGCTTGTTTAATTAGAAATCGGGGCCGGGGTTGGCGAGACCGGACGGCTCCGGCGAGGTTGGGGCATGGCGCCGCCGTGGGGAAGCTCTGCGCCGCCGTGTGTAGCTCAGGTTGGGGGAGATCGAGCGAGACCGTTGGATGCGTCGTGGACGGTTGAGATTGCATCGGGGCATACCGATTGGGGGAATTGTCCTGGAGCGTTGGATCGAGATCCGTGGGCTAAGATCGGGGTGTAGGGAAATTAAATCTGAGCCGTTGATCCAGGCATCTGCGGTTTGCGTTGCATACCTGTTCGGCGAGCGGCGATCTAATCTGAACCGTTAGCGTATCATCTAACGGCCGAGATCACGAGTTACCCCTTCGCCCTGCCATTGTTACTAAAGAGACCCTGGGAATTAGGGAAATCAACCCGCAGTTCTACAAATAGTGTTCTGAGTCTTGAAATAACTTGCCCCGAGCCCCCTAGGTTTCTCTGGATTTGAGGCCCAGTCCAGAGCCTATTTAAATTGTATAAATGAATTAGAAATTGAATATTTAATATGAAAAGAATTGCTAGAACTTATAAAATTCATAGAAAATTTATCTCTGGTCCAAATTGAGCCATTCAACTTCCTAAAATTTTGTAATTTTATTCTCTAGCACTTAGAGCCTCTGTTTTGTCATAAAAACAGTAAGAAAATTAATTCCTCACTTGATCCATTTTAAACACATAAAACCTTCGAAAATTCATAACTTAAAATCTATAATTCCAAAAATTATGATTCCTGTTCCTAGGATTTTATTTTAATGAGTAGATTATTACTGTGTATTTTGTGTACATGTTTGGTGTGATGTTTATTTTCTCTATATACTGTGCTTGTTTGTATTGTGGCGAGTAGAAGAGCCCGTTACTGAGGATACTGGTGAGCAGCAGGTTGAAGTAGCTGAGCAGGAGCTCATTGAAGGCAAGTTGTGCCCTTGACCACTTTTTACCCAATAATGTTCTTTAATATCACTTATTCATGCATAGGTTAATTTTGATGGGACCCGATAGGTCACCCTAGATTGTTTATCTCATTACCTTGTTTACCCCTGAATCACTTGGGTAGTTTGCTATTGTTTTACATGGTTTTGGGATAATCATTTATTATATCTATGTTCCAATTATTCTTGTTATTCTATTTATGTTCATGTCAAGTTCATTAATGTTAATTGGAACATAGAGCTTAACTTGAGAAACACGTGCCACCACAAGGGTTTAATGGGACGCCCTTGGCTGACTAATTAGGAAAGCTAGTGGAAGACTACCTTACCCGAAAGGGGCAAGGGCAGTAGGGGAGTTGCATGCAAGGAGGTTCTCGGGTTGATTTAGCTGCGATGGCGGTCAGACGGGGGATTCTTGCAAGTGCTCTTCCCATAAACTGTAGCGGGTTTTCGGAAGCTAGTGGAAATTTGTAAAGGCCTCGTAGTGTTGCCCTGCCGCGCTTCCTAGGTAGAGGTGTATGGGAGTCGCGACCCCTTAGCAGATGGGTAACATGACTTGTGGGTAAAGGGTACAACCTCTACAGAGTGTAAAACTGGTATACTAGCCGAGCTCACGGTCATGAGCAGCTCAGGACTCTCTGATGATTAAATTATGGAACTTAAATTCAATTTTGTCATTTGCATATGCATGGGTTTATTATTAATTTTGTTCTATTACTTTACTTAAGGTTTGGTATTTACTTACACTTAGTAACTGCTAATAAAATTTTGACCAACTACTTAAAAGCAACGCTCAGCTTTAACCCCTGTCATTGATTAGCCTTACACATCACAAGAACTCCCACTTTTGTGAGTTCATGTCCACTGGTTCCCCACAACTTGTTGAGCTATGATCATGTGTGAGCTCACCCTTGCTGTCTCACACCCCCCCCCCCCACAGGAGAAGAGCAGGTGGTTCAGGAGGAGCCACAAGGCGAGGAGTTTGATCTGATCTAGGTGGCGTTTCTCAGTTGACATTGGCGCCGACGATCCTTAGTTCGTTTTATGTTTATCCTTTTATTTTGGAATAAGTCTTCCGCTATGTAATAAGTACTCTGATGTTTTGTGACATTTATCTCTATACACTCTGTTATTATATATGTTGTCTTATTGGCGCATGTATGAGATGCACCTGGCTTTGTTCCTTAAAGCCGGGTGTGACAGAAGTGGTATCAGAGGAAATGTTGACTGTAGGACAAAACCTAGATAGAAATAGACAAACCCTTATCTACTTATCTCACTCTGATTCTTTCTATACTCATCTTGATCCTGTCTTACCCTCTTTTGTTCTACTCTGATCATTCTTATCTTTTCTACTCTAAGACAAGATGGATTTCACACCTTGGAATCCCTACCCCTATGACATTTTTAAGAGATAGGAAGCCTAAGACCAAACAAAAACTATTTTCTCTATTTTAAAAATGTTGTTTGATTGTTCTGCTGATAAATGTCTGATTTGCTTCTTTGATTGATTGAAATATTATATACGGGCATCTTAGTATGTACGACCATAAGGTATTGAGTTAGCTTTAGTAGGTAAAATATTAATCTACTTAGCTAATAAATCCCCCACAGTAACAATTCTTGTAATTACTCGCCTTGTCTACAATTCTTCGTTTCTTACCCTGTATTTCTAACCCCGATGGGCTACCCCTATAGTGTTAGAAGAGAGCACTATAGATGTGATCCTTGGTATGTCATGGTTAAGAAAGGCAAAGGCAGTAGATACACTGTGCTAAGGGAACCGTAGAATTCACCAGTTCCAAAGGAGAAAGATTTGAAGTTGAAATTGCAGTAACTACCACCAGATTAGCGGCATTCTTAGTAGATGAGAAGTTTGTGGGTGGCAACATCCGTACAGTTAGGGATTTTCCAGATGCCTTTATAGAGGAGTTACCAGGGATGCCACCATATAGAGAAGTTGAGTTTGTCATTGATCCCTTACCTGGGACTGCCCCTACTTTCAAACGGCCATACATGATGTCTGTAGAAGAGTTAAAAAGAGCTTAAGAAACAGTTAACTGAGTTACAAGCGGCTGGGTACATTCATCCGAGTTCCTCGCCTTGGGGAGCGCCGGTTCTGTTTGTACAGAAGATGGATCACAAAGAATGTGTGTGGATTATAGATCCCTTAATGATGTTACTGTGAAGAACAAGTATCTGTTGCCCCGTATTGAGGATTTATTTGATCAAATGAGAGGTGCTAGAGTATTTTCGAAGATTGATCTCCTATCAGGTTACCATCAGATGAGGATTAGACCATCGGATATTCCCAAGACAACATTCTCGACTCGATATGGATTATACGAGTTCACTGTTATGTCGTTTGGATTAACCAATGCACCAGATTATTTTATGAACTTGATGAACAAGGTGTTTATGGAGTATTTGGACAGATTCGTCGTTGTATTCATCGACGATATTCTTATTTATTCCCAGAGTGATAGCGATCATGAGGAACATCTAAGATTGGTGCTACAGAAGCTACGAGATAATCAACTCTACGCCAAGTTTAGCAAGTGTGAGTTTTGGATTGGCGAGGTGCCATTTCTTGGTCATATTATTTCTAATGGAGGAATTTCAGTGGATCCCGCTAAAGTTAAGGAGATAATGGAGTGGAGAGTACCCACTACAGTTACTGAGATTCGGAGTTTCTTGGGACTAGCAGGATATTATCGGAGATTTATTGAAGAATTTTCTAAGATTGCTAAGCCTATGACTTCGCTTCTGGAGAAAGGAAGAGAATTTAAGTGGGACGAGAAGTGCCAAGACAGTTTTGATCAATTGAAGAAGAGATTGATGTCACCACCAGTATTGGTTATGCCAGACCTACAAAAAGGATTTGATATTTATTGTGATGCATGTGGCCAAGGCTTAGGATGTGTGCTCATGCAAGAAGGACATGTGATTGCCTATGCTTCTCGTCAGCTACGGAAACATGAATTGAACTACCCCACTCATGACTTAGAATTGGCAGCCGTTGTGCATGCGCTTAAGATTTGGATACATTATATCATGGGGACCAAGTGTCAAGTATACACGGATCATAAGAGTCTGAAGTATATATTCACTCAGAAGGATCTCAACCTTAGGCAACGCCGTTGGTTGGAGCTTATTAAGGATTATGATTTGGAGATTCACTATCACCCGGGCAAGGCAAATTTGGTTGCAGATGCCTTGAGTAGCAAGGAGCATGTTCATTCAGCTATTGTTGCCCAACTACCTGATGAGATTGTTGAGGATTTTAGGAGACTTAACCTAGGGATAGTTGCTCATACTGAAGGAGTTACTATTGATGTGGAACCTACTTTGGAGCAAGAAATCCGCAAAGGTCAAATTGGTGATGCTAAAATACAAGAGATTAAGGATTTGATTACTGAAGGTCGAGGTCCGGAATTCATGGAAGATGAGCAAGGCACTGTATGGTTCAAGGACAGGATGTGTGTTCCTGATATTGAAAGCCTTCGAGAGACTATTTTAAAGGAGGCCCATGATTCAGATTATTCTATTCATCCTGGTAGTACCAAGATGTATCAGGATTTGAAGCGGAAGTATTGGTGGTATGGATTGAAGAGAGATGTGGCTGCACATGTGGCGAAGTGCGATGTGTGTCAAAGAGTTAAGGCTGAACACCAGAGGCCAGCTGGACTATTGCATCCACTGAAGATACCCGAGTGGAGGTGGGAAGAGATTGATATGGATTTCATTACTGGATTGCCTCGCATCTCGAAAGGATATGATTCGATATGGGTTACTGTGGATAGACTGACCAAAGTGGTTCATTTCATTCCGGTCAAGACTACTTATAAGTGATCTACATTGGTTGAGTTATATATGGCTCGGATTATGTCTCTACACAGCGTACCAAAAAAATCGATTTGGATAGAGGATCACAGTTCACCTCCGGACTTTGGAAAAGTTTTCATGAGAATTTGGATAATAATTTGAAGTTTAGTTTGGCCTACCATCCTCAGACGGACTAAAAGGACTAATCAAGTATTGGAAGACATGTTGATAGTTTGTGCCCTTCAGCATGGAGGAAGTTGGGATAAAAATCTACCATATGCTGAGTTCTCATATAATAATAGTTATCAGGCCAGTCTGAAGATGTCACCTTTCGAAGCTTTATATGGAAGAAAGTGCAGGACTCCTCTATACTAGGATCAAACTGGAGAAAGACAGTTCTTTGGGCCTGAATTGATTCAAGAAGCAGAAGAACAAGTCTGTGTAATTTGAGAGAATTTGAGGGTAGCTCAAACCAGACAAAAGAGCTACGCAGATAATAGAAGAAGACCACTAGAATTTGAAGGAGATTATGTGTACCTCAAGGTGTCACCACTTCGTGGAATGAGGAGATTCAAAGTCAAGGGCAAATTGTCCCCTTGCTATATTGGACCATTCTTGATCTTTAGGCGAGTTGGGGAGATGGCATACCAACTCGAGCTACCTGCTAGTCTATCGGATGTGCATAATGTGTTCCACGTGTCTCGGCTTAAGTGTCTCCGTGTCCCTGAGGAACAACTACCAATGGAAGAGCTCAGTGTTCAGGGTGATTTGACTTACACGGAGTATCCTATCAAGATTCTTGATACATTGACTCGAGTTACAAGGAATAAGGTGATAAAGATGTGCAAAGTGCAATGGAGTCACCATAGTGAAGATGAAGCAACGTGGGAAAGAGAAGAGCTTCGCATAGATTTTCCCCACCTTTTTCCTCGTTCCTCCTAAATCTCGAGGACGAGATTCTTTTTAAGGGGGGTAGGATTTGTAATACCCACTTTGTAAGAAAGATCTAAATGGAGAAAATTACATTTCTTTATAGATATGTGTGTTATCTCTATTCATTATTTCATGTGGACATCTCACTTACAAAAAAAATAATAAATAACAAAAGACACTCAAATAAATTATGCATCATGCTGGAATTTTGTTGTGTACGCATTATTTGTGACAATATAAAAATAGTGTAAAAAAATATATTAAAATCCAAATTTGGAGATTTAACCCTAATATGCGAATCGGAGTTTAGAGGAAAGAAAAGAAAAATGTACATACAAAATAAATATTATAAAGGTAATAATAATTTGTGAAAATTGTACTCTTAACCCGAGGAAGCTTGATCACAAAGTAAATTTGAAGTTTGAATTTTGAATTTTTGGATTCAAACTCAAAAGGAAAACAAAACAAAGCATAAAAGAAAAAGAATAAAAAAATGGGGAAACCCGTATGGACCCAAACCCCAATTCCAGCCCAACTCCTTCTAATCCCGCTCGGCCCAACTCCTGCCCTTTTGCGCCGATAGCTGGACCCCGGGTGCCAGCCTCTCCTTCCGCGCTCGTCGCCACGCGCATGTGGGGCAGCCCGGTCAGCATGCGTTTTTCCCTCCTACTCGCTCGACCCGTGCATGCTCTTGCTCGCTGCTGTCGCTGTGTTGCGGGCCCGGGCTGTCAGAATCATCATCCCCAACCGAACAAACTCCCGCACCCCTCGTTGATCCGTTCGGTGCTGCAACCGAATCCTCACCGGCCGCCTAGAATCGCGGACGTGGGCCTCGCGCAAGCCGGACTCCCTCTCCGTCTTATATAATCCGGCCGCTCCCTCCATGTCATCTATCCTGAGTAACCGCGCCGCGCGCCACTGACGGGAGAGAGAGAGTGCATCGAGAGATCGGGGATATCCTCCACCGGCGTCGTCGGGTCATCGGTGACCATTCCGGGCACTTATTCGTGTCCCCAGGAAGTCCCTCGTGGCCCCGGTGCGCTGAGATCAGTGGGTGCCCTTCGAATTCTCACTGTCATGGGGACATCATCGTCATGCTGCACTCCTTCAACGTTGGGCCCCTGCGCTGTCCGAAATCTCGGTAAGAACACCTCCTCCAATCTCGCCATGGCCTAGTAGTGCTTTCGCGCTTGTTTAATTAGAAATCGGGGCCGGGGTTGGCGAGACCGGACGGCTCCGGCGAGGTTGGGGCATGGCGCCGCCGTGGGGAAGCTCTGCGCCGCCGTGTGTAGCTCAGGTTGGGGGAGATCGAGCGAGACCGTTGGATGCGTCGTGGACGGTTGAGATTGCATCGGGGCATACCGATTGGGGGAATTGTCCTGGAGCGTTGGATCGAGATCCGTGGGCTAAGATCGGGGTGTAGGGAAATTAAATCTGAGCCGTTGATCCAGGCATCTGTGGTTCGCGTTGCATACCTGTTCGGCGAGCGGCGATCTAATCTGAACCGTTAGCGCATCATCTAACGGCCGAGATCACGAGTTACCCCTTCGCCCTGCCATTGTTACTAAAGAGACCCTGGGAATTAGGGAAATCAACCCGCAGTTCTACAAATAGTGTTCTGAGTCTTGAAATAACTTGCCCCGAGCCCCCTAGGTTTCTCTGGATTTGAGGCCCAGTCCAGAGCCTATTTAAACTGTATAAATGAATTAGAAATTGAATATTTAATATGAAAAGAATTGCTAGAACTTATAAAATTCATAGAAAATTCATCTCTGGTCCAAATTGAGCCATTCAACTTCCTAAAATTTTGTAATTTTATTCTCTAGCACTTAGAGCCTCTGTTTTGTCATAAAAACAGTAAGAAAATTAATTCCTCACTTGATCCATTTTAAACACATAAAACCTTCGAAAATTCATAACTTAAAATCTATAACTCCAAAAATTATGATTCCTGTTCCTAGGATTTTATTTTAATGAGTAGATTGTTACTGTGTATTTTGTGTACATGTTTAGTGTGATGTTAATTTTCTCTATATACTGTGCTTGTTTGTATTGTGGCGAGTAGAAGAGCCCGTTACTGAGGATACTGGTGAGCAGCAGGTTGAAGTAGCTGAGCAGGAGCTCATTGAAGGCAAGTTGTGCCATTGACCACTTTTTACCCAATAATGTTCTTTAATATCACTTATTCATGCATAGGTTAATTTTGATGGGACCCGATAGGTCACCCTAGATTGTTTATCTCATTACCTTGTTTACCCCTGAATCACTTGGGTAGTTTGCTATTGCTTTACATTGTTTTGGGATAATCATTTATTATATCTATGTTCCAATTATTCTTGTTATTCTATTTATGTTCATGTCAAGTTCATTAATGTTAATTGGAACATAGAGCTTAACTTGAGAAACACGTGCCACCACAAGGGTTTAATGGGACGCCCTTGGCTGGCTAATTAGGAAAGCTAGTGGAAGACTACCTTACCCGAAAGGGGCAAGGGCAGTAGGGGAGTTGCATGCAAGGAGGTTCTCGGGTTGATTTAGCTGCGATGGCGGTCAGACGGGTGATTCTTGCAAGTGCTCTTCCCATAAACTGTAGCGGGTTTTCGGAAGCTAGTGGAACTTTGTAAAGGCCTCGTAGTGTTGCCCTGCCGCGCTTCCTAGGTAGAGGTGTATGGGAGTCGCGACCCCTTGGCAGATGGGTAACATGACTTGTGGGTAAAGGGTACAACCTCTGCAGAGTGTAAAACTGGTATACTAGCCGATCTCACGGTCATGAGCAGCTCAGGACTCTCTGATGATTAAATTATGGAACTTAAATTCAATTTTGTCATTTGCATATGCATGGGTTTATTATTAATTTTGTTCTATTACTTTACTTAAGGTTTGGTATTTACTTACACTTAGTAACTGCTAATAAAATTTTGACCAACTACTTAAAAGCAACGCTCAGCTTTAACCCCTGTCATTGATTAGCCTTACACATCACATGAACTCCCACCTTTGTGAGTTCATGTCCACTGGTTCCCCACAACTTGTTGAGCTATGATCATGTGTGAGCTCACCCTTGCTGTCTCACACCCCCCCACAGGAGAAGAGCAGGTGGTTCAGGAGGAGCCACAAGGCGAGGAGTTTGATCTGATCTAGGTGGCGTTTCTCAGTTGACATTGGTGCCGACGATCCTTAGTTCGTTTTATGTTTATCCTTTTATTTTGTAATAAGTCTTCCGCTATGTAATAAGTACTCTGATGTTTTGTGACATTTATCTCTATACACTCTGTTATTATAAATGTTGTCTTCTTGGCGCTTGTATGAGATGCACCTGGCTTTGTTCCTTAAAGTCGGGTGTGACACTCATCCAAAGTAGTTGTGCGCAACACTGTCCTGCGGAAACATACTCGGCCTCAGCGGTGGATAGGGCAATGGAAGTTTGTTTCTTAGAACTCCAAGACACCAGGGACCTTCCTAAGAATTGGCACATCCCTGATGTACTCTTCCTATCAACCTTGCATCCAGCATAATCGGAGTCTGAATATCCAATTAAGTCAAAGGTTGACCCCTTTAGATACCAGATCCCGAAGCAAGGCGTAGCAACTAAATATCTAAGAATTCGCTTAACGGCCACAAGGTGGCACTCCCTTGGATCAGATTGAAATCTAGCACACATGCATACGCTAAGCATAATATTTGGTCAACTAGCACATAAGTAAAGCAAGGATCCTATCATAGACCGGTATGCCTTTTGATCAACGGACTTACCTCCTTTAGTGAGGTCGACATGTCCGTCAGTTCCCATTGGAGCCTTGGCGGGCTTGGCGTCCTTCATCCCGAACCGTTTGAGCAAGTCTTGCGTGTACTTCGTCTGAGAGATGAAGGTGCCATCCTTGAGTTGCTTTACTTGGAACCCAAGGAAGTAGTTCAACTCGCCCATCATCGACATCTCAAATTTTTGAGTCATCACCCTGCTAAACTCTTCACAAGACTTTTGGTTAGTAGAACCAAATATTATGTCATCGACATAAATTTGGCACACAAATAAGTCACTGTCACAAGTCTTAGTGAAAAGAGTTGGATCGGCTTTCCCAACCTTGAAAGCATTAGCAATTAGAAAATCTCTAAGGCATTCATACCATGCTCTTGGGGCTTGCTTAAGTCCATAGAGCGCCTTAGAGAGCTTACACACATGGTTGGGGTACCGTTCATCCTCAAAGCCAGGGGGTTGCTCCACGTACACCTCCTCCTTGATTGGCCCATTGAGGAAAGTGCTCTTCACATCCATTTGGAACAATCTGAAAGAATGGTGAGCGGCATTGGCTAACAAAATAAGAATGGACTCTAGCCTAGCCACAGGAGCAAAAGTCTCCTCAAAGTCCAAACCTGCGACTTGGGCATAACCTTTTGCCACAAGTCGTGCCTTATTCCTTGTCACCACCCCGTGCTCGTCCTGTTTGTTGCGGAACACCCACTTGGTTCCCACAACGTTTTGCTTGGGACGAGGCACCAGTGTCCAAACTTCATTTCGCTTGAAGTTGTTGAGTTCTTCCTACATAGCCAACACCCAGTCCGGATCTAGCAAAGCCTCTTCTACCCTGAAAGGCTCAATAGAAGAGACAAAAGAGTAATGCTCACAAAAATTAGCTAATCTAGAGCGAGTAGTTACTCCCTTGCTTATATCACCCAAAATCTGATCGACGGGATGATTCCTTTGAATCGTCGCTCGAACTTGAGTTGGAGGGGTCCGTGGTGCTTCTTCCTCCCCTACTTGATCTTCTTGTGCTCCCCCTTGATCACACACCTCCTCTTGAGGAACCTGTCCATCAACTTGAGGGCTTGTTCGGTTAGCTCTCAATCCATGTGGATTAAGTGGGATTAGATGGGTTTGAATCCCAAACAAGTCAAACTTCTTCTCAATTTTTTCCAATCCCATCCAATCCATGTGTATTAGGAATAACCGAACAAGCCCTGAGTTGGGGGATGCACCATGGTTGAGGAAGAAGGTTGATCTTGCTCTTGGTGTTCCTGCGGTCGCACATCACCAATCGTGATGGTGCGAATTGCGTCCGTTGGAACATCATCTTTATCTACATCATCAAGATCAACTTGCTCTCTTGGAGAGCCATTAGTTTCATCAAATACAACGTCGCTAGAGACTTCAACCAAACCCGATTATTTGTTGAAGACCCTATACGCCTTTGTATTTGAGTCATAACCTAACAAAAACCCTTCTACAGCTTTGGGAGCAAATTTGGATTTTCCTACCTGTCTTCACTAGAATGTAACATTTACTCCCAAATACACGAAAATATGAAACGTTGGGTTTGTTACCGGTTAGTAGTTCGTACGACGTCTTCTTGAGGAGGCGATGTAGGTAGACCCAGTTTATGGCATGGCAAGCCTTGTTCACGGCTTCCGACCAAAACCGCTCGACCGTCTTGAATTCTCCAAGCATCGTTCTTGCCATGTCTATGAGTGCCATGTTCTTCCTCTCTACCACACCATTTTGTTGTGGTGTGTAGGGAGCGGAGAACTCGTGCTTGATTCCTTCCTCCTCAAGGTACTCCTCCACTTGAAGATTCTTGAACTCGGACCCGTTGTCGCTCCTTATCTTTTTCACCTTGAGCTCAAATTCGTTTTGAGCTCTCCTTAGGAAGCGCTTTAGGGTCCCTTGGGTTTCTGTTTTATCTTGCAAAAACAATACCCAAGTGAAGCAGGAAAAATCATCAACAATAATAAGACCATACTTACTTCCCCCGATGCTGAGGTAGGCGACGTACGGGTCCGAAGAGGTCCATGTGAAGTAGCTCCAAAGGTCTTGATGTGGTCATCATGTTCTTGCTATGATGAGAGCTTCCCACCTGTTTACGTGCTTGACAAGCTGCACAAGGTCTATCTTTTTCGAAAGTTACATTTGTTAGACCTAACACATGTTCTCCCTTTAGAAGTTTGTGAAGGTTCTTCATCCCCACATGTGCTAGACGACGATGCCACAGCCAGCCCATGCTAGTCTTAGCGATTAAGCATGCATCTAGATCGGCCTCCTCCTTCAAAAAATCAACTAAATAGAGTTTGTCGTCTAGTACACCCTTAAAAGCTAATGAACTGTCACTCCTTCTAAAGACAGACACATCTACATTTGTAAATAAGCAATTGTAACCCATATTGCATAATTGACTAACGGACAACAAGTTATACCCGAGCGATTCAACTAAAAACGCATTAGATATGGAATGCTCGGATGAAATAGCTATCTTTCCTAGTCCTTTAACCTTGCCTTGATTCCCGTCACCGAATATGATTGAATCCTAGGAATCTTTGTTCTTGACATAGGAGGTGAACATCTTCTTCTCCCCCGTCATGTGGTTTGTGCATCCGCTGTCGATAATCCAGCTTGAGCCCCCGGATGCATAAACCTGCAAGGCAAATTAGGCTTGGGTTTTAGGTACCCAACTCTTGTTGGGTCCTACAAGGTTAGTTACAATAGCCTTAGGGACCCAAATGCAAGTCTTGTCTCCCTTGCATTTGGCCCCCACCTTTTAAGCAATCACTTTTTCATTTTTACATGAAAGAACAAACTTAGTATTGCAAGCATGAAAGACAGTGGTAGATCCATTATACACTTTCCTAGGAGCATGAGACACAAAATTCCTCCTAGATTTACCATTAAAGTTTGAACTTGAAGCAATCATGGCATGTGAGTCAAAAGCATTATAACTCCTACTATAATGAAAATTCCTAGTATATTTTCTATCATGGTATATGAAAGCATGATTCTTTTGACTACTACTAGCCATTGGGGCCTTCCCTTTCTCTTTGTTGGGAATGGGAACCCTTTGGCTTGTTAAGTTCTTGGCTTCCCTTCGAAAGCCAAGCCCATCCTTAATTGAGGGGTGTCTACCAATAGTATAGTCATCCCTTGCAAACTTTAGTTTATCAAAATCACTTTTGCAAGTCTTAAGTTGAGCATTAAGACTTGCCACTTCATCATTAAGTTTTGTAATGGAAGTAAGGTGCTCAACACATGCATCAACATTGAAGTCCTTACACCTATTACAAATCACAACTTGCTCTACACAAGAATTAGATTTATTTGCTACTTCTAGCTTAGCATTTAAATCATCATTGATACATGTTAGGCTAGACATAGTTTCATGACAAGTAGATAATTCACATGATAGCATTTCATTTCTTTTAACTTATAAAGCAAGAGACTTTTGCACACTTACAGATTTATCATGCTCTTCATATAAAAGATCCTCTTGCTTTTCTAAAAGTCTATTCTTTTCATTTAGAGCATCAATCAATTCATTGATCTTTTCTACCTTTGCTCTATCTAATCCTTTGAACAAGCTAGTGTAATCAACCTCATCATCACTAGAAGTAGAGTACTTAGGAGTTTCTCTAGTGTTTACCTTCTTTTCCTTTGCCATTAGGCAAGTATGACGCTTGTTGGGGAAGAGCGATGATTTGTTGAAGGCCGAGGCAGCGAGTCCTTCGTCGTCGGAGTCGGATGACGAACAATCCGAGTCCCACTCTTTGCCAAGGTGTGCCTCGCCCTTAGCCTTCTTGTAAACCTTCTTGTTCTCTCTCTTCCCATGTCTTTCGTCTCCCTGGTCATTTTCATTATCGGGACATTGAGCAATAAAATGACCTGTCTTACCGCACTTGAAGCAGGAACGCTTTCCCTTTGCCTTGTTCTTGTTTGAGTACTCCTTGCGTCCCTTCAATGCAGTCTTGAAGCGCTTGATAATGAGGGCCATTTCATCCTCATTTAGCCCGACCGCCTCAACTTGCGCCACCTTTTTTGGTAGCGCCTCCCTGCTACTTGTTGCTTTGAGAGCAACGGTTTGAGGCTCGTAGATGGGCATTGGTCCATTCAATGCCTCATCCACGTATCTTGCTTCCTTGATCATCATTCGCCCGCTTACAAACTTTCCAAGTATTTCCTCGGGCGTCATCTTGGTGTACCTAGGATTTTCACGAATAAAGTTCACAAGATGAGGATCAAGGACAGTGAAGGACCTGAGCATAAGTCGGACGACGTCGTGGTCCGTCCATCTCGTGCTTCCATACCTCCTGATCTTGTTGACCAGGGTCTTGAGCCTGTTGTACGTTTGGGTTGGCTCCTCTCCCCTGATCATCGCGAACCTTCCCAGTTCGCCTTCCACCAACTCCATCTTGGTGATCATGGTGGCGTCGTTCCCCTCATGCGAGATCTTGAGGGTGTCCCAAATCTGCTTGGCGTTATCCAAGCCGCTCACCTTATGGTATTCTTCCCTGCACAAGGATGCTAATAGAACAGTGGTAGCTTGTGCATTTTTGTGAATTTATTCATTGATAAACATGGGATTATCCGTACTATCAAATTGCATTCCATTTTCTACTATCTCCCATATACTCGGATGAAGAGAAAACAAATGGCTACGCATTTTGTGACTCCAAAATCTGTAGTCCTCTCCATCAAAGTGTGGAGGTTTCCCAAGTGGAATTGAAAGTAAATGAGCATTGGAGTTAGTCGGAATACGAGAATAATAAAAAGAAAAGTTTGAGTTAACCGCTTTCTTTTTCTCGTCGTCGTCGTCTCTTTGGGAAGAGGAAGATTCGTCGCTGTCGTAGTAGACTATCTTCTTGATGCGCCTCTTCTTCTTCCCGTCCTTCTTCTTATGACTCAAGCCAGAGTCAGTGGGCTTATCGTCTCTTGGCTCGTTGAAGACGGATTCCTTCTCCTTATCGTTGACCACCATCCCCTTTCCCTTAGGATCCATCTCTTTGGGCGATTAGTCCCTTTCGTGAAGAGAACGGCTCTGATACCAATTGAGAGCACCTAGAGGGGGGTGAATAGGTGATCCTGCAATAACTTAAAACTTATAGCCACAAAACTTGGTTAAGTGTTAGAGAGATAATACCAAGTGGCTATAAAGTGAGCTCTTGTGAATCACAACAATTACACAAAGAGCAATCACAAGAGACATGCGAGTTATCCCGTGGTTCGACAAGTACAACACTTGTCTACCTCCACGTTGTGGCGTCCCAATGGACGAGGGTTGCACTCAACCCCTTTCAAGTGATCCAATGATCAACTTGAATACCATGGTGTTTTTCTTTCTTTCACTATATCCCGTTTGCGAGGAATCTCCACAACTTGGAGCCTCTCGCCCTTACAATTGATGATCACAAAGAAGCACGGATGTAAGGGAGGGAAGAGCAACGCACACAAGACTCAAAGCAAGAGCACAAACACGCACACTAGCCACAACTTGAGCTCACAACACAATGCGAGGAGTTCTCTACTCAAATAAAGCTCAAGTCACTATCACAAAGAATCAAATGCGCGAGAATGAAGTCTTGGTGCTTAGAGATGATCAAAGAATGCTTGTTTCTCTCCTCCATGCGCCTAGGGGTCCTTTTTATAACCCCAAGGCAGCTAGGAGCCGTTGGAGGCATTCCAGGAAGGCAATTCTTGCCTTCTGTCGGGTGGCGCACCGGACAGTCCGGTGCACCACCGGACATTCACTGTTCATTGTCCGGTGTGGATCTCCTTCCTAAAATGTCACAGCCGACCGTTGCAGAATTGTAGCCGTTGGCGCACCGGACACTGTCCGGTGCACACCGGACAGTCCGGTGCCCCCATCAGACCGTTGGCTCGGCCACGCGTCACGCGCGCATTGCACGGCCGACCGTTGGCGCGGCCGACTGTTGGCTCACCGGACAGTCCGGTGAATTTTAGTCGTACGCCGCCGACGAATTCCTGAGAGCGACCAATTGACCAGACGCCAACCTGGCGCACTGGACACTGTCCGGTGCACCACCGGACAGTCCGGTGTACCCAGACTGCGTAGAGTCTTGTCTGCTCCAGCCAAGTCTTTTTCCTTTTGTATTTTCTCTGATTCTAGCACTTGGGCATGTTTGGTTCGCTGCCTAACTTGCCACACTTTGCCTAACTTTTCTGCATAAGGTTAGTTCTTCAATTCGAACGACTAACCTTAGGCAAAGTGTGGCACGGTTAGCCACGAACCAAACAGACCCTTAGACAAATATGTTAGTAAAAAAAGCCAATGTACTAAGTCTAGAATCATACCTTTGTGTTGATTTGCACTTCATCCACCATTTTGCACTTATTAATACTTGAGGCAATTGTTCGACACTTAATCACCAAAATACTTTAGAAATGGTCCAAGGGCAAATTTCCCTTTCAGTAAGTTAAAAGACGCTAAATTGAGTTCATAGATGGATATCTTTGACAAACTAAGCATGTACCTTACGTTTGAACCAGGAAATGAAATCGGCCAATCCATTTCTCGCACCCTTTCTAAGAAGAGTGTCATATTCCCGTGGAGTGGGGTCCCTTGATCGATGCCAGAATTCATGAAGAAATTGTTCCATGTATGGCTTCACCTCTTCAAGGTTGGTCAATACATATAGCATGATATGCCACCACTCTTCATGTGTCAGGGTCTTGGTGGTCGAGCCACTTGCGCTTTCGAGTTGGCCTCGAAATATGCTAAGGTTCGATTCATTGCCGCTGCAATGGAAGCCTCGATTTTGCATTTATTTCTACATTTCTTCTGAATAGTCTTTAGACATCTCTCGATTGGATATCACCAACGCCCTGCACGCCCCCCCCCCCCATTCGTGCCTCATAGGGGAGATGAAGAATCAAATGCTGCATTGGATTGAAGAAGCCGGGTGGAAACATCTTCTCAAGCTTACACAGTAACATGGGTGCCAATCTTTCCAAGTCTGCAACCACGGTCCGAGATAACTCTTTTGCACAAAGCTGACAGAAGAAATAGCTCAACTCTAAAAGCGCTAGCCAGACATGCTCAGGGACATAGCCTCGAACCATCACAGGAAGAATCCGTTCAATCCATATGTGGAAGTCATGACTCTTCATCCCTAAGACTCGCATAGTAGATAAGTTCACCCCCTACTCAGGTTAGCTGCATATCCATCAGGGAACATCAACATCTTGATCCACTGAAGTACTTCCTTCCTCTGGG
This sequence comes from Zea mays, assembly GCF_902167145.1. Classification (NCBI taxonomy): domain Eukaryota; kingdom Viridiplantae; phylum Streptophyta; class Magnoliopsida; order Poales; family Poaceae; genus Zea; species Zea mays. The sequence goes on from NC_050103.1 coordinate 28,381,807, forward strand.
CCCTGCTTAGGACGAATTCGGCCTTAGGCCTTCTCCATGTCTTTCCACCACTTGGTGGCTTCATCTCTTGGTTTGGTCTATCACATAACGCTGCCAGATCTACTCTTGCCTTTACGTTATCCTTTGACTTATCAAGAATGTCCATAATTGTTGCCCAAAGTGCCTCGGCAACATTCTTTTCAGTGTGCATCACGTCAATGTTGTGTGGAAGGAGCAGGTTGTCATAACAGGGGAGCTGATTCAAGCCCGACTTATGTGTCCACATATGCTGCTCACCATATCCCACAAACCACCTTCTGTATTGGCCACGAGCCCATCTATCTGTTGACGAATTTCGGCACCAGTCATTGTTGCAGGTGAGCGGTCTGTCACTACCACACCTTTCGTAAAGTTCTTGATGTCTAGGCGGAATGGATGGTCAGGAGGGAGAAATTATCGATGTTTATCGAAGGACGAATATTTGCCACCCTTTTTCAACCAAATGAACCTAAGAGCTTCCTTGCAAACTGGGCATGGGAACTTACCGTGAACACACCAGGCGCAGAATAGCCCATACGCCGGTAAGTCATGCATGGAGTACTGGTACCAAACATGCATTCTGAAGTTTGTCTTCGTAGCTCGGTCATACGTCCATACCCCTTCCTCCCAAGCACGTACCAATTCATCGATCAAAGGCTCCAAGTACACACCCATTTTATTCCCCGGGTGTCCGAGAATTATCAACGACATGAATATATTCTGCTTTTGAAAGCACACATCGAGGGGGAGATTGATTGGGATAACAAACACGGGCCAACATGTGTACGGGGCAGTGCTCATTCCATAGGGATTGAACCCATCTATGGCCAGCGCAACACGTACATTACGAGCCTCTTCGGCTTTCTCACGGTGAATGGCATCAAAGTGTTTCCATGCTTCACCATCGGATTCGTGCACCATCTTGTCAGGATTGTATCGTTTTCCATTTTTGTGCCATGTCATCTGTTTCGCGGATTCCTCGGTCATGTATAGACGCTGGATCCTCGGTATGAACGGAAGGTATCGTAGGATTGTCAAGGGGATGTCAAGCTGCCTATTCTGTCCATCACCAGAATCTACCTCCATGAACCTAGACGATTTACACTTGGGACAGTACTTTGCCTCCGCGTATTCTTTCCTAAATAGCACGCAGCCCTTCGGACAAGCATGTATCTGCTCATACGTCATCTTAAGTGCACGAAGGAGTTTCTGTGCCTCGTACATGCTCTTTGGCAGAATGTGATCATCCGGAAGCAGGCTCCCAATAACCGTCAACAAGTCATCGAATGCGTCTCGACTCATGTTGTACTGCAACTTGAACGCCATCACACGCCCAATGGCATCCAGTTGAGAAACCTTTGTCTGGCCATGAAGGGGCTTCTGTGCCGCGTCAAACATGTCGTAGAACGCCTTTGCAGTCGGCTCTGGCTCGTCATCCGTACATCCTTCGGCGTACTGTGCCTCGTGATAGCCGTTCAACATATCTGCTACCCCTGCATCGGCATCATAATCCTCAACGTGTTGTCTCAGCACCTCCTCTCTCGTACGATGCGCTTCACCATGAAAGATCCACCGAGTATAGCCCGACGTAAATCCATTCTTCCAAATATGTTCTACCATGGCATTCTTTGGTTTTCTTTTCTGGTTGGCACATTTGCTGCACGGGCATGGGACTACACTACCGAAATCGTGTTCTTTGCCGAGTGTCTAAGACACTCGGCAAAGACTATTTTACACTCGGCAAAGCCTTTGCCGAGTGTAACACTTGGCAAAGAACACTCGACAAATATTTTATCGGCAAATGGTTCTTTGCCGAGTACTTTTTTTCGGACACTCGGCAAAGACTTTGCCGAGTATCGAAAAGCACTCTCCAACCCTACCCTATTACCTTACACATTGCCCTATCATTTTTCACTATTATTTTGAATCAAATTTATATGTTTTGTAAATGGTGAGATTCGAACTCGCAACCTCTCTCTCGTGCATATCCTCCTATAACACTACACTACAACACCAATTATGTCTATATTACGTTTTCATTCCTCATGTACTATAACAAACCGAGAGTAATTTGATTATTTAAGGCACTAAATGAGTTCATTTGAAAATGTGACCAACTATAAAGTTGCATAACTTTTTGAAATCTATAAGTTTTATTTTAATAGTTTCTACATCCGAGACCGTTTACAAATTTGAATTTTAAATTTTAAAACTTCACACGAATTTTTCAATGATAAGATGATTTCAAATCAAAAAGTTGTCAATTACAAAGTTTCATTACATTTCAAGACCTACAACTTTTATTTTGGTGGTTTTTCCATCTAAGATAGTTTGAAAAATTCAAACATAGTTTTGCATAACAAGATGATTTCAAACCAAAACATTGTCAACTACAAAGTTTCATAACTCTTCAATACCTACAACTTTCATGTCGGTGGTTTTTTCTTTCGAGGTCGTTTTCAAAATTCAAATTTTAAATTTTTAAAATTCAGACATAGTTTTCGTTGATAATATAACTTCAAATGAAAAAGTTGTCAACTACAAACTTCTATAACTTCTCAAGATCTACAAAATTTATTTTGGTTGTTTGGTCATTTGTTTATTTCACATGATGGTTCTAACAATATGCACAAATTCTATATGTCTCTCTCGTAGTTTCATAAACTACGAGAGAGATACAGGTTTTATGAATAAATTTATTTTTATTTTTTCATATGAAGAAATGTTCAATATATAAATTATACATCATGATGAGTTATACAAATTTGTAGTTGAAAACTTTTTCATTTAAATTAATTTACTGCTTTAAATGTGATTTTTAAATTGTCTTTGACTAGTGTTGGAAAAAAACACTCGGCAGACAGCTCTTTGCCGAGTGTTGTATTTGTGACACTCGGCAAAGAACCCTTTGCCGAGTGTCAAAAATAAAACACTTGGCAAAGAGCTTCTTCGCCGAGTGTTTTCTTTTACCGAGGTTTTTTGCGTGGCACTCGGCAAAGAGCTTCTTTACCGAGTGCCCGAAAAAAAACACTAGGCAAAGAATATGGCACTCGGCAAAGAGCCAAATTCCGGTAGTGCTAGACTTGCTCCTTTAGCAGCTTTGCCATATGCCCGTTCCACGAAATCATCGGTCTTTATAATTCATTCAGGGGTGACATCGTTCCTTCCTCTACGGCTCGTGTACATCCACTCACAGTCCTCCATCCTCTAACATATATAACCAAAGTCTATCAATAGAAAATTTCGATAGCACCTCCCCTGCACGGGGAGGTTTCCAAAACCTGCAAATAAAAGTATCAGCACTATTGCCGACACGTAGATATACAAACGACACGATGGCCGTCAATCACATCTAATCGGCATCCATACCACCATCACATTATATAGAAACTATTTTACTAAACATATCCACCATCACATTATATGATTTTATTCACAGTAATGGTAGTCATTCCAAGCCAAAGAATTCTTACCACTACATTTTACTATTGTAGATTCTAGCTAAACCTAAACAGTTATTTAATACCCTAAACAATTACAAATACAAATACAAACATAAACATAAACATAAACAATCTACTCTGCTACATTATACAATTATAAATATCATTCACTTCACATTATACATTTAGCAAAGTTTATATTTACAAATATCATTCACATATCATTCACATCACATCACATCATATAGAAATATCGAACCTTGAGGACACCGGCGGCGTGGGGGCAGAGGGCAGCGGCGGCGTTGGCCGAGGGCGCCGGTGACGAGGGGCGTCGGGCGTGGCGGCGTTGGGGCAGAGGGTTGCGACGGCGTGGGGGCCGAGGGCGCCAGCGGCGTGGGGGGCAGAGGGTTGCGGCGGCGTCGGGCCGCGGGTGCCGGTGGCGTGGGGGCGTCGGGCGCGGCGGCGTGGAGCAGAGGGCAGCGGCGACGGAGTGAGAGTGAGAAAGGAAGAACTTACCAGGCGCTATGTACGCGTTCTTTGCCGAGTGCCGTGATCTGGCACTCGACAAAGATTTTTTTATTTTTAAAATGCACTTTGTCGAGTGCCCTCTGGGTGACACTTGGCAAAGATTATTTCACTAGACTTTGCCGAGTGTCCATACGTTGACACTCGGCAGAGCATGCTTTGCCGAGTGTCCTCTTAGGACACTCGACAAAGTACATTTTTATTTTTTTATTTTGCCAGCCAAACTTTTTGTGGTATGTTCCTACACTATGTAGACCACTATGTAGACCTACATGTACCATTTTGGGACAATTATAACAGTGTTTTCAATAGCTAGTAGATTTAGTTCGTTTATTTGAATTTCTTCGGAAAATTTAGATTTGAACTGCAAGTCACTCGAAACTTGGAAAATCGTGCATGCAAAAATGATACCCAGGCTATTTAGCACAAGTTACGACCGACTTCAGGAGCGGACCGGAAACTTCAAGCACCAAGCTCACTAAACATGGCCGTGAACTTGCCATCCAAATGTTTAAAAATTGTATAAAACACAAACAAAGTCAGAAAATTATGAAACTTGACCACGTGTCATGATATCATATGTAGAGGTTGTGATAAAAAATGAGAATGTTTCGAGAAAGTTGTGAGACACTATGTGTAGAAACCTAGAAGAACTACAAATGAAATCATAGAGTTTTAATGTAGTTCTTCTAGGTTTCTACACATAGTGCGCCACAACTGTATCGAAACATTCTCAAATTTTTATCACAGGCTCTACATATGATATCATGACACGTGGAAAAGTTTCATGATTTTCTGACTTTGTTTGTGTTTTATACAATTTTTAAACATGTGGATGGCAAGTTCATGGCCATGTTTAGTGAGCATATTGCTCGAAGTTTCCGGTCCACTCCTAAAATCGGTCGTAACTTGTGTTAAATAGCATGGGTATCATTTTTGCATGCACGGTTTTCCAAGTTTCGAGTGACTTGCAGTTCAAATCTGAATTTTCTGAAGAAATTCAAATAAACGAACTAAATCTACTAGCTATTGAAAACACTGTTATAATTGTCCTAAAATGGTACATGTAGGTCTACATAGTGTAGGAACATACCACAAAAAGTTTGGCTGGCAAAATAAAAAAAATATGCTTTGCCGAGTGCCCAACAAAGACACTCAGTAAATATGGATTTTGAAAGGGAAATGTGCCCTTAGGCCATTTCTAAGTATTTTGGTGATTTAGTGTCCAACACAAGTGCTTAAGTGATAAACTATGTCAAATGATGGATAAGGTGCAAACCAATACAAATGTATGATTCTAGACTAAGTACATTGGTTTTTGTGTACTAACATGTTTGTCTAAGTGTTAGAATCAGAGAAAATGCAATTGAAAAAGAGTGGCTTGAAGCAGCCAAGAGTCTGCTCAGTCTGGGTGCACCGGACCGTCCGGTGGTGCACCGGACAGTGTCCGGTGCGCCAGGCTGGCTCTAGCGAACTGGCTGCTCTCGGGACTTCGACGGCGGCGTACGGCTATAAATCACCGGACTGTCCGGTGGTGCACCGGACTGTCCGGTGAGCCAACAGTCGGCCGCGGAATCCGTGCGTGACGCGTGGCAAGAGCCAACGGTCAGAAGGAGCACCGGACTGTCCGGTGTGCACCGGACTGTGTCCGGTGCGCCAACGGCTAGGAATCTGCAACGGTCGGCTTCGCCAAATAAGGAAGGAGATCCGCACCGGACAGTGTCCGGTGGTGCACCGGACTGTCCGGTGCGCCAGGCGACAGAAGGCAAGGATTACCTTCCTGGAATGCTCTCAACGGCTCCTAGCTGCCTTGGGGCTATAAAAGGGACCCCTAGGCGCATGGAGGAGTACACCAAACATTCTCTAAGCATTCCTAAGCACCAAGACTTCGATTCCGCGCATTTGATTCTTTGTGATAGCAACTAGAGCTCCATTTGAGTTGTGAACTCACCGGGTTGTGTTGTGAGCTCTTGCTGCGACTTGTGTGCGTGTTTGATACTCTGATTTCGTGTCTTGTGTGTGTTGCTCATCCCTTCCTTACTCCGTGCTTCTTTGTGAAAATCAAAGTGTAAGGGCGAGAGGCTCCAAGTTGTGGGATTCCTCGCAAACGGGATATAGTAAAACAAAGCAAAACACCGTGGTGTTCAAGTGGGTCTTTGGACCGCTTGAGAGGGGTTGATTGCAACCCTCGTCCATTGGGACGCCACAACGTGGAGTAGGCAAGTGTTGAACTTGGCCGAACCACGGGATAAACCACTGTGTCCATCTGTGTTTGATCTTCTTGTGGTTATAGTGTCGTGCAAAGACTCTTATCTAGCCACTTGGCTTTATTGTGCTAACTCCTAACTAAGTTTTGTGGCATTAAAGTTTAAGTTTTACAGGATCACCTATTCACCCCCCCTCTAGGTGCTCTCAATTGGTATCAGAGCCGTTCTCTTCAAGAAAGGGACTAATCGCCCGAAGATATGGATCCTAAGGGCAAGGGGATTGTGATCAATGATAAGGAGAAGGAGTCCTTTGTCAACGAGCCTAAAGATGACAAGCCTACCGACTCGGGCTCGGGCCATAAACGAAAAGATGGGAAGAAGAAGAAGACAAGGCGCATCAAGGAGATCGTCTACTACGACGACAGCGACGAGTCCTCTTCTTCCCAAAAGGACGACGACAACGACTATGAAAAAAAGAAGACAGTTAATTCAAACTTCTCTTTTGATTATTCTCGTATTCCTCAAAGTACCAATGCTCACTTACTTTCCATTCCACTTGGTAAACCTCCTCATTTTGATGGAGAGGACTACGGATTTTGGAGTCACAAAATGCGTAGTCACTTATTCTCTCTCCATCCTAGTATATGGGAAATAGTAGAGTGGAATGAAATTTGATAGCTCGGATAGTCCTTTGTTTATCAATGAACAGATTCATAAAAATGCACAAGCTACTACTGTGTTGTTAGCCTCATTGTGCAGGGACGAGTATCATAAGGTGAGCGGCTTGGACAATGCTAAGCAGATCTGGGACACCCTCAAGATCTCACATGAAGGGAATGACGTCACCATGCTCACCAAGATGGAGTTGGTGGAAGGCGAACTCGGGAGATTCACGATGATAAGAGGGGAGGAGCCAACCCAGATGTACAACAGGCTCAAGACCCTCGTCAACAAAATAAGGAGCTATGGAAGCACGCGATGGATGGACCACGACGTCGTCCGCCTAATGCTAAGGTCCTTTACTGTACTTGATCCACATCTGGTAAACAATATTCGTGAAAATCCTAAGTACACCAAGATGTCGCCCGAAGAAATTCTTGGGAAATTTGTAAGCGGGCGGATGATGATCAAGGAAGCGAGATACGTGGATGATGCGTTGAATAGCCCAATTCACGAGCCTCAAACCGTTGCTCTCAAAGCAACAAGGAGCAAGGAGGCGCTACCTAGCAAGGTGGCGCAAGTTGAGGCGGCCGGGCTCAATGAGGAAGAAATGGCCCTTATCATCAAGCGGTTCAAGACGGCGCTAAAGGGTCGCAAGGAGCACCCCAACAAGAACAAGACGAAGGGGAAGCGCTCCTGCTTCAAATGTGGTAAGATTGGTCATTTTATCGCTAATTGTCCCGATAATGATAGTGACCAGGAAAAGAAGAGTGGAAAGTGGGAAAAGAAGAAGAACTACACAAAGGCGAAGGGCGAGACACATCTTGGAAAGGAGTGGGATTCGGATTGCCCCTCGTCCGACTCCAACAACGAAGGACTCGCCGCCACCGCCTTCAACAAGTCATCCCTCTTCCCTAAAGAGCATCACACATGCCTCATGGCAAAGGAGAAGAAGGTATGTACTCGAAACAATGCTACTTATGCTTCTTCAAGTGAGGATGAGTCTAGTGATGATGATGAAATAGACTATTCATGCTTATTCAAGGGCTTAGATAGAACTAAGATTGATAAGATTAATGAATTGATTGATGCTTTGAATGATAAGAATAGATTACTAGAAAAACAAGATGACCTTTTATATGAAGAGCATGATAAATTTGTTAGTGCACAAAAGTCTCTTGCTCTAGAAGTTAAAAGGAATGAAATGCTTTCTTGTGAACTATCTACTTGTCATGAAACCATTTCTACTTTAAAAGGTGTTAATGATGATTTAAATGCTAAACTAGAAGTAGCAAATAAATCTAAATCTTGTGTAGAACATGTTATGATTTGCAATAGGTGCAAAGATTTTAATGTTGATGCTTGTAGTGAACACCTAGTCTGCATTTCTAAATTAAATGATGAAGTGGCTAGTCTCAATGCCCAACTTAAGACTAGCAAGAGTGAATTTGACAAGCTAAAATTTGCAAGGGATGCCTACACGATTGGTAGACACCCCTCAATTAAGGATGGTCTTGGCTTCAAGAGGGAAGTCAAGAACTTAACAAGCCATAAGGCTTCCATCTCCACCAAGGAGAAAGGGAAGGCCCCTATGGCTAGTAGTGCTCAAAAGAACCATGCCTTCATGTATCATGATAGGAGACATTCTAGAAATGTTTATAGAAGTTATGATGCTTTTGATACTCATGCCACGGTTGCTTCTAGCTCTTCTACTATGCATGATAGAAATTTAGCTAGGAGAAATGTTATTAATCACATGCCTAGAAGAAATGTTGTTCATGTTTCTAGGAAAATAATAAATGAACCTTCTACAATTTATCATGCTTGCAATGCTTCATTTGCGATTTGTAGAAAGGATAGGAAAGTGATTGCTAGGAAACTAGGGGCAAAATGCAAGGGAGATAAAACTTGCATTTGGATCCCTAAGGATATTGTCACTAACCTTGTAGGACCCAACAAGAGTTGGGTACCTAAGACCCAAGCCTAAATTTGCCTTGCAGGTTTATGCATCCGGGGGATCAAGCTGGATTATCGACAGCGGATGCACAAACCACATGACGGGGGAGAAGAAGATGTTCACCTCCTACGTCAAGAATAAAGATTCTCAAGATTCAATCATATTCGGTGACGGGAATCAAGGCAAGGTTAAAGGCTTAGGCAAGATTGCAATCTCAAATGAGCACTCTATTTCTAATGTATTCTTAGTAGAGTCGCTTGGATATAATTTGTTATCCGTAAGTCAATTATGTAATATGGGATATAATTGTCTATTCACAAATGTAGATGTGTCTGTCTTTAGAAGAAGTGATGGCTCATTAGCTTTTAAGGGTGTACTAGACGACAAACTCTATTTAGTTGATTTTGCAAAAGGGGAGGCCGGTCTAGATGCATGCTTAATTGCTAAGACTAGCATGGGCTGGCTGTGGCATTGCCGCTTAGCACATGTGGGGATGAAGAACCTTCACAAGCTTCTAAAGGGAGAACACGTGATAGGTCTAACTAATGTTACTTTCGAAAAAGATAGACCTTGTGCAGCTTGTCAAGCAGGGAAATAGGTGGGAAGCTCTCATCATGCCAAGAATGTGTTGACAACATCAAGACCCCTGGAGTTACTTCATATGGACCTCTTCGGACCCGTCGCCTATCTAAGCATAGGAGGAAGTAAGTATGGTCTTGTTATAGTTGATGATTTTTCCCGCTTCACTTGGGTATTCTTTTTACAGGATAAATCTGAAACCCAAGGGACCCTCAAGTGCTTCCTAAGGAGAGCTCAAAACGAGTTTGAGCTCAAGGTGAAGACGATAAGGAGCGATAATGGGTCCGAATTCAAGAACCTTAAAGTGGAGGAGTATCTTGAGGAGGAAGGAATCAAGCACGAGTTCTCCGCTCTCTACACACCACAGCAAAATGGTGTGGTAGAGAGGAAGAACAGGACGCTTATAGACATGGCGAGGACGATGCTTGGAGAGTTCAAGACCCCTGAGCGCTTTTGGTCGGAAGCCATGAACACGGCTTGTCACGCCATCAATCGGGTCTACCTTCATCGCCTCCTCAAGAAGACTTCGTATGAGTTACTAACCGGTAACAAACCCAATGTTTCGTATTTCCGAGTTTTTGGGAGTAAATGCTACATTCTAGTGAAGAAAGGTAGGAATTCCAAATTTGCTCCCAAAGCGGTAGAAGGGTTTTTGTTAGGTTATGACTCAAATACAAAGGCGTATAGGGTCTTCAACAAATCATCGGGTTTGGTTGAAGTCTCTAGCGACGTTGTATTTGTTGAGACTAATGGCTCTCCAAGAGAGCAAGTTGTTGATCTTGATGATGTAGATGAAGAAGACATTCCAACGGCCGCAATGCGTACCATGGCGATTGGAGATGTGAGGCCACTGGAACAAAAGGAGCAAGATCAACCTTCTTCCTCAACAATGGTGCATCCCCCAACTCAATACGATGAACAGGTTAATCAAGAGGAGGCGTATGATCAAGGGGGAGCACAAGATGATCATGTAATGGAGGAAGAAGCACAACCGGCACCTCCAACTCAAGTCCGAGCGATGATTCAAAGGGATCATCCCGTCGACCAGATTTTGGGTGACATTAGCAAGGGAGTAACTACTCGGTCTCGATTAGTTAATTTTTGTGAGCATTACTCTTTTGTCTCTTCTATTGAGCCTTTCAGGGTAGAGGAGGCCTTGCTAGATCCAGACTGGGTGTTGGCCATGCAGGAGGAGCTCAACAACTTCAAGAGAAATGAAGTTTGGACACTGGTGCCTCATCCCAAGCAAAATGTTGTGGGAACCAAGTGGGTGTTCCGCAACAAACAAGACGAGCACGGGGTGGTGACAAGGAACAAGGCACGACTTGTGGCAAAAGGTTATGCCCAAGTCACAGGTTTGGACTTTGAGGAGACTTTTGCTCCTGTGGCTAGGCTAGAGTCCATTCGTATTTTGCTAGCATATGCCGCTCACCATTCTTTTAGGTTGTTCCAAATGGATGTGAAGAGCGCTTTCCTCAACGGGCCAATCAAGGAGGAGGTGTACGTAGAGCAACCCCCTGGCTTCGAGGATGAACGGTACCCCGACCACGTGTGTAAGCTCTCTAAGGCGCTCTATGGACTTAAGCAAGCCCCAAGAGCATGGTATGAATGCCTTAGAGACTTTTTAATTGCTAATGCTTTCAAGGTTGGGAAAGTCGATCCAACTCTTTTTACTAAGACATGTGATGGTGATCTTTTTGTGTGCCAAATTTATGTCGATGACATAATATTTGGTTCTACTAACCAAAAGTCTTGTGAAGAGTTTAGCAGGGTGATGACTCAAAAGTTTGAGATGTCGATGATGGGCGAGTTAAGCTATTTCCTTGGGTTCCAAGTGAAGCAACTCAAGGATGGGACCTTCATCTCCCAATGAAGTACACGCAAGACTTGATCAAGCGGTTTGGGATGAAGGACGCCAAGCCCGCAAAGACTCCAATGGGAACCGACGGACACACCGACCTCAACAAAGGAGGTAAGTCCGTTGATCAAAAAGCATACCGGTCCATGATAGGGTCTTTACTTTATTTATGTGCTAGTAGACCGGATATTATGCTTAGCGTATGCATGTGTGCTAGATTTCAATCCGATCCAAGGGAATGTCACTTAGTGGCGGTGAAGCGAATTCTTAGATATTTAGTCGCTACGCCTTGCTTCGGGATCTGGTATCCAAAGGGGTCTACCTTTGACTTAATTGGATACTTAGACTCCGATTATGCTGGATGTAAGGTCGATAGGAAGAGTACATCGGGGACGTGCCAATTCTTAGGAAGGTCCCTGGTGTCATGGAGTTCTAAGAAACAAACTTCTGTTGCCCTATCCACCGCTGAGGCCGAGTACGTTGCCGTAGGACAGTGTTGCACGCAACTACTTTGGATGAGGCAAACCCTCAGGGACTTTGGCTACAATCTGAGCAAAGTCCCACTCCTATGTGATAATGAGAGTGCTATCCGAATAGCGGATAATCCTGTTGAACACAGCCGCACAAAGCACATAGACATCCGACATCACTTTTTGAGAGACCACCAGCAAAAGGGAGATATCGAAGTGTTTCATGTTAGCACCGAGAACCAGCTAGCCGATATCTTTACCAAGCCTCTAGATGAGAAGACCTTTTGCAGGTTGCGTAGTGAGCTAAATGTCTTAGATTCGCGGAACCTGGATTGATTTGTAGCATACATGTGTTTTATGCCTTGATCATGTTTCTTAAGCATTTTGTTGTTCATCTATGGTGCTCAAGTTGTACAAGCACTCCCCGGACCTCACACGCCCATTTGCAAGTGTTGCACATATTTAGGGGGAGATGTGCTACAACTTGACCCTTTGAGACTAACTGTGTGCTTGAGTTTGCTTAATTTAGTCTCAAAGGAGGTTTGAAAGGGAAAAGGTGGACTTGGACCATGCAAGACTTCCACTGCACTCCGATGAAATAGTAACTAATTCCAAGTTCATCCTTGTACTCTTATTGCCTTTTTACTCTAAGGTGAAGATTTTGGTGAGGCACTGGGGTTAAAGGGCCAAGATTGATCCCGTTTTGGTGCTTGATGCCAAAGGGGGAGAAAATAAGGCCAAAGCAACAAATGGATCAGCTATCACTTGAGAATTTTGAAAATAGTAGAATAGAGTTTTTGATTTGGCAAAAATCTCTTATTTGTCAAAAGTTGGCCTCGTGTGGGGAGAGTGGTTGATTATGGGAAAAAGGGGGAGTTTTTGAATCTTTGATCAATTTCTCTTGGAACAACTCTCTTTATATCTCAACAAGTGTGTTTGACTTAGAGATAGGAAATTGAATTTGATTTGCAAAAACAAACCAAGTGGTGGCAAAGAATGATCCATATATGCCAAATTTGAATCAAAACAAATTTGAGTTTTCATTTGCATTGATGTTGCACTTCTTTTAGTTGTTTTATATTGTGTTGGCATAAATCACCAAAAAGGGGGAGATTGAAAGGGAAATGTGCCCTTGGGCCATTTCTAAGTATTTTGGTGATTTAGTGTCCAACACAAGTGCTTAAGTGATAAACTATGTCAAATGATGGATAAGGTGCAAATCAATACAAAGCTATGATTCTAGACTTAGTACATTGGTTTTTGTGTACTAACATGTTTGTCTAAGTGTTAGAATCAGAGAAAATGCAATTGAAAAAGAGTGGCTCGAAGCAGCCAAAAGTCTGCTCAGTCTGGGTGCACCGGACAGTGTCCGGTGCGCCAGGTTGGCTCTGGCGAACTGGCTGCTCTCGGGACTTCGACGGCGGCGTACGACTATAAATCACCGGACTGTCCGGTGAGCCAACAGTCGGCCGGGCCAATGGTCGGCCGCGGAATCCGCGCGTGACGCGTGGCAAGAGCCAACGGTCAGAAGGAGCACCGGACTGTCCGATGTGCACCGGACAGTGTCCGGTGCGCCAACGGCTAGGAATCTGCAACGGTCGGCTTCGCCAAATAATGAAGGAGATCCGCACTGGACAGTGTCCGGTGGTGCACCGGACTGTCCGGTGCGCCAGGCGACAGAAGGCAAGGATTGCCTTCCTGGAATGCTCTCAACGGCTCCTAGCTGCCTTGGGGCTATCAAAGGGACCCCTAGGCGCATGGAGGAGTACACCAAGCATTCTCTAAGCATTCCTAAGCACCAAGACTTCGATTCCGCGCATTTGATTCTTTGTGATAGCAACTAGAGCTCCATTTGAGTTGTGAGCTCACCGGGTTGTGTTGTGAGCTCTTGCTGCGACTTGTGTGCGTGTTTGATACTCTGATTTCGTGTCTTGTGTGCGTTGCTCATCCCTTCCTTACTCCGTGCTTCTTTGTGAAAATCAAAGTGTAAGGGCGAGAGGCTCCAAGTTGTGGAGATTCCTCGCAAACGGGATATAGTAAAACAAAGCAAAACACCGTGGTATTCAAGTGGGTCTTTGGACCACTTGAGAGGGGTTGATTGCAACCCTCGTCCTTTGGGACGCCACAACGTGGAGTAGGCAAGTGTTGAACTTGGCCGAACCACGGGATAAACCACTGTGTCCATCTGTGTTTGATCTTCTTGTGGTTATAGTGTCGTGCAAAGACTCTTATCTAGCCACTTGGCTTTATTGTGCTAACTCCTAACTAAGTTTTGTGGCATTAAAGTTTAAGTTTTACAGGATCACCTATTCACCCCCCCTCTAGGTGCTCTCAGCTTTGCCGAGTGTCAGCTGGTTGACACTCGGTAAAGAATCTTCTTTGCCGAGTACCAACTCTCGGCCCTCGGCAAAGGTTAACGGACGTCAGCTCTAGACGGCCGCTGACGGCCCTTTGCCGAGCACCACCTTCGCCGAGCGTTCGGCACTCGGCAAACACTACTTTGCCGAGTGTATTTCTGTGCCGAGAGTCCTACACTCAGTAAACGAGCTCGTTACCGAGAGCAGGACTTTGCCGAGTGCGGCTCTCGGCAAAGGCTGCTTTGCCGAGTGCCCGACAAAAAGCACTCGGCAAAGCTCCTGGCACTCAGCAAAGGCCTGGATTTCGGTAGTGCTCCAACCCCTCCGCTCTCCTCCTCCCTCGACCACTACGATGTCTGTCATCAAGGCCGCCGGCCATATGGTACCATGTCAATACCGGTATTGTAATACTATGGTTTGCAAAATTGCCAAATAGGGCCTTAGAACTTTTTTCAAACATCTTCCAATAAAAGTACATCGTACCGTAATTGTTATATTTACATTTCACAATAAATCTCTATCTTTATCTTTGTCTCTATCTCTACTATATTAAAGCATCAGTTGCGATGGTCGTTTCACGTCATCTTTTTGTAAATAACCCCACATCTATTTTAAATTAACTTGCTGCACATCGTCCCCTTCGCGTAAACAACCTCCACGTCCTAAACCACACCTCTACGTATAGATGACCAAACGGGCGGGCCGACACAGGTCTGTTAGGCCCGACACCCGCGGGCCACAGCTCTGGCCCATGCATGGCACGTCAGCCTGCTGACCATGTCGGACCAACCAGTTAGTCCGTTCGGACATTTGGTTAAATCAACGTAAAATGTTAAAAGCGGTGCAAGATGTGGGGTTCAAACCCACACCCTGATGGAAGAAGTCATCTAACCAGTAGAACAACATGCTCAGGTGTCCCCTCCGCGCAATCAACCTCTACGTCCCAAACCACACCTCCATATATAGATGGCCAAATGGGCGGCCCGGGCCTAGGCATGGCATGCCAGCCTGATGACCGTGCCGGCCCGGCCCGTTAGCCCGTAAAATGTTAAAAATCGATACAGGACGTGCGGTTCGAACCCACGCCCTAATGGAAAAAGGGCAGGAGGTACTGGGTGAAGTCGCCTAACCAGTAGAACATCATGTTCATGTGTTTTTAATATTGAATATAAATTGTACGTATGTATATACGATTTTTTGTAAAGTAAAAAATATAATCGTGCCGGGCCGGGCCAGCACTACGGGCCAAGACTGTGGCCCAAGCTCGGCACGATGCTCATGGTGGGTTGGCCCAGACACTATTAAATGGGCCATCCCCAGGTCGGGCCAGCACTACGGGCCAAGACTGTGGCCCAAGCACGACACGATGCTCGTGGTGGGCTGGCCCAGACACTATTAAATGGGCCATCCCCTGAGCCGCCCCGCCAGACATGACACATTTGGCCATCTATACCTCTGCACGATAATGATGGTTCTCACCTCAGTTGCTGCCACCTCGTTCGTTATCTTGCTTCTTTTCTCTCTCCTCTCATGCCTCTACCTCTGCGCCACCCCATTCTTGACAGAGGGCGTGGGAGCAGGCGCCTCCTTCCCGTATTCGTCTGACACCTGTCTCGACACTGACCTACGCAGTGGCTATTGCACGTCCACGAGGACATTTCACAACATGAACGCACCTTGGATGTCATGTTTGTCTTTCCGACCTTCGCCTATTTTCCCTCCCCAACCTGCTACCCCGCCCATGGTCGCATCCGCGAGACGACCGACACTCGTCGACGCGGGTACAGGCGAGTCAGTATTGATCCTGGCCTTTCTCCATGCGTACCGCCGAGAGGACACGGTGGCGCCTGTCACGCTTAGATTATCTTGTCGATGATGAGTCCAGGTCTGAGATATTGGACAACCAAGACCCATAGCGCGGCAGCAGTCAGCATATGCTAGAGTCGGTGGTGGTATTGTGTCGCCTCAACGGGTTTAGGGCTGGGAAGGCACTCGCATTCTCTCGCCCTTCTCAGACCGATGCCTGGTGCGTGTGCCTCTTGGTTTGGAGTTGCTCCGGCTGGACTTTTTTTTCCCGCTTATGTGCTCTCTCCCTATATATATCTAGCGTTATACTACCTATGTCGCATCCAGATGTCTAGGTCTTCGTCGTGTCCTTCTCCGCCAACGAACAGGTATGCTCGCCTCTTCCCTTCCCTTCGTGCTCTACGAAACCTTGGAAGTGGGTGAGGTGAGGGATGAGGGGTCCCTGATTTGTTGCCTATGGTACCCGTTTGATGGCTCGACATCGCTTTTCTAAATATCCTTTCCCTTACCACGGTGTCGACTCGGTATGCTTCTACCACTTCTATGTACGAGTCACCCATACTTCTATCATTGCAAAAATTATTGTGTTGTTCCTCTGTTGTTTTGGGCGTTAGTTTTTTTGTTGTACTAAGGTCTGAGCATAATTTGGGTATGTTAATACTTTATTTATTGTCTGCATGTGGTTTGTGTTCTTCTTATGATGGCTCATGGATCCTGCAAAATATGTGTTAGGATTTGGAGATCCATGTGAGCACTACCACAGGGTGCTCGTCCCTTGTGTTCTTGGATCTTGCATGTATTAGGTCGTTTCTGAGACCACATTGGCGCAATTGACTCCATGGTGTTTGAGGTTGCTGAATTGGATGGAGCAGCAATGATTTGTCACGCTAAGAGCATCTCCAAAAGACTCTTCATTTTTTACTCTCTATTTACCTTATCATAAAGATTACACTCTATTTGTAGCATCTCCACTCCAACAGATTATCTATCTAGTTTGGCTAGTCAGGTGGCTAGCCAAATTTAGCTAGTGAGAGAGCTAATTTGGAGAGTCGGATAGCTTGACGAGCCAGATAGCTAGTCTGCTGGAGAGTTATTTTGTTGTCGAATAGCTAAAATTTACCTTGACGAGCTATTTAGCTAGTCTCTTGGAGATGCTCTAACAGTAAAAGGAAAAGTTATTTGTTGGTTTTAAACGTTAGTAATTGCTACGAAGTATCATAATTTGTTTGGAGCGCATCCAGTTTTTATTGATGCCTGACTTTAGGAACCACTCCATATTTTGATCTATCTTTTTTATAAATTTGAGGTCATATGACTTATTTTAGAAACTTGAGCTCACAAATTTACTCTTATTTGATCTCTGTATGGTGGAATTATGTCATTTTATAATCTCTATTTGTTCAGTCAGTCGTTATGAACTTTCTTCTAATCGCTCTCTTTATTGGCCGTGTTGTACCAACATATATTAGATGAAGTAAACAACAACATCAGTTAGCTAAATAAAAAATATTATACGGAAAGTGGAGACAATCAATAAAAAATCTTGAGATTTTTTTATGGATAATTTATATAAGTATTGTTGTGAGCCGTCACAACGCACGAACAATCTAATATTGTAACTATACAGTCGAGAGTAAATGTGAGGTGCTGTGATTGGTATTGGCATGGCATGCCCCCTTCCACGTTGATTCCGTCTACCTTTCCACGTACCACTCCGGCGTCCAGGCGTCCAGCCCGCCTTCCATTTCGACCGTCCAATCCAAATCTGACGTTCTCGATGTCCCCCATCAGCTGCAAACCCCTTGCGCGCCTACAAATTCGCAGCGCGACCAGACCTCTCCTCCGCCTTTCCCGTGTCGTGTCCCCCGCAGCAATCACCGCGAGGGTTTCTTCCAATCCCGTTCGTTCCGTTCCAGTTCCAGCATGGCGGAGCAGCCGCAGGAAGGCGGCGCGAGCCCCAAGCACGAGTCCCTGATGGAGAAGCTCGCCGACAAGCTCCACGTCGGCGGCGGCAAGGGCGACTCCTCGTCCTCGGACTCCGACAGAGACGAGCCGCCCCACCCCTCGGCGCCGCCCACCGACGAGGTCAAGCAGCCCTCATTCTCCGACTCCACCGCCACGGCGGCCGCCGAGGCCAAGGCCAAGGTGTTCCGCCTCTTCGGCCGCGAGCAGCCCATCCACAAGGCGCTTGGTGGAGGCAAGCGTATGGCTCTGTTTCCCACTCCCACGCTCCGGTTGGTGCTTGCTTTTGGCTTGAAATCGCTAGATCGGATCTGCTGAGGTGCTTGGGTGGGTTGCGGACTACTAGATCTGATCGCTTACGTTTTATGGGATGGGACTAGCTAGGGCTTTAGGAAGGAACCGGTCCTTTAGATCGGTCAGTGCAGTCCCGCAGATTGGGGTCTTACCTGATCCCGGCAAATGTAGGCGACTAGTCTGCTTGGTTACTCTATGCTTGCTTCAAATCTGACCAATGCAAGTCACTGCACGCCGGTACTTATCCGATCTGCATGCTGTGCCTGTGAATGCTATTATTCACTGCCAAGCTCGTCTGAGCTGAGGCATACAGTATCTTTGCAGTGTCTGGTCTACCACACCCCACACGAATGCTGGTGGCGTTTCTGTAACTGCCATACTGCTATTAAACTTTTGAATACATCTGGTCTCTCGTGTTTACCATAGTCGGAACCTATTATCTGCAAGCGCATATCAGAGCCGATATATATATTTGTCTATGGATCAATGCTGAAGGGCCCTTTTGGTTGCTTTGAATTAAGATTATGAAACCGTGGAGATTTGAAGTTTGTTTGCAAAAGAAATATCTGGTAGCCTTCATGTTATGTTTATCTCAGTAAATGTCTTTTCGTTAGAGCTGTTTGATACTACCTTATCTACTCTGAAATGAAAGGTTTTCGTTTAGGGAGACTGTGATGCTTGCGCGTGTTGTTGTGCCTGATTATATGCCTTTAATGTAACCAAATGACAACAAGCATCATCGGTTTGTGTCTAGAGCTGATATTCTCCTGCCTTAAGCTTGATGATTGATAGACTTGATTGGTGTAATGTCAATTGTGAGACACTGAGACCTAAATACCTGATCGTCTGTCATTTTACCTACCTTACTCATTACTCTTCTCTATTTTGCAGCTGCTGATGTGTTCCTGTGGAGGAACAGGAACATCTCCGCCGGAGTACTTGGTGGAGCCACAGCAATCTGGATCCTATTTGAATTGCTTGGCTACCATCTTCTTACTTTTGTTTGCCATGGTCTCATATTCTCTCTGGGTGTTCTCTTTCTCTGGTCTAATGCTTCATCGTTTATCCACAAGTAAGAGATCACCTCAGTATCATAAACTGCTCAAACTATAAAACATACAAGTTTGTCCATTGCTAGTTAGATGGGCATAGGCTAATTTCATGATGTGAAATTCTGCCCATCAATTCAGGTCTCCCCCAAAGATCCCAGAGGTGGTCATTCCTGAAGATTTAGTTGTCAACATTGCGGTATCCACTCGTTATGAGATCAACAGGGCCTTTGCTAATCTCCGCCGAATTGCTCTTGGCCGGGACATTAAGAAGTTCCTAATGGTATGCCCACTGTGTCATTTGCCTATGATGTACAATGGTTTGTACAGCAATCAAGCTACACTTGCCTCATTTTTTTCTCTATTGGAAAATTTAGGTTATTGCTGGGCTTTGGTTGCTTTCTGTCCTTGGAAGTTGCTGCAACTTATTGACCTTAGTCTACATTGGTAAGGGATCCAAGCAACTTAGGAAGAGCCTTGTTTTTAACCACTCTTGTATGTATCTGATTGGCTGACACTGGATCGTCTTCCTCTTATGCAAAACAGTGTTTGTGGTGCTGCACACAGTACCTGTCCTGTATGAGAAGTATGAGGATCAGATTGACACCTATGGCGAGAAGGGGTGGGTTGAGATTAAGAAGCAGTACGCCGTGTTCGATGAGAAGGTTCTGAGCAAAGTACCAAGGGGTCCCGCGAAAGACAAGAAGCACTAGAAGAAGTGATTCGAGGTTTGGCTCTCAGTAGGGAATGGTAGCAATCGGTTTGAGTCTCATCAGGAGACAGCGCTTGTGGGTATGAAGCGCCAATTTGCCACCTATGCATCGTGTTGTGTATGGCTGCTTTTTGTTTGATATTTGATGGGAGTAGCCGAATTGCTAGCTTTACCCTTCATCAGCGATGCATACACAGCATACGGTTTTTCGGTAGTGCTGTTTGATTTTGATCTGTGTTGTAAGATGTCATGCCAAGACTGTACCTGAGACACTGTTTTTGATACCGATGCAGTTTGGAATTTGATGGTTTTTGTGCTCTTTTGGTGAGCTTAGGTAACAGCATGCTTCTTGAGAGTGGCAACACGAAAACGGCAGAAACATGGTTCTTGGGTTAAAATTTATTTCAATATCTAGGATCCGAGCGATCTATTTTGTTTAGGATCAGAGTGATCAGAAAAGGAACATATCTAATGTAAACCATGTTTTTTGCAAATCTCGTGCAAACTTACTAAAATAAGTCTAAAAAATTCTGAAAAAACATGAATGTACATCTGAGATTACCTCATATATATATATATATATATATATATATATATATATATATATATATATATATATATATATATATATATATATATATATAATTTTATGGTTAAATTCATTTTTACTTTAGCCGTTATAAAAAAAAATAAATTTTTAACAAACAGTAATAGTTCAGATATACTAAAATTTATCTTTTTTGTAATTGCTAGAGTAAGATGAATTTGACCATGAAATTTTGTATATAAATCATGAAATTTTGTATATAAATGAGGTAAGCTCAGATGTATATTCATATTTTTTTAGAATTTTTTAAAACTTTTTTAGTAGGTTTTTTAGAATTTTTTAAAACTTTTTTAGTAGGTTTTTTAGAATTTTTTAAAACTTTTTTAGTAGGTTTGCACGAGTTTTCATTCGATATGTTCCGGATCAGAAAACGGTCGTAGACATGAGAATAGAACAGAACAGTTGTAGACAGAATATCCATTGCCACGCTCACAGATTTTGTTTGGAGTCTTGGAGAAGATATATATAAGCTGCTTTAAAAACCTTTCGTTGCCACAACCTACCAGTTTGTACATATACAGAAGGATGATGCGACCAGGAAAAGATGAAGAGAAGAGCGATCTACACCGCAGATCCATTATTAGTGTAATACAACAACAACCAGCACAGGCAAACTGGAATTTTGGTGGAGATGAAAACTGTCCTTCCTTGTCCTACACCAGATACTGGCTTTTACGGCCTGATTTCTTGTCCTTGTCCCCCTAACACGCACCCTTTTCTCATGTTCTTCTTATACACGATTACATGTTCGGTCTATTTCCTCATGGCTGCTTTGTGCTCTACTCTACTTCTCAAATTATGTTCATACATTTTTGCGCCTGATTTTCATATTGCTCAGAGGAAGTATGTCAACTGCTGCTTCTTTCTGGAGCCGCCTTCACCGTACAACTCGTTCCATTGCCTCAGCTCGCTCATTATGGCGCCTTCAGCAGCGAAACTTGCAGCCACCTGAATTTGAGAGTTTACAGAGTATTAACAACTTTGAACTGTCATTAGTTTACTTCCCAAGTTGAGAAGTGTTAATCTGTTTCCACATTGTTTCAAATTCCACTTGGTAAGACTAAGCGGATGGATTCACCTGGTTCTTTGCTTCTTTCAGATCTGTCATGTTCAGCGGCCTTAGAATGATGGTCTCCTCCTTTTCCTTCTTCGGAGGATCCGACGGAGTTTCTCCTTTCTCACACTTCAGCTTCTCCTGAAGGGATTGAAGATAAAGATTGCATAGTGAATTCATTCACACAATTCATCATGAGTTAAATTCTTAATATGCTGGCGGTTTGGTTTGATTACCAGCTCCTTCTTTCTTTCCTTCTGGATTAGCTCTCTCACAGGGCGATACGCTGCCGTCGTGCACAGGTTCTGTTAAAGAAGAATTCAGTGTCGAGCATAATTGATCTCTACTTTAGCTCTTAATACAGAGATACACAACTATCTTGCGTATTCTCAGAAAAATAAATCGGTGTTGAGCATGGTGCCTTTGTTTTTCATGGGGGCATGTGTGCGCATTCATGTTTCATGCTACTGACCTTGAGATCACTTCCACTATATCCTTCTGTCATGGTTGCTAGCTCCTTGAAGTCCAGCCCTTCATCAACTTTCTCCTTTGACAGAAGTCGCCGCATTATGAGTTCCCGACTTCCCATCGATGGCAGACCTACCATGATTCTGTTAATTAAAGAGAACACAGCTCAGGGAACAAATTGAGGGATGCATAAATGTTACTAGCATTTTGGGTGAAATATACAAACCTTCGCTCGAACCTACGGATTATAGCCTCATCAAGATCGAAAGGCCGGTTGGTTGCAGCAAGAACAAGAATTCTCTGATCCGGTCTTGACAAGAGGCCATCCCAGTGTGTCATAAATTCATTCTTGATCTTCCTCATTGCCTCATGCTCTCCA
Organism: Zea mays; assembly: GCF_902167145.1. Lineage (NCBI taxonomy): Eukaryota > Viridiplantae > Streptophyta > Magnoliopsida > Poales > Poaceae > Zea > Zea mays. The sequence continues at coordinate 28,404,212 of NC_050103.1, forward strand.
GCTCTGTTCCGCTGCCCAAGCATGCTATCAACTTCATCGACGAAAATGATGGTTGGTGATACTTTAGCCGCTAACGTGAACAATGCTCGGACATTCTTTTCGTCTTCACCAAACCACTTCGATGTGATAGTTGACATAGAGACATTTATAAAACTTGCTTGAGCTTCATTTGCTATAGCCTTGGCAAGCATAGTCTTGCCTGTTCCTGGAGGACCAAAAAGTAATATACCTCTGCAGGGTTTAAGAAGACCGCCTTTGAAGAGGTCAGGCCGTCTTAGAGGAAGCATGACAAGCTCTTGAAGGGATTCTTTGATATCATCCAAGGCACCAATATCATCAAATGAAACTCCAATTTCATTAGCAGGTATCACTTCTGGTCTAATACGCTTTTCAAACTCATTATCGGGTGTTACTTCCTAATGGAAGAAAAATAAAAAAGTACAAGTTACAGACTGACAATTGATAAATTAGTTCCTCTAGGGCACACATAGAAAACAATTTTCTGAAAGATTCAGTTAGAATAACATTACCGGTGCTTTTGCAACTGGAGGTGGATTATCCTTCTTTTCAAGTTCTGTTTTGCTCTCAATTCTAGGAGCAGGGGCACTAGCGGGAGCAGCAGCAGCAGCAGCCGGAGCCCGAGCAGGTGGCAGTGATGTTGCTGATTTTGTTTCTGATTTTGCAGTGGTTGGAGCAGTTGCCTTTTCAGCAGCCTATATATTTGATGTATGGTATGTGAATACTTACACTTTTTAAATGTTTCCAGACAAGTGAAACGAGAATACCCAGGAAATTAGGCATCTTCATATTAAGAAATATAAGGTGAGCCTAAATGATTCAAACTTAGCTATTTTCTTAAGTCTAAATAAATGAATCTGAATGTCATTGTTTTGTTGTAGCCACTGGTCATCTTTTAAATGGGTCACTCAGCAAAATTTGTCATAGCATCATTGGCAATCTAGTAGCCTTGTTCAACACATAGGGAAACCAAATAACCACTCATCAGAATGTAGCATTAAGGGTAACAATTTTTTATCATCATGTGTATGTTTAGAATTGTATATATATGTGATGTAAGTCAGTACAAGAGTAAGCAATGTATTTTTCATCAATTTGTGCATCTAGCTGTGTATATCTTGATTAATTATAATATTACATCGACAAGGAGGAAATTAATTGAATAAACCTTTAAGGCGTCATCTGTCGCTTCCAATTTCATGCTGTCCTTATCACTTATCTTGTTGCCTTGAAAAATTTCCAATGCATGGGACAAGCTGTTCAATGGAAGAGTCATAAACCAAGGAAGAAATGAAAAGATCCACAAAAACTATTTTAATCTGCTAACCTCTTTGTGGATAGAACTAATTTCCCATTTCGATACTCTGGATCTTTGTTATTCATCAAGTGATACGAAACTGCAGACACCACAATTTCCTCTATATACTTGCTAAGGCACATAGTATCAGATAGGCAAATCGAACCTAAATCATCACATTCAAGATCATTTTCTGCAAGCACTTCCATAATATGATTTCGGTTATCTTGAAACTGAATCATCTTCATGTCTTCTTCTAATTGGGAGTTCCAACTTACAAGGTGGTTTTCATTTTCAGGTGGCTTGATTTCTATATTATATGGGAACAGAACAGTCAATCTGTCATCCGATTCCTCATCACTGTTCATATCTACAATCCTTGATCCGAGGATTAACACTGGACCTTCAAGCTTGTTTAGTAGTTTCTCAAACAGGAGATACATTTTTGGGGACTTGTGAAGGAACTTCTCAACATCTCTTATATAGAGTACAACTGGGTACTTCTTTGACACTGAAAGCAGAACCTTGTACAATGCTTGCACTAAAATTTTCTCATCAAAAGTCCAACTGCTTGACCGCCTAAGAGGAGCTGCATTTTTTGTAAAACATGCCCATGAGAACAGAAAAGATTTATAAATCAAATCAACAATGCAGCAAGACTGCAAGAATTACGAAGGTAACAGCTGCAACAAGTTGTATGTTTCCTCCATGCTTACTGAGTTCAAATATTCTTGTTTGCTTATTTTCAACTATATGCAGTGTTATCTCCAGAAAAAAAACATATTGTGAAAAAGCGCATGGGTCACAATATTAAAGAGATTTTTTTTTTAAATAAGGCCCAATCTAATGCTATAGTTATGATTCTTGCAGTTTGCTCATAAATAGCATACAGGAAAACTAAGAATATTACCCAGTGACATGAATTCTTAATCATGTGCTACTATAAGTGTTTCAAAAGAACATCTTATGACCTGTACTAGTTGAAGGTCCTTGCGAAGCCATGCTACTCATATCAGAGGAAGTAGATGCATTTCTTCTGAGCTTTGTTAAGTTGCTCATACTCTCAGAACTCCTGGAAAATTGCATAAAGAAGAGAACAAAATAACTGCATTGTAGTTTCTGTAATAAGCTCACTAAAGCTTATTTTTTAAAGAATGCACAAAGGTCTGTTATTCTCCCACCTTAATTTGACATCCATCATGCTGCTTTGTCTACGTATAGTTCCTGAGATAAACACCAAGTAAGTTAACAAATATGCAGATGCATTTATGAACTATAAGAATCATTCAGTTATTGTATTCTTCAGTAATATACATGCAAGTGAGTTCAGTTTTACACTGGAAGAGGATTTTTTCTGTACCATTCAGAATAAATAGCAACTAACAGACTTTAAGTGAAACCAAATCTATCCTTGCAAAAAATTTAAAATCGACACAGCAGATGAGATTATGTCAAAGTAGAAACATGTACACCTTTTTCTCTCTCTAAACAATCAGGTTCTCAGATAACTAACAATCACAGTAATGGGATGATTCCATTTATTTGAGCTATCAAATTTGAGAAGTCAGAGTAATAGCCACGCCAGGATAGATGTTTCATCTTGTCCAAGGAGATGCCATCTACAGGTCTACGTGAACTGTCAAACGCATGTGCTAAAAAATGAGGTACACTACAGTTTAAAACCTGAGGTAGACTACTGGAGCACCAAGCCAAATACTACAGTACAATGAAGAGCTAAACAATATTTACTAAATGCCCAGGTGTCACCTTTGGGCTGTTCCTTTTGTGGAAGAATAGAAAGAGATCCAAGCAATCCCGACACACGTTCAAGCGTCGTCTCGGAGATTGATCTTTTAACCGTCTGACAAGAAGAAAAAATGCTCTTCTGTTAGCAACTAATCAAGGCATGAGAACCTGTGAAGCAACAAAAAGATCAAGCTCGGCAACAATACACAGATATATGCACGCTATCATATCAAGAAAAAACAAGCCGACGCACCAGTAATTTCTAGTAACAATAACTACATCTGGATGACGCTATGGGCATGTCACAAGATAAGCTAACCTCATCAGAAAGTCAGAATGTTTTGAAGGCCTTACCTTCTCTGTGCTGCCACCTGTGCCATATTTGCTATGGATCTGTAAGGAAGGACACTTGGTTACAAACCAACATAGTTTGTGAAGGAAGGGAGCACATTTTGGCGGAGCTGACCTTTATAAGGAAATCAGTAGGATCTAGCAAGAGCAACTTTGCTTGAAAATAGTGGGCAAGCGCCCTGGCAAGCATCTGCTGGTAGAGCTCTTCAAAACAGGACCTTGGGTCTTAGTTCAGTGATGCAGAAATAAATTGGCTGAGCGAGTGCCAATCGAAGATGATACTGTACCTGCAGGACCTGACAGCAGGATTGTACGGCTGGCTGGAGCAAGGTTCCTGGTGTACTTAGAAATATCTGCTTGCTTCAAGTGGACGTACGCAGCGCTCGTCAGCACAACACGTGTTTGCTCACTGCGAATTGGAATCGGAGAAGAAGATGAGTCGAAAAGGGAACGATTTCTGTCACCACCTTTGGTTGCAGCCATCTTATTGCACCAAGGCACCTGCGAGATCTGCTTGTTTTGCATCTAAAATTCTATCGCTTTCTCTTGTCCTATGAACCCAGAAACTGGAAACAAGGTATACTGATCGTTTTGTTCGTCGACAGCGACCGGAGGCAGAGTTCATTTGCTGACGAGTCCTGAGCCTGAAGATCACACGCACGCGCACCCTTTCCTACTTTTTATTTATTTGTTCTCTGATTCAGGGAACGCGCAAGCTCGTCTACTCGTATCATGTAGCATGCACATCGCACTAGCAGGGGACAGATCCGAAGTAGCTAGGGAAGGCGACGACGCAGCAGCTGGAGGCTGGAGCAGAGTCTCATCTCATGAAAGGAACTACGAACTGACGTGCGTGCCGCTGTTGTTTCCTTGGTGCAGAATCATTGGGAGCAGCGCGTACATAAGGCGGGACGGGAGGAAACTTAAACCTGAGGTAGTACGGGAACTCGTCGAAGGTGACCTTGGTGTCGGCGCCGTCGACGAGGAGGCGGCGGAGGTCCTGCTCCACCCGGTCGACGGTGACCCCCGCGGCCCTGGAGGAGGCCGAGGCGCCGGCGGCCCAGGGCGCGGACGCGAGGCCCAGGCCGACGCCGACGCCGATCCCGATCCCGAGCGCCGACATGACCACGCTCTTCGCCTCCATGGCGGCCTAGCTGCTCCTGCTCTCCGGCCGGCCGGCGGCGGCGGCGGCCGTGCGGCTAAAATTGGGAGGCGGGGGCGGAGGGAGGGAGGATGGAATGAAAGGATCGGCTGGCGCGAGGCGTGGGCGGCCGGCAGCGTGGCAACGGGTGGTGGTGTGGTGTTGGTGGCGGCCTGGAGAGACGGGAGAGGCGGAGGGGGCGGGGGAAGCGGAGCGCAAGTGTCGGGCTCGGGCCTCTGCTCGTTGCCGTTGCTAGCTTCTCGGTCCTTCGCTGGTCGCTGCCCTGTGTGTCTCCTCCTCCGTCTCTCTGCACAGGCAGGCTGGTGGTGCAGTGCAATGGCGCGCCGGCACGCGGCCTGCGTACGTGTGTGTGGTGTAGCGAATCGATACACGCACGGCATTTCCTTTTCTTTCCCGGGCTGCGGCGAGGCGATGTGGCATGCGCATGCATTCTTCCGCCCGGGACCTCCTGGCATCGTTGGAATCATGAATAGGTCCCCGGGGCCATTTTCCCGTTCCATTGTCTGTCTATAATATGTTTTTTTTTCTTTCATAAACTTTGTTAAATTTTCAAGAATCAAAATCCATGGTAGTACGGCGTCGCCCGGGTGCAAAAGGAAAACCATGCGTCGTGTCGTGTGTATGTACGTCCATCCCGATTCCATGCACCGCCGGCACCGCACAGTTCACAATGCAGTAATGCACGCACCGGGGCCGCCGTACCGGCCAGCGGCCAGAGGTGCACGCACCGGCACCGCCGCAGCTTGCTGATGCGCATGCTGCTGTACGTCGCCCATGCGGAGCCACTGTACGGCTAGGCCAATCTGTCAAAAGGGTCCTGTGCAGCGACATCCGACATGTACGTTGGCCACTGTGGCTAGGCCAATCTCGTCACGACTGTTGCTGGGCCACGTCACCCCTTATTTTATTTTAGCCCGGAGCATGGGGACTGCGACCCGGTGCTACGTGTGTGCGCAGGAGTGGCTGAGACGCTACGTGGCATCCATGCAGGGCGCTTCGTGGACCCAAGTGGCCTGCCCAAACAAAAATATCCATCACAACGCGTCCGTGGACCCCAATCACCCGTCAATCTTGCAGAGAAGCCCCTCAGATTAGCAGCAATGTACACTGTACGCGTAAGCGTAACCTGAGAAGGACTGGAGGTAGAAAGAGAGAGAGAGAGAGCAGGCCGACGGCCCACGACATCGTTTGGGCCAGGAGCCCCGCACGAGCACCCAGCCCCAGCCCCAGCCCCGTTCTCGGCTTCTCGCGTCTTCTTCCCCCTTTCCGTTCCAATTCCAACTGCAACTGGCCGCGCCCGCCGCCGCCGCGGTTCCCGTAGCTGGGGTTCAGACGCTCCGTCCTACTCCCGCGCCACGTCTCCTCTGGGCCACTTAACAATCTCGGTAACGCACGACTTCCCCGCCAGTTTCAGTCCCGCCCCCGACATCTTCCACCACCGGGTCCGGGGGGCCATCTGCCGTGCTTGCCACCCCGCGGTCGCGATCGATGATTCCTCGAGAGCAGCCGCCAGGTATGTTCCGGCCGCCGAATGCCTTTGGGGCGCCGCCCCCCTTTCTTCCTCAGCCTCCACCGTTGCAGTGGCAGTGGCAGCAACCGCCCCCGCCCCCGCCCTCGCCCTCGCCCTCGCCTGCGGTTACCTTCTGGCAGCGAGACAATGTGCGGGATCATGTGAGGAAGCTGCAACAGACCATCGAGTTATCAACTGCGCTGTGAGCTCCCATTTCCCACAACCCTCGAAAGCTACTGATGACCATGTAGGCATGTACTCATCATGTAGCTTGCTTATTTACGCCCATTTCATAAGAGAGGATTTGATGGCCTGTCAGAATAAAAGAGCTCGAGGAAATTGCGGCGGCCGGAAATCCTGGTGATGGTGCCACAGAAACACGAAAATCTGCTTCGTCCTCGGCGGAATTGCCGTGGGGGTCCGGCGATTCTTCAGAGGACAAGCGCCTCGGTTTCGTTGAGCTGGCTAGGTCCATGGGGATTAGTCAGGACACTCATGAGTCGATGGCAACAGATGCAGCCAATTACCTTTGCCACCAGCTTCAGCATCTTCTTGGGCCTATCTCTTCTGCGACGAGCCAAAGTGGCCCCTGGGAGGAGAGGTCGGCGATGGTTAGGTTGACTCAGAAGCTGCAGAAATCTAAGAGAAATAAGCGGTGGCGGCAGAGGAGAAGGAAGCATGTTGCGGAGCTTTTTCAGAAGGTGCCACTCGTCACTGTCACCTTTTATACAGCTCATAATACATTTCTGGTTCCTTCATTCCAAACAGCCAAAAAAAACCCAACCGTGTGAATTGTGAATTGTGGATGACATCTCTTGTCTTGTTGTTTCATAGGAGCGTGCGGATTATGATAGAGTTGACCGGGAAGCTGATGAATGGAGGGCTAAGCAAATAGCCAAGGACATTGCAAAGCGGAGGGTGCGTTCTCATATCTGTGAATTTTGTTTCACGATTAAAGATACATTGCAGTAGGACAGATTTGTTGCTTCAGAATTAATGTATTCACTTATGTACCTGTTAACCAGGTGGAAAGCATGCAGCAGATTGCTAGAAAGAAAACAAATGAGGAAAGAAAGCGCCTAGAATCTGAGGTACTATGGAATAAAATTTCACGCCCAGGCTGTGCTGTGAAAGTTTTCTTCTCTAGGGTGTTTGAGAACTGTCTTTTACTAGTTATGTGCAAGCGCATGTGCGCATACTACTGAACATTGATACAAACCAATTATTTTGTTTGTTTGTTTAAGTTTAGCTGCAACATTTAAGTTGTGCCTTACTTTGATACAAACTAATTATTTTGTTTGTTTGTATAAGTTTAGTTGCAACATTTAAGTTGTGCCTTACAGGCTATTCTTGTGATCTTTATTTACTTTTATTGTAACTCTAGAAACCCTCTGATCTCTACAATTGTCTTAGTGCAACCAATCTTATGGGATATCATTCACCTGTTTTTTTTGTATTTTTTGGAGAGCTATTTTGCAATCAGTTCATGAAGATTTGAGTAGTCATTCAAATTTCTTTTTTACTTTAATCTACTATTGATTCTGTGGACGTTTTTGAGTTAATAGTATCATCATAATATTCATTATCCTGAATAAGCTAATTTTCCCAATTGGCAATTCAAATCTGGTACTTCCAGCTGGAGCTTGCCCTAATGGTCGAGAAACTTCAGGAGCTTCGGTCTATAAGAGTTCAAAAAATGAAGAAACAAGGTAAGATATTCTTATTTTCCTATTTCTTTATTTGCATTCTCTGCTTTACAAAATATGTTATGTACATGCATGAGGTGTATTAGTATTACCTAGAAAATAATTAATAGTTGGATTATTTTGTATTCAGTTAATAAATATATTAGTACTTAATTGTTCACTCTCTCTCAGCCTTGAAAGCTTGGGTAGTGGTGGGAAAAATTATGGTGACTACTGACTAAACTTTATTTTCCTAGTTGACTTACACAGTGAAACAACAATTGCCATGATGGACTTTTACTAAAAGTCACATAGATGTCTTATCATTGAATCCTTTTCTGACCTTAAGGCTGAGCTATGTTATTCAGATTCTGGCATTCTGCATGCTGAAGGCTGAAACACATATGCTGAAGAGAAAAGAATAGCATATCCATTTTAGCGATATCGATATAAATGTCTGTGCCTACCTGTGTATGATCCCACTAGCATAAACATTTTGGATTGACAGAATGCTCACAGTTTCTGCAAGATTGCAAACTTTTCTCTTTGCATTGGTGTTGATTTTCCCTTTCTTATTCCATTCAGTAGTTTATATACGAGATATGGATATATGGATTTATTTGTATGCTATATGTTTTAGGCCATTTTCTTCCTGAAGAGGATGATAAATACCTCGAGCGTGTTAAGGCTGCAGTTGAGGAAGAGGAGCGCCAAGCTGCATCTGCTGCTCGGACTGATGCTGTTAAGGATGCTATTCTGACTGCTGAGGAGTCAAGGAAGCCTCTACAGTATACAAATTCTCAGGAAGGTGGTTCTGAACAGCCTAAAAGTGGACCATCTGAAGACGAGGACCAGGGAGATGGTGGGATGAGTGAGAGAAATGACCAGGCAAGCCAAAAAACAGAACATGAAGATGAAGGTCATAGATTTGAGGGGAAAGGGCATGGACATCATGACCCTGTCAGCAATCTGCCTTTTGAGTTCTACCATTATTATCATGGAAGTGACTATGACATGGGGACACTCATTGAGGTAATTATGCTAACTTCATTTCTTATTATGAATAATATATAAGACAGTGTAAATCAGAGAAATATGAACTAGGCTTCACAACCTTAGAAATAGCCTGATAATTTCCACTTCATGGCATGGCCGATTACTCATCAGTCAGCTTGTCTTTATATTGTCACTGTTGTAGGTCCGCAGAATGTGGGATTCTTTCATCAGACCTGGAGGAAGGTAAGACTTTTACTGTTCATGCAATTTCTTTTTAAGTTAGTTTAGATGCATTAAACAAGCAGCTCTGTAAGTATTTGAAGTTTCTGTGCGGTTTTGGTTTGTCGGTTTGTTTACACGTAACAAGATGAAAGGAAGGTTAACTTCATGAGGAGTTTATTATGAAATAACGTCCATTGATCGTTATTATGGTCTACAGTGTACTATACATCTGGAATTCCACTCGAAAAAGGTGCATCTTTGTTAGTCAATGCATCCTGTTTGGAGTGGAGTTATTCCAATAGAATTTGGAGGAAACATGATGAACTCCAATGGAGTTTTGCCCATTCCTGTAAAATAATTATGTTTTGTTCCAAACAAGTCTAATATATTATTCTTGATCTTGAAGTAAAACACAAACCTAGCCTATCTTCTAGGTGTTCAATTGCATCGATGTTCAACTTAAAAAAAACACTTATGATTACTTTTATCTTATTGCTCTGGGAAAAAAATTAATTTAGCATGACCATTCCATGTTTTTGTTTGAATATCTTCTAATCCTATATAATAGCACCTAAGTATCAGTGTCTCAAAATGGATTAGTGCAGTGGTGTGTTAAAGCGAATCTCATATAATATTTTCCCTAATAGTAAGTGTTGCACTTGCTCGCAGCCGTATACCTGGGCACTGGGTTCCACCACCCCCTCCAGCTGATGAGGTTTGGGCATCTTATTTGGTGCAGCACAAGTAAATCACCATGGGTATGAGAAATGGTCTTTTCTGCTTCAAAACCACCGGAATCTTTAATGGTTCCTGCAAGGTAATCTAGATACTTAAGTTAGAACTTCGAGTTTTGTTAGAATCCTCGGAATTCCGAGATGTATTGGTTATTCCTGCCATTAATTGTCGTTAGTTAACTTCATAAATTATAGAATAGGATGTATTCTACCTCTTGGTACGTCATGTCAACTAATGATATAGAGAAGTTGTATAAAGGGTGCAAGTGATTGCAGTTACCTGGGTTAAATTTACTACTTCACCCATTTGTTTGTTGTATAAACATTTTATCAATTCTTGATTTTCTTCCAGACTATGCATGGATTATCTCGAAGCTTTTAGCTGCAAAAAAAACCCTATAACATGTGTCTGAAAAAAACTTCACACGTCTATACCCTTTATTACAGGATGTGATATTTTACATAATATATGTCCATTTGTGGCATGTGTGATGTCAACTCCTGAATATTAAAATTTGAATTTGAAAGCTCCATAATCCTGGCTTATAAGTTGTGGAGAGGAAACACTAGCAAAGGCTCCTTTTTTTTAGTTGTGGAAACCTTTTTCTATGTGAAGAACTGAAGATTGCCAGCAAAAGGTTCATTCCTGATCAAGTTGAGTTGTCCATTGTCATCTGCTGCTTTTCAGAATGTAACTCTGAATTACTTAGCCTTAGGCCTTAACATATACTCATCGTCGAAATGTAATGCCCTACACTAATGATATGACATTATCCCAACTTGTTGAGCCAGAAAATAAAAGTAGTAAATTTAACTCAGATAAAATAACTTATCATCCAAGCTGCAACGTTGTGTGTCTCAAAAAACTCGGTGCAGCTCAAGATACACATTGAAAAAATCCTGATCGGTGTTTCCATTGGTATAACATCACGGAGTGTTATTTTTATGTTAATATTTTTTTGTAAGGCTTCACATGGATCTTTCTGTTAGCTGCAAAATATTTTAATCACTAGCCAAAAAAACCTTCCAAAATAAGTATACTAGATTATGTCTAGCTTTATTGTAAACTGAGATTTCTTGTATATACCTTCTCTAGGATCCAAGGACAAAACAATGGCATCTTGTTAAGGCAAATAAATAGATACCAAGTTAAATTCAGTGAATGGTGGTACCAAGTACAAACAAGAAGAAACAACAACCGATTGGTCTAGGTATGGTACGGTACGTTTGCTTGCAAGCGAAACACAGGCGTTGTTGTAGATCTACTCGGCCGCGGCCGGGCGTTCGACGATCTAGCTCGTAGTCGTCGTAGCTGGATGCGTGCGTACGTGCATGCATGCTGCCGAGTGCCGGCTCAACCGGCCATCTCCTCGTCTCATATCATATATATACGCGGTGGTCGGGTGGTATACCTTGGATATCTCTTGCAAGGACATGGGATGACTGGGGAGCAGCACGGTTGGCGGCTGCATGGAGGAGCCGGGCCATCCTCGTCTGTAGGTCGTGTAGCCTTTTTTTTACTCGCATCATCAGAGATGGCCATGCCTGTTTTTGTTTTGTATCTGGTCTCTGGGGAGCATACGTACTGACAATGATAGCAATGAAGGCACACGGATACAGGCTGTCTCTGGTGGTGCGCACCTATGTGTTGAGCTGAGCTGGTTGGTTGGCGGTTTGCATGAACAACGCACAGGCAGAGGCAGGAAACAAGCCAACGCCCAACGGCAACAAGAGAAAAAACCCCAAGACCTTTCCAAGCCAGCAGGCAACAGCGCACCAATCCCGACGCGAATCGCCCAGAACGCGAGGCGGAATTTCCCATCCTCTTGGACCCCCCCCCCCCCCCCCCCTCTGTTCTTCCTCCTTCCCCCGCTCCTCGTCCACACGCTCCGCTCCGATTCCGCCCGCGTCCGCGGACCCAGATCCGGCGCCCGCGCCCATGGCGACGCGCAGGCGAATGCTCCTCAAGGTCATCATCCTCGGCGACAGCGGGTGCGGCCGGCTCCCTGTCCCTTTCCATACCGGACCTCTTTTTGTTTTGTTTTTTTTTCCTGTTCGTTCGTTTGCTTGCTTGCTTGCGCCGGTTCCTCACTGACCCCCTGGTGCGTCTCCTTGTTCGCAGGGTCGGCAAGACCTCGCTGATGAACCAGTAAGTCCGCCCCTCTCCGATCCCTCGATTTCACTTCACTTTGCTTTTGCGTTGGTTCACCGGGGCCTGAACCGATTGGTTGGGTTTGGTTTCCTGCGCGCGCGCAGGTACGTCAACAACAGGTTCAGCAACCAGTACAAGGCCACCATCGGCGCGGATTTCCTCACCAAGGAGGTCCAGATCGACGACCGCCTCTTCACACTGCAGGTCTGCTTGCTTCGACATCGTCTCCCTTCTTATTACAGCACCATCCGTTTAGGTTTGTTTCTATTCAATTGGCTGGGGGTACCTACAGTGCTTCGAGCCCGGATTAGATTGTGTGCTCCTGTGCGCCTCCAATGTGATCGTTGCAGTGCCCGATACGAAGGGTCGGTTCAGTTTCAGTCTTTCAGTCCGGTCATCTTGTGCTCTCTAGATAACGCTTGTTCCCCATCCGACTAGCTGGGCTCAGAGCCTGAATCGACAACCATCGCCTTCTATCGTGTGGGTTGCTTATTGGAGATGCCGAGTGGTTCCAGTCCACACCGTGCCACGCTGGGTTCAGTTCACACTGTAACTCCTCTGGTAAGCTAGCTACATCCACTACGGTGGTGTGGACGTACGCATCAGAAGTTACGTCCATTTAGCTCCAGTTTAAGCTGCCTGCTTCGAAAGACATTTCTCCACTGGTTAGCTTTTCGCTGAACCATACGATGCTAACTAAAAACAAAAGCGAAAGTGAAACCATTACTGGACGTATATGCGTTTTGGTTGAGTTACACCATTACATGTGTAATTTGATTCGCAGTGACGCTTCTGTTTGGGACATCAGTCATCAATCAGCTAAGAAGGATATTTCAGGGATGTGCGCAGTAGTTCCCTTCCAAGACGTCGTCTGACTTTTGAGAGATGAAGTTTTACTCATTAATTTTATGCAGCTTTCTGCCTTGGTGCCTTTTGGGCATTGCCCCTGTAAAAAAAAATTATGATGCTCCTTTTCACAAGTTTGTATCTGTCACTCTATCTATTGAGTTTGTTTGCTATTCCCTCCGTCCACAAAAAAGATGCAACTACGGTATCCAATCTATCTCGAGTTAGTTTGACTAAGTTTGTAGTAAATAATATTAGTGTTTATATCTCTAAAAAAATTATCACAAAAATATATTCTATAACTATTGTAATGGTACTTATTTTGTTTTATGAATGTTTTTACCTTTTTTTTTCAAAATTCCTACTGTTTGACTCCTCGAAAAGCGAGAATTGTATTCTTTTGTCGATAGAGGGAGTACTTAAAATCATTACGCCGCCCAATTCCTTAAAAACCTGTTTTCCTTTCATCACTTCCATTTTGGCAGTACCCAAATTTCATGGATTTCCTGATGATTTGTCTGGCTCATAATGATGATGCTGTGGAGAGCTGCTATATCTTTACCATGTTCTTTTAAAAAGGACAGGGGCCGTTATGTCCATAATTTTGCTTTGGTATTTATCAACTATCAATGCCTTTATTCAAATCGGGATATGTTTCATTAATCTTTTCGCTTGATTATCTGTACCATTAAAAAAGGCATAGTTTTTTCCCATGTGGTGTATATGAATAAATAGGAGTTTTGGTTCAACTGAGCACATACCTGCTTGTGTTAATAACGATTGACTTGATAGCTATTATGTCAAGGATGCTAATTAAGTCATAGGTAGCAATGTTTTCTTATGCAATTACTGTTTATGATATGAAACTGATGCTACCTTTTCCTTTTTCTTTTGAGTCAGACTTAATATTTGTAATCTGTTTATTAGGTGATGGAATTTGCAACCTCCTGCTATTTTTTGGAGCCATTATCATTTTAGCTTACAACTTCATTGTTTTACTGAAGCTTAGATATGGGATACGGCAGGACAGGAGCGGTTTCAAAGTCTTGGTGTGGCATTTTATAGGGGAGCTGACTGCTGTGTTCTTGTATATGATGTCAACGTATCCAAGTCATTTGAAAAGCTCAACAACTGGCGTGAGGAATTCCTAATTCAAGTAATTAACCTGCTTATTCGCGATCTATATCTGTATGTCCATTGTGTTTGAAAAAAAAGGACTCACTGTTCATTATGCAGGCCAGCCCATCAGACCCAGAGAATTTCCCATTTGTTGTGCTTGGTAACAAGATCGATGTTGATGGTGGTAACAGCCGGACTGTGAGTATTTCTCGTCACGAGTTGTTATCCACTGGATTTATTCTCTACTTTTGTGAAATTTCTTTGTTCTTCACTTTTCAGGTTTCTGAGAAGAAGGCTAAAGCATGGTGTGCTTCAAAGGGAAACATCCCCTACTTTGAGACGTCGGCTAAAGAGGGCTTCAATGTAGAGGCTGCATTTGAGTGTATAGCGAGGAATGCTGTAAAAAATGAGCCAGAAGAAGATATGTAAGTTTGAATAGTATATAGCTCACATATATGTATCATACATGCAGGCAGCCTTGTGGTGTAACTTGATCTATGTTTTACCAACTTTTGCAGGTATCTTCCTGATACGATTGATGTTGGGGGCGCTGGAAGGCAACAGCGTTCGTCAGGTTGTGAATGCTAGAAGATATGGAGCACTGCGAATTGCTCGGTTGGTTGGTCTGATTCTCTAGGGCTTGTTGTTTGGGTGGCCTGTGTCATCATTTCATATATGTATTTAGTTTGCAAAACTGCTATTTGTGGACACTGGATAGTTTGGAAGTCTGCATGCGGGTGCTTATTGTCGACTCCCGTGTAGATGCAGAGAACTCATTTGTAACTGCCGTTTCGGTGTTGTATCGTATCTGCGCTAGATGCTAGTGTTGTAACGCTTTTGATTGTTGATGGATTGCATATATGTACTGTATTTGTACATGAACAGAACGTAGTGCCCATTTTCATAGTGTTCAATTGTTGGTTGGTTTGGTATTGTTCTTTTAGTCTGGTTTCTCCACATTACCCGTCTTGACCGTACATGGCATATTGGCATGGGGTCATGGTGCTGCTTTGTAGCCTCTAGCTTGCTTGGACTTCCTTCGAAAATATCTGTATTCTTGGATTTTTTTTTTCAATTCCCTCTTCTCTGAAACGGTTAGGATCGTGTTCGTTTTTTTCAATCTCTGTCGTCTAGAAATAGTTATCCAGCGGGATCGTCTGCTCTCCACCTCTGCCCCCGTCGCCATCAAACAGGAGTAGTAGGGGGGCAACCTATGCTTATCGTGAGATCACTGCGTGCCTATTATTATCTTCCTTCCGTCTCATTATTGGACCATCCACCTATACGTGCAGTGTCGGTGAAAACCATGGACGTGTCACCGTTCCTTGCACTGCTGCTCGTTACCCTCCTTTCCCTGCTCTTCTTCCTCTCCACTTGGAGGAAGAAACAGCCTTCTCCGCCCAGCGGCGTCGGCGATGGCCGGCCGCTTCCGCCGTCGCCTCGGGGCCTTCCTATCCTGGGACACCTGCCTCTTCTGGGCCCCCTGCCGCACCGGAAGCTGTGGGCGATGGCGCAGGCGCACGGCCCCGTGATGCTCCTCCGCTTCGGCCGCGTGCCGACGGTGGTGGCCTCGTCGGCGGCCGCGGCGCAGGAGGTGATGAAGACCCGCGACCTGGCGTTCGCGAGCCGCCCCAGGATGCGCATGGCCGAGCGCCTCGTGTACGGCCGCGACGTGGCCTTCGTCCCCTACGGCGAGCACTGGCGTCAGAGCCGACGCGTCTGCGTGCTCCACCTTCTCAGCCAGCGCCGCGTCAGCTCCTTCCGCCACGCCCGGGAGCAGGAGGTCGCCGCGATGCTCGCCCGCGTCCGCGCCGCCGCCGGTGGACGCGACGGCGCCGTCGTCAACCTCACCGCCCACATCATCTCCTACACCAACGGCATCATCTCCCGCGCCACGTACGGCGACAAAGGAGGGAGGTACTACGACGGGCCCGACGGCGGCGAGAAGCTCGCGAAGCTGTTCGCCGACTTCGAGGAGCTCCTGGGGACCGTCACCGTGGGGGAGTTCGTGCCCTGGCTGGCGTGGGTCGACGCGCTCATGGGCCTGGACGCCAAGGCCACGCGCACGTCCGCGGAGTTGGACGCCTTCCTGGAGCGGGTCATCACGGACCACCGTCGTCAGAGGCGCCGTGGCGGCCAGTGTGACGGCGACGACCATCGGGATTTTGTCGACGTGCTGTTGGACGTGAACGAGGACGAGGCGGACGCCGGTGGTGGAGTCAAGTTTGACGACACTACAGTAAACGAAGAAAGTTCCGACGGTCCCTCTATCGCCGACGGCTTCCTACGAGGCCGTCGGATATTACCTTATGTCCGACGGCCAACAGGGGCTCTCGGAAATAAGACGTTATGTCCGACGGCTACTGACAAAGCCGTCGGAGATAACCTTATGTCCGACGGCTAGTTACGAGGCCGTCGGACATAAGTTTTTTTAACACGCGGTACCGGTCCGGCGCGGTTCATTTTCACGCGCGCGCGCTCCTCGCTTTCTCTCTCTGCCCGCTCGCCGCCGCCGCCGGAGACGCTCGCCGCCGCCGCCGGAGACGCTCGCCGCCGCCGCCGGAGACGCTCGCCGCCGCCGCCGTCGAGGCCCGCCGCCCCGACACACGCCGCCCCGCCATCCGCCGCCCCGCCGCGGCCGTCGAGGCCCGCCGCCCCGACACCCGCCGCCCCGCCATCCGCCGCCCCGCCGCGGCCGCCCGCCGTCGACCGCCACGCCGAGCCCGCCGTCGACGCCCGCCCCGCCCGCCCGCCGTAAGGTATTTAGTATTAATCTATTATTAATATTATATTAATATTGTTTTGTAGTTTATTTTATTATATCCGAGGTCCTAAATTTAATTAGTGGTGTTTAGATAGTTGTAATTTTTAATTTCCGACGGTAATTATTATGCCCTCGGAATTAAGGTCAGTTTATATGATTTGTCACCCGTAATAATGTTATGTAGTGGTGTCTATATAATTTAAACTCTTAATTTCCGAGGGTAATTATTAAGCCCTCGGAAATAAGGTTGTTTTATTTGATTTAGGGTCCCGTGAAATGTTTTTTTGTAATGCTATTGTATTAGTTTGGTTAATTAGTGGCTATTGTATTAGTGTGATTAATTAGTAATCATAACTAATTAAGTTAACGAAACCTAGACGTCACCCGTTTCGGCCCAACACACCTTACATGTGACGCATGTGAGGTATGTTGGGCCGGAATTGTCCCTTTATTGGACAGCCTCGGGGTGACCGACAGAGTCCGTGTTTATGACAAAGGCATGTGCTCCTGCTTAGTTTCGGCAGCATAACCCCTGTGTTCTCCAATTGCACCATTTTTAGGCGTGCGATTGGAGAACAGCGGGGTTATGCTGCCGAAATTTCGCACGACCACATGTCTTGTCATAAACACGGCCTCGTCGGTCACTCCTGGGTGGGTTTAGGACCTATCCTTTCCTACAGATGTAGGGGCGTGATTTCTTCGTAAAAACGGATGGCCCGTGCATTACTTATCTAATTAAGTTAACGTCTCGTAGCTAGTATGGAGGAGAATCGTCGATGGATGTATGAAGGTTGGAAGAAAAGAGGTGCTCTATCAAGTGAGTGGGTGGCCAAGACTGATGCTTTTCTCGACCATGCTTTTGCTCGGTCAGAGACTGGAACCGATGTTAGGTGCCCTTGTAGCAAGTGTCGGAACATTAATTTCCTTGACAGGAGGACTATGTCGATACATATTTGCAAGAACGGTTATATGCCAGGCTATGAGGTGTGGGTGCACCACGGTGAGGACCCACCTCCTCGTATTGTATCGGAAGTTCAGTCACATGAAGAGGAGGACTACGATATGATGGAAGAGATGCTTGACGATGTACGCCATGAGTTTCTAACCGTCGATTCGGAGAACCCCGGTCAACCCACCGAGTTTGAGGATCCAGCTACACCTGAGGTTCAGAAGTTCTTCGAGCTCCTTAAAGCTGCCGAAGAGCCGTTGCATGAGCACACAAAAGTGACCGTCCTTGTATTTGTGACTCGACTTATGGCTATTAAGTCTAAGTTTGCATTCTCAAACAACTGTTACAAGGAACTTTTGAACTTGATCAGTGATGTACTTCCAGAGAATCACAAGATGCCGAAGGACATGTATCAGTCTAAAAAGCTGTTATCTGGCCTCGGTATGGACTACGAAAAAATCGATGTCTGTGAAAATAATTGTATGCTTTTCTGGAAGGAGACCGCAGGTGAGAAGAAGTGTATTGTATGTGGTGAGCGTAGATTCGTTGAGGTTGAAAACGACGATGGTTTGACCGTGACTACGAAGATTGCACGTAAGCAGCTTCGTTACATGCCTCTCATACCTCGGTTGAAACGTTTGTTCATCTCCAAGAATACAGCCAGACACATGAGGTGGCACAAAGAAGGGGTACGTGAGAATCCAAATGTCATGGTGCACCCAGCTGATACAGATGCATGGAAGGCACTAGATGCTTTTGATTCCAGCTTTGCTGATGAAGTGCGGAATGTCCGCTTTGCTGATGAAGTGCGGAATGCAAGAGATGATGTTGAAGATGATGGTGGAGATAATGTGGGAGATGATGCTGGAGACGACGCTGGTGGGGATTCTGGGGCTGGGGATTCTGGGGCTGGTGGAGATTCTGCAGCTGGGTCTGGAACTTCTCGAGTTAAGAGAACGAGGAAGCTGCATTTTGTTGGACCACCTCCAGAGCTTCCACCCGAATCTCGGGTTGTGATAAAGCCTAGTGGAAAGTGAGTGACATATCTTTGCTTAAATGTTATTGAAAGTTATGTTTTAATTCCTACATTGATTTCTGTTTGCAGGACTTGGATCGACGACTCGTTCACAGGCACAGGACACTACAGGCAGGTGAACATGGTTCTTGGTAATCTTGTTCGTCTGCACTGGCCTGGTCTTGTGACTTTGCCTACTGGCGAGTCTGTCCCCGCCACCACTTGGGAGCATTATCGCTATGGTGTCTGTAGAACGTTTGGCAACACACAGGCACTAGTTTGGGATGCATTCTGGGTATGACTTGTTTATACTATTTTAGTTATTCCATATATGTTTGCTTTTATGATAACACTATGGTTTTTGCAGAAACGGTACAAGTTGCCGGACGATGGATCATATGATATGAACGCTCGTTACGTGTTTGAGTTTAACGCGAACGATGTCGTTGCAGATGCAATGTACTATGCACGAATTCAGGCTATAAAGGCATGGTACAGAGCAAATGCTGATGATCGACCGATGCCAAATACAAAGGCCGAGTGGTCATCAATTTACTTGACGGAGGAGCAATACCTAGAGGTAAACAGGTTGTTGCCTCTCATATCGCACAAAGCCATGTATTTGCTTGCTTTATTTAAAAAATTTCATGTAGGTGTCGGTGCCGTGGATGGCCACCCGATCAGACGGTTATCGGGCATTGTGCAGATGGTGGGCTTCCCCTGAGTTTCGTGCCATTTCCGAAAGGAACAGGGGAAACCGTGGGACCGAGTCGTTCCACAACTACGGTGGTGATGGTCATGTGCGCTTGGCTAAGCGAATGGTAAGTCACAGTTTGTTGTAACTTTTGAATTACATAGAAATGTGTCATTGTAACTTTTATGTACAGGAAGTCAAATCCGGTCGTACGCCCACGGATGTGGAGGTGTATATGCAAGGGCATAGGGGTTCTGATCCTCAGAATCCTGATGTGTTATGCACTCAGACGGCCACCGACCGTCTAGTGAGTTTTTGATACTCTATTATGTGTTTGATAATGTTTGCAAGGGCATATATAGGGGTTATGCACTTATATTTGATATTGTTTGCCTCCAGGCTTCGTATGGGGAGGAGATGGTTCAACGCCATGGGCAGGAGTACGATTGGAGGAGCCAGCCAATCGACCCTCAGGCAGCATATGCTAGCGGAGGAGGACAAGCCCACGGACGGTGAGATTATTTAATTAGGATTACAAAATTGGCATCATATGCTTGCGATTCAACTGAGGCATGAGTTACTATACTAAGTGCATGGTTCACTCTTGTAGGTTGGGTATTTTTGATTCTACGATTGATTCCAGAGAGCTAAGACGCCGTGGACGACAGTCCACATCGTCGTCTTCACAGTCGTCCCGTTCACGATCATCCGCCCACGACATAGAGATGACAGTGTTGCGTCAACAGGCAGAGTACCATCAATCAGTCTTGAGGGAACAATTGGAGTACCAGAGGCAACAATCTGAGTACCAGAGGCAACAAGCCGAGTACCAGAAGAAGAGGGACGAGTATTATGCAAACCTCCAGGCCCAAAATCAAGCTCTTCTCTCGGTAAGCTGAAGTAACATTTTGTAGCTTATTTTGCAAAACACTTGATGTGTATCTTATTAGCTCAACAATGACTTGTATATAATTTGTAGCAACTAGCCCAACAAGCGGGCGTCCCTATGCCGACATATGGGATGCCGCCTCCGGAGTTTGCACTGCCAATTCCAATGTTGGCGCCTCCACCACCGCCTCCGCCTCCGTCACAATTCCCTACGGTATGTACACATATGCGTGTGCGACATGTTCATAGATGTCTTATGTGTTTAAATGAACAATTGAGTGGTTACTATTTCATGTGCTTGTGTTATAGGGATTTCAGACACCACCCGCTTCAGTTGCCGCACCTGGAGATGGGTCTGGTCAGGACGACCCAACACATTCGTGGGTGAACAATCTTTTCAGCACGCATAGTCCAGCCGGAGGAGGTGGCTACTCGAACCATCCAGACGATGGATATGATTGATGTGTCGTGATGTTTATTTATGAAACACTTTGCAACACTTGTTTGTGAGACACAATTTCAGTTTGCAACAACCGTCGAACTTATATGTTGATGTTAAATTTGTGAATGTTAATATTTATGTGAGAATATTTGTGATTGTGAATACTTATTAGAATGTGTATATTTGTGATTGTGAATGTGAATGTGTATATGTGCATGAATCTGTTTTTGTTTTGTAAATGTCAGATTTTTTAAAAAACAGAATTTTGTGTAAATTCTGTAATTTGTTATGTCCGACGGCCTAGTGGTAGCCGTCGGACATAACCATGCCTTATGTCCGACGGCATTCTATACCGTCGGACATAAGGGATGCTTATGTCCGACGGCTTGTCGCTGGGCCGTCGGACTTAAGGTTGTGGGGCCCACTGGCTGGCCGGTAAAACGGTTGGGATTTACTATTTCCGACGGGCGCACGCAGCCGTCGGAGATAGGTTATGTCCGACGGCTGCCGTCGGACATTACCCTATTTCCGACGAATTATCTCCGACGGCTTAAAGCCGTCGGAGATAAGGCTTTGCCGTCGGAGATAAGCTATTTCCGACGGTTTAATCCTTATGTCCGACGGTTTTGGCCGTCGGACTTTGCTCCGTTTACTGTAGTGCGACGTGACCATCAAGGCCATTATCCTGGTATCAAGTTTAGCCATGCATGCAGTGTGTTTGTTCATGATAGTATACATATATGATATGAATTGCATGTAAATATCATCTGCCTCGATCTTTGCAACTTATATACATACATCCACAGAAAATGTTTGCCGCCGCCACGGACACGACCTACACGACGCTGGTATGGGCCATGGCGGAGCTCATCAACCACACACACGAGATGCGCAGGGTCCAGGACGAGATCCGCGCCGCCGTCGGCATCGACGACGACCACGTCACCGAGGACCACCTCGAGGAGCTGCGCTACCTCAGGTGCGTGATCAAGGAGACGCTCCGGCTGCACATGCCGCTGCCGCTCCTCATACCACGGGAGACGACGGTGGACACGGAGCTGCTCGGCTACCACGTCCCAGCGGGCACCCGCGTCATCGTCAACGCCTGGGCCATCGCGCGGGACGCCGCGGCGTGGGAGCGCGCCGACGAGTTCGTGCCGGAGCGGTTTGCCGGCGGCGACGACCTCAAGGCGGCGGACTACTTGTTGCTCGGGCAGGACTTCAGGTTCGTGCCGTTTGGCGCCGGGAGGAGAGGGTGCCCTGGGGTGGGATTCTCTGTGCCGACCATGGAGCTGGCGCTGGCGAGCTTGCTCTATCACTTCGACTGGGAGCTGCCGGCTCGAGGGCCGTCGAGGCTGGAGATGGACGAGCTGAACGGGCTGTCCGTGCGCCTCAAGGCCAACCTGTGTTTGGTTGCTAAGCCATGGTGTCGTCAGTGAGATCAACATGCGTGTCTTTGTCTTGTCGGTAGTGAGATTGTTCTTTAGAAAAATGTTTGTATTTCCTAGATTCAAATTTTCGATGGTTCTACACTGAAAGGGAAATTAACTTGTATGACCGTCTATAATATACTGCTGATTATTGTGCCCCACGTACTCTAGCCTCTGGTGTGTAGTAGATGAGGTTGATTTGGAGCCACCACTTGCGATCGATGATTGTGATGTGCAAAATGTGCGCTTCTCATCTTCTGAAAGAAACAACATGCATGCTCATTTTTAACAAATATCCGGCCGGCCGGCCGGCCGGCGTGTGATCCACACAACGGTTGTGGTGCGAGCGATGCGACCCTAGCGCACTTGCAGACATGGACGTCTCACTCTCACCGCTTGTTGCACTGCTGCTGGTCGCTCTCCTCTCCCGGCTCATCCTCGTCCTCGCCACAAGGACGACAAAGGGTGGTTCTCCGTCCAGTGGGGACGACGATGGCCGGCGCCGACTGCCACCGTCGCCGCCGGGGCTTCCCCTCCTCGGCCACCTGCCCCTCCTCCTCGGCTCCCTGCCGCACCGTCGCCTCCAGGCGATGGCGGCCTCGCACGGCTCGGTCGTGCTCCTGCGCATGGGCCGCGTGCCCACGGTGGTGGCCTCCTCGGCGGCCGCGGCGCAGGAGGTCATGAAGGTCCGCGACCTGGCCTACGCGAGCCGCCCCAGGCTACGCATGGCGGAGCGCCTCCTGTACGGCCGCGACATGGCCTTCGCCCCCTACGGAGAGCGCTGGCGCCAGGCGCGCCGCGTCTCCGTGCTCCACCTCCTCAGCCACCGCCGCGTCCTCTTCTTCCGCCGCGCGCGGGAGCAGGAGGCCGCCGCGATGGTCGCCCGCGTCAGCCGCACCCGCGCCGCCGCCGCCGCCGTCAACCTCAACGCCGCCCTCATATCCTACAGCAGCGGCATCATCTCCCGCGCCGCGCTCGGCGTCGCCGACGTCCGGACCTACGGGCTCGACGGAGGCGGCGGCGCCGCCGGCGAGAATCTCACGAAGCTGTTCGACGACTTCGAGGCGCTGCTTGGGACGGTGACCGTGGGGGAGCTGCTGCCGTGGCTGGCGTGGGTCGACACGCTGACGGGCCTACACGCCAAAGCGGCGCGCACGTCCGCGGAGATGGACGCCTTCCTCGAGCGGGTCATTGCGGACCACCGCCAGAGGCGCCGTGCCGGACGACACCGTGAAGGTGGTGATGGCGATGATCACCGGGACTTCGTCGACGTGCTCTTGGACGTGAACGAGGCGGAGCACGATGGCGACGACGCTCGTGGAGTCCTGTTTGACGACGACTCCATCAAGGGCATTATCTTGGTACACGACGCATATGCGCGCATACATGTTCATGTTCTTAACAACCAACGACTGCTACGAATCTGAAGATGGACTGCGCGCGTGTACATACAGAACATGTTTTCCGCCGCCACGGACACGACGTACACGACGCTGGTATGGGCCATGGCGGAGCTCATCAACCACCCGGACGAGATTCGCAGGCTCCAGGACGAGATCCGAGCGGCCGTCGCCGGCGGCGGCGGCGTCACCGAGGACCACCTCGAGCAGCTGCGCTACCACAGGCGCGTCATCAAGGAGACGCTCCGGCTGCACGCGCCGGTGCCGCTCCTGCTGCCCCGCGAGACGACGGAGGACACGGAGCTCCTTGGCTACCGCGTCCCGGCGCGCACCCGCGTCCTTGTCAACGCCTGGGCCATCGCGCGGGACCCTGCGGCGTGGGAGCGCGCGGACGAGTTCTTGCCGGAGCGCTTCGCGGACGACGACATGAAGGCGACGGACTACCTGCTCGGCCATCACTTCAGGTTCGTGCCGTTCGGCGCGGGGAGGAGAGGGTGCCCTGGTGTCGGGTTCGCCGCGCCGGCCATGGAGCTGGCGCTGGCGAGCCTACTGTACCACTTTGACTGGGAGCTGCCGGCCGGCGGGCCGTCCAAGGTAGAGATGGACGAGCTCAAGGGTCTTTCGGTGCGGCTCAAGACGACCTTGCACTTGACTGCGAAGCCATGGTCTCCTTAGTAATAAGATCACCATGTCTTCAAACGGAACATCATGTGCACATGTGAAGTTGATGTAACATCCTCTTATATATATAATATGTACTTCGTGTGCATAAAGCAGTGCGAAAATCATTGAGAGTAGTAGTTATCTGTTAAGCTATCATATTGGGACTATCTTTATATTAAGACTTCTTAAATTAGGTCCCATGTGTCATTGTCATACTACCCTGGGTGGGCCCTCCATACCGATTAGCCTTGGAACATCCTGTTGGGGAGAAAGACCCTGACCGAAGGTCCACGTTAACAAAAACAATGTTCAGAAATCCTTTCTTAGAGTAAGGATAAAGTCGAACGCCACACAAGGCCAAAGGACATGCTCACGCGGTACAAGTAACAAAGCACCCAGGGCCACCATGCCTGATTGCCTCATAAAAAACCACTTCCCACTTGGTCTCCATTTATTATCCAAATCCACATCAGGTGATTGCAGGTGTCTCAGTACTGTGCTGAGCTATTTAGATAAGTAGAAATAATTTAATATTTAATAAAATACATATGTTGACTTATATGCAGATGAACTCATTGGCTCAACTATGGACGCAACTACAGAAAAGTGAAGAAGTAGCGGATCTTTTAAGAAAAGCTTGTCGTCATCTGGAGTCGATGGCCATGCAATTTTTTGCTTATCAGGGTTGGCGGTTTTCAAACAGGATTGAGTTGTAATAAGTCACTTTTTAAGTGAGTTTGAGTCGGTGAGGAGTAGGGGAGCTATTAAGTCTTTTAGGCTTACAGTTTTATCCTGTTTTTGTGAGCTGTTGTATTTGTTTCATGTTGTGTGAACTTGGCCTTACACTCGAAAGAGGTGAAAGCCGGATTCTAGTCCATTATCTAAAAAAACATCAGGTGATTGCAAGGACAGTATAACCATGACCTATCTCTCGCGAGTGACCGTTCACCAATCAACTTCTATTATAAGAGCATCTCCAACAATGACTCAAACTAGTCCCTCAAATTGAAATATGATGCTTTACACAGGAAAAACTACTCCAACAGTGTCTCATTTCATAAAATTTGGTCAAAAATTATAGGACACCGTCTCAAGTTCCTCAAATATACTATACCGTATTGGGCTGCCCATATAATCTAGATTTGAGGCTTTGCTGTTGGAGCGAGGTGTTTTGTTGGTGCCCTAAATTCTACAAAATATATTTATTTTTAAATTATAGGGCATTTTTATAGGTCATATTGTTGGAGATGCTCTAAGTCCTGTAGCATGACATGCTACATGATCTATGTTATTGTCGGGGACCATAATTAGGGGTACCCTCAAGGCGCCTAATTCTCAGCTGGTAACCCCCATCAGCATAAAGCTGCAAAGGCCTGATGGGCGCGATTAAGTCAGGGATCAGTCCACACGAGTGACTCGATCACGCTTCACCCGAGCCTAGCCTCGGCCAAAGGCAGCCGACCTCGAGAGACTTCCGTCTCGCCCGAGGCCCCCTTTTTATGGCGGACACATCACCGGCTCGCCCAAGGCCTTGGCTTCGCTCAGAAGCAACCTTGACTAAATCACCACACCGACTGACCAAATTGCAGGGGCATTTAACGCAAAGGTGGCCTGACACCTCTATCCTGACACGCGCCCCCGGCAGAGCCGAGGTGACCGCCGTCACTCCACCGCTCCACTGGCCAGTCTGACAGAAGGACAGCGCCGCCTGCGCCACTCCGACTGCAGTGCCACTCGACAGAGTAAGTCTGACAGGCAGTCAGGCCTTGCCAAAGGCGCCACGGCGAACTCCGCTCCGCCCGACCCCAGGGCTCGGACTCGGGCTAAGACCCGGAAGACGGCGAACTCCGCTCCGCCCGACCCCAGGGCTCGGACTCGGGCTATGTCGGTGTTTTGGGTCCGACCGCACACCCGGGGTTACCCCTCAAGGTGTTTTTAGGAGTAGGACGGTGTCGACGACTGTAGCAAAATGGTTCGTGCCGATCGCACGAGGGACTATGGACAAGATTTTCAGGTTCGGGCCGCTTAGAGGTGCGTAACACCCTACGTCCTGGTGAGTATATGAGCGTGGTTACAAGAGGATTCTCTGGATAGAGGGCGCAGAGAGTTTTTGTGGGTGGCTAAGTAGAACCGAGTCGATCGATCTGAAGGGGTGCCCCCTAGGCCTTATATACTCGACCGTGGGGCAGTACACGTGGGTAAGATAACAACAAGTAGCTAAAAGATAGTGAACCTCTTGAGATTATCCCTACGTAACCCTCGCCGACTTATCCTCGCATGGCTTCGTTGCATGGAGACTCCAGTGCGGGAAAGTCGGATCTCTGTTGCAGCCATTCGCTCGACGCTGTGGGCCGTCCGGGTTTGCACCAATTCGGCTTCATGTCGTTCTGTTTTGCCGGTTGTTTCTCCCCAGGCCCACGAAAGAATGACCTTACGATTTATTGGGCCCTTGGGCCTTTCGTGAGGTCCTTTACTCTTTTAGTGGACCCGGGGGATATCTATCTCCCACAAGCCCCCGATCTTTGGGTTGATTTGGAGGTAATCAACTCAAAGATCCAAGGTCCAAAAATGATTCCCTGCTGTTTTCTTTTGCTCTGATCACTTGTTCGACCAAAGTCTAGCTTTGTGCTTGTGCCTTAGAGGTCGACATTTCGGATTGTCAGACTCTAGACTTCATTGGGTGCACCGGAGGTGCACCCAATGGGTGTAGCCCCCGACCTTTGAGTAGATTTTAGAAGATAATCTACTCAAAGGTCTTCTCCAAAGGTTATCTCCATTCGCGTTCCTGTATCTCAGTTGAGGATTGATCTTTCCAATCTTGTTCCACGCCTTAGAGGTCGGCACTATATTGATTTAGAATGATAATCCATGGGGTGCACCGAAGGTGCACCCAATGGGTGTAGCCCCCGACCTTCAAGTGGATTTTTGAGGATAATCCACTCGAAGGTCTTCCTTCTGTGTCCTTTTTGCTGAAAATTATCCTTTCTGCTTGTAAAAAATTGGCATGATGTCATCTGCGCTATGTCATTAGTATTATGCTTCAGAGGTCAGCATGTATTTTGTCTTTTGCAGCCGAGTTCGCAATCCATCCATATCTCGCTAGGTAGTGTAATTTATTTGCTCTGTGACTGATTGGACAGTTGATGGACGTTCTCTGTCTAGCCTTCAAGTCATTTCTGTCGACCATATTTTGCACTCTACTGGCTATATTTGGCTTCCCTCTAACTCTTGTTGATATCTCATTTTTGTCTCGAGGTATTCACTGCATGCCCTGCACGGATGTGACCGTTTGAAAAATATACTGATAATTCCTGGGCGTCCCCCCCCAATGGGTGTGGGCAAGGGACGGCTTGGTACGCTGAGTGTTTTAGCCGGTTGCCTCTGAGTAGTAATGCGATGGGACGGCTAGTGTAATCATATCCTTTGCGCTGTTGACTGGAGTCCCAATGGGTGTAGTGTTGCATAAAACGGCGTCCACCGTCTGACGTGTCTTCGGGTGGGTGGAAGTGCTTATTGAATGCCTTGCGACTGTTCAGTGACCGCGGTTAGAAGCGAGCGGTTGCCTTTCCCTTCTATAAATAACTCCTTTGCTTCTCTGGTTTCTTCATATCTCTTCGCTGCTCCTTACTGCCTCTTCCCTTTCTTCTCTCCCAAAGCTTCAACCATGAGCAAGAACAACAAGCGCAAGCGTGAACCGACTCCTCCATCGGAGGAGTTTGGTGACTCGGAATACTCGGAGGAGGAGTTCTCCTCCGAGCCCGAGGGGTCTCCGGCTCTCGTCTCTCCCCCGGCGTCGTCTGATGATTCGGACGACTCCCAGGGGATAGCCGCGGAGGTCTGGACGTACATCCGAGCCGTCGAGCGCGCCGGGCTCGATGGCTCGGATGAGTCGGAGTACTCCTCGGATGAGGAGGACTCGGACGGCGGCGACGAGGGTGAAGACGACGACGACGACGACGATGACGACGACGACGGCGACGACAGTGGCAGGGGCGGCGGCGACGGCAGCAGGGACAGCACCAAGGGCGGCAGCAGCAGGGGCAGCACCAAGGGCAGCAGCAGGGGCAGCACCAAGGGCGGCGGCGGCGGCAGGGGCAGGGCCAGTGGCTAGACGCCACTGGTCTTCTTAGATATTAGTATAGTTTAGTATAGCTAGAATAATGTAGTAGTAATTAGTGTAATTTAGTAGTAGTGGTAATGTAGAGTAGTATATTGTAGTTTAGTAGTAGTAGTAATGTAGAGTAGAATTAGGGAAGTACCAACTCATAAAGAGTTGGTTTGTAAGTTCGTCAACTTCCGTTTAATGAAGTATATCGTTTTATCCCCTCTTTTTGATGACTTGCCACTGCTTTTGCTGAATGCTGAACTGGTTCTTTTGATATAGTAGAAACAGCGCCGAGCGATGTGAAGATTGACATCAGCGTTTTAGAAGTAGCACTGAGCAATCGAACACAAGACCAGCGTTTTAGAGGCAATGCCGAATTATAGGAGGTCGGCATCGGCATTTTAGAAATAATGCCAAGCGACAAAATACGGGGCCAGCATTTTAGAAATAACACCGAGTGATAGAATATCGGCATCAGCATTTTAGAAGTAATGCTGAGCGTTTGAACATATGGTCGGCGTTTTTAGAGGCAGCGCCAAGTGATTTGAAGGTCGGCGCTGGCATTTTAGAAGTAATGCCGAGCGATTGAACACATTGTCGGCGTTTTTAGAGGCAGCGCCGAGTGATTGAAGGTCGGCGTCGGCATTCTAGAAGTAATGCCGAGCGATTGAACGCGTGGTCGGCGTTTTAGAGGCAGCGCCGAGTGATTGAAGGTCGGCGTCGGCATTTTAGAAGTAATGCCGAGCGATTGAACACATTGTCGGCGTTTTAGAGGCAGCGCCGAGTGATTGAAGGTCGGCGTCGGCATTTTAGAAGTAATGCCGAGCGATTGAACACGTGGTCGGCGTTTTAGAGGCAGCGCCAAGTGATAGCCAGCTTCTTCAAGTTTCTTTGAGGAAAATGGCCGAGTGATGAGGTGGCACATCGGCTTTCTTGGAAATAACTGTTAGATATCCACGTGGCATGCTGGGATTTCGGAGATGACCGCCGGGTGATGACTGGGCACTTTTGAAAAGGTATCTGGCTCAAGAATATCCCTTAAGTGTCGCGCTTTCAGCCGCCTTTGCTTTCCGTGCCCTAGTTCTTGCATTTCCGCATCTGAGTCTTCTCTGCCACTCGCCTCCTGCTCTGTTTCGCCAGCGAGAAGCAAGATGGCGCCCAAAAGGAAGACCGCGAACTCGTCTGCTGCAGTGATCCCCGCCATCGATCCCAACAGTCAGTTACCCTTCGCAGGTAACCATATGTCCGTGATTTCTGAAGTTGAGCTTCTCCGCCTTGTTTCCCTCGGGGTTCTCCCTCCACGGGAACTCTGTTCTTGGCGCTCTTGCCATGGGACTACTGTCCCAACCGAAGATACCCACGAATCAGTGGTTTACACTCCTTTCCTTCTTCGCGGCCTCGGCCTTCCCATATCTCCTTTTTTCCGTGGCATCCTTGATTTTTATCATATCAACCTGACTCACTTGAACCCTAACTCCATTCTCCAAATCTCTATTTTCGTTCACCTTTGCGAAGCTTATCTTGGCGTGCTGCCGCATTTTGGCTTATGGAAGTATCTGTATCACTGCCGTCCTGGGATGGCCGGGGGGCAACATCAATTGGTCGGAGGTGCCAGCTTAGAGATGCGTCGGGGGCGGAAGACTGAGTATCTCGAGATACCCCTTAAAGACAGCATTAAAGGTTGGCGTCTGGAGTGGTTTATAATGGATAATTATGGAAATTCTCTCCCTTCCCGCTCGGGAAGACAGGCAGACGTTCGTACTCCGAGTTGGACTGAACCTCCCACGGACCAAGAAGTAGCCGAAGCGGGCGTGTTGCTTACTGAAGTTGGATTACTGAAAGAGAGAGGTCTGACTGCCGAAGCCGTGGTCACAGATTTTGTTTTCAAGAACATTCAGCCGCTGAAGGACAGGGCCTATCCGGCATATCTTTACCGAGGGCTGGCCGACTCAACCCGAGTTACCAATAGGAGAATTCCTTCTGTTGATTTGGTGAGCCGACTCGAGATGATCCTCAGGGGTAAAGTTTCAAACGTTGGAGCTCCAGTAGCATACTCGGCTTGGAACTTGCCTTCTCCCAAAGATTTCACTCTTCTTGTGTCCAATCCGCCCGTGACAGATAGCAACTTGGGTCTTAGAGTGCAACCTTCTGCCGAGGAGGTCCGTTCCTTAGTTGCTTCGCTCGGGGAGATACCTGATGATGAACGGCAGATTTATTTTGAAGTGCCCCTGAACCCTAGTGACGCAGACATAAATGACATGCTCGATCTGCTAGCTGAGGATTCATCTGATACTGTTCCTGATGGTACATTGGCGGTGGTGCCGCTTCCAGAGGTTGATGTGGCCTTGGACGTCTCGAAACCTGTCAGTACTCGCCCGAGGCGCCCCAGCCGAACCAGTCAGCCCGAGCCTTCTGCTGATGAGCAGAAGAAGAAAAGAAGACGCCTCCGGCGAGTGTCTAGCTTTGATGAGGATGCCAGCACCTTAGCTCCTGCTGCTGAAGAAATGACTGCAACTGGCCTAGCTGACATTGATCCCAATGGGTGTGCTCCGCCTGCTGCTGACCCTAATGAGGGTGCTGTTTGTGCTGTTGCTGTGGAAGATGAAGAGGAAGAGAACGAAACTCCATTAACTCGGAAAAACAGTCGGCAGTTCGTTGCTAGCGGTGGTAGTAGTGGGGTTCCTTCTCCTGCCTTGTCTGCTCTTATTGGTCTGCAAGAACTGTCCATGGCCAATTTTGATCAAGCTCTAGAGGATATGGTCCCTGAGAACTTGCTGTTGGAACCTGCAGACGCTGATGCAACAGAAACTTGTGCAGCCGTGCCAGACGCTGGGTTGAGGTCGTCCCGTGCCTCGTCGACCTTAGAGCACGATCTCGAGGGCCGGGATGATGACTTGGATCGTCCTGATCCTGTGGAAGTAGCTGAAGGCCCGTCGACCTTAGAGGTGGTCACGGCAGAGAGCTTGGATCCTTTGAATAGTGCTGACATGTGCCCAGCCCCCGAGGGTGTTGCCGGGGAGGACTCAGCTCGGGTGAGGAGCGTAGGCCACTACCCAGCCCCCGAGGGTGTCGCCGGGGGTGACCCGGCTCAAGTGGGTAGTGCCAACCTTGACCCAGCCCCCGAGGGTGTCCGAGCGAGGTCTCCCTCCTGCACTTCCATGGATGTTCACGTGGGTTCACCTCCACACTCTGGCGGCATGGTAGTGGCTCAAGCTCCAGATCAGGGGGTCGCTTTAGAGGGCAGCATCCCCACTGGTCTGGTGTTAGACTCTGCTGAATGTACTGAGCTCGTTCCTGCTGGTCTACTTCAAGCTGCTTCGGGTGGTGGTCTGACACCTGATTATCAGCTGATTTCTCCTGACTTGGGGATCCCTTCGTTCTTTTCCAACCTCCAGGTGCTGTGCCGTGCTTTAATTTGATCTCTATGTTGCATAAATTGCTGTCATTATGCTCATCTGTTCTTCTCGTCAGGCTTTGGTGAATGGATTGGCCAGTCAACTGAAATCACAGGGTGCTTCTACCCCAGAAGTGGCGTCATCTCTCGAGCGTTGGAATCCAGTGTTGCTTCATCGTCGTGTATCTGAGTTAGAGGCCGCCAATGCTGGTCATTGTCCTTTCTTTTCCTTCTTTGTTCTTGTCCGTAGGTTGTTTTACCTTCTGACCTTATTTTGTTTGAATACCTCCTGATAGGGATGACTCGGCAGATCACAGTTCTTGAAGAAAAACACTCTCAAGATCAAGCTGAAATGGCTCGACAATGCGCTGATTTCGAGGAAAAGTATTCTCAAAGTCAGATCGAGTTGAGTCAAGTCTCTGCGGCTTTGGATGATGCCAACGCTCTGAGCTCTTCTCTTCATGCTCAGCTTAACTCTGAGAAGGTAGCTTACGGACCTGTACTTCGCCTTATCATGCTCTTGGATTCTGAATGAGTTTGATTTTTGCTTGTAGGAAGAAAAAAGTATCCTTGCTGCTTCTCGCGACAACTTGGACAGATTGTACCGAGATTCCAGTAACTCGCTGACCATCTTGGAGAGGAGCCACCGTTTTACGATGGAGGAGCTTGACAATCAGCGCCGTCAACTGCAAGAGTCTTCAGACGAAGTGGCCCGCCTTACACGGTTGCTATCAGCAAAGGATGCCACCATCAAGGAACTCCGAGCTTCCAAGAAAACCACTGCCCGGGAGTTAGAAACTGCTCAGCTGGCCGCTAAAACCGCCGAAGAGACTGCTGCTACTTTCAAAGCCCAGCGCGATAAAGCCCTGGACAAGGCTATTCGAGCGGGGCGAATCTTGATGAGGAGACCCGGAGTGGTAGTTCCTGATGATATAAAAGCTGATGTGCATGCCACCCCCGATTCTTCGATTCGCCCTTCTTCATCGGTCATTCCTGAGAAAGATATTGGAAAATAGAGAAACACTTTGCGTGCCATGAGCACGCGGTTAGTATGAGCAAGCATTCATTTAGAGGACATCAGCTTATCATTCGAATGTTATGATTTCTTTTCTTATCGTATCAGAATTTATTAGTTTGCAAGTTTGTGGTAACGCTGCATGATGATTATGAAGTTTGTTTGTGAGATATGGAGATCATTCCTTGAACTGCATAAGCGCGAGTATGCTGTACTGGTTTAAGCTGCCAATGACTTTTAGCCGGTAATTTCCGTTAGTAAGGTATAGTGGTCCCCCTAGGTAAAGTAAGCGTGAGCATGTTGCACCGCCTTAAGTCGTTGCCGACTTAAGTTGATTGCTCCGTTTGTAGGGCATAGTGGTCACCCCGAGTTAAGTAAGCGTGAGCATGTTGCACCGCCTTAAGTCGTTGCCGACTTAAGTCGATTGCTCCGTTTGTAGGGCATAGTGGTCACCCCGAGTTAAGTAAGCGTGAGCATGTTGCACCGCCTTAAGTCGTTGCCGACTTAAGTCGATTGCTCCGTTTGTAGGGCATAGTGGTCACCCCGAGTTAAGTAAGCGTGAGCATGTTGCACCGCCTTAAGTCGTTGCCGACTTAAGTCGATTGCTCCGTTTGTAGGGCATAGTGGTCACCCCGAGTTAAGTAAGCGTGAGCATGTTGCACCGCCTTAAGTCGTTGCCGACTTAAGTCGATTGCTCCGTTTGTAGGGCATAGTGGTCACCCCGAGTTAAGTAAGCGTGAGCATGTTGCACCGCCTTAAGTCGTTGCCGACTTAAGTCGATTGCTCCGTTTGTAGGGCATAGTGGTCACCCCGAGTTAAGTAAGCGTGAGCATGTTGCACCGCCTTAAGTCGTTGCCGACTTAAGTCGATTGCTCCATTTGTAGGGCATAGTGGTCACCCCGAGTTAAGTAAGAATGCAAGTCAATCATAAACGAACCGAGTATCTTTGAAATCTATCTTTATTGATGACATATTTCCACTTTACAGAGTACATGGTCGCCCCGGCTGTTTTGAAATACAGCTAGGGGTAAAACTTTCTGAGGTGCTCTATGTTCCAAGAGTTCCCGACTTCTGTACCATCCGCCTGGGTGAGGCGATACGATCCGGGCCGAGTGACCTCTGCTACTATGAAAGGTCCTTCCCATAAGGGTGATAGCTTGTGCCGTCCCTCCCCCGTTAGAATTCGGCGGAGGACGAGGTCTCCTACTGAAAAGGATCTTTGCCGCACAGCCTTATCGTGATAGCGCCTTAGAGTCTGCTGGTACCGTGCTGATTGGATTTCTGTATTCAGTCGTTCTTCCTCGAGTATATCAATATCCTCCAGCCTGGTGGCCTCAGCTTCCGCTATGCTTTCGAAGATCAATCTTGGTGCCCCAAACTTGAGGTCAGCAGGTATCACTGCCTCTGACCCATAGACCATGAAGAAAGGAGTGTTTCCATGCAGGGCTCGGCTAGGTTGGGTTCTCAGGCTCCAAACGACATAAGGTAGTTCTCTTATCCATTTTCCTGCGAATTTTTCGTTTTTATCGAAGACCCTTTTCCTGAGTGCCTCCAATATCATTCCGTTGGCTCGCTCAACCTGCCCGTTGGCTCTTGGATGCGCCACAGATGCATATTTGATCTGAATGCTCTTTTGCTCGCAAAAGTCAAAGAATTCTGAACTGGTGAAGTTGGATCCTAAGTCAGTGATGATGCTGTTTGGTATCCCGAATCTGAATATTATATCCTGTATGAATTCCACGGCCTTAGCAGAGGTTAAAGAAGCAATGGGCTTGAACTCTATCCATTTAGTGAATTTGTCAATTGCTACCAATATGTGGGTATAACCTCCTTGAGCTTTCTTGAAAGGTCCAATCATATCCAAACCCCAGCATGCGAAAGGCCAAGTTACTGGTATGGTCTGTAGCTGCTGTGCTGGCATGTGCTGTTGCTTCGACAGGTATTGATAAGCTTCGCATCTCTGAACTAACTCGGTTGCGTCGCTCTTTGCTGTCGGCCAATAGAACCCTGACCTGAAGACCTTCCCGACTAGCGTTCTGGAGGCTGCATGTATTCCACATTGCCCTGCATGGACTTCCTCCAGAAGTTGTTTCCCAGTGGATGGGAGAATACACTTCATGAGAACCCCTGATGCACCCCTTCTGTATAATATCTCCCCAATGAGTGTGTAGTGAGCTGACTGTCTGGCAATGCGCTCTGCTGAGTTCTTGTCGTCTGGCTCTTCTTCGTTCTTTATGTACTTAATGATCGGCCTCCTCCAGTCATCAGAGTCTGACTCGGGTTGATCTACGATGTTGCACTCTTCTGTTTGGTCTATTGAGATACTCGGCCGTGTAATTTCTTGTACGAAAACTCCGGGTGGGACCTGAGTTCGACCGGATCCGAGCTTGGATAGTGTATCAGCTGCTGTGTTTCGATCCCTTTCCACATGATGAAATTCTAGACCCTCGAACTTATCTTCCAGCTTTCGAACGGCAGCGCAATATTTTCCCATTGAATCACTTGAACAATCCCATTCTTTGTTTATCTGGCTAATGACTACCAGAGAGTCTCCATATACCATCAATCTCTTGACGCCCAGTGATATGGCGATGTTTAGTCCGTGTATCAAGGCTTCATACTCAGCTGCGTTGTTAGAGGCCGGGAATAGCAGCTGGAGAGCATACTTGAGGTGCTCGCCTCCAGGTGCAGTGAAGAGAATTCCTGCTCCTGCTCCTTGCAGTTTCAGCGAGCCATCAAAATACATTCGCCATACTTCTGCGGTTTCTGGATTATCCGGTACTTGCTGTTCTGTCCACTCTGATACGAAATCGACCAGTGCTTGAGTTTTGATGGCAGTGCGAGGTCGGAACTCGATATCATGGGATCCCAACTCGCAAGCCCACTTGGCTATTCGGCCAATGGCTTCCTTGTTGTGAAGAATGTCCCCTATTGGAAAACCAGTGACTACTATGACTTTGTGGTCGTCAAAGTAGTGACGCAGCTTGCGGGCAGTTAGAAGTACTGCATATAATAGCTTCTGAACTTGAGGATATTTTTTCTTTGATGGGCCTAGAACTTCACTGATGAAGTAGACAGGATGTTGTACCGGGTGGGCATGCCCTTCTTCTACTCGCTCGACTACCAACGCAGTGCTTACCACGTGAGTCGTGCAAGAGATATATAGCAGTAAATCTTCGGCCGGCTGAGTCGGCGTGGTTCGCCGAGGCGGTTTCAATACTGGCGGTGTTGTCAGGAATTTCTTCAGTGCGTCTAGAGCTTCTTGTGCCTCTGAAGTCCATTGAAACTTATCCACCTTTTTCAACAGTTTATAAAATGGCAGACCTTTTTCTCCCAGTCTGGATATGAATCTGCTCAGGGCTGCCATACATCCTGTGAGTCGCTGAACCTTCTTTTGTGATCGAGGAGCTTCCATCTTCATGATAGCTTCAATCTTATCTGGATTAGCCTCAATTCCCCGGTGGCTGACGATAAATCCGAGCAACTTTCCTGCTGGTACCCCGAAAACGCATTTTTCAGGATTGAGCTTCCATCTATATCTTCTCAAGCTGTTGAAAACCAGCTGTAAATCTTCGATGAAGTTTTCTGGATTCTCAGTTTTGATCACCACGTCGTCTACGTAAGCCTCCACACGCTTGCCCCAGTGATCGGCTAAGCATGTTTGAATAGCCCTCTGATAAGTCGCTCCAGCGTTTTTGAGGCCGAACGGCATGGAGGTATAACAGAAAGCACCAAACGGGGTGATGAACGCCGTTTTTTCCTCGTCTTCTTTTGCCAAACTAATCTGATGATACCCGGAATAGCAATCTAAGAAAGACAGCATCGAACATCCAGCGGTGGAATTCACCACCTGATCTATCCTCGGGAGCCCGAAGGGATCCTTCGGACAGTGTTTGTTGAGATCAGTATAGTCGACGCACATGCGCCAATCCACTTTATTCTTTTTGAGTACAAGAACAGGGTTGGCTAACCACTCGGGGTGTAATACTTCTCTAATAAATCCGGCCGCGACCAAGCGAGCTAACTCGGCACGAATGGCCTCTCTCTTGTCGGGCGTGAAACGACGCAGCTTTTGCCGGATCGGCCTCGCCTGGGGATAGACCTTCAATTTGTGCTCAGCCAGTTCTCTTGGGACTCCCGGCATATCCGCAGGTTGCCATGCGAATACGTCTCGGTTATCTTGCAGGAACTGGACGAGCGCGCTTTCCTATTTGTCACTCAAACTGGAGCTGATGATAGCCGTCTTGCGCTCATCAGCGAACCCCAGGTTGATCCGCTTGGTGTCTTCAGTCGGCCGCATAGAGGTCGCGGCCTGAGCTTCGTTTGCCGGCACGGCGAGGTCTTCATCAGGCTTAGAGTTCGCCGGTGTAGAAGGAATCGCTGATGGCTTGGTGGTGAGGGCTGCTTGGATGGCCACTCGGAAACATTCTGCGGCGCCTTGGAAGTCGGCGCGTACAGTTATGATTCCTCGTGGTCCCGGCATCTTCAGTATCATGTACGTGTAGTGTGGGATGGCCATGAACTTGGCCAGCCCTGGCCTCCCGATGATGGCGTTGTACCCGCAGTCGAAGTTCGCCACCTCGAACCTCAGGAATTCGGTTCTGTAATTATCCGGAGTCCCGAAGGTGACCGGCATGTAGATGTGGCCCAGCGGATACTCCCCTTCTGTCGGCACGATGCCGAAGAAAGGAGTGTCTGACTCGTGGAGCTCTTTGAGGTGAACTCCCAAGCCTTGAAGCGTACGGGGGAAGGTGACGTTGATGCTGCTCCCCCCGTCCACTAGCACCTTCTTCACCCGGCTCTCTCGGATCACCGGATCGACGAGGAGCGGGTATTTGCCTGGATGGTCGAAGTTGAGCCATTGATCCTCCCGAGTGAACGTGATTGGGTGCTCCGACCACCGGTACGGGGCGGGAGGGCCGGTGGTCGCCACCAGTATCTGGCGGTCGTTGAGCTTTTGTTGTCTCTTGTTCTCCTGCGACCCATGTCCGCCGAAGATGACGTTGACCTCCCTGTCAACACGCGGGAAAGCTCCTCCTCCCCCCTCCTCCGGCCGATGGGGCTGTCGTGGTTCATCTGGTCCTCCTCTCGGCGGAGGAGGTGGTAGAGGTTGGAAGGGTCGGCCATGCCCGACGGAGTGCTTGAAGTCCCGGCAGTTGCGGAGAGTGTGGCGCATATCCTTGTGGTACGGGCACTGGGCGTCGAGGATGTCGTCCAGCGTGCGTTCGCCTCCACGAGGTCCTCCTCGGGCGCGAGAGGCGGGTGGTCCGGCGGCGTGTACCTCTTCGCGAGGCCTCTTCTCCCAGCGCTTGTCGGGCGGCTGATTCGCGTCGCGTCGTGGTACCGCCGGTGTGGGCTTTGCTCCCCCGATGAGGTCCTGGGCCCGCTCGTCAGCGGTGATGTAAAGGTCGGCTTCCCGGAACAGCTCCTCGGAGGTAGTCGGCGCCTTTTGCAGTATGGCTCGGACGAAAGCCGAGTCGTTAGATCCTCTGTAGAAGTCCTCGATTACGGCCGCCTCCGTGACCTCGGGGATGCGGTTTCTCATGGTCTGGAACCTTTTAAGGTATGACCTAAGAGTCTCATCCCCTCGGTGCTTGATGGATTTGAGGTCCCATGGTTGCGCTGGCTTGTCGGAGAGAGACTAGAAGTTGGCGGTGAAACGT
Organism: Zea mays; assembly: GCF_902167145.1. NCBI lineage: Eukaryota > Viridiplantae > Streptophyta > Magnoliopsida > Poales > Poaceae > Zea > Zea mays. Next base: position 28,442,472 of record NC_050103.1, read on the forward strand.
CGACTGAAGTCTCCCCAGTCGTCGATGCAGTGTCGGGGTAGATGTCGTAGCCACTGCAGCGCGTCTTGCCCGAGGACGATGGGCAGATACACGGTCATGACGTCCTCGGATGCCCCAGCGGCCCGAGCAGCGGTGGTGTAGACGGCTAACCAGCCCCCCGGATCCTGCTTAGGTTCATATTTGTCGACATTGGATACCTTGAAGTTGGGAGGCCATTGGATGGCCCTAAGGCGCGGAGTAAGGGCGGATACTCCGCACGTGTCTTCCTGTCGTCGAGGATGTCGTCTGTCCCGGGGAGGGGAGTGGCGGTGGTGGCTCCTCGACCGTCCCCGGGTGGTTCCACCAGTTGAAGCTGTTGCCGACTCAGTTCGGGTGGCCTGGCTTTGGGTCGGGAAGCCATGATCCCGATCATACTCCTCTCGACGGCGAATTTCGTTCTCGTGCCGCCGTTCGCGCGAAGCATTGATAGAGCTTCGCGCGTCTCGGCGACTGTTGATGGCGTGTCGCAGATCGTTCGGCGGATGAGCGAGCGGTAGAAGATGGTTGGCTGCCTGAGTGAACAGGCGCCGGTATCCCTCGGCGTCGGGGGTCCGAGGAAGTCCGTCAGCTATCCGGGCCAGGACGCCTCCGACTTCGCTCGGCGTATTCATGGCTCGGGCGAAGTCGGGGTTCAGGTTGCGCCCGAAGAGCGGATTCTCGCGTCGTTGCCTTGCATCTTGCTCGGCTTGCTCCTGAGTTCGACGGCGATCTCGTCGTCGGGAGTTCCTTCGTTCCCTGAAGACGCGTTCTTCCGGAGTTTCTCCTATCTCTGAGACCTCGTCTCGCGAGACAGGTTGCTCCGGATCCCGTTCTCCAGCTGCGTGATGTCGTCGAACGTTCCTGCGCCGATTCCTTCGTCAGCGGGATTCTCGCTGAGGCGGTTCTTCTCCAGGCACGGTCGGTTCATCGTCGGAGACGGCGGGTGATTCTGCTCTCCCGATGAAGAGGACGTCGGGGTAGAACGGTATTGCTGCCACGGCGGCTTTCTTTCCGTTCTCCTTTGAGGTCGGAGGAACGGGAAGAACGACTGGCCTCTCCCTGGTCTCCTTCTTTCTCATGACCCGTGTCCACTTTTTCGTTGGAGAAGTAGACAGCGGAGTCTTCCGGGTCAGCGAGCTTCTCGCTCTAGCCTCCCCGGAGACGATCTTTTCCCGAAGAGCCGGAAGTAGCGTCTTTCCAGCATTTTCGGAGTTTGTTGGTGGAGACTTCTGTTCCGGCAGATCCGCGAGGCGGTGTAGAATTCCTTCTTCGTCCGCCACGGAGGAGATTGTCCCGAAGCAGAATGTGGATCCGGGACGCATGGTGATCTTGCTGTGGAAGGTGACGGCCATTGAGCTAGCTTGGATCGTCGACACACCCCCTACCTGGCGCGCCAGCTGTCGGTGTTTTGGGTCCGACCGCACACCCGGGGTTACCCCTCAAGGTGTTTTTAGGAGTAGGACAGTGTCGACGACTGTAGCAAAATGGTTCGTGCCGATCGCACGAGGGACTATGGACAAGATTTTCAGGTTCGGGCCGCTTAGAGGTGCGTAACACCCTACGTCCTGGTGAGTATATGAGCGTGGTTACAAGAGGATTCTCTGGATAGAGGGCGCAGAGAGTTTTTGTGGGTGGCTAAGTAGAACCGAGTCGATCGATCTGAAGGGGTGCCCCCTAGGCCTTATATACTCGACCGTGGGGCAGTACACGTGGGTAAGATAACAACAAGTAGCTAAAAGATAGTGAACCTCTTGAGATTATCCCTACGTAACCCTCGCCGACTTATCCTCGCATGGCTTCGTTGCATGGAGACTCCAGTGCGGGAAAGTCGGATCTCTGTTGCAGCCATTCGCTCGACGCTGTGGGCCGTCCGGGTTTGCACCAATTCGGCTTCATGTCGTTCTGTTTTGCCGGTTGTTTCTCCCCAGGCCCACGAAAGAATGACCTTACGATTTATTGGGCCCTTGGGCCTTTCGTGAGGTCCTTTACTCTTTTAGTGGACCCAGGGCTCGGACTCGGGCTAAGACCCGGAAGACGGCGAACTCCGCTCCGCCCGACCCCAGGGCTCGGACTCGGGCTAAGACCCGAAAGACGGCGAACTCCGCTCCGCCCGACCCTAGGGCTCGGACTCGGGCTAAGACCCGGAAGACGGCGAACTCCGCTCCGCCCGACCCCAGGGCTCGGACTCGGGCTAAGACCCGGAAGACGACGAACTCCGCTCCGCCCGACCCCAGGGCTCGGACTCGGGCTAAGACCCGGAAGATGGCGAACTCCGCTCCGCCCGACCCCAGGGCTCGGACTCGGGCTAAGACCCGGAAGACGACGAAACTCCGCCTCGCCCGACCCCAGGGCTCGGACTCCGCCCTGGCCTCGGCCGAACGACTTCCGCCTCGCCCGACCCCTTGGCTCGGGCTCGGCCACGGCAACAGAAGGCAGACTCAACCTCGGCTTCGGAGGAAACCCCACGTCGCCCTGCCTAGGGCACAGACCGCCACGTCAACAGGAGGCGCCATCATCATCCCACCCCGAATCGACTCGGGTCACGGAGAACAAGACCGACGTCTCATCCGGCCAGCTCCGCCAGAGAGGCAATGATGGCGCTCCACAAGCTCTATGACGACGGCGGCCCCCAGCTCTCTTACGGAAGCAGGACAACGTCAGCAGGGACTCGACCGCTCCAACAGCTGTCCCTCCATCAGGCTCCGCCGCACCTCCGACAGCCACGACATCACGCCAGCAGGGTGCCCAGATCTCTCCGGCTGCCACATTGGCATGTACCTAGGGCGCTAGCTCTCCCTCCGCTAGACACGTAGCACTCTGCTACATCCCCATTGTACACCTGGATCCTCTCCTTACGACTATAAAAGGAAGGACCAGGGCCTTCTCAGAGAAGGTTGGCCGCGCGGGACCGAGGACGGGACAGGCGCTCTCTTGGGGCCGCTCGCTTCCCTCACCCGCGTGGACGCTTGTAACCCCCCTACTGCAAGCGCACCTGACCTGGGCGCGGGACGAACACGAAGGCCGCGGGACTTCCACCTCTCTCACGCTCGGCTCCGGCCACCTCGCCTCTCCCCCCTTCGCGCTCGCCCACGCGCTCGACCCATCTGGGCTGGGGCACGCAGCACACTCACTCGTCGGCTTAGGGACCCCCCTGTCTCGAAACGCCGACAGTTGGCGCGCCAGGTAGGGGCCTGCTGCGTGCTGACGAACAGCTCCCCGTCAAGCTCCAGATGGGCAGTCTCCAGCAACCTCTCCGGCCCGGGACGGTGCTTCGTTTCGGGACTCTCGAGTTCATGTCCTTCGACGGCAGCTACGACATGACACTTCTTCCACCGCCGCGCGACTACGACAACGGCGGCCGACAACCCGCCCGCCGGCGGCGGAATCGACGACGTCTTCCCCGCATGGTGGAAGAGCAATATTCGGGCTCGCTCCGTTCTCTCCCCCGCCAACGGAGGAGGAGGCGGAGCCGTCGAGGCCAGACGGGAGGCCGCGCTTCGTCGGCCGTCGAGCGAATCGACGCCCCCAACGCCCCGACGGAAGGCACGCCGGACGTCGACCTCGCGTTCGAGACGGAGGAGAGCGTCGTCCCCCCGCGGCACGCTGACCTTGAGCAAGAAGACGACGCCGGCGCGCTCGCGGAAAGCCTGCAGGACGTCGCCCTCGAACCAGGGATGACGGCGCAACCAGTCCCCGGTGTGACTACGTCGCTCCTCGTCGACCAAAAGGTAACGACTAACTCCCATCTTGCGTCATTTCGACTCGGCCTCAACCCGCCAAACGACCTCGTTTTGGCGGGCGCTCTCATTGAGGCGAGTGCAACCCCACTGAGGTTCTGTATGCGGTCGCCTTGGGACCGACTGACGGACGTCTCGACCTACGGGCCCTCTGGGTCCGAGGAAGATGACGATCCCAGCATCGGTTGGGATTTCTCCGGACTTGGCAACCCCAGTGTCGTGTGGGACTTCATGACCGCATGTGACTACTGTCTATCCGACTGTTCCGATGGAAGCCGCAGCCTTGGCGACGAGAGCTGCGGCCCAAGCCGCGAATGTTTCCACATCGAGCTAGGGGATCCCACCGAAGGCAACCATCTTGGCATGCCGGAGGATGGTGACCTCCCCAGGCCGGTGCCTCGCGCCGACATCCCACGGGAGCTAGCTGTGGTCCCCGCTCCGGCGGGGGGTTACGACCCACAACTCGAGCAAGTCCGCGAGGCGCAGGCCAGGCTCAACGAGGGAACAGGAGCGCTTGAGCCGATCCGTCGGGACGTCGGACAGGCATGGGTGGGCCAACCCCTGGCCGGAGAAATACGTCATCTGCCCCAAGGTCTCCAGCACCGCGTCGCCAACGATGTCAGGATCAGGCCGCCGCCCGCATCCAGCGGGGTCGGTCAGAACCTGGCAACCGCAGCAATGCTCATCCGCGCGATGCCGGAGCCGTCAACCACCGAGGGTCGGCGAATCCAGGGAGAACTCAAGAATCTCCTGGAAGGCGCTGCGGCCCGGCGGGCCGAGAGCACTGCATCCCGGAGGCAAGGATATCCCTCGGAACCTCATGCCGCGACTTCCCGATTCATGCGGGAAGCCTCGGTCTACACCGGGCGCACGCGCAACACCGCGCCTGCGGCCCCGGGCCACCTCGGCAACGAGCACCATCGACGCGACCGTCGGGCTCACCTCGACGAAAGGGTGCGCCGAGGCTACCACCCCAGGCGTGGGGGGCGCTACGACAGCGGGGAGGATCGGAGTCCCTCGCCCGAACCACCCGGCCCGCAGGCCTTCAGTCGGGCCATCCGACGGGCGCCATTCCCGACCCGGTTCCGACCCCCGACTACTATCACAAAGTACTCGGGGGAAACGAGACCGGAACTGTGGCTCGCGGACTACCGCCTTGCCTGCCAACTGGGTGGAACGGACGACGACAACCTCATCATCCGCAACCTCCCCCTGTTCCTCTCCGACACTGCTCGCGCCTGGTTGGAGCACCTGCCTCCGGGGCAGATTTCCAACTGGGACGACTTGGTCCAAGCCTTCGCTGGCAATTTCCAGGGCACATACGTGCGCCCCGGGAACTCCTGGGACCTTCGAAGCTGCCGGCAACAGCCGGGGGAGTCGCTCCGGGACTACATCCGGCGATTCTCGAAGCAGCGCACCGAGCTGCCCAACATCACCGACTCGGATGTCATCGGCGCGTTCCTCGCCGGCACCACTTGCCGCGACCTGGTGAGCAAGCTGGGTCGCAAAACCCCCACCAGGGCGAGCGAGCTGATGGACATCGCCACCAAGTTCGCCTCCGGCCAGGAGGCGGTCGAGGCTATCTTCCGAAAGGACAAGCAGCCCCAGGGCCGCCCATCGGAAGAAGCTCCCGAGGCGTCTGCTCCGCGCGGCGCCAAGAAGAAAGGCAAGAAGAAGTCGCAATCGAGACGCGACGCCGCCGACGCGGACCTTGTCGCCGCCGCCGAGTATAAGAACCCTCGGAAGCCCCCCGGAGGTGCGAACCTCTTCGACAAGATGCTCAAGGAGCCGTGCCCCTACCATCAGGGGCCCGTCAAGCACACCCTCGAGGAGTGCGTTATGCTTCGGCGTCATTTCCACAGGGCCGGGCCACCCGCCGAGGGTGGCAGGGCCCACGACGACGACAAGAACGAAGATCACCCAGCAGGGGGGTTCCCCGAGGTCCGCGACTGCTTCATGATCTATGGAGGGCATGCGGCGAATACCTCGGCTCGGCACCGCAAGCAAGAGCGCCGGGAGGTCTGCTCTGTGAAGGTGGCGGCGCCAGTCTACCTAGACTGGTCCGACAAGCCCATCACTTTCGACCGGGCCGACCACCCCGACCATGTGCCGAGCCCGGGGAAATACCCGCTCGTCATCGACCCCGTTGTCGGCGATGTCAGGCTCACCAAGGTCCTGATGGACGGGGGCAGCTGCCTCAACATCATCTACGCCGAGACCCTCAAGCTTCTGCGCGTCGATCCGTCCTCCGTCCGAGCAGGCGCTGCGCCCTTCCACGGGATCATCCCTGGGAAGCGCGTCCAGCCCCTCGGGCGACTCGACCTCCCAGTCTGCTTCGGAACACCCTCCAACTTCCGAAGGGAGACCCTGACGTTCGAAGTGGTCGGGTTCCGAGGAACCTACCACGCCGTGCTAGGGAGGCCATGCTACGCGAAGTTCATGGCCGTCCCCAACTACACCTACCTGAAGCTCAAGATGCCGGGCCCCAACGGGGTCATCACCGTCGGCCCCACGTACAAACACGCGTTCGAATGCGACGTGGAGTGCGTGGAGTACGCCGAGGCCCTCGCCGAGTCCGAGGCCCTCATCGCCGACCTGGAGAACCTCTCCAAGGAGGTCCCAGACGTGAAGCGCCATGCCGGCAACTTCGAGCCAGCGGAGACGGTCAAGGCCGTCCCCCTCGACCCCAGTGGCGACACCACCAAGCAGATCCGGATCGGTTCCGGGCTCGACCCCAAATAGGAAGCAGTGCTCGTCGACTTTCTCCGCGCAAACGCCGACGTCTTTGCGTGGAGTCCCTCGGTCATGCCCGGCATACCGAGGGATGTCGCCGAGCACTCGCTGGATATTCGGGCCGGAGCCCGACCCGTCAGGCAGCCTCTGCGCCGATTCGACGAGGAGAAGCGCAGAGCGATTGGCGAAGAGATCCACAAGCTAATGGCGGCAGGGTTCATCAAAGAGGTATTCCATCCCGAATGGCTTGCCAACCCTGTGCTTGTGAGGAAGAAAGGGGGGAAATGGCGGATGTGTGTAGACTACACTGGTCTCAACAAAGCATGTCCGAAGGTTCCCTACCCTCTGCCTCGCATCGACCAAATCGTGGATTCCACTGCTGGGTGCGAAACCCTGTCCTTCCTCGATGCCTACTCGGGGTATCACTAGATCCGGATGAAAGAGTCCGACCAGCTCGCGACTTCTTTCATCACGCCGTTCGGCATGTACTGCTATGTCACCATGCCGTTCGGCTTGAGGAATGCAGGCGCGACGTACCAGCGGTGCATGAACCATGTGTTCGGCCAACACATCGGTCGCACAGTCGAGGCCTACGTCGATGACATCGTAGTCAAGACACGGAAGGCTTCCGACCTCCTCTCCGACCTTGAAGTGACATTCCGGTGTCTCAAGGCGAAAGGAGTCAAGCTTAATCCTGAGAAGTGTGTCTTCGGGGTACCCCGAGGCATGCTCCTAGGGTTCATCGTCTCTGAGCGAGGCATCGAAGCCAACCCGGAGAAGATTGCGGCCATCACCAGCATGGGACCCATCAAGGACTTAAAAGGGGTACAGAGGGTCATGGGATGCCTCGCGGCCCTGAGCCGCTTCATCTCACGCCTCGGCGAAAGAGGTCTGCCTCTGTACCGCCTCTTAAGGAAGGCCGAATGTTTCGCTTGGACCCCTGAGGCCGAGGAAGCCCTCGGCAACCTGAAGGCGCTCCTTACAAAGGCGCCAGTCTTGGTGCCGCCGGCGGACGGGGAAACCCTCTTGGTCTACGTCGCCGCGACCACTCAGGTGGTTAGCGCCGCGATTGTGGTCGAAAGGCAGGAGGAAGGGCATACATTGCCCGTTCAGAGGCCGGTCTACTTCATCAGCGAAGTGCTGTCCGAGACTAAGATCCGCTACCCACAAGTTCAAAAGCTGCTGTATGCTGTGATCCTGACAAGGCGGAAGCTACGACACTACTTCGAGTCCCATCCGGTAACTGTGGTGTCATCCTTCCCCCTGGGGGAGATCATCCAGTGCCGAGAGGCCTCGGGCAGGATCGCAAAGTGGGTGGTGGAGATCATGGGCGAAACGATCCCGTTCGCCCCTCGGAAGGCCATCAAGTCCCAAGTGTTGGCGGATTTCGTGGCCGAATGGGTCGACACCCAACTGCCAACGACTCCGATCCAACCGGAGCTCTGGACCATGTTTTTCGACGGGTCGCTGATGAAGACGGGGGCCGGCGCGGGCCTGCTCTTCATCTCGCCCCTCGGTAAGCACTTGCGCTACGTGCTGCGCCTCCACTTCCCGGCGTCCAACAATGTGGCCGAGTACGAAGCTCTGGTCAACGGATTGCGGATCGCCACCGAGCTAGGGGTCAGACGCCTCGACGCCTGCGGTGATTCGCAGCTCGTCATCGACCAAGTCATGAAGAACTCCCACTGCCGCGACCCGAAGATGGAGGCCTACTGCGACGAGGTTCGGCGCCTGGAAGACAAGTTCTTCGGGCTCGAGCTCAACCACATCGCTCGGCGCTACAACGAAACCGCAGACGAGCTGGCTAAGATAGCCTCGGGGCGAACGACAGTCCCCCCGGACGTCTTCTCCCGGGATCTGCATCAACCCTCCGTCAAGCTCGACGACGCGCCCGAGCCCGAGGTACCCTCGGCTCAGCCCGAGACACCCTCGGCCCAGCCCGAGGTACCCTCGGCCCCCGAGGGCGGGGCATTGAACGTCGAGGAAGGGCAGAGCGGGGCCACGCCAGACCAGGATTGGCAGGCCCCGTACCTGCAATATCTCCGTCGAGGAGAGCTACCCCTCGACCAAGTCGAGGCTCGGCGGGTAGCGCGACGCGCCAAGTCATTCGTCATCGCCAAAGTTCTGAAGCCCGGAACGTACAAGCTGGCCAGCAATCAAGGCGAGATCTACGGCAACGCTTGGAACATCAAACAGCTACGTCGCTTCTACCCTTAAGATGTTTTCAAGTTGTTCATATACCTCGCACCTACGCAAAGTTTAGTTGTCAAGGAAGGGTCGGCCTAGCCTCGGCAAAGCCCGACCCTCCCTCGGGGGCTAAAAGGGGGGAGACCCCCTCTGCGTCGAATTTTTCCTCGAAAAAGGATCTCTTTTTAGCAGGATCTCTTTCGTGCTTCTTGACTACTTCGGAAAGCGGATCCTGGAAACGATGAGGTACACGTAAGCAGCCAAGGCTGACCGAGCCGAGGGACCCCTACGCCTCCGGGATACGGATACCTCACTCGTCCCTTTCTGCGACAAGTAACTTGCGCTCGGGTAAAGCGACTCCGTGGACCGAACGAGTCATCACGTTCGGAAGCTCTCCTGCCGAAGCAGTCCTTCAAGCTTTCTCGACTAAGTCGGGGACAGGGCCTCATGGACGGGTGAAAGTACGTGTAAGCGGCGAGGCCGACCGAGCCGAGGGATTCCCACGCCTCTAGGATACGGATACCTCACTCGTCCCTTCCGCGAAAAGCAACTCTCGCTCACACAAACATCCCTGTTACCGACAGAGTCCAGATGCTCGAAACAGGAGGAAAAAAGACGCAGCTTGGCGAGCGCGGCGAGGGCGTGTTCTTCTGGCCTCGGCGGCCGCAGAAAGCACACGCTACAAGATGATCTGATCCTGCAGGCTCGGGTCTTCACGCCGAAGGGAGCCGTAGCACCCTCGGCATCGACGACGTCTTCAGCAAAGCCCGACCCAGCCTCGGGCGGCGCCGCGGTCCAGGGGCTCCCCCGGGAATCCGGCCCGAGCAGGCGGCTCAACCGGTTACCCCTGGGGCCTCGGTCAACCGGCTTCCAAGGGCGCCAGCCCGATCCGAGGCCTCGACTGATCGACTTTGGCGTCAGCCCCGCTAACGGACAACACGGCTAGGCTCCGGCCAACCAGGTTCCCATTCTCGAGCCAACTCCGCCTCTGTTCATACTGATATCGCTACCCCTGGCCTCGGTCCACCGAAGGGCGGCCGAGGGGTCTCTTCAACTAAGCTAGAGGAGCCCCAGACGACAAGGCCGAACGGGCCGAGGGATTCCTACGCCTCCGGGATACGGATACCTCACCCGTCACCTTGACACGGGGCAACTCATGCTTGGTAAAGCGGTTCAGATAATCAACGGGCGAGACTTAGTGCTCGAAAATGAGGAAAAAACACGGCTCAGTGCCGAAATTACATACACGTTCAGGCCTCGACAGCCGCAATGAACGAGGACCACTGGCATACGAGATGCCACTACCAACGGAACTCCGGTTCCCCCTCCGCAGGTATGAACAACCCCACTCCGAGGGGGAAGGCCTGTGGAGCAACGGAAGGCCGACGAATGGTGCGCCGTCACCCGCTCCAGCAGCGGCGACGACGACGCCTTCTGCTCCGAGGGACCAAGCAGCGGCAACGCCGACCTCAGGCTCGATGCCGCTGCCAGGAGGCCCCCGCCCGTGCCAAAACTTGTGAGGCAAGGACGGGCAGAAGGCCATAGAGTTGGAGGTCAGCCCATGGCCGGCCCCGGCCATCTCGCCGGCAGCAGAACCTCTTCAAGCTGCCGTGGCGGATGCCGGCACCGCGAGTGGCTCCGAAGCCACTCACGCCTGAAGGCCAGGCACGCTGCAGCTGCCAGCGCCACGGACGACGGCCGCCTTTCCCTCCGATCACTGAGTGAAGGAGCGGGCCGCCGCCCACGCGGGGGCCGACCTCAACTCGGCGCACTCCCCTCCCCAGCCCTGGTGATGAAAATCCTTGAGGCTGAGGGAGGGGAAGAGGCCGCGGCCCGGCTTGCTTTCCCTCACCATCGAGTCGGAGGTCGCCATCTCAGGTGACCGCCGGCGGAGGGGAGCAGCCGGGCAGCATGATGAAAATCCTTGAAGCCGAACGATGGCTGAGAGGTACCAACTCCCATGGAGTTGCGTTCCTCCAACGAGGAGGCGGAAAGGCGGCGGATACCCCCCATTCGGGGGCTTGGAAGACGGGAAGACCCGACGCTTAAGGGAGGAAGAAGACATGGTTGCCTTACGAAAGGAGCCCCCCTCCTTTTAAAGGCAACTCCCCCTACGTGCGCCCCCAGGCGCCGCGGGCCGAGTCTTCTCCAACACGCTCCAAGGCCCTCCCCTGCGACTCGGGGGCTGGGTCCCGCATATCATGCAAGCCGGCTCAGGGCAGAAGAAGCCAAACCGCCGCGCATGGTGCACACGACCGTCCAGCGGTTACAGGCGACCCCCCATTTTCGCCCAGACCAACGGGCAGAAGGGGCGGGCAGCCATGCAGGCGGCATGCAACCGCGCCAGATGGACGCGCTTCTCCGACTTCTGACACGCCAGCTTGGAACCCAGGCCCACGCGTCGAGCAACCAGCGCGCCAGTTGCTGCATGCAAGCAACCACACCGCCACTTGTGCCACCATCGCGCCTCTTCGGTTGCGAAGCCTATGCCACGACTCGAGGCGACCCAACAGCGCCAGACTGGCGCATCGGTCAAAGCGACCGAAAGTGGGCCGGCAGTAATAGCGGTGGCAGGCGGGCGGGCGCAGCGGTCACGTCGTCAGCCAGGCTCACGTCCCATCCTGAGACAGCAAGAGAGCCTCCTCTCACGGCGTGAAGACGGTGCACCCGTGACCCGAACGGATCGCACGCGCGCAACGGCCGCCCCGCCAACCACTCGCCCCGTCGCATTAACTCCGCGGCGGGACACGCGGCGCCTCTGGTAGGAGGAGCGCGCGACGCTTCACCTTCGCCGCAATAACCGCGTCAGAAAAGGTACGCCACGTCGTCCGATTTCGTATCCTTTTCCGTTTTCCTCTTTCTCTATCTCTTGCAACAGGGACCGGGAAAGGGGGATACCCCGAAAGGGATCCTTCTCCGCGAAGGAACCGGGCTCCGAGCCCCCCATTACTGATCAGGGGTTCGAAGGCTGGCCCCCCGAGGGTTCAACAGTCGCCTCAGATCGCGTGGGCCCGACACCCACTACTGGTCAGGGGTTCGAAGGCCAGCCCCCCGAAGGGCTCCATGGCCGCCTCAGGCTACTCGGGCTCCGCGCCCATTACTGATCAGGGGTTCGAAGGCTGGCCCCCGAAGGGTTCACAGTGGCCTCAGACACCGAGCGAGGGATGACCAGGGGTACGTTCGATACATAACCGAGGCTCGGGCTGCGCTCCCGAGGTACCCTAGGACATTTCCGAGACCAGCGGGAACGATCTTGTAACGGAATCCCATCGGAGGGAGGCATCGAGCCCTCGGACCCCGTCGCCAGGGGACCGGGTCCGGCAAATCACCCGCAGGTACTTTTGGGCGTGCCTCTGGGCCCCTAGCCGACCCCCAACGAACGGGGCACGGACGTCCACTCGGATTACCCGCTTGCAGCTCACCGGAGACACCATGTTCGGTGCCCATCGAGGGTAACATGGCGCACTCCCCCCCTCCTCCTTGCGGAAAGGCGACGTAGGGGCGTATGTAAAAAGCCGAGTCTGTCCCTGATCGTCCTCTCGCCCTGTGCAGAGGCTCGGGGGCTGCTCTCGCAAAAACCGGCTCCGGCCAAATCGTTGACAGCGTCAACATACCAGCCCGAGAGCTTGGGCCCCGACCGTGCACCCGGGCTACGGCCAGTTCGCATGAGGGAACGACCAGACCAGCCGAAGCGTTAAGCGAAGTATTAAGACCTCGAAGGAGTGTAACCACTCCTCCGAGGCCTCGGGGGCTACACCCGGCGGGTGCGCTCGCGCGCACCCACCGGAACGAAATGCAACCGAGAAAGGCTGGTCCCCTTGCAAAAAAGTGCGACAAAAGCCTCCAAGCGAGTGCTAACACTCCCTTCGAGGCTCGGGGGCTACTGTCGGGGACCATAATTAGGGGTACCCTCAAGGCGCCTAATTCTCAGCTGGTAACCCCCATCAGCATAAAGCTGCAAAGGCCTGATGGGCGCGATTAAGTCAGGGATCAGTCCACACGAGTGACTCGATCACGCTTCACCCGAGCCTAGCCTCGGCCAAAGGCAGCCGACCTCGAGAGACTTCCGTCTCGCCCGAGGCCCCCTTTTTATGGCGGACACATCACCGGCTCGCCCAAGGCCTTGGCTTCGCTCAGAAGCAACCTTGACTAAATCACCACACCGACTGACCAAATTGCAGGGGCATTTAACGCAAAGGTGGCCTGACACCTCTATCCTGACACGCGCCCCCGGCAGAGCCGAGGTGACCGCCGTCACTCCACCGCTCCACTGGCCAGTCTGACAGAAGGACAGCGCCGCCTGCGCCACTCCGACTGCAGTGCCACTCGACAGAGTAAGTCTGACAGGCAGTCAGGCCTTGCCAAAGGCGCCACGGCGAACTCCGCTCCACCCGACCCCAGGGCTCGGACTCGGGCTAAGACCCGGAAGACGGCGAACTCCGCTCCGCCCGACCCCAGGGCTCGGACTCGGGCTAAGACCCGGAAGACGGCGAACTCCGCTCCGCCCGACCCCAGGGCTCGGACTCGGGCTAAGACCCGGAAGACGGCGAACTCCGCTCCGCCCGACCCCAGGGCTCGGACTCGGGCTAAGACCCGGAAGACGGCGAACTCCGCTCCGCCCGACCCCAGGGCTCGGACTCGGGCTAAGACCCGGAAGACGACGAAACTCCGCCTCGCCCGACCCCAGGGCTCGGACTCCGCCCTGGCCTCGGCCAAACGACTTCCGCCTCGCCCGACCCCTTGGCTCGGGCTCGGCCACGGCAACAGAAGGCAGACTCAACCTCGGCTTCGGAGGAAACCCCACGTCGCCCTGCCTAGGGCACAGACCGCCACGTCAACAGGAGGCGCCATCATCATCCCACCCCGAATCGACTCGGGTCACGGAGAACAAGACCGACGTCTCATCCGGCCAGCTCCGCCAGAGAGGCAATGATGGCGCTCCACAAGCTCTATGACGACGGCGGCCCCCAGCTCTCTTACGGAAGCAGGACAACGTCAGCAGGGACTCGACCGCTCCAACAGCTGTCCCTCCATCAGGCTCCGCCGCACCTCCGACAGCCACGACATCACGCCAGCAGGGTGCCCAGATCTCTCCGGCTGCCACATTGGCATGTACCTAGGGCGCTAGCTCTCCCTCCGCTAGACACGTAGCACTCTGCTACATCCCCATTGTACACCTGGATCCTCTCCTTACGACTATAAAAGGAAGGACCAGGGCCTTCTCAGAGAAGGTTGGCCGCGCGGGACCGAGGACGGGACAGGCGCTCTCTTGGGGCCGCTCGCTTCCCTCACCCGCGTGGACGCTTGTAACCCCCCTACTGCAAGCGCACCTGACCTGGGCGCGGGACGAACATGAAGGCCGCGGGACTTCCACCTCTCTCACGCTCGGCTCCGGCCACCTCGCCTCTCCCCCCTTCGCGCTCGCCCACGCGCTCGACCCATCTGGGCTGGGGCACGCAGCACACTCACTCGTCGGCTTAGGGACCCCCTGTCTCGAAACGCCGACAGTTATAAACTAGTAGAATCCATATGACAGAATATAATATAGGTGGGCATCAGACAACTCTTGCAACTTAATGCATAAATAACATAATAAAAAGTGCTTGTAAAATAGGGTTTATATATGGAGGCTTGCCTTAATTGGTAGCTTGTATTATATTGTGTTAGTAGGCTCCATCTTCACAACCATATCAAACAACATCTTTAGAACGGGCCCATGTCTATATAGCCATGTCAAATGGGTATGTTTGGTAGAGCCACACACTTGTTAGAGTTTTTTGAGTAGCCCCTCTTGAATGATGCTGTGTCTTATTGAAACTCTAAAAATTTAGTACAAAAAATGGAGAAAGAGTGTATTGTGCCGCTAGATAGCACTTGTTTGAGAAACTTTAGTAAAATTCATAAAAGGAAAAAAAGAGTACGATAATAGCCTTCATGGTATAGCAATATTTAGAATTGCAAGATTAAGATCTTCTAAATATAAAGTTAGGTTTATTGTCACACCCGGTTTTAGATAGGTAAATAAACATATAACATGTGTATGTCAAATCAAGATTTCACACAATTACATACATTGAATAACACACCATACTGCTCAAATTAACATAGTATAGCGTTATATTACGAATTCAACATTCGACTGTGATGATTAAACATAAATAATAGTTTTAACATGATTTAAGACTAAATGACAAGGGACCCACATAGAGAGAGAGAGTAGAGCAAGACAACAAAAGGTGGTCAGAGGTTACCAAGGTGCAGGGTTCACAAGGCCGAACGACTAATCAACCCGCCTGATAAGGTCTCATCAACGATTTTCCAATTCAAATTTGAGAAATTTTGTAAATTTTGATGGCAATTTTCTACTATGGATTATTTGTTGATTTCTGCTGAAATTAAATTTTAAAATACACAACCGAATTCAAACTAAAAATAAAAAAGTTTTGGAACCAGGAATCTACTAGATGAGGTGGCTAGCCTATGGAGAATGCCGATTTATCGACCTAGGGTGCTGATAAACCGACAGCCGAGTAGTAGCTAGGTTAGGGGTTCCCTCTTTTCAACTTGAAATCTTTTTTAAGTAACCACGGCTATTTGCAATATAGGATAATAATACTTGTAATAATAGTAGAGTGTGCTTTATTTGAAAAAAAGAGGTTCGGCTTATCTAACTCTGCCGTCGATTTATCAAATATAGAACCGATTAATCAGTTTTATTGGACGATAAATCGATGACAAACTGGTCCAATTCAAAAACTAGTTTGGATTTGAATTTCGCTGGTTTTTACCGATTTATCGTGCGAGTCTGGAGTGTATACGTGTACCACGCAATGCACCTATTAAAACATAATAGACCTGTTTTGTTAGCTTCTCCCCGTAGCCTGGCTGCATGAGTTAGGCCAGCGGAAGCCTGACTCCAGAGATGCGACCAATTTACTGGCGCCTGCAGAGCCGGGTTCAGGGTGCTTTAAGTATCGTGCGAGTCTGACTCCACATCTGCACGCAGATAACCAAACACATATCTCGCACGTGTAGAGTCTGGTTGACAACAATTAACACCAATTCATTACATCCCGCGATACAAGTACTATCAAATACAAGCAACCAAACACCTGAAATGGCCGGCTGGTTCAGGACTTCAGAATCAGATGGCAAGTTTGCATTGGCAACGAGAGTGTAGTACGTGTGGACCCTAAAACAGTTGTTGCTGTACCCCGAAAAAGAGAGGAGAAAGTGACATTTTTCTTTTCTTTTTTTACGTAGACATGCATGCGTTCAATCATGAGGCAGCTCAAACATGTCTCTCCAACCCATCGCCCTCCGCTCACGGTCCTTTCAAAAAAAAAAACCTAAATCAGTACAGATATGGCTGATTGAGCCAGCACCCCTCTCATTTATAAAGGCTATTTCACATTCCCAATATACCACTAACTAAAGTACTTGTCATGGAACACAATCTTCCAACTCCACACTTGCATGCCATAACTCAAAAGATAAGTTGTATAAAGTCATGTCTCCGTTAGTCCATCCAACTCAATCCAAGATGTTACTCTATTGATTTTTCACTCATCGCAAGCTCAAACTATAAATGTGCATATTAACCTTTTGTTCGTATTTATTTTTGTCTCTAAAAGAACCAAAAGCCAACAAAAATATAGGAACCTAAGCTGTTTTTTTAGAAGTAGCTGCTTTTAGAATAGTACAGATTTGAAGTTTTGAAAGAACCTTGAACCATGCTTTTGACTCTTGGCTTCTGAATTTAAAGTAGTGAAATATAGAGATGTTTCATAGTTGATTTAGAAAAACAAAAACAAAAGGTACTTCTGATCTTATTTTTTTTCTCATTAGGAAATCCAGTCAGATTCGAAACCATTTGACTTGAGACAATTTTATTTTACGTCGCTTGAACAAAGCATATAACGAAACGTCTCCGACGCCTTCACTTTCCAAACGTTAGCCTTTTCCAATCAGGGAGAGAGCTCAAACATGGCACTCGAACCCGTCGCCCTCCTGCTCACGGTCCTCGTCGCCGCGCCGCTCACGGTCCTCCTCCTCCTCTTCCTCGTCGCCGGCAACAAGAGGCCCGCTCGTGCTGCTTCTCCCACGCCGCGCCACCGCTTGAGGCTGCCGCTGCCGCCGTCGCCGCGGGGCCTCCCGCTGCTGGGCCACCTGCACCTGCTGGGCTCGCTGCCGCACCGCGCGCTGGCGTCTCTGGCGCGCGCGCACGGCCCCGTGCTGCTGCTCCGCCTGGGCCGCGTGCCCACCGTGGTCGTGTCCTCCGCGGCCGCCGCCGAGGAGGTGATGCGGGCGCGGGATCTGGCGTTCGCGAACCGGCCCGCGAGCGCCATGGCCGAGCGCCTCCTCTACGGCCGCGACGTCGCGTTCGCGCCCTACGGCGAGTACTGGCGCATGGTGCGCCGCGTCTGCGTCGTCCACCTCCTCAGCGCGCGTCGCGTCGGATCCTTCCGCCGCGTCCGAGAGCAGGAGGCCGCCGCGCTGGTCGCACGCGTCGCCCGGGACAGCGCCGGTGGCGCGGCCGTCGGCCTCAGCGATCTCCTCACCGAGTACGCCAACGCCGTCGTGTCGCGCGCCGCGTTCGGCGACGAGAGCGCGCGCGGGCTGTTGGACGAATTCGACTCCGGCCGTCGGCACAGGAAAGTGCTCACCGACTTCCAGAAGCTCCTGGGGACGACGCCCGTTGGGGAGGTGCTGCCGTGGCTGGGCTGGGTGGACGCCGTCACGGGGCTGGAGGGGAAGATCAGGCGGACGTTCGAGGGGCTCGACGGGTTGCTCGAGAAGGTGATCGATGACCACCGGCGGCGGCCTCGCAGCGGGGAGGACGGCGGTGACCGGGACTTCGTGGACGTGTTGCTGGACGTCCACAACAAGGACCAAGAGCACGGCATCCAACTAGAGACCAACGAAATCAAGGCCATCATCTTGGTAATAAATTTATATGACATACCGATCCATGAATTCATTTCATATTTGTTATATTTGAATATGATATGGTTCATTCGTGGTTGCCCATTTAAATTACTCGGCAGGACATGTTCTCGGCAGGCACGGACACGACAACCTCGGTGATGGAATGGGCCATGGCGGAGCTCGTCACCCACCCGCGCGCCATGCGGAGAGCCCAGGACGAGGTCCGCGCGGCGGCGGCCGGCTCAACCGGCGTCAACGAGGACCACGTCGCGCAGCTGGACTACCTCAAGGCCGTGCTGAAGGAGACGCTTCGGCTGCACGCGCCGGTGCCACTGCTGGTGCCCCGGGAGCCGCCGGCGGACACCGAGATCCTGGGGTACCACATCCCGGCGCGCACGCGCGTGCTGGTCAACGCCTGGGCAATTGGCCGGGACCCAGCGACGTGGGAGCGCGCCGAGGAATTCGTGCCGGAGAGGTTCTTGGGCGGCGGCGCCGCAGCCAACGTCGGCTTCAAGGGGCAGCACTTCGAGCTCCTGCCGTTCGGCGCCGGCAGGAGGATGTGCCCTGGGATCGCGTTCGCGGAGGGAAGCGCCGAGATGGCGCTGGCGAGCTTGCTGTATCATTTTGACTGGGAGGTGAGCCGGGGCCAGAACCGGGAAGGGACGTCGTCGCTGGACATGACCGAGATGAGCGGGATAACCGTGCATATCAAGTCAGGTCTGCCGCTTGTAGCCAAGCCGTGGAGTGGATCCCCTTGAACTAGTAGGAGAAAAATATTGTCAGGGCGCATGCTTTTTTGCACGTAAATTCGCGTCTATATATATATATATATATATATATATATATATATATATATGATGGTTTATATTTGAACTTCTATATATTTGTGTTATTGCATTTTTATTGTTCATTTATCAATTATTATTATTATTATTATTATTATTATTATTATTATTATTATTGTTATTGTCGTCGTCATCGTCGTCATCTAAGGTAGTGGTAGTCTTATATATCTAAATTTAACTAGGAACCGAAATCGAACCGAACTAGGAGGTTCATACACTAATTGGCATCACACTCGAGCACACACAATAAGAGCCACTTTATAGAGGCACTCCAACAAGCCAGAATTTTAGTATAGTTGCTCTTCTCGAATCTCACTATGGGGAATAAGCACAACAGCCGATGATCGGAGGCGACGACAATCTCCAATAACAGCTCAATAATCCCACAAACTGTAGAACACCTAGGTGATGACAACCACTAAGAGTAGAATCAGCTCAAGACCTCATGTCGCTCAACTAGTGCCACGAGATGCAACAACTATATGTGATGCACTAGGAGCTCTCTAGTCTCACCCAAATGATGAACTTAAGATGCAAGTTAGTGGAGTGTGTTTCTCTAGCCATAAGAGATGTTCTCAAGTGTAAGGAGTGAAGGGATGCCAACCAAGACCAGTCAAGGGATCTATTTATAGCCCCAACTCGAAATCCAACCGTTGCCCCATGAAGGGATGGAATCGAGGGCACTAGATATGTGCGGTGCACCGATGGTCCATGTACTAAACACGCCTAGTGTCTTCCAAATCATGAGACCAAGTTTCATATCATCACATTCTTCATCATTTGAGCTATCAAGATTTTTCCCTTATTTTTCTTTGGCTCTTCTTCTCATGATTAGCCTTGTGAGCTAAGTATTTCTTATTGTTTGATGAGGAGCCATCTTGAGTGAGCATTGATCTTACCCAATTTTTTTGTTTGTGTGGTAGTGGAAAGATCAACTTTAAGGAACATGGTGACAATATGTCCATACTTATCAATTAGCTTGGAAGACATTTAGAATCTTATTCGTAACACCGGTGAAGGAAACAGGTGACGCCTAAGAGGGGGTGAATTAGGACTTCTAAAACTTTCACTAAACAAGGCCACAATTAAATCCCTAGAGCAAAACATATGCAAATAATCAATTCACAATGTGCAAACTAGGTTTAGCCTAAGTGTTGCTATCTCTACCGCGAAAGTTAAGTTTCAATCTAAACAATCTAACTAGAAAGATAAGATTGAAACTTAAATGCTTAATGTAAATGCGGAAGCTAAAGAGAAGGTAGAGATGCAAACTCTCGTGGATGACGCTAGTATTTTTATTGAGGTATCCGGAACCGCGCAAGGTCCCGACTAATCCTCGTTGGTGCCCCTACGCAAAGGGAAGCCCACGCGAGGGCTAAGCACCTCGGTCGGGTAACTCTGTAGAGAGCCACGGGCCTTCTCCACGTGCAAGTGGTGCTCCACTTCCGGCTCCTCTTGGACGCTCCCTGTCGTCTCCACTATCGAGCTTCTGGCTGAAAACACTGTAGGCCTCGTTCCCTCCGGTACACGGTGGCGGTTGTCATGGCCTCGCAAGACTCTCACCCCACTCGGTACAATTACAACGGCTTGCACAAAAGCCGAGGGGTTGTGTGGTTTATCTAAACTCACTCAACTAACTAGAATTCACCTAGAGCAAGCGCTAGAGCGGTCTAACTAACCTAAGCACTTCACAAAGCACCTACGCTAATCATCGAGTGATTCTATAAAGCACTTGAGTGTATGAGCTCTTGGAAATGTGAACTATGTGCCTTGGTATGTCTCTTGGGCTCCCACACCTCCAAATGCCCGGTTGGCTGAAGTATATATAGGCCCCAACTCAAATATAGTCGTTGGAAAGTAGTTCTGCAGCTTTCTGCGGCGCACTGGACAGGTGCACTGGACATGCCACATGTACTAGCCATTAAAGTTAGTCGTTGGAGCTTCCGAAGATGGCACACCAGATAGTCTGGTGTGCAACGGACAACCCATGCTCGCTTGTCGTATTTGGGCCATAACATTTAGCTCCGAACTCTGATTTCGATGATCTTGTACTTTTTGGAAAGCTTATGAAATTATCTACATCCCAGAGTTGAAGTCATACCGGTTTGAGCAAATTTGGCACACCGGACATCCCATATGGTGCTGCAGTTTTTTTTCAGCAATTCCGAATTTGTATTGTGGGCATAACATTTAGCTCCGAACTCCGATTTTGATGATCTTAGACTTTTTAGAAAGCTTATAAAATTATCTAAATCTCAGAGTTGAAGCCATGTTAGTTTGAGTAGATTTGATTTTGTGAAACACTTCCAATTTAGTCAGCCCTTCCTCTCAACTTTGTCAACTTCACTTTTGTTTTGTAGCTTTGTATCTCACTTCTACTCCTTGATGTGTTGGACTCTTAGCATGTATAAAGTGTCTTCAATATGACTTTGTAATGTCTTCTATGGGTCTTATAATGTCTTCTTTGAGGTGTTGCATCCTTAGATCCTGAGTCCAATTCACTTCACATCCTGTGAACTACAACACACAAGCAGTTGGGAAATACATTAGTCCACAGGTTATGTTGATCATCAAACACCAAAACCTATTGAGCTAAATGACCCGAGGTCTATTTTCCTTACAATCTCCCCCTTTTTGGTGATTGATGACAACACAACCAAAGCAAGCAAATATAACAAACATTTGAATGAAAATATCCAATCTACTTGCTAGGATGCATGATTGTCCCCATAGAGTGAGATTATTGACTTAAGCCTCCCCCTAACTCCATAATTCACTTACTTCCTATTTTGGACTAAAGAACCAAAACCACTTGAAGAATTAAAAATTTAAATTGGTGGTGTTTGGTGTTTGATAACATTTTATTACTTTGGTCCCTACAACTTCTCCCCCTTTGGCATCAACCACCGAAAAGAAAGACATTAAAAGCATGTAGGAAGCAAATAAGACTTGCCCTCATAAAGGATTTGTCAATTAATACCAATTGAAGCACCAAATTGTTACTCCCCCTAAATGAGTGTTCTCCTTTAGAAAGAATTTTCTCCCCATTTAGAGACGAAGAAATACTCCCCCTGACAGAGATCTTCTACTTAGGAAAAAGCATGTGAGAAATAGAGGTGCAAGACATGATTTGAATAGACTAACTTCCCTTATGCATAGGTAACAAAATATGAGTCAACAATATATGTGAAAGGGAATTAGGCTTACACCTTTTTCCTAATTGATTTTGGTGGTTGAATTGCCCAACACAAATAATTGGACTAACTAGTTTGCTCTAGATTATGAGTTCTACAGGTGCCAAAGGTTCACAACAAACCAATAAAAAGACCGAAAAAGGATTCAAATATAGAGAGCTAAAGTCAGCCGAAGTGTGCCCTGGTCTAGCGCACCGGACTGTCCGGTGTGCCACCGGACAGTGTCCGGTGCACCAGGGACTCCAACTCCGAACTGCTCACCTTCGGGAATTCTGGAGGCCGCTCCGCTATAATTCACCGGACTATCCGGTGTGCTAGCGGAGCAACGGCTACCTCCGCGCCAACGGTCGCCTGCAACAGCATTCAATGCGCTACAGTGTGCACAGATGTCAGGCTCGCGCCAGAAGGCGCACCGAACAGTCTACAGAACCTGTCCGGTGCACCACCGGACTGTCCGGTGGCCTAGAAGACAGAAGCTCCAACGGTCGAACCCTAACGGTCGAGTGACGTGGCTGGCGCACCGGACAGTGTCCGGTGGCGCACCGGACTGTCCGGTGCGCCATGCGACAGACAGCCTCCCAACGACCACTTTTGGTGGTTGGGGCTATAAATACCCCAACCACCCCACATTCATTGCATCCAAGTTTTCTGACTTCAAACACCTTACAAGAGCTATAGCATTCAATACAAGACACACCAAAGAGATCAAATCCTCTCCCAAGTCCTTAGTTCATTCCAAATCAAATAGTGAATTGTGAGAGAGTGACTTGTGTTCATTTGAGCTCTTGCGCTTGGATTGCTTCTTTTTCTCATTCTTTCTTGTGATCAACTCAATTGTAACCGAGGCAAGAGACACCAATTGTGTGGTGGTCCTTGCGGGGACTTTGTGTCCCGTTTGATTGAGAAGAGAAGCTCACTCGGTCTAAGTGACCGTTTGAGAGAGGGAAAGTGAGAGCACCTAGAGGGGGGGGGTGAATAGGTGATCCTGTAAAAACTTAAAACTTATAGCCACAAAACTTGATTAAGAGTTAGCACAATGAAATCAAGTGGCTAAGGAGAGCGCTTGTGAAACACAATAGACACAGTGAGAACAAGCACAAGAGACACGAGGATTTATCCCGTGGTTCGACCAAGTGTAACACTTGCCTATTCCACGTTGTGGCGTCCCAATGGACGAGAGTTGCACTCAACTCCTCTCAAGTGATCCAATGATCAACTTGAATACCACGATGTTCTTTTTTCTTTACTCTTTCCCGTTTGCGAGGAATCTCCACAACTTGGAGTCTCTCGCCCTTACAATAAGGATCAAAGTGAAAGCACTAGAGTAAGGGAGGGAAGCAACACACGCAAATCCACAGCAATACGCACACACATAGCCAAGACTTGAGCTCAAATGAATAACACAAGGTTCACCACTAGAACAGAGCCCAAATCACTAAGAACACCAATCGAGTGTGCAAAGATGGAGTGTGAATGATTAAGAATGCTCAAAGTATGCTTGGTGTTGTCCTCCATGCGCCTAGGGGTCCCTTTTATAGCCCCAAGGCAGCTAGGAGCCGTTGGAGGCATTCTTGGCAGGCAATACTTGCCTTCTGTCGGGTGGTGCACCAGACATTCCGGTGCACCACCGGACATCCCCTGTTCACTGTCCGGTGCAGATAGCCTTCCTATTTTGGCGCAGCCGACCGTTGAAGATTTGGAGCCGTTGGCGCACCGGACACTGTCCGGTGCACACCGGACAGTCCGGTGCCCCCATCAGACCGTTGGCTCGGCCACGTGTCACGCGCGGATTGCGCGGCCGACCGTTGGCTCGACCGACCGTTGGCTCACCGGACAGTCCGGTGCACCACCGGACAGTCCGGTGATTTTTAGCCGTACGCCGCCGACGAAATCCCGAGAGCGGCCAGTTTGACCAAAACCAGCCTGGCGCACCGGACACTGTCCGGTGTACCACCGGACACTGTCCGGTGTACCACCAGACAGTCCGATGCACCCAGACTGAGCAGAGTCTTGGCTGCACAGCCAACTCCTTTTTCCTTTTGTCTTTTCTCTGATTCTAGCACTTAGACAAATATGTCAGTACACAAAAACCAATGTACTAAGTCTAGAATCATACCTTTGTGTTGATTTGCACTTCATTTACCATTTGGCACAGTTTAACACTTAGACCATTTGTGTTGACACTTAATCACCAAAATACTTAGAAATGACCCAAGGGCACATTTCCCTTTCAATCTCCCCCTTTTTGGCGATTTATGCCAACACAACAAAAAGCAACACATAGAAGTGCAACATCAATGCAAATGAGAACAAGAATTGTTTTTGATTCAAATTTGACATATTTGGATCATCCTTTGCCACCACTTGGTTTTGTTTTTGCAAATCAACTTCAATTTTCTATCTCTAAGTCAAACACACTTGTTGAGGCATAAAGAGAGGTATTCCAAGAAAAATTGATCAAAGATTCAAAAACTCCCCCTTTTTCCCATAATCAAACATTCTCCTCACAAGAGACCAACTTTTGACAAAAAGAGACACTTAGAGTATTTTGACTACTATTTTCAAAATTCTCAAGTGGTAGCTGATCCATTTGCTTTAGCCTTAATTTCTCCCCCTTTGGCATCAAGCACCAAAACGGGATCATTGTTGGCCCTTTAACCTCATTGCTTCACCAAAATTGTCAATTAAGAGCAAAAAGCAATAAGATCATAGAGATGAACTTGGAGTTAATTACCCTCTTATCGGAGTGCAGTGGAAGTCTTGCATGGTCCAAGTTCACCTTTCCCTTTCAATACACTTTTGAGACTAAAACAAGTAAACTTAAACACAAGGTTAGTCTCAAAGTGTAAAGTTGTAGCATGCCTCCCCCTAAAAAAGTGCATTACTTGCAAATGGACCGGGGATCATGTGTACAACTTGAGCACCATAATTAGGCAACAATATGCATAAAGGAACATGATCAAAGGCATAAAACACATGTATGCTATAGATTAATCCAAGTTACGCGAATCTAAGACATTTAGCTCACTACGCAGCCTGCAGAAGGTCTTCTCATCTAAAGGCTTGGTAAAGATATCGGCTAGCTGGTTCTCGGTGCTAACATAAAATACTTCGATATCTCCCTTTTGCTGGTGGTCTCTCAAAAAGTGATGCTGGATGTCTATGTGCTTTGTGTGGCTGTGTTCAACAGGGTTATCCGCCATGTGGATTGCACTCTCATTGTCACATAGGAGTGGGACTTTGCTCAGATTGTAGCCAAAGTCCTTGAGGTTTTGCTTCATCCAAAGTAGTTGCGCGCAACACTGTCCTGTGGCAACATACTCGGCCTCAGCGGTGGATAGGGCAATAGAAGTTTATTTCTTAGAACTCCAAGACACCAGGGACCTTCCTAAGAATTGGCACGTCCCTGATGTACTCTTCCTATCAACCTTGCATCCAGCATAATCGGAGTCTGAGTATCCAATCAAGTCAAAGGTAGACCCTTTTGGATACCAGATCCCGAAGCAAGGTGTAGCAACTAAATATCTAAGTATTCGCTTAACGGCCACAAGGTGACACTCCCTTGGATTGGATTGAAATCTAGCACACATGCATATGCTTAGCATAATATCCGGTCTACTAGCACATAAATAAAGTAAAGACCCTATCATAGACCGGTATGCCTTTTGATCAACGGACTTACCTCCTTTGTTGAGGTTGACATGTCCGTCGGTTCCCATTGGAGTCTTTGCGGGCTTGGCGTCCTTCATCCCGAACCGCTTGATCAAGTCTTGCGTGTACTTCGTTTGGGAGATGAAGGTGCCGTCCTTGAGTTGCTTCACTTGGAACCCAAGGAAGTAGTTCAACTCGCCCATCATCGACATCTCAAACTTTTGAGTCATCACCCTGCTAAACTCTTCACAAGACTTTTGGTTAGTAGAACCAAATATTATGTCATCGACATAAATTTGGCACACAAATAAGTCACCATCACAAGTCTTAGTGAATAAAGTTGGATCGGCTTTCCCAACCTTGAAAGCTTTTGCAATTAAAAAGTCTCTAAGGCATTCATACCATGCCCTTGGGGCTTGCTTAAGTCCATAGAGCGCCTTAGAGAGCTTACACACGTGGTCGAGGTACCGTTCATCCTCAAAGCCAGGGGGTTGCTCTACGTACACCTCCTCCTTGATTGGCCCATTGAGGAAAGCGCTATTCACATCCATTTGGAACAACCTGAAAGAATGGTGAGCGGCATAGGCTAACAAAATGCGAATAGACTCTAGCCTAGCCACAGGAGCAAAAGTCTCCTCAAAGTCCAAACCTGCGACTTGGGCATAACCTTTTGCCACAAGTCTAGCATTGTTCCTTGTCACCACTCTGTGCTCATCTTGTTTGTTGCGGAACACCCACTTGGTTCCCACAACGTTTTGCTTTGGACGTGGCACTAGGGTCCAAACTTCATTTCGCTTGAAGTTATTGAGCTCTTCCTGCATGGCCAACACCTAGTCCGTATCTAGCAAGGCCTCTTCTACCCTGAAAGGCTCAATAGAAGAGACAAAAGAGTAGTGTTCACAAAAATTAACTAATCTAGGGCGAGTAGTTACTCCCTTGCTTATATCACCCAAAATCTGGTCGACGGGATGATTCCTTTGAATCGTCGCTCGGACTTGAGTTGGAGGGGCTTGAAGTGCTTCTTCCTCCATAGCATGATCATCTTGTGCTCCCCCTTGATCGCACGCCTCTTGATGAACCTGTTCATCAGTTTGAGTTGGGGGATGCACCATTATTGAGGAAGAAGGTTGATCTTGCTCCTTTTGTTCATGTGGTCGCACATCTCCAATCGCCATGGTGCGTATGGCGGCCGTTGGAACATCTTCTTCATCTACATCATCAAGATCAACTTGCTCTCTTAGAGAGCCATTAGTCTCATCAAATACAACGTCGCTAGAGACTTCAACTAAACCCGATGATTTGTTGAAGACTCTATACGCCTTTGTATTTGAGTCATAACCTAACAAAAACCCTTCTACGGCTTTGGGAGCGAATTTGGAATTCCTACCTTTCTTCACTAGAATGTAGCATTTACTCCCAAATACCCAAAAATATGAAACATTGGGTTTGTTACCGGTTAAAAGTTTGTACGACGTCTTCTTGAGGAGGCGATGAAGGTAGACCCGGTTTATGGCGTGGCAAGCCGTGTTCACAGCTTCCGTCCAAAACCGTTCGGACGTCTTGAATTCACCAAGCATCGTCCTTGCCATGTCCAAAAGCGTCCTGTTCTTCCTCTCTACCACACCGTTTTGCTGTGGTGTGTAGGGAGCGGAGAACTCGTGCTTGATTCCTTCCTCCTCAAGGTACTCTTCCACTTGAAGGTTCTTGAACTCGGACCCGTTGTCGCTCCTTATCTTCTTCACCTTGAGCTCAAATTCGTTTTGAGCTCTCCTTAGGAAGCGCTTAAGGGTCCCTTGGGTTTCTGTTTTATCCTGCAAGAAGAATACCCAAGTGAAGCGGGAAAAATTATCAACAATAACAAGACCATACTTACTTCCCCCGATGCTGAGGTAGGCGACGGGTCCGAAGAGGTCCATATGCAGCAGCTCCAGGGGTCTTGATGTGGTCATCACGTTCTTGCTGTGATGAGCATTTCCCACTTGTTTACCTGCTTGACAAGCTGCACAAGGTCTATCTTTTTCGAAAGTCACATTTGTTAGACCTAACACATGTTCTCCCTTTAGAAGTTTATGAAGGTTCTTCATCCCTACATGTGCTAAACGGCGATGCCACAGCCAGCCCATGCTAGTCTTAGCAATTAAGCATGCATCTAGACTGGCCTCTTCCTTTGCAAAATCAACTAAATAGAGTTTGTCGTCTAGTACACCCTTAAAAGCTAATGAACCATCACTCCTTCTAAAGACAGACACATCTACATTAGTAAATAAGCAATTATAACCCATATTACAAAGTTGACTAACAGACAACAAATTATACCCGAGCGATTCAACTAAAAACACATTAGAGATGGAATGCTCGGATGAAATAGCTATTTTTCCTAGTCCTTTAACCTTTCATTGATTCCCGTCACCGAATATGATTGAATCTTGGGAATCTTTGTTCTTGACGTAGGAGGTGAACATTTTCTTCTCCTCCGTCATATGGTTTGTGCATCCGCTATCGATAATCCAGCTTGAGCCCCCGGATGCATAAACCTGCAAGGCAAATTAGGCTTGGGTTTTAGGTACCCAACTCTTGTTGGGTCCTACATGGTTAGTAACAATAGCCTTAGGGACCCAAATGCAAGTCTTATCACCTTTGCATTTTGCCCCTAATTTCCTAGCAACCACTTTCTTATTTTTACATGTGAGTACAAAATCAGCGTTGCAGGCATGTATAACTGTAGCATTTTCATTATGCATTTTCCTAGGTATATGAACAACATTTCTCCTAGGCATATGGTGAATAACATTTTTCCTAGGCATATCTCTACCATGCGTAAATGAAGAGCTTGAAGCAATCATGGCATGTGAATCATAAGCATCACAACTCCTATTATGATAAGCATTTCTAGAGAGTTTTCTATCATAAATAAATGCATGATTCTTTTGACTACTATTAGCCATAGGAGCCTTCCCCTTTTCCTTGTTGAAAATAGGAGCTCTTTGGCTTGTTAAGTTCTTGGCTTCCCTTTGAAAGCCAAGCCCATCCTTAATTGAGGGGTGTCTACCAATAGTATAGGCATCCCTTACAAATTTTAGTTTATCAAAGTCATTCTTGCTAGTCTTAAGTTGGGCATTAAGACTAGCCACTTCATCATTTAATTTGAAAATGGAAATTAAGTGTTCACTACAAGCATCAACATTAAAATCCTTACACCTATTGCAAATCACAACATGTTCTACACAAGAGCTTGATTTATTAGCTATTTCTATTAGTATTTAAATCATCATTAATACTCTTTAAGCTAGAAATAGATTCATGGCATGTAGATAATCCACATGAAAGCATTTCATTTCTTTTAACCTCTAAAGCAAGAGAATTTTGCGCATTAACAAATTTATCATGCTCTTCATATAAAAGATCCTCTTGCTTCTCTAACAATCTATTCTTCTCATTCAAAGCATCAATTAATTCATTGATCTTGTCAATTTTAGTTCTATCTAAACCTTTGAATAAGCTTGCGTAGTCTACTTCATCATCACTAGACTCATCATCACTTGAAGAAGCATACGTAATAGTACTTCGAGTATTTACCTTCTTCTCCTTTGCCATGAGGCATGTGTGATGCTCATTGGGGAAGAGAGACGATTTGTTGAAGGCTGTGGCGGCGAGTCCTTCGTCGTCGGAGTCGGACGAGGAACAATCTGAGTCCCATTCTTTTCCAAGGTGTGCCTCGCCCTTAGCCTTCTTGTAAACCTTCTTGTTCTCTCTCTTCCCATTCTTTCCTTGTTCCTGGTCACTATCATTGTCGGGACAATTAGCAATAAAGTGACCAATCTTACCACACTTGACGCAGGAGCGCTTTCCCTTCGTCTTGCTCTTGTTGGGATGCTCCTTGCGACCTTTGAGCACCGTCTTGAAGCGCTTGATGATGAGGGCCATTTCATTCTCATTTAGCCCGGCCGCCTCAACTTGCGCCACCTTGCTAGGTAGCGTCTCCCTACTACTTGTTGCTTTGAGAGCAACGGTCTGAGGCTCGTGGATCGGCATTGGGCCATTCAACGCCTCATCAACATATCTTGCCTCCTTGATCATCATTCGCCCTCTTACGAACTTTCCGAGTGTTTCCTCGGGCGTCATCTTGATGTACCTAGGATTCTCACGAATAGAATTTACAAGATGAGGATCAAGGACAGTGAAGGACCTTAGCATAAGTCGGACGACATCGTGGTCCGTCCATCTCGTGCTCCCATAGCTCCTTATCTTGTTGACCAGGGTCTTGAGCCTATTGTACGTTTGAGTTGGCTCCTCTCCCCTGATCATCACAAACCTTCCTAGTTTGCCTTCCACCAACTCCATCTTGGTGAGCATGGTGGCGTCGTTCCCCTCATGCGAGATCTTGAGGGTGTCCCAAATCTGCTTGGCGTTATCCAGGCCGCTCACCTTATTGTACTCTTCCCTGCACAAGGATGCTAAAAGAACAGTAGTAGCTTGTGCATTTTTATGGATTTGTTCGTTGATAAACATGGAGTTGTCTGAACTATCAAATTGCATTCCATTTTCTACTATCTCCCATATACTTGGATGAAGAGAGAACAAGTGGCTACGCATTTTGTGACTCCAAAATCCGTAGTCCTCTCCATCAAAGTGTGGAGGTTTACCACGTGGAATGGAAAGCAAATGAGCATTGGAATTATGCGAAATACGAGAATAATCGAAAGAAAAGTTCGAGTTAACCGTTTTCTTTTTCTCCTCGTATTCGTCGTCCTTTTGAGAAGAGGAAGATTCGTCGCTGTCGTAGTAGACAATCTTCTTGATGCGCCTCTTCTTCTTTCCATCCTTCTTCTTTTGACTCGAGCCGGAGTCATTGGCTTTGTCGTCCCTTGGCTCATTGAAGATGGACTCCTTCTCATTGTTGTTGACCACCATCCCCTTTCCCTTAGGATCCGTCCCTTCGGGCGGTTAGTCCCTTTCTTGAAGAGAACAGTTCTGATACCAATTGAGAGCACCTAGAGGGGGGGGTGAATAGGTGATCCTGTAAAAACTTAAAACTTATAGCCACAAAACTTGATTAAGAGTTAGCACAATGAAATCAAGTGGCTAAGGAGAGCTCTTGTGAAACACAATAGACACAGTGAGAACAAGCACAAGAGACACGAGGATTTATCCCGTGGTTCGACCAAGTGTAACACTTGCCTATTCCACGTTGTGGCGTCCCAATGGACGAGAGTTGCACTCAACTCCTCTCAAGTGATCCAATGATCAACTTGAATACCACGATGTTCTTTTTTCTTTACTCTTTCCCGTTTGCGAGGAATCTCCACAACTTGGAGTCTCTCGCCCTTACAATAAGGATCAAAGTGAAAGCACTAGAGTAAGGGAGGGAAGCAACACACACAAATCCACAGCAATACGCACACACACAGCCAAGACTTGAGCTCAAATGAATAACACAAGGTTCACCACTAGAACGGAGCTAAAATCACTTAGAATGCCAATCGAGTGCGCAAAGACGGAGTGTGAATGATTAAGAATGCTCAAAGTATGCTTGGTGTTCTCCTCCATGCGCCTAGGGGTCCCTTTTATAGCCCCAAGGCAGCTAGGAGCTGTTGGAGGCATTCTTGGCAGGCAATACTTGCCTTCTGTCGGGTGGTGCACCGGATTGTCCGGTGCACCACCGGACATCCCCTATTCACTGTACGGTGCAGATAGCCTTCCTATTTTGGCGCAGCTGACCGTTGAAGATTTGGAGCCGTTGGCGCACCGGACAGTCCGGTGCCCCCATCAGACCGTTGGCTCGGCCACACGTCACGCGTGGATTGCGCGGCCGATCGTTGGCTCGGTCGATGTTGGCTCACCGGACAGTCCGGTGATTTTTATCCGTACGCCGCCGACGAAATCTCGAGGGCGGCCAGTTTGACCAAAACTAGCCTGGCGCACCGGACACTGTCCGGTGCACCACCAGACAGTCCGATGCACCCAGACTGAGCAGAGTCTTGGCTGCACAGCCAACTCCTTTTTCCTTTTGTCTTTTCTCTGATTCTAGCACTTAGACAAATATGTCAGTACACAAAAACCAATGTACTAAGTCTAGAATCATACCTTTGTGTTGATTTGCACTTCATTCACCATTTGGCACAGTTTAACACTTAGACCATTTGTGTTGACACTTAATCACCAAAATACTTAGAAATGACCCAAGGGCACATTTCCCTTTCAGAAAGGGTTGAAAGAGACCCGGTCTTTGTGACCACCTCAACGGGGAGTAGGTTTGCAAGAACCGAACCTCAGTAAAACAAATCATCGTGTCTCACTCTTTATTTGCCCGCGATTTGTTTTTCACCCTCTCTCTCGGACTCGTTCATATTTCTAACGTTAACCCGGCTTGTAGTTGTGCTTAAGTTTATAAATTTCAGATTCGCCCTATTCACCCCCCCTTTTAGGCGACTTTCAATTGGTATCAGAGCCCGGTGCTTCATTAGAGCCTAACCGCTCGAAGTGATGTCAGGAGCATCCGCCAAGAGGGAGATCGGGACCGGCGAGAAGCCCGCTACAAGCCATGGGAAGGCTCCATCCGGGGAGTCCGCCAACAAGGTGAAGGGATCCCCTTCACACGACAAGTCTCGTCGGAGCGGTGACAAGAAGAAGAAGATGAAGGTTGTCTACTACGAGACCGACTCTTCATCGTCATCCACCTCTGGCTCCGACATGCCGTTTGTAACTTCCAAGCGCCATGAGCGCAAGAAGTTTAGTAAGATCCCCCTACGCTACCCTCGCATTTCCAAACGTACTCCATTACTTTCCGTCCCATTAGGCAAACCACCTATGTTTGATGGTGAAGATTATAATATGTGGAGTGATAAAATGAGGCATCATCTAACCTCACTCCACACTAGCATTTGGGATGTTGTTGAGATTGGAGTACAGGTACCATCACCGGGGGATGAAGACTATGATTCGGACGAGGTCGCCCAAATCCGACACTTCAACTCCCAAGCCACCACTATACTCCTCGCCTCTCCAAGTCGAGAGGAGTATAACAAGGTGCAAGGGTTAAAGAGCGCCATGGAGATTTGGGACGTACTCAAGACCGCGCACGAAGGAGATGAGGTGACCAAAATCACCAAGCGGGAGACTATCGAGGGGGAGCTCGGTCGGTTCCGACTCAACCAAGGCAAGGACCCTCAAGCCATGTACAACCGGCTAAAGACCTTGGTCAATCAAGTGCGCAACCTCGGGAGCAAAAAATGGGATGACCATGAAATGGTCAAGGTTATTCTTAGATCACTCGTTTTTCTTAACCCTACGCAAGTTCAATTAATACGTGGTGATCCTAGATATACACTAATGTCTCCCGAGGAAGTAATAGGAAACTTTGTGAGCTTTGAGTTGATGATCAAAGGCTCAAAGAAAATCATCGAGCAAGATGGCCCCTCCACGCCCGAAGCACAACCGGTCGCATTCAAAGAGACGGAGGAGAAGAAGGAAGAGTCTACATCAAGTAGACTCCCCATTGACGCCTCCAAGCTCGACAATGAGGAGATGGCGCTCATCATCAAGAGCTTCCGCCAAATCCTCAAGCAAAGGAGGGGGAAGGACTACAAATCTTGCTCCAAGAAAGTGTGCTACAAGTGTGGTAAGCCCGGTCACTTTATTGCAAAATGTCCATTATCAAGTGACAGTGACAGGGATAACGACAAGAAGGGCAAGAGGAAAGAAAAGAAGAGATACTACAAGAAGAAGGGCGGCGATGCCCACGTGTGCCGCGAGTGGAACATTGGCCACAAGTGCCTCATGGCAAAGGACGGCAAAAGGAAGAAGGTAAAATCAAGATCCTCCACTAAATATGCATCCTCTAGTGATGAAGATAATTCTAGTGATGAGGAGGATAATTTACGCACCCTTTTTGCCAACCTAAACATGCAACAAAAAGAAAAATTAAATGAATTAATTAGTGCTATTCATGAGAAGGATGAACTCTTGGATTCCCAAGAGGACTTCCTAATTAAGGAAAATAAGAAGCATGTTAAGGTTAAAAATGCTTATGCTCTAGAAGTAGAAAAATATGAAAAATTATCTAGTGAGCTAAGCACTTGCCATGATATTATCGCCAACCTTAAAAATTAGAATGCTAGATTAATTCCTAAGGTTGATTCAAATGTTTGTGATGATTCAATTTCCAATCTTAGATATGATAATGTTAGTTTACTTGCTAAGATTGAAGAATTGAATGTTTCTCTTGCTAGCCTTAGAAACGAAAATGAAAATTTAACTGCAAAGGCTAAGGACTTAGATGTTTGCAATATTACTATATCCAATCTTAGAAGTGAAAATGACATTTTACATGCTAAGATTGTTGAACTAAAAACTTGCAAACCCTCTACATCTACCGTTGAGCATGTTTCCCTTTGTACTAGATGTAGAGATATTAATGTTGATGCTATTCATGATCACCTAGCCTTAATTAAGAAACAAAATGATCACATAGCTCAACTTAATGCTAAGATTAATGAGCATGACTTAGAAAATGAAAAATTTAAATTTGCTAGAAGCATGCTCTATAGTGGGAGACGCCCTGGCATCAAGGATGGCATTGGCTTCCAAAAGGGAGACAATGTCAAACTTAATGCCCCTCCTAAAAGATTGTCTAACTTTGTTAAGGGCAAGGCTTCCATGCCTCAGGATAACAAGGGTTACATTTTGTACCCTGCCGGTTATCCCGAGCACAAAATTAGGAGAATTCACTCTAGGAAGTCTCACTCTGGCCCTAATCATGCTTTTATGTATAAGGGTGAGACATCTAGCTCTAGGCAATCAACCCGTGCTAAATTGCCTAAGAAGAAAACTCCTATTGCATCAAATGATTCTAACATTTCATTTAAAACTTTTGATGCATCTTATGTTTTAACTAACAAATCCGGCAAGGTAGTTGCCAAGTATGTTGGGGGCAAGCACAAGGGGTCAAAGACTTGTGTTTGGGTACCCAAAGTTCTTGTATCTAATGTCAAAGGACCCAAAACCGTTTGGGTACCTAAAATCAAGAACTAAAATTGTTTTGTAGGTTTATGCATCCGGGGGCTCAAGTTGGATCATCGACAGCGGGTGCACAAACCATATGACAGGGGAGAAGAAGATGTTCTCCTCCTACGAGAAAAACCAAGATCCCCAAAGAGCGATCACATTCGGGGATGGAAATCAAGGTTTGGTCAAAGGATTGGGTAAAATTGCTATATCACCTAACCATTCCATTTCCAATGTTTTTCTTGTAGATTCTTTAGATTATAATTTGCTTTCAGTTTTGCAATTATGTAAAATGGGTTACAACTGTATTTTTACGGATATAGGTGTTACTGTCTTTAGAAGAAGTGATGATTCAGTAGCATTTAAGGGAGTGTTAGAGGGTCAGCTATACTTAGTAGATTTTTATAAAGCTGAACTCGACACTTGCTTAATTGCTAAGACTAACATGGGCTGGCTCTGGCATCGCCGACTAGCACATGTTGGAATGAAGAATCTTCACAAGCTTCTAAAGGGAGAACACATTTTGGGACTAACAAATGTTCATTTTGAGAAAGACAGGATTTGTAGCGCATGTCAGGAAGGAAAGCAAGTTGGTGTTCATCATCCACACAAGAACATCATGACGACTGACAGGCCACTTGAGCTCCTACACATGGACCTATTCGGCCCGATTGCTTACATAAGCATCGGCGGGAGTAAGTACTGTCTAGTTATTATGGATGATTACTCTCGCTTCACTTGGGTATTCTTTTTACAGGAAAAATCTCACACCTAAGAAATTTGGAAGGATTCTTGAGACGGGCTCAAAACGAGTTCGGCTTAAGGATCAAGAAGATAAGAAGCGACAATGGAACGGAGTTCAAGAACTCACAAATCGAAGGCTTCCTTGAGGAGGAGGGCATCAAGCATGAGTTCTCTTCTCCTTACACGCCATAACAAAATGGTGTAGTGGAGAGGAAG
The DNA here is from genome assembly GCF_902167145.1 of Zea mays. NCBI lineage: Eukaryota > Viridiplantae > Streptophyta > Magnoliopsida > Poales > Poaceae > Zea > Zea mays. Next base: position 28,477,728 of record NC_050103.1, read on the forward strand.
AATAGAACTCTATTGGACATGGCAAGAACCATGCTTGATGAGTACAAGACTTCGGATCGGTTTTGGGCCGAGGTGGTCAACACCGCCTGCTACGCCGTCAATCAGTTGTATCTACACCGAATCCTCAAGAAGACATCATACGAACTCTAACCGGTAAAAAGCCCAATGTTTCATATTTTAGAGTCTTTGGTAGCAAATGCTTTATTCTTGTTAAAAGAGGTAGAAAATCTAAATTTGCTCCTAAGGCTGTAGAAGGTTTTTTTACTAGGATATGATTCAAACACAAGGACATATAGAGTCTTTAACAAGTCCTCTGGACTAGTTGAAGTTTCTTGTGACATTGTGTTTGATGAGACTAACGGCTCTCAAGTAGAGCAAGTTGATCTTGATGAGCTAGATGATGAAGAGGCTCCATGCGTCGCGTTAAGGAATATGTCCATTGGGGATGTGTGTCCTAAGGAATCCGAAGAGCCTCCACAAGCACAAGATCAACCATCTTCCTCCATGCAAGCATCTCCATCAACTCAAGATGAGGATGAGGCTCAAAATGATGAAGGAGAAGATCAAGAAGTTGAGCCACCTCAAGAGGAGAACAATGATCAAGGGGGAGATGCTCATGATCAAGATGGGGAAGATGAACAAGTTCCAAGACCGCCACACCCAAGAGTCCACCAAGCAATCCAACGAGATCACCCCGTGAACACCATCCTCGGCGATATTCAAAAGGGGGTAACTACTCGATCTCGTGTTGCTCATTTTTGTGAACATTACTCTTTTGTCTCCTCTATTGAGCCACACAGGGTAGAGGAAGCACTACAAGATTCGGATTGGGTGGTGGCGATGTAAGAGGAGCTCAACAACTTCACTAGGAATGAGGTATGACATTTAGTTCCACGTCCTAATCAAAATGTTGTAGGAAGCAAGTGGGTCTTCCGCAACAAGCAAGATGAGCATGGTGTGGTGACAAGGAACAAAGCCCGACTTGTGGCCAAGGGATATTCACAAGTCGAAGGTTTGGATTTCGGTGAAACCTATGCACCCATAGCTAGGCTTGAGTCAATTAGCATTTTACTTGCCTATGCTGCTTACCATGGCTTCAAGCTCTATCAAATGGACGTGAAAAGTGCCTTCCTCAACGGACCAATCAAGGAAGAGGTCTATGTTGAGCAACCTCCCGACTTTGAAGATAGTGAGTACCCTAACTATGTTTACAAACTCTCTAAGGCGCTTTATGGGCTCAAGCAAGCTCCAAGAGCATGGTATGAATGCCTAAGAGATTTTCTTATCACTAATGGCTTCAAAGTCGGAAAAGCCGATCCTACTTTATTTACTAAAACTCTTGCAAATTATTTGTTTGTATGCCAAATTTATGTTGATGATATAATATTTGGGTCTACTAATGAATCTACATGTGAGGAATTTAGTAGGATCATGACACAAAAATTCGAGATGTCTATGATGGGGGAGTTGAAGTACTTCTTCGGATTTCAAGTGAAGCAACTCCAAGAGGGTACCTTCATTAGCCAAACAAAGTATATTCAAGACATTCTAAACAAGTTTGGGATGAAGGATGCCAAGCCCATCAAGACACCCATGGGAACCAATGGGCATCTCGACCTCGACATGGGAGGTAAATCTGTAGATCAAAAGGTATGCCGGTCGATGATAGGTTCTTTACTCTATTTATGTGCATCTCGACCGGACATTATGCTTTCCGTATGCATGTGTGCAAGATTCCAAGCCGACCCTAAGGAAGCTCACCTTATGGCCATAAAACGAATCTTGAGATATTTAGTTTATACTCCTAAGTTAGGGCTTTGGTACCCTAGGGAATCCACATTTGATTTAATTGGTTATTCGGATGCTGATTGGGCGGGGTGTAAAATTAATAAAAAGAGCACATCGGGGACTTATCAGTTCTTGGGAAGGTCTCTGGTGTCTTGGGCTTCAAAGAAGCAAAATTCCGTAGCTCTTTCTACCGCCGAAGCCGAGTATATTGCCGCAGGCCGTTGTTGCGCGCAATTGCTTTGGATGAGGCAAACCCTTAGGGACTATGGTTACAAATTAACCAAAGTTCCTCTTCTATGTGATAATGAGAGTGCAATCCGCATGGCGGATAATCCCGTTGAGCATAGCCGCACTAAACACATAGCCATTCGGTATCATTTTCTAAGGGATCACCAACAAAAGGCGGATATCGAGATTGCATATATTAACACCAAAGAACAATTAGCCGATATCTTTACCAAGCCACTAGATGAACAAACTTTTAACAAACTTAGGCATGAGCTAAATATTCTTGATTCTCGGAATTTCTTTTGATGTTTTGCACACATAGCTCATAAATATACCTTTGATCATATCTCTTTTATATGCTATGACTAATGTGTTTTCAAGTGTATTTCAAACCAAGTCATAGAATGAAAGGGAATTGGAGTCTTCGGCGAAGACAAAGGCTTCCACTCCACTCCATCAAAATTACTCATCCTTCACCGTCACTCCGCGCCGCTCTCCAACTTTGGTATAATCTTCACTCATATTTTGTTCGCCAAAGGGGGAGAAAGTAGTTATAAGGGCTTATATTTCACTCAAGTATCCGTTTTTGGCGATTCATGCCAAAGGGGGAGAAAGTATTAGCCCAAAGCAAAAGGACCGCACCACCACCAATTTCAAAAATTTTGAGTTAAGAAAAGATTTTTCAATTGATGATTTTTCAATCGATATTCTATTTAGAATTTCAAATTGGTACAACCTCTTCAAAACTAATATCTAAAACCCTCTTGAACACTAAGAGGAGGATTTAATTGAGGGGGAGTTTTGTTTAGTCAAAGGAAAAGCATTTGAAACAGGGGGAGAAAATTTCAAATCTTGAAAATGCTTCTCAAAATCTTATTCATCTACCTTTGACTATTTGCAAAAAGGACTTTGAAAAGAATTTACAAAAGGATTTGCAAAAACAAAACATGTGGTGCAAGCGTGGTCCAAAATGTTAAAGAAATCAATCCATGCGCATCTTATGAGAATTTATTGGTTCAATTCTTAGTATCCTTTGCACTTACATTATGCAAACTAGTTCAATTATGCACTTCTATATTTGCTTTGGTTTGTGTTGGCATCAATCACCAAAAAGGGGGAGATTGAAAGGGAATTAGGCTTACACCTTTTTCCTAATTGATTTTGGTGGTTGAATTGCCCAACACAAATAATTGGACTAACTAGTTTGCTCTAGATTATGAGTTCTACAGGTGCCAAAGGTTCACAACAAACCAATAAAAGGACCGAAAAAGGATTCAAAGATAGAGAGCTAAAGTCAGCCAAAGTGTGCCCTGGTCTGGCGCACCGGACTCTCCGGTGCACCACCAGACAGTGTCCGGTGCACCAGGGACTCCAACTCCGAACTGCTCACCTTTGGAAATTCTAGAGGCCGCTCCGCTATAATTCACCGGACAGTCCGGTGAATTATAGCGGAGCGGCCTCCAGAATTCCCGAAGGTGAGCAGTTCAGAGTTGGAGTCCCTGGTGCACCGGACACTGTCCGGTGGTGCACCGGACAGTCCGGTGCGCCAGACCAGGGCACACTTCAGCTGTTCATCACTGTTCACTCAGCACAGTCGACCGTTGGCGCGCAGGGAGCCGTTGCTCCACTGGCTCACCGGACACAATACAAAATGACCCCCCCTTTAGCAATGCATATATGTGTTGGTACAAATCTATATAAGCGTTGATATGGTCTATACCAACACATAATTATGTGTTGCCTATACTGCCGTTGCTGTGGGCTACTGCAACACTTATACATACGTTGGTAAGTCATATAAATAAGTGTTGGTAAACTGCAATAGATTTTTATAAGATACAACAACGCTTACATGTGTTGGTGCCGCCCGTGACTATCTCGTCATCATAGGATGCTACAACATTTAGATTCGTGTTGCGGCAACATTTTTATGCGTTGCAAACAATAAACCAATAAATAAATATTTGAATATTTTATTTTGAGGTTAAGAATATAACATGTTTGTCGGGGACCATAATTAGGGGTACCCTCAAGGCTCCTAAATCTCAGCTGGTAACCCCCATCAGCACAAAGCTGCAAAGGCCTGATGGGTGCGATTAAGTCAAGGATCGGTCCATTCGAGGGACGCGATCACGCCTCGCTCGAGCCCAGCCTCGGGCAAGGGCAGCCGACCCCGGAGGATCTACATCTCGCCCGAGGACCCCCTCCAGCAACGGACACACCTTCGGCTCGCCCGAGGCCCAGTCTTCACCAAGAAGCAACCTTGGACAAATCACCACGCCAACCGACCAAATCGCAGGGGCATTTAATGCAAAGGTGGCCTGACACCTTTATCCTGACGCACGCCCTCCAGTCGACAGAGCCGAAGTGACCGCAGTCACTTTGCTGCTCTACTGACCGGTCTGACAAGAGGACAGCGCCGCCTGCGCCGCTCCGACTGCTGAGCCACCCGACAGAGTGAGGCTGACAGCAGCCAAGTCCGGCCTCGAGCGTCATAGGAAACTCCGCCTCGCCCGACCCCAGGGCTCGGAAACGGGCTCAGCCCCAGAAGACGACGAACTCCGCTTCGCCCGACCCCAGGGCTCGGACACGGGCTCAGCCCCGGAAGACGACGAACTCCGCTTCGCCCGACCCCAGGGCTCGGACACGGGCTCAGCACCGGAAGACGACGAACTCCGCTTCGCCCGACCCCAGGGCTCAGACTCGGACTCAGCCCTGGCCTCAGCCGACGGTCTCCGCCTCATCCTACCCGGGGGCTCGGACTCGACCTCGACCTTGGAAGACAGACTCGACCTCGACCTCGGAGGAGCCTCCACCTCGCCCAACCTAGGGCACGGACCGACCACATCGATAGGAAGCGCCATCATTACCCTACCCCAAGCTAACTCAGGCTACGGGGAACAAGACCGGCGTCCCATCCGGCTCGCTCCACTATACGAGTAATGATGGCGCCCCGCATGCCCTGTGACGACGGCGACTCTCAGCCCCCTTACGGAAGCAAGAGGACGTCAGCAAGGATGCGACAGCCCCGACAGCTGTCCTTCCGCCAGGCTCAGCGCTCCTCCGACGGCCACGACATCACGCGAACTGGGTGCCAAAACCTCTCCGGCTGCCACGATGGCATGTACTTAGGGCGCTAGCTCTCCCCCGCTAGACACGTTAGCACATTGCTACACTCCCCATTGTACACCTGGATCCTCTCCTTACGCCTATAAAAGGGAGGACCAGGGCCCTCTTACAGAGGGTTGGCCGCGCGGGGAAGGACGGGACAGCGCTCGCGTAAGGCCGCTCGCTCCCACCCGCGTGGACGCTTGTAACCCCCTACTGCAAGCGCACCCGATCTGGGCGCGGGGCTAACACAAAGGCCGCGGGTTCCACACTCTCACGCCTGTCTCCCTCCGGCTGCTTCTCTCCCCCCTTCGCGTTCCGCCTCGCGCCGACCCATCTGGGCTGGGGCACGCGGCGACGATTTACTCGTCGGTCCAGGGACCCCCCGGGTTTCGAAACACCGACAGTTGGCGCGCCAGGTAGGGGCCTGCTGCGTGTTGACGAACAGCTTCCCATCAAGCTCCAGATGGGCAGTCTCCAGCAACCTCTCCGACCCAGGATGGTGCTCCGTTTCGGGAGTCTTGAGTTCATGTCCCTCGACGGCAGCTACGACATGATACTCCTTCCCCCGCTGTGCGACAACGACAATGGCGGTCGACAACCCGCCCGCCGGCGGGGAAATCGACGACGCCTTCCCCACGCGGTGGAAGGACGACATTCGGGCTTGTCCCGTCCCCTCCCCCGCCGACGGAGGAGGAAGCGGGGCAACCAAGGCCAAGCGGGAGGCGGCACCTCGTTGGCTGTCGAGCGAGTCGACGGTGCTGGCGCCCCAACGGGGAGCGCGTCGGGCATCGACCTCGCGTCTGAGACGAAGACGAGCGCCGTCTCCCCGCAACACACCAACCTCAAGCAAACGGACGACGCCAGCACGCTCGCGAAGGACTTACTGGGCGTCACCCTCATGCCCGAGACGATGGTGCAGTCGTCCCTGACGCGACTTCGTCACCGCCCGTCGACCAAAAGGTACCGACCGATTCCCATCTTGCGCCTTTTGGATTCGGCCTCGACCCGCCAAGCAACTCTGCTTCAGTGGACACTCTCATAGAGGCGAGTCCAAACCCTCTGGGGTATCGTGTGCGGTCGCCCTGGGACCGGCTGACGGCCAATTCGACCTACGGGCCCTTGGGGTCCGAGGAAGATGGCGAGCCTGACCTCTGTTGGGATTTCTCCGGACTTGGTAACCCCAGTGCCATGCGGGACTTCATGACCGCATGCGACTACTGCCTTTCCGACTGTTCCGACGGTAGCCGCAGCCTCGACGACGAGGACTGCGGCCCAAGTCGCGAATGTTTCCATGTCGATCTAGGGGGTCCCGGCGAAGGCAACCATGTTGGTATGCTGGAGAATGGTGATCCCCCTAGGCCCGTGTCTCGCGTTGACGTCCTTCGGGAGCTAGCTGTGGTCCCTGTCCCAGCGGGGGGTCCTGACCCACAGCTCGAGCAAATCCGCGAGATGCAGGCCAGGCTCGACGAGGGAGCAGGAACGCTTGTGCCGATCCGCCGGGACATCGGGCAAGAATGGGCGGGCCAACCTCCGGCCGGAGAAGCACGTCATCTCCCCCAGGGCATCCAGCACCATATCGCCGACGACGTCAGGGTAAGGCCGCCACCGGACTCCAGTGGAGTCGGCCAGAACCTGGCTGCAGCGGCAATACTTCTCCGCGCGATGTCGGAGCCATCAACCACCGAGGGGCGGCGTATCCAGGGAGAGCTCAAGAATCTCCTGGAGGACGCCGCGGTCCGACGGGCCGAAAGCTCCGCCTCCCGAAGGCAGGGGTACCCCTCAGAACATCGCGCCGCGACTTCCCGATTCATGCTGGAAGACTCGGTCCACACCGGGCGCACGCGCAACATAGCGCCTGCGGCCCTGGGTCGCCTTGGCAACGAGCACCATCACCACAGTCGTGGGGCCCACCTCGACGAGAGGGTGCGCCGAGGCTACCACCCCAGGCGTGGGGGACGCTACGACAGCGGGGAGGATCGGAGTCCTTCGCCCGAACCACCCGGTCTGCAGGCTTTCAGCCGTGCCATACGACGGGCACCGTTCCCGACCCGGTTCCGAACCCCGACTACTATCACAAAGTACTCGGGGGAGACGAGACTGGAACTGTGGCTCGCGGACTATCGGCTGGCCTACCAACTGGGTGGAACGGACGATGATAATCTCATCATCCACAACCTCCCCCTGTTCCTCTCCGACACCGCTCGAGCCTGGCTGGAGCACCTGCCTCCGGGGCAGATCTCCAACTGGGACGACCTGGTCCAAGCCTTCGCCGGCAATTTCCAGGGCACGTACGTGCGCCCTAGAAACTCCTGGGATCTCCGAAGCTGCCGCCAGCAGCCGGGAGAGTCTCTCCGGGACTACATCCGGTGATTCTCGAAGCAGCGCACCGAGCTGCCCAACGTCACCGATTCGGATGTCATCGACGCGTTCCTCGCCGGCACCACCTGCCGCGACCTGGTGAGCAAGTTGGGTCGCAAGACCCCCACCAGGGCGAGCGAGCTGATGGACATCGCCACCAAGTTCGCCTCTGGCCAGGAGGCGGTTGAGACCATCTTCCAGAAGGACAAGCAGCCCCAGGGTCGCCCACCGGAAGATGCTCATGAGGCGTCAACTCAGCGCGACACCAAGAAGAATGGCCAGAAGAAGTCGCAAGCGAAACGCGACGCCGCCGACGTGGACCTTGTCACCGCCGCTGAGTACAAGAACCCTCGGAAACCTCCGGGAGCTGCCAACCTCTTCGACAAGATGCTCAAGGAGTCGTGCCCTTACCATCAGGGGCCCGTCAAGCACACCCTTGAGGAGTGTGCCATGCTTCGACGCCACTTCCACAAGGCCGGGCCACCCGCGGAGGGTGGCAAGGCCCTCGACGACGCTAAGAAGGAAGATCACAAGGCATGAGAGTTCCCCGAGGTCCGCGACTGCTTCATGATCTACGGCGGGCAAGTGGCGAACGCCTCGGCTCGGCACCGCAAGCAAGAGCGTCGGGATGTCTGCTCGGTAAAGGTGGCGGCGCCACTCTACCTAGACTGGTCCGACAAGCCCATCACCTTCGACCAGGCCGACCACCCGGACCACGTGCCGAGCCCGGGGAAATACCCGCTCGTTGTCGACCCCGTCATCGGCAACGTCAGGCTCACCAAGGTCCTCATGGACGGAGGCAGCAGCCTCAACATCATCTACGCCGAGACCCTCGGGCTCCTGCGGGTCGATCTATCCTCAGTCCGGATGGGCGCTGCGCATTTCCACGGGATCATCCCCGGGAAGCGCGTCCAACCCCTCGGACAACTCGATCTACCCATCTGCTTCGGGACGCCCTCCAACTTTCGAAGGGAGACCCTCACGTTCGAAGTGGTCGGGTTTCGAGGAACCTACCACGCAGTGTTGGGGAGGCCATGCTACGCCAAGTTCATGGCCATCCCCAACTACGCCTACCTCAAGCTCAAGATGCCGGGCCCTAACAGGGTCATCACCGTCGGGCCCACGTACCGACACGCGTACGAATGCGACGTGGAGTGCGTGGAGTACGCCGAGGCCCTCGCCGAGTCCGAGGTCCTCATCGCCGACCTGGAGAGCCTCTCTGGGGAGGCGCCCGACGTGAAGCGCCATGCCGGCAACTTTGAGCCAGTGGAGACGGTTAAGTCCGTCCCTCTCGACCCCAACAACGACGCCTCCAAGCAGATCCAGATCGGCTCCGAGCTCGACCCTAAATAGGAAGCAGTGCTCGTCGACTTTCTCCACGCAAACGCCGACATTTTCGCATGGAGTCCCTCGGACATGCCCGACATACCGAGGGAAGTCGCCGAGCACTCGCTGGATATCCGAGCTGGAGCCCGACCCGTGAAGCAGCCTCTGCGCCGATTCGACGAGGAGAAGCGCAGAGCCATAGGCGAGGAGATCCACAAGCTAATGGTGGCAGGGTTCATCAAAGAGGTATTCCATCCCGAATGGCTTGCCAATCCTGTGCTTGTGAGAAAGAAAGGGGGGAAATGGCGGATGTGTGTAGACTACACTGGTCTAAACAAAGCATGTCCGAAAGTTCCCTACCCTCTACCTCGCATCGATCAAATCGTGGATTCCACTGCTGGGTGCGAAACCCTGTCTTTCCTCGATGCCTACTCTGGGTATCACCAGATCAGGATGAAAGAGTCCGACCAGCTCGAGACTTCTTTCATCACACCCTTCGGCATGTACTGCTATGTTACCATGCCGTTTGGTTTGAGGAATGCGGGTGCAACGTACCAGCGATGCATGAACCATGTGTTCGGCGAACACATAGGCCGAACGGTCGAGGCCTACGTCGATGACATCGTAGTCAAGACGAGGAAGGCCTTCGACCTCCTTTTCGACCTTGAAGTGACATTCCGATGTCTCAAGGCAAAAGGCGTGAAGCTTAATCTCGAAAAGTGTGTCTTCGGGGTCCCCTGAGGCATGCTCTTGGGGTTCATCGTCTCCGAGAGAGGCATCGAGGCCAACCCAGAGAAGATCGCAGCCATCACCAGCATGGGGCCCATCAAGGACTTGAAAGGCGTACAGAGGGTCATGGGATGCCTCGCGGCTCTGAGCCGTTTCATCTCGCGCCTCAGCGAAAGAGGCCTGCCTCTGTACTGCCTCTTAAGGAAGGCCGAGTGCTTCGCTTGGACCCCTGAGGCCGAGGAAGCCCTCGGGAACTTGAAGGCGCTCCTCACAAACGCGCCCATCTTGGTGCCCCCGCTGCCGGAGAAGCCCTCTTGATCTACGTCGCCGCGACCACTCAGGTGGTTAGCGCCGCGATTGTGGTCGAGAGACGAGAAGAGGGGCATGCATTGCCCGTCCAGAGGCCAGTCTACTTCATCAGTGAGGTACTGTCCGAGACCAAGATTCGCTACCCATAAATTCAGAAGCTGCTGTACGCGGTGATCCTGACGCGGCGGAAGTTGCGACACTACTTCGAGTCTCATCCGGTAACTGTGGTGTCATCCTTCCCCCTGGGGGAGATCATCCAGTCCAGAGAGGCCTCGGGTAGAATTGCAAAGTGGGCAGTGGAGATTATGGGCAAGACGATCTCGTTCGCCCCTCGGAAGGCCATCAAGTCCCAGGTCTTGGCGGACATCATGGCTGAATGGGTCGACACCCAGCTCCCGACAGCTCCGATCCAACCGGAGCTCTGGACCATGTTTTTCGACGGGTCGCTGATGAAGATGGGGGCCGGCGCGGGCCTGCTCTTCATCTCGCCCCTCGGGAAGCACCTACGCTACGTGCTACGCCTCCACTTCCCGGCGTCCAACAACGTGGCTGAGTACGAGGCTCTGGTAAACGGGTTGCGAATCGCCATCGAGCTAGGGGTCCGACGCCTCGACGCTCGCGGTGACTCGCAGCTCGTCATCGACCAAGTCATGAAGAACTCCCACTGCCGCGACCCGAAGATGGAAGCCTACTGCGATGAGGTTCGGCGCCTGGAAGACAAGTTCTACGGGCTTGAGCTCAACCACATCGCCCGACGCTACAACGAGACTGCGGACGAGCTGGCTAAAATAGCCTCGGGGCGAACAACGGTTCCCCCGGACGTATTCTCCCGAGACCTGCATCAACCTTCCGTCAAGACCGACGACACGCCCGAGCCCGAGGAGGCATCGGCCCAGCCTGAGGCGCCCTCGGCTCAGTCCGAGGTACCCTCGGCTCAACCCGAGGCACCCTCGGCTCGGCCCGAGGTACCCTCGGCCCCCGAGGGTGAGACACTGCGCGTCGAGGGGGAGCAGAGCGAGGTCACGCCTAATCAAAACTGGCAGACCCCGTACCTGCAATATCTCCACCGAGGAGAGCTACCCCTCGACCAAGCTGAAGCTCGGCGAGTGGCGCAGCGCGCCAAGTCGTTCGTCTTGCTGGGAGATAAGAAGAAGCTCTACCACCGCAGCCCCTCGGGCATCCTCCAGCGATGCATTTCCATCGCCGAAGGTCAGGAGCTCCTACAAGAGATACACTCGGGGGCATGCGGCCATCACGCAGCACCTCCAACAGCCAAGTCGATGTCTACAACAACGCTTGGAACATCCAACAGCTACGTCGCTTCTACCCTTAAGATGCTTTCAAGTTGTTCGTATACCACACACAAAGTCTGGTCGTCAAGGAAGGGTCAGCCTTGCCTCGGCAAAGCCTGACCCTCCCTCGGGGGCTAGAAGGGGGAACCCCCTCTGCGTCGAAATTTTCCTCGAAAAAAGAAAAAAAATCTTTTCTGCCAGAATGCCTTTCGTGCTTTTCGACTACTTCGAAAGTGGATCCTGAAAATGACGGAGTACACATAAGCAGCCAAGGCTGACCGAGCCGAGGGACTCCTACGCCTCCGGGATACGGATACCTCACTCATCACCTTCTGCGATAAGTAACTCGCGCTCGGATAAGCGATTCCGCGGACCGAACAAGTCTTCACGCTCGAAAGCCCCTCTGCCGGAACGGTTTTTCGGGCCTTCTCGACTGCGTCGGTGACAGAACCCTATGGACGAGTAAGAGTGCGCGTAAGCGGCAAGGCCGATCGAGCCGAGGGATTCCTACGCCTCCGAGATACGGATACCTCACTCATCACCTTCCGTGAAAAGCAACTCTCGCCCGCACAAACAATTCTGTTACCGACAAATAAGTCCGAATACTCGAAACAAGAGGAAAAGAAACGCAGCTTTACAACACGACGACAGTGTGTTTGGGCCTCGGCGGCTGCAGAAAACATACACATGCTACAAGACAACCCGATCCTATAGGCTCGGACGTCGACAGTTGAAGGGGGCAGCAGCACCCTCGGCGTCAACTACACCTTCGGCGGGGTCTGACCTAGCCTCGGACGGCGACGCGGTCGGAGGATCCCCACTCTGAAGGACGACATCAGCACCACACCCGGGCCATCGCTGCCAGGGTCTTCTCCAGGAATCCGGCTCGAGCAGACGGCTTGGCCGGCCACCCCGAGGCCTCGGCCAACTGTCCCCTGAAGACATCAGCCCGGCTTGAGGCCTCGGCAACTCAACTCCAGCGTCGGTGTAACACCTTAGGTGTTACTCAAGGTGTCCACCCAGGGCTACCCCATTTAACCTATTATCACATGTGGGTTAGTTGAGCAAAGTGCATCAAACTTGGAGTTCAAGGTCCTAAGCAAGTGCAATCCATCTTGGATATCATGCCTTAGCTTGTCATGCACATCTAAAGGGAGAATTTCCCAAAACCCTAAAGCAAACCCCTCTTGGGCAATAGGAACCCTAGATGTAAGTATGATCAAAAGGTCATGTAAACCTTATGATCATGGCTTAGGCCAAAAATAAAAGTAGTAGTATACTTCATAACCTACAAATAATAGTAAGGAAGTAACCCTAGAAAGATTTCAGAAAAGCCCCAAAAAGTTCACCAAAGGTTGAGCACAAGAGAAAATTTCAGGATTTGCCTAAGTCTAAAAACTAACCTTTGAACAAAGATCCCACATGTTCACCTAAATCCAAAATTCAAAACACTTCGACCCAATTGACAAAGTGGCGCCAAATTAACCCTAGAATGCCCTAGAAAGAGGTGACACCTACCCTAGGGCGTTTGACACGACTTGGCACCATTTTTGTCTCGGTTTGGACCTAGCTGACATAGCCAACTTCTCACCCCTCTATCTCCCTACCCCGACCATATCTTGGCTTGGAACTCACAGCAAAAAGGTAGGATATGGAGCAGGAAAGAGACCGTACACAGTGACTTTGCCAAGATACGCATGCTAGGGTGCTCAAATCTGCCATTGAACCATGGCAGAAGCAAGCTCCCACGTGTTCGACGCGGGCTGACACCCGGGGGCGCGCTCAGAGCACACCCGTGCGCGAACCCCCGTGCGCCCGCGGCCGCCCGTGATCACGCCCGCGCCACGGCTATAAAGCTCGTCCTAGTGCTCGGCTGCCTTCTCCATTGCCTCCTCCGTACCGCGCCTAACTCCCCCGAGCCAGCCCTTAGCTCCAGCGACCTCCCCGCGACCCGCCAGAGCCGCCCGAGAGCAACCACCGTGGCCAGCCCCTTTTCCGTCCTCCTCCATCCGATCCAAGCCTTCAGATAGCTTCCTTGTGAGGCCGTGAAGCTTACTCAAGCTTGAACCGAGGACCCGCGTCACCGGAATAGCGAAACCGTGCTCGCCGGAGTTCATCACCCCGCCGGCGCACGTGGACCGGGTAAATCACTGCGCCATTTTCCGATTCAATGCACAGATAGCCTCTACACCACCCCGGGAAGCTCACCGTGCTGTTGGATTGGACTAGGTCGCCGTGGTTTGGCCGGCATACCCACCGCCGACGAGGCCCCCCCGCCTGCGCACGTCGACCGAGCGATTTCGGCCATCCCCGCCGTCGAGCCGTACATCACTGTGACCGCCAGAGCCTCCCCGAGCTAACCCTACCCCTCGCTGGACCTATCTCGCCGCCGGTAAGCCGCGCCACCCCTTTCTTCTCTGCGGTTGCTGTTTACACTTGGGAGGGACCGCGGGGGAGAGGAAGAGAAAGTCAGGGGGTTTTGCGCATTGTCAGTCACACAGAGGAATAGTGACGCAAAGGTAGAACTGCGAAGATTAATTAGGAAAGACCCTGGGGACCTCGGTGTAAACTGCTTTTTCAGAAAACCTTATTAAACCTGACTTTAAATTTGAACAGAAACTTTGAAAATCCATAACTTCTGTTTAGTTCATCCAAAATTGGTCAAACCAATTTTGTCAGACTCTAAATAATATAACCTACTTAAGAAAAATATAAAACCCCCTATGTACTACAGAAAACTTTAGGGTTCTAAATTAATTATTGTTTTGACCAAAAGCTAAATGATGGGGATAAAAATAGTTGCACTATTTGACTAGGGTTAGAAAAATTTGGAGGAGTTTCTATCCACTTACTGACCTATTTAAAAATGTTAAACCTCTCTGTCCACCCCATTAAATTAGTTTTTGCCATTCATTTTACAATATGCTTAAGATTAAGAAAAATAGAAAAGATGATGTAAATAATGAACCAGAGGGCACCCCTATTTTTGTTAGAGTACTTATTCCATGTAGTTTACTAGAAAAATCTATCATACCCTGGTGTAGTATAAAATAAGTAGGATCCCTTTTATTTTAAGAAAACAAGGAAAGCTTAGAAAAACCCTACAAAAATAACCTTAAGATGAAAACACCTCAAACCTTGGGATGACAAATGTTTGGTTATTATGAACATAGGAAAAATACAATCTGTTGTTTGATATTTTTCAAATGACAAGTTAGTTATAAGCACCTTTTTGGCATAAAACTTTAGAAAATCACAACTAAATAACCACCAATTAACTTTTTGTGATTTTTGGCACAGAGGTTTATTGTTACTGTTAGATGCCAACAAAACAACCCTTAGGGCAGAACCTACTCCTAGTTAAGAGTTGTAGTACAAAGTGGCCCATTTTACACAACTCTTGTTATTTTTGTCTAAAGCATAGCCTTCATATTTTAAGCCTCAGGTTCTTACAACAGGCTAGAATAGCAAATGACAACCACTGTAATTTTTGCAGAATTTTTGGAAAAAGTTAACTCATTGTTGCAGTTCAAACCTACACTAGAATTCATGAATAGAAAATAAAGAAAGGGAAAATGAATAATGGAAATTAGTGTCATCCTAAAACCCTTTGTAAAATTGTCCACTAAAGTATATAAGGGAAATTACAAATCCACTATGCTTACCCTTAACAAAACTTAAACCTAGAGTGATAAGCATAAACTACTAAAAGCCACGTATGACCAAGAAACCCTAAGTTGCGGATTAACTTAGTTCTTCTTCCTTAGCATAATGTTATTAAATCCTGCATAATCATGACATACATATTCATTGCATTTCGATAGACTGTAACCTCGCTGACGGAGAGTACGTCCTCGTGCCGGAGCAAGGAGCTGCTCAGGAGGTAGCCCCGGATCCAGCACCAGAGCCTGCACCAGAGGATCTGCCTGCCACAACCTTGGAAGGCAAGCCCCGGTTTTATGCATAACTTGTTATTTATGCTATTTTACTACACTTGTTGATTGTAGGATTGAATGTGCATTTAAGTGTAGGAGTTGTTTGAAACCCTAGTTGCATGATCTCAGGAATCCCATTGAGATGAATACTAGTATGCTAAGTCGAGTAGCTGTTTTATTAAACAGGGATTTCGGTAGAAGTCGAGTGATTTTTCTAGCACTCGCGCGAGGTCAGGAAATTGATTGTATCCACTTTCTTATCATAATGATGCTGGTTGGTGGACAACAATCCATGGGGATTGGTTGTCCACGGGATAAAAACTGGAATAAGGATTAAGGTGTGGTACCGTGAGTCAAGTGTTTGAACGTACTAAACACATACCGAGAAATATGGTAAATCGGTAAGCCTAGTACCTGAGTGAACCTGCCCGCAGACATATCCCCTCACGCGACCTGAGACATGGTCTCCCATTCCGGTTATGGTGGGTACAAGTGCGGTCACTGCACGACGGCAGTCGGGGTCAGTGAGGCATTGTACGCCAAGGCGGTGAGCCCTGATCTGTTGCCAGGGAATCGATGGGGACGGTTGATGTGTGTGGGGACGGAGTGCCTCGCTACGTCGTGTGTTTAGGTTTACCTTGCAAGGATAAAAACTCGATTCGAATCGTCTGCTTCTCGCAGCTAATGAGACTGCTTGATCCATGCTGCTACATTGAGTAACAAGTGGAAATATGAGGAGATACTACAAGAGGTTGATTGCTAAAATGTTTGCTACTATGTATGAGTAGATAGTACACATTTAGCCTTAAGAGAGCCACACTTAAATTTGACAAAGTTAAAACTTGATTTAAAAACTCAGCTAGTGCTTTTGGCAAACCAAACCCCACAGCCAAACAGCTGCATGTCTAGAGGTAGAGGAGTAGACTCCTCACACCGGGTAAGTCTAGCTGAGTATTAGTATACTCAGCCTTGCTTGTGGCATAATTTTACAGGTTCTCTAGAGGACATGGTTGCTGGAGTGACTTGGCCGTCCATCTTGCCACCGGGTTGGACTGTCGAGTGGGACCCCGCCTCGGCTGAGGAGGAGCATGAGGAGTGATGGGACAGGCTTCCCCATCTCTCTGTTTATTTACCGTTAGTTTTATTCCGCTGCACTTCGAACAATGATGGTTACTTTTGCAAAACTCCGATGATGATGATGTAATAATTTAACACTCTTACTTGCATGGTTTTATGCTTTATTGTATTTGCTCTGTGACTCACCATCGAGTGAGAGTGTGGTACTTGATCCTGTCAGTGGCCATGTCGGACTAGATCCGAGGAATTGACGGGTTATTCCCATTTAAGTGTGGTCTAGCCTCTAAGGCAGGGCTTAGGCACTTAAGTTGGAATAATTCGGGCAGTTCCGCCACAGCTGGTATCGAAGCTTGTACCACCAAAGAGGAGTCAATAAAATATGAATACCATCCCTTTTCAAAATAAAATTTGGTAGAAACAATGTTGGATAGATCATAGGACGAGAAGGATAGACCTAGGACGTGAAGCCTTAGGATGATAGAAGGGTAGCTAGGTTGCTAAGTATTTAGGCCCCACAGGCCACTTTTGGGGATGGGAGTTCTTCCCAAATCCCTTTTTCATTGATGTGAGGTCGTTCAGGACGAACATGCATGCATTCTTAAATTAAGGACTTAAAATTATGACCAACTAAGTTTCCCAGTACTATTCTGTCTTAATTAGAAAGGAGCTGAGCCTTATTTTTTCCTTGTTCTCTTTATAATTCTTTTCCTTTACTTACGCTTAACCGTCCACAGATGGCCTCCCACGGATCCTCAGACAACGGGAATGCACTGTCCCACACTGACGGGCTTGCACGAGAGGGCTTTCCCCGCATTTTGTGGGAGGTACTTCAGGGGGCCGGATACATGACACCCCCTCAGTACGCGGTGCAATAGTTTGAGAAGCACCGGGTGCCCCGCTGTAGGGTGAGGATGACCTTGGAGCCTCATCCCCTGCAGCCAGGCTAGCGTTCACTGGACTCTGAGTCCTTTGGATACCGGGCTGAGGACACGATCGAGGCGATCGCTCTGCACGGGTTGACTACTTTCTGCGGATTTCACCCCTTGGAGCTTTCCACCCACCCCATTGGCTTGTTCCCCGCTGAGAAGGAGGACGACCCGATGTGGAAGGATCGGGTGGAGCATGCCAAGGATATCTGGGCTATCTACCCAGGTCAGACTGCTCACTTGACTGTACGGTGCATGAATGCTCTGTACCGTCTGCAAGTGATGCGTGGCGAGGCAATGTCCCATCTGATGGCATTGTTGGAGGCAACCAAGATCACCCTGGACAACAGGGAGGAGCTTGTGGTTGACTTGTCCCAGGAGATGGTGTAAAAGGACTTACAAGTGGAGCAATTGTCGGACGAAATCCAAGAGCTGGAGGAATTAGTAGGGACCAGGGAGAACACCATCGAGGTTCTCGAGGATCAGCTCCTCAACACCTAGCAGCAGCTTGCCGAGGCCAATGAGCACCTGGATATGCATCACCAGGAGATCCATGAGGTGGAGGCGAACAAGGACGTTAACATTGAGGGAGGGGTGGAGCCTGCTTCCAGTGTGGACACTGCTGGCTCAGGGAGGCCACCTTCCCCCGAGTCAAGTGTTGCCTCATTCGCTCATTAGAGATCAGGGATAGAGTTGAACATTGGTAATGTTAGGACTACTCGTGGCTAGCT
This sequence comes from Zea mays, assembly GCF_902167145.1. Classification (NCBI taxonomy): domain Eukaryota; kingdom Viridiplantae; phylum Streptophyta; class Magnoliopsida; order Poales; family Poaceae; genus Zea; species Zea mays. Next base: position 28,495,538 of record NC_050103.1, read on the forward strand.
TAGCTTTTGCACCCTTGGGGTACTAGGCTAGATAGAGTCGAGTCTTTTTGGGACCATTGATGTAACCGTGATAAACTCTTTTGGAAGTTTGGTTGATGGATGATGTCAGTTTTAAATTTGAACGGAAAGTTTATGCTTTTTGGTTTATGTCGGGATCTACCAATTTGCCTTTGACTCTTTCGCCACAATTAAACTTTGAACTTGAAGATGTGTTATTGAGGAAATATGTGATTTTTTAGATGGCCGGGAGAGCGCGTCGTGGTCAGAACGAGCGCATTCCTCCACCGCCGCCACCACCTCCCACTCTGCAGGAGCTAATGGCTCAACAGAATGAGATCTTGAGGCAGCTAGCTCAGCGTCAGCCACCACCTCCGCACTATGGTGGTGGAGATCATCAGCGTCATCCCGCAGTAGCTACTTACCAGGAGTTCCTCAGTACTCAGCCGCCTTTGTTCACCAGGGCGGAGGACCCACTTGATGCTGATGTATGGCTGAGGGTAGTGGAATCTAAATTCCCACTACTCAATGGAGTTTGTTCCGAGGTGACAAAGGTCCGGTTCGCCACCCAGCAGCTTCGCGGACCTGCGCGGACATGGTGGGATCACTATCTTGCTATGCAACCAGCTGACCATGAAGTGGATTGGAGAGAGTTCAAGGCAGCTTTCAGAGGACACCATATCCCAGCTGGCATTATGGACCGTAAGCTCAACGAGTTTCTGGCACTCACTCAGGGCAACAGGACAGTGTTGTAGTATGCTCAGGCTTTTAATGACCTGTGCCAGTATGCTGGGTACCACGCAAATACGTATGAGAAGAAGAGGGACAGGTTCAGACGGGGGCTCAGCACTAAGCTCCGTGACCGTCTCAACACTGTCAGGGCCAACAACTATAATGAGTTGGTCAACATGGCCCTTTCCCAGGAGGATTGTATCACAGCTCGTCAGGCAGAGAAGAAGAGGAAGACCCCTATGGCAGGACCCTCAGCTCAGCCACAGCGCTTCAGAATTGTGTCTGACACTCAGAACAGGGGACCCCAGCAGCAGCAAGGGAGATGGGTGATCCGACCACAGCAGCAGCCACAGGCACCCAACCGCACCCAATTTCTAGCTCAGAGGAACAATCAGCAGCAGCAGCAGTATCGCCAGACAAATGACAACATGTGTTTCACCTGTGGCAACACCGGGCATTATGCCAAGAATTGCCCTAGGAACCAGCAGAGGCAGGGGCAGAATGTTAATCAGAATCAAGGCAAGAGACAGATGGTGCAAGTGAGGCAGGGCAGGCTAAACTTCACCACCATGGCTGATATTCCAGAGGGAGCACCCGTCATGACTGGTATCTTTACAGTTTTGAATTATCCTGCTATTATTCTTTTTGATTCTGGTGCATCACATAGCTTTGTTAGTGCCAAATTTAGTGTCAAGTGTCAATTGCCCTTTCATCACACCCATGGGGGTATCACAATTTCAACACCGAGAGGCAGGATTGCCACCAATCAAATCAGCAAGAATGTGCCTATAAAGTTTGGTAGTCTGATAATTAAAACCAACCTTCTTATTTTGGGATTGGATAGTGTGGATATCATATTGGGAACTGACTGGTTGACTAAACATCAGGCAGTGATTGACATTGCAGCTAGGGCCATTGAAGTGCACTCACCGACCTGTGGTGAAACCACACTATATTTGCCCGACCAGGGTTGTACCCGTTTGTGTGCCTTCGTTATGATAAGATCCCCAGTGGAAAAGATCCTAGTAGTCTGTGACTACCCAGATGTTTTTCCGGATGAATTGCCAGGAATGCCACCTGACAGAGACATTGAGTTTGCAATTGAATTGCAACCCGGGACTGCTCCTATCTCCAAGAGACCTTATAGGATGCCTCCCGCGGAACTGGCAGAACTGAAGAAGCAACTACAAGAATTGTTGGACAAGGGGTTCATTCGCCCAAGTACTTCGCCATGGGGATGTCCTGCCTTATTTGTGAAGAAAAAGGATGAGAGTTTGAGAATGTGTGTTGACTACCGCCCTCTCAATGCGGTGACTATCAAGAACAAATACCCACTGCCCCGTATTGATGTCTTGTTTGATCAATTGGTGGGAGCCAAAGTATTTTCAAAGATTGATCTTCGCTCAGGTTATCATCAGATCAAGATCCGTGCCAGTGATATTCCCAAGACGGCCTTCTCCACCAGATATGGGCTTTACGAGTTTTTGGTAATGTCTTTTGGGTTGACCAATGCCCCGGCTTATTTCATGTACCTGATGAACTCAGTATTCATGCCAGAGCTGGACAAATTCGTGGTCGTTTTCATTGATGATATTCTGGTCTATTCCAAGAATGAAGCCGAGCACACCAAACATTTGCATACTGTACTTTAGAGGCTGCCATCAGTTGTATGCCAAGCTGTCCAAATGTGAATTCTGGCTGAAGGAGATTAAATTCTTGGGTCACACAATTTCTCAGGATGGGATCTCAGTTGATCCTGAGAAGGTACAAGAAGTAATGGATTGGAAACCTCCTACTACAGTACGGCAGATCTGGAGCTTTCTAGGATTGGCAGGATATTATCGACGATTTATTCCGGATTTCTCCAGAATTGCCAAGCCAATGACTGAGTTATTGAAGAAGGGAGCCAAATATGATTGGAGCCAGAAGTGCGAAGATGCCTTTCATACACTGAGGCAGCATTTGACAACAGCCCCAGTGCTGGCTCAACCTGATAACACCAAGCCCTTCGAAGTCTATTGTGATGCTTCTGGTACAGGATTGGGATGTGTACTAATGCAAGACAACAGAGTAATTGCTTATGCTTCCCGAGCACTCAGACCCCATGAGCAGAACTACCCAACACATGATCTGGAGTTGGCAGCTGTGGTTCATGCTCTTAAAATTTGGAGGCACTACTTGATGGGAGCTCACTGTAACATCTACACCGATCACAAGAGTCTCAAATACATCTTCACTCAGGCAAATCTGAACATGAGGCAGAGGAGATGGTTAGAACTAATCAAGGATTACGACTTGGAGGTGCATTACCATCCAGGCAAGGCCAATGTTGTGGCAGATGCCTTGAGCAGAAAGGCCCAGTGTAACTGTATGAGCATGGATGCAAGAGTTACCACCCTGTGTGATGAGTTGTGCAAGCTGAACCTGGAAGTTGTTCCTTCCGGTGAATTAAGTTATATCTCGGTGGAGCCCACATTGCAAGAGCAAATAGTCCAGGCACAGATTGGGGATAAGGGTGTTCAGGTTATCAAGGACATGCTCAAGCAGAAGGCAGAAAAATACAAGTGCTTTCGTCAGGACAGTAAGGGAATTCTATGGTTTGGAGATTGATTGGTTGTTCCCAAGGACCCTGTGCTCAGAAAGAAGATACTGGATGAAGCTCACCTTTCTAAATTCTCCATGCACCCTGGTAGCAACAAGATGCACCATGATCTCAGATCTTTATACTGGTGGACCAGAATGAAGAGGGAGATTGCCAAGTATATATCCGAGTGTGACACCTGCCAAAGGATTAAAGCCAGTCATTTGAAGACAACATGCCATTTGCAACCCCTTCCCATACCATCTTGGAAATGGGAGGACATTTGCATGGACTTTATCGTAGGATTGCCCAACACCTCCAGGCACCATGATTCAATTTGGGTTATTGTGGACAGATTGACCAAGACCGCTCATTTCTTGCCAGTACATACCACCCATAGGACGGAAAAGTATGCGGAAATCTACATTGACCAGATAGTTCGTTTGCATGGGATACCAAGGACTATAGTGTCAGACAGAGGAGCACCATTTGTGGCACGATTTTGGGAACAATTGCAGGAATCACTTGGGACCCATGTAGTACGAAGTTCAGCATACCATCCTCAAACAGATGGCCAGACAGAAAGGGTAAACCAGATTTTGGAAGACATGTTAAGAGCATGTGTGCTACACTATGGAAAGGATTGGGACAAGTGTCTTTCTTTAGCAGAGTTTTCTTACAATAACAGCTACCAGTCCAGTTTGAAGATGGCACCTTTTGAGGCCTTATATGGGAGAAGATGTAGAACCCCGCTGAATTGGTCTCAAGCAGGAGAGAGGGAAATATTTGGGCCAGATTTGGTACTGGAAGCAGAGGAAAAGGTCAGAGTCATCAAGAAGAACTTAGAAGCTGCTCAGGCCAGGCAAAAGAGCTATCATGATAAGAGGCAGAAACCTCTACAGTTTGCAGTGGGACACCATGTTTATCTTAAGGTGTCACCCACCAAGGGTGTCCAGAGATTCGGGATTCAGGGCAAGTTAGCTCCTCGTTACATTGGACCCTACGAGATCAAGGAAGCTTGTGGACCCGTAGCCTATCAATTGAAGTTGCCACCCAACATGTCAGCTGTTCATGATGTGTTCCATGTATCTCAGCTGCGGAAATGTGTTCGCCTACCCACTGAAGTGCTACCTGAACCGGACATTGAGATTGAACCAGACTTGTCCTATCAAGAGTACCCCATCAAGGTATTAGATCAGAAGGAGAGATCAACACGGGCAAGGTCAATCCGAATGTATAAGGTTCAGTGGAGTCACCATTCAGCAGAAGAAGCTACATGGGAGACTGAGGATTTTCTGCGCTCTCGCTTCCCCGGCTTCTGCCCAAAAGAGTCGGTACGTAACTCAAAACCCCACACCCCCACCTGCTATTTGAATACAATTATAAGAAAAACTTAGATAACAAGGATAGTCTAAGTTGTGGTTTTAACTTAAAAAGGGCTTCCTTCTGAAGTTGCAAAGAGGATGACATTCGAAGAGCAGTCAACAAGAGAAACCTGGGTGAAAGAAAGAGTAGCACACCAACACACCTTCGAGCACCCCTCCAAGGGACTCTACCTGAAATCTCGGGGCGAGATTCCTTTAAGGGGGGAGGGCTGTAACACCTTAGGTGTTACTCAAGGTGTCCACCCAGGGCTACCCCATTTAACCTATTATCACATGTGGGTTAGTTGAGCAAAGTGCATCAAACTTGGAGTTCAAGGTCCTAAGCAAGTGCAATCCATCTTGGATATCATGCCTTAGCTTGTCATGCACATCTAAAGGGAGAATTTCCCAAAACCCTAAAGCAAACCCCTCTTGGGCAATAGGAACCCTAGATGTAAGTATGATCAAAAGATCTTGTAAACCTTATGATCATGGCTTAGGCCAAAAATAAAAGTAGTAGTATACTTCATAACCTACAAATAATAGTGAGGAAGTAACCCCAAAAAGATTTCAGAAAAGCCCCAAAAAGTTCACCAAAGGTTGAGCACAAGAGAAAATTTCAGGATTTGCCTAAGTCTAAAAACTAACCTTTGAACAAAGATCCCACATGTTCACCTAAATCCAAAATTCAAAATACTTCGACCCAATTGACAAAGTGGCGCCAAATTAACCCTAGAATGCCCTGGAAAGAGGTGACACCTACCCTAGGGCGTTTGACACGACTTGGCACCATTTTTGTCTCGGTTTGGACCTAGCTGACATAGCCAACTTCTCACCCCTCTATCTCCCTACCCCGACCATATCTTGGCTTGGAACTCACAGCAAAAAGGTAGGATATGGAGCAGGGAAGAGACCGTACACAGTGACTTTGCCAAGATACGCACGCTAGGGTGCTCAAATCTGGCATTGAACCATGGCAGAAGCAAGCTCCCACGTGTTCGACGCGGGCTGACACCCGGGGGCGCGCTCAGAGCACGCCTGTGCGCGAACCCCCGCACGCCCGCGGCCGCCCGTGATCACGCCCGCGCCACGGCTATAAAGCCCGTCCTAGTGCTCGGCTGCCTTCTCTATTGCCTCCTCCGTACCGCGCCTAACTCCCCCGAGCCAGCCCTTAGCTCCGGCGACCTCCCCGCGACCCGCTAGAGCCGCCCGAGAGCAACCACCGTGGCCAGCCCCTTTTTCGTCCTCCTCTGTCCGATCCAAGCCTTTAGATAGCTTCCTTGTGAGGCCGTGAAGCTTACTCAAGCTTGAACCGAGGACCCGCATCACCGGAATAGCGAAACCGTGCTCGCCGGAGTTCATCACCCCGCCGGCGCACGTGGACCGGGTAAATCACTGCGCCATTTTCCGATTCAATGCACAGATAGCCTCTACACCACCCCGGGAAGCTCACCGTGCCGTTAGATTGGACTAGGTCGCCGTGGTTTGGCCGGCATACCCACCGCCGACGAGGACCCCCCGCCTGCGCACGTCGACCGAGCGATTCCGGCCATCCCCACCGTCGAGCCGTACATCACTGTGACCGCCAGAGCCTCCCCGAGCTAACCCTACCCCTCGCCGGACCTATCTCGCCGCCGGTAAGCCGTGCCACCCCTTTCTTCTCTGCGGTTGCTGTTTACACTTGGGAGGGACCGCGGGGGAGAGGAAGAGAAAGTCAGGGGGTTTTGCGCATTGTCAGTCACACAGAGGAATAGTGACGCAAAGGTAGAACTGCGAAGATTAATTAGGAAAGACCCTGGGGACCTCGGTGTAAACTGCTTTTTCAGAAAACCTTATTAAACCTGACTTTAAATTTGAACAGAAACTTTGAAAATCCATAACTTCTGTTTAGTTCATCCAAAATTGGTCAAACCAATTTTATCAGACTCTAAATAATATAACCTACTTAAGAAAAATATAAAACCCCCTATGTACTAAAGAAAACTTTAGGGTTCTAAATTAATTATTGTTTTGGCCAAAAGCTAAATAATGGGGATAAAAATAGTTGCACTATTTGACTAGGGTTAGAAAAATTTGGAGGAGTTTCTATCTACTTACTGACCTGTTTAAAAATGTTAAACCTCTCTGTCCACCTCATTAAATTAGTTTTTGCCATTCATTTTACAATATGCTTAAGATTAAGAAAAATAGAAAAGATGATGTAAATAATGAACCAGAGGGCACCCCTATTTTTGTTAGAGTACTTATTCCATGTAGTTTACTAGAAAAATCTATCATACCCTGGTGTAGTATAAAATAAGTAGGATCCCTTTTATTTTAAGAAAACAAGGAAAGCTTAGAAAAACCCTACAAAAATAACTTTAAGATGAAAACACCTCAAACCTTGGGATGACAAATGTTTGGTTATTATGAACATAGGAAAAATACAAAATCTGTTGTTTGATATTTTTCAAATGACAAGTTAGTTATAAGCACCTTTTTGGCATAAAACTTTAGAAAATCACAACTAAGTAACCACCAATTAACTTTTTGTGATTTTTGGCACAGAGGTTTATTGTTACTGTTAGATGCCAACAAAAATAACCCTTAGGGCAGAACCTACTCCTAGTTAAGAGTTGTAGTACAAAGTGACCCATTTTACACAACTCTTGTTATTTTTGTCTAAAGCATAGCCTTCATATTTTAAGCCTCAGGTTCTTACAACAGGCTAGAATAGCAAATGGCAACCCACTGTAATTTTTGCAGAATTTTTGGAAAAAGTTAACTCATTGTTGCAGTTCAAACCTACACTAGAATTCATGAATAGAAAATAAAGAAAGGAAAAATGAATAATGGAAATTAGTGTCATCCTAAAACCCTTTGTAAAATTGTCCACTAAAGTATATAAGGAAAATTACAAATCCACTATGCTTACCCTTAACAAAACCTAAACCTAGAGTGATAAGCATAAACTACTAAAAGCCACGTATGACCAAGAAACCCTAAGTTGCGGATTAACTTAGTTCTTCTTCCTTAGCATAATGTTATTAAATCCTGCATAATCATGACATACATATTCATTGCATTTCGATAGACTATAACCTCGCTGACGGAGAGTACGTCCTCGTGCCGGAGCAAGGAGCTGCTCAGGAGGTAGCCCCGGATCCAGCACCAGAGCCTGCACCAGAGGATCTGCCTGCCACAGCCTTGGAAGGCAAGCCCCAGTTTTATGCATAATCTATTATTTATGCTATTTTACTACACTTATTGATTGTAGGATTGAATGTGCATTTAAGTGTAGGAGTTGTTTGAAACCCTAGTTGCATGATCTCAGGAATCCCATTGAGATGAATACTAGTATGCTAAGTCGAGTAGCTGCTTTATTAAACAGGGATTTCGGTAGAAGTCGAGTGATTTTTCTAGCACTCGCGCGAGGTCAGGAAATTGATTGTATCCACTTTCTTATCATAATGATGCTGGTTGGTGGACAACAATCCATGGGGATTGGTTGTCCACGGGATAAAAACTGGAATAAGGATTAAGGTGTGGTACCGTGAGTCAAGCGTTTGAACGTACTAAACACATACCGAGAAATATGGTAAATCGGTAAGCCTAGTACCTGAGTGAACCTGCCCGCAGACATATCCCCTCACGTGACCTGAGACGTGGTCTCCCATTCCGGTTATAGTGGGTACAAGTGCGGTCACTGCACGACGGCAGTCGGGGTCAGTGAGGCATTGTACGCCAAGGCGGTGAGCCCTGATCTGTTGCCAGGGAATCGATGGGGACGGTTGATGTGTGTGGGGACGGAGTGCCTCGCTACGTCGTGTGTTTAGGTTTACCTTGCAAGGATAAAAACTCGATTCGAATTGTCTGCTTCTCGCAGCTAATGAGACTGCTTGATCCATGCTGCTACATTGAGTAACAAGTGGAAATATGAGGAGATACTACAAGAGGTTGATTGCTAAAATGTTTGCTACTATGTATGAGTAGATAGTACACATTTAGCCTTAAGAGAGCCACACTTAAATTTGACAAAGTTAAAACTTGATTTAGAAACTCAGCTAGTGCTTTTGGCAAACCAAACCCCACAGCCAAACAGCTGCATGTCTAGAGGTAGAGGAGTAGACTCCTCACACCGGGTAAGTCTAGCTGAGTATTAGTATACTCAGCCTTGCTTGTGGCATAATTTTACAGGTTCTCTGGAGGACATGGTTGCTGGAGTGACTTGGCCGTCCATCTTGCCACCGGGTTGGACTGTCGAGTGGGACCCTGCCTCGGCTGAGGAGGAGCATGAGGAGTGACGGGACAGGCTTCCCCATCTCTCTGTTTATTTACCGTTAGTTTTATTCCGCTGCACTTCGAACAATGATGGTTACTTTTGCAAAACTCCGATGATGATGATGTAATAATTTAACACTCTTACCTGCATGGTTTTATGCTTTATTGTATTTGCTCGGTGACTCACCATCGAGTGAGAGTGTGGTACTTGATCCTGTCAGTGGCCGTGTCGGACTAGATCCGAGGAATTGATGGGTTATTCCCATTTAAGTGTGGTCTAGCCTCTAAGCCAGGGCTTAGGCACTTAAGTTGGAATAATTCGGCAGTTCCGTCACAGTTGGTCCCGCCAGTGGACGACCTGGCCAGGCTCTGGCCGACCAAGTCTTCTTTTCGAGCCAACTCTGCCTCTGTCTGTGCTAGCACCGCTACCTCCGGCTTCGGCTCATCGAAGGGCGGCCGAGGGGTTCTTTTAACTGAGCGAGAGAAGCCTCGGACAGCAAGGCCGACCGAGCCGAGGGACTCCTACGCCTCCGGGATACGGATACCTCACTCGTCACCTTTGCACGAGGCGACTCACGCTCGGTGAAGCGGTTCAGATATTCGACAGGCGAGTCTTAGTGCTCGAAATGAAGGAAAAACACGGCTCTGTGCTGAAAAGTACATACATGTTCAGGCCTCGACAGCCACAATGAACAAAACACCGGCTTTCAAGGTGCCAATACGAACGGAACTCCGGTTCCGTCCCCACGGCAGCAGTGATGGCCTCAGGGCGGACGCCGCTGCAACCTTGCCCTCGCCCACGCCGACGCTCGAGGGGCGAGGACAAGTACAAAGAGCCGGAGGCCCGGAGCGCGGATGGTGGCAGTGATCCCGTCGGCGACGGGGACTTCTCGAGCTGCATCCACCTCGGCACCGACGACCGGAGCGTCAGCCAATCGGCAGATCCCCACTCGGATCCTCCCGGACGAGCGGAGCACCGACCTCCGCGCGGAGGCCACGTACCGTTGCAAAGGTAGGACAGCCCCAGAACACGAACGCCGCTCTAGCGGCGCGCGATGTCTTGGGCGGTCCACCCATGCGCACGGCGCGACAACCGCCCTTACGGTGGGAGGGGGCACCGGGAGCCAAGCCGGCGAACCCAACGTGCTGAAGCTGGCGACATCCGCCGTCGACCAGCCCCGCGTTGTCGAAATCCGCCCCGCTCGCAGGGCCAGTGAGCGCCCTCTCCCTTGAATGCTGAAGGGGAGGCTGACCCACGAACCCGCGCGGGAGGTAGAGCTCCGGCTCAGCCTGGCCTCCGCCCCAGCAAGGATGATGAACATCCTTGAAGCTGAGGGCGGAACCAAGATTGCAGCCCGGCTTGCTCCTCCCCACCCAGGGGCTGGTGGTCACCGTCTTGGGTGACCACCGGCAAGGGGATGCAGCCGGGCCGCGTGATGAAAATCCTTGAAGCCGAACGATGGCTGAAAGGTACCAACTTCCACAAAGTTGCGTTCCTCCGACGACGAGACGGAAGGATTGCGGGCGTCCCCCATCCGGGGGCTCGGAAGATGGAAAGACACGATGCATGAGGGGAGCGCGAAGACATGGTTGCCCTCCAAGGGGGTCGCCCTCCTTTTAAAGGCAACTCTCCCCACTTGCGTCCCCAGCCGTCGTGGGCTGAGTCTTCTCCAACACGCTCCAAGGTCCTCCCCCTACGGCACGGGGGCTGGGCCCCACGCGTCATGCAGGCTGGTCCAGGACAGAAGAAGCCAAACCGCCGCGCGCAGGGCATGCAACTGCCCAGTGGTTACAAGCATTCCTCCGCTTTCGCCCAGACCAACGGGTGAAAGGGTGGATAGCCATGCAGTCAGCATGCAACCGCGCCAAGTGGGCGCGCCCCTTCGACTTCCAACGCACCCAGCATGGAGGCCCGGGCCCACACGTCATGCAACCGGTGCGTCGGTTGCTACGTGCGAGTAACTGCACCGCCCCTCGCGCCTCTACCGCGCCTCCTCGACTGCGGAGCCAATACCGCGACTCGAGGCAACCCTGCGTGTGACCCAGCAGTGCCAGCCAGGCGCGACGGTCAATGCGGCCACAAATGGGCCGACAGTAATGGCGGTGGCAGGCGGGCAGGAGCAGCGGTCACGTCGTCAGCCAAGCTTACGTCCCATCCAGGGGCAGCGAGAGAACCCTCTCTCACGGCGTGAAGACGGCGCGCCCGTGATCCGTTCCTCGAACGGCCCGCGCACGCGCAACGGCTGCCTCGCGAACCACTCGCCCCGTCGCATTAACTCCACGGCGGGACAGGCGGCGCCTCAGGCAGAAGAAGCAAGCAACGCTTCGCCTTCGCCATAATGACCGCGTCGAAAAAGGTACGCCACGTCATTCGATTTCGTATCCTTTTCCTTTTCCTCTTTCTCTCTCTTACAACAGGGACCGGGAAAGGGGGATACCCCGAAAAGGATCCTTCTCCGTGAAGGAAACAGGCCTCGAGCCTCCCTACTGATCAGAGGTTCAAAGGCTGGCCCCTCGGAGGGGTTCAACGGCCGCCTCAGAGCGCTTGGGTTCTACGCCCACTATTGGTCAGAGGTTCGATGGCCGGCCCCTCGAAAGGGTTCAACGGCCGCCTCAGGCCATTCGGGCTCCGCGCCCACTACTGATCAGGGGTTCGTAGGCTGGCCCTCGAAGGGTTCACAGTCGCCTCAGACACAGAGCGAGGGATGACCCTGGGTACGTTCGATACATAACCAAGGCTCGGGCTACGCTCCCGAGGTACCCTAGGACATTTCCGAGACCAGCGGGAGCGATCTTGTAATGGAATCCCATCAGAGGGAGGCATCGAGCCCTCGGACCCCGTCAAAGGGGACTGGGTCCGGCAGATCACCCGCAGGTACTTTTGGAGCGCGCCTCCGGACCTCTAGCCGACCCCTAACAAATGGGGCACGGGCGTCCACTCGGATTACCCGCCAGCAGCTCACCGGAGACACCATGTTCGGCGCCCTCCGAGGGCAACATGGCGCTTTCCCCCCTCCTCCTTGCGGAAAGGCGACGCAGGGGAGTATGTAAAAAAGATGAGTCTGTCCTTGGCCGTCCTCTCGCCCTGTGCAGAGGCTCGAGGGCTGCTCTCGCAAACCCGGCTCCGGCCACACCGTTGACAGCGTCAACATACCAGCCCGAGAACTTGGGACCCGACCGTACACTCGGGCTACGACCAGCTCGCATGAGGGAACACTCAGACCAGCCGAAGTGTTGCGAAATGCACTAAGACCTCGAAGGAGTAAAACTACTCCTCCGAGGCCTCGGGGGCTACACCCGGCGGGTGCGCTCGCGCGCACCCACCAGAACAAAATGCAACCGAAAAAGGCTAGTCCCCTTGCAAAAAAGTGCGGCAAAAGCCTCCAAGCGAGTATTAACACTCCCTTCGAGGCTCGGGGGCTACTGTCGGGGACCATAATTAGGGGTACCCTCAAGGCTCCTAAATCTCAGCTGGTAACCCCCATCAGCACAAAGCTGCAAAGGTCTGATGGGTGCGATTAAGTCAAGGATCGGTCCATTCGAGGGACGCGATCATGCCTCGCCCGAGCCCAGCCTCGGGCAAGGGCAGCCGACCCCGGAGGATCTACGTCTCGCCCGAGGACCCCCTCCAGCAACGGACACACCTTCAGCTCGCCCGAGGCCCAGTCTTCACCAAGAAGCAACCTTGGCCAAATCACCACGCCAACCAACCAAATCGCAGGGGCATTTAATGCAAAGGTGGCTTGACACCTTTATCCTGACGCACGCCCTCCAGTCGACAGAGCCGAAGTGACCGCAGTCACTTCGCCGCTCTACTGACCGGTCTGACAAGAGGACAGCGTCGCCTGCGCCGCTCTGACTGCTGAGCCACCCGACAGAGTGAGGCTGACAGCAGCCAAGTCCGGCCTCGAGCATCATAGGAAACTCCGCCTCGCCCGACCCCAGGGCTCGAACACGGGCTCAGCCCCGGAAGACGACGAACTCCGCTTCGCCCGACCCCAGGGCTCGGACACGGGCTCAGCCTCGGAAGACGACGAGCTCCGCTTTGCCCGACCCCAGGGCTCGGACACGGGCTCAGCCCCGGAAGACAACGAACTCCGCTTCGCCCGACCCCAGGGCTCGGACACGGGCTCAGCCCCGGAAGACGACGAACTCCGCTTCGCTCGACCCCAGGGCTCGGACACGGGCTCAGCACCGGAAGACGACGAACTCCGCTTCGCCCGACCCCAGGGCTCAGACTCGGACTCAGCCCTGGCCTCAGCCGACGGTCTCCGCCTCGTCCTACCCGGGGGCTCGGACTCGACCTCGACCTTGGAAGACAGACTCGACCTCGACCTCGGAGGAGCCTCCACCTCGCCCAACCTAGGGCACATACCGACCACGTCGACAGGAAGCGCCATCATTACCCTACCCCAAGCTGACTCAGGCTACGGGGAACAAGACCGGCGTCCCATCCGGCTCGCCCCACTATACGAGTAATGATGGCGCCCCGCATGCCCTGTGACGACGGCGGCTCTCAGCCCCCTTACGGAAGCAAGAGGACGTCAGCAAGGATGCGACAGCCCCGACAGCTGTCCTTCCGCCAGGCTCCAGCGCTCCTCTGACGGCCACGACATCACGCGAACTGGGTGCCAAAACCTCTCCGGCTGCCACGATGGCATGTACTTAGGGCGCTAGCTCTCCCCCGCTAGACATGTTAGCACATTGCTACACTCCCCATTGTACACCTGGATCCTCTCCTTACGCCTATAAAAGGGAGGACCAGGGCCCTCTTACAGAGGGTTGGCCGCGCGGGGAAGGACGGGACGGCGCTCGCGCAAGGCCGCTCGCTCCCACCCGCGTGGACGCTTGTAACCCCCTACTGCAAGTGCACCCGACCTGGGCGCGGGGCTAACACGAAGGCCGCGGGTTCCACACTCTCACGCCTGTCTCCCTCCGGCTGCTTCTCTCCCCCCCTTCGCTTTCCGCCTCGCGCCGACCCATCTAGGCTGGGGCACGCGGCGACGATTTACTCGTCGGTCCAGGGACCCCCCGGGTTTCGAAACACCGACAATGTTGAACAATGCACATTTGATATTTCTAGAATCATCCAGACACACATGGCAAAGAAGAAAAAATAATATATATTAAAAATCAATAATTGCATTACAAGAAGTTGATCCATAGTTTCATATATAATATATGTTCGAGACACTTTTGGTATGATAAAAATATATTTACATATGACTCATAGTCATCGGTGATCTAGATCCTAAATAAACCAATAGGCAAAACAAATATCCATATGCAGCAAGCCCTTGCATCTTCATAGTGTTCCAGGTTCAGAACTGAAAAAATGAAGCACAGAAAATATAGCAGGTTAATATATACAAAATGACAGGAATAAGTAATGCAAAGTTGAGAAGAGATGTGCAAATATCGCATTTCAAAGAAGGGGAAGGAAAAAATATTATAGCACAAAAATTCATACAATGGGAAGCATGTATAGCCTAGACTGATCTAATCATTATTTCTTATTTCTGCACATAGTCCCTGCCTCTTTGCCTTCAGCTCCCAAACTTCAGCTCCAAGCCTGCACAACTGCACTGCCCCAGCATGGCATGGCAAGGTGAGCCCAATAGTGCAAAGGCAACGCATTAGTGATAGGAAGATTGGAAACAAATTTAGACACCAGCCATGATGTTTTTGCCGTATTTTGCTTGCGCTCCTCACCAAATGCCCAATGCTTTCCTAGGACTAATGCACTTGATTATTAACTACAGTCAGTATGATATTTTACACATATAAAATTTTAAGAGAACAGAAGGACCTGAGTGAGCACCTTGGATGCATTACTGTTGTTTTTTTGTTTTAGTGATGCAGAAATTGTAGCTTGGAGTCCTTCGTGTCGTGGTTGTGGTGGATTGCTCCGCACTTCAAGAACACACAATTACATGTGAACTACTTGGGAACATAGTTTAGGAAATCTGCTGATTGCTGCTACTTTCAGCATGTATACAATATGATATAAACAATCTTATTCCTAGACAGATCATACATTGTTGTTATTTAGTTCAAGTAATTCCTATAAAAAGCAACCTTGGTACAGAATATCCTATGACTACTGCCTACTTTACCAATGATATTGCAATGAGGACATAATTAAACAACCTATCTTGTCACTGTTACTGCAACAATTAAGAATCATTCAAAACATACATAAAAAATCCTAATTGCCCATTGTTCCTAAATGTAGAAGCACAAACAATTCATAGATGGATCTAATCGGACAACATAACCATGCACCCTTAGTTGCTGCTTTGACCAATCGAGGCTCGCTACCACCTAAAGACATAACGAACACAGATGATGCAGAAGTAACAGGTGCAAAGACATTGCTAAAGCCCAGAAACAAACACAAAAGTCGCGTGCACATACCTAAAGCTGTGCACCATAATCCTGCAAGAGAGTCCAGATACTTGTTCCCATTAATGTCATAGACATAGAAACCCTGCATAATCAAAATGGTGATAAGCTAGACTGTGAAATATATTCTGTAAATGTAAAGATTAAAATCTACTTCTCCACAACTGAGACACTACATTTCAAGAGATGTAACAGAAACTATGGTGTAAAGTTCAGATTCAGAGTGACAACCTCAGATCTCTCAATGATCAGAGGGTGCAAATCATTGCTCTGCCAGCAAGCTGTAAAAGGCGCCATCATGCCGTGGCCCTTGAACCTGGAAGAATCACCTTGTAGATCAGAAATAGACAGTGGTGACATGGCCCTTGAGCCCAATTATTCTGGTTCCAGACAAGAGGAAAGGACTGTGTACCCATTTTCTTCAGGCTGAGCAGACGGTGCTAAACCAAAATGTCTGACTGTCGCATCCAACAAGCTATCCGCATAGCCTTGCAAACTTGCGGTGCCAGTTACATGCTTCAATAAGCTGCTTGCTTGTGATCAGGAGGGAAAAAAGGATCACACATGAGAATTTCGGATAGAATCAAAGTGTAGTACTTTATTTTCTGTCTTAATTTGGCAGAAAGACTATAAATATTAAAATGATAAAAGCAAGTTATGTACATCTGAAAGATTTAGCCAAAATTTTGGATTTATAGATTAAAAAATAAAAAACAATGTACCTGCTGCTTGTCATGGTGTCCTTTTTAAAATCTCTTCCTCCTACAAATAAGAAATATTAATCTCTTCCTCCTACAAATAAGAAATATTACACATTATGATTCAAAAAGATAGAAGGAAGTCAAATTCTATTATGGCTACCTTGATGATCATCAAATAAACTGTACTTGACTCTCTTTGCCACTGTGTTTTTCCCTTATTCCATCACCATCTGAAAAGCCAAAGTGTTGATCCATTTCAGATTCCCTTCCAGCCTTTTTAAGTGCTTAAACTTGTCTCCTATCTGCCACCTTCTGCTATTAAGGGAAGCATAAAACTGGTCACCTCCTACCATCAGTTGCAGCCCTCTGTTGTCAGCCCTAAAAACTGTAATTTAAATAGAAATATATACGTAGTGAACTAAAAATCAATATAAAAGTCTTTATATTGATGAAACCATTGACAAACTGTAAATCATGATAATCCATTGACAAACTGTAAATCAGAAACAATGTACTTAGAATTATATACGTAGTGAACTATGCTCAGATGCTAGAAACAACATACTAAGAGAGCTTCCTTTCATTTTTGGAACATCGATTTGATAATCAATATAAAAGTCTTTATAAAACCTATGTAAAACCTAAATTTAAAACGGCAGTACGACATACCAAAGATAAAGAAGTCCATGCTTTTCTTTGGCAAGTGCTCATAGACCCAAATTTTCTCCTATTTCTGCTAGCAACATCGAGCGTAACCAATTTTGTCTGCTGGAATTTTGCCATGAAATGCACCTCAATTTTGAACTCCACGAAACCTTGTCCTGAATGTGAAGCAAGTCTTTTAACTCCTATCCCAGCTGCCTCAGGAAACTGGTCCTGTGAAGAGAAAATATTCAGGAGTTCTTCAGTTATATGTAGGAGGACCAGGGTGCTGTTTGCTCCCAATACTTTTTTACATCTAGTTGCATCTATTTTGAAATCTGTGAGTTATGTTTTTTCTGTATAAGGTTTTACCTTATGTAGTATGCAGGAGCTAATTAACTGGTAGATAGGATCATATACACATATATGCATGTGTGTGTTGCCTGTATTTACCTTATAAACGGGGCCAAACCCACCTTCCCCAAGTTAAAGGGAATTGACAATTAATTTCAGTTACGTATTGTTGGGTTCCTCCTAGGAACGGGTTAAGATCAACGGGTTAAGATCTCTGGTTTAGTATTGAGTACTGACCTATTTGGGGATCGATCAGCTCCCTGAGAGGAGCCAGCTCTACGCTTTCGATCAACTTGAATTCTTGTAGGAAGAAATAGTGAAATATCATTTGCATTGGATTTGGTGCAAAATCTAATTTCCTAGAAACTGTAGAAACCAAATGCTGCAAAAACCGCAGCATAAATGACCAACTAAATAAGGTAAAGGGCAAAGTAAACATGTGATTTAAAAAGATTGTAGGCTCCTTGCAGAATGTTTTGAAGCCAAATAAATATATTAACATATCACAACTTAAATGACCAACTGAATACGATAATGTAAAAAGTAAACACATGATTAATAAAGACTGTGGGCTCCTTGCAGAACGTTTTTAAAGCAAAAATAAGTTAGCAGAGTGACAACTTAAGAGAACATAGCAGCGGCAGCTCGTACAACAATAGAGTAGGTGTCAAACAAGAACTTACAAAACTCTAACTGAAAACTCGTCATTGTCATGTTGATAGGTTTGATGTAACAATGCCTAATCATACTGTAAATGTGCAAAATGAAATTACATTGATGCATACAGAACTCTAGAGTAGACTACGCACCAAGAGCAAATTGGCCAGCTTCCCAACTGTAAATGCACTCCTTGTGTTCAAGCTATTGAACAATGTGTTAGATATACATAACTGAAGCGGTCTACATAGGGAAACAAATGGTTAGGATGTAATCAAAGAAACAATTCTGCAAATTCTTGTATTCATGATATTAAACGTTGGGGTAGCTACACATGCAAAATTGTATGAAATAAGTCTAGAACTATGCATCCATGTGGTAAAGTAGAACTAATTATTTGCATGAAGCATTAGGAGCAAAATTGATTATTGGCATGGAGCCTCAGAAGCAAAAACTACAGGACAACAGATACCTTCTTGTCAGCCTTTTTGTTTAGTACAAGGTTATCTCAATCTAGTCAATGCTATTAAGTTGGAAGCAACAATCAAGTGAGGCAAGAAGAAGCACACGGAGGAGAAGGGCTCACATGAATAGAACAAAATTTAATTAATCTCTCAGGAGGAAGACGAATGAAGTGATGCAGAGAGGTAGGAGCGGATGGGTGACTGGTGAGGCATAGCAGCACTAACCTAGCGCAACATTGACCTAGCTTGGTGTAGCACGCACTTGGTGGTGAGGGCATGGAGGAGGCAGGGGTTGGGGTTGAGCTCAAGTAGTGTACCTATTTTTGATATCAAAATGAATGGCATCACAACCTCCTCGATCCTGCACTAGAATTTGGGATCAGGAGGAGGCTGGCATGGAACAAAAAACATAAATTAGATTTAGCACAGGCGAGATTAGAGGAACAGGGGACGTGCGCTGCCAACCGCCGGGGACAAGGAGGTCTTCGTTGGTACCGTGGGCTCTGCGGCGGCCGGAGTAGGCGGCGGGGACGCCTTAGATTAGGGCATCAGGAAGGCGAAGAGGCAGCGGTGTCGACAACGGCGGCTACGACAGGTAGGGTTAGGGTTTAGCTATGTATGGGAAGGGTGGAGGAGGAGAACGAGGAGGTGGAGAGACCCCGACGCCCGCTGTGGTGCGGTGCTTTGGGAGAGAGGGAGCTCCATGTGGAAGCAGTGCTTGCGATGGCAACGCTCGGCGGCAGCGTCCGATTGTGGTGGGGTCGAATTCTAGGTCAGGGTGGCGAGGCAAAGGAAGCAGACCTGAGAATTATGAGAAAAATTAAACCATAATAAAAATAAGTAGTAATTATGATTTTTTGAATAAGGTGAGTAAGTCAAACTTGGTGTCCAAAAAATCAAACGATCTATAAATCGGGATGGAGGGATTACTTTGTAATTATCAAAACCAATATAGTGATTTGCATAAATACTACGTATAATACATGCAACACTAAGCGTTGCTATGTAACACAAATACTATGGATGACACTTGCGCTGCATGACAAATGTTGTTAGGTGACATAAATTATACGAATGACCCTTGCAACGCATGGCAAACATTGCTAGGTAATTTGGATATTCTACGGATGACACTTGCAATGCATGGTAAACGTTGCGAGTAGATTTTCTTGCAACATATAAATATGTGTGTTGCTAGCATCCGTTGCTACCTAATTTCTTGCAATGCATAAACCATTTTGTTGCAATGTATGTGTTGCTATAGGGGTGTTTGTGTTGTAGTGACAGTCCGGTGGCACACCGGATAGTCCGGTGAATTATAGTGGAGCGCGCCTCTGGATTCCCGAGAGTGGCCTGTTTGAAGTTGTACGGCCCTGGTGCACCGGACATTGTCCGGTGGCACACCGGACAGTCCGGTGCGCAAAAAACCAGCACACTCAAGTCTTTTTTGCTTCATTTAAATTGTGTCCCCTAACTGAATTCTTTCTTGGTTTGTGTTGAACCTTATGCAACTGTAATAGATGATATCTAGACAAACTAGTTAGTCCATGTGTTTGTGTTGATCATCAACCACCAAAATTAATTATAGGAAATGGTTAACCCGATTTCTCTTTCAATCTCCCCCTTTTTGGTGATTAACGCCAACATAAACCAAAGCAAATATAAAGTGCAGAAATGTAACTAGCTTGTATGAAGAATGTGCATAGGTTACTTGGAGTTAAACCAAATTGAAAGTATCACTAAATGCACTTGGATTGCTTTTCTTTTATTAACATTTTGGACCACATTTCACCGTTTGTTTGTTTTTGCAAATCTTTTAGAAAATATTTTCAGAATCAAATTCTTTTCAAATAGTCAAAGGTATAGGAATATGATTGCAAGAAGCGTTTTTTAAGATTTGAAATTTCTCCCCCTACAACAATTTTTCCCTTAGCTTTCAAGAGGGTTTTTGAAATAGATACCAATTTGAAGATTGACTTTAAAGATACCAATTGAAAGACCAATTGTAAATTCATGTCGATTGAAAAATTCATACTACTTGAAAATTCCTTTTGGGGCTTATTTAATATCAATTGAAATAAGCATTTCTCATACTCAAGAAGACAAAATAAGATACCAATTGAAAAATACTTCCTTTTGAAAAATATCCAATTTGAAATATATACTAAAAATTTTAAAATGGTGGTGCGGTCCTTTTGCTTTGGGCTGAATACTTTCTCCCCCTTTGGCATTAATCGCCAAAAACGAAGAACTTGAGAGCCCTTCAAAACTTTTCTCCCCCTTTGGGGCCTAATACCTTCTCCCAAATGGTAATATAAATGTGAGTGAAGAATCATACCACTGAGAGTTTGTGGAGTAACGACAAGGGGTAAATGATACCGTCAGAGTTTGGAGTGGAAGCCTTGTCTTTGCCGAATACTCCATTTCCCTTTCAATCTAAGACTAATTATAGTGATATACTTGAAAGCACATTAGTCTTAGCCTTGGCACAAAAAGAATAAGAAATATGCATTTGTACCAAATGAAAGAGACATGATCAAAGGTATAAAAAACAGCTATGTGTGCAATGTTTCAATCAAAATTCCGAGAATCAAGTATATTTAGTTTATTCCTAAGTTTGCTAAAGGTTTTCTCATCTAGTGGCTTGGTGAAGATATCGGCTAATTGGTTGTGGGTATTAACATAAGCAATTTTCATATCCCCTTTTGCTGGTGATCTCTCAGAAAGTGATACCGAATATCTATGTGCTTAGTGCGGTTGTGTTCAACAGGATTATCCGCCATGCGGATTGCACTCTCATTTCAAATAGGAGAGGGACTTTGCTCAATTTGTGTCACACCCAGATTTAAGGAACCCGAGCGCGAACATAAACACGAGGTGTGCTAGGACCAAGTCTCACACATATGATGAATAGTGGTATAGAAACAAATGTCACAACTTTATTATACAATAAGAGTTCTGTACAAAATAAATAAATAATTATATCGTAAGGTGACAACGATCTCGCAACCCAAAGTTGACTGGGAGACGACGACCTAGACCTCTCACGAGCACATCACAACATCCACCATACGCCTCATCCTGTGGTACCTATCCTTGATCTGTGGGGGTTGTGAGACAGCAAGGGTGAGCTCACACATGTTCATCGCTCAACAAGTTGTGGGGAATAATGTGCATGAACTCGCCAAAGGTGTGAGCTCATGAAGTGTAAGGCTTACCAAAGTGGATGGTTAAAGCTGAGCATTGTTTTTAAAGTTGGCCAAAATTTTATTAGCAATTACTAAGTACAAGTAGATACCAAACCATAATAATAATAGAACAAAATTAATAATAAATCCCATGCAATGCAAATGACAAATTGAATTTAGCTCCATAATTTAATCATGCGAGAGTCCTGAGCTGCTCATGACCGCGAGCTCGGCTAGTATACCAGTTTTATACTCTGCAGAGGTTGTACCCTGTACCCACAAGTCATGTATCCCATGTCGCCAGGGTTAGCTAGACCTTAGACACTACCGAGGTGAATGGCTACGGATCCACTACGAGGCCTTTACAAAGTTCCACTAGCTTTCGAAAACCCGCTACAGTTTATGGGAAGAGCACTTGCAAGAATCCCTCGTCTGACCGCCATCGCAGCAAAATTAACCCGAGAACCTCCCTGCATGCAACTCCCCTACTACCCTTGCCCCCTTTCGGGTAAGGTAGTCTTCCACTAACTTTCCTAATTAGTCAGCCAAGGGCGTCCCATTCCACCCTTATGGCGGCACGTGTTTCTCAAGTTAAGCTCCATGTTCCAATTAAAGATAATGATGATCTTGACATGAACATAAATAACATAACAGAATAATTGGAACATGGATATAATGAAATATTATCCCAAAACCATATAAAGCAATAACAAAACTACCCGAGTGATTCATGGGTAGACAAGGTAAAAGATAATCAGACTAGGGTGACCTATTGGGTCCAATCAAAATTAAACCTATGCATGAATATGTGATTATAAAGAACATTATTGGGTACATAAAAGTGATCAAGGGCACAACTTGCCTGGGACTTGAGATTCCAGGTACCAGGATGATCTTCAGATTCTCGTGACCTCACTGCTAGTCGTAGCAATACAAATACACATGGTATAGACAAAATTAACATCACAACAAACATAGGAACAAATTGTATAATAATAATCTACGCGTTGCTACGAGATCGTGGGTTCGCGAACTACTAAAATCGGAGTTATGGTTTAGGAGTTATGATTTATGGGAGATCCATGATTCAAATATTCAACTATATTATAAACAGATTAGTATACACCATATGAGAGAATATTCCATAATAATTAACTCAACTTTAATTTTAATTATAACTTAACTAGAGATCATATTTCAATCAAACTATAATCATGGACAAGTTAGCTTTGATTAGGAGAGTTAACCTAGTAGACATAGGATAAATAAATATCTAACAATAAAAGTATGCGACATAGTATAATTAATGTTGCCACTGTATAGTAAATATTTCTATGAGGCTAACGCAATTGCAATGGATCAATTCCGAGTAAAAACGAAGGAGATATGGATTAAACAAGTTTCTAGGTATTTTATTATTAAATTTATACCTAAATAATACTTCCCAGGGCTCTTTTGCTAATTCTAGGGACTTAACTGTGAAATACTCATACTGTTGAGGGATGGTGGGCTAGTTATTAAGTTCCGCGGGGTTTCTTTTGCAAATAAGGCTCGGCGAAGGGGTATCGTAAAATTTGAGTCGCACGATTAAGATCCTGCGGTCTGGATTAGATCTGAGCCCCCGCAGGCACGCGAGCCAAAGGATCAGTAATCTGCGGTGAGGATTCTATTAACGTGGGATCTAATCTCCACCCCACGATCCCTAATTAACAACCCAGATTTGATCTTGCGAAAGGTTACACAGCCTTCTAATCATAGCCACACGTCGCCGATCCGACAGCACCCGACCCATCATCTACCCCAGGCAGCACAGCCCTCAGACTCCGCGGCCCACGGCAGAGCACAGGCCGGCGAACTTCGATCCCATGCAAAGATCACCAATTCCGACAATTTCTTGGTGCAAAAGCAGGTGCATACGATGACGAATTCACTAGGATGATCCCCCCAACACGACTTTGTGCACGATGACACAATTTCGGCGCACCGATTGTTCCTGTGCCCGATGCTTCCACCCATGACTTCCTCACGCGCTCCCCATCCTCCCTGACCAGTCACCGGGGCTTGACCTTGGGCGACGATGGCATCATCATGCAGACCCCGAGGTAGTGCTCCTTGTAATATCCTAAAAAATGTTGACCAAAAGTTGATCTTCGGTGCGTGGATGTGGGAAAATGGTTGTGGGCCGTTAGAAGTTCGGAGTCCGCAGATGTGAAGATCTCATTTAAACGATATCATTTGAGTATTCATTTGTCTGAATCGGGGCATGGATGGGGGATTTGGTTGTGAGCCGTCAGTTTAGCATCAAGGGCATCGGGGGCATCGCTCCCTCCTCTTCTCAAAAACCCTAGCCACCCCTCCCCTTCCCTCATAGCAGCAGCCGTCCCCCATCCTTCCCTCATTTTTGCAGCAGCCGCCCCCCTTCTTCCCCATTGTAGCCGCTCCTCTCCTCCCCAAGGTGCTGCACCCACGTCCCTCTAAACCCTAGCCGCCCCCTGGTTCCTCCTTTGGTGTGCTGCATTCTCCATTGGTGGATTGGTGGGAGGAAGAAGAAAGAAAGAAAAGGAGTCCAAGGTGATATTGTTTTCCTTTTGATAATTGTGCTGCAATTTCGTTGGATTGGATGTGGGGGTTAGATTTTGATCTCGAATTTAGTTTCTGCAGAATGGCAGATTCGACAGTTTCTATTCATGCCAGTTTTCCATGGTCTTAGTTGCCTCAAAAAAAATAAAAAGTCTATCTATGAGTCGTAGATAATTTATAGATCTTTATGTGGCTGCGAAGAACACCTTAATCGGACATTAGATCAGAAAGTTATTGCAGTTCGATTATAGCAGTTTTTCAGTCTCATAATTCTGTGCAGAATCTGTTCTCTTAAGATTTAGACAATTTTATCAACAGAATTAAACTTTAGGATTGTAAAAGAAGTTGTAGACAATTTCATAAGCTTTCCAAATTGCTAAATATTGCATTCATATGAATTATGAAACTCTAGTTATATTTGTTTTACTGTGGCTGTTCCTGTTTGCCTGATAAAAATGAGCGGGTCTGTTTACTAGTGAGTTTCATATAGTAAATAGCCGAATTGGCTGTTCCAACTATGGAGACTTTTATAGAGAGATAAAAGTTCTTACTTCCAGCAGAATTTCATAATTTTTGGTTGAGCAGTTTGGGAGATATCGAATTTTAAAGTTAACTATGCTGCTGTCTGAAACAGATTCAGTCAGTTATCTTATCAGATGTTTTAGAACTTATAGATGGCTGAATTTAATTATCCATTAAATACCGAAGTTGTAGAGTATTTTGTGTAGATACTCCTGAGTATTTGTTTGATATCATCACAGTTATAATTTTAAAGATACAAAATTAACAAACAGCGTTGCTGCTGTTTGCATGTGGTTCAGGGTGGGAGTCTTTCCACCGGGTCTTGGTTTCAAGTGTAGGAGCGATTTGTTGATTGTTGGCAAATGTTTGTGAAATATTTGTACTAAGTTTTATGCCCGCTAGCAGGTGGCTACACTCCAGATCATGCCTAGTACATTTTTCTTCTTCGATGAAGGCAAGTGAATGTAGCGGTGGTTGCTACCGTTTTGACCTGTTATTTCTATCGCCTACACTCTAATATTCAGAATTATTGGATTCTTCATAATTGAACTCTATGATGATGTTTTACTTGATTGTATTATATTGATACTCTATCATATATTGATGATGATTATGGTTCGAGTATGACCCATGAGATTAATTCACACCCCTGAAGGCAGATGAAGTATTATTTGAGGTTTGTATTGTATCTGAAGGAAGTGAAGTTTATTGATAAATGCAGCATGCCATATACATTGCATGACTTATTTGCATCTGAAGTTTTGTCGTGACCTATGGTCTGACCGTACCGGTACAACTTAGCATCGTACGTTGCCCGAGGAGGGGTACAATGCGGCTTCATACCCTTAGAGGTATGAAGGCAGAGGACATATGCATTGCATTCATATGCATTCATTGAAGTGATATTAGCAGATGATGTGGTTTTATACTCTCAGAGGTATGAGGGCAGAGGACCTACACATTGCATTCCTATGCATACATTGAAGTGATATCTGCAAGTATTGTTGATGTAGGGAAGTGTTATACAACCTATTGTGATTGTTCGAGGAAATAAGATGGTATTGGTTATATTGGGACTATTGAGTTCTATGTCTACAAGTATTTTTGATCTCAATTGTGATTCCTTTAAAATGTTGTTTAATTCAATTTGTGATTTAAATATCTCGTCAAAACAATTTGCTTGCTGAGATGTATCATCTCACTCTTGCATTACTCAATGCAGGTACTTGCTTCATGTTGGGAATGAGGGAAGTAGCAGCACGTCCACCTTCACTATTATAATAACGCTGCCCAGTTGCAGTCATGATTTAATTAGAAACTCGATGTCAAATGATGTTTGTTTTTTCTAGTCATAGGCACTGGTTAATTCATTTCATGTCGTTATGTTTAACTTTCCTTTGCTAGCAGATTAATAATGCTTAGTATGTTTTTTGTCATGATATATGTTTTTACACTATTGCCCCTCGTTTATGCAATTTTTCAAAGGAGATGCTGCCAAAATTTTATATATGAATGTCAGATGTGTAGTTCAGTAGCATCTCGGGGTGTTTGTGGATCCCGGGGTGTTACACTCTTTGAGCGAGTGAAGGAGGATGGAGTTCACGGTAGAGGAGGCTGCCGCGGTGCAGGAAGAGGATGGCATGGCCCGAGAAGTCGTGGCCGCCATATTATATAGCCAGTCGAGGACCAAGTCCGCGTGGAAGATGCGACGCGAAGGATTCCATCGCCTGTTTGCGCACGAAGCGGAGAAAAGATAGGGAGGGGGAAGAAGACTACTGACGGCTGGGCCCACGCGTCGACGAGTTATTCCCCTAGCGAACGAGTCTGTGTGGTCACTGGGAGGCAGAGTAGTGGGGCCCGCTCGCCATTAGCGGTGGAGGGAGCTCGCACATTGTGGGTGGACTGGGCCACATAGTGAGGGATTGGGAATGGGCCAAGCAGGGGTTTCAGCCCATGACACAGGTTGGTCTTCTTTTCTATTTTTTAATTTAAATCCCAAATTTCAAACTTCATTAAATTTTGGTCTTGAATTTGCACTCCAATTTTAATGAACAAACAAAAGAACTCAATATGAATGCAATTCCATAATTTTATTCATTTTTATTTTACCATATCTATGAAAATTGATTTTGAATACACCACAATGTACATTAAGAAACTAATCTCTAACCTTTATTATATATTAAAATATACCTTAGCTTAAATATTTTAGAAGATATTTATAAATGTATTTATTCAATGAATTAACTCATACAAGGATCTTCTATATAATCTCCTATTTGAAAACATATCTATGCAAGTAAAAGAATAAACTTTCTTAGATTACCCAAATTCCATAATGGATGCAAAGTTTTTTTTACTTCTTTATTTATTACTTACTTTAATAAATACCTCTAAGTATAGTATTGATGAAAAGAGTATTCACTCAAATAAATAGACAATCCTCCTATTATTTATTTTTCTGAGTTTCAAATTATGTTTAAAATTTTAAGTGTCCAGTTTTGGTTTGAGTCATATAAATTTAATACTATCCTTATATATCAATACTCATTTAAATAAATTCTTATAGTGTTTCATTTTAATGAAATGAATAATCATTTAGTTGGATAAAAAACCTTTCTATTACTTCTTTTCTGCATTCATTCTTGGTTTCGAAATTCAATCCTCAAAATTCAAAGCTCGAGTATAATTTGAGATATCTCAATTTACTATTTTATTTCGTTATTTATTCATTTTATTATTTTTCCCTTATACGAATTTTGGGATTTACAAATCCTACCCCCCTTAACAGAAATCTCGTCCTCGAGATTTGTACGAAAAGGGATACAAAAGGATTGGTTTGTAATTCAGCGTTTAGTCTATAATTGATTAAAAAATCCAGAGTTCATTTTTTTCTTTTTAGTCAATAGTGGATGATTGGGGGGAGCATAGGTATCCAGCTACTTATTATGTAGGATATAAGCTGGACAGGTTGAGGTAAGAAAGATTATGGTAAGGAAAAGGCTTCGTCCGAAATGTTTAAGTCTTGCTTCATTTCGAGATTCACTTGACTGTTATACTCTTCCTTCTCATTGAGTCGGGTCAGTGTATATCATCGGAGTTGAGGGAATATGCATGGTTAAATAGATATGGTTGAGATAGACTACATGATGTAGGTCAAAGTCTTGTTTGATGTTAGGCGGGGATAGATAAATTATGCAATCCATCATGACTCTATAGGTTGGGTTAGCTCTTGTTGCTCACGGTTGAGTTGCACTAATTTAGGTTTAAGTGCATGAGGGGAGAACAAGGTTTATAGGAGTAGGATCTAGTTTATTTCACTAGTGTTAACTTGTTAAGTGACTCACATTAGATTGAATAAGCTCTAGATTAGTACAAGTTGAGTGTGTTATGTCAAATTTCAGTTGGGTGACTTTGTTTTAGGTAGTGCTTGGAAAAACAATGATGTATATATCATTGAAATTATGTAGGTCAAAATGGTAGATTAGAATTTTTTTATAGACAGATTAAGAAATTTATCAAGAAGGTGTAGGTCATGGGTATATGACTGAGTTGATCCAAGACAACAATTTAGGTTTAAAACCCATTTATAGGAATATGGTTTAATCTATGTTACCAGTATTAAATAACTTGTTTAAGTAACTTCCTTTAGATTATATTAGATTTAGGTAGGATCTAGATTAGATTGGATATAATTAGATTAGACTAGTTTAAGTTAGATAGATCTACTAGGGTAGGATAAATATTATTAGGAATCTTTTGATATAGGATAGTTTATATGGTGTAAGTAAGTTAGAATCTCTGTTAGGTTAAAACAGAGGGATTATGCAGCTATCGGGTGATTAAGGTAGTTGCATAAGGCCGAGTTGGTCTGTCGTTCTTAATTTAGAGCAAAGTGAATTAAGTTAAAACATATTTATAGGAGTAGAGTCTCATTTATTTCATCAGTGTTATCCTTCTCATTAAGCAAGCTATATTAGATTAGCTCAACTTTAGCCTTCGTTAGGTTAGATTAATCTATCACATTAGATCAGATCTAGGTATGACTAGCTTCAACTAGATAAGATCCAATTAATTTGGGTTAGATCATGATCATGGTGGGATAAGCCAAGTGGTTTTAGTCATGCAAACATAACTTAGATTTGATCCCATTATTTTGGATTAGATCTTGGTTGTTACTTTAGGATGAGATAAGTAAAGTGGTTAGGATAAGACGAATCTTTCAAGATAAGATGGACCTTGTTGGGGCGAAGGCGAACACGCTACCCATCCCTCGGTGCCTCCGTCGCCTCCCTACACAGACGAAGACCATATTCACGGAGCATGCCCGAGCAAGCCCAAGGCGCCATTCGGATGAAGACCGGCGCGGTCCCCCTTCGTCCTCTCAGCTGCAGGACGAAGGCTCTGTCGAAGTCTACTGGTCCTACGTCCTCACTGCGTCGGGAGGCCCAAGTGGGATTCGGCCCACCATAACGGGCCCCACGCTAATAAGCATATTACGGGCTGCGTCTATAATATGCCTTTTCTGTAATGACAGTCTATAACCTCCTCACGTGAGAATATTTTAGGGATAGACCGGGCACTCGAGGGCATAAACGTCTTTAACAAGGGACAAGTGGTTACTCGAGTGCCTATAAATACCCCCATACAGTGCCCTTGAGAGGCCAGATTAACAGAGCTACTGTCATCCATGTTAAAATTTGCAAACACTCTTTCCACTTTCTCGTTGGATCAACTTGCCTAGGAGAGCAAGTTCCAACATTTGGCGCCCACCGTTCTTGCTACGAAAAACAACCCGCGATGGCCCCCAAGCGAGCTAGTTCGAAGGCGGCCCCATCCATCGACGAAGCAGCGAAGGCAGCGCTGCTGGCTGAGAAAAAAGGCAAGGCCCTCGCGGACAACACCCCCAAGAGGCCTTCGAAGATGAAGCTGTCAGCAAAAGACAGCGCCAAGACCACCTCACCCCCGAAGGCACCCTGCGCACCTGCAACTCCGGAGGCCTACCACAAGCACCACCTCCAGGTTTCGCTCCAACAGAGGGCGAAGACGCAATAGAGGATGACGAGGTCATCGGCATCTCAGCCGAAGTCCAGCTACAGCTGCGGGCCCTACACATCAAGAACCACAATCTCCAAAAGCAGAAAGACATCCTCGAGGACAAGCGCCAACGTGTCACCGCACAGGCCAAGGTGCGCCAGATGATACGTGGCGAGGAGCAGAGAGCTTGGGAGCTCGAGCAAGAAATAGCGCTCATGCAGAGTGAAGGCCAGCATAGTCTATATCATGGACCGCCCTTACAGCAGCGCGTCCCAGCCGGAGATCTATTCATACCACAGCGCAGGCCCTTCATTCTGCATGTCACAGCTTTCCAAGGCATCAACTACCTCGATGAGCGAAGCCCCCTGGCTCTGCAACTCCAAGCATCACCTTGGCCTCCTAACTTCAGGGCAGGCACCTACCCCAAGTACAACGGCAGCACTGACCCAGCACAATACATCATGAGCTACCAAGTTGCCGCCGCATCGTCTGGAGGGGACGACGCCACAATGGCTAAATATTTCATCATCGCGCTCGAGGGTCCGGCCGTGACCTGGTACACCAGGTTACCGCCACTGTCCATCGACTCCTGGAAAGGACTCTGGGACAAGTTCCTGCTCAACTTTCAAGGGTACCGACCCGATACTGACGCCCTGGCCGAGCTATCACTCTGCAAGTAGCAAGAGAAGGAAACCTTCAGGAGTATTATAGAAAGTTCCTGACCGACAAGTTGCAACTGCCATCGGTCGACGACCACATCATGATCCATTATGCCATCAGTGGCCTTTGGGCTAGTGTCCTGTACAGTCACTGCATCAGAGACCCACCCAAAAATCTCCAAGAGCTATACTAGCTATTCGAGAAGTATGCCAGGTCTGAAGAGCTACATCAACGAAAGGTCGAATCTTAGAGGAAGCCTAAGGACCCTCCGTAGTCCAGTAGAACCTGGACCAGGCCTTCGCAACTAGACTCTGGGCGGGACAGCCGAAGCCAACAACAGGTGCACAACATAGCCAATCAGCACCCAGCCGGAGAAACCACCCGCCGTCAAGAATACCCCCCCCCCAAGGCCACGGTAATGGAACCAGAGGGAGAGGCCGGGGACGGACGCAATAGCCACGCATATTCTACTGCTTGTTTCATGGCGAGGACTGTGCGCACCCAACAAGAGACTGTCCAGAAATGAAGGCTACCAGGGACAGGATGTCCAGAGCACAGCCAGCCGACAACCAAAGAGTCGTCGCGCACACATACCACCACCAACAACAACAACCTTACAACAACGAGCACGTCCAGCACCCACCCAACCATGCGTACCAGCATCGACAGGAAGTGCAAGTTCTTCCACCCCCGCCTCCGCCTCCGCACCACCCAAATCCACACCACCATAATCACCCCAAGCACCAAAGCAGGAAGACTTCGCCGAACAACCATATCGCGGAGTCATCCATATGATCACCAGAGGGTCCAGCATGGATTTTGAAACGAAGCGGCAGAAGAGGGACCACTACCAAAGTGTTAACCACGTCGCCCTCACCGGCCCAGTCGTACAAACAAGGTGGTCCCATGTGCCACTCACCTTCGATGCCAGGGACGTTGATCTACGCAGTGCCCCTACGTCGATGCCATGGTGATCAACCACAGCATAGCAGACTGGGACCTACACAAAGTCCTGGTCGACAACGGCAGCCAAGCTGACATCATCTTCCTGCACGCCTTCGACTGCATGGGCATCAACCACAGTTTACTCAAGCCTTCGGACAACCCCCTTTATGTCTTCGGCGAAAAGGGCACATTTCCCGTCGGCAAGATAGAGCTACTCTGTCATTCTGTGTAGCACCCAATGCACGAAGTGAGCAGGTCACCTTTGACATCGTCGACATGGTATACCCGTACAACACCATAATGGGTCGGGGCTCCATCAACAAGTTTGAGGCGGCCATTCATGGACTTTACCTTTGCATGAAAATCCCGGGTCCGCAAGGCACGATCACAGTGTACGACAACCAGCAGACTGCGCGCAATATTGAAAGAGACTACGTTCCAGGGCAACAGAACATGCACTGCCTCACGGCACAATGCGAAGGTTCTGAAGGGACCCGCCCAGTCGTCGATGAAAAAGTAAAGGCGCAGCTACAAAGCAACGACACAACGAAGGCGGTACCCCTCGACCCAGCCACGCCTAAGCAAACGGTCGTAATAAGCGAAGACCTGACCTCGCGAGACGAGGAAAAACTCATCTCCTGCCTCTCCCGAAACAAGGACGTCTTCGCTTGGTCCGCCCACGACCTAGTCGAAGTCAGCCACACCATCATAGAGCACGACCTGGGCATTGACCCTTCGGTGTGCCCAAAAAAGCAACGACTGCGCAAAATGTCCGATGAAAAGACCAAAGCTGCCAAAGCCGAGGTGCACCGTCTGTTGGAAGCCAACTTCATCGAGCCAATCGCCTATCCTACATGGCTCGCCAACATGGTCATGGTGCAAAAGAAAAGCGGCAAGTGGCGCATGTGTATCGACTTCACCAGCCTCAATAAGGCCTATCCTAAGGACAATTTCCCGCTGCCACGGATTGACAAAATAGTCGATAGCGCAGCAGAATGCGAATTCATGTCCCTCCTTGATTGCTTCTCCGGTTACCACCAGATATACATGAAAGAGGAAGACAAGGGCAGCACAAGCTTTATCACACCCTTCGGCACGTACTGTTTCATCAGGATGCCAGAGGGACTCAAAAACGCCGGGTCAACCTTTTCTCGCCTCACCAAAAGGGTGCTCGAAAGCCAAGTAGGCCGCAACATTTTCACCTACGTGGACGACATCGTCATCGCGAGCAGAAACAAAGAGGATCACCTGGCTGACCTCGCAGAAACATTCGCTAATATGCGGGACGCACGACTTCGGCTCAACCCCGAGATGTGTGTCTTCAGTGTTCGCCAGGGGAAGATACTTGGCTACCTGGTGTCGCACCAAGGGATCGAGGCCAACCCAATGAAGATCCAGGCCATCATCAACATGACACCCCCGCAGTCAGCTAGAGATGTCCAGCGACTGACAAGCAGATTGGCCGCCTTAAACAGATTCATTTCCAAATCCGCAGAGCACAGTCTACCCTTCCTCAAGACATTGCGTGGAGCAAAAGATTTCGCTTGGGGACCAGAGCAGGCGGCAGCCTTCGAGTCGCTCAAGCAACACCTCTCAGACTTAGCAACTCTTGCTAGCCCCGACCCTTCGCTGCCTCTTCTTCTCTACATTGCAGCCTCACCATCTACAGTCAACGCAGCGTTAATCCAAGAGCAGGACAGAGAGGGCACGACTCGGTAGTGCCTAGTGTATTATGTCTCCGAAGTCCTCATGGCTTCTAAGTGCAACATGACTGAGCTAGAAAAAATTTCATACGCAGTTGTCATGGCATCGCGCAAGCTGCGCCACTACTTCGAAGCATTCAAGGTATGGGTCACTTCAGACAGGGGTCTGGGGGAACTATTCAGGAACCCGGAGGCGTTCGTCTGAATTGCCAAATGGGCAGCCGAACTCTCCGGGTACCACATCACCTTCGAACCTAGGACAACAATTAAATCACAAGTCCTGGCAGACTTCATCGTTGACTGGACATGACCAACATGGCAGCTAGAAGAGTCTCCAGAGAAAGTGTGGACCATACACTGCGACGGCGCGTGGTGCCATGCGGGGGCAGGCGCCACGACAATTATCACATCACCCACAGGCGTCAAGTACATATACGCGGCACGCCTCAGCTTCGCCTTGGAGTCCGACAGATGCACCAACAATATAGTTCATCACATGCATACTCAGGAAAGACTCCAAAGTAGTTGCCGGCCAGGTCGAAAAGGAATACTCAGCAAAAGACCACGCGCTCATGCAATATCTCATAGCCGTCCACAGTCTCGAGAGACAATTCAAGGGTTTCACCCTACAACATGTTGACCGCGCCAGGAACGAAGAGGCCAACGCGTTGGCTAAAGCAGCGGCCAAGGGCGAGGCCTTGCCCTCCGACGTGTTCTACCACGTCATCGGCACACCAGCCACCCGCAACCCATAAGGCTTACAAATAACTCAGGACGCCGAAGGCCACCGCATCGTCAACCTCATCATGGTCGAGGATTGGCGGGCCCCAATAACTCAGTATCTACAAGGTCAGTACCATCCAAGCGATATCAATGAGGCCAAACGACTAAAGCACAGAAGCCGGGACTTCGCATTAATCGAAGGTCAGCTGTACAAGAAAGGGATCAGTCAGCCCATGCTGAAGTGCATAACTGAAATCGAAGGCATCCAAATCCTCCGCGAAGTCCACAACGGAACTTGCAGCTCCCGCTCAGGACCCAGGGCCCTCGCTGCCAAGGTGATTCATCAAGGATTTTACTGGCCCGCAATAATTTGCACCGCCAATCGAGTCACGAGGTCATGCGAAGCATGCCAAAAGTTCTCCCCCCCACTCAGGCAGCCCTTCGCAATTCACCAAGCTCATCGCCCATACATGGCCATTTCAACGCTGGGGGCTGGACATCGTTGGACCTCTGCCTATGGCTCAAGGGAACCTCAAATTCACCTTCGTCGCCGTCGAATATTTCACAAAGTGGATTGAGGCCAGAGCAGTATCCACAATAACATCGAAGACCGCTCAAAAATTCTTCTGGCAAAACATTATCTGCCGCTTCAGAGTCCCGTCTGAACTCACAGTCGACAACGGCAAACAGTTCAACAACCAAGACTTCAGGGATTTCTGCTTTTCCATCGGCACCAAGCCTGTCTTCACCTCGGTGTACCACCCACAATCCAATGGCGTCGTTGAGCGTGTCAATGGCAAGATTTTTACTGCCATGAAGAAAAGACTTCTCGACGATAAAAAGGGCAAATGGGCCGACCAACTACCTGAAGTGGTATGGGCCCTAAACACGACAGAATGTCGGGCAACCGGGTTCACACCTTTCTGCCTATTATATGGATTCGAGGCCATGACGCCGCAGGAGATAAAGCATGGATCACCCAGAACAAACACATCCGCAATCCTCGATGTCGATGAACCAACTTCCAAAGATCTCATCGACGGAGACCGCGTCCTCGCCCTGCAGGCCCTCGATAGATATCAGGCTCAAACCAAGGCCTGGCGCGACACGCAGTCGTCCCAAGAGAATTCAACAAAGGAGACCTTGTACTTGTCCGGACCACCCGGACAGAATCACGGGGCAAGCTGGAGCCGAAATGGGAAGGTCCATTCATCGTCAAGACGAAGGCATCCCCAGCGCGTACAGGCTGGCAACATCATCCGACGAAGACTTAGAGCATTCCTGGAACATCGATAATCTTTGAAATTTTTTTGTTTAAGTCTCAGGGCCCATGCGCCTATGTAATTCTGCAAACAATGTTGCTCAGGCCCGCGCTCTTTTCCTCCCGGGGGTGAGGTTTTTAACGAGGCAGAGTTATATAATATACCAGTGAAAAGCCCTCGCAAAAATACCCAAGTATCACCATGTCGAAAAAGGCCGCTTCGACGGTCTTCGGCATTCGACCAATTCGAAGTCACCACGACAGGTAGCGTAGACTACGCCGCGTGCGACAAACTCCGTGCAAAAGTTGCCTAAGGGTGCAGCCGGACTAGCACAACAAGTGCGTGATACAAAGTCTTACCAAAAGACAATCTGTGCAAAAGTCGCCTAAGGGTGCAACCAGACTAGCACAATAAGTGTGCGATACGAAGTCTTACCAAAAGACAATCCGTGCAAAAGTCACCTAAGGGTGCAGCTGGACTAGCACAACAAGTGCGTGATACGAAGTCTAACAAAAGACAATCCTAGCAAAAGTTGCCTAAGGGTGTAGCCGGACTAGCACAACAAGTGTGCGATACGAAGTCTAACAAAAGACAATCCGTGCAAAAGTCGCCTAAGGGTGTAGCCGAACAAGCACAACAAGTGCGCAATATGAAGTGTTTTTACTAAAAGACAACACGCAAAAGCCGCCTAAGGGTACAGCCGGATACGGACAACAAATGAGCGATACGAAGTCTTTTACTAAAAACAAAAACAACTCCACGCAAAAGTCACGCACAAGCACAATAATATGTGAAACGAAGTCTTTCCCACAAGACAACCCCCGTGCAAAAGTCGCCCAAGGGTGCTGCCGGACATATACATCACACCGCCAAGCGAAGGGCAATAGCCCACATCACAATACAAGTTGTAGATTACATACACACAGCGAAGGATCACCAGACCCACCGCACAAATAAATAAAAATGCACCCTCTACTGCCGCACGACAAGCGAGGGCATCACACATTCGACATCGGCTCAACCTTCGAGATAATACCCGCCTCCCAATAATTAAACAACATTATTCTCAATTCCTCACCCGCAAACAAATTCCGTAGGTCCCCCTCACCAATACTCGTCCCAACCGACAAAGTCAGCAAATCACGTTGATTACCCCGATCTACACGAAGACGAGTTCGCTCCAACCCCATCCGACGGCGCCTCCCACTTCGCGAGCTCTCACCAACACTACGCTTCGCCACCACTTTTCGCTGATGGCACCCAATCCTCGCCCCAGTCGGGGGATCCAACACTTCGCCCATCTCCAGCCGCGGCCACATCTAACGCAGCAAAATAATCCAAATCTTTATTCGAAGACTCCTCAGTCTAGGAAAACGGGCTCTCAAACCCGCCACCATCAGGCAAAAAAGACCTAGATTCAAAACCAGAAAAACTATAATTAGCAGGCACTACATTCGCGGCCGCCACAAAATTAATACCATCAGTAGGGGTTTCTTGCGCAGGCCCAGACGTCGGAACCTGCGCAGCAACCGAGTTTCAATTACAAAAACAAAACCCTACACCCCACGGCTAAGTCTATTCTGCCACCTGCGCAGGGCCGGCCGACGCTTCAGGGTCTTCGGAAGCCGGTGCGGCCGCCCCCGTAGTATCTTCAGGCAGCACGGCGGTGGCCACAGGGTCGCCCTCGCCAACGCCAGTTGGCGGCGCTGGCTAGTCCTCAGCACCGCCCTCGTACCCTCCGCCAAAGGGTTCGCGCTCTCCAGGTCACCCAAGTCTTCGACCTCCACATCATTGGCCATCTGCAAAAATAGCACAAAACATCAGTACATTTTCCTAAAAATCAAATAAAATAACAACAATCCGTACCTGCTCCGTCGCCCGGTCCGACCTTTCCCGGACGGTGTCGCGACCGTGAGGGCCCCACATCCTATCATAAAGCGCCCCAGCGGAGCGCTTTAGCACCACATCTTTAACCCAGAAGATCTCGTGGTCAAAGTCTTCATCGGACCGATCGAAGACTTCGAAGTGCCTGCATCCCTCACGGGACAAGGCGTTCGCGGCCCCCTCACAGGTGATGGGCGAAGCAAAGGACATGAGACCCGTCACGATCGACGGAAGCACCTCCAGCTCCTCCTGTAGCCACCCGAGAAAGCGGAGGCCCACCTCCTTGCCAGATGCATCAAAGGGGGTCATACGCGCACCAAGTTGTCGGTACGCGTCCATGAGCAATGCACGCGCTCGGTCCACCCCTGTGCGGGTAGAGGCCTCCGCCTTGTCCAATTGGCCGTGAAGGCTCCTGTGGTTCGCCTCCGCCTCCGCAACACGTTGGAGGCCAAGGCTAGCCTCGGCGCGCGCAAGTTTAGCTTCGGCGCGCGCAGCCTGAGCCTCCGTGCAGGCCTTGTCAGCATCCTC
Organism: Zea mays; assembly: GCF_902167145.1. Taxonomy (NCBI): domain Eukaryota; kingdom Viridiplantae; phylum Streptophyta; class Magnoliopsida; order Poales; family Poaceae; genus Zea; species Zea mays. The sequence continues at coordinate 28,532,727 of NC_050103.1, forward strand.
CTTCTCCGAGGCTAGCCAGCGGCCAAGTTCCTCCTTTTTGGCCTCCGCCGCCGACTGCTTGTCCATCAGATTGCGGTTCTTGCTTTCCGCGGCTGACTTGTTCCACGTAGCCTCAGTAAGCTGCGTCCGGAGGCGCTCATTGCTCCCTTCAAGTCGCCACCTTTCGGCAGCGAACTCCGAGGTCAGGGCCCCGGACGCAATCTGTTCGGCGAAGGCGGCCGCCTGGCATCAACCACCGTCAAATTCGAAGTCATTAAAAAACTCGAAGGCAACTTACATGCTTCAGCTACTGCACAACTGAGCCTGCCACGTCCTTAGCGGCGATGGCCGAAGGGATCTCGCCGCTGGCGCAAAATTGGCCCACGAGTCCTGTGCAGACGCCGTCACACCAATCGCCACGGCGACCGGCCCAGCCACCACAGATGCCGGGGCAATAGCCAGCTGCCCAGCCTCCGACCCTGCACCAATCTCGTCAAAAACCTAATCCAAAAAAACTCACCAACAAGTCACCGCCCTGTGTGAGCGTCGAATATCGAGACGCCGCCCAGAAGATAGTCATCCATGGAAATATCCATGGAGGCCCCGACCTTGCCCACCTCCGTCTCAGCAGCACACGGCGGCAACGGAGGCCTTCGCTCCTGCACGGGCATGGCAGGGAGCGGCTTGCTGGGGCCCGGGGCGGTGGACTTCGCACCCTGTGGAGGCTTGCTGGCGCCAGGGGCGACAGACTTCGCAACCCCCCGAGCCATCTTGACCTCGCGACGTGGGTCCCCGACCCTAGCAAACGCTCGACGCTTCCATGACGCATCTTGGCGATCCTTTTCCATCACTGCTGACACAACAGCAGCAACATTCCGCCCGTAAGGAAAAATCCTCATCTCACGAGCAAATTGAGAAGTACGAATGTCCTCGCCAGCCGCCCAGGGGATCGAAACATTCCTAGGGCACCGACCCCTGGTAACCTTCAGCATTCGCGCGTAAGATTCTCGGAGCTCGGGCGAAGACATCCTCTCTCCGGGGGCCGTGCAAGTTCCCAGTAAATTCACAGCAAAACAATCAGTGACCCCCAACCCCTCAGCTGCAGTACCTAGTTTCCTCTTTTCAGTGGCCGTAGCTAGCACAGCTCCCCGCGAAGGGCCTTCATCGACCGCTGCCGCTGCCCTTTTTCCCCGGCGGTCGACAACACCAGCATCGTCGTCTCCCGGGTAACCACCATATGGCAGACGGTTCAACTCAAAAATGCGGTTCAAATGAACATTAGAACCGCGAATGTCCCAACTATGCAAGGTCTCCGTCCTCGGCACGTATCGCCCTACAATCCTCGTGGCTTCGGCCTCCACCTCACGCAAAAACGCGGCCGGGTTCCTGCCCCGCAAATCCAAGGCGAAGGCAGGACTTCGCACCAACTGATCGCCCAAGGACGGCATCCGGCGGGGGCACACTTTGCCAAGTACCTAGCCATGCGCCAAGGGCCATACTCCATATCTAATGAATTCCTCAACAAGATCGCGTCCGCTACTCATGCGGGCAGCATACCGAAGGGCCCCTTCGTCCTCATAGTCCTGCGCCACCTCGAATGGTCGGAACACCACATAACCGTGAGAGCACATAATGGCTGCAGGGAGCCTAGGGAGATTTTCGACTTCCTCACCAGAGATATAAAACCAAAAGTCCCACCAGTTGCCCCACTTGTTCCGAGCACAAGGGACTATTTCCACAACTTCCGCTGAAGTCTTTCCAGTCCTCGGTGTGAAGGTGCATGATCCAAATTGTGCAATCTTATTTCCTATTTTCTTCTTTTGCCAGTGCAGACAATAGTTTTTGGCGAAGACCTCCATAGACGGCTGGCCGCCGTATGAAGCAACCGCCCAAACATACTTCGCCAGGGCAACCACGTCGTTAGGTGTCAATTTGTGGACCTGCATGTCGAACCTTCATAAAACCTCCGCTATGAAACGATGCGCCGGGAGGCGAAGGCCGGCAATGAAAAAATGCCTCGAACACAACCAATTCGCCCTCAGGATCAGGGATATCCTCGGCGCCCGGAACCCGCCCGACACCGTCACCGAAGTATCCAAGCTGCTGCATCTCCTGCACGCGAACCGAGGAGATCCTCGAAGTGCTAAACTCCACCGTGTGGCCCGGCTACAACTCCGTCACCACCAAATCACTCAGGGTATCTTCGGATGATAGATCGGCCGACGACGCATCCGCAGCAGATGAGGAAGAAGACATTGCTACGTACCATCGGCGACGGTGTGCGGTCTGCTTGACGCGGGCCAGATTTCCGAAGCGGAAGAGCAAGGAGGACAGGCGAGCGGGTTTAAAAAGTTAGGGTTTTTACGGTGCACGAAAGGGTAAGAAACAGCCCCGGTCGCGCCCGCCCTTTTATAGACAGGACGCGGCGCTTCGAGAAACAAGCAGTCCAACAGTAACACGTCCATCAACGGTCACATTTCAAAAACCCCTGTGGAACCACTTCGAGCGAGGGCAGCGTCTCCACCATCTAGCGACGTCTTCGACATCAGATGACTTAGTCGAACTGGTCCATCGGAGGGAAAATGTTGGGGCGAAGGCGAACACGCTACCCGTCCCTCGATGCCTCTGTCACCTCTCTTCACCAACGAAGACCATATCCACGGAGCATGCCCGAGCAAGCCCAAGGCGTCGTTCAGATGAAGACCGACGCGGTCCCCCTTCGTCCTCTCAGCTACAGGACAAAGGCTCTGTCGAAGTCTGCTGGTCCTACGTCCTTACAGTGTCGGGAGGCCCAAGTGGGATTTGGCCCACCATAATGGGCCCCGCGCTGATAAGCATATTACGGGTCGCGTCTATAATATGCCTTTTCTATAATGACAGTCTGTAACCTCCTCACGTGAGAATATTCTGGGGATAGACCGGGCACTTGAGGGCATAAACGTCTTTAACAAGGGACGGGTGGTCACTCGAGTGCCTATAAATACCCCCGTACAGTGCCCTTGAGAGGCCAGATTAACGGAGCTACTGCTATCCACGTTAAACTTTGCAAACACTCTTTACACTTTCCCGTTGGATCAACTTGCCCAGGAGAGCAAGTTCCAACAGACCTATTAAGATAAGATAGAATCCTTTAAGATAAGAAGGATCTATTAAATATATATATATATATATTAATGGGGGATATTCTTAGTTTGTATAGTCATCTTATGATTTTTTTATTTATATTTATGCCTATACATATATGTAGATGTAATTGTGGACATTACTCCATAACTCATCACACTAAATCAAAGATACAAATCAAACAAGTATCATAAGAACAAGCATTCAAGCATATAAATATTTACAAAAATAGTTTTGATTTTTGTTCCTAAGAGTAGGTCTCCTATTCCTAAAGGTCACTTTAGGTACGAGATTTCAAAGTGTGAAATCCACATTTGTCTTTAGAAGGGAAAGGTAAGAATAATCAGAGTAAACCAAAAATAGATGAGAAAAGATTAAGAAGAGTTTAGAAAAGAATCAGAGTAGAAAATGTAGGTAAGTATTGGTTGTCCAGTTCTATCTAGGTTTCATCCTACAGTCAACAATCCTCTGATACCACTTCTGTCACACCCAGATTTAAGGAACCCGGGCGCAAACACAAACACCAGGTGTGCTGGGACCAAGTCTCACACATATGATGAATAGTGGTATAGAAACGAATGTCACAACTTTATTATACAATAAGAGTTATGTACAAAATAAATAAATAAATAATTACATTGTAAGGAGACAACGATCCAACAACCCAAAGTTGACTGGGAGACGACGACCTAGACCTCTCATGAACACATCGCAGCATCCACCATACGCCTCATCCTGTGGTACCTGTCCTTGACCTGTGGGGGTGTGAGACGGCAAGGGTGAGCTCACACATGTTCATCGCTCAACAAGTTGTGGGGAATAATGTGCATAAACTCGCCAAAAGTGGGAGCTCATGAAGTGTAAGGCTTACCAAAGAGGATGGTTAAAGCTGAGCATTGCTTTTAAAGTTGGTCAAAATTTTATTAGCAATTACTAAGTACAAGTCGATACCAAACCATAATAATAATAGAACAAAATTAATAATGAATCCCATGCAATGCAAATGACAAATTGAATTTAGTTCCATAATTTAATCATGCGAGAGTCCTGAGCTACTCATGACCGCGAGCTCGGCTAGTATACAAGTTTTACACTCCGCAGAGGTTGTACCCTGTACCCACAAGTCGTGTATCCCATGTCGCTAGGGTTAGCTAGACACTTAGACACTACCGAGGTGAATGGCTAGGGATCCACTACGAGGCCTTTACAAAGTTCCTTAGCTTCCGAAAACCCGTTATAGTTTATGGGAAGAACACTTGCAAGAATCCCTCATCTGACCGCCCTCGCAGCAAAATCAACCCGAGAACCTCCCTGCATGCAACTCCCCTACTGCCCTTGCCCCTTTTGGGTAAGGTAGTCTTCCACTAACTTTCCTAATTAGTCAGCCAAGGGCATCCCATTCCACCCTTGTGGTGGCACGTGTTTCTCAAGTTAAGCTCCATGTTCCAATTAAAGATAATGATGATCTTGACATGAACATAAATAACATAACAAAATAATTGGAACATGGTATTATCCCAAAACCATATAAAGCAATAGCAAAACTACCCGAGTGATTAAGGGGTAAACAAGGTAAAAGATAATCAGACTAGGGTGACCTATTGGGTCGCATCAAAATTAAACCTATACATGAATAAGTGATTAAATAACATTATTGGGTGCATAAAAGTGATCAAGGGCATAACATGCCTGGGACTTGAGATTCCAGGTACCAGGATGATCATCAGATTCTCGTGACCTTACTACTAGTCGTAGCAATACAAACAAACATGGTATAGACAAAATTAACATCACACAAAACATAAGAACAAACTGTATAATAATAATCTACGCGTTGCTACGAGATCGTGGGTTCGCGAACTACTAAAATCGGAGTTATGGTTTAGGAGTTATGATTTATGGGAGATCCGTGATTCAAATATTCAACTATATTATAAACAGATTAGTATACACCATATAAGAGAATATTCCATAATAATAAACTCAACTTTAATTTTAATTATAACTTGACTAGAGATCATATTTCAATCAAATTATAATCATGGACAAGTTAGCTTTGATTAGGAGAGTTAACCTAGTAGACATATGATAAATAAATATCTAACAATAAAAGTATGCGACATAGTATAATTAATGTTGCCACTGTATAGTAAATATTTCTATGAGGCTAACGCAATTGCAATGGATCAATTCCGAGTAAAAACGAAGGAGATATGGATTAAACAAGTTTCTAGGTATTTTATTATTAAATTTATACCTAAATAATACTTCCAAGGGCTCTTTTGCTAATTCCAGGGACTTAACTGTGAAATACTTATACTGTTGAGGGATGGAGGGTTAGTTATTAATTTCTGTGGGGTTTCTTTTGCAAATAAGGCTCGACAAAGGGGTATCGTAAATTCTGAGTCGCATGATTAAGATCCTGCGGTCTGGATTATATCTGAGCCCCCGCAGGCACGCGAGCCAAAGGATCAGTAATCTACGGTGAGGATTCTATTAACACGGGATCTGATCTCCGCCCCACGATCCCTAATTAACGAACCGGATTTGATCTCGTGAAAGGTTACACAGCCTTCTAATCACAGCCACACGCCGCCGATCCGACGGCGACCGACCCATCATCTACCCCAGGCAGCACAGCCCTCAGACTCCGCAGCCCACGGTGGAGCACAGGCCGGCGAACTCCTATCCCATGCAAAGATCACCAATTCCGACAATTTCTTGGTGCAAAAGCAGGTGCACACGACGACGAATTCACTGGGATGATCCCCCAACATGACTTTGCCCAACGATGGTGGTCAGAGTGTCAGACACACATGGCGGAGCGGCATTGTCGGTGAAAGCGCATGGCCCACATAGAAATCCAAACCCGGAGCACGACAAGTGCTAGATGGCGTAGAGCATCGAGTAAACATATTGAAACCGCAGATTTACCTGCGACGAGGTCCGAAAGAGCTGGCCGCGGTGCCTGACGACTCCGCCGTGGTACCACCACACCGATGACAGAATTCCGACGCACCGATTGTCGCTGTGCCCGATGCTTCCATCCATGACTTCCTCACGTGCTCCCCATCCTCCCTGACCAGTCACCGGGGCTGGACCTTGGGCGATGGCGGCATCATCATGCAGACCCCAAGGTAGTGCTCCTTGAGCGAGCGAGCAGGATGGAGTTCACGGTAGAGGAGGCCACCGCGGTGCGGGAAGAGGATGGCATGGCCCAAGAAGTCGCGGCTGCTAGATTATATAGGCAGTCGAGGACCAAGTCCGCGTGGAAGATGCGGCACGAAGGATTATGTCGCCTGTTTGCGCATGAAGCGGAGAAAAGATAGGGAGGGGGAAGACGACTACTGTCGGTTGGGCCCACGCGTCAGCGAGTTATTTCTTCAGCGAACGAGTCCGTGTGGTCACTGGGAGGCAGAGTAGTGGGGCCCGCCCATCATTGGCGGTGGAGGGAGCTGACGCATTGTGTGTGGACTGGGCCGCATAGTGAGGGATTGGGAATGGGCCAAGCAGGGGTTTCGGCCCATGAAGCAGGTTGGTCTTCTTTTCTGTTTTTTTAATTTAAATCCCAAATTTCAAACTTCATTAATTTTTGGTCTTGAATTTGCACTCCAGTTTTAATGAACAAACAAAAGAACTCAATATGAATGCAAATCCATAATTTTATTCATTTTTATTTTACCATATCTATGAAAATTGATTTTGAATACACCACAATGTACATTAAGAAACTAATCTCTAACCTTTATTATATATTAAAATATACCTTAGCTTAAATATTTTATAAGATATTTATAAATGTATTTATTCAATGAATTAACTCATACAAGGATCTTCTATATAATCTCCTATTTAAAAACATATCTATTCAAGTAAAAGAATAAACTTTCTTAGATTACCCAAATTCTATAATGGATGCAAAGTTTCTTTTACTTCTTTATTTATTACTTACTTTAATAAATGCCTCTAAGTATAGTATTGATGAAAGGAGTATTCACTCAAATAAATAGACAATCCTCCTATTATTTATTTTTCTGAGTTTCAAATTATGTTTAAAATTTTAAGTGTCCATTTTAGGTTTGACTCATCTAAATTTAATACTATCCTTATACATCAATACTCATTTAAATAAATTCTTATAGTGTTTCATTTTAATGAAATGAATAATCATTTAGTTGGGTAGAAAACATTTCTATTACTTCTTTTCAACATTCATTCTTGGTTTCAAAATTTAGTCCTCAAAATTCAAAGCTCAAGTATAATTTGAGATATCTGAATTTACTATTTTATTTCTTTATTTATTTATTTATTCATTTTATTATTTTTGCCTTATACGAATTTTGGGCTTTATAATTTGTAGTCATAGTCCCTAAGAGTTTGCCTCATCCAAAGTAATTGCGCACAACAATGGCCTGCGGCAATGTACTCGGCTTCGACGGTGGAAAGAGCTACTGAGTTTTGTTTCTTTGAAGCCCAAGACACTAGGGATCTCCCCAGAAACTGACAAGTCTCTGATGTGCTCTTTCTATCTATTTTACACCCTGCATAATCGGCATCGGAATATCCAATTAAATCAAATGTGGATCCCCTGGGGTACCAAAGCCCAAACTTGGGAGTGTAAACTAAATATCTCATGATTCGTTTCACGGCCCTAAGGTGAACTTCCTTAGGATTTGCCTAGAACCTTGCACACATGCATACAGAAAGCATAATATCCGATCGAAATGCATATAAGTAGAGTAAAGATCCTATCATCGACTGGTATACCTTTTGATCTACGGATTTACCTCCCGTGTCGAGGTCAAGATGCCCATTGGTTCCCATGGGTGTCTTGATGGGTTTGCCATCCTTCATTCCAAACTTCTTAAGTATGTCTTGAATGTACTTAGTTTGGCTGATAAAGCTGCCCTCTCAGAGTTGCTTGATTTGAAATCGTAGGAAATACTTCAACTCCGCATCATTGACATCTCGAATTTTTGAATCATGATCCTACTAAACTCTTCACAAGATGACTTGTTAGTAGACCCAAATATAATATCATCAACATAAATTTAGCATATAAACAAGTCTTTTGCAATAGTTTAAGTGAAGAGAGTAGGATCGACATTTCCGACTTTGAAGCCATTAGTGATAAGAAAGTCTCGCAGGCATTCATACCATGCTCTTGGAGCTTACTTGAGCCCATAAAACACCTTTGAGAGTTTATAGACATGGCTAGGCTACTCACTATCTTCAAAGTCGGGAGGTTGCTCAACATAGACCTCTTCCTTGATAGGGCCATTGAGGAAGGCACTCTTCACGTCCATTTGATAAAGCTTGAAGCCATGGTAAGTAGCATAGGCAAGTAATATACGGATTGATTCAATCCTAGCTACGAGTGCATAAGTTTCATCAAAATCCAAACCTTCGACTTGTGAATAACCTTTGGCCACAAGTCGGGCTTTGTTCCTTGTCACCACACCATGCTCGTCTTGCTTGTTGCGGAATACCCACTTGGTACCTACAACATTTTGATTAGGACGTGGAACCAAATGCCATACCTCATTCCTCGTGAAGTTGTTGAGCTCCTCTTGCATTGCCACCACCCAATCCGGATCTCTTAGTGCATCCTCTATCCTTTATGGCTCAATAGAAGACACAAAAGAGTAATGTTCACAAAAATGTGCAACTCGAGATCTAGTTGTTACCCCCTTGTGAATGTCACCAAGAATGGAGTTGACAGGGTGATCTCTTTGAATTGCTTGGTGGACTCTTGGGTGTGGTGGTCTTTGATCCCTAATCTCTTGATCATCTTCCTTGTCTTGATCATCTTCATCTCTCCCTTGATCATTGTCCTCCTCTTGAGGTGGCTCATCGTCTTGATCTTCTTCTTCTTGAGCCTGATCCTCATCTTGGGTTGGTGGAGATGCTTTCATGGAAGATGATGATTGATCTTGTGCTTGTGGAGGCTCTTCGAATTCCTTAGGACACACATCCCCAATGGACATGTTCCTTAGCGCGACGCATGGAACCTCTTCATCATCTAGTTCATCAAGATCAACTTGCTCCACTTGGGAGCCATTAGTCTCATCAAACACAATGTCACAAGAAACTTCAACTAATCCAGTGGATTTGTTAAAGACTCTATATGCCCTTGTGTTTGAGTCATAACCAAGTAAAAAGCCTTCTACATCCTTAGGAGCAAATTTAGATTTTCTACCTCTCTTAATAAGAATAAAGAATTTGCTCCCAAAAACTATAAAACATGAAACATTGGGTTTTTTACCAGTGAGGAGTTCATATGATGTCTTCTTGAGGATTCGGTGAAGATATAACCGGTTGATGGAGTAGCAGGCGGTGTTAATCGCCTCAGCCCAAAACCTGTCCAGTGTCTTGTACTCATCAAGCATAGTCCTTGCCATGTCCAGTAGAGTTCTATTCTTCCTCTCCACTACACCATTTTGTTGAGGTGTGTAGGGAGAAGAGAACTCATGCTTGATGCCCTCCTCCTCAAGAAATCCTTCGATTTGAGAGTTCTTGAACTCCGTCCCATTATCGCTTCTAGTTTTCTTGATTCTCAATCCAAACTCATTTTGAGCTCGTCTCAAGAATCCTTTTAACGTCTCTTGGGTTTGTGATTTTTCCTGCAAAAAGAACACCCAAGTGAAGCGAGAATAATCATCCACAATAACTAGACAGTACTTATTCCCGCCCATGCTTATGTAAGCGATTGGGCCGAATAGATCCATGTGGAGTAACTCGAGTGGTCTGTCAATCGTCATTATGTTCTTGTGTGGATGATGCACTCCAACTTGCTTCCCTGCTTGGCATGCGCTACAAATCCTGTCTTTCTCAAAATGAACATTTGTTAGTCCTAAAATGTGTTCTCTCTTAAGAAGCTTGTGAAGATTCTTCATTCCAACATGGGCAAGCCGACGATGCCAGAGCCAACCCATATTAGTCTTAGCAATTAAGCAAGTGTCTAGTTCAGCTTTATTATCATTAAAATCAACTAAATATAGATGACCATCTAACACTCCCTTAAACGCTATTGAATCATCACTTCTTCTAAAGACAGTAACACCTACATCAGCAAATAGACAGTTGTAGCCCATTTTGCATAATTGAGAAACAGAAAACAAATTGTAATCTAATGAATCTACAAGAAAAACATTGGAAATTGAATGGTCAGGGGATATAGCAATTTTACCCAAACCTTTGACCAAACCTTGATTTCTATCCCCGAATGTAATAGCTCTTTGGGATCTTTATTTTTCTCATAAGAGGAGAACATTCTTTTCTCCCCTGTCATGTGGTTTGTGCACCCGCTATCGATTATCCAACTTGATCCACCGGATGCATAAACCTACAAAACAAATTTAGGCCTTGTTCTTAGGTACCCAAATGGTTTTGGGTCCTTTCACATTAGAAACAAGCACCTCGGGTACCCAAACATAAGTCTTGGGACTCTTGTGTTTGCCCCCAACATATTTGGCAACTACCTTGCCTGATTTGTTAGTTAAAACATAAGAAGCATCAAAAGTCTTAAATGAAATGTTGTGCTCAATTGATGCATTAGGAATTTTCTTTTTAGCCATTTTGATATGAGTGGTATGCCTAGAACTAGAAGCCTCATTTTTATACATGAATGCATGGTGAGAAACATTGTGAGGTTTCCCAGCATGAATTTTCCTAATCTTGTGCTCAGGATAGTTTGCAGGATATAAAATGTAACCCTCACTATCCTGAACCATGAGAGCCTTGCACTTTACAAAATTGGACAATTTCTTAGGGGCATTAAGCTTGACATTGTTTTGGTTCCCTTGTTGGAACCCAATGCCATCCTTAATGCCAGGGCATCTCCCATTATAGAGCATGCTTCTAGCAAATTTAAACTTTTCATTTTCTAGTTCATGCTCGACAATTTTAGTAGTTAATTTAGCTATGTGATCATTTTGTTGTTTAATCATGACAAGGTGATCATCCATGGCTTCAATATTGACATCTCTACATCTAGTACAAATAGTAACAAGATCAATAGTAGATGTAGAGGGTTTGCAAGTATTTAATTCTTCTATCTTAGCATTTAAAATGGCATTTTCATCTCTAAGACAAGAAATAGAATCATTGCAAACATTCAACTTTTCAATCTTAGAAACTAAACTAGCATTCTCAGTTCTAAGACTTGAAATTGAATCATGACAAATGCTAAGTTCCTTAGATAAGTTTTCACATTTTTCTACTTCCTGAGCATAAGCATTTTTCAACTTAACAAATTTTTTATTTTCTTTAACGAGCAAGTCCTCTTGGAATTCCAAGAGATCATCCTTCTCGTTAATAGTCTCAATTAATTCATTCAATTTTTTCTTTTGTTCCATGCTAAGGTTGGCAAAGAGAGAAAGTAAATCTTCTTCATTATCACTAGAACTACCCTCATCACTAGATGTAGTATATTTGGGGGGTACTTCTAGAATGTACCTTCTTCTTTTTGCCATGCTTCGCCATGAGACACTTGTGGCCGATGTTGGGAAAGAGAAGGCCTTTGTTGACGGCGATGTTGGCGGCGTCCTCGTTAGAGGAGGAGTCGGTGGAACTCTCATCGGAGTCCCATTCCCGGCATATGTGCGCATCGCCGCCCTTCTTCTTGTAGTATCTCTTCTTCTTCTTCCCCTTCTTGTCTTCGTCCCTGTTACTTTCACTAGAAATTGGACATTTAGCTATGAAATGACCGGACTTACCACACCGGTAGCACACCCTTTTGGAGCGGGGTTTGTAGTCCTTCCGCCTCCTTTGCTTGAGGATTTGGCGAAAGCTCTTGATGATGAGCGCCATCTCCTCATTGTCAAGCTTGGAGGCATCGATTGGAAGCCTACTTGGTGTAGACTCCTCCTTCTTTTCTTCTGTCGCTTTGAATGCGACGGGTTGCACCTCAGGTGTAGAGGTGGCACCTTGCTCCAAGTTGACAATGTGTTTGAAGTCTTTGATCATTAGCTCAAAGCTCACAAACTTGCCAATAACCTCCTCGGGGGACATCTGTTTGTATCTGGGATCTCCACGTATTAATTGAACTTGAGTAGGATTACGAAATACGAGAGATCTTAGAATAACCTTGACCATTTCATGGCCATCCCGTTTGGTGCTCCCGAGGTTGCGCACTTAGTTCACCATTGTCTTGAGCCGGTTGTACATGGCTTGCGGCTCTTCTCTTTTGTTGAGGACGAATCGATCGAGCTCGCCCTCGACCGTCTCCCGCTTGGTGATCTTTGTCACCTCGTCCCCTTCGTGTGCGGTTTTGAGGACGTCCCAAATTTATTTGGCGTTCTTTAACCCTTGCACTTTATTATACTTCTCTCGACATAAGGAGACGAGGAGTATAGAGGTGGCTTAAGAGTTAAAGTGCCTAATTTGGGTGGCCTCGTCGGAGTCGTAGTCCTTGTACCCCACCTTTGGTGCCTGTGCTCCAAACTCAACAATATCCCAAATACTTTCGTGGAGTGAGGTTAGATGGTGCCTCATTTTATCACTTCACATACAATAATCTTCACCATCAAAATATGGTGGTTTGCCTAGGGGTACGGAAAGTAATGGAGCGCGCTTTGAAATAGGGGGATAGCGTAGGGGCATCTTACTATACTTCTTGCGCTCATGGCTCTTAGAAGTAGTCGACGACTCGGTGCCGGACGTGGAGGGTGACAAAGAGTCGGTCTTATAGTAGACCACCTTCTTTGTCTTCTTCTTCTTGTCACCTCTTCGATTTGACTTGATGGAGGAAGAGGATTCCTCCTTATACTTATTGCCGGACTCCCTTGAGAGAGTCCTCCACGAGCCTGCGGGCTTTTTGCCGGTCACGATCTCCCTCTTGGCATGATCTCCAGACATCACTTCGAGTTGGTTAGGCTCTTAATGAAGCACTAGCTCTGATACCAATTGAAAGTCGCCTAGAGGGGGATGAATAGGCGAAACCTGAAATTTATAAACTTTAAACACACACTAAGGCCAGGGTTAGCGTTAGAATTAAATTCAAGTCAAAAGAAAGTTTCTCTTGCTAAGAGTTTCTCAAAGAATGCGGATGACGTATGGGAGCCAACTTAATTCAAGGAAACGTTAGAGAGGGAAAACAAACCAAGAATCAAGGAGAGTGAACACGATGATTTATTTTACCAAGGTTCGGTTCTATAGAACCTAGCCCCGTTGAGGAGGTCCCAAAGACCGGGTCTATTCAACCCTTTCCCTCTCTTAAATGACCACTTAGACCGAGTGAGCCTTTTCCTTAATCTCACGGGTCACTTAGACCCCACAAGGATCACCACACACTTAGGTGTCTCTTGCTTCGATTACAAGTCACTTGAGAAATAGAAGGGAAAAAGAAAAGGCCAAACCAAGCGACAAGAGAAACAAAAGAACACATATGATCCTCTCACAAGCCCTAATGCACTAGAGTTGATTTTGGGGCTTTGAGTGGATTGATTGCTTTGATTGTGTCTTAGAGTGTTGGGCTTTTGCTCTTGCAATGAATGAGAATTCAGAAATGCTTGGTTGGGAGTGAATGAGGTGGTTGGGGGTATTTATAGCCTCCCAACCACTTCTAGCCGTTGGTTGATTTCTGCTGGTGATGGGCGCACCGGACAGTCCGGTGCGCCACCGGACAGTCACTGTGCACTGTCCGGTGCGCGCCACGTTAGTGCAACCGTTAGGGTTCGGAGCTGGTCGACCGTTGGAGCCTTTGTCGTCTTGCTGCACCCGGACAGTCTGGTGCCACACCGGACGACCCAGTGCCCTCTGACTTCTGCGTGGCACTGTTCATCACTGGTCACTTTGCAGAGTCGACCGTTGGTGCGCAGGGAGCCGTTGCTCCGCTGGCTCACCGGACAGTCTGGTGGCACACCGTACAGTCCGATGAATTATAGTGGAGCGCGCCTCTGGATTCCCGAGGGTGGCCTATTTGAAGTTGTATGGCCATGGTGCACCGGACACTGTCCGGTGGCACACGGGACAGTCCGATGCGCCAAAAACCAGCACACTCAAGTCCAATTTGCTTCATTTAAATTGTGTCCCCTAACTGAATTCTTTCTTGGTTTGTGTTGAACCTTATGCACCTGTAATAGATGATATCTATACAAACTAGTTAGTCCATGTGTTTGTGTTGATCATCAACCACCAAAATTAGTTATAGGAAATGGTTAACCCGATTTCCCTTTCACCACTATCGAGCTTCCGGCTGAAAACGCCGCGGGCCTCGTTCCCTCCGGTACATGATGGCGGCCGTGACACAAATGCGGTTGTCACGGTCTTGCAAGACTCTCGCCCCACTCATCATAATTACAACAGCTCGCGCAAGAGCGGGGGGGTTGTGTGGTTTATCTAAACTCACTCAACTAACTAGGATTTACCTAGAGCAAGCGCTAGAGCAGTCTAACTAACCTAAGCACTTCGCAAAGCACCTACGCTAATCACCGAGTGGTTCTATTAAGCACTTGGGTGTATGAGCTCTTAGAAATGTGAACTATGTGCCTTGGTATGGCCCTTGGACTCCCACACCTCCAAATGGCCAGTTCGGTGAAGTATATATAGGCCCCAACTCAAATATAGCCGTTGGAAAGCAGTTCTGCAGCTTTCTGCGGCGCACCGGACAGGTGCACCGGACATACCACATGTATTAGCCATTAAAGGTAGTCGTTGGAGCTTTCGAAGATGGTGCACTGGATATGGTGCACCGGACAATCTGGTTTGCACCGGTCAGCCCAGGCTCGCTTGTCGTATTTTAGCCATAACTTTTAGCTCCGAACTCTGATTTCGATGATCTTATACTTTTTGGAAATCTTATGAAATTCTCTACATCCTAGAGTTGAAGCCATCCCAGTTTGAGCAAATTTGGCATACCGGACAGTTTGGTGTGCACCCCACATCCCATATGCTGCTGCAGTTTTTTTTAGCAATTCCGACTTTGTATTGTGGGCATAACATTTAGCTCCGAACTCCGATGTTGATGATCTTGGACTTTTTTGAAAGCTTATAAAATTATCTACATCTCAGAGTTGAAGCCATGTCAGTTTGAGTAGATTTGATTTTGTGAAACACTTCTAATTCAGTCAGCCCTTCCTCTCAACTTTGTGAACTTCACTTTTATTTTGTAGCTTTGTTTCTCACTTCTACTCCTTGTTGTGTTGGACTTTTAGAATGTATAAAGTGTCTTCAATATGACTTTGTAATGTCTTCTATGGGTCTTATAATGTCTTCTTTGAGGTGTTGCCTCCTTAGAGCCTCAGTCCAATCCACTTCGCATCATGTGAACTACAACACACAAACACTTGGGAAATACATTAATCCACAGGTTATGTTGATCATCAAACACCAAAACCTATTGAGCTAAATGGCCTGGGGTCCATTTTCCTTACAACTAGGTTGTGACAATTGAGTAAGTACTTGCCCATTGACTTCTTCTACAAGGATATTTATTCAAAAGTATGTATCATGAAAACTTACATGAGGAAGCATCTCAAAGGAATTTAATTTCCTCATAACAATTAATATGGTAGTGGTCCTCTCACTCTTTTATTCTCTCATGGAGTGCACAAATATCTAAACATAGTGCATGAGTGCATTTGTGATTTTGCACTTGGTTAAAAACATCCTTGCAAAGACCTCTAAAGAATGTGTTTTGCCATTTTCATTCCATGTTTTATAGTGTGTCATATTCTCATCACCAACTAGGTTGGTGGGATCCTTGGGTTTTGGAAAGCCTTATGTGGAGACTCTAAATGATCCAATATATTTGGCCATAAGATATGCCTCCATACAAATTTTCCAATAAAGAAAATTGTCTCACTCAAACACAAGAGAGGGTCCATCTCCACCGGACATCTTTCTCTAGACAGTTAAGCCTAAAACAATGAGCACAGGCTCTAATATCAATTGAAAGGATTAAGATGCTTAATAGAAGGGTGAAATTCGCTAAGATAAAAAAATCTCAACAATTAAATTCTATTGGATAGCCAATATCAAGTGAAAGGATTAAGATGCTCATTAGGAGGGTGAATTTGGCTAAGATAAAAAATTAGCAACAATTAAATCCTACTAGATAGCATGACAAAGGTTTTTACACCCTAGGTTCTAACCCTATTATAGCATGACAAATATATAAATGTAAAGACAAAAATTAAATCACTCAAATATAAATACTCAAAAGTAATTAAGGGTTATAAACATAATAATGATTTGTCGAGGTATCAGGTATCGAAGTGTCAATACTCTCCACTAGTCCTTGTTGGAGCACCTACGCAAGGGTGTCGCTTCAATGCTCTATTTCTATTTCCTTGATCCCTTTTTCTTTTAAATAATAATTCTCCTAATTTCCTAGGTGCCAAAAATAAAATACTCTATGTGAAGTGCTACAAGAAGTCATGGTGTATGCATATGATGAATATAATGCTTCATGGGGTCTTAGAAGATAATTAGGGGGGTTAGGAGTTTAGGGTTCTAACCTCAGAAATCAAAATTGGGATGTCATAAACCTACCCCACTTAAAAGAATCTCGCCCTCGAGATTCAGATTGGGCTTGAGAAAAGGTAAGGGTATTCCTTCCTCAAAGAGTCCTCACTCTCCCAGGTAGCCTCCTCTTCTCCTTCTCTGCTCCACTAAACCTTACAGAACCTTACTTCTGAGTTTCGGGTTTTTTGTGATGGCTGAATCAAGAATCTTCATTGGCTTTTCTTGGTACTGCAGATCCTTCTGAATCTGAATTGTCTCTTCTGCGATGTGACTCTCTGGTACTTTCAAGCATTTGCGGAGTTGAGATACATGAAACACATTGTGGATATCTGACATGGACTCTGGTAATTGAAGGCGGTAGGCTGCGGGCCCTATTCTACCGATGATAGGATAGGGGCCGACGAATCGCAGAGCTAGCTTCCCTTTTACTTGGAATCTTTTGACTCCGTGCATTGGGGAGACCTTGAGGTAGACAAAATCTCTTTCCTCGAAACTGAGTTCTCTCCTTCTATTGTCTGCGTAACTCTTTTGCCGACTCTCAGCTTCGAGTAGTGTTTTGCGGATTAGGGCAACTTTCTCTTCTGCCTCCTTAATGAAAGCAGGCCCCTCCAAGGTCCTTTCCCCTACGTTGGACCACATCAGAGGGGTCTAGCACTTCCTTCCATACAAGGCTTCAAAAGGTGACATCTTGATATTAGCCCGGTAGCTATTGTTATATGAAAACTCTGCATACGGCAAACTGGACTCCTAGTTCTTGTCGAAGGTCAACGCACAAGCTCTCAACAAATCCTCGAGGACTTTGTTGACTCTTTCTGTTTGTCCGTCTGACTGGGGGTGGTAGGCGGTGCTGAAGTCTAGCTTGGTGCCCATAGCTTGCTGAAGACTCATCCAAAATTTTGAGGTGAACTGTGTTCCCCTGTCTAACACTATCTTTCATGGAATGCCATGGAGTCTGACTATTTCTTTGAGATATATCCAGTCAAGGGTGGCTCCTCCGAAGGTAGTTTTTACTGGAATGAAGTAGCTACCTTGGTAAGACGATCGATTATGACCCAGATAGAATCGTTCCCTTACTGGGTCTGAGGCAGTCCGATTACGAAATCCATGCCTATTTCTTCCCACTTCCATTTGGGCACTGGGAGGGGTTGCAGTAGGCCTGCAGGCCTCTGATGCTCTGCCTTAGTTCGCTAGAAAGTATAACATCGGGCCACATACTGAGCTATCTCTTTTTTCATTCCTCTCCACCAGTATCTGGTCTTGAGGTCTAGGTACATCTTGGTGGTCCCTGGGTGGATAGAGTAGGCTGAGTTGTGGGCTTCGTCAAGCAGGATTCCTCATGCCTCTCCCTTCGGCACACACAGCCGGTCCCTGAACCAAAGGCCCCTTCTTCATCTATCCTGAGGTCCGGAAATTGTTCCTTGCGAGTTTTTTCTGCAAGTCCTGCTGTTTCGGTGTCCAAGCGCTGAGCTTTGTGTATGAGATCTTCTAGCATCGGTTTAACTTCTATGTTGCCACTATCTCCTAAACAAGCATTCAGCTGAGCTGATTCTCTCTTCCAGTCTTCCAAAAAGTTGGTTGCTTTCTCCCTGAAAGGTTTCTGGCTGAGGGCGTCTGCTACTACATTGGCCTTTCTGGGGTGGTAGTGGATCTCAATGTCATAATCCTTAATCAATTCCAGCCATCTTCGCTGATGGAGATTGAGATCTAGTTGGGTGAAAATGTACTTTAGGCTCTTGTGATCTGTGAAAATATGACATTTGTTTCCAATCAGGTAGTGTCTCCATATCTTCAGGGTATGCACTATGGCTGCTAATTCCAAATCATGTGTTGCATAATTATGCTCATGAGGCTTGAGTAGGTGTGATGCGTAGGCGATGACTTTCTCGTTCTGCATAAGTACACATCCCAAACCTTGTCTCGAAGCATCACAGAAAATGACGAAACTCTGGTGGATGTCTGGTAGTGTTAAAACTTGCGCGGTTGTGAGTTTCTTCTTTATGACTTGGAAACTTTCCTCACACTTTGGGATCCACACAAATTTATTGTCCTTCTTGAGTAGCTCGGTCATGGGTCTTGCTATGCTGGAGAATCATTTGATAAAACAGCGGTAATATCCCGCCATTCCCAAGAAGCTTCAAACTTCACTGATGTTGGATGGCTGTTTCCATTTAGATACTGCTTCTACCTTGGATGGGTCCACTTCTATCCCTTCTGCTGTTAATATATGCCTGAGGAAGGCTATCTTTTCTAACCAGAATTCGCATTTGCTGAGCTTAGCATAGAGTTGATGTGCTCTGAGTCTTCCGAGGACAATCCGGAGATGATGCTCATGATCCTTGCGACTCTTGGAGTAGATAAGGATGTCGTCAATGAAGACTACGACAAACTTATCCAACTCTTCCATGGATACCTTATTCATAAGATTCATGAAAAAGGTGAGTGCGTTGGTTAGTCCAAAGGGCATTACTGTGAACTCATAATGTCTGTACCGGGTGACAAATACCGTCTTCTGAACGTCTGCTTCCTTGATTCTCAGCTGGTGATATCCTAACCTTAGATCAATCTTGGAGAAATGCTTGGCCCCTTGAAGATGGTCAAGAGGTCATCAATCCGAGATAGTGGATACTTGTTTTTTATGGTAACTTCATTTAAGGATCGGTAGTCAATGCACATTCTCATGCTTCCATCCTTCTTGGTGACGAACAAAACTGGTGCTCCCCAAGGAGATGAACTGGGATGAATGTACCCTTTCTATTGAAGTTCTGCGATCTGGAGCTTTAGTTCTGCCAATTCTGCGGGAGCCATGTGGTATGGTCTTTTTGCGATTGGCGCGGTGCCTGGAATTAGATCAATGTAGAATTCTACCTCCCTTTCTGGTGGCATTCCTGGCAATTCTTCTGGGAACACATCCATGAACTCCTCCACCACAGATATGCTTTCTACTGCTAGGCTAAACATCATTGGATTTTGGGTTAGTGGTTGAGCCTTACACGAAACTGACTTGCATTGGTGGTCAGTGAGAAGAATGGTCTTATCTGCGCAACTTATGACGCCATTATGCCTAGTTAACCAATCCATTCCCAAGATCACATCAATTTCATGGGATGGCAGGACGGCTAAGTCTGCCAAGAACACTACCCCACTTAAAAGAATCCTGACTTGGGAGCATTTGAGGTGGCATAGAAGGTCTGACCCTGGGGTTCGGATGACCAAGGGAATTTCTAGCGATGCAGTGGGAATGCCATGCTTTTCCACAAAACTAGTGGCTATGAATGAATGGGATGCTCCTGAATCAAAAAGTACAGCAGCTGGGGTAAATTCGACTAGGAACTCACCGAGCACTACTCCCGGGGCTTGCTGAGCTTCTTGAGTGTCGACGTGATTCACTCGTGCCCTGCCATGAAATTGGGTCTTGCTTAGCTGGCTGTTGGAGGAGGGTGCCTTGGAGGCAGTTGCTAGAGCATTCTTGGGGCCATTCACCGAGTTGGAGTAGGTAGGCACGGATGTCTTCAACTGAGGACAATTATTCTTGTAGTGACTGGAGTCTCTGTAGTGCCAACAAGCATTGGCTGGAGGTTGGTTGCTTACAACAGATGGGGCATGGAGGGAACTTTGAACCGACTGGCTGAAACGTGACGGAGCAGACCCTGCTGGCTTGTTGTAGCTTGGTCCTTTGGGAGGAAATCCAAAAGATCGAACTCTCTGGTGCCTGTCCTGCTGCTAAGCTCGGAGAACTTGAAACTTCCTCTTGTGGTGACCCTTTTCTTCTTCTCTAGCCCTTTCCACCTGTATGGCCTTCTTTGAGAGGTGCGAGAAACTGAGAAAATCTTGGCTAGCGAGGATAGTTTTGAGTTCTGGTCTCAGCCCCTTCAAGAAACGAGCCATCTTCTTGGCTTCCGTGCTCACATCATCAGGCGCATAGCGAGCCAATTCTGTGAATTTGTGAACGTATTCACTGACAGATCTCCCTCCTTGGGTTAACTCTTGAAATTCTTCTTCTTTGAGCTGGACGATCCCTAGGGGTACATGATTCTCTCGGAAAGCTCCTTCAAATTCTGCCCAGGTAGCATCTATGATGGCCGCGCTGAAGGTATCCCACCAGGATAGGGCCATCCCGGAGAGTTGATGGGCAGCAAGATGAACACGTTGGTTTTCAGGGCATCTGATGGCCTCTAACTTCCTTTTTACTGTGCGCAGCCAGTCATCAGCATCGAGCAGGTTGCTGGATTCAGCAAATGTGGGAGGCTTGAGCCTTAGAAACTTTCACATTCTTTCCTGAGGTCTTCCTCCATTCGGGCGCTGGTTCTCGAGGCTTCTGGTGAGGACCTCAATGAGTCAGGTTTGGTTGGCCAGAACTTGGGCTAGGTCTAATGGCAGTTCCGGAGGTGCGGGGAGGTGGGTTTCACTCCCTTCTCCACCGACTTCTCCTTCACCACCGAGGGGAGACCTTGCTCCAATCCCTGAGGCGGTAGGCGTGGTTTTATCCGAGGCCATCTGCCAGAGGGGAGAAAGATTACTACCATGCATATGCCATATTTTTTCAAACACGTTATTTTATTCAGCACTCAAGTTCATTACAAGCATACAATTGCCACAGTTCACACTACGCGCGAGCGTTTTCTAGGGTGTCCCCAAACTCCCTGAGAAGATCGTCAAGGCTAGCCAGGACACCTCCTCAACGTCGGAAAAGTTTTCTATCCCTGAGGGAGGCAGTGTTGGTGGGGCTTCCTCATTTCAGTCGGTTTGGCATCCTTGGCTCTTGAACTGTTTTTGGATCTTCTTGGCAGGGGCGAGCTTCTTTAATTTCTCAGCATAGTCCATCTTCAGAGTCCAGTATGCTTCACGAGTGTTGGCTTCTTCGCCTTTCGCCATCTCGAGACTGTCTTGAAGGGACACCTTTTCTTCCTTTAGTTCCTTGATTTGTTGCTCTAGGCTTTCTACTCGGGAATTTAGGTGGATGCAGTGGGAGAAAAGGTCGTCATAGTGGTTGTCAAGGGTATGGAGATATCCGGCCATGTAGACTATGGTAGGGTCATCTTCATTAGGATCTCTCCCTAACAAGGCCTGAAGTCTTTTCCTCCAGGCAGGAGTATTTTTGTTGCTGGGTGGAAAGTAGCGAAGGGGTGTCTCAGAGACTTCCCTATTGTAGTTTTGGCATAACTGGCGGAGGGCTCTTTGGGCATCATTCTGGCAAGTATCTGGGAAGCGGTGTCCAGTGGCGGTGATTTGGAAGGGAGGGTGATTTGGGTAGTTTCGGCTTTCTCCCAGTTAGACTGTCACAGAGCATTTCTTAATCCCGTTCTCGCGGTATTCTTTCCAGACGTACTTCGGCTTCTTATGGATCCCCATGCGAAGCGCACAACTCCACAGAAGGTGAGGGAATCCTTCCACCTCCGAGAAGTAGGACGTCCTAATGACAAAGGAGCCTTCCATCTGGTAGCAAGAGAAGTAGGGTTCGTTAATATCGGGGAAAGAAGAGAAGGTTCCTTTAGAGGTTAAGAGGTCTTTTCTTTTAAGGGAAACTTTTAAGGTCAGGGCTGCGGTCTACGACCAGTCCTATGGCTCTGATACCACCTGAAGCATCCCGATCCTTTGGGACTCAAATGTGATTCAATTACTAGTCCTAGGAGACTAGTAACCACATTCCTTACTTCAAATAGTATAGAGTTTCGAATAAAAGTTATTACAATACCAAGTACAAGCTCTAGCGAGCCTAGAATACAAAAACAGTGGAAGATCATCTAGCCCAAGCCACAGGCAGACTGGGTGTAGACACAGCCCTCTTCTAGTCGAACATAGCAGAAAAGAAGTCTTCAGCTGCTGAAAAACATAAATAAATCTGGGTGAATACACTAGGTATTTCGCAAATCCCATCCCGCCCATAAAGAGAGAGGGACCTATACAGTACATGCTTGATATGGTGGAGTTGAAGTCACTCTTCTTTTTCAGAGAAAGGCAATGCTTTGATGGTTTACCCCAGGGAGAGAAGTAGCACATTTTCACACTCAACCACCACTGAGCTTCCCGCTCCTGTGGCATTGTTTTTATTTCCAAAAACACCCACACACTTCCCTGTTTACGGAGATCAAAAACACTAATTGTCATACCACACCAGACTCGTCCATACCAGTGGACACGGACTATTTGAATAGGTTTCAAACTCTGCGCAAAGAGGTACACTTTACCCACTAGTCCGGCTCTGCGATCTCATGGTCAATGAGACCCGAATCCGACTCTCTTTCCTTTCTTGCACGTCCTCACCTTAATGGTTATACCGGAAGGAGTCAGACCACCGCCATGCCCAAACCGGACAAAACATTCCCCCTCCTTATCCTCTCGGTGCTCCCCAGCCATCAAAACCCTAGGGTTTGGATCGTACAAGTTCAGATTGAGTGACTGCCCATACAGTCTCGAGTGGTTGTACTTAAAGTGAGTACAAGTAGTGAAGGATGACAAACCGGTCCTTATATGAGGGGACAACCCTTCTGCTCACACCTAACCCGGCTGAGCCAACACCTGAGGCCCTCCCCTAACCCAAGGAGTCCCTGACTATCCCACTCAAAAGGTGATAAGGGTGAATACCCTTTATCATACACTTTTGAAAACATTTTCCTTTTTAGAAAAACCACCAATTCCTCGAACCATTTTTTTGTTCCAAAAGATATTCTTTAATGCGGGCCATCTCTCGACTCACAATGCAAAAGAACCCAACCCTTATTCCCGGCTTAGGTCGTGGTACAAAGAGTAGGTAATTCATGCATCAAGGGAAGAATGGACTTGCCTTCATCGAAGTTCTCTTGGCATGAAAGGTCTGTTTCCAAGAGGTCGGGCTCCTGCCCTTCTTCCGGAGCTATGATTTCCAGAGGATCGGATCCCTCCTCACCTAGCAAAAACAGGCAATGAACATTACATCAACCATGGTAGCTTAGTGAAGTGTGCCAAGTTTTAAATATTATTGTTTTGTGTCATATAAAATATTTGGACTATTTTTGGTGCATAAAATATCAATATATATATACATATATGTGAAAACAGGAAAAGAAAATAGGAAAAGAAAAGGAAAAGGGTTTTCCTGGTCAGCTGGGCCCAGGGGGGATTTGGCCTAGCTGAAGGCGCGCGGGCGATCGGCTCAGCTAGGCCTGCTATGGGGCATGGCGCGAGGGGTGATGTCGTAGGCACGGGCCCACATGCCAGTGAGGGGAGTGGTAACAGCGTCAGGGGGGCGGCAGTTCGCCCACGACAGTGAGAACCGGTCGCCGGTGAACCTGATGGTGGTTCCTCGCCGGTGGTCTGGTTCTATGTAGACGGGATGGTGGCATAGCACGGGTGGAGGTAGGGGGTCACGGAAGTGGGGTCAATTTGGCCGGTGGGGGCTTGGAACAACCAGTTCGCGGTGAGGTGGCTGGCGCCCGCGGCGGTGAGGTCACTAGCGAGGCCTATGGGCGTGATAGGTGAAGGAAAAGGGTGCGCCGCGTTCATGGTGAAGTGGTGAAACTCGTGAGCCAAACCAATTGAACTCTAGGCCACCAGAGAAGGGAGGGAGGGCTCACTGGAGCGGAGGGAGAGGGCGGCGCGCTGGCTCGATTGAGCTTGGAGAAGGGGAAGGGGGTGGCCGAAGCTGGTGTGAAGAAAACTGGAGCTCGGACGGTCCTTTTATAGGCGGCCGGGGAGGGGAGGGGGAGGAGAGGTGGCGAGCACAGGCGAGGCTTGCCGTGGCGGCGATGATGGCGCACAGTGGTGGCGACGGGATGGCTCGGGGCAGACGGTGGTGACGGGATGGCTCGGCACAGGCGCAAGGCGCCAATTTGGCTGGTGGCGAGTAATGGCGAGGGGATGTGGCGGAGCGGTGGCCGGTGGTGATCGCGTCGATAGCCGATCACGGGCGAGAGAGAGGGAGCTGACGAGCGGGGCCCGCTTGCCAGAGGAAGAGCGGGGTGCGAGCGGGCGGGGTGTTGCGACTGACGGGTGGGGCCGGCCGGTCA
This sequence comes from Zea mays, assembly GCF_902167145.1. Taxonomy (NCBI): domain Eukaryota; kingdom Viridiplantae; phylum Streptophyta; class Magnoliopsida; order Poales; family Poaceae; genus Zea; species Zea mays. The sequence continues at coordinate 28,557,278 of NC_050103.1, forward strand.
GCGGGAGGGGAGGAGGAGGCGCGAGCGCGAGCGGGCGCGCGGTAGATGGGCCGCGTGGGCCAGACGGGGGAACACGACGCGCGGGGAGAGAGGGAGAGATGGTTGGGCTGGATTTGGCCCAGCCGAGGGTGGAGAGGTTTCCTTTTTCTTTTTCTATTTCTATTTCCTTGATCCCTTTTTCTTTTAAACAATAATTCTCCTAATTTCCTAGGTGCCAAAAATAAAATACTCTATGTGAAGTGATACAAGAAGTCATGGTGTATGCATATGATGAATATAATGCTTCATGGGGTCTTAGGAGATAATTAGGGGGGTTAGGAGTTTAGGGTTCTAACCTCGGAAATCAAAATTGGGATGTTACACAAGCCAGGTTCCATCATATGCATATAACGAAGGCATGTACTACAACTGTTTAGTTTGATATTTTTACATTTGTTCCATTTCTTTTTCCAAATAGCCTCTTACCCATCTCTGCAAAATATGGCACTGGGTTATGGCTCCACCTTTTCATCAACTGTTGCAACGCCTACTTCGCCCCCCATGTCTGGCAGTGCCAAGCAAAGTAGGATTTCTGTAGAGTTATGCGGTGGGTACAATTAGATATATCTTGAAGTTGCATTTTACGCGTTGTGCTATCACACTGTAGACTAACTTGTATAGTTTTTCTTTTGTAGTCCTTCTTGCTTGCTTTCACATTAGTTATGGGAGCTCTAATGTTCATGTTGATGTCACTAAGACAAGGTAAGAATTATGAATTTTCTGAAACAGACATTTGGGGGTGTTCTGTTATAATTTACGTTGATTAATTTTCCCCTGCAATTTGGCAGACATACAAACATTTGCTCTCTATTTTTCTATCCAACATAATTCATGATTTAAATAAAGGAACTATTTCTTAAAAATTCTTCTATTTAGTTTCTTCCTTTGGAAAACAACTCTGATACTAATATGCTGCCCCAGTTTTACTTCTATTTTACCTGCCAGTGAAAGCATTTGGAGATTTTCTTTTAATCCATCGTGCAATAGATTCATGGTTGAATGCTGATCTTTTTGACCTTTAGAGCTTATAATTTATTTTTTTGCTATATCTTCCTTTCTATTTATTAACCAGAAAAAGTTAAAAGTCGATAAATATGTATCCTAATCAATCTAAATTTAAACCTCACTTGTCAGCATGTGATATCATGTTTGGATTTTTCACTTTGTCAAGCACACTTTCATGTAGTTGTAACCATCAACGCGACTACTCATGTAGTTCAAGTTATCTGTTCACCTACTTAAAAGTAGATATATAAAGCTTACAACAGCTGGAGTTCAATCTCTGGGGACATGAATGAATTGTGTTATTTGTTGATACGAATTATCTGATAGTTAGATACTCAGGTTGGTGTATACTTTTAGAACATTGTAGTTGGTAGATATTTGTGAAGGCGAGAAGGCTATCTTGTCATGATGGAAATCTTCATTCATTGGGTACCACATGCATTCCTTTTTCCAAGAGAAATATACATTTATGATTTATATTTTAATTTCTTCCCCTAAAGTCCATATCTCGATGTGAGCATTCCAGTCTCTAGCTGTTTTTGTTATATCATTTCATTTTTCCATAATAGTGAATTTGTTTGTGAGATATAGTCTCTCACAGTGGTGGATCTAGGCTCTCTTCAAGACTACGGCCTCTAAAAAGCTAAGAATGTTGTACGATAGACATAACAAGATGAACCTATAGTAGTGAACGAATGAAGTTTCTGTGGGCTCTGAAGCTTTGTTGGCTTAAAATGGTAATTCTATTGTATTCTTTCACATGAGATAATTTATGCCGAGCTGAACAATTGTCGTTTATCTTAGTGCAACTGATGTTGGAGCTGAAGTTAGCGTTTGTTTCTAATTTCTAGGTTTCTATGTTTCAATGGCCTCTTGAAAATTGAAAATGGCCCTTGTAGGCTGAAGGATGTATGCATGGAATAGACCTTAGACAAAGCTTTTGTGCAATATGCTGAAGTCATTCTTGTTGATGGGAAATTAACAAAGGCTAAGGCTGACCAGCTTGCTAAGGTTCAAATGCTGGTCGGTTTGCCTACTAAGCATCCACAAGATCTTATTATAAGTTCTGAGAAGGCCAAGTCAATTTTTCAGGATATTGCAAAAGTTAGGTTGGAGAGCTCCCTTGTTCAGGCTTTTGATTTGCTTCTGCAGAAGGAGAGATGACTTGGTATGACACTAAATTCTCCTTTATATGCTCCACGAAAATTTAGTTATGTGGAAAAGTAATGTAATGGCAATATGTGTGCTAACTATAAAATTCCAATTGCAGCTTTCATCTCTGCATGACATGATGGCATGTGACACAGCGGTCTCTGCTCCGCAACCCTTGTCATGGCCTATAGTTGGTGTTCTAGGAAGGGGCACCATTTTATTAGGGTAGCCACCAAAGTTGATGTCCCTTTTTAATGGACGAACTTGGTGCTGTGGACGACATCTGCTATTGTAGCTAGGCGCTTACATGTTTTCCTGTAAATGCTAGCTCTGTAATCACCAAAGGAAAACACAAGAGTACTCTTGGAGGAAAGTTTAGCATTCAGTTTAACAAACCTTACCAACTCATGCCATGTTTGAATGCAATAATGCATGTTCTGTTGCCCTGTTGTTGCTTGGACACATGCTTGGTATGCCTATTTTCTGGTTATGTCACAAATCACATCTCCCATGTAAATTTATGGCTATGATATGCATCAAACAAGCTTATATTTTGCTCTCAAGTTGGTTCAAACAGTTCTAATTCATCTTAATATTTATTTGAAATTGGTTTGATAATTGCTGCAATAAGGAACTTATTTGAAGGTAAGAGTTATATGTTGTCTTGTCAATCACTGATTGACATGTGGTCTAATTTCATTCAGTTTTATTGGTTTGAGCTCTCGTGACATGTCGTGCTCGTGCAACACTCAAAGAAGACGAAATTACATGTCGTCGCAACGTACGAGCATTGTACTGTGATATATAGAAATCGTAGCAACATAACTGCTATATAACTGTGATATATAGAAATTGTAGCAACGTATCAGCAACTCACCTAGAAATGGATTATAAAATTATTTTTTATTATATTGTAACACATATTTATATATAAGTTATTGTAATATTCTATGTTTTCATTGCGACACCCACCTAGTGCACCTATTAAAACACGATGCAAAGACGGCCGGCCGGTTCAAGACTTCATCAGAGGGCAAGTTTGCATTGGCAACGAGCGTGTAGTACGCGTGGACTCTGAAGCAGTTGTTGTTGTACCCCAAAAAAGAGAGGAGAAAGTGACATTTTCTTTTCTTTGTTTTTACGTAGCCATGCATGCGCTCAATCAGGGAGGCAGCTCAAACATGCCTCTCCAACCCATCGCCGTCTGCTCACGGTCCTTTCAAAAAAAATCTAAACCAGTACAGACATGGCTGATTGAGCCAGCACCCCTCTCATTTATAAAGACTATTTCACATTCCCAATATACCACTAACTAAACTACTTACCATAGAACACAATCTTCGAACTCCACACTTGCATGCCACAACTCAAAAGATAAGTTGTATAAAGTCATGTCTCCGTTAGTCCATCAAACTCAATCCAAGATGTTACTCTATTGATTTTCACTCATCGCAAGCTCAAACTATAAATGTTCATATTAACCTTTTGTTCGTATTTATTTTTGTCTCTAAAAAAACCAAAAGCCAACAAAAATATAGGAATCTAAGCTGTTTTTTTAGAAGTAGCTGCTTTTAGAATAGTACAGATTTGAAGTTTTGAAAGAACCTTGAACCATGCTTTTGACTCCTGGCTTCTGAATTTAAAGTAGTGAAATATAGAGATGTTTCATATTTGCTTTAGAAAAACAAAAACAAAAGGTACTTCTGATCTTATTTTTTTTCTCATTAGGAAATCCAGTCAGATTCGAAGCCATTTGACTTAAGACAATTTTATTTGACGTCGCTTGTTTGTACAAGGTACCTAGCTGGGACAGCGCGTGCTACGTTCTCTGCACTGCGCCTTCACGTACGTCAATGCAGAAAGAGTGTAACACGTGTACGGCGCATGCCCACGTTGCAACGTCCTTGCATTGGCGGCGCTGCTTGCTCGGCCGGCGACGGCAACAAAGCATATAACGAAACGTCTCCGCCGCCTTCACTTTCCAAACGTTAGCCTTTTCCAATCAGGGAGAGAGCTCAAACATGGCACTCGAACCCGTCGCTCTCCTGCTCACGGTCCTCGTCGCCGCGCCGCTCACGGTCCTCCTCCTCCTCCTCTTCCTCGTCGCCGGCAACAAGAGGCCCGCTCGTGCTGCTTCTCCCACGCCGCGCCACCGCTTGAGGCTGCCGCTGCCGCCGTCGCCGCGGGGCCTCCCGCTGCTGGGCCACCTGCACCTGCTGGGCTCGCTGCCGCACCGCGCGCTGGCGTCTCTGGCGCGCGCGCACGGCCCCGTGCTGCTGCTCCGCCTGGGCCGCGTGCCCACCGTGGTCGTGTCCTCCGCTGCCGCCGCCGAGGAGGTGATGCGGGCGCGGGACCTGGCGTTCGCGAACCGGCCCGCGAGCGCCATGGCCGTGCGCCTCCTCTACGGCCGCGACGTCGCGTTCGCGCCCTACGGCGAGTACTGGCGCCAGGCGCGCCGCGTCTGCGTCGTCCACCTCCTCAGCGCGCGTCACGTCGGGTCCTTCCGCCGTGTCCGAGAGCAGGAGGCCGCCGCGCTGGTCGCACGCGTCGCCCGGGACAGCGCCGGTGGCGCGGCCGTCGGCCTCAGCGATCTCCTCACCGAGTACGCCAACGCCGTCGTGTCGCGCGCCGCGTTCGGCGACGAGAGCGCGCGCGGGCTGTTGGGCGAATTCGACTCCGGCCGTCGGCAGAGGAAAGTGCTCACCGACTTCCAGAAGCTCGTGGGGACGACGCCCGTCGGGGAGCTGCTGCCGTGGCTGGGCTGGGTGGACGCCGTCACGGGGCTGGAGGGGAAGATCAGGCGGACGTTCGAGGCGCTCGACGGGTTGCTCGAGAAGGTGATCGATGACCACCGGCGGCGGCCTCGCAGCGGGGAGGAGGGCGGTGACCGGGACTTCGTGGACGTGTTGCTGGACGTCCACAACAAGGACCAAGAGCACGGCATCCAACTAGAGACCAACGAAATCAAGGCCATCATCTTGGTAATAAATTTATATGACATACCGATCCATGAATTCATTTCGTATTTGTTATATTTGATATGATATGGTTCATTCGTGGTTGCCCATTTAAATTACTCGGCAGGACATGTTCGCGGCAGGCACGGACACGATAGCCACGGCGATGGAATGGGCCATGGCGGAGCTCGTCACCCACCCGCGTGCCATGCGGAGAGCCCAGGACGAGGTCCGCGCGGCGGCGGCCGGCTCAACCGGCGTGAACGAGGACCACGTCGCGCAGCTGGACTACCTCAAGGCCGTGCTGAAGGAGACGCTCCGGTTGCACGCGCCGTTGCCACTGCTGGTGCCCCGGGAGCCGGCGGCGGACACCGAGATCCTGGGGTACCACGTCCCGGCGCGCACGCGCGTGCTGGTCAACGCCTGGGCTATTGGCCGGGACCCCGCGACGTGGGAGCGCGCCGAGGAATTCGTGCCAGAGAGGTTCTTGGGCGGCGCCGCCGCAGCTGACGTCGGCTTCAAGGGGCAGCACTTCGAGCTCCTGCCGTTCGGCGCCGGCAGGAGGATGTGCCCCGGAATCGCGTTTGCGGAGGGAAGCGCCGAGATGGCCCTGGCGAGCCTGCTGTATCATTTTGACTGGGAGGCGGCGAGCCGGGGCCAGAACGGGAAAGGGACGCTGTCGCTGGACATGACCGAGATGAACGGATTAGCCGTGCATATCAACTCCGGTCTTCCGCTTGTAGCCAAGCCGTGGATCCCCTTCAAGAACTAGGAGAAGATATTGGAGATATTTGGTTTTTTACTGCAAACAATGTGCTTGATTTTAATGTTATTTTAGACATTTTTGCTCTTCTTCGTCCTTCTCCCTTTTTCCCTTTTTGTGTGTGTACGCTTGTAAAAAAAGACAAAATATCAAAATAATCTCTACTACCCTATATAATAGAACGTGGGCGCCACATCTCCCTGGTGAAGCATGTCCCCGTCCTTCGCCCCGGCCGGCTCCCCTCGTGCACGCAACACCGTGATTTCCTACCCCATTCCCGATCCGAAATCTCCTCACCCACTCTCGCCATGAAAGGCACCCACCCGACGGTGCGTCCGCGTAATCCGTACGCGCGATTTATTCCCCCGCCTCTGACTTCATCACCCCGCAAAATCCAGCCGTCGCACCCTCTCGCGACGCCCGCGATTCCATGGCTGTCACGTCTCCATCCTCGCCCCGCATGCCCTGGTCGTCGGCGTCGCCCAGGCGATTTCGTGCCCCCACACATTTCCCTCCATCGCAATGTTGCCCGTTGTGCCCCTGTCCATGGCACCCCGACCCTCACCTCACCCTCTTCCTCCCCACACCCCCGCGTTCCCCCACTCCTGCCGCGCTCGCCACCCCGCCTTCCCCATGAATCCTGTTTTTGCGCCACGGGTAAGTCCCCGTCATTTTCTTCATCACCGGAGCCAGAGTCGGGGCGCAAAGACGGCGACGCGTCCTTGTCGCTGCATTGCGCTGCTCGTCCTAGCGGCACATTATGGCATGGAAGACGGCAAGGAAGTTGCGGTACTTGAAGGGCTGCTCGAGCATGCAGATTTGCTTTCCCCTGGCGGTCGTGGGGTCCTCCACCGGCGACGAGGGCAAGTGGAAGTGGGGCTCCAGCGGCTGGAAGGCAGAGGGGAGGAGCAGGTCGACGCGACGCGTGCATAGCTGCTCAGCCACCGCGTGCCCCCCTCCGCTAAGACAACCGCAGTCTCCCCCTCGCCCACAGATCGCCGTGGCTGCGCCTACCAACCCACACCGCTCCTCCCCTCCCCGTCCCTTTCACCACCAAGGTTCCTCCATCCTCCACGATGGCTGACCAATTCCACCATTGCTACTCCGGATTCCATCAAATTGATTTCGTCCTCACGTGGCAGCACCGATCCCCCGCAGGTCGCATCGAGTCCACCGTTGGTGTCGGTTCCTTCCTCGCAATTCCATCAGCAAAAGCAGACTGTACTACCAACTAGAGAAGAGGCTTAGATCCACTGCACACTGAACCCTATGCCAGGGGAAGCTCTCACGTCGCGCCCGCCCATGGACCGCCTCGTCGACGACCTTGCCGCGGCAACCCTCTCCGATCTAGCGGACCAGGGCACCGCCACCATCGGTTTGCTTAACACTGATTCCTCCTCAGCATCATGTGCACCGTAGCGTAGAGGGTACCAACGCCATCATCCACAACCAGGTAACGTGTTCAATCCCCCGTTTCCCATCGCTTCGCTTCTAACCCAGACCAGTTTCGGTTCGTTTATTGTCCCACCAGCCAAATGGTAATGATTTTTTGGTGTAATATAATATAATAAAAAACATAAATACTAGCTTAGTTTGATTTTTCGAGTGGTTTGCTTCCATTTCGGTTGGAAGAGAAGATGGTAAGTCTGTTTCTATTCTATACTGTCACACCCGGATTTCGGGGGCACCAAGACCCAGGTGCGAACATAATCACCAAGTGTGATAGGAGCAAGTCTTACACATATGATGACTCATGGTACAGAAACGAATGTCACATCTTTACTATATAATAGGAGTTATATACAAAATAAATAAATAAATACATCATATGAAGACAACGATCCAGCAACCCAAAGTTGACTGGGAAACGACGTCCTAGACCTCTCACGAACACATCATAGCATCCTTCATGCGCCTCATCCTGTGGTACCTGTTCTTGACCTGTGTGGGGGGTGGACAACAAGGGTGAGCTCACATATGTTCATCGCTCAACAAGTTGTGGGGAATAATGTGCACGAATTCACCAAAGGTGGGAGTTCATGTGAAGTGTAAGGCTTACCAAAGAGGATGGTTGAAGCTGAGCATTGCTTTTAAAGTTGGTCAAAATTTTATTAGCAATTACTAAGTACAAGTAGATACCAAACCAGAGTAATAATAGATCAAAATTATAACAACACCCGCGATGCAATGTATATGACAAATTTAATTTAGTTCCATAAATTAATCATGAGTGAGTCCTAAGCTGCTCATGACCGCGAGCACGGCTAGTATACCAGTTTTACACTCTGGAGAGGTTGTACCTTGTACCCACAAGTCGTGTATCCCATCTCGCCAGGGTTTGCAAGGCCCTTAGACACTTCCGAGGTGAATGGCTAGGGATCCACTATTAGGCCTTTACAAAGTTCCACTAGCTTCCGAAAACCCGCTACAGTTCTAGGAAGAGTAATGTAGGAATCCCTCGTCTGACCGCCATCGCAGCCAAATCAACCCGAGAACCTCCCTACACGCCTACTCCCCTACTACCCTTGCCCCTTTCGGGTAAGGTAGTCTTCCACTAGCTTTTTTAATTAGTCAGCCAAGGGCGTCCCATTCCACCCTTATGGTGGCACGTGTTTCTCAAGTTAAGCTCCATGTTCCAATTAATATAATGATCTTGTCATGGACAATAAATAAAACAACAGTATAATTGAAACATGATCATAATGTAATATTAATCCCAAAACCATAAAGAGCAATAGCAAAAACTACCCAAATAGTTTAGGGGTAAACAAGGTATAAAGATAACCAAACTAGGGTGACCTATTGGGTCCCATCATAATTAATCCTATGCATGCCAAAGTGATTATAGAGAACATTATTGGGTAAATAAAAGTGATCAAGGGCACAACTTGCTAGGGACTTGAGATTCCAGGTATCAACTTCCTCTTCAAGTGACTCGTAACCTCGCACTAGTCGTAGCAATACAAATAAATAGGGTATAGGCAAAATTAACATCACACCAAATATAATAACAAACTATGTAATAATAATCTACACGACGCTACAAGGTCGTGGGTTCGAGAACCGCTAAATTCGGAGCTATGGATATAAAGTTATGGTTTTCCGAAGTCTTAATTAATTAATTAATAGAATTATATTATATGTTGATTAATATAAATCAGGTGAGAAAATATTCCTAAGAAATCATTAGTTTAATTTTAATCCAACTTATAACTTGATTAAAGCATATTTTAGTCAAATCATAACTAGGGACTGAAAACCTTATCTTATTTTTAATTAGAAAAGTTAATTCGATGAACATAGGGTAAACACATTAATTATTCAAAAACCAGGTTACATGATAAATTAGGGTTACTAATTTGTAGATAATTTTATTGCGAAGCTAATGCAATTTGAATGGGTCAAATCAAAGTTAAAATGATCAAAATACGGATTTTAGAAGTTCTAGGTCAATTTTGATAATAATCTTATACTCTAAATTCCAACCAGGGGCCTAATTGCAAATACCAAGGGAGGTTTTGTAAAAATTGAGGATCCAACTGTTATTTTTATGCACCAGGTGAATGGCGGGTTGGTTATTGAAAAAGTAAGGGTCTCTTTTGCAAAGTGGTGGTTGAAGGGGTATGGATAACTCCTAGCCGTTGGATCACGATCTGCGGTCAGGATTAAATCGAATCCTAGATAAACGGATACGCCCTAGCCGTCGGATCCGAAAATCTATGGCCTAGATTAGATTAGCCTTAGGCGAACTGGTTCGTGATGTGAACCGCCAGATGCCAATCCAAGGGTCAGGATCAAAAGTATCCCGCGCACACGACTACCCGTTCATCTTCAAATCTACGGTCGTGAGGAACTCTAGCCGATTCAGTACTCAGATCTAATTGTAGCCCTTCACAGCTAACCCAACGACATGGATTGTCCCAGCCGAAGCGGTATGCTCCAACCAATCTAGGCCGCCCATCACTAGATCCACAACCCCACGTTCTTCTTCCCCTCCATCACCCTGCCATCCGGAGCACGGTTAGGCGTGCCCCTGAACTCGCAGCCATGCCCCCGGAGCCCCATACGGAAGGATACACGTAGCGGAGGTAAAAAGTAACCTATTGAGTGAGTTCTCACCGCAAATCACCAAGCGACTAGCTCAGTCCACGGTAGACCGTGGCGTCGCGGTGGTAAATGTACTCCGGTGAGCAATTCACATCTCGTCCGCCAATCCGCCATACTCCGTGATCGCCACCGCCACACACATGCTCGATTTGATCCCGCGATGCTCCAAAGCCATCTGTCGGTGCTGACAGCGCTCCATGATTTCGCCCGCGACGGACCTATCCTCCCACCCATGGGTGCTCTCGGTTAGCTTAGCTCTCTGGTTGTGCTCGCCCTATTAGTTCCTAGGGAGGGTGATGCACGAGTCACATATATAAGCACAAATTAAAGATTCCGAGATGAACTCGTTTGGCAGTTCCGCCATACGTGGCGAGCTCCCCCCATTCGGTTGAGATTTGAGAAACAGACAGAAGGAAGAGGATATGTCTGACGGATCGGACCCACCTGCCAGCGAGTTAACCCGATGAGCGCGGGCGCGACAGAGTGGCTGACTCGACAACCCACATGTCAGGTACCAGGGTCCCGACCGAGTGCGTGGGCGACGCATCCGAGTCATGCCCAGAGCGACCCACATGTAAGTGTCACCAGAAAAAGGAAAAAGGGGGAAAGAGCGTGGGCCGAGCGGGATTTGTATTTGGCCCAACAAGTCAGGGCAAAGGGGCTAGGCTGGGTCGAGCGGCTTGGGAATCAGCCCAGGGAAAGTTTTCCTTTATTTTTATTTTCCCTTTTATGTTTTCTAGTTCCCATTCATATTATTTATAAATTTAATTCTAGTTTCAAAATTTCAAACTTAAAGTGAATATACAAACCAAAAGAGTTCAACATGAATGCGAGGTATGTATTATCTTTATTTAGGCAATTATGTTAAACATGCAATGCACACAAAAGAAAATAAATCACATTCCTAATCGAAATTTGAAAACCTTTCCTTTTCAAAGTTCATACTTATTGTCAAAATTCAAATCCAAGATAAAGTTTAAGAATTCAAATTTAATACACACTCAAAATAAATTATGATGCAATAGATATATTTTTATGTTAATTAATTTATTTGTTTGGTAGATGTTTGAAATATGAAACACACTCATATTGTTTCTTTCTTTTTTTAGGAAAATAGCATTTTGAATGTGGGATAAGAATTAAAAGTTACTTCAAAAATAAATATTCATTATCTATTTATTTTGAAAGAAGGTATTGTATACTTTCATTTAAGGGTTTCTTGATTGTTTTAAGAGTATGTATAATTTATGACGAGAACAAATCAATGGAGTATCTCAATATTATTTATTTTCCCCGAGCTTCAATTTTATGAGTTAAATTTAAAAAGTCTAGTCAAGATTTGAGTCATCTAAATTTAATACTCATTTAAATAAATGCTTATAGTGTATCATTTAATGAAATGAATAATCATTTAGTTGAATAGAAAACATTTCTATTACTTCTTTTCTAAATTAATTCTTGGCTTCAAAATTCAGTCCTCAAAATTCAAAGCTCAAGTATAATTTGAGATATCTCACTTCACTATTTTATTTCTTTATTTGTTATTTATTTTTTGCACAAATTTTTGGGCTTTACACATACAAAATTTAAATCCTTTTAGTATTACCAGAGGCATAGTGTTCTTCATACCATGATCTCGTTCTATCATTTCCATCATGCTGATGTTCAAGCATGTCATGTACATGCCTATTACCTACTTGTTTTTCTTCACAGAAAATTGTTATCGGCAAAGAGATCTGGTAAGTTCCAAGATAGGTGAATCTTGAGCTCTTGACTGGTTTTGACCATGTTTTCTTTTACTAAAATGGTCTTCTCAGTCGGTTTGACTGCGAGCTTCTTCTAAGTGTAACAATGTAACTTGGGAGCACAATGGCAGTCTACCAGTCTTTCCCCACCAGCCATGTTTTTTTATTTTGCTGGGGCCACAAAACCACGACACTCTTTCACACAATGGATGTAATGGAGCAACTGAGAAACACAACCGAGCATTTTATTACCACAATATTTTTTTAGGATATCACACTTTCATTTAATAGAGCTATCGATAAGTCTACATTTGTATTTCAAACATACCAATAGATATGTTTTATTTGAAATAATGTCTTTGTACCATGTGCTATAATCATCTTTGACAGTTTTTCTCATTGTATCATGATGAAAAATCACAACTCTTGCTTGACATGTAACAACTAGAAGTATACTTTATGGCATATTTGTGGGCATCAAGTTGTTCTGGAATGTGCTTCCTTTTTCAGAGGGAAGATGCTACATCCCAAAGTTCTTTCAGTGGACAAGGTCAAAAGCGCAATTCTGTTAATAATAAAATGGATGGCTCTAGCTCTTCTGTAACTCCTCAAAATACCTTGATCCATCCTCAGAATGGAAGTTTTTAGGGTAGAGAACATCTGATCCAGGAAAGCTTGAAACAAAAATACCTTGACAGTCTCTAGGCAAATGGAGCATTTAAAAGGTCATTAGGCAAATAGACTGTTGTTGGTAGTGGTGGCCCATCACAATTCTCTACTCCCTCATCTCGGTCCCTTTCTCCAAATAGGTGAAGTAGCATATATGTCTATGTTTATGTCTTGGAATCATATTTTGGCTGCCTTATTTTGATACAGATCTGTTACAGGCATAGAAAAGTTGGAGATTGTGATTCTAGGTTATTACTAGTTTCGGAGATGAACTCAAACATATCCTGGAAGCAGATAAATGTATACATAAAAATATATACACAAATATGATGCATGATCATGCATACATTCAAACTTCTTCTCATCATGCATATACGAAATCTAACTTTGTTTCTTATTGTTTCTGAAACACTCACTTATTATTCAGCATCATGAACAATTGATTTGGACAAACTGCAAATTCTGTACCTAAAGGAAAAAAATGCATACCAAGCCTGACGTCTATTGTTCACCTTAGGTGAATCAAACTAAATGTATCATGTTCATTGGTTCTTAAATGTAGGAATTGTAGGTCACCAGTTTGGACTTCAAAGGAATGATGTGCTACTTCAGTTAGATCTTGTGCAAGCCTTAATTTATCTTTCCATTTAACGCCTTACAATTGCTTCATATGATTAAACACTGGTAAATGTGATTACAAAACTAGGTACAAAGAAATGTTTAGGGAGCTGCCCTATATGCTTTAACTAGCTGATTTCGTTTCATTCACTTTTCATTTATGGCAGCTGTTTAAATTCCAGTAAAGCAAATGTTCATGTCACATTTGGTTACTGTTGTACCATGCTTATACTACTGCTATGGCCAGTTTTGACATGAGAAGATTACTTATGTCAATGTTCTTTTGTTACAGGGTAAACGAAGGTTCCTTTATAGCTTACTTGATGCAATGTAGTCTATAACATCACAAGCTGCTGTAATTGGTGAGTTGCCGCTTGGTATGGACAAAGCTTTATTTACCAATAATATAAACTTCAAGCCTGTTAGTTGTATACAATTGATTTTTTTGTTGAATGACATTTGATTACTATTGAAAGGAAATGTGCCCTTGGGCCATTTCTATATTGTTTTGGTGATTAGATGCACAACACACTAGGTGAGAGCTAACAAAATCTTGAGCAAAGGTATATCTAGATGGATCAAGTACGAAGGTAAGTTCTAGACACTTAGTCAATTATTTTATGTGCTAAACATGCTTGTCTAAGTGCCATGAACTCAATTAAGTCAAGTCCAAAGGGAGCAAAAGGAGTTAAGTTGAAACAGCAAGACTTGCACTAGCTACGGGTGCACCGGACACTGTCCGGTGCCCAGGTTGGCGCGTCGACGAACTTGCTGCTCTCGAGAATCACCGAGGACGCTACGGCTAAAATTCACCGAACTGTCCGGTGTGCACCGGACTGTCTGGTGAGCCAACATCGTCCTCGCCAACTGTCGGCAGGGCGATCAGCGCACAATCAACGGGCGACTCGTGGCTAGAGCCAACGGTCACCAGGCCGCACTGGCTTGTCCGGTGTGCACCGGACACTGTCTGGTGTGCCAAGGGGACCACGATTGCAACAGTCGACTTTACCAAAAGAGGAAAGAAATCAAGCATTGTTCATGTCCGGTGGTGCACCGGACTGTCCGGTGCGCCCACGGACAGAAGGCAAGAATTGCCTACCAAATGGAGTTCCAACGGCTCCTAGCTACCTTGGGGCTATAAAAGGGACCCCAGGCGCATGGAGCAATACACCAAGCCTCCATTGAACATCCTAAGATGCCTAGACTCCACAAGCACGCATCTGATTCGTTGTGTTTGAGATTTGAGCACTTGTTGAGCTGTGAACTCGCTGCGTTGTGTTTGTGTGTTCGTTTCTTGACTTGTGTGTGTTGTGTTGCTGCGACTCTAGCGCTTGCGTGTGTTTCTATTCCCTCCCTTACTCGTGGTTTTATTGTGATCAATATTGTAAGGGTGAGAGGCTCCAACTTGTGGAAATTCCTCACAACGGGAAACATCTGCTATAAGTAAGAAACCCATGGTACTCAAGGTTGATCATTGGATCACTTGATAGGGATTCAGTGTAATCCTTGACAGAAGGAGGTCACCATAACATGGAGTAGGCATTGGCCGAACCACGGGATAAAATCACCATGTCTCTTGTGTCACTTTTCATTGTGATTGATTTCCTTCTTAGAGTTCTCACTTAATCACTTGTGCTATTGTTCCTAAGTTCAATACACATTCTAAAGGAACAATCAAGAGAAGAGCTCTCTCTATATTCATAGCACCTTAGTTTTGACCTCACTAACATTTCATAAACCAAGTTTGTGTTGTTTAAGTGTTGAATTTTATAGGATAACCTATTCACCCCCTCTAGGTGCTCTCAATTGGTATCAGAGCCGTACTCTTCATTTAGGGACTAACCGCCCAAAGAGATGGATCCTAAAGGTAAGGGGATGGTGATCAACGACAAGGATAAGGAGACCCTCTATGTCGATGAGCCCAAAGGCGACAAGCCCATTGACTCAGGCTCAAGTCACAAGAAGAGGGATGGGAAGAAGATGTGCATAAAGAAGATCATCTACTACGACAGTGATCTTCACCGAGGGATGACGACGACGAAGACTCTTCGTCGAAAAATAAAATGGTTAATCAAAACTATTCTTTTGATTATTCTCGCATCCCATATAATTCGAATGCCCATTTATTATCTATTCCACATGGAAACATAGAAGACTATTCATTTTGGAGCCATAAAATGCACAGTCACTTATTTTCTCTCCATCCTAGTATTTGGGAAATTGTTGAAAATGGAATGCATTTCGATAGAACTAACAATCCTGTATTTATCAATGAGAAAATACATAAAAATTCCCAAGCCACTGCTGTTTTGTTAGCATCTTTATGCAGGGATGAATACAACAAAGTCAGCGGCTTGGATAATGCCAAGCAAATATGGGATACCCTCAAGATCTCTCACGAGGGTAATGATGCCACCATGATTACCAAGATGGAATTGGTGGAAGGCGAGCTAGGGAGGTTCGCCATGACAAGAGAAGAGCCAACTCAAATGTACAACAGGCTCAAGACCCTGGTGAACAAGATTCGAAGCTATAGAAGTTTAAGATGGACGGATCACGACGTCGTCCGACTAATGCTAAGGTCATTTACTGTCATTGATCCTCATCTTGTAAATCTTATCCGTGAGAATCTTAGGTACACCAAGATGATGCCCGAGAAAATTTTTGGAAAATTTGTGAGCGGGCACATGATGGTGAAGGAAGCGAGACATGTGGTCGATGCTGCAAATGGACCGCTTCCTCTCTACGAGCCGTAGCCCGTTGCTCTCAAAGCGATGAGCAGCAAGGAGGCGCTACCTAGCAAGGTAGCACAAGTGGAGGCTGCTGGGCTCAACGAGGATGAAATGGCGCTTATAATCAAGCGCTTCAAGGCCACCAAGGAACGCAAGGATTATCCCAACAAGATAAATCAAGGGGAAAGCACTCCTGTTTCAAGTGCGGTAGTCTGGTCATTTCATAGCACAATGTCCCGATAATGACAATGACCAGGCACAAGAAAAGAAAGGGAAGAAGGAAAGGAAGAAGAACTACAGGAAGGCAAAGGGTGAGGCGCACATTGGAAAAGAATAGGACTCCGACTATTCTTTATCCAACTCCGATGATGAAGGACTAGCTGCCTTGGCCTTGAACAAGTCCTCTCTCTTCCCCAACGAACACCACACATGCCTCATGGCTAAGGAGAATAAGGTAGGTACACAAGATACACCTAAGTACACTTCTTCTAGTGATGAGGAATCTTCTGATGATGAAGTAGATTATAGTGATCTATTTAAAGGATTAGATAGATCTAAGGTAGATAAAATAAATGAATTGATTGATGCTCTTAATGAAAAAGATAGGCTACTAGAAAAGCAAGAAGATATTCTCTATGAGGAACATGATAAATGTATTAATGTTCAAAAATCTCTTGCTCTAGAACTTAAGAAAAATGAACTTGTCTTCTGAGTTGTCTACCTGCCATGAATCTGTTTCTAGTCTTAAGAATTTGAATGCTGATTTAAATGTTAAGCTAGAAAAAGCAAATGTGACTAGTTCTTGTGTAGAACATGTTGTTATCTGCAATAGGTGTAAAGACTTTGATGTTGATGCTTGCAATGAACATGTATCTACCATTCTTAATTTGAATAATGAAGTTGCAAGTCTTAATGCTCAACTTAAGACTTGCAAGGATAATTATGAGAAATTAAAATTTGCTAGGGATGCCTACACCATTGGTAGACACCCCTCTATTAAGTATGGACTTGGTTTCCAAAAGGGAACCAAGAACTTAACAAGACAAAGGACATCCAATCTCAACAAAGAGAAAGGGAAGGCTCCTATGACTAGTAGCTCTCAAAAGAACCATGCCTATCTTTATGATAAGAAAGTTAGTAGTATTGCTCATCATGATAGGTGTCATAATCATGTTGTTTCTCCTATATGTCATGATGATGCATTTAGTTCTCATGCCATGTTTGCATCTAGATCTTCATATGCTCACGGTAGAAATAGACCTAGGCGCCATCATGTTGCTTCTCATGCGCCTAGGAAGACATCAACTGGACCAACTACACTTTATCAAACATGTAATGCTTCATTTGTTCTGTTATGAAAAAATGATAAAGTAGTTGCTAGAAGTTTGGGACCTAAGTGCAAGAGAGACAAAACTCGCATCTGGGTTTCAAAGTCTATTGTGACTAACCTTGTAGGACCCAACAAGAGTTGGGTAGCTGTTGATCCTTGCTCTCGAATGCTATACATCAAGAACAAAGCAACACAATTGTTAATGATAAAAGACCTTTGTCCTTTGAAACATTATCTCCTTTTGGGTATAATGATTCTCAGACGAAGGGCGTGAAGGGCATACCTTCATCATCTCAGTAAATGGATATAAATGAAGGTATAAGAAATACGAAAGAATGTAAATAATGATAACACATATTCACATTATTCATATCATCATTTCATAATTGCAAGTGAATATCCATAACATTAATATTACATTGATACCTTCGGCTTGTTAGAAGGTGAGAACGTGAGAGTGACACGAGTGCGATTACCATGCAGCGTGAACAGTACAGTGTTACTGTTCATCTATTTATAGGCACATGATACAACCCGGGCAAAATTACATTCATATCCCTAACATTTATTGATAATCATAGGGCAAGCTATCAAGGGCTAAGTAGTCTTTTCCCTTTTAGGTCGGTTTCATCTTCCACCTTCATCATCATACTAAGCCAAAGTTCCTTCAGCCACAGCTTCAACACTCGTTCACCCTTCCTTCAGACCACACCTTCATATCACGCACACCTTCATCTCAAAGCCGAAGCCTCTTGTAACAATCTATACTGAAAAACATGTTAGTTACGTTTTTGAGGACCTTCGGAAGAGGAAGGCCCCCAGCAGTACCTAAAAGCCAAGCTTAATTATTTTGCAGGTTTATGCATCCGGGGGCTCAAGTTTGATCATTGATAGCGGATGCACAAACCACATGATGGGGGAGAAGAAAATGTTCACCTCCTACATCAAGAACAGAGATTCCCAAGACACTATCATCTTTGGAGATAGGAACCAAGGCAATATCAAGGGCTTTGGCAAAATAGCCATCACAACTGAGCATTCGATTTCATATGTGTTTCTAGTAGAATCGCTCGGGTACAATTTGTTGTCTGTAAGCCAATTATGTCATATGGGTTATAATTGCTTATTTACAAATATTGATGTATTAGTCTTTAGAAGAAGTGATGGTTCATTAGCTTTTAAGGGTGTATTAGATGACAAGCTCTACTTAGTTGATTTCTCAAAAGAGAATGCCGATCTAGATACATGCTTAATCGCTAAGACTAATATGGGCTGGCTTTGGCACTGCCGTCTAGCACATGTTGGGATGAAGAACCTTCATAAGCTTTTAAAGGGAGAACATGTGTGATGTCTGTTTTGAGAAAGACAGACCTTGTGCAGCTTGCCAGGCAGGGAAGCAGGTGGGAAGTACTCATCAAAGCAAGAACGTGATGACGACATCAAGACCACTGGAACTCCTTGTAATACCCAGTTTGGAAATAATAAGAGAAAGGGGTGATCCCATTAGTTGTTTTGTCTTCTACTTACCATCGATTGGGAATAACCCTACTTAGAGAGAATAGGTGGTTAAAAACACCAAAGATAATTTGTGCATCGTGCTGGATTTTAAGTGTTTGTGCATTTAATAATAATAAAAATTTTATAAGGATGCATTAATAATGAGAATTAGGGATTAAACCTAAAATTAAATCCTAGAATTTGGAAATAAGATATAGAAGGAGAAGAGAAAAATAGGAAAAAGGCTCTAAATATATAATGCATGGAAACTATCAGCATCTTGGACTAGTATATTTAATTCAAATTCAGAAGTTACAATCAAAATTTGGATTTAAAATTTAGGATTCAAAAAAGAGGAGAAAAAAAAGAGAAAATAAGAAAAGAAAAAGAAAGGGGTATAAGCGCCGCTTGGGCCGGGGTATCATTTTCGGCCCACTATCCCAGTACCTCGCTCATGGCCCAACATCACCCGCACGCTCCAACTGACGCACGGGTTCGCTCCTTAGTCACAGTAACACTGGGCGTGGAGCTCCTCTGCCCTGGGACCTGCCGGTCGGGAACGCATCCGGAGTCTCCGTAGAATTCGGTGGGGTTGTTACCGCTAGAGCTGGGCGTTCGGGTTTACCTGGTATTTTGGGTCGGGCTTTTTGGGTTTTTTATATTTCGGGTTTCTAACATCTATACCCGAACTCGTACCCGTAATTTTGGGTACCCATAATTTCGGGTACGGGTTAGGGTAATAGCAAACTACCCGAAAGAGTGAAACAATATTCAGCAGTAGTAGAGTAGGATATTTAATATTTAAGAGAGAAAGATTTAATATTCAACAGTGAAACAATATTCGTTCTCACACATAACTAGTCAGCGGTGATCACTCATTTGTTTATTGATATCACTCTCGCTACATATTAAATTAATAATACTTGGGTGTGAACGATCCTGCTAGCTCGATCATTGTTGTCATTACTGGCTTCTACTGTATTTACGAAACAAACCTAGCTGCACGACGAACTACGAGACGATGACCTCCTGCCTCACATCGGTGATGACGATGGGGCTGTCTTTGCCGCCGTCTCTGGCTCTGCGGACGGCGCCCTCCGCGACTGCCTTGCTGGCTGCGTGGCTTGCTCCTTGCGCTGGAGAGTGGAGACAGGGAGAGAGCCGTAGCCACCGCTGGACAGGTACGGGGAGAGAGCCGCAGCCGCCGCTGGACAAGGAGAGCTAGGGTTGCCAGGTTTCGTAGTTGGCTAACTGGGCCATGGCCCGTGGGCTGTGTCGCTGTGGCCTAGCGCTCGGCCTGGTGCCTGGACGGTGCTAGGTATTTCGGGTAGAATGGGTACTTCGGGTACCGCAGGTTAATACCCGATTAGGCCCGAACTTAGTTCGGGTATTCAGTTTCGTTACCCGCTGGATCTGTTCGGGTAACGGGCTTCGGGCTAAACGGGTACGGGTTCGGGTATTTCGGTTTTAGGGCTTTGGGCTCGGGTTTTATGCCCAGATCTAGTTACCGCCACTCTGGGGTATAAAACCCGCGACCGTGTGCCTCGTTCTCTGGCCACAACCCACACCCAGTGTCAATCTCTACCACCGCCGTGAACATTTCCCCCCGAGAACCGTAGAATCCTTACCCGTGGGCAAAAGACCGGTTGTGAAGCGTTGTGCCCCTGGGAGCTGGCACGGGCGCATCATCGGGGCACGCCGTGTAGATTTGGGTCGGTTCTTGGCGCTGGCGCTTGGAATTGCGGAGTTAATTCCTCACCGGAGTTAACTTCCCCGCCTCGGACCGTTGCTGACCGTGGGCAGCACTCGTCGTCCAACCTCGTCGCCGGTAAGTGATCTCTCCGGCGGCATGTTATTCTCCGCTAGGCCGTGGGGTATTGTAGGCGAATTTTGGAACACCAGGTCTGGGGTCGCGGTACTGCGGCAAGCTCGCCGGAGTTTGGGGGAGAGCGGTGTCGCCGTTCTGTTGTGCATGGAAGGCAATGGCTCAGGTGCCGTTGATCTCAAGACTAACGACCAGGATCAGATAGGGATGTGAAAAGTTTAGGACCATGGGATTGACGTTCGGCAGGTGAGATCATAGGTAGCGTACCCCTTCGATCCGAGAAATGTGTGCCCTAGATCTCAAATCCAGCGGTCAGTTTCACACCTCGGTTTATCATGTAAGCGTCTGATCTGGGCCGTCTGTTTAGATCTGACGATTCTGATTAAGCGATACCCCTTTCGCGTACACATTTTCATAAGAACCCTCTGGGAATTAGAGAATTAACCCATGGTTCATCGTTGTTGCAAACTGAGTCTGGTGAATCTTGCGAGTTAGCCCCTGGACTTTTAAGTATTATTGCGCGCAACCCAGGAACAGAGGAATCTGTACTACTTATTAAGGAGGTAAGGGTAGCCTGTCGTTCTGCCTTTTTTCATTTCCTGTTTTGCCCTCATCCCTGTTATGGCTCAAAAAATGAAATCTGCAAGAATTGTGAATCGAACTCAAGACCTGCTGCTAGATTAGAGACAACATATCCACCACACCACGTCTTATTTTGATGTTATATTAGAAGATATAAGAGTTATTAAGTCTATAAGGGTAGCCTACCTCTCGCTGTTCTGCCACCAGCCGTGGCCTCCCTCCCGCGCGGCAAAAATATGTGGCGAGCAGGAATCGAACTATGACCGATTCGGTAGAGAAGCACACGCTTAACCAAGCCAACTACAGTTGTTTTGTGTTACATGGTGGTCGTTTATTTTATTTTTACAGCCGAATGTTGGCTTCAATCCAGGCAAGAATTTTACTTGCTCCTCGGGTAGGTTGAAACCCACTCGTGTTTCTTTTAGCGAAAACAGTGGGGAAAAATCCTATCGAGTATGAAGATAAATTATAGAGAAAAGAACAATATAAAGGGTAAGAGGTCCAATGTCGCTCCACTCTTATTGCAGTAGTGGCTTTTGAAGCATTTTTTAATGTTCATATTACCCATCTTTGTCATAGTTAATATACTCCTGTTTTGGGATGAACTCCTGTTTTATAAACTGGAGCAACTCTTTGTGGGTTTGATAACTAACACCAGTCGTATTTTCTTGCAACATATTTAGTCTTTTATATTTTACTTATGATGAAGCTCAAGTATAATAAAACTGGCAGAGAGAATGACTGCTTGCCTAGAGTTGGGCATTGGAATATGATGAACAAGGTGCTTACCATTTACTGAATAGTATTTTGTAAAAATCAATATAACCAAATAGTTAAACATACTGTCTAAATTTTTCTTGCCATGATGTTCCTTGTAGGCAAGCCAAGCTGACATCTTCTAACAATTGGATGGAGTCTTTTTGTGGGTGCGAAACGGCTTAAAGCATGTGACTCTGTCTTATTTACCAGGTCAGCATTTTATCCCTTGTCAGTCAGGTTGTTGTGTGCCACTAGCATTAAGTAGAGAATAGCTCAAGGACAAGTACTTGTATTAAAATGCTAGGACCTTTTAGTTGCATGATTCATATGGGGGTTCGTGACGAAGTGATGCTTATGTTGCTGTTTGTTTTGCTAATACAGTTGGGATCCACTGCAATTGGGTTGAAGACGAAGGATGGTGTTGTTCTCGCCATTGAGAAACGTGTGACCTCACCACTGCTGGTACTGAGTCACTTCGTATCTGGTTATAGTGTTAAATGATATGGCTGCAAACATCAGGATATTTAATTAAGAACATTGCTTGCTGGCCAAAGTTATTTTTATATGATTATTCTATTAGTTGGTCTATGATTGAATTCTCATATTTCCTATACAAGATTTATCTTTAGGTGGCTCCTCTTTCACACAGTTGTTATTTTGTTGGTGCAGCCCCGCACTCTTGCACTTTTTTTGCAATATATTGTACCCCATCGGATGGAGTCTTCATGCAATTTTGTGGCTTGATTACATGAGTACTTTTATTTTTCTTATTTCCATCTTTTGTGTATCTGTGGATCAATCGATAAAGGCATCGATATGAGTATATGACTCTCGTTACCAAAGCCTAATAAATAAAAAAAATAAAGAATAAAGGATCTAATTCATCTAAAAAGGAGACATATGATAGGTTTATTATAAAATATAATCGCATATCATCTGAAATTATAGGTTTATTGTTATCAAAAATAAAATCAGACCTTCCTACATTTCTTTGGGCCTGGATTGAGCAATGCTCCCTTTGCATATAACACACTTACACACATTGAGGTTGATGATAGTATATGTATTGTTTATTTATCGTTGCATACTAACATTTCATCCAATATTTGTATGTTGTTGCAACACACGAGTATTGTACTATCATATATAGAAGTTTGTATGATATTGCAATATAGTGGTGAAATAACTAAATTAAAATAACAAAATTTATGTATGACTAGGATCACAAATGGATTACGAAACATTTTCTTATAACGGTATAACACATATTTGTATATGAGTTATCGTGTTATTATATGTTATCATGGTATTATATGTTCCGTTGTAACGCACGGGCACTTCTCTATTATATTATTATGTTTGTTGGGGCGAAGGCAAAGACGCCACCCTTCGCTCGAGGCCTTCGCTGCAGACGCTGGTCCGACGGAGATAAAACGGGCAGGGACACCCTTCGCTCGGTACGACATCAGACGAAGGCCTGCGACGAGGTCATCCCACTGTGCGGCCTCGTCCAGCTCGGAGGCCCACGTGCGATCCGGCCCATTGTAACGGGCCCTGCGTGGCCGCTGCGTGTTACGGGCCTAATTTGTAAAGGCATTCCTGTAATTACAGTCTGTAACCCTGCTTTATGGGAATATTCTGGGGATAACCTAGGTGTCTGAGGGCACATGCGTCCTTAACACAAGGCGCTGGGCGCTCAGATACCTATAAATACCCCCGCACAGTGCCTGTGAGATGAACAGAGCTATTGCCATCTCGCGTGAGAACCCTGTTAACGTCACTGTTCACCCTTGTTGGATCCCCTTGCAACTGAGAGCAAGTTCCAACATTTGGCGCCCCACCATTCGTGCTATGAGAAAACCAGCCACGATGGCACCCAAGAAAGCTAACCCGAAGGCTGACGAGGCTGCGAAGGCAGCACTACTTGCCGCAAGGAAGGGCAAGGCCCTCGCCCTCACCCAATCCACCCACCAAGAGGCCACTGAAGACGATGTTCTCCGCACCTGCGAAGACGACATTCTCCGCACCTGCGGCCCTGAAGGACAATCGCAGCCACCCCAGGCTTCGCCCCACTGGGGGTGCGGACCTCACCGAGGACGGTGAAGTCCTCGGCGTCTCAGCGGAAGAACAGCTACAGCTGCGCGCCCTGCGCCTCAAGAACCGTAATCTCCAGAGGCAGAAAGAGATACTGGAGGCCAAGCGCCAGCGCGTGTCCGCACTAGCCAAAGTACGACAGATGATACGCGACGAAGAGCAGAAGGCCCAGGACCTCGAGCGGGAGATCGCGCTGATGCAGCGCGAAGGCCACCTCGGCCTGCAGCACGGGCCACCCCTGCAGCAGCGCGCACAACTCAAAGACACGCGCGAAGGCCACCTCGGCCTGCAGCATGGGCCACCCCTGCAGCAGCGCGCACAACCGGAAGACCCGCGTTTCCCCCAGCGCGACCACACCTTCCCGCACGCCGCGCCATTCCAAGGGGTCAACTACCTTGACGAGCGAAGTCCCCTGGCGCCACACCTGCAAGTGATGCCTTGGCCCGCAAACTTTCGGGCAGGGACCTATCCCAAGTACAAAGGCAGCACCGACTCAGCACAATACATAATGAGTTATCAGGTCGCCGTTGCATCTGCCGGAGGGGACGACGCCACAATGGCCAAGTCTTTCATCATCGCCCTCGAAGGCCCAGCTCTCACCTGGTTCACCAGGTTGCCTCCGCTGTCCATTGATTCCTGGAGAAGCCTCCGGGACAAGTTCCTGCTCAACTTCCAAGGGTACCGCCCAGACACCGACGCCTTGGCCGAACTCTCGCTCTGCAAGCAGCTGGAAAAGGAGACTCTGCGGGAGTACTACCGCAAAATTTTAACACTCAAGTCACAGCTGCCCTCAGTCGATGACCAGATCGCTATTCACTACGCTATCAGTGGCCTTCGTGCCGGCGTCCTCTATAGACACTGCATCAGAGATCCGCCCAAGAACCTCCAGGAATTATATCAGCTGTTTGAAAAATACGCCAAATCCGAAGAGCTCCACCAGCGCAAGGTTGAGTCCCAAAGGAAGCCCAAAGATGCTCCACAGTCCAGCCGCACGTGGACGAGGACTCCGCAGCCAGACTCCGGTCGAGACGGCCGCAATCAACAGCAAGTGCACAACATCGCCAACCAGCACCCCGCTGCAGACGCCCCTCGTCGCCAGGAATATCCCCCCCAGGGCCACGGAAATGGAACTCGCGGTAGGGGTCGGGGGCGTGCGCAGCCGCCGCGCCGATTCTACTGCCTCTTCCATGGCGAAGACTGCGCCCACCAAACCAAAGACTGCCCAGAAACGAAGGCCACCAGAGACAGGATGGCACGGGCGCAGCCAGCCGACAACCCCAGAGTTGTCGCACACACTTACCAGCAACCCCCTCCACCATATATCCACGCCCCCGCCCCGCATCCACTGCACCACGCTTACCAACACCATCAGGAAGTACAAATCATACCTCCCCCATCCCCACCACCACACCAGCAACATCAAAACATCCCCCACGCCCCAAAGCAGGAGGACTTCGCCGATCAGCCGTATCGCGGAGTCATTCACATGATAACTGGGGGGTCCAGCACTGACTTCGACACAAAGCGGCAGAAGCGGGACCACTACTGCAGCATCAACCACGTCGCCGTCACTGGCCCAGTTGTGCAGACAAAGTGGTCCCACATACCACTAACCTTTGACGCACGAGACGTCGATCTGCGCAGCGCCCCCCACATCGACGCAATGGTTATCAATTGCAGCGTGGCAGGCTGGGACCTGCACAAAGTCCTAGTCGACAATGGCAGTCAGGCGGACATCATCTTCCTCCACGCCTTCGATCGCATGGGCATAAGCCACAACCTGCTCAAGCCTTCGGACAACCCATTGTATGGCTTCGGCGGCAAGGGCACCTTTCCTGTCGGCAAGATAGAATTGCCTCTCTCCTTTGGTGTAGCACCCAATGCCCGAAGTGAACAAGTAACCTTTGACATTGTGGATATGGTGTATCCATACAATGCCATCATGGGTCGGGGCTCCATCAATAAGTTCGAGGCAGCCATTCACAGACTGTACCTATGTATGAAGATACCAGGTCCGTTAGGCGTTATTTCGGTCTACGGCAACCAACAGACTGCGCGCAACATAGAGCAGGACTTCGTGCCCAGTCAGAGAAACGTACACTGCCTCACGACCCAGCGCGAGGTCCCCGCGCCCGCCAGCCCAACCGATAAATAGCACGACAAGGCACAGCTGCAGAGCAACGACGGGACCAAGACTGTCCCCCTCGACCAGGCCACGCCCAAGTAGACAGTCACTATCAGCGAAGACCTCACTTCGCACGAAGAGGAGAAGCTCCTATGCTGCCTGTCCAAGAACAAAGATGTCTTCGCCTGGTCAGCCCTCGACCTGGTCGGGGTCAGCCGATCAATAATTGAACACAGCTTGAGGATCGACCCTTCGGTGAGGCCGAAAAAACAGCGGCTTCGCAAGATGTCCGACCAGAAGACAGAGGCCACCAAGGCAGAGGTGCACCGCCTCCTGGAAGCCAAATTCATCGAGCCGGTGGCTTACCCCACGTGGCTCTCCAACGTTGTGATGGTGCAGAAAAAGAGCGGGAAGTGGCGAATGTGCATCAACTTCACCAATCTCAATAAGGCTTGCCCAAAGGACAACTTCTCGTTGCCGCGGATCGACAAAATAGTCGATAGCGCGACCGGATGCGAAGTCATGTCACTCCTCGACTGCTTCCCCGGTTACCACCAGATATACATGAAGGAGGAAGACAAGGCCAGCACCAGCTTCATAACACCCTTCGGCACATATTGCTTCATCAGAATGCCGGAGGGACTCAAGAACGCCGGGTCCACCTTCTCCAGGCTTACCAAGACAGTGCTCGACGGACAAGTTGGCAGAAATATATTCACATATGTGGACGACATCATCGTCGCCAGCAAGAGCAAGGAGGACCATCTCGCCGACCTCGCCGAGACATTCGCGAACATGCGAGACGCATGACTTCGCCTAAACCCGGAAAAGTGCATCTTCGGCGTTCGCCAAGGCAAAATATTGGGCTACCTGGTATCACACCGCGGCATCGAGGCCAACCCAACCAAGATCCAGGCCATCATGAACATGACGCCTCCGCAGTCCGCCAGAGACGTCCAGCGCCTGATAGGCAGATTGGCCGCTCTCAACAGATTCATCTCCAGGTCCACTGAGTGAAGTCTCCCCTTCCTCAAAACACTTCGTGGTGCAAAAGACTTCGCCTGGGGACCAGAGCAGGCAGCGGCCTTCGCCTCGTTAAAACAGTACCTGTCGGAGTTGGCCGTCCTCACAAGCCCCGACTCCTCGCTCCCCCTGTTGCTCTATGTTGCGGCTTCGCCGCACGCGGTCAGCGTGACACTAGTGCAGGAGCAGACAGTTGAGGGCGTGGTCAGGCAGTGCCCAGTTTATTACGTCTCCGAAGTGCTGACACCGTCCAAGTGTAACATGACAGAGCTGGAGAAGATTGCCTACGCAGTCGTTATGTCTTCGTGCAAATTGCGCCATTATTTCGAAGCATTCAAGGTCCGAGTCACTTCAGACAGGGGACTCAGCGAATTGTTTAGAAACCCGGAGGCATCGGTGAGAATTGCCAAGTGAGCGGCCGAACTCTCCGGCTACCACATCAACTTCGAGCCTAGGACAGCCATCAAGTCACAAGTCCTGGCAGACTTCGTCGTCGACTGGACTGGGCCAATAACACAGCCGGACCCATCCGCAGAGAAGGTTTGGACGATCCATAGCGACGGCGCATGGTGCCATGCGGGGGCAGGCGCCGCTGCAGTCATCACCTCACCAGCCGGGGTCAAGCACAGATATGCAGCACGCCTCAGCTTCGCTCTGGAATCTAACAGATGCACAAATAATATAGCAGAATACGAAGCAGTCATCCTCGGCCTCCGCAAGCTGAGGGCCCTCGGAGTCACCACCTGCATCATCAAAACAGACTCCAAGGTAGTTGCCGGCCAAGTCGAGAAAGACTATGCAGCAAAGGACCCCGCACTTATGCAATACCTCGCGGCCATCCGAAGTCTCGAGAGACAATTCAAGGGATTCACCTTGCAGCATGTGGACCGGGCCAAGAATGAAGAGGCCGACGCATTGGCCAAGGCCGCCGCCAGAGGCGAGTCCTTGCCCTCCGACGTATTCTTTCATGTCATCGGCACGCCAGCCGTCCGGAGCCCCGAAGGGCTCCAAATAACTAATGACAACGAGGGCCACCGCATAGTCAACCTTATCATGACCGAAGACTGGCGGGCACCAATAACCCTGTTCCTACAGGGGTACTATCATCCAACCGACATCAGCGAGGCCAAGCGCCTCAGACATCGAAGCCGAGACTTCGCACTGATTGAGGGACAACTCTACAAGAAGGGGGTCAGTCAGCCAATGGTTAAATGCGTCACCGAAACCGAAGGCATCCAGATCCTACGCGAAGTCCACAGTGGCACATGCGGCTCACACGCAGGGCCAAGGGCCCTAGCTGCTAAGGTGATCCGCCAAGGCTTTTACTGGCCTACAATGATCTGCGCCGCAAATCGGGTCACAAGGTCCTGCGAAGCCTGCTAGAAGTTTTCTCCTCGGTCAGGCAACCCCTCGCAGTATACAAAGCTGATCGCCCACACATGGCCTCTCCAGCGCTGGGGCCTGGACATTGTCGGGCCCCTACCCACCGCTCAGGGGAACCTTAAGTTCGCCTTCGTCGCTGTCGAATACTTCACCAAATGGATCGAGGCAAGGGCTGTCTCCACAATAACATCAAAGACTGCTCAAAAATTCTTCTGGCAAAACATTGTTTGCCGCTTCGGAGTACCGTCCGAACTAACAGTCGACAACGGCAAGCAGTTTGACAGCCAAGACTTCAAGGATTTTTGCTTCTCCATTGGCACCAAGCTTGCCTTCGCCTCAGTCTATCACCCGCAGTCCAACGGAGTTGTGGAACGTGCCAACGGAAAAATGTTCACAGCTGTCAAAAAGATGCTCCTCAACGAAAAAAGGGCAAGTGGGCCGATTTGTTACCCAAGGCGGTCTGGGCACTAAACACGACTGAGTGCAGGGCGACCGGGTTCACTCCTTTCCGCCTTCTATATGGATCGGAGGCCATGACCCCTCAAGAAATACAGCATGGGTCCCCGCGAACAGTTCCTTCAGCCGTCCCCGACGTGGACGAGCCCACTTCAAAGGATCTCATCGATGGAGACCGAGTCTTCGCCCTACAAGCTCTAAACAAATACCAAGCCCAGACAAAAGCATGGCGCGACCATGCAGTCATCCCAAGGGAATTCAACGAAGGGGACCTCGTACTCATCCGAACAGCTCGGACAGAGTCTAGGGGCAAGCTGGAACCCAGGTGGGAGGGCCCCTTCATAGTCAAGACGAAAGCTTCCCCCAGCGCTTACAGGCTCACAACGCCAAGCGGCGAAGACCTGGAGCACTCCTGGAACATCGACAACCTCCGCAAATTTTTTGTTTGACTCATCAGGGCTGATTTGCCCTTGTAATTCGCAAAAACAATTTCATTCTGGCCCGCACTCTTTTCCTCCCGGGGGGTGAGGTTTTTAACGAGGCGGAGCCATGTAATATACAAGTGAAAAATCCCCCGCAAAAACATGCGTCGAAAAAAGACCGCAACGACGGTCTTCGACATTCGACCAATACGAAGTCACCGCGAGGCTCAGCGCTAGCCACCCTCGCGTGCGACAACTCCGTGCAGAAGTCGCCCAAGGGTGCAGCCGGATCAGCACAATAAGTGCGAAAAATCGAAGTCCACCGCGAGGACTTACCGTGCAGAAGTCGCCTAAGGGTGCAGCCGGATCAGCACAATAAGTGCGAAAAATCGAAGTCCACCGCGAGGACTTACCGTGCAGAAGTCGCCTAAGGGTGCAGCCGGATCAGCACAATAAGTGCGAAAAATCGAAGTCCACCGCGAGGACTTATCGTGCAGAAGTCGCCTAAGGGTGCAGCCGGACTAGCACAATAAGTGCGAAAAATCGAAGTCCACCGCGAGGACTATCCGTGCAAAAGTCGCCTAAGGGTGCGGCCGGACCAGCACAATAAGTGCGAAAAATCGAAGTCCACCGCGAGGACTTACCATGCAGAAGTCGCCTAAGGGTGCAGCCGGACTAGCACAATAAGTGCGAAAAACCGAAGTCTACCGTGAAGGCTATCCGTGCAGAAGTCGCCTAAGGGTGCAGCCGGACTAGCACAACAAGTGCGAAAAACCGAAGTCTACCGCGAAGACTATCCGCGCAGAAGTGCCCGAGGGCACAGCCGGACGAAGCATAACAGATACACCTGACCAAGTACGCAACGCCTTCGCAAGCATAGCCAAATGTGCGGGGGCACACAACTTCATCATACAAGCCTTTACACATGTACAAGCGAGGGCACCACACCCTACATCGGCTCAACCTTCGGAATAATTCCCATCTCCCTATAGTTAAATAACATTATCCTAAGCTCCTCACCCGCAAAAAGACTTCGCAATTCCCCTTCACCTGTACTCACGGAGGCTGGCAACAGTTCCCGCCGACCGGCCAGCCCTACTCACACGAAGCCCTACTCACACGAAGCCGGCTGGCAACTGTACTCACGGTGGCCGGCCAGCCCTACTCACACGAAGCCGACCGGCCTCCGCCCCACTCACTCTACGCTTCGCAACCGCCCTTCGCCGCCGACGTCCGGTACTCGGACCAGGCACATCTTCTGTGTCCGCCGCGTGCGGTGAAGCCTCCGCCGCTGCCACATCCAAGGCCGCAAAGTAGTCCAAGTCCTCCTCCGACGACTCCTCAGTCCACTCAACCGAGCTCCCAGAGTCAGTAAAATCAAAAAACTCAGATGCAGACCCATCAAATTTATTACCATCATCCACGGTCGAAGCCGCCAAAAAGTTAGTAGTGGCGGTTGCGTGCGCAGGCCCAAATTCTTGAACCTGCGTAGCAACCAAAATTCAGCAACATATCCAAAATTTCCTAACTACCCACACCCACTACGCCACCTGCGAAGACCCAGCCGTCGCGGGAGCCTCCGCTGTTGCCTCCGCTGGTGCCTCCGCCGCCACCGTCGCAGGACCCTCAGCCCTCGGCGCAGCGGCTGCGGGGGCATTAGGAGCGCCTTCGGCTGTCTCTGGGGGCGGGCCTCCGCCGGCAGCAGCGGCTGCAGGGACGTCAGGAGCGCCTTCGGCAGTTTCCGGGGGCGGCTCCAGGACGGCCTCGGGCACGACCTCCGCCGGGTTCGACTCCGGGTCAGGCAGCGCGCTGTTCAACGCCCCGAAATCATCCACCCTCTCGCCACGCGCCGCCTGAGACACAGCACACAAATTCAGCAAACCCATACATAGCCCACATCCAACAAATATCAAACAAAAGCCAAACGTTACCTGAGCCCTCGCCGTCTCGGCCCGCTCCCTGACCACCTCTCGATCGTGCGGACCCCACATCCGGTCGTAGATGGCTCCGGCGGATTCCTTCACTATAGGGTCCTCAACCTTGTAGATATCTCGCTCGAAATCCTCATCAGCCTGGTCGAAGACCTCATAGTGTCGGCATCCTTCGCGAGAGAGCGCGTTCATCGCCCCCTCGCAGGTAACCAGGGAAGCATAAGACATAAACCCCTCCACGATAGTGGGGAGTGCCTGCAACTCCTCCTGTACCCACTCCAGGCAGCAAAGTCCGGGCTCTCGGTCCGGCACTTTGAACTTAGCGGTCTGCGCGCCCAGCTCACGGTATGAATCCATAAGCTGTTTGCGCGTCCGCTCAGCCTCCGTGCGCGCCGCGGCCTCGGCCCTTTCTACACGGCTCTGCAGGGCGCTGAGCCGCTCCCCCAACTGCTCGGCGCGCTCCCTGGCAAGATTGCCCTCCGCCCGCGCCAATTTTGCCTCCGCCAGCGCAGCCTGTGCCTGGGCGAGGGCCTCATTGGCCTCCCTCCTCTCCCCCGCCAGTTGGCGCCGGAGGTCAGTCTTCTCCCCCTCCAGTGCGGCCACCTTGTCCGCCAGCTTGCGGCATTTACTGTCGGCGGCCGATTTTCCCGCACGGCGTCAGCATGTTGCGTCCGAAGTCTCTCGACTTCGGCAGACACAACTGCCGTGAGCGCCCCCGACGCCGCGCGGTCTGCGAAGGCAGCCGCCTGCAAAACACACATAAGACCGCGGCCCCAACAAAGCCAAAAAAACCGAAGTCTAGCTCAACGTACCTGACTTAGTGCCTCCTCCACCTCCTTCAGCCGGCGGGATACAGCGCCTGCCTCGTCCCTGACGGCAGCGAGTGCCGGCATCTCGCCTCCGGCACTAAGAGCGCCGCCCTTCGCCTTCGGCACTACGGCAGCCGCCGTGGTCGCCGCGGCGGGCGCAACAACAAGTTGGCCTTCGTCCGACCCTGCGACATACCAACGAATCAAAAAAAAACCCCTCGGGCCAACGACTTACCACCCAGATAGTCGTCCACACTAATATCGGTGGCGAAGTCGGCGACGTGCTTGCCCGGCGACGACAATCCTCGAGCCGCCTTCGCGACCTCCGGCACCCTGCTGGGCGCCGGCACAGCCTTCGCAGACTTGGAGCCACCGGCGCCAGCCGCAGCCTCTGGCGCCTTGCTAGACGCAGGGACGACCGACTTTGCCGCCAGCGGTGGCTTGCCTCCGCCGGGGGCAGCAGCCTTCGCAGCCCCTCGCTGCCTCTTCGGCCTGACTTCTTGAAGCCTGACAACCGCCTGACGCTTCTGTGCGGCTCCCTGGCGATCCTTGTCCATCACTGCCGACACAACAGCAGCAATATTCCGCCCGTAAGGAAACACCCTCCATTTACGAACCATGCGAGATGTAAAAAAGTCTTCGCCGGCCACGCGGGGGATAGGAACATTCCTAGGCCACCAACCCCCGGTAACCCTCAGCATTCGCGCCGAAGACTCCCGGAGCTCGGGCGAAGACATCCTTCCCCCCGGGGCCGCGCATGTCCCCATCAATTCTCTAGCAAAACCATCGGAAACCCCAAGTCCTCCCATAGCAGTACCTAGTCTCCTCTTCTTAGAGGATGGGGCGGCCGCCGGCGCAGGGTCGTCTCCAGACTCTACCACCGGCTTCTTCCCGCGGCGGTCCACATCGTCTTGGCCGGGATAGCCGTCGTACGGCAGCCGATTCAATTCAAAAACCCTGTTCAAACGGTCATTCGACCCGCGGATATCCCAGCTACGCTGGCCCTCTGTCCTCGGCACGTACCGACCAACGATCCGCACCGCCCCATCCTCCACCTCACGCACAAAGGCGGCCGGATCGCGGCCTTGCAGATCCACCGCGAAGGCAGGACTTCGCACCAGCTTCCCACCATGGGCAGGCATCTGGCGAGGGCACACGTCGCCCAACGCCCAACCATGCGCCAAAGGCCATACCCCATACGCCACAAATTCTTCAACCAAATCACGCCCACTGCTCAGGCCGGCGGCGCACCGAAGGGCCCCTTCGTCCGCATCCTCCTCCGCCACCTCAAAGGGCGGGTACGCTGAGTAAAAATGCGAGCACATCTCAGACACGGGGAGCCCCTCATGGTCTTCGACGGTACCCTCTGCGACATAAAACCAGAACTCATTCCAATTGCCCCACTTGTTGCGGGCGCAAGGAACCAACTCGACTACCTCCATCGTGGTCTTGCCGGTCTTCGGCGTAAACGTACAGGACCCAAACTGGGCAACTTCATCTCCAATCATCCTCTTCTGCTAGTGCAGGCAATAGTACTTCGCAAAGACTTCGACTGATGGCTGTCCGCCGTACGAAGTCGTCGCCCAGACATACTTCGACAGAGCCACCACGGCATTCGGAGTTAGCTGATGAATATGAACGTTAAATCTGCGCAGGACTTCTCCAACAAATCGATGCGCAGGCAGGAGGAGACCGGCGGCGAAGAACGCCTCGAACACAACCAACTCGCCTTCCGGCTCGGGGACTTCCTCCGTCCTCGGGACACGAGCAACTCCGCCGCCAAAGTAACCCAGCCGCTGCATATCTTGCACGTGGGCCGACGACATCCGCGATACACCAAAATCCACCGTATCGCCGGCGCGCAACTCCTCCGCCACCAAAGTGCTCATCGTCTCCTCTGACGGGGCGTCGGCCGGCGGCGTAGCGGCAGCAGAAGAAGAAGAAGTCGGCATCGCTATGTACCATCGGCGGCGGCGGGCGGTTTGCTTCACTCGAGCCAGAACTCCGGCGAACAAGAGCAAGGAGGGCAGACGAGCAGCAAGACGGTGGAAAAGGCGGCTAGGGTTTTCACGGAGCGCGAAAAGTGAAGTTCAAAAAGCACCGACCCCCGCCCCCTTTTATAGACAGGGCACGACGCTTCGGGAAACCCGCAATCCAATAGGGCGCGGCGCTTCGGGAAACCCGCAATCCAACAGTACGGTGTCAATCAACGGTCATGTCAAAAACCCCCGCGGAACCACTTCGAGCGAGGGCAGCGTCTCCGCCATCTAGCGACGTCTTCGGCACCAGGTGACTTTGTCGAACTGGTCCCTCGGAGGGAAAATGTTGGGGCGAAGGCAAAGACGCCACCCTTCGCTCGAGGCCTTCGCTGCAGACGCTGGTCCGACGGAGATAAAACGGGCAGGGACACCCTTCGCTCGATACGACATCAGACGAAGGCCTACGACGAGGTCATCCCACTGTGCGGCCTCGTCCAGCTCGGAGGCCCACGTGCGATCCGGCCCATTGTAACGGGCCCTGCGTGGCCGCTGCGTGTTACAGGCCTAATTTGTAAAGGCATTCCTGTAATTACAGTCTGTAACCCTGCTTTATGGGAATATTCTGGGGATAACCTAGGTGTCTGAGGGCACATGCGTCCTTAACACAAGGCGCTGGGCGCTCAGATACCTATAAATACCCCCGCACAGTGCCCGTGAGAGGCCAGATGAACACAGCTATTGCCATCTCGCGTGAGAACCCTGTTAACGTCACTGTTCACCCTTGTTGGATCCCCTTGCAATTGAGAGCAAGTTCCAACAATGTTTTCTCTAGGAAATGTGTGGTTTTGACGAAGAAGGCGAAGTCATATAAGGATCCTAGCGCGATAGAGTTGGTAAAAACATAAAATAATTGGCCTCAAATGAATTATTACATCACACTTTGCAAATTTGTAAGTCAGAATTCCTTTGATCTATATAGTTAAATAAATTGTGCAAACATATAATCTAATGTCTCATGGTTTGCAAGTTCTTATGCCATGGAGATACTCTACAGGCTATGTACTTTTCGTATTAATCATGCAAACAAATTTGTGCCTATGTTTAATTTCACACCTACTCCATAATGGTGCAAAGATATACCACTAAAAAGATTTTGGGAAACTATTCTTCTTATTTCGAAGAAATATAAGGTTACATACGGTGTCAAACGTATTGGATGGTCACATGACATTTATATGTGGTGACATTCAATTCGACTTGATGCTCCAATCGAATTAAAAGTGTAATTACTTAAAATTATTATGTCATATATATATATAGATGTTATGTTTATAATTTCATAATATAACAAAGTTGGCAACTTTTTCAGTCTTAATACTGGTCATTTTGTTCCGCACATTATGGAGTGGTGGGACAGTGGTTTAAGAGCGCAACTTAGTATGGTGAGAATAATATCATATATGTAATTTGTAGTTAAGGATAATATTACTTATAACATTTCTTTACATGATGGTGCGACTTTGCGTAGGAATTTATTTATTGATCTGTTGACATACGAGAGGAACACATCGATTTAACAGTCCTGGAAATATACAAGAGTACCTTGATCGTATTATAGAAAAAACTAGATGAAATAGATAGTTATGCTTATGTTTATTTTATATTTATTGATTTTGAATTTTTGCCATTAAATCTTCTTGTTAAATTTTATATAATACACTATTAAGTGAGCGTCCATGCGTTACAGGCCTGAGTTTCTCTTTGATATCATTCCGGATGGCTTGTGGATATTGTCATCCATCTCATAATCGTATAACACATATTTGTATATATAAGTTATCGAGATATTATATGTTTCAGATGCAATGCACGGACACTGACCTATCTTATATAATACACTAGGTGAGTGCCCGTGCGTCATAGGCCCGAGTTTCTCTTCGATGTCATCTCGGACAGCTCGTATATGTCATCCTTTATCTCATAACTATATAATACATATGTGCATATATAAGTTATCGAGATATTATATGTCCCCGTTGCAACGCATGGGTACTGACCTAGTTAGATAATTAATTACAGAAATTTATTTTTAATACAAAAATAATTATAAAACTTGTATAATTCATATTTAATTTATTTTAACTCCAAATCGATCCATTCTAGTGGCATTAATTTTGTATTAGTATTGTCTATCAACTAGTAACTCTGTTTAGCTATGAAACTTGGACAAAAATTATTCACTTGAATTATTATATCATGTACCTTGCAAGTGCAACAAGGCCAGACATCTCTTATGCTGTGAGTAAGCTAAATCGGTTTGTGTCGAAACCAGGAGATGATCACTGGCGTGCTCTTGAGAGAGTGTTGCGGTATTTGAAAGGTACTATGACATACGATATTCATTATACTGAAAACCCAAAAGTGCTGGAAGGCTATTGTGATGCCAACTGGATTTCTGATGCTGATGAGCTTTATGCCACAAGCGGATATGTGTTTCTGTTTGGAGGTGGCGCTGTTTCCTGGAAGTCTTGCAAGGAGACTATCTTAACGAAGTCTACAATGGAAGCAGAACTCGCAGCATTAGACACTGCTGGGGCTGAGGCCGAGTGGCTTCGTGATTTCCTATTGGATTTACCGGTAGTTGAAAAACCGATACCGGCTATTTCCATGAATTGTGACAACCA
Organism: Zea mays; assembly: GCF_902167145.1. NCBI lineage: Eukaryota > Viridiplantae > Streptophyta > Magnoliopsida > Poales > Poaceae > Zea > Zea mays. The sequence continues at coordinate 28,593,964 of NC_050103.1, forward strand.
AACGGTGATTAAAAAGGTTAACAATTCTAGGAATAACATGAAGTCTACAAGGCATGTTAAGAGGAGATTGAAATCTGTTAGAAAGCTGAAAAACTTTGGAGTTATAACTGTGGATTATGTCCACACATCGAATAATCTGGCAGATCAATTCACTAAGGGTCTGTCACACAATGTGATAGAAAGTGCATCAAGAGAAATGGGTATGAGACCCATGTGAAATCTACTCTAGTGGTAAGCTTCTCTATGTGATCGGAGATCCCGTGAAGTAGAGTGGAGAAACAAGCTAGGAGTAGATTATGAGGAAAGATCCCTTCCTTAACTCATTTCTGATGCACATCTTTCCTTTCTGTAAGGCAGGATGGTTTTTACCTTAATGTATTCCAAGAGTCTTATAAAGATGAGATGTTGTCCTACAGAACATCTTCTGAGGAATACACCTATATGAGTCAGACTGCTGGTCACAGTCTATGGGACTTGGGTAATCCCTAAATACTCATGAAAGGCACTGAAGTGTGACTTATATGCTTCTAAACCGCGGGGATGCCCTTTTGTAGCCTAGTATCAACAAAGGATTTGAGTGAATCTCATTTCGCACAAAACTGTCAATTCAAGGCTTAGTCCATTGTTCAGTTGTGAATGAGTGAAACTCTTATTCTAGATGGATGTTCAACTTAACAGTCTCCATCGAAACACTGGTATATCAAAGGATTGTGATTCTGATACTTCATCATTACAAACCCTAGAGTTTGGTGGGGATTATTGGATCTTTTATCGGCCTGGACCATTTATTCAATAAAACTCTATGGTGTGTAATGGTGGAGAATACCAATAGTACCATATTGGAAGTCCAAGGGTCTTTTGGCTTGACTTATATGGTGGAAATTATTCTACTTAATTTGAGAAGTCAAGAAATGGACAAGGGTGTGCCACACGCGCGCGCGCCGCCGCTGCCGCCGCCGGCCGGGCCGGGCTCGGGCCGGGCGTGGCGTGGCGTGGCGTGGCAGGCAGGCGGTGAGCGGGGGTGGTGTGGTTGTGTTAGTTTTTAGCACTCATTAACCGCGGGAGTTTCAACTCTGGGTTAAACCTTTCAGTTGCCTGTCTCTTCGTCAGCTGTATGCGAGACCCTTGTCCTTCAGCTATCCGTCTCTTGGCGTGCAGCATGCGACCCTTCTCCTTTAGCTTCCCTCTGCGAGAGGTTAAGTAGGGGAGAACCCCTGTCACTTGGTACACGAGAATAAAATCATTTTAGAGTCACAGCCCAGCCGCAAGTGAGGGTATTCCCATCTCGTGACTCTGCGCGCATAGAGCAGCGAGAGGGCAGGTGCCTCCGAAGCCCTTGCTGTTCGAGACCTTGCACGGGGAATCGACAATTAGGTTTTTGGGGAGCGTCTACACGACTGCCCAAAACATCTTCTTCCTGGCGACATGACAAGGGAAGCTGGACAAGGATTTGGATCATTAGAGCGCATGGGAGGGTATGATCAGTTTATTTCCTTACTGTTTTGCGTTCTGCAGATTATATATGTTTCATATATACATCTATGATGTTTCATATGTAGCAATGATTTTATCTTATCTGTTCTGTCTTATTATAATATGTTATATTTGTTTGTTTTAATTTTACAGTCATGCTGTTTATATTGCTATCTGTTTATTTTTAGTTGTTCCGTAATAATACATAAACCATGTTTATATACTTATTATATTTATATGATTCATATGCTTTGTGTTCTCATGATCCATATTGTTATGGATATATTTGAGATCACGATTTGTATGGTTAATTATCTTTTATATGTCATCATCATGATGTTAATTTATGGAATTAAAATGATATGGAAAATGCCTATAATTCTAACACATGTTTCATCGGAGCTGGAGTGGTGTAAGCTGCCCTGTTGGGACAATAGTTGGCATAATGTACAACCTGCCCACACTTGAAGCACGACCTATTTGTGGATGTATTAGGAGCAACAGGTCCAACTGGGGTGCTTGTTTGAGGAGTAGCTTGTGTTTGTTGGGTTTGTTGCCCAGGACTACCACGAGTAGGCGTACTGTGAGGAGTACTATAACGGGTAAGGGAACTACTTCGAGCCTGTCCCTGATTAGTAGCCCTTCTCTTCTCTCCAAATTCAGCACTCTTGTTTTCTAGAGCAATAGCTTTATCCAGTAGTCTCTGGAAGGACGGGAATGTGTGTGATATCAACTAGTATTGTAGTGGCCTGATCAAACTTTCCAGAAATAGCTTCTGCCTTTTCTCATCATCATCGACCTCACGAGGAGCATATCGGGATAACTGGATGAACTTGTCCCTATATTCACTTACTAGCATCCCTCCATGTTTAAGGGATAGGAACTCCTTCTTTTTAATATTCATAAGGCCAATAAAAATATGGTAATTCCTGAATTGAGTGGAGAATTCTGCCTAGGTAATGGTGTTGGCAGCAACATGAGCAGCGCAGTATGCATCCCACCAATCCGTAGCGGGGCCAGTGAGATGACCCGATGCATATAGCAAGTTCTCCCTGTCGGAGCACTGAGCTATATTGAGCATATTGTCCATGTACTTTAACCAGTCATCAGCTTGTAGTGGGTCCGAGGAGTTAGAGAATGTGGGTGGCTTGTGACTCATAAACTCACGGTGCTTATCCATGGGTGGAGCTGGTGCTAGGGATGTAATATGGTTCGGAAAATATCCGTCCGGATCTGGATTCGAAGATGGTGAACACTGGTTCGGATGAAATTTTCGGATATCCGGACTTTTTTTCGGATAACGGATACGAATACGGATATTTTGTTCGGATATCGAATTCGAATACAATATGTCTGATATCCGTCGGATATCGAATATCCGGATATTTTCTCGGATAAATCTTCTCGGATATCCGGATATCTTATCCGGATAGTTGTGTGCATTTTTTTATTTTTTGTAGAAATAAATCAATAATATACAAATAGCCTCAGAAATTCATAAAAATTTATGGAGGCATACCATATGTCCACATATAATCCTCCAAAATATTTGGACCATAAAATCTACAATATGATAGTGTTTCTTTCATTTCACTTACACTTGTTGTGTGAATTACACGTGAAATCTCTCTAAGTATCCAAGTTCACTTTATCATTTTCATGTGGAGACTTCAGGTTATATTTTTATAGAATGTTTATTAGTTTTGGTAATTTATTTGCATTTTGATGATTTTATTGAAAATAAATTAATAACACGCATATAGGCTAAAAGTTCATGATTTTTTTTACAAAAAAACATGACATATGTACACATATAATACTAAAAAATGTTTGGACTCAAAGAGTGGGTACATGATTAGAACTATGATATGTGTGGAATGATGTCTTACATGATATCCGACAAAAAATTCGTTACTGACAATATTCGTGTCCGACTAGTTCCGTATTCGACACACAGCTATCTGTATTTGTATCCGAAAATATCCGTATTCGTATTCGTATCCGAAGCTATCCGTATTCAAATTCGAATCCGAATAAAAATATGAAAACAAATATGGTTTCAGTGATATCCGTTCGTATTCGATCCGATTACATCCCTAGCTGGTGCTGGTAGAGGTGGTAGTTGTTGTTGTTCCTGCCGTACTTGGTGCATTTCTTGGCGTTCTTGCCTCATTTCCTGTAGTATTTCCTATCGTTCTTGGCGCATCTCTTGACGTTCTTGTCGCATTTGCGTCTGCATTTCCATCATGGTGTTTGCCATTTGTTGCAGCGGCGGAAACGAGATGTGTTCCAGTTGGTGGAGGGTTCATCTCTGGTTGTGGTTGGTTAACAATTCTCTTGCTATGGTGGTTAGCAGGTAGATCGATACCACCTCCCTTCTTGCTATTGACCATCTAGGTTAGAAATATATATGGTAAGATAGTTTTGCAAGGGAAATTATTTAGTAGGCAATCAGATAGTCTAGTAGCTGGTCCCAAACTGAAGGATCTTGGACAGGGCTTTGATATGATGTTTTATGTCTATATTGGGATAACTAGGATTATAAGGTGAATCTCCAAAGGTAAGATAGAAGCTGCCCGGATAAGATAGATATGTGATATTTTAATGGGGATAATCTATGTTGTCTAGTTATTTTATAAATATTCTCCTTTATGCCTAGATGTATATGCAAATGCAATTGTGGACATTACTCCACAACTCATCAAACTCAATCAAAGATCCAAATCAGACAAGAATCATAAGAACAAACATTCAAGCACATAGATACGTGTAAAAATAGTTTTGTTTTTGTTCCTAAGATTAGGTCTCCTATTCCTAAAGGTCACTTTAGGTACATGATTTCAAGGTGTGGAATCCACTTTTGTCTTGTGAAGAGAAAAGGTAAGAGTAATCAGAGTAAAGCAACAATAGATGAGAAAAGATTAAGAAGAGTGTAGAAAGAATCAGAGTAGTAAAGGTAAGTAGGTAAGGGTTGTCCAGTTCTATCTAGGTTACGTCCTATAGTCAACATTCCTCTCATACCACTTCTATCACACCCGGGTTTTAGGGGCACCAAAACCCGGGCGTGAGATAATCACCAAGTGTGCTAAGAACAAGTCTTACACATATGATGACTCATGGTACAGAAATGAATGTCACAACATTAACATACAACGAAGTTCTGTACAAAATAGTTAAATAATTACATCATATGAAGACAACGATCCAGCAACCCAAAGTTGACTGGGAGACGACGACCTAGATCTCTCACGAACACATCGCGCCATCCTTCATGTTCCTCATCCTGGGTACCTGCTCTTTACCTGAGGGGATGTGGGTACAACAAGGGTGAGCTCACATACGTTCATCGCTCAACAAGTTGTGGGGAATAATGTGCATGAACTCACCAAAGGTGGGAGTTCATGTGAAGTGTAAGGCTTACCAAAGGAGATGGTTACAGCTGAGCATTGCTTTTACAGTTGGTCAAAATTTTATTAGCAGTTACTAAGTATAAGTGGATACCAACCCAATTAAGTAAGAGATCACAATTGATAATAACACCCACGATGCAATGCATATGACAAATTAAGTTTAGTTCAATAAATTAATCATGTGTGTCCGAGCCGCTCATGACCGAGAGCATGACTGATATACCAGTTTTATACTCTACAGAGGTTGCACATCTTTACCCACAAGTCGTGTTACCCATTTGCCATGGGGTTGTACGGACCCCATACACCTCTACCAAGGAAGCAAGGCATGATAGCACTACGAGGCCTTTCCAAAGTGCCACTAGTTCAAGAAAGCTCGATACGAATTCAGGATGAAGGAAGCATAGTAATCCCTCGTCTGAAAAGCTTTACAGACAGTTCGACCCGAGGACCTCCCTATACTCTGCAGCGACACCTCCCCGCTTGCCCCTAACCGGGTAAGGTAATCTCTCCCTAGCTTTCCTAATTACTTGGCCAAGGGTGTCCCATTCCACCCTTGTGGTAGCACTGTTTTTCCGGGTGGTTCTCCATGTTCCAGTTAATAACATGATCTTATCATAAACAATAATTAAACAACAACATAATTGGAACATGATCATATAAAACATTAGTTTCCAAAAACCAGCTAGAGCAATAGCAAAACTACCCAATAATTCATCTGTTTGCAAGGTGGTGGATAAACAATACTAGGGAAACCTATTAGGTCCCATCAAATTAACTTGAGCATGTCACAGTGATTAATAGGAACATTATTAGGTAATGTAAAGTGATCAAGGGCACAACTTGCCATAGACTTGAGATGCCAAGTACCAGGATGATCTTTAGATTCTCGTAACCTCGCTGCTAGTCGTAGCAAGACACACAAACATATAGGCAAAATTAACATCACACCAAACATGAGAACAAATTGCATAATAATATTCTACACGTTGCTACGAGATCGTGGGCTCGAGAACCACTAGATTTGGGGTTACGGTTAAAGAGTTATGATTTTATGAAGATTTGCGTGATTAAATATTAAAGTATATTATAAATTGGTTAATATACATTGTTGGAGAGGAAATTCTCCGGCCGGGTGGCGGAACGCACCCGCCTTAAATCCTAATATGAGGAGGGGGCCTAAGCGTTTTGCCTGCCTGCGAGATGGTCGATGAACACGAGTGAACACGAGGATTTAGAGTGGTTCAGGCCGCCGGAGCGTAATACCCTACTCCACTGTCTGTGTGTTTTATTGAGTCTGAGTGAACTTGAGTGCTTGTGAGTCTACCTTGTAACATTGTGTGCCTTCCCTTTTATAGCTCAAGGGAGGCACATATAAGGATGCTGAGCCCCGACATGTGGGCCCAGGAACATAACGAAAGGAATATATTATAGGAGTAACTAACGCCTGTGCAATCTTCTGGCGCCCTGATGTCCGCAGTCCATGCAGTATTGATATGCGGCGGCTGCTTCCTTGGTAACGCGCGAGTAATGATGAGCATAGTGCATGCAGCAATATGGTTGTGCTGCCTACCAATGGAATGGACAGGCACACCGCCTGCGGAATGGACTGGTCGCCGCCTGCCAGCGGAATGGACAGGGCTCATTAAATGCCGAGACGGCACATCGCCTGCCAGTGGAATGGACAGGGCTCAATAAATGCGGAGGCGGCACATTGCCTGCCAGTGGAATGGACAGTGCTCAAGAAATGTGGAGGCGGCACAACGCCTGCCAGCGGAATGGACAGGCTGCGCGCCTTATCCGCAATAAATGGAGAGGCCGCGCAGTCCCGAGGCCTTATGTTAGGCTCCGCCCATTGGCTTACGTCACGTGTAGTAGGCCACGCGGCAGCATCGGGTCTCCGCCTGGGCGGGGAGCAGAAGCGTATACGATAAGGTTCGGACACGTGTCGGCTCCGGACCCCCGCCTTGCCTTGATTAAGGCCTGGGCTTTCTCTGTCCCAGGATCCCGGGACCCTGTTGTGAGCGGCCCAGACCCCACATAGAGGGGTCCGGACCCCATCCTAGGGGCTGGTTTGCACCTGTGGGGGTCCTGGGCCTTACCCGGAGGCCCGGTCTGTATATACAGGGGTCTGGCACTTCCCCATGGGGGTCCGGACTCGCTGTTGATACCTTGGGGTATATCATCTTCTCTGGCCATGTGGCGGCCCCGGAACCGTCCATGTGGAGGGGTCGGGCACTATCGCTGGCCCAGAGTAGTCGCCCGAGGCTGGGGCGAGCCATGGTCTAGCCCCACGCACAACTCCTTTACCACGCGACTAAAGATAGTCGTGTGGGTACTGCGTCTTCATACGGTTGTAAGGGGTACCCCTGTTTTAGGGTACTAACATACATCATATAAGAAAATATACTGTAATTAATTAATTTAACTTTAATACAGATTATAACTTGTTTTGGAAATCATATTATAGTCAAATTATAATTATAGACATGTCAACCCTGTTTAGAAAACTAAATTTACTACAAAAAGGGTAAACAAATATTTATTTATAAAAGTATGTAATACAATACAAATAACGTTGCTACTGTGTAGGCAATTTTATTACTAGGCTAACGCAATTTGAACAGACTAAATCGGAGTTAAAGCAAATTAGTTATGAACTTTACAAGTTTCAAGGTTTATATTTATACTAAAAATAATTTCAGATCTAATTAATAAAGCATCTGGACTGTGTACGCTAATACATGAGAACTTAGGGGCTATGGCGTAAAAAGCTGGACCCGCATGTAAGGATTACCCTTATGACCGAGGATGGCGGGTTGGTTCAACAAGAGTTCAAGGGCTCTTTAGCAAAAATCCATACCCAAAAAGGGTATCCGCGAATTGTGGCCATTGGATCTTGCATCAAGGGCCATGAATAGATCAGGTTATCGGCGAACCGAAATGAAGCTATGACCGTCAGATCGACGATGGACGGCCCATGAGGCACCCATGCTCGACGCCAACACCAATCGTCCGATCTGATCGGACGACCACGGTTTAATTATACCAAGGGTATTTGAAGTTTTAATCCCGGCCGTTAAATCCATATCCGACGACCGGCGCTCACTCTTTTCATCCCGACGCCGGAGTTGGGCGGTGCGCAAGTTCACCGTCGGCGGCGAGCGTCGGTGAGCAGCGCGCCCAACGCCCCGGAGTACGATTCCTAGTGCCAATATGTAGTACACATTCTACGGAGCATATTGAATTGATTACGGGGGCTTACTAGGTATAATGGCGGTAGCGATGCTGTCCGCGGACCAGGCGGATCCACGACGGGGATGGGCGCACCGGTGAGAAATTACCACCGCCCGCTCGGTAATACGGCCCCAGGACGTCAATGAGAACCAAGGAGACGACTTGGAGAGGCCTCGGGTCACGGCAGGAAGACTCCCGCGGAGGCTTACACGATAGTCGACGATGACGGCGGACTTCCTCTTCCCTCCCTCTCTCTGCGGGCTACCGTGATGGATACAAGGCGACGACGGTGGAACTACCAGGGTTATATAGGCACGCGGGCACAAGGGGAACGGTCAGCGGATTATGGCACTAGCTGATGAGGCCCCCATGGCGAGCTGCGCGACAAACGCTCGGCTGTTACGCGTTGGAGAAGATCTAGCTGACGCCCGGGGCCCACCAAATAGAGAGGGAAGGAGAGGGCCCAAATGCGACGGTGTGACAGGTGAGGTGGGGCTCACATGACATCGAGTGTGTGCGAGCGAGGGCAAAGCCGCAGAACTACTGGGAGACCGGCCTGTGGTCCTGCTATGTCGGCGTCAGCAACCACGGTTTGCAAGGTGCGTGTCCTAGCGCATGGGCCCACGTGCCATCGACAGAGGCAACGTGCGCATGGGGTCGTCGCCGCTAGGCCCAGGTCAAGCGCAGTGGCACACTAGGGCGAGTTGGGTGACTTTTGGGCCCATGAGGTTTGTCTTCTTCTTCCTTTTTTCTTTTCTTTTTCCTTTCTATTTTCTTTTCTATTTCCACTTTGAAATATTCAAACCAACTTCAAATTTCCAAGTGTCAAAATTAATACTAATGTGAATATAACCTCTATTGTTTACAATATTATTATTTATTCTTTTCCTTGTCATTTATTTATGGATGGAATAAATGGTTTCATTTAAAATCCCCTTTCTCATTTTCTATTTTTATGTTTTTATTTAAAATTGGAGGTCTAATTTATGTTTTCAATAAAATGTATTACCACAAAACCATTGGCAATAGATCAACCTTTCTTTATCTATTTATTGGTTACTTAACTAATTTAGTTCCCTTAATTGATTATGAAAAGGAAAGGTCCTAATAAATTCCAAAGGCTTCAAAAAAATCCCAAAACACCATTATAAATATATCCATTGATTTATTTTATTATTTTTCCTTGCTACCAATTTTGGACTTTACACATGTGTGGGTTAAGTAATAGGAGCGTTTCACTCACGATCACTAGGTATATGACCATAATTTTTTATCGAAAAAGACCAAAACATGAGTTTTCGTTAATATCGAAGGCTAAGACAAATGATTTTTAGTCGATAAATGGTCTCCACCAAAAACCAAATAATATCATTTATGTTAAGGAAATGTGTGAGGTAATTAATAGGAGACTCTCAGTCACAATCAATGGGCATATGGCCAACATTTTTAGGCAAAAACAACCAAAGCGTGAGTTTTCATTAATATCGAAGCTAACAACTATAGATTTTTTACAGATAAATGGTCTCCACCAAAAACAAAATAATGTGGTTTATTACAAGGAAACATGTATAGAGTAAATAATAGGAGACTCCCACTTACGATCAATGGGCATATGGCAAGCATTTTTGTGAAAACGACCAAAGCGTGAATTTTCACTCATATCGAAGGCTAAAACCTATGGATTTTTTACTGACAAATGATCTCCACCAAAAACCAAATATTGCTATTTATGTGAAGTATACATGTGTGGTGTATGTAACCATAGACTCTCACTCATGATCAATGGCCATATGGCCAATAATTTTGGCCAAAAACGACCAAAACGTTAGTTTTTGTTAATATCGAAGGCTAACACACATTTATATTTTATCGATAATTGGTCGCCGCCAAAAACCAAATGATGTGGTTTATGTCAAGGAAACATGTATGGGATAAGTAATAGGAGACTCTCATTCATGATCAATGGGCATATGGCAAGCATTTTTGTCGAAAACGGCCAAAGCGTGAGTTTTTGTTAATACCGAAGGCTAACATCGATTTTTGACAAATAAATGGTCTCCACATAAAACAATAATGTGATTTATGTCAAGGAAACATGTGTGGGTTAAGTAATAGGAGTGTCTCATTCACGATCACTAGCCATATGACCAGAATTTTTTTTTGCCAAAAACGACCAAAACATGAGTTTTCGTCAATATCGAAGGCTAACACCTATGCTTTTATCGATAAATGGTCTCCACCAAAAACCAAATAATGTAGTTTATGTCAAGGAAATGTGTGAGGTAAGTAATATGAGACTCCCACTCACAATCAATGGGCATATGGCCAACATTTTTATCCGGAAACGGCCAAAGCGTGAGTTTCCTTTAACATCGAAGGCTAACAACTATGGATTTTTTACCGATAAATGGTCTCCATCAAAAAAATAATGTGGTTTATGACAAGGAAACATGTATAAGGTAAGCAATAGGAGACTCCCACTCATGATGAATGGTAATATGGCTAGCATTTTTGGTGAAAACAACCAAATGGTGAGTTTTCGCTAATATCGAACGCAAAAAATAAAATAATTTGATTTATGTGATGTATACATGTGTGGTGTATGGAACCGTAGCCTCTCACTCATGATCAATGGCCATATGTCCAATATTTTTGGCCGAAAACGGCCAAAACGTGAGTTTTCATTAATATCGAAGACTAACACCCACTTATATTTTATCGACAATTGGCATCCGCTAATAACCAAATGATGTGGTTTATGTCAAGGAAACATATATGGGGTAAGTAATAGGAGACTCTCACTCGCGATCAATGGGCATATGGCAAGCATTTTTTTTGTCGAAAACAGCCAAAGCGTGAGTTTTTGTTAATATCGAAGGCTAACACCTATGAATTTTTTTTACAGAGAAACGGTCTCCACCAAAAACAATAATGTGGTTTATGTCAAGGAAACATAAGTGGGGTAAGTAGTAGGAGCGTCTCAATCATTATCACTGGGCATATGACCAGAACTTTTTGACGACAACGACCAAAACGTGAGTTTCCGTTAATATCAAAGCCTAACACCTATGATTTTTAGTCGATAAATGGTCTCCACCAAAAACCAAATAATGTTGTTTGTGTCAAGAAAATGTGTGAGCTAAGTAATAGGAAACTCTCACTCACAATCAATGGGCATATGGCCATCATTTTTGACCGAAAACGGCCAAAGCATGAGTTTTCGTTAATATCGAAGGCTAACAACTATGATTTTTTACAGATAAATGGTCTCCACCAAGAACAAAAATAATTTGGTTTATGGCAAGGAAACATGTATAGGGTAAGTAATATGAGACTCTGACTTAAGATCAATGGGAATATGGCTAGCATTTTTGGTGAAAACGACCAAAGCGTGAGTTTTCGCTAATATCGAAGGCTAACACCCATGGATTTTTGACTGACAAACGACCTCTACCAATAACCAAATAATGTGATTTATGTGATGTGTACATGTGTGGTGTATGTAACAGTAGCCTCTCACTCATAATCAATGGCCATATGGCCAATATTTTTGGCCGAAAATAGCCGAAACATGAGTTTTCGTTAATATGATAATATCGAAGGCTAGCACCCATTTATATTTTATCGATAATTGGCCTCCACCAAAAACCAAATAATGTGGTTTATACAATGTGCGTAGGTTAAGTAATAGGAGACTCTCACTCACGATAAATGGGCATATGGCCAGCAGTTTTGGCTAAAAACGGTCAAAGTGTGAGTTTTCATTAATATCGAAGGCTAACAACTATGGATGTTCGATCGATAAATGTCTCCTCCAAAAACCAAGTAATTTGGTTTATGGAAAGGAAACCTGTATGGGATAAGTAATAGGAGACTCTCACTCACGACCAATGGGCATATGGCTAGCATTTTTTGTCGAAAACGACCAAAGCGTGAGTTTTTGTTAATATCGAAGGCTAACACCTATGGATTTTTGACAGACAAACAGTCTCCCCAAAAATCAAATAATATGATTTAGGTCAAGGAATCATGTGTGGGGTAAGTAATAGGAGCCTCTCACTCACGATCATTGGACATATGGCTAGTATTTATGGCTGAAAATGGCCAAAACATGAGTTTTCGTTAATATTAAAGGCTAACACCTCTAGATTTTTTATGGATAAATGGTCTCCCCAAAAAACAAATAGTGTGGTTTATGGCAAGTAAACAAGTATGCTGTCGGTAATAGGAGACTCTCACTCACGATCAATGGGTATATGGCCAGCATTTTTGTCAAAAACGGCCAAAGCATGAGTTTTCGTTAATTTCAAAGACTAACACCTATGGATTTTTTATAGACAAACGGTCTCCACAAAAAACAAGTAATATGATTTATGTCATGGAAACATGTGTGGTGTATGTAATCGTAGCCTCTCCTCATGATCAATGGCCATATGGCTAGTATTTTTGGCCGAAAACGGCCAAAACGTGAGTTTTTGTTAATATCAAAGGCTAACACCCATTTATTTTTTTTCTATAATTGGCCTGCGCCAAAAACCAAATAATGTGGTTTATGTCAAGGAAAAGTGTGTGGGTTAAGTAATAGGAGACTCACGATAAATGGCATATGGCCAGCAGTTTGGGCCGAAAACGGCCAAAGCGTGAGTTTTCGTTAATATCGAAGGCTAACAACTATGGATTTTGGACCGATAAATGGTCTCCACTAAAAACCAAATAATGTGGTTTATGGCAAGGAAACATGTACGGTATAAGTAACAGGATCCTCTCACTCATGATCAATGGGCAAATGGCCAGTATTTTTGGCCAAAAATGACCAAAGCATGAGTTTTTGCTATTATCAAAGTCTAACACCAATGAATTTTTGAACGATAAATGGTCTCCACCAAAAATCGAATAATATGGTTTATGGCATGGAAACATGTATTGGATAATTAATAGGAGACTCTCATTAATGATCAATGGGCATATGGCCAACATTTTTGTCAAAAATGGCCAATGCATGAGTTTTTGTTAATATCTAAAGCTAACGCCTATGGATTTTTGACCGATAAATGGTCTCCACCTGAAGGACTAGTTAGGAGACCAGAGGGGTGAATGGGAGCCACCAAAACTCTCTTACGGGAACAACACCGTGACTTGATTCCCAAATTGAACCATAAGCCTCTAGGGACTCACAAAGCACGAGATAACTATGTAATTCAAACCAGTGTTGTTTGAATACACTAAAAACCTAGAAACATATCAACCCAACTGTTTGCCAAAAATCAGAGTTAGAAACATAGAACAGAGGGAGCGATCGTGCCACGCGTCTAGTCGGCCCCCGGCAGTGCCGCGCTGGGGTCTGACAGTGCTGGGCACTGAAACTGAGGAAAATTCACCTCAAACTTCACAGAACGTTTGCACGGGGAAAAGAAGATGATTCCTAGAGTATCAACCCGAGCAACTAAAAAATCAAAATGCGGATCAAAAATCGCGTTTTGTTTGGGATTTTGATGGGGTTTTCTAGAACGAGTTCAAACCGAGTTCTTCTCAAATCACGACCAAAGTCTACAACAACAGGGTGTATGTAGTAATTTGAGAACTGTAACTCACCACCAATCAATCCCAAAACCAAATCCTCACACAAGAACTCGATGGTTCTTCAGAAAACCACAAAAAGAGGGAAGGGAAGAACTCAAGAGCAAAGTGACTCAAAATTCTGGCAAGGATGAAAACTGAGATTGAGAGCCAACCAAAGTTATGGGCCGTACTGGCCACCCTTCCTCAGATTAATCACTGCAGATTACAAATCACAAACATGTAACTTCAAAGCATTGAGGATTTCCAGCTAAACTAGTGTAGTCTAGGGAATGGAAAAACAACTAGTGTTAAAACCCTAAGCCAAAATGAAAATTCCAAGAGATGGTTGTAGCAATAGCCTTACCACTCTATTTATATAGGGTTATTCCTATTTTTTAAACTATCCCTATTTACATAGAGTCTATCCACTCCTACAGAGGCAAAATGGACCAACTCCTGGAGTTTTGATCCGACGGCCACGTGATCCAACGAAGTTGCTTCGCCTTGATGCACCCTTCGTTGTGACACCACGTGTTGCCCCTGATTCCCTATGGAACCGCCACCGCCAAGTTTTGAGGCCATACTCGATCGAAAGCCATCGTCCATAGTGTAGGGTTGTTTTTCGAGGATCAACCTCGAAACATACGTGAATATTGCACCATGTGCGTGTCACACCTGGTTTTGGAAGGCAAACCGAATGCGAACCATGTACGTGCCAGGATCAGAAACTCACGTGCACAACGATTACATAATTGGACATCATCACACAATGCTCGAAATAAGTAGCGGAAAGGTACTTTAATTACATCAAGATGTCCAAGACATCCATAGAGTCTAATACATAACCATTGTCTTCAACATTACTATCAAAGTGCGGAAAAACGAAACGTAGATGATAAGCCTACATAGGCAGCTGACTGGGGGTTTGCCACTAAGAAAAACTAGAACTCGTCATAGTCCTGGAACTCCTCAAAGTCCTCCATGTTGCCAGCATCACCTCCTGAGCACTGAGTACAGTGGGGACAACCTGGGGTGGGGTGGTTTGTAAAGCAAGGGTGAGTACACATCAACGTACTCAGCAAATGTCCCGTTTGGCTAAAGTGGACTAGCTGTATGTGGGGTTCAGGATAAGTAGTTGCTTTTAGTTAGTCAAACATTTATTACTATTAGTAGAGCCAAGTTTTAGTAATAAACCCAGTTATTACCCAAAAGTACTCCCTCCATGAGGAAATACCAGAGATCAGAATTATAACCAACATTATTAACCATCATCATAAAAGTAACCAAAGTTCTTCTAATCAAACAGGATCCCAAGGCTGCTCTTAACCGTGAGCTTGGCTGATATACCAGTTTCTAATACTCTGTAGAGGTTGCATACTTTACCCACAAGTCGTGATCCCTTTATACCTCGGGTCGATCAAACCCTCAAACACTACCAAGGTGAGTCAGCAAGGTTTTACTACGTAGCCTTTACAAAGACTCCCCTAGTGCATAGCTGCTCGTTAGGTTTCGCCAGTCATACAAACGCAATACACCTCCCCAAGGTGGGTGACTAACAAAACCAAATCAAATGAACCTCTGCACCCCCCCTTGGCAGAGCGAGCACTATGACTCGGCCCCCATTGACGACCCTCGGGCAAAGCCAACTACACCCCCAGGTTCATCTAATTAATCAGCTAAGGGCGTCCCATTCCACCCTCATCTAATTTATGTAATACATATTATTAATCTCACAAGACTAAATATACTTTAACCTCTAGGTTTTCCTTTTATTTATTTTATTAAATAAATAAATCCACACATATACTAGTTCATAGTTAACCATAAAATTAGAATGTACAGATAGTAGATGGAACTAATTTATTTAAACAGAGAATATTCCTATGAACATTTTTCAATTTGAATCACTAAATTTGGAGTTCATAAGCAAAAGATATGAAATAAACAAGTTTGGGAATTTAAAATATGAAAATAGGTCTAATTCTATAATTATTTTAAAGGCTAGGGTTCAATCTACAATATTACAGGGGCCTGCGCACGAAACCCAGCGACGGCGGGTTTATTTCCTAAAACCTGAGGGTACCTTGAGCAAAACTACACGCGAAGGGGTATCAGATGATCTCAACCATCGGATCAGAGATCGACGGACAGGATTAGATCCACGGGTGAGGGCGCGCGCGCGTGCAAGCGAGACGCTGACAAGCGGGCCAATGGTGTCAGCGACCGAGGAGAGGGGCGCGCTGACCGGTTGAACCCAGCGCCAGGAGCGCTGGTACTGACTGATGGGCCCGGACACAAGGCGCGCGGGCGCGAAGCGGTATCCCGCGACCTCGACCGTGCGATCAAGATCGGACGGGGGAGATCAAAGCCGGGAGGGCTGGTTAGCGGCAGGCGGCGCCGCTCCTCCTTGCAGCGGTGAGGTCGCCGGAGTTGGGGCGGGTGCGTGCTGCGGTGGTTTCGGGGTCGCTGGAGTTGGCTAGAAATGAAGGGGGCGACTCGGCGAACTCGTTGGCGGCGTTGTGGCCACGAGACCGGTGTCAGAGAGGGGAGAACGGCGGGGGAAAGACTTCAGGCGGGTCAGGACAATTCTGGCGAGGAATTCCGGCCGCGGGGAGAGGGCTTGAGGCGCGCTAAGGCCTGGGATAGCTTCAGCAGAGCGAGGGGTACCTCAGGGACTGACGCGGGGGCGCTAGGCCGGACTAAATTGGTCGGCCACTGCGAGGGCACGGTGGACCACCACGGTCGACTGTGGTGATGCCAAAATTGGCCAGTGACAAAGCGTAACTGGGGAAATAGAGCATGGGAGAAGATGCCTCACCTTAGGGCGGAGCTCGGGGTCGCTTGGCGTGGCCTCCGGCGAGCTAGAAGACCGGAACGGCGGGCGCGAGTCTCCGGTGAAGCTGAGCGGCATGGGCAGAGCGCGAGAGAGGGCGGGGCTATGTGAAATGGGATGAGGAAGTGAGTGCGGGCACGAGCGGTGCTCAAAAAGGGGCTGGGGGCGTGGGCGGGCGACATGGCCGAGGATTCCGGCGACGTGCACGAGTGCGCGCGCGCTGGTCCACGGCGGGGCGCGGGGAAGGCGGAATTGACAGGGGAGGCCCACGGCGCAGCGAGGGAGAGAGCGAGCACGCAGGGACAAGGGCTCGGCGTCTGGCGAAGCGGGCCCGCAAAGGAGAGAGGGAAGAGGGGCGCGTGGGCGAAGAAAACGGCACCGACAGCCTGGCCCCACTGGACAGAGAGAGGGAGAGAGGAAGAGAGGCGCGGGTCGGCGCCGAGAGGCGGGGTTCGCCTGTCAGAGACCGAAGGCACGCGGGCGCGGGCACGCGCGCGCGGCTAGGCTTAGTGGGTTGATTGGGCCCAAATGACTTTTCTATTTTCCAAGAATTTTCTAATTCCTTTTCTATTTATTTTCTCTAGGGTTTTCAATTCAAATTCAAATCAAGTTTCAAATTCAAACTAATTCAACCATGTGCAACAATTCAAAGAGTATTTAAGCTCAACATGATGCAACATGTCATAACTCATAATGTTTTGGCAAAAATAAATAATTAATCCCTCCTTAATTAAGCTATATCTACTCAAAAGGAAAAAGAGAGAGAGAGAATCTAGGGAGATATAAAACCTAGGGTGAGAGAGAGAAGAATAACACCTGAATTTGGATGATAATAAGAAAGAAATTTTATACCCCGAAATTCAGGGTGTTACAGTGCGTGTCCCCCACGTCCTGGGCACATGCCCCACACGTCCTCGACAGCATCGGCAACATGGCCCGCTCTGCCACGTCCTTGCGCGAGTGTGTCCCAGGTGTCAGCCACGACGGCTAGTCAACCGGTGACTCTGGTCCCTCGATCAAGTCCCAGCGCTCATCCTTCACCGCTCCCAGTCCATCGACACGAACCCGTATGACCTTCACCTTCGCTGTCGACCACCGTCCCTATGCTCCACACCTACACACCATAAGCCAACCGACATGGTTGCACAACACGTAATATCACGCCTCGACTCGACCTGAGACGCTACTTGTTGAATATCACTCATCATCAACCTGAATCACAAGGGAAAGTCAACCTTGTGTTCGCAATCTCCCACTTGATGAGTGCATTTTCAAAACCACCACATGAACATATATAGCAGAAAGAAGAAGAAGAGAAACTCACTCAAACGACCAAAAGCCACATAAAAGCCAAAATAGGTCATTCAAAGCGAGCAAAACTTGGTCCCCACAGAAATGGGCAACGACTCAACATGACCAAGCAGAAAAAGGCTAGTCCTCAAGAAGAGGCAAAACCAGGGTTCAACACCCCTAACCAGGAGACAAAGCCAAATCAGAGCACAAAATCAGCATAAAGGCTGAAATCAAAGCTAGTTTCTCCAGAAAGAGCCAAACGGCTCAACACAACTAGCGATAGCTTGAAAAGGCTCAAAACTCTCCTCTTGTCAAATTTCTCCCTCGAAGCTCTCCTTCTTCCCCTTGAAAGGAAGGTCTGAAAATCTCAAGATTTCTCCCCCTTGAGAGTAAAGAGCGGAAAACTCAATATTACTTCCCCTTTAGAGGAAAGTCCAAAAATCTCAAAATCTTTCCCCCTTGTTGATAATTGGACTCATCAAGCACAAACCAGGATAGAAATAGAAACTCCCCCTTGACAAGTGAACTCCCCTTAAGAAATTGTAGAAAAGCAAAATAGAGTAAAAATAGAGAAAATGCAGGAGCTTCAGGAGTATACCAGTCCGAGTGTAAAAATGCTCTAAGTGGTGATGTGCTATGTGTGAAACAATAAATGCACGTGCTAGAAAATGCTCAAACTAATCATATACACAAGATTTGTGAAGTGTAAGCATTTTGATTTAGTTTTAAACATTTCAAAAGAGAAGTCCACCACTAAATACAACACTAGACATATAGTAAGCAGAAAATCAATTAAGTGCTTGTCAAGATAAACCAGGTAAACTACACTAAATAGCGGTCACTCATAGTGATAGAAACATATCTGAAATTGATATCAATTGAAAATGATATTGATTTGGAGGACTAGAAGGAGTAAAAAATTTCAGCAGACAATGAGTTCGCGTCAAAAAATTATGTGTCGTCGCAACGCACGGACACTTTGCTAGTTACTTACAAAAGCATACACCTTGATAATATTTTTGAGAAATTTAGAATTTTAGGACACTTTTAAAGTTTGTAACGTTGATTTCATAAAAATAGGACTTAAAACACACCATGCGTAATTTTAATGTTATTTTGGACATATTTCAAGCATAATTTTAATACTAGGTATGTGCATGTGCGTTGCAACGGTGTACAAAATATTTGACAAAATATAAGTGTTAGAGCAACTCCAACAAATGTCTCAAATAAAGTCTTTTGTATGAGTGTTATAACCTTACAGACTTTCTGCAACTCCATAGCACACTCCAAGAATATAGACGCCTTGAGAAGTATGTCCATGGAAGCTCGTTTGTTATCTAGGAAGCAGATGCAAAATCAAATTTGGTAAAAGCAAGCAAAACAAAAAGACTTCATTTCACAAGATATATGTTTTTAGCATTATTCTTATAACAGATTATACCATTTCGATAGCTTTAAAATTCTCGATATTGTAAAAAAAACAGAGGCGAGTTCAAATAGATTAAAAGGTGATGTCAAATTATCATTTTGATAGATTTAAACTTTTTGATATTGTAACAAAAACCAGAGGTCAGTTTGAGCATATTAAAAGGTGATGTCAAATTACTATTTTCGTTTTGGGATTGCATGTTATGTCTTTGATCTTGGCCACCGTGGTCTCTTCACCCTTCTTGGCAGTATTTGTATTCTTTAGTTGAGACATGTATCTGCTCGGCACCTCCAGGCATGCCACGTTCAGCTTCGAACAGACCTCGACTGCATGTTATGTCTTTGATCTTGGCCATTGTGGTCTCTTCACCCATTTAGGCAGTCTTTGTATTCTTCATCTGAGACATGTATCTGCTCGACACCTCCCTGCACACCAAGTTCGGCTTCAAACAGACCTTGGACACCATCCCCTTGCTTTTGTCTGCCATCAATAGTTGGACCGCCTCTTTTTTGGCATCGTGCTCATGAATAGAGCCTTAACGATAGACCCTTTCTCGGCTGCAGTAGCCAAGTTAGAGTTAGCTAATAATTAAAGTTAGAGTCACCTAGAACACATGTGCTTTACATGCTGCTGCATGATCACTACTACATAACCAAGAATGACATCTTTTTTGTTTGAAACATCAATCAAGAGTGACACCTGACAGGGCATAGTTGAGAGCACCTAGAGGGGTGTGAATAGATGATCTTGTAAAATTCAACACTTAAACAACACAAACTTGGTTTATGAAATGTTAGTGAGGTCAAAACCAAGGTGTTATGAATATAGAGAGAACTCTTCACTTGATTGTTCCTTTAGAATGTGTATTGAACTTAGGAACAATAGCACAAGTGATTAAGTGAGAACTCTAAGAAGGAAATCAATCACAATGAAAAGTGACATAAGAGACACAGTGATTTTATCCCATGGTTTGGCCAATGCCTACTCCACGTTGTGGTGACCTCCTTCGGTCAAGGATTGCACTCAATCCCTCTCAAGTGATCCAATGATAAATCTTGAATACCACAGTTTTCTTCCTTATAGCAGATGTTTCCCTTTGTGAGGAATCTCCACAAGTTGGAGCCTCTCACCCTAATAATATTGATCACAATAAAACCACAAGAGTAAGGGAGGAAATAGAAACATACGCAAGCGCTAGAGTCGTAGCAACACAACACACACAAGTCAAGAAATGAGCACACAAACACAGAGCAACGAGTTCACAGCTCAACAAGTGCTCAAATCTCAAACACAACGAATCAGATGTGTGCTTGCAGAGTCTAGGCGTCTTAGGAAGTTCAATGGATGCTTGGTGTATTGCTCAATGCGCCTAGGGGTTCCTTTTATGGCCCCAAGGTAGCTAGGAGCCGTTGGAGCTCCATTTGGTAGCCAATTCTTGCCTTCTGTCCGTGGGCAAACCGGACAGTCTGGTGCACCACCGGACATGAACAGTTATTGATTTCTTTCCTGTTTTGGCAAAGACGACCATTGCAGCCGCAGTCCCCTTGGCACACCGGACAGTGTCCGGTGCGGCCTGGTGACTGTTGGTTCTGGTCACGCGTCGCCCGTTGATTGCGTGCTGATCGCGTTGCCGACCATTGGCGTGGACGCTATTGGCTCACCGGACAGTCCAGTGCACACCAGACAGTCCAGTGAATTTTAGCCGCAGCGTCCTCGGTGATTCCCGAGAGCAGCGAGTTCATTGACGCACCAGCCTAGGCACCGGATAGTGTCAGGTGCACCCACAGCTAGTGCAAGTCTGGTTGTTTCAACTTAACTCCTTTTGCTCCCTTTGGACTTGACTTAATTGAGTTCATGGCACTTAGACAAGCATGTTTAGCACATAAAATAATTGACTAAGTATCTAGAACTTTCCTTCATACTTGATCCATCTAGATATACCTTTGCTCAACATTTTGTTAGTTCTCACCTAGTGTGTTGTGTATCTAATCACAAAAACAATATAGAAATGGCCCAAGGGCACATTTCCCTTTCAATCTCCCCCTTTTTGGTGATTTATGCCAACACATTAAAAAGCAACTCATTTTGAATTAACATATCTAGTAGAGCTCAGAAATGCAAATTTATGTCAAATAAGAGCAAAAAGATTATTATAGAATTTGGCATATTTGGATCACTTTTGCCCCCACTTGGTTTATTTTCTTAAAGCAAATTCTTTTTCCTATCTCTATGTCAAACACACTTGTTTTGGCAAACCAAGAGATCTTTCAAGAGTAAATTTGATCAAATGCCAACCCCCCCTTTCCCATACTCAAATTTCTCCCCCACAAGAGAACATTTTTTGCAATAAGAGGGTTTTGATCAAACACAAAGAGTCTAACTCTAGAATTTTTGAAATTCACAAGTGGTTGGCTAATCCATTTGCTTTGGCCTAAATTTCTCCCCCTTTGGCATGAAGCACCAAAACAGGAGAACTTTTTGGCCCTTTAACCCCATTACCTTAATTGAGTTCATGGCACTTAGACAAGCATGTTTAGCACATAAAACAATTGACTAAGTGTCTAGAACTTACCTTCATACTTGATCCATCTAGATATACCTTTGCTCAATAGTTTGTTAGTTCTCACCTAGTGTGTTGTGCATAATCACCAAAACAATATAGAAATGGCCCAAGGGCACATTTCCCTTTCAATCTCCCCTTTTTTGGTGATTTATGCCAACACATTAAAAAGCAACTCATTTTGAACTAACATATCTAGTAGAGCTCAAAAATGCAAATTTATGTCAAATAAGAGCAAAAAGATTATTATAGAATTTGGCATATTTGGATCACTTTTGCCACCACTTGGTTTATTTTCTTAAAACAAATTATTTTTCCTATCTCTATGTCAAACACACTTGTTTTGGCAAATCAAGAAATCTTTCAAGAGTAAATTTGATCAAATGCCAACCCTCCCCTTTTTCCCATACTCAAATTTCTCCCCCACAAGAGAACAATTTTTGCAATAAGAGGGTTTTGATCAAACAGAAAGAGTCTAACTCTACAATTTTTGAAATTCACAAGTGGTTGGCTGATCCATTTGCTTTGGCGTAAATTTCTCCCCCTTTGGCATGAAGCACCAAAACAGGAGAACTTTTTGGCCCTTTAACCCCATTACCTCACCAAAATGTCAAATAAGGGCAAAAGGCAATGACAACACAAATAAGAACTTGGGACAAGATACATTGATATCAGAATGCAGGGGAAGCCCTTTCTTTGTCCAAGTTCACTTTTTCCCTTTCAATGCAACTTTGAGACAATATCAAGAGTACTCAACAAACAAGTTAGTCTCAAAGGAGTCAAGTTGTAGCACATCCTCCCCCAAAACATGTGCATCATTTGCATAAGGACTTGTGAGGTACAGGATGACTTGTACAACTTGAGCACCAAAAGAAGAAGCAATTAAAGACATTGATGCTTAAAGTAATATGATCAAAGGCATACAACACATGTATGCGATAGATCAATCCAAGTTACACGAATCTAAGACATTTAGCTCACTGCGCAACCTGCAAAACCTTTTCTCATCTAAAGTCTTGGTGAAGGTATCAGCTAGCTGGTTCTCGGTGCTAATATGGTAAATGTCGATATCTCCCCTTTGCTGGTGGTCTCCCAAAAAGTGATGTCGGATGTCTATGTGCTTAGTGCGGCTGTGTTCAATAGGATTATCCACCAAGCGGATTGCACTCTCATTATCACATAGGAGTGGGACTTTGCTCGGATTGTAGCCAAAGTCCTGGAGGGTTTGCCTCACCCAAAGTAGTTGCGTGCAACACTGTCCTGTGGCAACATACTCGGCCTCAACGGTGGATAGGGCAACAAAAGTTTGTTTCTTAGAGCTCCAAGACACCAGGGACCTTCCCAGAAACTGACAAGTCCCTGATGTGCTCTTCCTATCAACCTTGCACCCGGCATAGTCAGAATCTGAGTATCCGATTAAGTCAAAGGTAGACCCCTTTGGATACCAGATCCCGAAGCAAGGCGTAGAAACCAAATATCTAAAGATCCTATCATAGATCAATATGCCTTTTGATCAATGGACTTACCTCCTTTGTTAAGGTCCAGGTGTACATCCGTTCCCATTGGTGTCTTTGCAGGCTTTGCATCCTTCATCCCAAACCTCTTGAGCAAATCTTGAGTATACTTTGTTTGGGAGATGAAGGTCCCTTCCTTGAGTTGCTTCACTTGAAATCCAAGGAAGTAGTTCAACTCGCCCATCATTGACATCTCAAATTTCTTCATCATCACCCTACTAAACTCCTCACAAGACTTTTGATTAGTAGAACCAAATATTATGTCATCGACATATATTTAGCATACAAAAAGATCACCATTACAAGTCTTAGTAAGGAGAGTAGGGTTAGCTTTCCCTACCTTGAAAGCATTAGAAATGAGGAAATCTCTAAGGCATTCATACCATGCTCTTGAGGCTTGCTTAAGTCCATAGAGCGCCTTAGAGAGCTTGTAGACGTGGTCGGGATACCTTTCATCCTCGAAGCCAGGGGTTTGTTCCACATACACTTCCTCCTTGATTGGTCCATTAAGGAAGGCGCTCTTCACGTCCATTTGAAACAACTTAAAAGAATGG
This sequence comes from Zea mays, assembly GCF_902167145.1. Taxonomy (NCBI): domain Eukaryota; kingdom Viridiplantae; phylum Streptophyta; class Magnoliopsida; order Poales; family Poaceae; genus Zea; species Zea mays. The sequence goes on from NC_050103.1 coordinate 28,617,829, forward strand.
TGAGCGGCATAGGCCAATAATATTCTAATTGATTCTAGCCTAGCTACAGGAGCAAAAGTCTCCTCAAAATCCAAACATGCGACTTGGGCATAACCTTTTGCCACAAGTCGAGCCTTGTTTCGTGTCACCACACCGTGTTCATCTTGCTTGTTGCGGAACACCCAGTAGGTTCCCACAAGATTTTGCTTCGTACATGGCACTAGTCTCCAAACTTCATTTCTCTTGAAGTTGTTGAGCTCTTCATGCATGGCCAACACCCAGTCCGAATCCTACAAGGCTTCTTCTACCCTGAAAGGCTCAATAGAAGAAAAAATGAGTAATGCTCACAAAAATTAGCTAAACGTGAGCGAGTGGTTACCCCCTGCTGATATCACCTAGAATCTGATCCACCAGATGATTTCTTTGAATTGTCGCCCGGACTTGAATTGGAGGGGCTTGTGGTGCTTCTTCCTCCTTATACTATTCTTCATGTGCTCCCCCTTGATCCATCCTTTCATCTTGAGATACCTGTTCCTCATCTTGAGTTGGGGGATGCACCAATGTGGAGGAAGAAGGTTGATCTTGCTCTTGTTGTTCCTGTGGTCGCACATCACCTATCGCCATCGTTCGTATTGTGGCCATCGAAACCTCATCCTCATCTACATCATCAAGATCAACATGCTCTCTTGGAGAGCCATTAGTCTCATCAAATACAACGTCGCTAGAGACTTCAACTAATCCTAATGATTTGTTGAAGACCCTATACGCCTTTGTATTTGTGTCATAACCTAGTAAAAACCCTCTAAAGCTTTGAGAGCAAATTTCGAATGTCTACCTTTCTTTACCAAGATGTAGCATTTGCTCCCAAATACACGAAAATAGGAAACATTGGGTTTGTTACCGATTAGGAGTTCATATGATGTCTTCTTGAGGAGGCGATGCAGATAGAGCCAGTTTATGGCATGGCAAGCTGTATTCACAGCTTCTGACCAAAACCGCTCAGGTGTCTTGTACTCTCCAAGCATTGTCCTTGCCATATCAATTAGCGTCCTGTTCTTCCTCTCTACTACACCATTTTGTTGTGGTGTGTAGGGAGTGAAGAACTAGTGCTTGATGCCTTCCTCCTCAAGGTATTCTTCAACTTGAAGGTTCTTGAACTCTGATCCATTATCGCTCCTTATCTTTTTCACCTTTAGCTCAAACTCATTTTGAGCTCTCCTAAGGAAGCACTTTAGAGTTTCTTGGGTTTCAGATTTATCCTGCAAAAAGAAAACCCAAGTGAAGTGGGAACAATCATCAACAAAAACAAGACCATACTTACTTCCCCCGATGCTAAGATAAGCAACGAGCCCGAAGAGATCCATATGTAGGAGTGTCACACCCGGATTTAAAGGATAAAGCCAGGTGTGTTTCATATGTGCGCCAAAGAAGAACATCACATATAATGACAAAGTCTATAGAGATAAATGTCACAAATAACATAAATGTAATTATAACATAGCAGAAGTCTTACAAAGAAAAAAATGATAATAATAAGTGAACTAAGTATTATTCCTTGGCACCACAAGCTGACAGGGAGACGCCACCTAGATCAACTCAAATTCTTCATTGTAGGGCAGCTCCTCTCTGGACCACCTGCTCTTCACCTGTGGGGGCTGTAACGCCCTGAATTTGAGAGTTACCTATCCTTTTCCATTTCCTTCTCACTATGCCTTGTTCTTTCTCAAAGTTCTAGGTTTTACTGCCGCCGCCACTGCCTGGTGGGGCCCGCGCGCGCCTACCTCTCCCGCTTAGCCTGGCGTCCCCTGCTCCTTTCTCCCTCCCACGTCGCCCAACACCCTCTCTCTCTTCCCCACATCGCCCTCAGCCGCACCGGAACCACCGTTTCCTGCGCCTCGGAGCCGCCCATCCACGCCGTCGTCGTCCACCGTGGTGAGCGCTCCTCCCTCCTTTCCACCCCCCCGTTCCTCCCTTTTTTCCCTGCTGAGGTCCGTCCATGGCGCCCCTGCGTGGTGCGCGCGGTGTCCGGCACGGCTCGCGACCATGGTGCCCGTGGCGCGCGGCCTGCATCACGCGGTGCGGCCTGGCCCCCCGGCGTGGCCCGCGGCTCGCAAGCGGCGGCCTGCGTGGCCAGCTTGGCCCGCGGGGCACACGCGGTGGCCTGCACGACCCCCCTTGCTTCCCGTGGCCCGGCGTGGCGCCGGCCCACCTGCGCGGCCTGCGCAGCTCGCTCGCCTGCGACACGCGCGCACAGCCTACGTGGCGCGGCTTGCTCACTCACCTGCGCGGCCAACTTGGCCCGCGGCGCGACAACCAGTGCGACCAAGCCCGCAGCGACTCCGTGTGCAGTGGCGTGTGGCGTCGTTTGCATAATGGCACGCACGCTTTATTTTCCTTTTTGTGCGTAATGTCGCACGACAACACCTCGCACTACCTAAAATCGCTCATGCTAATTAAATTGTGTCAGGTAGCGACATGTTAGTTGAGTGTAGAGTTAATTGTGATTAAGTAATAACTTTATTTACGCCTACAGTGAATGTCCATTGGTATAACTACATTAAAATTAAGTGTTTTGGTTCATTTTTCACTTAACACGAGTATAAGAAGTCATCGATCATAAGAACGACTATGTCATCCTTGTTTACTTCTCGTACGATCATAAGCGCTAGCCATATGTCATGTGCATGATTAATTGATCTTTTTCCTTGTATGGTGTACTGTTTGTTTTCTGATTTAAGATGTGAATGTATGGTTGTGCTCGCATAGATAACGGTCCGTGGACGGAGTCCAAAGGAGTTGCAGTTGAAGACCCTGAGCAGCAGCTGGTTGGTGAAGGCAAGTGTCCCTTGACCTATCTATGTCCTATTCATTTTATAATTCACTCCCCGCATTTATACAATTTATACCTAAGGATTGACTAGCTTTTGTTTATCTTGTCCTTGTTTACCTATATGGGTTGGGTTATTTTGGTTTAGCTTTATGCTAGTGCTTCACATTAATCAATGAACATGATGAGATCATTTATGATACGTTGTTTTCCCTTTTGATTATGATGATGATACTATGACATTTAAGGGGACTCGAGCGGTTTCTCGAGTGCCTCTCTGTAAGGACTAGTTCATTGAATGACTGCCCGGGAAAACAGTGCAACCATGAGGGTGGTATAGGACGCCCTTGGCTAAGTAATTAGGGGAGTCTTATGTTGGGTGCTGGATTTGGTCATTGGGGAACGGAGGCATCTGTTATGGCTCCTATAATCTCGCTCAGGGATTTTGGTACGGGCATCGTCCCATGGCTTTACCTGAGGGCGGAGGTGTAGGTTTGGAACGTCAGATGGTCTCTATGCGATGGTCATTTCCAACATTCACATAGTGGGGACCCTAGGGAAAAGCCATGTAGTGATACCCTGCTAGGTCACCTTGGTAGTGATCAATGGAGATTCATGATCTCTTGGCAGAACGGGAATCACGGCTCATGGGTAAAGTGTGCAACCTCTGCAGAGTGTTATGAAACCGATATATCAGCCGTGCTCGCGGTTATGAGTGGCCAAGGGAGCTCCATTGATTAGAGGCACATTGATCAGAGATGTTTGGTTTACATGTGATGATGAGGATGATGGTTTTGATTATGACTATGGTAATGGTTTATGGTATTCTTTCCGTTTGGAAAGGGTACTTTTGGGTTAACAACTTGGGTTAATGCTAAAACCTGGCTCTCTACTAGTAATAATAACCTGACCAACTAAAAGCAACTGCTTGACCTTAACCCCCACATAAAGCTAGTCCACTACAGGCAAACGGGACAACTGCTGAGTATGTTGATGTGTACTCACCCTTGCTTTACACACTAAACCCCCCCAGGTTGTCCACGTTGCAACCACTGCTCAGGAGAAGATGAAGTCGTGGAGGAAGACTTCCAAGAGTTCCAAGAGTACGATTAGTTCTAGGCGTGGGTTAGCGGCAAACCCCCAGTCGGCTGCCTGTGAAGGCCGTGTTTATCTACGTTTCGTTTTCGCACTTTGATTATTGTTAAAGACTATGTGGTTGTCTCGGACATCATGATGTAATCGACTATTACTATCTTTTATGTTATTATTCGAGCATTGTGTGATCATGTCCGGTTATGTAACTGTTGTGTGCGTGAATTGCTGATCCTGGCATGTACATGGTTCGCATTCGGTTTGCCTTCTAAAATCGGGTGTGACAGGGGGTTTATATATCGCAAGAGTGATCTCACAAAAGATCATAGCTCAACAAGTTGTGGGGAATAATGTGCATGAACTCACCAAAGGTGGGATTTCATGTGAAGTGTAAGGCTGATCAACAAATAAGGGGTTAAAGCTGAGCATTACTTTTAATAAGTTGGTCAAATTTTATTAGCAGTTACTAAATGTAAGTACATACCAAACCAGAGTAATAGTAGATCAAAATAATCATAAATCCCAATTCCATGCAAATGACAATTGAATTTAATTCCATAAATTAATCATGTGAGTGTCCGAGCCGCTCATGACCGTGAGCACGACTGATATACCAGTTTTACACTCTACAGAGGTTGCACATCTTTACCCACAAGTCGTGTTACCCATTTTCCACGGGGTTGATCGGACCCCATACACCTCTACCAAGGAAGCGAGGCCGGGTACCACTACGAGGCCTTTACAAAGTTCCACTAGCTTCAGAAAACCCGCTACAATTTCTAGGAATCTCCAATGCAGGGATCCCTTGCCTGACCACCATCGCAGCGAAATCAACCCAAGGACCTCCTTACACTGACCACTCCCTTACTGCCCTTGCCCCTTTCGAGTAAGTTAGTCATCCACTAGCTTTCCTAATTAGTCAGACAAAGGCGTCCCATACCACCCTTGTGGTATCACTGTTTTCCCGGGTGGTTCTCCATGTTCCAATTAACAATATGATCTTACCATAAACAGTAAATAACAAATTGGTAATAAAAAGCCTGATCATGAATAATGTGTATCTCCATACCCAAAACCACATAAAGCAATAGCAGGTACTACCCAAAAATTCAGTGGTAAACAAGGTATAAAGATAGTCAAACTAGGGTAACCTATTGGGTCCCATCAAAATTAACCTATGCAGATCATAATGATTGAAAGGAACATTATTGGATAAATAGAAGTGATCAAGGGCATAACTTGCCTTCAATGAGCTCCTGCTCAGCAGTCTCCACCTGCTAAACCCATGGATCCTTTGTAGCTGGCTCGTCTACTCCCAGCAATACAAACAAACATGGTATAGAAGAAATTAACATCACACCAAACAACAGAACATAATACATGATAATAATCTACGCGTCATAACGCGATCGTAGGAACAAGAATCACTAAATTCGGAGTTACGTTTATTTAGTTATGAATTTCTGAAGTTATTTAATAACTAGAATATGAGCGAGCCAATGATCTAGGAGTATGTCAATTGATTCCTTGCTATTCTCCGATTCTTTCTCAATAGCACACTCGGGTCATAAGGTGTTGGAGTAGGATCACAGTCACTAAAACCAAAGCGACTCAATACCTTTTCCACATAATGGGATTGTAACAAAGTTACCCCACCATCAGCTTCTCTAACAAGCTTGATGTTTAGAATGACATCAGCTTCTCCCAAATCTTTCATTTCGAAATTGCTCGATAGAAGATTTTTAACTTCCTCAATCACATTGAGATTTGATCCAAAGATCAAGATGTCATCAACATAAAGGCACAACATAATAGACTCACCCCCACCATACCGATAATACACACACGTGTCAGATTCATTTACAACAAAGCCAGCAGCTGTAAGAGTATTATCAAACTTTTCATGCCATTGCTTAGGTGCTTGTTTTAGGCCATACAATGATTTTATCAACCTGCACACCTTGTTCTCTTGACCATCCGCAATGAACCCTTCTGGCTGATCCATGTAGATCTCCTCATCCAACTCTCCATTTAGGAAAGCTGTCTTAACATCCATCTGATGAATGATAAGACCATAAGAGGCTACCACGACTATTAATGTGCGAATTATAGTCAATCGAGCCACTGGTGAGTAGGTATCAAAGAAATCTTCACCCTCTTTTTGGGTATATCCTTTGGCCACAAGCCTTGCCTTGTACCTCTCAATTGTACCATCAGGCCTAAGCTTTTTCTTAAAGATCCATTTGCAACCTATAGGTTGACAACCATAAGGACGGTCAACGACCTCCCAAGTTCCATTAGACATAATAGATTCCATCTCACTCCTTACTGCTTCCTTCCATAAGTCAGCATCAAGAGAGAAATATGCCTTACTAATGGTAGTTGGTGTGTCTTCCACAAGGTACACTATAAAGTCATTACCAAAGGATTTTGCAACCCTCTGTCTCTTGCTCTTTCGAGTGACTATAGTGTCATCCTCCTCAGGGATGTGCACGTGAAGATCCTCAGCATGATCTATAGGAATAGACAGTTCATGCTCATGGGGAATTATAGTCTCATGACTTGTATCACTAGGTGTATTCTTCATGGGAAACTCATTCTCAAAAAATGTTGTGTCTCTAGATTCCATGATAGTATCAACATACATATCAGGCACATCAGATTTTATAATTAAGAACATATATCCAGTGCTGTGAAAAGAGTACCCAAGGAATATACAATCAACAGTTTTAGGCCCAAGTTTACGCTTTTTGTTGATTGGCACATTCACTTTAGCCAAGCAACCCCAAGTGCGCAAAGATGAGTGATTTAATCTTCTCTTTTTCCATTCCTCAAATGGTGTGATCTCTTTATTCTTTGTTGGAACTCTATTCAGGACATGACATGCCGTCAAAATAGCCTCACCCCACCATGCCTTGGATAATCCCGCTGTACTCAACATGACATTCACCAAATCTGTTAGAGTGCGGTTTTTCCTTTCAGCAATCCCATTGGATTGTTGTGAGAATGGCGGTTTCCTCTCATGAATAATACCATATTCCACGCAGAACTCATCGAACACATTAGAGAAATATTCTCCACCTCGATCGGACCTTAACCGCTTTATTTTCCTCTCAAGTTGGTTCTCAACTTCAGCTTTATAGGTCTTAAAATAATTGAACGCTTCATCTTTTGTTTTTAAGAGATACACATAGCAAAATCTAGTGGAGTCATCTATAAAAGTGAGAAAGTATCTTTTACCACCTTTGGTCAAAATCCCATTCATCTCGCACAGATCAGAATGAACAAGTTCTAGAGGTGCCAAACTCCTCGCCTCAGCAGCCTTGTGAGGCTTGCGGGGTTGTTTTGATTCAACACACACATGGCACTTAGACATTTTGACCAAGTTAAATTTAGGAATTAGATTTATATTTGCTAACCGCATAAGATAGCCAAAGCTTGCATGACAAAAACGTGAATGCCATAAATCTGACTCACCAGAAAAATACACAAAATTCACCATTTTATTACATACATCATGCAGTGATAAGCAGAACAAGCCTCCGCAGTCGTATACTTTACCAACAAAAGTACCATGTTTCGACACAACACATTTATTAGACTCAAGAACAACTTTGTATCCATCTCGACATAGCATTGAAGCACTAACGAGATTCTTCTTGATAGAGGGCACATGCCGCACGCTCTTCAATGGCACCGTCTTTCCTGAAGTAAACTTCAGAATGACCGTACCAACACCAAGAACATGAGCACGCGGCCCATTTCCCATTAACAAGGCGCCAGACCTCCCGACCTGGTAGGAAGTGAACATAGAGGCATCAGCACACACATGAATGTTTGCACCACTGTCCATCCACCACTCAGGTGAATTACAAACTGAGAGAACAAATGGTAAAGAGTTACCATACCCAGATGTTCCATCTCCAGTTTCCGTGGTTACAACATTAGCTGATTTCTTGTCTTGTGTGAACTTGCGATCAGGGCACTCTCTAGCCCAATGTTGATCACTGCCACAGATAAAGCATCCTCCCTTTCCCTTGTTGTTGTTATTCTTCTTTTTAAACTGTGTTGTTTGAATAGGTTTATTTGTATTCTCTTGTTTGTTCTGGTTTTTCTTCTTGTTAAACTTGCGGAAGTTTCTCTTCTGCACCACATTAGCAGTAGATGTCTCAACACCTTTTCCACTGTCCTTTGTTCTAGCCCTTTCCTCAACATCAAGAGTACCAATGAGCTCTTCCACATTGAACTCTTGTCTCTTATGTTTGAGAGAGGTAGCAAAGTCCTTCCAAGAAGGTGGAAACTTGGCGATTATACCGCCAGCCACAAACTTGTCAGGCAAAGGACAAGGAAAAAGCTCGAGTTCCTTAGCTAGTGCCTGAAACTCATGAGCCTGTTCCACTACAGATCGGTTCTCAACCATCTTGTAGTCATACAGTTGCTCCATGAGATACAGCTCGCTACCAACATCAGTTACTCCAAACTTTTCCAACAACTGCATCACACAGCTCTTTCCCTGTAGGAAGGATGATATAGCTTTTCTGGAATTTTGTATCAAGTGCACTATTGGGGACTTGTTCTCAAATGCTATGAGTCAAGAACAAGGCAACACAGAAAATGTTAAATATTAAAATCCTTCGTCCTTCGAAGCATTATTTCCCTTGAGAGAGAATGATTTTCGAACGAAGGTTGTGAAGGACGTACCTTCATCAAAACAACATGTAAATGAGAAAGGAGACATATGGAATACAAACAGTTATGTATTATCATCAACTTATTTCTATTTTATTATTATGGAAAAATAGAAATAATAACAAGTTACAAAAGTACCTTCAGCTTGAAAGAAGGTAAAAGTACAAGCGTGACGCAAAAGCAAATGCCAAGTCAGCGTGAACAGTACGGGAGCACTGTTCATCTATTTATAGGCACGGGACGCAGCCCATGTAAGATTACACCCATGCCCTTTAAATTTGCTAATAACTCTATAATAATCCATTGGGGTCTAAATAGCCTTTTCCCCTTTAAGTCGGTTCCCTTTTCTGTTATCACGCCGAAGCTCCCCTGCGCATAGCTTCAGCTCTGCGCCATCCTTCGTATTCTTTGTGCTTCTTCACACTGTAGTTTTGACCTAAGTCCGAAGATACCTGTTCATGTATCGTACTCCAGAAACATTGTTAAATCATATTTTTGAGGACCTTCGGAAGCCGAAGGCCCCCAACAGTAGCCCCTCGCAATATTAATTTGTTAGAATGATAAATTCAGATTGCGATATGGACGAAGGCCTTAAGCCGAAGGTCCAAATAAACACCTTCCCTTTGCTAGAATAGCATCAGTCAATGACAAGCGGGGCCCTCCCACTTGCAACGCACTGGGCGTATAAATAAGAGCACACTGCGAGCACATCTGGCACGCTTTCTTGCCATCTGCTCTTGCTTACTCAACTTTTAACTCTTTGCGCACCAACACTTGCTTGGCTTTTTAGGTTTTTTTTAAGCTTCGGCTTTGAGAGCAGTTTTTTAGCATTTCCGAAGATGTCTGAAGATAAAAAAGTTGTTGCTAAAACGAAGCTGAGCCTTTCTGAGGAGAAGAATCTTGGCTTTCTTGAGTCAATAGCAAAGACGAATACGGAGAAGATTACAAGGGAGATTTTAGAAGGTTTATCTAAAGATACTGGTGATAGTGACAGTTATGATGTGGAAAGCGGCGGGGAAGACTCCGAAGATCGACCCTGGCGACCAAGCCATGCAGTTTTTGGAAAATCAACTATTAAACAAAGCCATCTTGACAATATGAGGGGGAGATATTTTCGGGATATGTCTATTGTGAGAGATGACAACGGAGACAAGACTTGTCCTACTCCCGAAGAAAATGAAGTCATGATCTTCCGAAGCTTCTTGAAGGCTAGGCTTCGGTTCCCTCTAAGCAGTTTCATGGTTGAGGTTTTGAAGATATTTCAGATTTTTCTTCACCAGATTACTCCTGAAGCCATTATAAGGATGGGAGTCTTCGTATGGGCTGTGAGGAGTCAGGGCTTGGAACCAAATGCTAAAAGTTTCTGTAGCATGCACGGACTTTTATATGAGACGAAGCCCTGGGGTAAAGAGCAGTATCACAACAACTTTGGCTACTATAGCTTCGTTGCCCGCTCTGGGTCAAGCTGCCCTGTGCCGACCTTTCGGAAGCGATGGCCTGGGGATTGGATGAAGGAATGGTTCTATGTGAAAAATGATTTAAAGGCACGAGAGGATATTAAGGAGATTATCATGCGCCCTATCTGGCAACGCTTCGGCCTCCGGAAGCCGAAGGTGGAAATTGATGAAGCAGCCGAAGAATGCCGAAAGGCCTTCGGCATAGTCTACTCGTTCATCGGGACAAGGGACTTAGTTCAAGAGCATGTGGCCTACATGATATGGCCATTGGTAGCCAACTGGGAGATGCCAAAGGAAACTATCAATAACCCCCACGAACGTGGTTTGGTTCGACTAAAATACACCTTCAGATTTAGAGACCAGTTTGACGAGCCAGACGATGACTGGCTGAAGAGTGTCGAAGCTACAAGTGATGAACTGCTTGGGCCGTACTCCAAAACAGAAGATAATGCACTATCAGCGGCCTTCGGAAGCCGAAAAAAGAAGAGACTCAACCGTGTTTTCGATGCTATTGGGTTCATGTACCCTGACTACCGCTACCCGTTACAGGGGCAAAAAAGAAAAGGTGCAACTTCCGGGAAAGATGATGCTTCAGCTGCACCAAGCGAGCCTGCGCCGAAGAGGAAAAAGGTGAAAGTCCTTACTTACCGACCGCGCTTTATTGAACCGGCCATAGTGCCCGAGTTTGTCGGTGAGACCTCTTCGGCTATTGAAGCCAAAGAACCTGCGCTTGCGCAGAAAACTGAAGAGCTGACTGCAACGCCGAAGGTTGAAAAAATTGAAGAGCCGAGAGCTGAAGGGACAAGAACATCAGAAATTTTAAGTCCTTCGATAGGAGTTGAAGTGCCAAAAACCCAGAAAGGTCTAGCAGTGACCCCCAAAAGAAAAAGGATGGTTAATGTTCTAGATGTACTGGAGACAATAAAGTCTTCAAGCTCTACTCTGAGGAAAATTGCCGAAGCTCCAAAAACGCAAATTGAGACAACAGCATCTGAAACCGAAGCTACAAAGCGCCAAGCTGAGTCCGAAACTGGGCCTTCAGAGCCCGCCAAGGAGAAATCCTTGGAAACCAGAGAAAAAGAAACAGAAGCGACAGAGCAAATTTTGGCTGAAAAAACTGCCACTGCCACCCCCGAAGCATTTTCCGAAGCTCTCAATTATATTTTATGACATGCTTCGGGAAAAAAGTTGACTGAAAAAGAAAAGCGAGAAGCTCAGTTCTATGCCCAAAAATTGAAATATCCAAAGGGGGCATTGATTTTCAACGGCAACGGAGAAGAAGACTTCTTGTATTGTATCTCAGACAGCAAGGAGATTTCTGTCTGCCGGGAGATAAGCAAAAGCTTCGGATTCCCGACACTAGAGGACGGGCTCTCGATGCTATAAAAAGATGAATTGACCGACAGCTTAGCATACAATAGCTTAAAGGTGAGAAAATGAATTTTACTGAAAAGCAAAAATTTTCCATTTGCTTATACTTAATACTGTATTCCTTTTTCAGGGCCTTATTCTTAGCAACACCCTCAGGGCGCAAAAAAGTGCTGAAGACGAAGGATGTACTATAGCTTTGAATAACCTTCGTTCCAAAGTAATTGAACTGAGGAACGAAGGTCTTGAAAAAGATAAAATATTAAACTCATTGGTAGACAAAATAAAAGAAGACGAAGCTACCTTCAAAGCCCAAGCTGAAGCCCAGAAATGCGAAATTGAAGACCTTCGGAAATAGCTGGCAGAAGCAAAATTAAAGTGTGCAATTGCCGAAGCTGACCGAGATGCCAGTAACTATTGGAAAAATTATTGGGAGAAGACAGTTGTAGAACTTCGGTCTTCAAAAGAAAAATGCTACGAAAAATCCATAGAATGTGTGCAAAAAATAAAATCTAGCTTCGCCAATGTTCGCGCATTCTTTAGCGAGGACAATTTTGTAAGGGGCGATCCTGAAGGCCCAATTGATTGGATCAGCAACGAAGCTGAAGCCTTTGAAGAAGTTTTGAGTGGTCGCGAGGATGTCTGCGCCTTCTCAGGTGCCAGGGGAATCACGGCTATTTTGGAGAAATTAGGCTGTGATCACGTGAAAGCTTTGGCTCAAACCGAAGCTGCCTTATCTATTGAAGATACAAAAGACCCCTCGGCCGAAGCAAGCTTAGTTGGCGGGAAATTATTTACTGACATCTGGGAGAATGGCGGCCGAGAGATGGCGCACGAGATAATAAAAAAGTGTGAAAAAGATTCTCATGATGCAAAAGAAGCGACGTAGGCAACTGAGAAAGCTGCGGAACTTGAAAGGCGGATAGATATTGCTTAATAACTTTTAATTTTATGTTTTATTTTTGTGACTTCGGACTTATTTACGTTTTTTATCGTAGCTGAGCTATCTCCTTCCCCAGAGCCCTTCGAGCCAACGGCCGACCCAGAAGCAAAGAGAGAGGAAGAAATCACTAAAATGGCCGAAGCTATCTTGGATGAAGCTATTTCTCGAATGTTAAACGAAGCTGCGGAAGTAGTTTTAAAAGAAGAATAGCTGTTATTGTAAAAACATTTGGAATGTAATATTTGCTGAACAAAGTGTGTAGTATTTTTATAATTTTGAATGTAATATATAAGCTGATTGTAACTCAATTCTTTACGATGCATGAAACTTTACGTACATACCGTTTTTGAACCTTCGGCGAAAAAACACCTTCCCTTCTTTTCATGCTTCGTGAAGAATATCCATATTTCGTAAAAACATCCAATCTCCGTAAAAACATTATGCTTCGTAAGCAATAGATCTCTTTTTCATATTAGAGTTGACGAAGTTGTACTTCTTCAAAACTTATTTTGTGCCTTGGCACTGCTTCTTCGAAACAATCTCCGAAGATCAACATTGTATCCCCTTCTTGTGCCATTGATGCAATATGATGTATGATGTTATGCTATGCAAATGATGTGATGTTGTTATGCTATGCAAAATGATATTTGTGCCGAAGATACACACACATTCCCACAGTAAAGCACATAATCTTTTTGCCGTTTATTTTTCGGCTTCACCGCTTATTTTTCGGTGTATCAGCGCTGACTTTTTGCTGTAAGCCTCCCTTAGGAGCTTCTTCACCTTTTACTTTGGCGGTATTCGCGTTGACTTTTCGCGCTTCGCCTTATACTTTGGCGGAATCAGCGTTTATTTTTCGCTGTAAGCTCTGCATTCCCTTTGGAACGACTTTTGAGCAGAAAACTTACGCTGCGCTCCCTTAGGAACGACTTTTTGTAACTTTGGCAAACTTACGCTGCGTTCCATAGAACGACTTTTTTGTAGCTTCGGAGATACTTTCTGTAGCCACGAGCTCTTAAGAATGAGTTTTGATGCTTCGACAACTTTTTGGATTCCGTAAGTCTATGGAGAAGATATATTTTCACTATGGCAAAAACGAAGCTGTTACAAGAAATTGAAAACGACAAGAAAAACTTAGGCTTTCAATGATTGTTCCTTAAAAACAAAAATGATAACGAATGCAAGAACTATTTTAGAAGTAGGATATCTTCTAGTAGATGTGCTTCAACTCTGGCACAGTACTGTTAACTGTGCGAGCTTCAGACTCCTCTCTGAAGTCTCGTTGCTGATGAGTGTGCTGGCTCCCTTCTGGCTACTGGCCTCGTTGTATTGGTGGTGGAGGTAAAAGCTGTTGCCAAGATGCCTGAGGTTGGCTTGCCAAAGCAGCAGAAGCTGCAGGATGGTTACCCACAAACTCTAGAATGTACGGTGAGTGGTACGAAGCAGTATGCATAACTTGCTTCGGCTGGCTCTGTTGGGATGCAGCTTCTACTATCTCTTTCTGTTTCTGGATGTTGACATGGCACATCCTGGTAGTATGGCCCTTGTCCTCACCGCAGAATAGGCAATAAATTTTCCTGGGCTGATCCCCAAACCTTCCTCCGAAGCCCCTGGCGCCTCTGCCCCTTGGAGCTGGGGGCCGAGGATAGCTCTATTGCTGCCCCAAAGCCTGAGAGGAATATTGCGGCCTCTGTTGTTGACTTCCCCTGTCGTCATTCTGAGTGGAATGAATTGATCTGACGTGCCTAGGGTGGACTCTCCCTCCGAAGCCCCTGATCATTTCGGAGAACCTGTAGGCTTCCTCCCTTCTCTATCGAAAGTCATTATCAGGACGGATGTATTCATCCATCTTCTGAAGCAGTTTCTCCAGGGTCCGAGGGGGTTTCTTGGTGAAGTATTAGGCTGTGGGTCCTGGCCGAAGCCCCTTAATCATGGCCTCAATGACAATTTCATTGGGCACCGTTGGCACCTGTGCCCTCAGTCGTAAGAACCTTCGGACATACGCCTGAAGGTATTCTTCGTGATCCTGGGTGCAATGGAACAAAGCTTGAGCAGTGACCGGCTTCGTCTGAAACCCTTGGAAACTGGTGATAATCATGTCCTTCAGCTTTTGCCATTATGTGATTGTTCCTGGCCGAAGAGAGGAGTACAAGGTTTGTGCAACATTTTTGACTGCCATGACGAAGGATTTCGCCATGACTGCAGTATTGCCACCATATGAAGATATGGTTGCTTCGTAGCTCATTAGAAATTTCTTTGGATCTGAGTGTCCGTCATACATGGGGAGCTGAGGTGGTTTGTAAGACGGGAGCCAAGGTGTAGCCTGCAGTTCTGCTGACAGAGGAGAAGCATCATCAAAGGCAAAATTTCCATGATGGAAATCCTCATACCAGTCGTCTTCGTTGACGAAGTCCTCTTGGTGAAGCTCTCTGTGCTGGGGCCTTCGGTTTTGCTCATCTTGAGCAAGATGATGAACTTCTTCAGAGGCTTCGTCTATCTGCCTTTGCAGGTCAGCTAGCCGAGCCATCTTTTCCTTCTTCCTTTGCACTTGCAGATGAAGCATCTCCATATTCCTGATCTCTTAGTCCAAGTCATCCTCCTGGGGCGTTGGACTGGTGGCTTTCCTCTTCTGGCTTCAGGCCTCCCGAAGAGAAAGGGTCTCCTGGTTCGGGTCCAGCGGCTCCAGAGCGACAGCCCCTGTTGCTGAAGCTTTCTTTGGCGGCATTACGAAGGTCGATGCTTGCCGAAAGTGGTCGAAAAGGGTTCACCGGAGGTGGGCGCCAATGTTGGGGAATTATTCTCAAATGCTATGAGTCAAGAACAAGGCAACACAGAAAATGTTAAATATTAAAATCCTTTGTCCTTCGAAGCATTATTTCCCTTGAGAGATAATTATTTTTGGACGAAGGTTGTGAAGGATGTACCTTCGTCAAAACAACATGTAAATGAGGAAGGAGACATATGGAATACAAACAGTTATGTATTATCATCAACTTATTTCTATTTTATTATTATGGAAAATAGAAATAATAACAAGTTACAAAAGTACCTTCGGCTAGAAAGAAGGTAAAAGTACAAGCGTGACGCAAAAGCAAATGCCAAGTCAGCGTGAACAGTACGGGAGCACTGTTCATCTATTTATAGGCATGGGACGCAGCCCATGTAAGATTACACCCATGCCCTTTACATTTGCTAATAACTCTATAATAATCCATCGGGGTCTAAATAGCCTTTTCCCCTTTAAGTCGGTTCCCTTTTCTGTTATCACGCCGAAGCTCCCCTGTGCATAGCTTCGGCTCTGCGCCATCCTTCGTATTCTTTGTGCTTCTTCACACTGTAGTTTTGACCTAAGTCCGAAGGTACCTGTTCATGTATCGTGCTCCAAAAACATTGTAAAATCATATTTTTGAGGACCTTCGGAAGCCGAAGGCCCCCAACATGCACTAATTACTGCTCCTCGAAAGAGGTTGTCTTCAGCCTTAAACTTAGCCTCATCCTCAGGAGGTAAGTTGACAGGCTTGCCCTCAGCGGCATGAAAACAAGACATTGCAGTAAGCCACAATTCCATTTTAGCTTTCCATATCAAGAAGTTTTTACCATCAAAAGGATCGGGCTTTAGCAGAGCAGCAAAACCTCTAACAGAAAAATGCCTAAAATTAGGTTTTTGGAATGTTAGAATTATAGGCATTTTCCATATCATTTTTATTCCATAAATTAACATTATGATGATGACATATAAAAGATAATTAACCATAGAAATCGTGATCTCAAATATATCCATAACAATATGGATCATGAGAACACAAAGCATATGAATCATATAAATATAATAAGTATATAAACATGGTTCATGTATTATTACAGAACAACTGAAAATAAACAGATAGCAATATAAACAACATGACTGTAAAATTAAAACAAATAGATATAACATATTATAATAAGACAGAACAGATAAGATAAAATCATTGCTACATATGAAACAACATAGATGAATATATGAAACATATATAATCTGCAGAACGCAAAACCGTAAGGAAATAAACTGATCATACCCTCCCATGTGCTCTGATAACCCAGATCCTTGTCCAGCTTTCCTTGTCATGTCGCCAGGAAGAAGATGTTTTGGGCAGTCGCGTAGACGCTCTCCAAAAACCTAATTGTCGATTTCCCGTGCAAGGTCTCGAACGGCAAGGGCTTCGGAGGCACCTGCCCTCTCGCTGCTTTGTGCGCGCAGAGTCATGAGATGGGAATACCCTCACTTGCGGCTGGGCTGTGACATTGAAATGGTTCTGTTCTTGTGTACCAAGTGACAGGGGTTCTCCCCTACGCCAAGAGACGGGCAGCTGAAGGACAAGGGTCTCGCATGCAGCTGACGAAGAGACATGCAACTGAAAGGTTTAACCCGGAGTTGAAACTCCCGCGGTTAATGAGTGCTAAAAATTAACACAACCACACCACACCACGCCCGCTCTCCGGCTGCCTGCCTGCCACGCCACACCACGCCACGCCACGCCAGACCACACCCGGCCCGAGCCCGGCCCGGCCGGCGGCGGCGTGCGCGCGTGTGGCACGCCTTTGTCTATTTCTTGACTTCTCAAATTAAGTGGAATAATTCCCACCATATAAGTCAAGCCAAAAGACCCTTGGACTTCTAATATGGTACTATTGGTATTCTCCACTATTACACACTATAGAGTTTTATTGAAAAAATGGGTCAGGCCCATAAAAGATCCAACAACAGGGTCAGGCCTCAGGAGGCAACAGTCAGCCCTTATTCGTCAACCAGGGCAGGTCAACCATGTGGAAGTAGAAGCTGAACCTGGTGAACCTGAAAACCAAGAAGAGGTGCCGGTTGAAGGTGAAGAAGCCGGTGAAGAAGTCAACGAGCAACAAGAATAGGATGTATACATAAGTATATATATATATATATTAAGTAGTATTTATATGACCTAAATAATGCCTTAGGTAGTAGCTAGTATTTTACTATTTAGGAGTAATAATAAGGTCTATTTGAACCTATGTTCTGAATAAGAAATTATGCATCATGCCAAAATTCTTGATTGTGCATATATTTTGAGACAAGCTTGGGTTACATCCTTATTCCTACAAATCTCGAGGACAATATTCCTTTTAAGGGGGATATGATTTGTAAAGCCCAAAATTGGTAGCAAGGAAAAAATAATAAAACAAATAAATAAATATATTTATAATGGTGTTTTGGGAATTTTTTGAAGCCTTTGGAATTTATTAGGACCTTTCCTTTTCATAATCAATTAAGGGAACTAAATTAGTTAAGTAACCAATAAATAGATAAAGAAAGCTTGATCTCTTGTCAATGGTCTTGTGGTAATATATTTTATTGAAAACATAAATTAGACCACCAATTTTAAATGAAAACATAAAAATAGATAATGTGAAAGGGAGTTTTAAATGAAACCATTTATTCCTTCCATAAATAAATGACAAGGAAAAGAATAAATAATAATATTGTAAATATTAGAGGTTATATTCACATTAGTATTAATTTTGACACTTGGTAATCTGAAGTTGGTTTGAATATTTCAAAGTGGAGATAGAAAAGAAAATAGAAAGGAAAAAGAAAAGAAAAAAGGGAGAAGAAGACAAACCTCATGGGCCCAAAAGTTACCCAACTCGGCCCAGTCTACCACTGCGCTTGACCTGGGCCTAGCGCTGATGGCCTGACCCCACCTGGCAGCCTCACATGCTGATCTCCCCGTGCGCACGTTGCCTCTGTCGATGGCACATGGGCCCATGTGCCAGTACACGCCACCACGCGAATCGTGGTTGCTGACGCCGACATAGCAGGCCAACTGGCCGACCTCCCAGTAGCTCCACGGCTTTGCCCTCGCTCGCACACGCTCGATGCCATGTGAGCCCCAGCTCAGGAGTCACTCTGCCGCATTCGTCCCTCTCCTTCCCTCTCTGTTTGGTGGGCCCCGGGTGTCAGCTAGATCTTCTCCAACGCGTAACAACGAGTGTTTGTCACGTGGCTCTCCATGGGGGCCTCATCAGCTAGTGCCGCAATCCGCGGACCATTTCCTCGGTGCCTGCGTGCCTATATAGCCCTGGTAGTTCCACCGTCGTCGCCTTGTGTCCATCACGGTTAGGGATGGCAATGGGGAATTCCCCGTCGGGTTTTAGCTCCCCATCCCCGTCCCTGCGACGAATAATTTTCCCCGCGGGGATCCCCACGAACGTTTGCAGGGGACATTTCTTCCCCATCCCCGTTACCCGCGGGGATAAATCCCCATCGGAGATCCCCGTACCCGCTTAAATTACAATTAGATCATACTTCATTTGTTATTAATGTAAAACATTGTCACTTATACACATTGTTAGATGTAAAAATCATTATGTGTACATTAAAATGAACGCATTTGTACAACTAGTGATCTTTTGTCAAGATAACTATTTATTTCTATTATTAACTATTTATAAAAACATCGTCATATGTAAGTTAAACGGGTCCCCGCGGGGAACGGGGATGGGGAATGCTTCCCCATCCCCGTCCCCGTTTACCCGTCGGGGGAGGAATTTTCCCCATTTACATCCCTGTGGGGGAAGAAATTTCCCCATCCCCGTCCCCTAATAGAGGAATTCCCCGCAGGGAATCGAGGATCGGGTCCCCATTGCCATCTCTAATCATGGTAGCCAGCAGAGAGAGGGAGGGCAGAGGAAGTCTGCCGCCATCGTCGACTATCGCGTACGCCTCCGTGGGAGTCTTTCTGCCGTGACCCGAGGCCTCTCCAAGTCGTCTCCTTGGTTCTCGTTGACGCCCCGGGGCCGTATTACTGAGCGGGCAGTGGTAATTCCTCACCGGTGCGCCCATCCCCGTCGTGGATCCGGGCGCGTTGCTCACTGGCGCTCGCCGCCGACGGTGAACTTGTGCACCGCCCAACTCCGGCGTCGTGGGGAGAAGAGTGAGCGCCAGTCGTCGGATATGGATTTAGTGGCCAGGATTAAAACCTCGAATACCCTTGGTATAATTAAATCGTGGTCGTCTGATCGGATCAGACAATTGGTGTTGTCGTCGAAGGTGGGTGCCTCATGGGCCGTTCGTCGTCGATCTGATGGTCATAGCTTCATACCAGTTCGCCGATAACCTGATCTAATCGTGGCTCTTGATGAAAGATCCAACGACCAGAATTCGCGAATACACTTTCGGCATGGCTTTTTGCTAAAGAGCCCCTGAACTCTTATTAAACCAACCCGTCGTCCTCGGTCATAAGGGTAATCCTTACATGCGGGTCCAGATTTTTACGCCATAGCCCCTGAGTTCTCATGTATTAGCATACACAGTCTAGATGCTTTATTAATTAGATCTGAAATTGATTTTTAGTATAAATATAAACCTTGAAACTTGTAAAGTTCATAACTAATTCGCTTTAACTCTGATTTAGTCCATTCAAATTGCGTTAGCCTCGTAATAGAATTGCCTACGGAGTAGCAACGTTATTTCTAATGTATCACATACTTTTATAATCAAATATTTGTTGACCCTTTTAGTAGTAAATTTATTTTTCTAATCAGGGTTGACTTGTCTATAATTATAATTTGACTATAATATGATTTCTAAAACAAGTTATAATCTCGATTAAAGTTAAATTAATTAATTAGAGTATTTTTTCTTATATGATGTATATTAACCAATTTATAATATAGTTTAATATTTAATCACGCAAATCTTCATAAAATCATAACTCTTTAACCATAACCCCAAATCTAGTGGTTCTCGAGTCCACGGTCTCGTAGCAACGCGTAGAATATTATTATGCAGTTTGTTCTCATGTTTGGTGTGATGTTAATTTTGCCTATACCATGTTTGTGTGTATTGCTATGACTAGCAGCGAGGTTACGAGATGATCCTGGTCCTTGGAATCTCAAGTCTAAGGCAAGTTGTGCCCTTGATCACTTTTCTTTACCTAATAATGTTCCTATTAATCAGTGTGGCATGCTCAGGTTAATTTGATGCGACCTAATAGGTTTCCCTAGTATTGTTTATCGCCCACCTTGCAAACAGATGAATTATTGGGTAGTTTTGCTATTGCTCTACCTGGTTTTGGGAAACTAGTGTTTTATATGATCATGTTCCAATTATGTTGTTGTTTAATTATTGTTCATGATAAGATCATGTTATTAATTGGTACATGGAGAACCACCCAGGAAAACAGTGATACCACAAGTGTGGAATGGGACGCCCTTGGCCAAGTAATTAGGAAAGCTAGGGAGAGATTACCTTACCCGGTTAGGGGCAAGTGGGGAGGCGTCGCTGCAGAGTATAGGGAGGTCCTTGGGTCGAACTGTATGTAAAGCTTTTCGGATGAGGTATTCCTATGCTTCATTCTTCCTGAATCCGTAGTGGGTTTTCTCAAACTAGTGGAACTTTGGAAAGGACTCGTAGTGCTACCCTACCTTGCTTCCTTGGTAGAGGTGTATGGGGTCCGTACAACCCCATGGCAAATGGGTAACACAACTTGTGGGTAAAGATGCACAACCTCTGCAGAGTGTAAAACTGGTATATCAGCCGTGCTCACGGTCATGAGCGGCTCAGACACACATGATTAATTTATGGAACAAAACTTAATTTGTCATATGTGTTGCATTGCAGGTGTTATTATCAATTGTGATCTCTTACTTAATTGGGTTGGTATCCACTTATACTTAGTAACTGCTAATAATTTTTTGACCAACTCTAAAAGCAATGCTCAGTTCTAAAAGCAACTCTAAAAGCAATACTAGAGAGAGAGACTCACATACTCTAGTGATGCTCGAAAATCTACTCAAAAATGATCATGACTCACGTACTCTAAAAGCAACTCTAAAAGCAATACTAGAGAGAGAGAGACAAAGGAGATGGTTACAACTGAGCATTGCTTTTAGAGTTGGTCAAAAATTTAGGCTCGGCATATTTTTTTTGCCTCACATACTCTAATTAAAGACTAATTTAGGCTCAGCATGATGCAACAATTCATGACTCACATAGTTTTGACAAAGTAAAATAATTAATCCCTCACTAATTAAGCTAAATCTACTCAAAAATGGATCACGACTCCTGGGTAAAGTGTGCAACCTCTGCAGAGTGTTAGAAACTGGTATAACATCCGAGCTCACGGTTAATGTAACACCCCTTGTGTTACTAGCACTAAAACTAGAGCATGGCATCATATGCATTGACATATCATTTTGTTGTTACACCTAGAATGCATCCACTAGGTAAAAATTCAAAAGTGGTGTGATGTGGTGACTTGAAGTGTGCTTAACCCTAGGGTAGGATTAGGGCATATAGGTAATAATAAGCCCAAAAGGAGTAAAATCTCAAAAGTCTTTGGAAACACCCAAAAGAGATTAAGAGTGATGAATTTGAATGGCATAAATACCCTAGTGTGCCCAAAACCCTAAAAGAAACACCAGAAAACCCTAATTGGAACCCTAGGGGGTAAATTCAAATTCTATACACTTTTGGACCAAATTGCAAATATCAAAGTGATAGAACATTAAAAACTAAGTAACTTTCACATTGGAGGATTTTCAAGTAGTATGGAGAAATTTGGACTTATTTGCAAAAAGTCCCATAAACACTAAGTGGCTAAGTCTGAATTTCAGTGTGATTGAGGCAACTTTGGACCTCTATATCTCTGAATTCATGAGGATTTTGGCCTAGGTCAATACATCAAAATTGTAGAACTATGGTAGGAGTACAACTTTGCTTAAGTGACTGAGCCTTGATGTTGTATAAAAATTGGAGATAAACTGGCGTAAAGATGGACTGTCAGTCACCACTGATGATTGAATCATGACCACAAGTGACATTGTCAGAACTTTGAGATCAATTTTGAGTAGGATCTAGTTATTATTTGATTGTGGATGCTATAGCAAAATCAAAGATGGATTATAGGGCAACAACTTTGTTATGGATGGATTAACACGTTATCACATACAAATTAGAGAATGAAGCTCTCCAAATCGTGCTGTCAGAACTTCTGATGAAGATTACCATGGTACAGTGAAAAGAAAAGATCTCCGGTGCCATGAGCTCAACACCGGTGATCTACCACCACAATTCGCGCCCGCCTGGGAGATTCGTGCCACGGGTGGAGTAGATAACGTCGGGGCGGGTGAAAATATCTGGTGAGCGGTGAATCCAGTCGCTGGCTGGACCGGCCGTCGTGTCCCGCCGCGATTAGTCACGCTGGCATCACCGGAGCTTGTCGTTTTTCTGGCCGTGACACGTAATAACCACTCCTCCGCGTCGTAAGGTTTGTGGCAAGCCGTCGGTTATCGTCCGCAGACCAGTTCCCTCTTGCGCGCCACGGTGAGCAAGCCACTGTGAAATATCCTAGTCGTGTTGTCAGAACTTCAAATCGTGTTGTCAGAACTTCTAATGAAGATTACCATGGTACAGTGACCAAAAAAGATCTATGATGCCGTGAGCTCAACGCCGGTGATCTGCCGCCACAATTTGCACCCACCTGGGAGATTTGTGCCGCGGGTGGAGTAGATAACGTCAGGGCGATGTGAAAATATCCGGTGAGGGGTGAATCCAGTCGCTGGCCGGACCGGCCGTCGTGTCCCGCCGCGGTCAGTCTCGCTGGCATCACTGGAGCTCGTCGTTTTTCCGGCTGTGACATGTAATAACCACTCCTCCGCATCGTAAGGGTCGTGGCAAGCCGCCGGTTATCGTCCATAGACCAGTTCCCTCTTGCGCGCCACAGTGAGCAAGCCACTGTGAAATATCCTAGCCAGATAACCGTGATCTCAATCCCAAAAATCTTGTCCAGTTCTATCGGGACCTATATATTGAGGATGCCCTCTACTCCGCTTCTTAGTTACACGTACAACAAATCCCCAGCTAGCTCCTATCGTGCACCACCGCGCCCCAATTTCGCATTTCCCCCAATTCACTTTTCCGCGCCTTCGTGTGTCGTCGCGCCGTGGACTGCCAATTCTAGGTCCGTTCTTGTTCTCTTTGTTCATGTTTCAACACCTCTATTCACTAGTGATGCTCGTCGGTTCAACCCATTAAGCTAGACCATGCTCAATTATCTAGAACACCTCGATTTGTCCATGAAGTTCGTCGTCGTCGCGGGTGGGAGAACCTAGGGCTAGATTGGTGCAATTGAGGCAGGGCTTAGAATCGTATGGGGTCGGGGGCGCTAGTCCGACACTTAGCTTGGTCAGTCGGCGCCGTTCATGGCCGGTCTGAGCAAAGAGATGGCCGACGGCGAGCACGCCGTTGCCAAGGTTCGGTTTGGAGAAGAAACAAAAGTCGGAGGGTCTCTATGCAAACTTCAGAGAGACAGTGAATAGTGGCTAAGGGTTCTTCACCGTTTATTTGAATAATCGAGGGCCTTTTCTCAAAGTTGACAACACGGTCGCGGGCGCGCCTGAATTCTGTGTAGACCTGGGCCGATTGGGCTGGTTTTGGCCCAACACTTTTGATAGTTTCTCTTTTTCTTTTTCTAATTAAGTTTGGGAATCTATAGAAAATTCTAGAAAAAATATAAAAATATGGCACCAATTTTACTAGACTCCTAAATTCCCCTAGTATTTAATAAAAATAGTTCCAAGATTTTTAGTCCCAACCATGAATTATTTAGCATTTAAAGATGCCTAAGTCTAATCTTTTAGAATTTTAGAATTAAATTAGTAGCTCCAAAAGTCCTAAAACTTTTTGGGTAATCTTAATATGATAATTAAAGCCCTTGAGTAAAGTTTGGCATGTTTTGGACATTGTTTGATCCCAAACCCAAAACCCTAGCTTCCTAGAATAGAATTTGCTTAACCCTGATGGGGCACTAAACCAAGACACCCTAGTGATTCAAGTATACTATGAAGGAAAATTATATTCAAGACACAAACTAATGTGTTTCTATTGCATATTCTTAGCATCACATGAGCATTCATGTATATGTGTTGTTATATATAGAAAACGAAGAAGAGGTGATTAAAGAGGAAGAGACTACACCACAAGCTGAAATTGCACCTACCGGGAATAGTTTCTACTTTGATATTTGTGGAACAGATCCTGAATCTCCTACAACACAAGGCAAGCCCCGGTGCATTTACCCCTTCCTTTTTGTTTTAAATTCTTTATCACTTGAAATGATGCATTAGGTGATAGGAGTTGAGTGCTACACAATTGCTGCATTTCCTACCTTGAAATTGGTTACCATTCCTTGATACCTGTTTAACTTAAAAAGTTTTCTGATGTTTAGTCTTGCTTTACAAAACAAAATGTTTTGTTTTAAACAAAAGATGATGCTTCAGATGGAATGGGATGTTTTCAAAAATAAAACTTGATGATGAAACCATTATGGCCGTGATGGGTTCAACATCGGAAAAGATGTACCTCTGCCAGGTACCAAACTTTGGGATTTTAAATGATAAAGATGAGACCGAGCGGGTGACTTGCACGAGAAGGAATTCTCGGTGTAGTGTCCCCGTCTGAGTCGATTAAGGACCGTACCGATGTAGGCTTGCTGATTGAGGATCTTTTAACTAACCACATGCCTCGTCATGGGTAAGCTTTGCCTCAAGCAGACCAATACCAGAAAGGCCAACACGCAATGGGAGTGGAGAGATGGCGAGAGTAGCGTGTACCCTCCGTGGCAAGAGGCTGGATAGTGGTGTATCTGTGCTCTCGGTTGGCATGAACCCGGTCTGGACTTGAGAACCTCGGTGGCGAGTTGACATATGCAAGGGTTAAGTGCTACATATGTCGTGTGGTTGGAGATCCCCAGCTGGGTATTAATCGATTCAGATCGCCGTTACTTCTCGGACATGAAGACTTGGTCACTGCCCTACACGTAGCAATCCAGTAAAGAAAAAGGGTGATAAAAGATGGCTAGTGTAGGCCAAGTGCTTGAACTAGGATAGAAAGAACTCTAGATGCAGGTAACTTTACTTAACCTCACAATAAAACTGAATTTTTAAGGATCCACTGTTAGTAAACATTTCTACAAACAGAGTCTTTGATTTTGATTAGCCTTACCTTGAATCCCTCAAGCCATCATATCCTTGAGAGTCTTTTTCTTTTGTCGGGTAAGACTTGCGAAAGTACACTCTGTACTCAGGGTTTTCGAACCCATGTTGTTGTAGGTGAGGAAACAATGGAGTTTTTGCTGTTTCTGTTCAAAGGTGGTACCCAAGGAGGAGCCCCAGCAGTGAAGTTGGTCGCGGGAGGATGTTTGCCCCCCACCTTGAAAACAATAAACTTTTGTGCGGGAGGGTGTTTTGCCTCCCTGGTTTGTAATAATACTTTATGCACTCTTAATACCCTGGTATTGTAATAATAATACTCTCTCTATATATTATATGAATGTAAATTAAGTTATTGTAATCTGCTTCCGCTTATCCGTTCCTCAGATGTGATGTAATATCTGCGTGACGGGTGAAGCGCTCTTGGGCGAAATGATGAGGATACAGTTACCGAACTTGTTGAATGATTATGTGCATCTACAGGGTTGTCCAAGGTCCTTAGGACAAGGACAACTGTAGGTGGGCCTAATACCTCGGGTGGTTCCGTCACAGCTGGTATCGGATCGAAGCCCATCTCTTCAGATATTACATAGTACTTCAAAAGAATTTTCAAACACTTACCTAGAAATATTCTTTCATTCTTACCTTATCACTTTCCGGTAGTCCCTTATCTTGTAAACTCGGGTAACAGAGTGCACTATATGTAGAAAGGGGGGATCAACGAAGGTTGATTCCATAATTATTAGATTATGCATGCATCATACTTAAAACTATACTAATAAATCTTCCCCTCTTATGGAGATATGGCGCGCACTAAGACTACCTAGCGCAAATCGACTGGACCTCATGGTGTGCCACGACATCAGCTAGCCTCCAGGCACGAAGGAAGTAGTAGTGGTAGTAATGACCCGATTGGAGACCTGGAAGCCACGGTGGAGCAACTCTGGTCAGACCTACGCCACAAAAATAGGGCACATGAGCGGGATAGCCACCGTATTGCGGAGCTGTCAGTCGAAGTGAGTCGCCTACATTATGAAATTTTAGAATGCGATACAGCCATCGATTGGGTCGTCAACTCATGCTCCTTCGCTTGGGACTATGGAGCGAAAGCTCTTGCCCACGTGGCAGAACGTAGCGCGCCTCTTGAAAACCTACAAGCGTATTGTAATAACCTACATGAAGAAGTGCATGTATTGTATGATCGGCTGCACCCAGACGTGCCACCAGATGTTGCTGCCATGGGAGCCGGACTGTTAGGAACAGCTAATAAAGGACCTAATGGGGAGCTGTACCTTTTTAGGCCCTCTCCTTCCATGAACCTTGCTGACGAACGTTCTCCTGCAACAGGCAATGGAGCAACGAAGGATGAAGAAGACTAGAGTAGTATAGTCTAAGTATTGTACTTATGTAAAATAAGTAAGAAAGGTTGAGTTGTATAAAGGAGTCTGTATAATTATTACATTTCGGCAATGTAATATGATGGTGTATGTTGGCATGTTATATTTTTCAAATGTTTCTTTGCCTTCGATGCCATCACAGACTCACGCACATGATGGTGCGGGGACATCTCGCGGTGGGGAAGATACTCCTAATCCACCACTGGTACCACCTACTTTGGCTGAAGCTATCGCTGCCCTAGTCAACGCCACCGCTGATAATACGCGCTTCTTGCGCGAAATGGCAGCCAACCAATTCCAACAGCATGGAGGCAGAGTTCCCCCTCAAGGGCCACGTGATACTACTTATTTGGAGTTCTCTGAGACTCGACCGCCGCTCTTCGTCAAAGTAGAGGAACCTTTAGAAGCTAACGAATGGGTGAGAGTAATGGAACAGAAGTTTGGGTTAATTCGATGCACGGAGACGAAAAAGCCCCTGTTCGCAGCTCAGCAGCTAAGAGGGCCTGCCAGTACCTGGTGGGCAAATTTTTCAGCAATCCAACCGGTTGGGCATCATGTTACATGGGAAGAATTCAAGTTGGCATTCTGGGAACATTATGTTCCAGAGGGAGTACTCCAGATGAAATTAGAAGAGTTTATCGGGTTGAGGCAAGGAGGAGATACGGTGATGCAGTATCTCAACAAATTTAACCACATCTCTCAGTATGCCATTGACCAGGTGGATACTGACTTGAAGAAAAAGAATTGTTTTATGAGGGGACTCAATGACAGGCTTCAGCGGAAAATGGCAACATGCTTGGACCTCACCTACAGTAAGGCTGTCAGTACAACACTAGCAATGGAAGCCAAAAATGCGGGACATGGAAAATCAAAGGGGTTTGGGGGTGAAAGGTCAAATCAAGGGCCTGAAAAGAGAACCAGGTTGGTGATCCGACCTTTTAATCAAAATTGTTCTTCGCCTCACCCACCTTCATATCCATTCAAGCAGCTAGTCTTTATTCGTCCCACTACTGCCCCCGCTCCTAACAATCAACCGAGTGTCCCCGGTACTCGTTTCCCTGCTCTTCCGAGTTCCTCTAATGGTTGTTTCAAATGTGGAAAGTCCGGACATTTCATCAAGGACTTCCCATACCCGAAGCAACATAAATCCAACTTCTAGCAGCCCTCTAGGAACTCAAATCAAGGAAAGGGGAACACGACCAACACTTCAACGGGCAAGAATTTCAAGAAAACTGGACGGGTCTATTATACGTAGGTGGCTACTACACCGGAGGACGAACCGGTGATGATGGGTACGTTCCTTGTTGCCAATCACCCAGCAATTATCCTCTTTGATTTTGGTGCATCCCATACCTTCATAAGCAAGAACTTTGTGGAGAAATATTGCATACATTGCACTGAATCAAGGGAGAGATTTGTTATCCACTCACCCAGGGGTCGGATATTTACTAAGGAAGTAGCCTTCCGTATACCAGTAACATTGGCCGGACGGGAATTTCCTAGAAATATGATTGTTATAAAGGGTCAAGACATAGATGTAATTCTGGGCATGAATTGGTTAGCCCAGCATAAGGCCATCATCAATACAGATTTAAGGACGATTAAATTAAGTCATGGTCATGAAGAGATCCAATTGTGCGTCCCTGTAACTGTCCCAACCAAACCATCTGGACGAGTTTATGAGGCTATAGTCCAAGAAATCTAGGATATTCCGGTGGTATGTGAGTTTCCGGATGTCTTTCCCAAAGACTTGCCTGGGTTGCCTCCAGAAAAGGGTTGTGGAATTTGTGATTGAACTGAAGCCTGGTACGACTCCTATTTCTAGAAGATCGTACCGAATGCCACCTAATGAATTGGCAGAACTCAAGACTCAACTACAAGACTTGCTTGAGAAAGGGTTCATTAGACCCAGTTCATCACCATGGGGATGTCTAGCCATTTTCGTCAAGAAGAAGGATCAAACACTGCGAATGTGTGTGGACTATAGACCCCTCAATGAGGTTACCATCAAGAACAAGCACCCTCTTCCTCGGATCGACATCTTATTCGATCAACTTACTGGAGCTCGGGTATTCTTCAAGATCGACCTCAGGTCAGGTTATCATCAGATCCGTATTCGACCCGAAGATATACCCAAGACCGCATTCACTACGCGGTATGTATTATTTGAATATTTGGTCATGTATTTTAGACTAACAAATGCTCTAGCCCACTTCACGTATTTAATGAACTCGGTATTTATGCCCGAGCTGGATAAATTTGTGGTGGTCTTCATTGATGACATCCTGATGTATTCCAAAAATGAAGAGGAGCATGCTAAGCACTTGCGGATCGTGCTAACGCGCTTAAGGGAGCATCAGTTGTATGCCAAATTCAACAAATGCACGTTTTGGTTGGAGGAAATCCAATTCCTTGGACATGTATTGTCCGCTAAAGGGATTACGGTCGATCCCAGCAAAGTCAAGGATATTTTAGAATGGAAACCGCCTACTACAGTACATCAAGTTCGAAGTTTCCTTGGACTGGTCAGATACTACCGCATATTCATTCTGGATTTCTCCAAGATTGTTAAACCTATTATGAGTTTATTGAAGAATGATACAAAATTTGACTGGCCTTTAAAATGCAATGAAGCCTTCGAGCAGCTGAAGGTGTTGTTAACCACTGCTCTGGTATTGGCTCAACCGGACATTGAAAAACCTTTTGATGTGTATTGTGACGCAACAGGTAGTGGACTCGAATGTGTCCTAATGCAGGAGGGTGGAGTCATAGCTTACGCTTCACGGCAACTACGCCGGCATGAGGAGCACTATCCAACTCATGATTTGGAATTAGTTGCAGTTGTTCATGCCCTCAAGATATGGTGTCATTATCTGCTAGGAAATACTTATCATTTGTATGCAGATCACAAAAGTTAGAAATATATCTTTACCCAGTCAGAACTGAATATGAGACAACGAAGATGGCTTGAGCTAATTAAAGATTATGACTTAAAGATCCATTATCACCCAGGAAAAGCCAATGTAGTGGAAGATGCATTGAGTCGCAAAGCTTCCTGTCATTGTCTTACAATAAGGACCCCTGACATCACTCTATGTCAAGAAATGGAAAAGTTGAACATGGGTATGATACAACACAGAACTTTGACACAAATAAAGCTTGAGTCAGTTATTCTACAGAGAATTATTGATGCCCAAAGAACCGATAAGGGTATGAAGCATATTCATGAGAAAATAGAAGCCGGCAAAGCAAATTGCTTCAGAAAAGATGACCAAGGAATAATATGGTTTAATGATCGCATAGTTGTGCCCAAAGATGCTGAAGTCCGCCAACAAATTTTGGATGAAACTCATCTTAGTCGATATTCCATTCATCCTGGAAGTACTAAGATGTATCAAGACTTAAAGCAACATTATTGGTGGACAAAAATGAAAATTGAAATTGCACGCTATGTGGCAAGGTGTGACACCTGCAGACGTGTCAAGGCCATACACATGAAGACCGCTGGACCCTTACTGTCCCTACCCATCCCAGCTTGGAAATGGGAAGATATTAGTATGGACTTCATTGTGGGATTACCCTGGACAACTAAAAGATTTGATTCTATCTGGGTTATAATTGACCGGCTTACCAAGATAGCACATTTTTTGCCCGTCAAGACAGATCACCCAGTTGTTGTCTATGCCCAGTTATACATTGCTCATATTCTCAGTTTGCACGGAATTCCAAAAACGATAGTGTCAAACCATGGATCACAATTTGTATCCAAATTTTGGAGTGAACTGCATAAATCCTTGGGTACTAAATTGCTCCACAGTTCGGCTTATCATCCTCAATCAAGTGGACAAACTGAGAGAGTAAGTCAGATACTTGAAGATATGTTGCGGGCATGTGTCCTGGAGTTCCCGCAAAAGTGGGATGATTGTCTGCCGTTGGTAGAATTTTCTTATAATAACATTTATCAAGAGAGCATTAAGATGGCACCATTTGAAGCATTATACGGGCGACGGTGCCGAACACCCTTAAATTGGTCTGAACCAGGGGAATGGTGGTTTTTCAGG
Organism: Zea mays; assembly: GCF_902167145.1. Lineage (NCBI taxonomy): Eukaryota > Viridiplantae > Streptophyta > Magnoliopsida > Poales > Poaceae > Zea > Zea mays. The sequence goes on from NC_050103.1 coordinate 28,648,644, forward strand.
CCTGATTTAGTCTAGGAAATAGAGGCAAAGGTTCAACGGATAAGGCACCACTTGAAAGAAGCTCAAGCTCGGCAGAAACGTTATGTGGACAAACGACACCGACCCATGTTCTTTCAAGTCAAAAATCATGTATACCTGAAAGTATCACCAATGAAGGGTGTTAATCGATTCAGGTAAAAGGAAAGTTGGCACACCGATACATTGGCCCGTTTCCCATTCTTGAACAATACGGACCAGTGGCATACATACTTCAACTGCCTGAAACATTATCTACAGTACATAACGTGTTCCATGTATCTTAATTAAAGAAGTGTCTTCGGATTCTTGATCGAACCATCGATGTAGTGGATGTTGCTTTTGAACCAGATTTGACTTACTCAGAACATCCCATTCAAGTCTTGAATCAGAAGGATAGGATCACTCGAAAAAGGACCCTTAAGTTTTATAAGGTACAATGGAACCAGCACACCCAAGATGAAGCTACCTGGGAGACTCAAGATTTCTTGGAAAAGAATTTTCCTAGGTTTTTAGCTTCATGTAACTTATAAGATGTGTATATTGGATTGTAAAGTTGGAATAAACCCCATACCACCCCATGCCCTGAAAGACAAATAAGCAAATAAAGATGTGACGTGTTTCCTTTTCCACTACTTGCCCTAGGACCTTAAATCTTGGGACGAGATTCTTTTATGGGGGGAAGGATGTAACACCCCTGGTGTTACTAGCACTAAAACTTGAGCATGGCATCATATGCATTGACATATCATTTTGTTGTTACACCTAGAATGCATCCACTAGGTAAAATTTCAAAAGTGGTGTGATGTGGTGACTTGAAGTATGCTTAAACCTAGGGTAGGATAACCAACCCTAGGATTAGGGCATATAGGTAATAATAAGCCCAAAAGGCGTAAAATCTCAAAAGTCTTTGGAAACACCAAAAAGAGATTAAGAGTGATGAATTTGAATGGCATAAAGACCCTAGTGTGCCCAAAACCCTAAAAGAAACCCTAGAAAACCATAATTGGAACCCTAGGGAGAAATTCAAATTTTATACACTTTTGGACCAAAGTGCAAATATCGAAGTGATAGAACATTAAAAACTAAGTAACTTTCACATTGGAGGATTTTCAAGTAGTATGGAGAAATTTGGACTTATTTGCGAAAATTCCCATGAACACTAAGTGGCTAAGTCTGAATTTTAGTGTGATTGAGGCAACTTTGGAGCTCTATATCTCTGAATTCATGACGATTTTTCCCTAGGTCAATACATCAAAATTGTAGAACTATGATAGAAGTACAACTTTGCTTAAGTGACTGAGCCTTGATGTTGTATAAAAATTGGAGATAAACTGGCCTAAAGATGGACTGTCAGACACCACTGATGACTGAATCATGACCACCAGTGACATTGGTAGAACTTTGAGATCAATTTTGAGTAGGATCCAGTGATTATTTGATTGTGGATGCTATAGCAAAATCAAAGATGGATTATAGGGCAACAACTTTGTTATGGATGGATTAACACGTTGTCACATAAAAGGTAGAGAATGAAGCTCTCCAAATCGTGTTGTCAGAACTTCTAATGAAGATTACCATGGTACAGTGACCAAAAAAGATCTCCGATGCCGTGAGCTCAACGCCGGTGATCTGCCGCCACAATTTGCACCCGCCTGGGAGATTTGTGCCGCGGGTGGAGTAGATAACGTCAGGGCGATGTGAAAATATCTGGTGAGGGGTGAATCCAGTCGCTGGCCGGACCGGCCGTCGTGTCCCACCGCGGTCAGTCGCGCTGGCATCACCGGAGCTCGTCGTTTTCCGGCCGTGACACGTAATAACCACTCCTCCACATCGTAAGGGTCGTGGCAAGCCGCCGGTTATCGTCCATAGACTAGTTCCCTCTTGCGTGCCACGGTGAGCAAGCCACTGTAAAATATCCTAGCCGGATAACCGTGATCTCAATCTCAAAATTCTTGTCCAGTTCGATCGGGACCTATAAATTGAGGATGCCGTCTTCTCCGCTTCTTAGTTACGCGTCCATCCATCCCATCCCCAGCTAGCAACTATCGTGCACCACCACGCCCCAATTTTGCATTTCCCCCAATTCACTTTTCCGCGCCTCCGTGTGTCGTTGCGCCGTGGACCGCCAATTCTAGGTCCGTTCTTATTCTCTTTGATAATGTTTCAACACCTCTATTTAGTGGCGATGCTCGTTGGTTCAACCCATTAAGCTAGATCATGCTCAATTGTCTGGAACACCTTGATTTGTCCGTGAAGTTCACCGTCATCGCGGGTGGGAGAACCTAGGGCTGGATTGGTGCAATTAAGGCAGGGCTTAGATTCATATGGGATCGGGGGCGCTAGTCTGACACTTAGCTTGGTCAGTCGACATCGTTCATGGCCGGTCTGAGCAAAGAGATGGCCGACGGCGAGCGCGCCGTTGCCAAGGTTCGGTTTGGAGAAGAAACAGAAGTCGGAGGGTCTCTGTGCAAATGTCAGAGAGACAGTGAATAGTGGCTAAGGGTTCTTCACCGGTTATTTAAATAACCGAGGGCCTTTTCACAAAGTTGACAGCGCGGTCGCGGGCGCGCCCGAATTCTGTGTAGATCTGGGCCGATTGGGCAGGTTTTGGCCCAACACTGTTGATAGTTTCTCTTTTTCTTTTTCTAATTAAGTTTGGGAATCTATAGAAAATTCTACAAAAAATATAAAAATATAGGACCAATTTTACTAGACTCCTAAATTCTCCTAGTATTTAATAAAAATAATTCCAAGATTTTTAGTCCCAACCATGAATTATTTAGCATTTAAAGATGCCTAAGCCTAATCTTTTAGAATTTTAGAATTAAAATGGTAGCTCCAAAAATCCTAAAACTTTTTGGGTAAGCTTAATATGATAATTAAAGCCCTTGAGTTAAGTTTGGCATGTTTTGGACATTGTTTGATCCCAAACCCAAAACCCTAGCTTCCTAGAATAGAATTTGCTTAACCCTGATGGGGCACTAAACCAAGAAACCCTAGTGATTCAAGTATACTATGAAGGAAAATTATATTCAAGACACAAACTAATGTGTTTCTATTGCATATTCATAGCATCACATGAGCATTCATGTATATGTATTGTTATATATAGAAAACGAAAAAGAGGTGATGGAAGGGGAAGAGACTACACCACAAGCTGAAATTCCACCTGCTGGGAATAGTTTCTACTTTGATATTTGTGGAACAGATCCCGAATCTCCTACAACACAAGGCAAGCCTCTGTGCATTTACCCCTTCCTTGTTGTTTTAAATTCTTTATCACTTGAAATGATGCATTAGGTGATAGGAGTTGAGTGCTACACAATTGTTGCATTTCGTACCTTGAAATTGATTACCATTCCTTGATACCTGTTTAAATTAAAAAGTTTTCTGATGCTTAGTCTTGCTTAACAAAACAAAATGTTTTGTTTTAAACAAAATATGATGCTTCAGATGGAATGGGATGTTTTCAAAAATAAAACTTGATGATGAAACCATCATGGCCGTGATGGGTTCAATATCGGAAAAGATGTACCTCTGCTAGGTACCAAACTTTGGGATTTTGAATGATAAAGACGAGACCGGGCGGGTGACTTGCACGAGAAGGAAGTCTCAGTGTAGTGTCTCCGTCTGAGTCGATTAAGGACCGTACCGATGTAGGCTTGTTGATTGAGGACCTTTTAACTGGCCACATGCCTCGTCATGGGTAAGCTTTCCCTCGGGCAGACCAATACCATAAAGGCCAACACGCAATGGGAGTGGAGAGATGGCGAGAGTAGTGTGCACCCTCCATGGAAAGAGGCTGGACGGTGGTGTATCTGTGCTCTCGGTTGGCGTGAACCCGGTCTGGTCTTGAGAACCCCGGTGGCGAGTTGACATATGCAAGGGTTAAGTGCTACATATGTCGTGTGGTTGGAGATCCCCAGCTGGGTATTAATCGATTCGGGTCGCTGTTACTTCTCGGACATGAAGACTTGGTCACTGGCCTACACGTAGCAATCCAGTAAAGAAAAAGGGTGATAAAAGACGGCTAGTGGAGGCCAAGTGCTTGAACTAGGATAGAAAGAACTCTAGATGCAGGTAACTTTACTTAACCTGACAATAAAACTAGAGTTTTAAGGATCCACTATCAGTAAGCATTTCTGCAAACAGTCTTTTATTTTGATTAGCCTTACCTTGACTCCGTCAAGCTAGCATATCCTTGAGAGTCTTTTTCTTTTGTCGGGTAAGACTTGCGAAAGTACACTCTGTACTCAGGGTTTTCGAACCCATGTTGTTGTAGGTGAGGAAACATCAGAGTTTTGTTGTTTCTGTTCAAAGGTGGTACCCAAAGAAGAGCCCCAGCAGTGAAGTTGGTCACGGGAGGATGTTTGCCTCCCACCTTCAAAACAATAAACTTTTGTGCGGGAGGCTATTTTGCCTCCCTGGTTTATAATAATACTTTATGCACTCCTAATACCCTAGTATTGTATTAATAATACTCTCTCTATATATTTTATGAATGTAAATTAAGTTATTGTAATATGCTTCCGCTTATCCTTTCCTCCGATGTGATGTAGTATCTGCGTGACGGGTGAAGCGCTCTTGGGCGAAATGATGAGGATACAGTTACCAAACTTGTCGAGTGATTATGTGCATCTACAGAGTTGTCCAAGGTCCTTAGGACAAGGACAACTGTAGGTAGGCCTAATACCTTGGGAGGTTCTGTCATAGTTAAGAGCAGCCTTAGGATCCTCTTTGATTAGAAGAACTTTGGATATTTTTATGATGATGTTTAATGATGATGGTTATAATTATGATCTCTGGTATTTCCTCTTGGAGGGAGTACATTTGGGTAAAAAATGGGTTCATTACTAAAATTTGGCTCTACCATTAGTAATAAATAATTGACCAACTAAAAGCAGCTGCTTAACCTTAACTCCACATATAGCTAGTCCACTTTAGCCAAACGGGATATTTACTGAGTATGTTGATGTGTACTCACCCTTGCTTTAAAAACCACCCCACCCTAGTTGGTCCCCATTGTATTTAGTGATCAGGAGGAGATGTAGGCAACATGGAGGACTTTGAGGAGTTCTAGGACTACGACGAGTTCTAGTTGTGTTAGTGGCAAACCCCCACTCAGCTGCCTGTGAAGGCCTTATCTACTACGTTTTGCATTCCGCACTTTGATAATGTTAATGACTATGTTATGTTATAGACTCTATGGATGTCTTGGACATATTGATGTAATAAAAGTACCTTTCCGCTATATACTTTGAGCAATAGTGATGATGTCCAATTATTTAATCGCTGTGTATGTGAGTTTCTGATCCTGACATGTACATGGTTCGCATTCGGTTTGCCTTCTAAAACCGGGTGTGAGATAAGTGGTATCAAAGCCTTGCTGACTGTAGGACCGCTAACCTAGACTAGAATGGTTGCCCTAAGGACTATAGACCCCTGCTCTTACCTTGACCTTGGTGTCATTTCAAAAGTTGGTCATCTTGACCAATTCTATGTTATATTACTATCTATATTCTTATCTTACAAAATTTTTGTCTCACTTTGCTTTCTGTTTACTTGATGGTCATATAGTTCTACTCTCACTCTTGTGCTTACGATGTCTTTTGTAGATGGCCCGTATTAGATGCCATGCACGTAAGTGAGTGATCCCCTTTTTGCCCTCTCGCCTGGCGGAGCGCCCACTGCGCTGCACGGTGACAAGTCAGTCTAGCCATTTGGAGAGACTGCATCATCGCCTACACGAGGAGCAGGAGCGCCGACGCTAGGAGCAGGAGCAGCAGGACACTTCCCCCTCGCCTTAGTAGAAGGTGGAGTCTGGGAGGCTGCCTTCCCCTACACCTTAGCCAGAGATGCCCCCTGCACCACCATAGGGCATCTCGACTGCTGGAGGAGACCTTGACAGAGACGACGACACCTGTGGCAGTTCAAGCCACAGCACGAAGCTCTCAGAGGAGAAGGATCCGGAGGGATGGATCGTTAGACCCATCACTCGCGACGCCACTCACAGGTGTCACTTCCACGACGCTCTCGTCACCTTGTTGCATCGAGCCTTCAACCGACACACTTGGTCTATTGATTACCGTTGTGTAGTCTACCAGCATTGTCGCGGGTTATACCTAGACCAGTAGGAGGCTACTTGCTTGGTGCGTCGTCCGAACGATGATCTTCGGGGTGCAGAGGCCTTCTCAGAGCATTATTCTATCACTGAGAGGGATACTGTCGAGGCAGCCATGCAAGATGTTGCACGACGTGCGCTTTTCGCAGTATTGCTCGTTGTTCAGCGAGGTAGCTGACGGACTCGACCTGAAGTACTACCCTCGTCGTTCAACTGGCAGCGCTGGAGGTGTGATTGTCTCGCCTGTTGGTGAGGGCAATCCCAGGCTGAACAACATGGTCAACCTGGTCGTTGTGCTCAACACCGAGCTAGACCACACCCTTGACGAGTTGGGCAAGGTTCGGGCGGAGGTTGCATAATTGCATGCTGAGCGTGCAACGCGCCACTATCAAGATGGTGGTTCCCCCACCCTGTCGAGATTCAGCACCCTTACCGCTCGCCACCCTGTGGTCACTTTGATTACGGCACCCCTGACTGCAGGACCCAGATAGATTTGGAGCCATAGATCGATAGAGTCGGAGTCTGTAATAACGCTTAATTCAGTGTCTTAGTCTTAGTCGGTCTTAGTTAGAGTTAGTTTGTTTATCATATGTTTTGATGCTTGTCGTGATGAACTTGTAATTAAGTTGGATCTTTGTAATGATTGTCACCAAGGTGTGGGTATCCCCTTCCACTTGGTATAGTTATTAATAAAGTCAGTTGTTTAGGTGGGCAACCCATTTATTTCCACTTCCCTCTTTATCTGAGATGAGTCAGTGAAGATGATCAATTGTTCAGTGCTATGAAGATTTCCATATATCTTTTCTTATGCTGAAAGACTGTGGAGTCAGATCTGGTACGTGTGTGCTTTCTACAGATGTCTAGGAACAAGCGCAGAGGTGGAAGGCGTGCTCAGTAGGAGCAGCAGGCACCCCAGGAGGAGGCAGCTCAGCAGCAGTTGCCATCGCCACCCCCTATAACCATTGAGCAGATGTTCCTGATGCAAACCCAAGCAATCCAAGCAATTGGTTAGACTTTAGCAGCAATGCAGCAGGTGCAACAGCTGCAACCCCCACCTCAACCTTAGGTGCAAGTTTAGATGCCACAGGTGCCCAGAGACAAGCGAGCGGAGTTCATGAGGGGCCATCCCCCTGTCTTTGCCCATTCTGCAAATCCTATGGACGCTGAAGATTGGCTGCATACTGTTGAGCGTGAGTTGCATATTGCTCAGTGCAACGATCGTGAGAAGGTTCTGTATGGTCCCCAACAGCTAAGGGGAGCAACACAGTCTTGGTGGGAGTCTTACCTCGCTACCTGAAAGTCGCCTAGAGGGGGGTGAATAGGCGGAAACTGAAAATTTATAAACTTAAAGCACAACTACAAGCCGAGGTTAGCGTTAGAAATAAATCCGAGTCCAAAAGAGAAGGGAAAACAAATCAACAAAGGAAATAGAGCGGATGACACGGTGATTTGTTTTACCGAGGTTTGGTTCCAAAGAACCTAGTCCCCGTTGAGGTGGTCACAAAGACCAGGTCTCTTTCAACCCTTTCCCTCTCTCAAACGGTCACTTAGACCGAGTGAGCTTTCTCCTTAATCAAACCGGGTCACTTAGACCCCTACAAGGACCACCACACACTTGGTGTCTCTTGCTTTGATTACAAGTCACTTGAGAATAAGAATGGGAATAGAAGAAAGCACGATTGCAAAAGCCAAGCGACAAGAGCGACAAATAACACACATATCACTATCTCTCTCTCAAGTCACTAATCACTAATGATCACTTGTCTCAATTGTGAAACTTGGAGAGGTTGGAAGCTTTGATTGTGTCTTGGAATGGATTGCTAGCTCTTGTATTGAATGTGAAAGATTGGAGTGCTTGGGTGAAGTGAATGGTGGTGGTTGGGGTTGTATTTATTGCTGCCAACCACTTCCTAGCCGTTGCTCCTTTTGTGCCGACCGCGGATGGTCCGCGCCCCTGGTCTAGACGGTCCGCCCCTGCATATCAATGGCTGAAATCGGAACGGTCAGCAGTAACGGCTACACCAATGGCTATTTTGCATTTAATGCGTCGTCAGATGTAAGATAAATGCAGTCGCGGACGGTCCGGTCGTGCACCCCGGACGGTCCGCGGGGACGCTATAATTCATTTTACCAAACCCGTCACCTTCGGGTTTTTCGGTTCTGCACTGACCGGACGGTCCGCGCCTGAGGCCGGACGATCCGCGCTTGGTTTCGGACGGTGCTTGCTTCTCCATCGGACAGTCCGCAGTGTTGACTTGCGTTTATGTAGTGTTTCTGTCTGAGGCCCACTTTGGTGTCGTGGACGGTCCGCCACAAGGGCCAGGACGGTCCGCGCTTAGTCTGTTTTTCCAAAAAGTTTCTCCTATCCGGAATAATCTATGGTATTCCGGACAGTCGATTTAGAATAGTTGTAGATGAACTTATGCACCTGTGAAATGATCAACTAGGCAAACTTGTTAGTCCACAAGGTTTGTGATGGTCGTCAAACACGATAATCGATTATAGGAAATGTTGAGACTATTTGCCTTTCAATCTCCCCCTTTTTGGTGATTGATGCCAACACAAACTAAAGAAAATGTAAAGCGTAGAAATGTAACTAGTTTGCATTTTGACAGATGTGCATAAGTTATTTTGAAATGAAAGCATTTCTAAGTATATGAGTTTGATTTGATATTTAACATTTTGGACCACATTTGCACCACTTGTTTTATTTTTGCAAATTCTTTTGGAAAAATCTTTTCAAAGTCTTTTGCAAATAGTCATAGGTATATGAATAGGATTGCAAGAAGCATTTTTAAGATTTGAAATTTCTCCCCCTATTTCAAATGCTTTTTCTTTGATTTAAAGAAAACTCCCCCTCAATAAAAATTCTCCTCTTAGTGTTCAAGAGGGTTTTAGATACCAATTTGAAATATATCAACAATAAGATACCAATTGAAATATGTCTATTAAAAATTTTCATCATAAGATGCCAATTGAAAACTTCTTTTAAAAAACATTGAAATTGGTGGTGGTGCGGTCCTTTTGCTTTGGGCTAATACTTTCTCCCCCTTTGGCATGAATCGCCAAAAATGGATACTTTGTGAGTGAAATATGAGCCCTTAAACTTTCTCCCAATGGTACAAATGAATATGAGTGAAGATTATACCAAAGTGGAGAGTGATGCGGAGTGACGGCGAAGGGTAGGTAATACCGATAGAGTGGAGTGGAAGCCTTGTCTTCGTCGAAGACTCTATTTCCCTTTCAATCTACGACTTAGCATAGAAATCACTTGAAAACACATTAGTCGTAGTAAATGAAAGAGATATGATCAAAGGTATATAAATGAGCTATGTGTGCAAAGTGTCAATCAAAGTTCTGAGAATCAAGAATGTTTAGCTCATTCCTAAGCCTGGTAAAGGTTTTCTCATCTAAAGGCTTTGTAAAGATATCGGCTAATTGTTCTTTGGTGCTAACATAAGCAATCTCGATATCCCCTTTTGTTGGTGATCCCTCAAAAAGTGATACCGAATGACTATGTGCTTAGTGCGGCTGTGTTCAACGGGATTATCCTCCATGCGGATTGCACTCTCATTATCATATAGGAGAGGGACTTTGCTCAATTTGTAGCCATAGTCCCTGAGGGTTTGCTTCATCCAAAGTAATTACGCACAGCAATGGCCTGCGGCAATGTACTCGGCTTCGGCGGTAGAAAGAGCTACTGAATTTTGTTTCTTTGAACCCCAAGACACCAGGGATCTTCCCAGAAACTGACAAGTCCCTGATGTGCTCTTCTGAAGCGTCCCGAATCCTCTGGGACTCAAATGTGATACAATTACTAGTCCCAGGAGGCTAGTAAACACATTTATACATCAGATGATACCAAATCTGCTTAAACGAGACAAACCTACAAAGGTGGCGAACAACTTTAAGAGTTGGTCCACAACTCGGGACATATCATCAGAGTGGGGCTGAAGCAGCCCGATATACGCAGCGAAGCAATTCAGCGGTCCAACAGCCACAGGCAAGGTTGGGAACAGTCGTAACTCTTACCCGATCTCCTTTTTCTGAAAAAACAACAAATAAGCAAGGGTGAGTACAAACGTACTCAGCAGCCCACCTTCACCCGCGGAATGGGGAAATCAGATATAATGCATGGAATATGTAGAGCTCAGGATATTTGCAGAAACAGCAATATTTTATGCAGGGTTGTTTTGAAAAACATTTTGTATTTTGCAAAGTGCATCCTCTCCAAAAGGAGCAGGAAGTTTTTCAGTATTATAACAAGATCCCCTGGACTAAACCATCCAGGTATCTCAGCAGTTTCCCACTGGTTTTCATTTTCAAAAACAGCTATTGGACTTCCCGTCCACCATAGCTCACGGCTCAACCGCCGGTCCTTTTAAAAACCACTTTTCTCAAACACACCCTTTTTTGGAAAAACCAAACACTAATTGCCATACCACACCAGACTCGTCCATTCCTGTGGACACAGACTATTCGAATAGGTTCTCAAACTCTGCGCAGAGGTGTACACTTTACCCACTAGTCTGGCTCTGCGATCTCATGGCCGATGAGATCCGAATCCGAATCTCTTTCTTTCCTCGCACGTCCTAACCTTAACAGTTATACCGGAAGGAGTCAGGCCATCGCCATGTCCAAACCGGACAAAACTTTCCCCCTCCTTATCCTCCCGGTGCTCCCCAGCCTTCATAACCCTGGGGTTGGACCGTACGAGTTCAGATTGAGTGACTGCCCACACAGTCTCGAGTGGTTGTACTTATCATGAGTACAGGTAGTGAAAGATGACAAACCGGTCCTTATAAGAGGGGACAATCCTTCTGCTCACGCCTAAACCAGCTGAGCCATCACCTTAGGCCCTCCCCTAAACCAGGGAGTCCTTGATCATCCCTACTCAAAGGTGATAAGGGTGAAAACCCTTCATCAAACACATTTTGAAAAGCATTTTCTTTTGAAAACTCACACCTTTCCTCAAATCATTTGTAACAATTATATCAGGGATTGATTGCGGCAAGCGGCTGGGTGGCCATAATAACTTGTCTCAAAATCATATTATGCATAAAATAACAGGCTGAGGGTTGTGGTTGTAAAACATAGGTAATTTATGCATCAAAGGGATCCAGTGAGCTTGCCATGCTTATTCGGCGAAGGGGGAAGGGGAGCTCGCGGAAGTGGCTTCTGGCTCCACCGCCTAGCGTAGACTTGCAGATCTGGCCTCCACGAGACGGCACGAACGCTCCGATAACTATGCAACATGAACAAGCAAACATACAAACCAGCAAGTATACCAACAAATATTTAGTATAGTGGTCAGAATAGCGATATATGGATGGGTAGAGTCTTGAGTAGAATCTGTGTCATGTGGTGTTGTGATATTACTGGTGGTGGAGCGGAGGTGCTTACCAGGAGGGTGGACTGGAGGCGAAGCGACACTATGTGTGTAGCCGGCAGAGCAGAGTAACTAAGTGGGTGGGGTGTTTGCCTTGGCTGAGGGTGTTGAGTGTGTGTGGAGAGGGAGAGGGTAGCTGGGTGTATTTATAGCTGGGTGTATGTGGTGTAGCACAGTGAAGTTCACTGTTGGTGAGAATAGTGACGAATGAATCGTCTGACTTAGTATGAACAGGAGAGTTATAGGCAGAATATGGGACAAGAGTATTTTGGGAGTTTTCTGGAATATGGACCATGCTTAAGGGATGACATGGTTGGGTAGGGAATAGTTTGATAAGAATTTAGAAACGAGATTTATTGGAATCTGAGTTTGGGAGCCTGGTTCGAAGGATTCTCAAAGTTAAGCGTGCTCAACTTGGAGAAACCTAGGATGGGTGACCAGATGGGAAGTTCCCTACTGGAAGAAAAATCACAGTCACCGGAGTTCGTATGACTGGAATATGGGTCTGGCTGGTCTTAGGTGGACTGGACAACATGATGTACGAGTAGTTGAAATTTGGGATGACTAGATGACCGATGAATAGTAACGATGATCAGTAACGATGAATAGTGGCGATGGAAAAGAAATTATAGATATCATCGATGAATAGTAACGATGATGAATAGTAATGATAAATAGTAACGATGATGAATAGTGTATGTGAATAGTACCAATGAATAGTAATAGTGAATAGTAATGGTGAATAGTAATGGTGAATAGTGATAGTGAATAGTTCGTATGAACGAACGATGAACGATGAATAGGAACTATGAACGAACGGACGAACGATCGAATGATCGGACGAACGAACGATCGGAATTTCGGCAGCATAACGGCAGGAAAAGATTATTTGGACGAACGATCGAATGATCGTACGAACGAACGATCGGAATTTCGGCAGCATAACGACAGGACAAAGATTATCTAGAAGAACGATGAATAGGGACTATGAACGAACGATGAACGATGAATAGGGACTATGAACGAACGATGAACGATCGAATGATCGAACGAACGAACGATCGGAATTTCGGCAGCATAACGGCAGGACAAAGATTATCTGGAAGAACGATGAATAGGGACTATGAACGAACGATGAACGATGAATAGGAACTATGAACGAACGATGAACGATCGAATGATCGAACGAACGATCGGAATTTCGGCAGCATAACGGTAGGAAAAAGATTATTTGGACGAACGAACGGACGAACGATCGAACGATCGAACGAACGGACGAACGAACCATGAACGATCGGACGAACGATCGAACGATCGGACAAACGAACGAACAAACTAAGAGCAGGGGGACGAACGATCGAAGAACGATCGAACGATCCTTGTGCTAGTGTGTGCTTGTGTGGAACATGGAGTGGGTGTGTATGGGGGGGAGAGAGTTGCCATGAAATGGCTTGGGGTGGGATGAGAGGAGGCCCTTGCCCCTCTATTTATAGCCATGGTGGGGGGATTAGGGGGAGGGATGAGAGGATTAGTGGGAGGATGAGAGGATTAGTGGGAGATTAGCATGTATTTGTCTTGTATAAGTGAGATTTGCTTGTAGAGCTCACCGTATGACACTGGAGGCATACGTATACGTATGAGCATGAGGAAAGTTATGAAGAAAATATTTATAAGGACTTGAAAAATGATTCTGAAGGTATTTCTCAGGAGGAAAATATCTGGAGATATATCGGTGGAATATTTGGGCAGTATTTCTAGAAAGAACTTGAAGAGGATCACTAGGGAAATATCTGGGCAGTATTTCTGTAAACAATTTGAGGGGGATCACTGAGGAAATATTTGTAGGGTATTTTGAGGAGGATTTTAGAGAGAATATAGACCACTATACTTTATTTGTTGATATCAACTCGCAAACAAACATTTTGAAATGAAATTTGAAATTCATTTTGAATTTAGGGCGAGTTTGAGAAAATTTCAGAATTTGAATTTTTGGGATGCTACAAATCTACCCCACTTAAAAGGAATCTCGTCCTAGAGATTCGGTTTAGAAGGGTTATGGGTATAGCTTTACTTCAGCTACATATCTTCACTTTGCAACTCTTCGAGGAGATGAAACTTCAACAAAGTCTGGCCTTTGAGGAACATCTGGTTGCTGATTGAAAACACTGATTCTGGCTACTCAAAGATCATCTTCAGGCTTCTAGCTTTCGCTTGGCAGCTTGCTTATTGAAGGAGCATAGATGCCAACACACAAACCTTTCTCTTGCGAACTCCCACATGGATTCCTTCCTTGATTGTTCTTCTGGTGCTTCATCAACGGAACTTGGGTGACCACTTCTCATACAGAAACTTATAAGCTTTGGTGATCTGGTCCTCCACAAGCTTGCTACATGCCTTCTTATTTTTCTCCATGACAGGAACCTTATTGGAACACTACCCCACTTAAAATGAATGAGGGTAGATCTCTTGAATCTTGGGGATTTGAACTCCTTGAAGTACCTCATAACAAAGGTGTTACGGGGCCTTCTTCTCCTGTTGCTGCTTGAGCAGGCTGCGGAGAAATGACTGACACAGGGTTGATTCTGGGACAACCTTCTTCTCATCTTCTCTTCACTATCTTCTTTTCTCTTCTCACTTTTCACTTTTCACTGCCTCTTTCTTTCTCTTTGCTCTTCCCACTCGAGGATTCTATCAAAGAGTATTACCATCATACAGAGGAGGAAACCGAAGATGTTGAACCATATACAACAGTCTTCAACCCAAGAATCACCAAGCATTGTGATCTTAGGGGCGAGGGAGTGGAAAAATGGAGTTGCTTGCGATTTGGCAGAGGGGATTTATCTGGAGTGTGCTTTTGCTTTGAGCGAGATGGGAGTTGAGGGAGATGGTGGGGGGGTTTATAGGCGAGCGGGGGTGTTCGGTTGCGGAGCAGTGGTGATGGAGTAGGTGCTACGTGGCAGCGGGTGCGATAAGGGGAGGGGGGCCTGGTGTTGCCGGCGATGATGGTGGCGGTGGGTGCGCTGCAAAGGTGGCGTGGGCGGCGGTAGTGCGCTGCAAAGGGGGGCGTGGGGCGGTGGTAGTGCGCATGGAGGCGGGCACGCGTGGGGGGGCACGGGTGAGTGGTGGGGTCGATGACCCTGATGTTTGTGGTCTCTGGTTCCAAGAATCTTTGCCTCTGTGTATGGTAATAACTCCTTCTGTCCTCTTTTCCTGTTTACTTTGACTCAGGGGCAGTGCTTTGATTCTCACGGTCGGTCCTTTTGACTGAGCGGCTGGACTGGCTTCTTCTGTAGCTTGTTCCAGGCTTCAAGGGTAAGCTTCCCGGTATCTTCTTGGGTAAGGCACTTTTCTCTTGAGATGGGTTAAGATGAGAATGGAAGCATAAGGTGAGGATTAGATCTAATTTGTGATCTATGTTTTTTTTAGAGAAAACCTTTCTTAAAAAAACACACAAGCTCAGCAATGATAAGCACAAACAAATCGAATGTTTTGAATAAGGGAAGAATAGAGTTTTTCCAAAGCACGGACTACTCAGATTCGGGGGCTAAGCATAACTACTATTGCTTGGCTCCTGAATTGAGAACTATGCTAAATGCAACTTATGAGCACTAACGTTAAAGCATCACATATGAACTCAAAAGGGAGGAAAACATCAAGCGAAATTCATTTTGAAATGCCCTAGGGGGCAACACAAATAGAGTTTTTCAAAGCACGGGACTACACGATTAACTCTCATACATGCAGGGCTCTAGCCAAAGTGAAGAAAAACTTCACTACCCAATGCATGCAGAGGACTGGGCATACTAACTTCAGACCAGACAACTTCTCTTCTAGCAGGGCTGGCACACAACTTCAATCTGAGACATCTCCTGGATGGGTCAAGAGGGAGCTGACGTTGATGACTTCTTCTGGCGGCGACTGAGATGGCAGGACAGGGTCGAACTCTTCTTCAAGCGGGACTGGCTCTTGTAGCTCCTCTGAGGGCGGCGGTGCTGGCGGGGTGCTTGCAGCTTCTTCCTTGACCTCAAGGGATGGTGCTGGAATCTTCTTCATGGTGAGGGGCTCAAACAACTCTGGCGGGGGATCTTGGGAGGATTCAGGGTGCTCTTGCTTATCCATAGCCTGAGGGGAGACTGGAATTCCTTCCAAGACTATGGCTCCTTCCGTGGGTTCCCAAGCCTTCTTCTCTCCTCTGATAGATACCGGGTGACCTTCAAGAATCTGGGGGTCTTCAGCTCTCCTGGGTTGAACTGGGTTGGATGGAGCAGGCTCTTGGATCCGCAGGGCTCTACGTTGGTTATGGGTTACCAAGTAGGCCTTCATCAACTTCTGGATGTGCTCATCCTTGGCTTGCTTCAGGGCTTCAACAGCAATGACTTCACGACTTTCCAAGGCAGCTACATGGGCTTGAGCTGTGGTGAGATCCACATGGAGCTTACGGTTGAGCTTCTCTGCATCTTCTGCTCGAGCAATCATCTGACGGTGGTGCCGAGCCAAGAAATCATATTGTGCATCCAGGGTGAGCAGGTATGCAGTGAGGTACACGACTGTGGGGTCATCCTCAAGCAGCTGCTGCCCTTCCAATGCACGCATCCTGGCCATCCAAGCGGGACGGTTTCTTTGAAAGGGCGGAAAGAATCTGAGCGGAGTGTCAGCCACTTCTTCTTCATAGATCTGACACAGGGCCCTCAATGCCTTGCGAGCGACGACTTGGTAGGTGTCTTTGAATCTGTGCCCAGCAGCAGTGACACTCCATTCCACATGGTGTGGACTGGATCCAATGTATACAGTCACGACACACTTCTCTGTGCCATGCTCGACGAACTCACAACCATCATACTTTGGCTGGCTCCTGATTCCGAGGCGGACTGCGCATGCTCTCAGCAACTTGGGGAAACCATCTTCATTCTGGCAGAAGCTGGTTTGGCACTGAACCTCCATCTGACTTCTGAGAGAAGGGGGAAAACATTTTTGAAATGAAGGGATGCGAGCAAGAATTTTTCTAAGAAAATAGTTTGGACTCAAAAACTTTTGATCAGGCTAAGGGTTACGTTCTGCGGCCAACCTAACAGCTCTGATACCACCTGAAGCGTCCCGAATCCTCTGGGACTCAAATGTGATACAATTACTAGTCCCAGGAGGCTAGTAAACACATTTATACATCAGATGATACCAAATCTGCTTAAACGAGACAAACCTACAAAGGTGGCGAACAACTTTAAGAGTTGGTCCACAACTCGGGACATATCATCAGAGTGGGGCTGAAGCAGCCCGATATACGCAGCGAAGCAATTCAGCGGTCCAACAGCCACAGGCAAGGTTGGGAACAGTCGTAACTCTTACCCGATCTCCTTTTTCTGAAAAAACAACAAATAAGCAAGGGTGAGTACAAACGTACTCAGCAGCCCACCTTCACCCGCGGAATGGGGAAATCAGATATAATGCATGGAATATGTAGAGCTCAGGATATTTGCAGAAACAACAATATTTTATGCAGGGTTGTTTTGAAAAACATTTTGTATTTTGCAAAGTGCATCCTCTCCAAAAGGAGAGGAAGTTTTTCAGTATTATAACAAAATCCCCTGGACTAAACCATCCAGGTATCTCAGCAGTTTCCCACTGGTTTTCATTTTCAAAAACAGCTATTGGACTTCCCGTCCACCATAGCTCAGGGCTCAACCGCCGGTCCTTTTAAAAACCACTTTTCTCAAACACACCCTTTTTTGGAAAAACCAAACACTAATTGCCATACCACACCAGACTCGTCCATTCCTGTGGACACAGACTATTCGAATAGGTTCTCAAACTCTGCGCAGAGGTGTACACTTTACCCACTAGTCCGGCTCTGCGATCTCATGGCCGATGAGATCCGAATCCGAATCTCTTTCTTTCCTCGCACGTCCTAACCTTAACAGTTATACCGGAAGGAGTCAGGCCACCGCCATGTCCAAACCGGACAAAACTTTCCCCCTCCTTATCCTCCCGGTGCTCCCCAGCCTTCATAACCCTGGGGTTGGACCGTACGAGTTCAGATTGAGTGACTGCCCACACAGTCTCGAGTGGTTGTACTTATCATGAGTACAGGTAGTGAAAGATGACAAACCGGTCCTTATAAGAGGGGACAATCCTTCTGCTCACGCCTAAACCAGCTGAGCCATCACCTTAGGCCCTCCCCTAAACCAGGGAGTCCTTGATCATCCCTACTCAAAGGTGATAAGGGTGAAAACCCTTCATCAAACACATTTTGAAAAGCATTTTCTTTTGAAAACTCACACCTTTCCTCAAATCATTTGTAACAATTATATCAGGGATTGATTGCGGCAAGCGGCTGGGTGGCCATAATAACTTGTCTCAAAATCATATTATGCATAAAATAACAGGCTGAGGGTTGTGGTTGTAAAACATAGGTAATTTATGCATCAAAGGGATCCAGTGAGCTTGCCGTGCTTATTCGGCGAAGGGGGAAGGGGAGCTCGCGGAAGTGGCTTCTGGCTCCACCGCCTAGCGTAGACTTGCAGATCTGGCCTCCACGAGATGGCACGAACGCTCCGATAACTATGCAACATGAACAAGCAAACATACAAACCAGCAAGTATACCAACAAATATTTAGTATAGTGGTCAGAATAGCGATATATGGATGGGTAGAGTCTTGAGTAGAATCTGTGTCATGTGGTGTTGTGATATTACTGGTGGTGGAGCGGAGGTGCTTACCAGGAGGGTGGACTGGAGGCGAAGCGACACTATGTGTGTAGCCGGCAGAGCAGAGTAACTGAGTGGGTGGGGTGTTTGCCTTGGCTGAGGGTGTTGAGTGTGTGTGGAGAGGGAGAGGGTAGCTGGGTGTATTTATAGCTGGGTGTATGTGGTGTAGCACAATGAAGTTCACTGTTGGTGAGAATAGTGACGAATGAATCGTCTGACTTAGTATGAACAGGAGAGTTATAGGCAGAATATGGGACAAGAGTATTTTGGGAGTTTTCTGGAATATGGACCATGCTTAAGGGATGACATGGTTGGGTAGGGAATAGTTTGATAAGAATTTAGAAACGAGATTTATTGGAATCTGAGTTTGGGAGCCTGGTTCGAAGGATTCTCAAAGTTAAGCGTGCTCAACTTGGAGAAACCTAGGATGGGTGACCAGATGGGAAGTTCCCTACTGGAAGAAAAATCACAGTCACCGGAGTTCGTATGACTGGAATATGGGTCTGGCTGGTCTTAGGTGGACTGGACAACATGATGTACGAGTAGTTGAAATTTGGGATGACTAGATGACCGATGAATAGTAACGATGATCAGTAACGATGAATAGTGGCGATGGAAAAGAAATTATTGATATCATCGATGAATAGTAACGATGATGAATAGTGTATGTGAATAGTACCAATGAATAGTAATAGTGAATAGTAATGGTGAATAGTGATAGTGAATAGTTCGTATGAACGAACGATGAACGATGAATAGGAACTATGAACGAACGGACGAACGATCGAATGATCGGACGAACGAACGATCGGAATTTCGGCAGCATAACGGCAGGAAAAGATTATTTGGACGAACGATCGAATGATCGTACGAACGAACGATCGGAATTTCGGCAGCATAACGACAGGACAAAGATTATCTAGAAGAACGATGAATAGGGACTATGAACGAACGATGAACGATGAATAGGGACTATGAACGAACGATGAACGATCGAATGATCGAACGAATGAACGATCGGAATTTCGGCAGCATAACGGCAGGACAAAGATTATCTGGAAGAACGATGAATAGGGACTATGAACGAACGATGAACGATGAATAGGAACTATGAACGAACGATGAACGATCGAATGATCGAACGAACGATCGGAATTTCGGCAGCATAACGGTAGGAAAAAGATTATTTGGACGAACGAACGGACGAACGATCGAACGATCGAACGAACGGACGAACGAACCATGAACGATCGGACGAACGATCGAACGATCGGACGAACGAACGAACAAACTAAGAACAGGGGGACGAACGATCGAAGAACGATCGAACGATCCTTGTGCTAGTGTGTGCTTGTGTGGAACATGGAGTGGGTGTGTATGGGGGGGAGAGAGTTGCCACGAAATGGCTTGGGGTGGGATGAGAGGAGGCCCTTGCCCCTCTATTTATAGCCATGGTGGGGGGATTAGGGGGAGGGATGAGAGGATTAGTGGGAGGATGAGAGGATTAGTGGGAGATTACCATGTATTTGTCTTGTATAAGTGAGATTTGCTTGTAGAGCTCACCGTATGACACTGGAGGCATACGTATACGTATGAGCATGAGGAAAGTTATGAAGAAAATATTTATAGGGACTTGAAAAATGATTCTGAAGGTATTTCTCAGGAGGAAAATATCTGGAGATATATCGTTGGAATATTTGGGCAGTATTTCTAGAAAGAACTTGAAGAGGATCACTAGGGAAATATCTGGGCAGTATTTCTGTAAACAATTTGAGGGGGATCACTGAGGAAATATTTGTAGGGTATTTTGAGGAGAATTTTAGAGAGAATATAGACCACTATACTTTATTTGTTGATATCAACTCGCAAACAAACATTTTGAAATGAAATTTGAAATTCATTTTGAATTTAGGGCAAGTTTGAGAAAATTTCAGAATTTGAATTTTTGGGATGCTACATCTTCCTATCAATTTTACACCCTGTCCAATTAGCATCTGAATATCCTATTAAATCAAAAGTGGATCCCTTGGGGTACCAAAGACCAAACTTAGGTGTATGAACTAAATATCTCAAGATTCTTTTCACGGCCCTAAGGTGAACTTCCTTAGGATCGGCTTGAAATCTTGCACACATGCATACAGAAAGCATAATATCCGGTCGAGATGCACATAAATAGAGTAGAGATCATATCATCGACCGGTATACCTTTTGATCTACGGATTTACCTCCCGTGTCGAGGTCGAGATGCCCATTGGTTCCCATGGGTGTCTTGATGGGCTTGGCATCCTTCATTCCAAACTTGGTAAATATGTCTTGAATGTACTTAGTTTGGCTGATGAAGGTGCCCTCTTGGAGTTGCTTCACTTGAAACACTACAAAATACTTCAACTCCCCCATCATAGACATCTCAAATTTTTGAATCATAATCCTACTAAATTCTTCACATGTAGATTTGTTAGTAGACCCAAATATGATATCATCAACATAAATTTGGCATACAAACAAATCATTTGCAATGGTTTTAGTAAAGAGTGTAGGATCGGCTTTGCCGACTTTGAAGCCATTAGTGATAAGGAAATCTCTTAGGCATTAATACCATGCTCTTGGGGCTTGCTTAAGCCCATAAAGCGCCTTAGAGAGTTTGTAAACATGATTAGGGTACTCACTATCTTCAAAGCCGAGAGGTTGCTCAACATAGACCTCTTCCTTGATTGGTCCATTGAGGAAGGCACTTTTCACGTCCATTTGATAAAGCTTAAATCCATGGTAAGTAGCATAGGCAAGTAATATGCGAATTGACTCAAGCCTAGCTACGGGTGCATAAGTTTCACCGAAATCCAAACCTTCGACTTGTGAATATCCTTTGGCCACAAGTCGTGCTTTGTTCCTTGTCACCACACCATGCTCATCTTGCTTGTTGCGGAAAACCCACTTGCTATGAGTTAAGAACAAGGCAACACAAAAAAGGTTAAACGTTAAAGTCCTTCGTCCTTCGAAGCATTATTTCCCTTGGGATATAATGATTTTTAGACGAAGATTATGAAGGACATACCTTCATCAGCATAATACATAATAATGAAGAGGGAACCATATGAAATATATAAAAGAATAACATAAACAATCATGTATTATTATCAACTCGTTTCTATTTTATTATTATAGAAAGATAGAAATAATGTCAAATCATAAATGTACCTTCGGCTCGAAAGAAGGTAAGGGTACAAGTGTGACGCAAAAGCAAATGCCAGATCAGCGTGAACAGTAAGGGAGCACTGTTCACCTATTTATAGGCACGGGACGCAGCCCATGTAAAATTACACCCATGCCTTTTACATTTGCTAATAACTCTATAGTAATCCATCAGGGTCTAAATAGCCTTTTCCCCTTTAAGTCGGTTTCCTTTTCTGCTATCACGCCGAAGCTCCCCTGCGCATAGCTTCGGTTCTGCGCCATCCTTCGTGTTCTTAGTGCTTCTTCACACTATGATTTTGACCCAAGTACGAAGGTACCTGTTCATGTATTATACTCCAGAAACATTGTTAAATCATGTTTTTGAGGACCTTCGGAAGCCGAAGGCCCCCCAACAGTTCCTATAACATTTTGGTTAGGACATGGAACTAAATGCCATACCTCATTCCTTGTGAAGTTGTTGAGCTCCTCTTGCATTGCCAACACCCAGTCCGAAAATCTTAATGCATCTTCCACCCTGTATGGCTCAATAGAAGACACAAAAGAGTAATGTTAACAAAAATGAGTAACACGAGATCGAGTGGTTATCCCCTTATGAATATCGCCGAGGATGGAGTTCACGGGGTGAGCTCTTTGTATTGCTTGGTGGACTCTTGGGTGTGGCGGTCTTTGACCCTGTTCTTCTTGATCATTTTCCTTGTCTTGATTATTGTCATCTCCCCCTTGATCATTGTCCTCCTCTTGAGATGGCTCATTGTCTTGATCTTCTTCTTCCTTGTCTTGAGCTTGATCCTCATCTTGGGTTGGTGCAGATGCTTGCATGGAAGATGACGGTTGATCTTGTGTTTGTGGAGGCTCTTTGGATTCCTTAGGACACACATCCCCAATGGACATGTTCCTTAGCGCGACGCACGGAGCCTCTTCATCATCTAGCTCATCAAGATCTACTTGCTCTACTTGAGAGCCATTAGTCTCATCAAACACAATGTCACAAGAAACTTCAACTAGTCCAGTGGACTTGTTAAAGACTCTATATGCCCTTGTGTTTGAGTCATAACCAAGTAGAAAACCTTCTACAACCTTAGGAGCAAATTTAGATTTCTACCTCTTTTAATAAGAATAAAGCATTTGCTACTAAAGACTCTAAAATATGAAACATTGGGCTTTTTACTGGTTAGGAGTTCATACGATGTCTTCTTGAGGATTCGGTGAAGGTAGAGTCGGTTGATGGAGTAGCAGGCGGTGTTAATCGTCTCAGCCCAAAACCGGTCCGGTGTCTTGTACTCATCAAGCATGGTCCTCGCCATGTCCAATAGAGTTCTATTCTTCCTCTTCACTACACCATTTTGCTGAGGTGTGTAGGGAGAAGAGAACTCATGCTTGATGCCCTCCTCCTCAAGAAAGCCTTCAATTTGAGAGTTCTTGAACTTTGTCCCATTGTCGCTTCTTATCTTTTTTATTCTCAATCTCAACTCATTTTGAGCTCGTCTCAAGAATCCCTTTAAAGTCTCTTGGGTTTGTGATTTTTCCTGTAAAAAGAACACCCAAGAGAAGCGAGAATAATCATCCACAATAACTAGACAGTACTTACTCCCGCCGATGCTTATGTAAGCTATCGAGCCGAATAAATCCATGTGGAGTAGCTCAAGCGGCCTGTCAGTCGTCATGATGTTCTTGTGTGGATGATGGGCACCAACTTGCTTCCCTACTTGACATGCGCTAAAAACCCTGTCTTTCTCGAAATGAACATTTGTTAGTCCCAAAATGTGTTCTCCCTTTACAAGCTTGTGAAGATTCTTCATCCCAACATGGGCTAGTCGGTTATGCCAGAGCCAACCCATATTAGTCTTAGCAATTAAGCAAGTATCGAGTTCAGCTCTATTAAAATCAACTAAGTATAGTTGACCCTCTAATACTCCTTTAAATACTACTGAATCATCACTTCTTCTAAAGACAGTAACACCTGTATCCGTAAAAAGACAGTTGTAGCCCATTTTGCATAATTGAGAAACTGAAAGCAAGTTAAAATCTAAAGAATCTACAAGAAAAACATTGGAAATAGAATGGTCAGGTGATATAGCAATTTTACCAAATCCTTTGACCAAACCTTGATTTCCATCCCCGAATGTGATAGCTCTTTGGGGATCATTGTTTTTCTCGTAGGAGGAGAACATCCTTTTCTCCCCTGTCATGTGGTTTGTGCACCCGCTATCAATTATCCAACTTGAGCCTCCGGATGCATAAACCTACAAAACAAGTTTAGGCCTTGTTCTTAGGTACCCAAACGGTCTTGGGTCCTTTCACATTAGAAACAAGCACTTTGGGTACCCAAACACAAGTCTTGGATCCCTTGTGTTTTCCCCTAACATATTTGGCAACTACTTTGCCTGATTTGTTAGTTAAAACATAAGAAGCATCAAAAGTCTTAAATGAAACATTAGGCTCATTTGATGCAGTAGGAGTTTTCTTTTTAGGCAATTTAACATGGGTTGATTGCCTAGAGCTAGAAGCCTCATTGTTATACATAAAAGCATGATGTGAAACATTATGAGGTTTCCTAGCATGAATTCTCCTAATCTTATGCTCGGGATAACCAGCAGGATATAAAATATAGCCCTCGTTATCCTGAGCCATGGGAGCCTTACCCTTAACAAAATTAGACAATTTCTTGGGGGCATTAAGCTTGACATTGTCTTCCTGTTGGAAGCCAATGCCATCCTTAATGCCAGGGCGTCTCCCATTATAAAGCATGCTACGAGCAAATTTAAAATTTTCATTTTCTAGTTCATGCTCGGCAATTTTAGCATCTAATTTAGCTATATGATCATTTTGTTGTTTAATCATAGCAATGTGATCATTGATAGCATCAACATTAATATCTCTACATCCTATGCAAATAGAAACATGATCAATAGTGGATGTACAGGGTTTGCAAACATTTAACATCAATCTTAGCATGTAAAATAGTATTCTCATCTCTAAGATTGGAAATAGAAGCATTGCAAATATTTAAATCTTTAGCCTTTGAAATTAAACTAGCATTTTCAATTTTAAGGCTAGAAATTGACTCATTCAATTTATCAATCTTAGTAATCAAACTAGCATTATCATTTTTAAGATTGACAATTGAATCATGACAAACATTTGATTTTTCAATCTCAGCAAGTAAATTAGCATTCTCATTTCTAAGGTTGGAAATAGTGTCATGGCAAGTGCTAAGCTCACTAGTTAATTTTTCACATTTCTCTATTTTCTGAGCATAGGCATTTTTTTACTTTAACATGCTTTTTGTTTTCCTTAATAAGGAATTTGTGATGGAACCTCCCAAGTCATTAGGCCCACCTACAGTTGTCCTTGTCTAACGGACCTCAGACAACCCTGTAGGTGTTCCTGAATCACTTGACAAGTTTGGTATCTGCTTTTCTCACCTTTCCCAAGAGCGTTTCACCCGTCACGCAGGCATTACAAGCATCGGAGTTACGAGAATGCGGAAGCAATTACATGAACTTACCTTTATTTAAAAGTAAGATAGAGTTGAATATTTACATACCAGAATATAACCTATGAGTGCAGAGTAATATTATTACACACCAAGGGAGGCAAAAACCCCTCCCGATAAGTCTTTAAACAAAAGTTTTATGGAGGATCCTTCCCTCCCGCAGCTTTACTCCTGGTGTTCTTCCTTCGGTACCACCTTAGAACAGAAGCAACAAAAGTTGGTTGCTTCCTCACCTAAAAACAACGGGGAATAAAACCCTGAGTATGTGAAAGGGAATTAGGCTTTCACCTAGTTCCTAAATAATTTTGGTGGTTGAATTGCCCAACACAAATATTGGACTAACTAGTTTGCTCTAGTGTATAAGTTATACAGGTGCAAAATGTTCACACTTAGCCAATAAAAAGACCAAGAGTTGGGTTCAACACAAGAGCAAAGGAGCAACAGAAGGCTCCTCTGGTCTGGCGCACCGGACTGTCCGGTGTGCCACCGGACATGTCCGGTGCACCAGGGGACTCCAACTTCGAACTGCTCGGCTTCGGGATTTTCCAGAGGCACTCACGCTATAATTCACCGGACTGTCCGGTGTACACCGGACATGTCCGGTGCTCCCAGGAAGGGCGGCCTCAGGAACTCGCTAGCCTCGGGTTTTCACTTCGGCTGCTCCGCTAAAAATCACCGGACTGTCCGGTGTACACCGGACTGTCCGGTGTAACAGCGGGGCAACGGCTACTTCCGGTGCCAACGGCTACCTGCAACGGCATTTAATGCGCGCGCAGAGTCAGAGTCGCCCATACCGGCGCACCGGACAGTGAACAGTGCATGTCCGGTGCGCCACCGGACATCAAGGCGGGCCCAGAAGTCAGAACTCCAACGGTCGATTTCCAACGGCACTGATGACGTGGCGGGGGCACCGGACTGTCCGGTGTGCACCGGACTGTCCGGTGCGCCATCAAACAGACGGCCTCCACCAACGGTCAAGTTGGTTGTTGGGGCTATAAATACCCCAACCACCCCACCATTCATTGCATCCAAGTTTTCCACTTCCCAACTACTACAAGAGCTCTAGCATTCAATTCTAGACACACCAAAGAGATTAAATCCTCTCCAAATTCCACACAACGCCTTAGTGACTAGAGAGAGAGATTTGCTTGTGTTCTTTCGAGCTCTTGCGCTTGGATTGCTGCCTTCTTTCTTGATTCTTTCTTGTGATCAAACACTCACTTGTAATTGAGGCAAGAGGCACCAATTGTGTGGTGGCCCTTGTGGGAAGTTTGATTCCCAAGTGATTTGAGAAGAGAAGCTCACTCGGTCCGAGGGACCGATTGAGAGAGGGAAGGGTTGAAAGAGACCCGACCTTTGTGGCCTCCTCAACGGGGAGTAGGTTTGCAAGAACCGAACCTCGGTAAAACAAATCCGCGTGTCACACTCTTCATTTGCTTGCGATTTGTTTTGCTCCCTCTCTCGCGGACTCGTTTATATTTCTAAGGCTAACCCGGCTTGTAGTTGTGATTATTTTTGAGAATTTCAGTTTCGCCCTATTCACCCCCCTCTAGGCGACTTTCAATTGGTATCAGAGCCCGGTGCTTCATTAGAGCCTAACCGCTCGAAGTGATGTCGGGAGATCACGCCAAGAAGGAGATGGAGACCGGCGAAAAGCCCACTACAAGCCACGGGAGCACTTCATCGGAAGAGTCCCGCACCAAGAGGAAGGAGAAGAAGAAGAGCTCCTCCAACAAAGGAAAGGAGAAGAAATCTTCTTCGCACCACAAAGAGAAGAAGGAGAGATCTTCCTCCCACAAGCCACATCGGAGAGGGGACAAGCACAAAAGGATGAGGAAAGTGGTCTACTCACAACAGCAAAACTGAATACTCCCGTCGGCCATAATAATTCCCGTCGGTTTTTAGGGTTGCCGACGGGAGTTAATTAACTACCGTCGGCCATAACGAAGCCGACGGGAGATAAAATAACTCCCGTCGGTTTTTAGGGTTGCCGACGGGAGTTAATTAACTACCGTCGGCCATAACGAAGCCGACGGGAGATAAAATAACTCCCGTCGGTTAGTCCGGAGGCCGACGGGGTTTAGGGCGGGCCCGGCTAAAACGCGCGCGCCGGCCACTCGCCCAGGCTCTATTCATCGCGCGGTCGCTCATCCCGCGCCGCCGGCCACTCATCCATCGCCGGCCACTCATCCCGCGCCGCCGCCGATCGCCGTCCAGCGCCCGAGCGCCGCCCGAGCCTGCGCCGCCGCCGCCGTGCGCCCGAGCGCCGCCCGAGCGCCGCCCGAGCCTGCGCCGCCGCCGCCGCCGTGCGCCGCCCCGCCCGAGCGCCGCCAGCGCCTACGCCGCCGCCGCCGACCCCGCCGCGCCCGTCCCGTCCTCCGCCGCGGCTTGCCGACGCCGCTGCCCCCGCCCGTCCCCTCCCCCGACGCCGCTGCAACCTCCACTGAGACAGTAAGATTGAAATTATTTAAAATTATATCATTGCGATATATATTTATATTTATATCGAAAATATGTTTATTCCCGTCGGTTGGTTGATTGTATTGATTAAGCCGACGGGAGTTAACTACGTTGTGGTCGTTTAATTAGTATGATACACTGTTTATTTTCCTAGAGTTTTAGGGTTAAGTGCGCAGACCAGTAGTTAACCCTAGGCGTCACCCGTTCCGGAAGCATGCACATGCATCACATTTATTCATATGTTTGGGCCTAATGCACCTAGACAATCTATGAATGCATAGATTGTATAGTTTCATTCGGTCCAAACACAAGATTACTTGTGATGTGCGTGGTTCCGGGATTGTCCACGTATTTGGACAGCCGGAGAATGGGTGTGGCCGCATGTGATTCGTGCACGTGTCCGTTGGTCCGAACGAGATTTCAGCAGCATAACCCAGTTGTTCTCCGTCGCACCATGATAGGCGTGTGTTCGGAGAACAGCGGGGTTATGCTGCCGAAATTTCGTTCGGACCATCGGGCACGTCACGAGTCGCATGCGGCCGCCTCCATTCTCGGGTGGGTTTATGTCCTTTCCTATAGTAGGGTTATCACCTAAGCCACGTGCATCGCTCTTATATGCTGAATTTTTGGTTGGTGGTTTACACAACAGCAAAACTGAGCCATCCTAGTCCACAAACATGGAAGATGACCGTGAGTGGATGTATGCTGGTTGGAAGAAGGGCGGATGTCACACAAAGGAATGGTTTCAGAAGACAGAAAAGTTTTTAGAGAACGCTCGTGGAGAGTCAACCCACGCTGTGATTAGGTGCCCATGCACCAAATGTGGGAACATCCAGTCACATGACAAGAGAACTGTGGCACTACACCTTTGCAGTCATGGGTATGTTCAAGGTTATAAGGTTTGGGATAACCACGGCGAGTCACGGTGTATAGTATCAGCACAGATGGAGGTGGATGACGGTGAAAACGTTGATCGATTGGACCATATGTTAGAAGATATGCAGGCAGAGTTTGTCAACAATCCTGAAGATCCGCCTACAAAAGAGGTTGAAGAGTTGTTCAAACTCCTCCAAGACTTAGAAATGCCTCTGCATGGACACACAACGGTTACCATCCTCCAGTTCGTGACCCGTCTAATGAGCATAAAGTCAAAGTTTGGTTGCTCAGCCAAATGTTATAAGGCGATTTTGGACTTGTTTAGTGATGTCCTTCCTGCCGATCATAAGGTGCCTAAAGACATTTACCGGTCAAAGAAGCTGCTAAAGGCTTTGGGAATGCCATATGAGAAGATCGATATATGCCCGTCCAACTGCATGATATATTGGCGCGATCGTGCGAAACTAGAGAAATGCTTGAAATGTGGCCTGTCGAGGTACATAGAGGTGGTAAACGAAGAAGGGGAGAAGGTGACAACAAAGAGGGCACATAAGCAGCTTCGCTGGATGCGTCTCACTCCAAGACTGAAACGTCTGTTCTTGGCTAGTAGAATTGCGAGCCGCATGAGGTGGCGCAAGAATCGTAAGCCCCCGAAGGATGGGGTAATGCAGCATCCGTGTGATAGCGACGCATGGAAGGCCCTGGACAGCTTCGATATAGAATTTGCTAGTGAAGAGAGGAATGTTCGTATTGGGTTGGCGACAGATGGTTTCACGCCTTTCAGTATGACCGCAGCGTCTTACTCATGTTGGCCTGTCTTTGCCATACCGTACAACCTTCCACCTGAAGATTGCATGAAAGATGAGTTTATGTTCTTAACTCTCATCATACCTGGGAAGGATCATCCCGGCGTAAACCTCAATGTTATGCTTGAGCCATTGATTGAGGAGTTGAAAGAGCTTTGGGAAGGAGTGGAGGCGTATGACAGCTTCATGAAGCAAAAATTCAAACTTCGGGCAGCATATTTGTGGTCCATACATGATTATCTAGCGTATGGGATCTTTGCTGGGTGGAGAGTCAGTGGAAGGCTAGGTTGTCCTATTTGTGGAAAAGAAACAGATTGTTTCTGGCTCGATAAGGGTGGGAAGTTCTGTTACTTCGATTGTCATAGGTCTTTTCTTCCTTTGAACCACCCCTTCAGGCTCCAGGCACACGAGTTCAGGAAGGACACCATTGTCACGAAGGAACCCCCGAAGCGTCGCACCGGGTGGGAAATCGCTGAGGAGCTGAGTAATCTAGTGAGAAATGAGGATGGGGATGGGTTTGCAGGTTTCGGGAAGACCCATAACTGGACTCACAAATGTGGCCTTTGGGAGCTCCCTTACATGAGGGCATTGCAGCTCCCGCACAACATCGATGTAATGCACCAAGAGCGTAACATGTGTGAAGCACTATTTAACACCGTCATGGATTTCCCAGATAAAACAAAAGACAATTTCAAGGCCCGAGTGGACTTAGGTAACATATGTAACCGCCCAACTCTCATGCTCAGAGAAAATGGAGGCAAGCCTCGTGCTGAATTTGCCTTGAGACCCAATGAACGAAAAGAAGTGATGAAGTGGATGAAAGATTTAAAATTTCCCGATGGTTATGGTGCGGGGTTCAGAAGATCTGTGAACTTGAAAACAATGAAGATCAATGGGTTGAAGAGTCATGATTACCATATAATGATGGAAAGGCTGATCCCAGTAATGTTGCGTGGTTACATTAACGAGGAAGTGTGGAAAGCGATAGCTGAACTTAGCTATTTCTACAGGCAGCTTTGTGCTAAAGAAATTTTAAAGGAGATGATGCAGAAACTAGAGGAATCGGCACCGGTGCTTCTTTGCAAGCTGGAGAAAATATTCCCGCCTGCGTTCTTCAATCCTATGCAGCATCTTCTTATCCATCTCCCATATGAAGCAAAGGTAGGTGGGCTAGTGTGTTATAGGTGGATGTATCCCATAGAAAGAATGTTGAAAAAACTGAAATCAATGGTGGGTAACAAGGCAAAGGTTGAAGGTTGTATAGCAGAGGAGTTCAAATTTAAGGAGATAGCTTTCCTCACAAGTGGTTACTTGACTGAAGACCACAATGTATTTGCCCATACGAAGAGGTACCATGAAGATGAAACGGTGCATCCGTGCAGTCACATTAGCATATTTCAATGGAACGGCAAGGCTGTTGGTCCACCAGTGGCATATGAATTCAGTGAGAACGAACGGAAATCTGCTTTGCTCTACATGTGGTCAAATATAGAAGAGGCTGAGAAATTCTTCAGGTAATAGTTTACTAGGCTTAAAGGAATTGTATATTCAATGTTTAGGAAACACAATGTTTTCTTACTCTCGTTCTTTTTTAGCGAGTTCGATAAAGAAAACTGGAGGTCTTCTCGTAACCGTCAACCAACGGCGAAACAGCTAGACAACTTGCGTCTAAATGGATTGCACGGGGGACCTAATTTTATCTCCTGGATCCGAGACCATGTAAGCCTTGTATTCTTTGTCCTCATACATCGTGTATAGGTATGACAATTGTAACACTTTTTCATTTATTGACTGTCAGTTCGGGAATGTACCGGATGACTCACAAATGTGTCCTGTGGGATCTCCTTCACATGAGGGCATTGATTCTCCCGCACGTCGGCGTAGTGTCCATAAGGACCTGCGTCAGCTTTCTATTGGTAGTGTGATAGTGAAGAGTTATGGCCGTTACGACGTAAACGGGTTTCGCTTCCGTACAACCAAATTTGAAGCTTCCCGTCCTTTAGCAGCTACGAAAAATAACGGAGTCGTAATCCGGGCTGAAGATATGGAAAGGCACGAATCCGAGTATTACGGAATCATAAACAATATACTCGAGTGCCAATTTGTAGGGAACAAGGATCTGAGGGTGGTGTTTTTTGACTGTACATGGTTTGACCCGAAGCATTATAGAACCGAATTTGGAATGACGCAGGTTAAACGCAAGCAAATACTTCAAGGGGCCGATAGATATGTCCTTGCTCATCAGGTGGAGCAGGTATATTACTCGTCATATCCATGCCCTAAGTTGAGCGCTTGGTGGGTCGTATACAAAACCTACCCCCGTGATCGGTTGTCCACTCCTGTTCCCGATGATTACAATCGTGAGGCTCAACAAGCTGACGGGGTATTCCAAGAAGATGAGTTGCCATCCTCATTTGATATAGACCCTGCTCCTACATTGGATTGTTTAGTTGGAGACCTCAATGATATATCATTGCCACAAAAAAGGAAACGAAACGATAAGTAACAAGTTAAGTTTATTTCCATATGAATGTTTATTTGTTTAATGTTGGTTTATTTTGCACCGTTTGTTTATTTATTTACAATACTCAGTACTAATAAAAACTTTCAATTGCTGCAGGATGCCTAAAAAGTTTAAGCAGGTGGTGAAGGGGTTCAGGGACTCCCTTTTCCGAGGGAGTTCCTTGAGCGCTAGTAAGAAGGAGCAGCTCTACAGAAGCCTACACCCAGAGTTACAGGGCCAGCCCTTGGGGTTTCAGAGAGGCGATGTAAGAATCATTGTATTGTTGCTTTTAATTTGTGTAAGACTTTAACGCGTGAATGTGACACTTGAGTTACTTATTTGCAGGATGAGGATGAGGATGAGGATCAGGATGAGGATGAGGTTGAGGATGAGGATGAGGATGAGGATGAGGATGAGGATGAGGTTGAGGGTGGAGGTGAGGAGGCTGAGGCAGGAGGTGAGCAGGGAGAGGGTGGAGGTGGAGATGAGACTGAGGCTGAGGCAGGAGGTGCGGCTGAGGGTGGAGATGAGGCTGAGGCAGCTCCAGCAAGGCGTCCACGTAAGTTTAGAAGGCCTCATGCCGTACAACCTCCACCTGTTCCGAGCTCCGAGACGGGGAAGACGGTGATCTCCCCCGTCGGAGATAGGTAAGTGCTGTATCTTTTGATTTGAATCAGCTGTATTCATCAAATGTAAGCATGTTTGATGCTTGCCCGTCTTTTTGTAGGGAGTGGTTGGACTACTCTTTCACCGGCCAGGGTCGTCAAAAGCAGGTGAACTCTGTGTTGAGTTCGCTCCTGAAGTTTCACTACCCTGGACTGGTGAAGACGTCCGACGATGCAGACGCTGCGCCGGTCCTCGTCTCCTGTTGGGACGATTACAAGCTGAAGGTCGATGTCACTTATGGCGATGCCCAGGGGCTTGTTCGCGCTGACTTCTGGGTACGTAATCTTGTGTGTGTTATATGGAAGCAATCATTAAAAAGTTAGATAACATTGCATTCTTTTTGTAGGCACGTTTTCGGTTGGCCGACGGGGATGACGCGAACCACGCCGAGAAGGTGTTTCAAGTAAATGCCTATCGGTTGGTGAAGGAGGCCCTGTACGAGGCAAGGATTCAGGCCACGTGCATGTATTATCAACAAATTTTAGGGCAAAAGATGAACAAGAAGACAGGGGCCTCGAGTATATACCTTCGCGAGGAAGAGTATCGTAAGGTTATATTTCAATCCTTTCCTTTGTGTTTGTTTCATTTGAATAGGTACTGATATATGTTTGTTTTTATGAAGGTGGTGGTTCCGTGGATGTCTAACCGGCCAGAGGCCTACGCAGCTTGGTGTGGGGTATGGGCTTCTGAAGCCTTCCAACAGAAGTCAAAAAGTCACAGGGACAATCGAGGCACCATGCCGAACCACACCTTCGGTGGCGACAACTTCACGCGAAAGGCGAAACGCCTGGTAAGAAAACTAACAAATATGTTGAGATGTCATATATTCTTTTATTGTACTAACTCTGTGTTGTAGGAAGCTCAATTAGGTCGCGAGCCGACTCCCATCGAGGTGTGGGAAGCTGGCCATAGGGGAAGCGACCCTTCCAACCCTTTGTGCAGCCAGACACAAAGGGAGCGTCTGGTGAGCTGTTGTCCTCAATATTCGGTTAATGCTCGCAACGTACTAACTAAGGTTATATAATCGATACAGGCGGCATATGCGGAAGAGATGAAGGACCGTCACGGAGAAGACTGCGATTGGAGGACCATGCCGATCGATGCTCAAGCCGTGCATAAATCCGGTGGAGGAAAGGCACATGGACGGTGAGATGTTACATTACATGCCATTTATATAGTGACATGAGCATATGCCTTAATTAATCTTTCTTTGACAACAATTGTAGATTCTCTCTCTTTGATGGAATGATCAACACGACGGATTTTAGAGCGTCTCGGCGGTCGGCATCCGGGTCCGGAAGCTCCGGTCGTAGCTCTCGTCGGCTCACTGAGCAAGAGCTTGAGATCGTGAGGCTGCGTGAGGAGAACCGTGAGCGCGATGAGCAGTTGAGGGCTCAAACTGAGCAGTTGAGGGCTCAAAGTGAGTACTATGCCTCAGTCCACGCGCAGCAACAACAGATGATTCAAGTAAGCCCATTGCATTATTACTGTTTATTCATTGCTTTACACATCCAATGCGTACTACTAATATGCTTGGTCAATAGTTACTAGCTCAGCAGCAGGGCATTCCGTATGTGGCCCCTCCGCCTCCGCCGCAATGGACGTTCGTCCCTATGGGCCCTCCTCCACCTCCGGTAAGAAATTCTATGTCCATTCTCTAGTTACATAGTAAAAACGATGACTTGTGCCGCACTGCACTCACATGAATATGTATTATTCTTGTATTCAACAGGGACTTGTGCCGCAGCAGCCTCAGTTTAGCACACCGCCGGCACAGCTACCTGCCCCTGGCGCACAGGTTTGTATTCTAACTCTATAGCTATCGCCGACAGTTCAGCAGTTAATATGTACGATTTCTGACAAATTGCATTCTCGCTCCATAGGACAATCAGGAAGGAAGTGGAACGATGGATGGCTTCGTCAACTCCCTATTCGCGTACCCAACTCCGGACGGAGGCAGCGGCCAAAGCTCCAACAACCCTAGCCGCCGCGGTTCGTGAATGTGCTTCGATCTCTACCTTTTCAGTAATGAACACTTCGATCTCTACCTTTTCAGTAATGGACACTTCTTTTGTGGATGAACACTTCTTATGTGGATGAACACTTCTTATGTGTATGAATGTGGATGAATGTTCTTATATATATGTGTGTTGATGGATGTGATTGATGTGTGAATGTGCATGATGATATTGTGTATATTTTATGTGCCATTGATCATAAATATGGGGTTTTTGGGGGGGGGGGACAGTTTAACTCCCGTCGGCTTTGCAAAGCCGACGGGAGTTAAACTGGTACTGTCCAGGATAACTCCCGTCGGCTTAGCCAAGCCGACGGCAGTTGTCGCTCCTCCGTCCCGGCACCCAGGGCTGACGTGGCGGACACATAACTCCCGTCGGCTACCTAGGCCGACGGGAGTTAATTGCCCGCCACGTCAGCCCTGGCCCGGGGAGCGACAACCGCCGTCGGCTACCTAGGGCCGACGGGAGTTAATTATCTCCCGTCGGGGCCGACGGGAGTTAATGCAATCCCCGTCGGGTAGCTCCTGTCGGCCGGGTACCGACGGGATTTACACTAAAACCGACGGAAATAGCTAAATCCCGTCGGTTTTAGAGTAAATCCCGTCGGTACCCGGCCGACGGGAATATCCTGGATTGTTGTTGTGACTACGAGACCGACACTTCATCAACATCGACCTCCGACTCCGATGCACCCTCCGTAACTTCTAAACACCAAGAGCGTAAGAAGTTTAGTAAGATCCCCCTACACTACCCTCGCATTTCTAAACATGCACCTTTACTTTCCGTCCCATTAGGCAAACCACCAACTTTTGATGGTGAAGATTATGCTAGGTGGAGTGATTTAATGCGATTTCATCTAACCTCACTCCACAAAAGTATATGGGATGTTGTTGAGTTTGGTGCACAGGTACCATCCGTAGGGGACAAGAATTATGATGAGGATGAGGTGGCCCAAATCGAGCACTTCAACTCTCAAGCGACAACAATACTCCTCGCCTCTTTAAGTAGAGAGGAGTATAACAAAGTTCAAGGGTTGAAGAGCGCCAAGGAGGTTTGGGATGTGCTCAAAACCGCGCACGAAGGAGATGAGCTCACCAAAATCACCAAGCGAGAAACGATCGAGGGGGAGCTCGGTCGGTTCCGGCTTCGCAAAGGGGAGGAGCCACAACACATGTACAACCGGCTCAAGACTTTGGTGAACCAAGTGCGCAACCTCGGGAGCGTCAAGTGGGACGACCACGAAATGGTTAAGGTTATTCTAAGATCTCTCATTTTCCTTAACCCCACTCAAGTTCAATTAATTCGTGGTAATCCTAGGTATACTAAAATGACCCCCGAGGAAGTTATCGGGAATTTTGTAAGTTTTGAGTGCATGATCGAAGGCTCAAGGAAGATCAACGAGCTTGATGATCCATCCACATCCGAAGCTCAACCCGTCGCATTCAAGGCGACGGAAGAAAAGAAGGAGGAGGCTACACCAAGTCGACAACCAATCGACGCCTCCAAGCTTGACAATGAGGAGATGGCGCTCGTCATCAAGAGCTTCCGCCAAATCCTCAAACAAAGGAGAGGGAAAGACTACAAGTCCCGCTCCAAGAAGGTTTGCTACAAATGTGGTAAGCCCGGTCATTTTATTGCTAAATGTCCTATATCAAGTGACAGTGACCGAGGCGACGACAAGAAGGGGAGAAGAAAGGAGAAAAAGAAGTACTACAAGAAGAAGGGCGGCGATGCCCATGTTTGTCGGGAGTGGGATTCCGACGAAAGCTCAAGCGACTCCTCCGACGACGAGGACGCCGCCAACATCGCCGTCACCAAGGGACTTCTTTTCCCCAACGTCGGCCACAAGTGCCTCATGGCAAAGGACGGCAAACGGAAGAAGGTTAAATCTAACTCCTCCACTAAATATGAGTCTTCTAGTGATGATAATGATAGTGATGAGGTGGATAATTTGCGTGTTCTCTTTGCCAATCTTAACATGGAGCAAAAAGAAAAATTAAATGAATTGATTAGTGCTATTCATGAAAAGGATGACCTTTTGGACTCCCAAGAGGATTGTCTAATTAAAGAAAACAAGAAACATGTTAAGGTTAAAAAGGCTTATGCTCTAGAAGTAGAAAAATGTGAAAAATTGTCTAGTGAGCTTAGCACTTGTCGTGAGATGATTGACAACCTTAGGAATGAAAATGCTAGTTTAAATGCTAAGGTTGATTCTCATATTTGCATTGTTTCAACTTCCAATCCTAAAGATAATAATGATGATTTGCTTGCTAGGATTGAAGAATTGAATGTTTCTCTTGCTAGCCTTAGAGTAGAAAATGATAATTTGATTGCTAAGGCTAAAGATTATGATGTTTGCAAAGTTACAGTTTCCAATCTTAGAGATAAAAATGATATTCTTCATGCTAAGATTGTTGAACTTAATTCTTGCAAACCCTCTACATCTATTGTTGAGCATGTATCTATTTGTACTAGATGTAGAGATGTTGATGTTAATGCTATTCATGATCATATGGCTTTAATTAAACAACAAAATGATCATATAGCAAAACTAGATGCTAAAATTGCCGAGCACAACTTGGAAAATGAGAAATTTAAATTTGCTCGTAGCATGCTTTATAATGGGAGACGCCCTGGCATTAAGGATGGCATTGGCTTCCAAAAGGGAGACAATGACAAACTTAATGCCCCTCCTAAGAACTTATCTAACTTTGTTAAGGGCAAGGCTCCCATGCCTCAGGATAACGAGGGCTACATTTTGTACCCTGCCGGCTATCCTGAGAGCAAAATTAGGAGAATTCATTCTAGGAAGTCTCACTCTGGCCCTAATCATGCTTTTATGTATAAGGGTGAGACATCTAGCTGTAGGCAACCAACCCATGCTAAGTTGCCTAGAAAGAAAACTCCTGGTGCATCAAATGATCATAACATTTCATTTAAAACTTTTGATGCATCTTATGTTTTGACTAACAAATCCGGCAAGGTAGTTGCCAAATATGTTGGGGGCAAACACAAGGGCTCCAAGACTTGTGTTTGGGTACCCAAAGTTCTTGTGTCTAATGCCAAAGGACCCAAAACCATTTGGGTACCTAAAGCCAAGAACTAAACTTGTTTTGTAGGTTTATGCATCCGGGGGCTCAAGTTGGATACTCGACAGCGGGTGCACAAACCACATGACAGGGGAGAAAAGGATGTTCTCCTCATATGAGAAAAACCAAGATCCCCAACGAGCTATCACATTTGGGGATGGAAATCAAGGTTTGGTCAAAGGACTGGGTAAAATTGCTATATCACCTGACCATACTATTTCCAATGTTTTTCTTGTAGATTCTTTAGATTACAATTTGCTTTCCGTATCTCAATTAGGTCAAATGGGCTACAACTGTCTATTCACTGATGTAGGTGTCACTGTCTTTAGAAGAAGTGATGATTCAATAGCATTTAAGGGAGTGTTAGAGGGTCAGCTATACTTAGTAGATTTTGATAGAGCTGAACTCGACACTTGCTTAATTGCTAAGACTAACATGGGTTGGCTCTGGCACCGCCGACTAGCCCATGTTGGAATGAAGAATCTTCATAAGCTTCTAAAGGGAGAACACATTTTAGGATTAACAAATGTTCATTTTGAGAAAGACAGGATTTGTAGCGCATGTCAAGCCGGGAAGCAAGTTGGAACCCAACATCCACACAAGAACATCATGACGACCGACAGACCGCTTGAGCTACTCCACATGGATCTATTCGGCCCGATTGCGTACATAAGCATCGGCGGGAGTAAGTATTGTCTTGTAATAGTGGATGATTATTCTCGCTTCACTTGGGTATTCTTTTTACAGGAAAAATCTCAAACCCAAGAGACCTTAAAGGGATTCTTGAGACGGGCTCAAAATGAGTTCGGCTTAAGGATCAAGAAAATAAGAAGCGACAACGGGACGGAGTTCAAGAACTCTCAAATTGAAGGTTTTCTTGAGGAGGAGGGCATCAAGCATGAGTTCTCTTCTCCCTACACCCCTCAACAAAATGGTGTAGTGGAGAGGAAGAATCGAACTCTATTGGACATGGCAAGGACCATGCTTGATGAGTACAAGACTTCGGATTGGGTTTGGGCCGAGGCGGTCAACACCGCTTGCTACGCCATCAACCGGTTATATCTTCATCGAATCCTCAAGAAGACATCATATGAACTCCTAACCGGTAAAAAACCCAATATTTCTTACTTTAGAGTCTTTGGTAGCAAATGTTTTATTCTTGTTAAAAGAGGAAGAAAATCTAAATTTGCTCCTAAGACTGTAGAAGGCTTTTTACTTGGTTATGACTCAAACACAAGGGCATATAGAGTCTTTAACAAGTCCACTGGACTAGTTGAAGTCTCTTGTGACGTTGTGTTTGATGAGACTAACGGCTCTCAAGTAGAGCAAGTTGATCTTGATGAGATAGGTGAAGAACAGGCTCCATACAGAGCGATAAGGAACATGTCCATTGGGGATGTGTGTCCTAAGGAATCCGAAGAGCCTCCACATGCACAAGATCAACCATCCTCCTCCACGCAAGCATCTCCACCAACACAAGTTGAGGATGAGACTCAAGATGTTGAACAAGAAGACCAAGAAGATGAGCCACCTCAAAATGACGGCAACGATCAAGGGGGAGATGCAAATGATGAAGACAAGGAGGATGAAGAACCAAGGCCGCCACACCCAAGGGTCCACCAAGCAATACAACGAGATCACCCCGTCGACACTATCCTCGGCGACATTCATAAGGGGGTAACTACTAGATCTCGTGTTGCACATTTTTGTGAGCATTACTCGTTTGTTTCCTCTATTGAGCCACACAGGGTAGAGGAAGCACTACAAGATTCGGATTGGGTGGTGGCGATGCAAGAGGAGCTCAACAATTTCACAAGGAACGAGGTATGGCACTTAGTTCCACGTCCTAACCAAAATGTTGTAGGAACCAAATGGGTCTTCCGCAACAAGCAAGATGAGCATGGTGTGGTGACAAGGAACAAAGCTCGACTTGTGGCCAAAGGATACTCCCAAGTCGAAGGTTTGGATTTCGGTGAAACCTATACACCCGTAGCTAGGCTTGAGTCAATTCGCATATTATTAGCCTATGCTACTTACCATGGCTTTAAGCTTTATCAAATGGACGTGAAAAGTGCTTTCCTCAATGGACCAATCAAGGAAGAGGTCTATGTTGAGCAACCTCCCGGCTTTGAGATAGTAAGTACCCTAACCATGTCTATAGGCTCTCTAAGGCGCTTTATGGGCTCAAGCAAGCCCCAAGAGCATGGTATGAATGCCTTAGAGATTTTCTTATTGCCAATGGGTTCAAAGTCGGAAAAGTCGATCCTACACTCTTTACTAAAACTCTTGACAATAATTTGTTTGTATGCCAAATTTATGTTGATGATATCATATTTGGGTCTACTAACGAATCTACTTGTGAGGAATTTAGTAGGATCATGACACAGAAATTCGAGATGTCTATGATGGGGGAGTTGAAGTATTTCTTAGGATTTCAAGTGAAGCAACTCCAAGAGGGCACCTTCCTTAGCCAAACAAAGTATACTCAAGATATTCTAAGCAAGTTTGGGATGAAGGATGCCAAGCCCATCAAGACACCCATGGGAACCAATGGGCATCTCGACCTCGACACGGGAGGTAAGTCCGTGGATCAAAAGGTATACCGGTTGATGATAGGTTCCTTACTCTATTTATGTGCTTCTCGACCGGACATTATGCTTTCCGTTTGCATGTGTGCAAGATTCCAATCCGACCCTAAGGAATCCCACCTTACGGCCGTAAAACGAATCTTGAGATATTTGGCTTATACTCCTAAGTTTGGGCTTTGGTACCCTCGGGGATCCACATTTGATTTGATTGGTTATTCGGATGCCGATTGGGCGGGGTGTAAGATTAATAGGAAGAGCACATCGGGGACTTGCCAGTTCTTGGGGAGATCCTTGGTGTCTTGGGCTTCAAAGAAGCAAAATTCAGTCGCTCTTTCTACCGCCGAAGCCGAGTACATTGCCGCAGGCCATTGTTGCGCGCAATTGCTTTGGATGAGGCAAACCCTGCGGGACTACGGTTACAAATTAACCAAAGTCCCTTTGCTATGTGATAATGAGAGTGCAATCAAAATGGCCGACAATCCTGTCGAGCATAGCCGCACTAAACACATAGCCATCCGGTATCATTTTCTTAGGGATCACCAACAAAAGGGGGATATCGAGATTTCTTACATTAACACTAAAGATCAATTAGCCGATATCTTTACCAAGCCTCTTG
Organism: Zea mays; assembly: GCF_902167145.1. Classification (NCBI taxonomy): domain Eukaryota; kingdom Viridiplantae; phylum Streptophyta; class Magnoliopsida; order Poales; family Poaceae; genus Zea; species Zea mays. Next base: position 28,689,183 of record NC_050103.1, read on the forward strand.
ATGAACAAACTTTTACCAAACTTAGGCATGAGCTCAATATTCTTGATTCTCGCAACTTCTTTTGCTAGCTTGCACACATAACTCATTTATATACTTTTGATCATATCTCTTTCATATGCTATGACTAATATGTTTTCAAGTCTATTTCAAACCAAGTCATAGGTGTATTGAAAGGGAATTGGAGTCTTCGGCGAAGACAAAGGCTTCCACTCCGTAACTCATCCTTCGCCGTCATTCCAAGCCACTCTCCATCTTTGGGGGAGAAAGCAAAAAGGACTTCATCTTTGGTATAATCTTAACTCATTTGTTTATAACCAAAGGGGAAGAAATTACTTCGAGGGCTCTAATGGTTCCGTTTTTGGCGATTCATGCCAAAGGGGGAGAAAATATGAGCCCAAAGCAAAAGGACCGCACCACCACCTAGTTTTTAAAATTGGAGATTTTCAATTGGTCAATTTCAAATTGGTATCTTATTATGTTCTAAAGGGGGAGGAAGTAGTATTTCAAAACTTGATATCTTAAAACCCTCTTGAACACTAAGAGGAGAATTTATTTGAGGGGGCGTTTTGTTTAGTCAAAGGAAAAGCATTTGAAACAGGGGGAGTAAATTTCAAATCTTGAAAATGCTTTGCGAAATCTTATTCATTTACCTTTGACTATTTGCAAAAGAACTTTGAAAATGATTTGCAAAAGAGTTTGCAAAAACAAAACATGTGGTGCAAACGTGGTCCAAAATGATAAATAAGAAAGAAACAATCCATGCATATCTTGTAAGTATTTATATTGGCTCAATTCCAAACAACCTTTGCACTTAAATTATGCAAACTAGTTCAATTATGCACTTTGATATTTGCTTTGGTTTGTGTTGGCATCAATCACCAAAAAGGGGGAGATTGAAAGGGAATTAGGCTTTCACCTAGTTCCTAAATAATTTTGGTGGTTGAATTGCCCAACACAAATATTGGACTAACTAGTTTGCTCTAGTGTATAAGTTATACAGGTGCAAAATGTTCACACTTAGCCAATAAAAAGACCAAGAGTTGGGTTCAACACAAGAGCAAAGGAGCAACAGAAGGCTCCTCTGGTCTGGCGCACCGGACTGTCCGGTGTGCCACCGGACATGTCCGGTGCACCAGGGGACTCCAACTTTGAACTGCTCGGCTTCGGGATTTTCCAGAGGCACTCGCGCTATAATTCACCGGACTGTCCGGTGTACACCGGACATGTCCGGTGCTCCCAGGAAGGGCGGCCTCAGGAACTCGCCAGCCTCGAGTTTTCACTTCGGCTGCTCCGCTAAAAATCACTGGACTGTCCGGTGTAACAGCGGGGCAACAGCTACTTCCGGCGCCAACGGCTACCGGCAACGGCATTTAATGCGCGCGCAGAGTCAGAGTCGCCCATACCGGCGCACCGGACAGTGAACAGTGCATGTCCGGTGCGCCACCGGACATCAAGGCGGGCCCAGAAGTCAGAACTCCAACGGTCGATTTCCAACGGCACTGATGACGTGGCGGGGGCACCGGACTGTCCGGTGTGCACCGGACTGTCCGGTGCGCCATCAAACAGACGGCCTCCACCAACGGTCAAGTTGGTTGTTGGGGCTATAAATACCCCAACCACCCCACCATTCATTGCATCCAAGTTTTCCACTTCCCAACTACTACAAGAGCTCTAGCATTCAATTCTAGACACACCAAAGAGATTAAATCCTCTCCAAATTCCACACAACGCCTTAGTGACTAGAGAGAGAGATTTGCTTGTGTTCTTTCGAGCTCTTGCGCTTGGATTGCTTCCTTCTTTCTTGATTCTTTCTTGTGATCAAACACTCACTTGTAATTGAGGCAAGAGGCACCAATTGTGTGGTGGCCCTTGCGGGAAGTTTGATTCCCAAGTGATTTGAGAAGAGAAGCTCACTCGGTCCGAGGGACCGATTGAGAGAGGGAAGGGTTGAAAGAGACCCGGCCTTTGTGGCCTCCTCAACGGGGAGTAGGTTTGCAAGAACCGAACCTCGGTAAAACAAATCCGCGTGTCACACTCTTCATTTGCTTGCGATTTGTTTTGCTCCCTCTCTCGCGGACTCGTTTATATTTCTAACGCTAACCCGGCTTGTAGTTGTGATTATTTTTGAGAATTTCAGTTTCGCCCTATTCACCCCCCCTCTAGGCGACTTTCAGTATGGAATTACTCAGCAAGTCTTACCCGACTAAAGAAAAGACTCTCAAGGGTATTCCGGCTTAAGGGAGTCAAGGTAAGGCTTATCAATAATCAATGACTCTGTTTGCAGAAATGCTTACTAAAGTGGATCCTTAAAAATCCAGTTTTATTTGTCCAGTTAAGTAAAATTACCTGCAACTAGAGTTCTTTCTACCCTAGTTCAAACACTTGACCTGTACTAGCCAATTTCTTAACAACCCTTCATCTTTACTGGATTTCTACGTATAGGCCAGCGACCAAGTCTTCATAACCACGAAGGTACGGCGATCCGAATCAATTATACTCAGCTGAGGATCTCCGATCACACGACATATGTAGCACTTAACCCTTGCATATGTCAACCCGCCACCGGGGTTCTTAAGACCAGATCAGGTTCACGTCAACCGAGAGCACAGATACACCACCGTTGTAGCATCCCAAAAATCCTAATCTAGGTTTGAAACCCTAATCCACCTTTTTCCCCTCCCTTCATCCTTTAAATCCAATACCTCCACTAGTTTTTCTTTCATCATATGCATACATTTTGTTTGATCACAAAGCACCTCACTTAGATTCTATTTTCTAAACACTTAGAGTATCCACAAAATTTTTGTTCAAAAGAAAAAAGGGGCAAAATGGGAAATAGAAATTAGAAAGTAAAAAGAAAAAGGGAACAGCTCCCTCCTCCCCCTGCTGGACCGAATCCAGGCCCAAGCCCGCGACCTCCCCTCTCCCACGCGCCCGCACTCCTCCGCTTTCGGCCCATCTTCGGCCTGCCTCCGCGCGCGCGCCAGCCCACTCCTCGCCCCGCACCGCTCTCATTGGCAAGGTGTCCCCACCCGTCAGCCGCCCTCTCTCTTGCGCGCTCGCTCCCTCTGGCAGGATGGCCCCACTAGTCAGTTGCTTCGTCGTCCTTCCGCCGTCTCCTCACCGAGGTCACCTCCGGCCGTCGCCTCCGTCCTCCCCTCTGCCATCCTGCCGCACAGGGAAGTTTGGCACCGCTCCGCCCTCCTTCCCTTGACCAGCGTCCTCGCCGGTACCGCCCCGCCGTAGCATCCCCTCGGCGGCACTGTGCGCCATTTATGGCGGCACCGAGAAGCTCGCCGGAGTCAGGGAGCTCCACCGCCCCCCCTTCCCCCGCGCGCCTATAAAAAGCTCGCCCCGAGCCCCTCCTTCCTCGCACCAGCCCCGGCCATCCCTCTCCTCCCCTCCCCCGAGCCCTATTCGCGAAGCGCCGGCGTCGTTCTCCACTCCGGTGAGTCCTTTCCTCCTCCTCCCTCTCCTTCCCTATTGGTCCGGCAATGAATTGAATGAGCCGAGCGGCTCCCTCGCGTAACTGCGAACCCGAAGCACCGTCTTCCAGCTCCCGTTTCCCACCCAGAGCCCACCGGCGACGATCCCCGCCGCGGAGCTCCGCCCCCTCCCCGTGGGCAGCCCCCTCCCGACCCCCTCTGGCCAAATTGAACCTACCATGAGAAGCACCAACTGCCGCCCGTGCTAAACCCCCCCCCCTCGGACCAGGAGCCGGGCCACCGGCGGCAAGCCACCGTCAAGTCTCCCCGGCGGCCGGTTTTTCCCCGCGCTCGGCCGGTTCGCCCGCCGTCTGGCCGCGACGCCGTTTCCTCCCCCCCTCTCGCTGGCAAGTGGGCCCTCAAGCGACGCCGTTACCCTCGCGGCCGCGCCGTTCCCCCTCGCCCGTGGGCCACCGCTGGGCCGAAAGCGCCTCAGCGCGCGCTCGCGCCCGGGGTGGGCCAAAAACCGTGTCCCCGGCCCAGCAGAGAGGAATCCCCTTTTCTTTTTCTTTTTCCACCCTTTTTCCCATTCAAATAGTTTCCTCAATATTTTATGCACCAAAAATTATCAAAAAGGATTTTCAAGGTCACATAAAATAATATTGTTAGAAAATGGCACACTATGATTGATGAACCACTATTGATGTATTGTTTTACTGTGTGTTTCCTAGAAGAAGCGGGAACCGCAGATCCGGATCCCGTAGCTCCGGAAGAAGGGTCGGAGCCCGAACTTCCGGAAGTAGATCTCCTGGGCCAAGAGAGCTTCAACGAAGGCAAGTCCATCCTTCCCTTGATGCATAAATTACCTATTCTCTCTACCACTGCCTAGGCCGGGAATCATGGGGGAATAGTGCATTGTGAGTGAGAGATGGCCCACATTAACATATGCTTTCTGGATACGAAATGTGGTTTGGAAAGAAGGGCAAAGTGTTTCTTCAAATAAAACCTCTTTTTGAAAAGTTATGCGATGAAGGGTACTCACCCTCATCACCTTGAGAGTGGGGTGATCAGGGACTCCCTGGTTTAGGGGAGGGCCTAAGGTGTTGGCTCAGCTGGTTTAGGCGTGAGCAGAAGGATTGTCCCCTCATATAAGGACCGGCTTGTCATTTTCACTACCTGTACTCCTTTATCGTACAACCACTCGAGACTGTGTGGGCAGTCACTCGATCCGAACTCGTACGGTCCAACCCCAGGGTTAAGAAGGCTGGGGAGCACCGGGAGGATAAGGAGGGGGAAAGTTTTGTCCGGTTTGGGCATGGTGGTGGCCTGACTCCTTCCGGATAACCGTTAAGGTTAGGACGTACGGGTAAGGAAAGAGATCCGGCATTCGGGTCTCACGACGGTGAGATCGCAGAAACCGGGCTAGTGGGTAAAGTGTACCCCTCTGCGCAGAGTTGAAACCTATTCGAATAGTCCGTGTCCACTGGTATGGATGAGTCCGGTATGGTATGACAATTAGAACTTTCTCTATGAATTTCAAGAAAAGGGGAATGTGTGAATGAGTAAGTGTTAAGAAAGAACTAAGGCCACGGGAGCGGGAAGCTCAGTGGTGGTTGAGTTTTTGGTTACTTTTAAAGACTATGGGGTAAACCTTCAAGCAACTGCCTTTCTCTAAGAAAATGATGAGTGACATCAACTCCACCAAATTGAGCATGTACATCATAGGTCTCTTTCTCTCTACGGGAGCGGGGTGAGCTTGCGGAATACCTAGTGTATTCACCCAGATTTATTTATGTTTTTCAGCAGCCGAGGACTTCTTTTCTGCTATGCTTGATTAAGAGGGCTGTGTCTGCACCCAGTTCTGCCTGTGGCTTGGGCTAGTGTGTTTTCCTACTGCGCTTCTCTATTTGGCTCTCTCGAGCTTGTACCCCGGTATTGTAATAAATTTATCTAAACTCTGTACTATTTGAAGTAAGGAATGTGTTTACTAGCCTCCTGGGACTAGTAATTGTTTCACATTTGAGTCCCAAAGGATCGGGACGCTTCAGGTGGTATCGGAGCCCATAGGACTGGCCGTAGGTCGCAGCCCTGACCCTAAAACTTACCTTAAAAAGAAAATACCTCTTACCTCAAGAAAAGTTTTCTCTTCCCTTCCCCAGTTTTAACAAGACCCTTCTTTTCCTATTCCAGATGGAAGATTCTCTGGCCATTAAGTCATCCTACTGCTCATAAGTGGAAGGGTTCCCACGCCTCTTGCGAAGCTGTGCGCTCCGCATGGGAATCCGCAAGAAGCCGGAATACGTCTGGATGGAGCATATCGAGGGCGGAATGATAAGATGCTCTATGGCAGTCTACCTGGGGGAAAGCCAAAGCTATCCAAACCAACGTTCCTTCCAAGTCACTTTTACCGGGGTCCATTTCCTAGATGCTTGCCAAAATGTCGCCCGAAAAGCCCTCCGACAACTGTGTCAGAACTACAACAAAGTAATCATTGAAACCCCCCTTCGCTACTTTCCACCCAGCAACAAGAATACCCCCACCTGGAGGAAAAGACTTCAGGCCCTATCAGGAGGAGATCCTATTGAGAATGATCCCACCATTGTCTACATGGCGGGATACCTTCATACCCTTGATAACCAATATGATGACCTCGCCCTCCACTGCACCTCCCTAACCTCCCGGGTGGAAAGCCTGGAGCAGAAAGTCAAGGAACTTTGAGAAGAAAAAGCGTCCCTTCAAGAGAGCCTCTCGATAGCTGAAGGCGAAGAGACCAATACCCGTGAAGCTTACCGCACCCTCAAAATGGACTACGACAAGAAACTGAAGAAGCTCGCCCCCGCAAGAAAAATCCGCAAGAAGACCAAAAGCCAAGGATGTCAGACTGAGCAGCAGGAAGAGAACCCTCCTAGGAACCAGTCCGACACCGAGAACATGTCCCTGGCCAGCCTTGATGACCTTCTCAAGGAATTTGGGGACACTTTAGAGAAAGAGTTTGGGGGTACCCTAGGTAGCACTCATGTGTGATGAACTTGTGGTAGCAGTATGCTATGTAATGTAATGGCTTGATGTAATGAATAAAATACTAGTTAAAAAAAGGCATGTGCATAATAGTGACTCTCTTCCCATGGCAGATGGCTTCGGATAGAACCACGCCTACCGCCTCCGGGATTGGAGCAAGACTTCCTCTAGGAGCTGAAGGAGAGGCTGGCGGAGAAGGGGGTGAGACCCATCTCCCCGCACCTCCAGAACTACCACTAGACCTAGCCCAAGTTCTGGCCAATCAAACCCGACTCATTGAAGCCCTCACTCGAAGTCTGGAAAACCAGCGCCCAGGCGGTGGAAGGCCCCAGGACAGGATGGGAGAATTTCTGACACTCAAGCCTCCCACGTTCGCGGGGTCCAGCAATCCCCTCGATGTAGATGACTGGCTTCGCACGATCAAGAGGAAGTTGGAAGCCATCGCTTGTCCTGAGAATCAGCGTGTTCAGCTGGCAGCTCATCAGCTTTCAGGAATGGCTTTAGCATGGTGGGACACCTTCAGTGAAGCAGTCAGAGATGCTACATGGGCAGATTTCGAAGCAGCCTTCCGTGAGCACCACGTACCCCAGGGGATAGTTCAACTCAAGGAAGATGAGTTCCGGGAGCTAACTCAAGGAGGGAGAACAGTCAGTGAGTATGTGCACAAGTTCACAGAGTTGGCCCGTTACGCGCCTGAGGATGTCAGCACCGAGTCCAGAAAGATGGCCCGTTTCCTGAGAGGATTAAGACCCGAGCTTAAGACCATCCTTGTCAGCCAAGACTTCCATAGCTTCTCTCACCTCTCCAATAAAGCTATTCAAGTGGAAAGAGCAAAAGAGGAAGAAAAAGGGCACATCAAGAGGAAATTCTAGGTCCTCCGAGCGCAACAGCAAGAGCGTCACCAGAGAGCTCGACCCTTTGGGCTTCCACCCAGGGGTCCAAGCTTCAATAAACAATCTGGACCCTCTCCATCACGCTTTAGTCAGCAGAGTCAGAGCTCCCATCAGGCACCCTCCGTGGCAAGCAACCAGCCGCCAGCAAACGCCTGTTGGCACTGCGGGGACCCCAGTCATTTCAAAAACAACTGCCCTCAGTTGAAGGCACCGGGACCAACCTATTCCAACTCGGTGAATGGCCCCAAGATTCCATCGGCACCTACCTCCAAGGCGCTCCCTTCCAACAGCCAGCAGAGCAGGACTCAGTACCAGGGCAGGGCCCGGGTCAACCACGTCGACGCTCAGGAAGCCCAGCAAGCCCCGGGAGTAGTGCTCGGTGAGTTCCTCGTTGAATTTACTCCCGCTTCTGTGCTTTTTGATTCAGGAGCATCCCATTCATTTATAACCGCTAAGTTTGTGGAGAAGCATGGCATACCCGCTACACCTCTAGCTATCCCTTTGGTCACCCGAACCCCGGGACCAGACCTCCTGTGCAAACTCAGGTGTTCCCAAGTCAGAATTCTTTTAAGTGGGGTAGTGTTCCTGGCAGACTTAACCATCTTGCCATCCCAAGGAATTGATGTAATCCTAGGAATGGATTGGCTAGCTAAGCACAAGGGTGTTATCAGCTGCGCAAGCAAGACTGTTCTTCTCATAGATCACCAAGGAAAGGCAGTTTCCTGTCAAGTCCAACCGCCCGCAAATGATCCAATGATATTTAATCTGGCAGTAGAAAGCATGTCTGTAATTAAGGAGTTTGAAGATGTTTTTCCAGAAGAGTTGCCCGGGATGCCACCAGAGAGAGGGGTAGAGTTCTATATCGATCTCATTCCCGGCACTGCACCCATCGCGAAGAGACCATACCGCATGGCCCCCACTGAGTCGGCAGAATTGAAACTCCAGATTTCAGAACTACAGCAAAAAGGGTACATCCGTCCCAGTTCATCTCCCTGGGGAGCACCCGTTTTTTCGTTACTAAAAAGGATGGGAGTATGAGGATGTGTATTGATTATCGATCCTTGAACGAAGTTACAATCAAGAATAAGTACCCTCTCCCTTGGATCGATGACCTCTTCGACCAACTACAAGGAGCCAAATATTTCTCCAAGATAGACCTCAGGTCAGGGTATCACCAACTGAGAATCAAAGAGGCAGACATTCAGAAAACTGCATTCGTCACCAGATATGGGCAATATGAGTTCACAGTGATGCCATTTGGACTAACCAACGCACCCGCCTTTTTCATGAACCTCATGAATAAGGTATTTATGGAAGAATTGGATAAGTTTGTCGTGGTCTTCATCGACGACATCCTTATTTATTCAAAGAATCGCAAGGACCATGAGCAGCACCTTCGAATCGTCCTCGGAAGACTCAGAGCACATCAACTTTATGCGAAGCTCAGCAAGTGTGAGTTCTGGTTGGAGAAGATAGCTTTCCTGGGGCATATCTTGACTGCAGAAGGGATAGAAGTGGACCCATCTAAGGTAGAAGCTGTTTCAAATTGGAAGCAACCATCCAATGTCAGTGAAGTACGAAGCTTTCTGGGAATGGCAGGGTATTACCGCCGTTTTATCAAGGGATTCTCCAGCATAGCAAAGCCCATGACCGAACTACTCAAAAAGGACAATAAGTTCGTGTGGACTCCCAAATGTGAAGGAAGTTTCCAAGTCATCAAGGAAAGGCTTACAACCGCACCAGTCCTGACTCTGCCAGACATACACCAGGATTTTGTCATCTTCTGTGATGCTTCCAAGCAAGGCTTAGGGTGTGTCTTAATGCAAAATGAGAAAGTCATTGCTTATGCATCCCGATTACTCAAGCCGCACGAACAGAACTATCCTACCCACGATCTGGAATTGGCAGCCATAGTGCACGCCCTAAAAATTTGGAGGCATTATCTGATTGGGAACAAATGCCACATCTTCACTGATCACAAGAGTCTAAAGTACATCTTCACGCAACCGGACCTCAACCTCCGTCAAAGAAGGTGGCTCGAATTGATCAAAGATTATGACCTCGAAATCCACTACCACCCCGGAAAGGCCAACGTAGTAGCAGACGCCCTCAGCCGAAAACCCTTCGGGGTTAAGGGAGCAAACTTTCTGGAAGATTGGAAGAAAGAATCAGCTCAGCTAAATGCATGTCTGGGAGACAACAGTGGCCTGGAAGTCAAGCCAAATCTAGAAGATCTCATATGCAAGGCCCAACGCCTGGACGCAGCAACAACCAAGCTTATGGAAAGAGCACGAAAGGAGCAACTTCCGGACCTCAGGACAGATAAGCAAGGAGCCCTCTGGTTCAAGGATCGCCTGTGCGTGCCAGTGGGAGAAACACGAGAAACCCTACTCGATGAAGCCCACAACTCAGCTTACTCTATCCACCCAGGGACCACCAAAATGTACTTAGACCTTAAGACCAGATATTGGTGGAAAGGGATGAAAAGGGAAATAGCACAGTATGTGGCCCGATGTGACACCTGTCAGCGAACAAAGGCCGAACATCAGAAGCCTGCAGGCCTACTTCAACCCTTCCCAATACCCGAATGGAAGTGGGAAGAAATAGGCATGGATTTCGTAACCGGACTGCCCAGATCACAAAGAGGAAATGATTCCATATGGGTAATAATCGATCGTCTCACCAAGGTGGCCCATTTCATTCCAGTAAAGACCACTTTTGGAGGAGCAGCCCTTGCCCGAATATACCTTAAAGAGATAGTCAGGCTACATGGCATTCCACGGAAGATAGTATCAGATAGAGGAACGCAGTTCACTTCAAAATTTTGGAAGGGCCTTCAGCAAGCAATAGGCACCAAGCTAGATTTCAGCACTGATTATCACCCCCAGTCAGATGGTCAACAGAAAGAGTCAACAAGGTCCTTGAAGATTTACTCAGAGCCTGCGTGTTAGCCTTCGACAGAGATTGGGAGTCTAGTTTGCCGTACGCCGAATTCTCGTACAACAACAGCCATCAGGCCAGCATCAGAATGTCACCATTCGAAGCACTGTATGGAAGAAAATGCCAGACTCCCCTAATGTGGTCCAATGTGGGGGAAAGGACACTAGAAGGACCCGACTTTGTTAAAGAAGCCGAAGAAAAAGTCGCTTTGATCCGCAGGAGGTTACTTGAAGCTCAGAGTCGACAGAAGAGTTACGCAGACAATAGGCGAAGGGAACTCAGATTTGAGGAAGGAGATTTTGTTTATCTCAAGGTTTCCCCAATGCGTGGTGTCAAAAGGTTCCAGATGAAAGGAAAGCTAGCATCCCGTTTCGTCGGTCCTTACCCTGTCATTTCCCGAATAGGACCCGTGGCATACCGTCTTGAGCTACCAGAATCCATGTCAGATATTCACAATGTGTTCCATGTGTCTCAACTCCGCAAATGCCTAAAAGTACCAGAAACCCGTATCGAGGCAGAAGCAATTCAGATTCAAAAGGATCTCCAGTACCGGGAAAAGCCAGTGAAGATTCTTGACTCAGCAGTCAGAAGGACCCGCAATTCTGAAGTGAAGCTCTGTAAGGTTCAGTGGAGCAGAGATGGAGAAGAGGAAGCCACCTGGGAGAGTGAGGACTCTCTGAGGAAGGAATACCCTTACCTTTTCTCAAGCCCCGTCTGAATCTCGAGGGCGAGATTCCATAAAGTGGGGTAGGTTTGTAGCATCCCAAAAATCCTAATCTAGGTTTGAAACCCTAATCCACCTTTTTCCCCTCCCTTCATCCTTTAAATCCAATACCTCCACTAGTTTTTCTTTCATCATATGCATACATTTTGTTTGATCACAAAGCACCTCACTTAGATTCTATTTTCTAAACACTTAGAGTATCCACAAAATTTTTGTTCAAAAGAAAAAAGGGGCAAAATGGGAAATAGAAATTAGAAAGTAAAAAGAAAAAGGGAACAGCTCCCTCCTCCCCCTGCTGGACCGAATCCAGGCCCAAGCCCGCGACCTCCCCTCTCCCACGCGCCCGCACTCCTCCGCTTTCGGCCTATCTTCGGCCTGCCTCCGCGCGCGCGCCAGCCCGCTCCTCGCCCCGCACCGCTCTCACTGGCAAGGTGTCCCCACCCGTCAGCCGCCCTCTCTCTCGCGCGCTCGCTCCCTCTGGCAGGATGGCCCCACTGGTCAGTTGCTTCGTCGTCCTTCCGTCGTCTCCTCACCGAGGTCACCTCCGGCCGTCGCCTCCGTCCTCCCCTCTGCCATCCTGCCGCACAGGGAAGTTTGGCACCGCTCCGTCCTCCTTCCCTTGACCAGCGTCCTCGCCGGTACCGCCCCGCCGTAGCATCCCCTCGGCGGCACTGTGCGCCATTTATGGCGGCACCGAGAAGCTCGTCGGAGTCAGGGAGCTCCACCGCCCCCTCTTCCCCCGCGCGCCTATAAAAAGCTCGCCCCGAGCCCCTCCTTCCTTGCACCAGCCCCGGCCATCCCTCTCCTCCCCTCCCCCGAGCCCAATTCGCGAAGCGCCGGCGTCGTTCTCCACTCCGGTGAGTCCTTTCCTCCTCCTCCCTCTCCTTCCCTATTGGTCCGGCAATGAATTGAATGAGCCGAGCGGCTCCCTCGCGTAACCGCGAACCCGAAGCACCGTCTTCCAGCTCCCGTTTCCCACCCAGAGCCCACCGGCGGCGATCCCCGCCGCGGAGCTCCGCCCCCTCCCCGTGGGCAGCCCCCTCTCGACCCCCTCTGGCCAAATTGAACCTACCATGAGAAGCACCAACTGCCGCCCGTGCTAAACCCCCCCCCCCCCCCCTCGGACCAGGAGCCGGGCCACCGGCGGCAAGCCGCCGTCAAGTCTCCCCGGCGGCCGGCTTTTCCCCGCGCTCGGCCGGTTCGCCCGCCGTCTAGCCGCGACGCCGTTTCCTCCCCCCCCCTCTCGCTGGCAAGTGGGCCCTCAAGCGACGCCGTTACCCTCGCGGCCGCGCCGATCCCCCTCGCCCGTGGGCCGCCGCTGGGCCGAAAGCGCCTCAGCGCGCGCTCGCGCCCGGGGTGGGCCAAAAACCGTGTCCCCGGCCCAGCAGAGAGGAATCTCCTTTTCTTTTTCTTTTTCCACCCTTTTTCCCATTCAAATAGTTTCCTCAATATTTTATGCACCAAAAATTATCAAAAAGGATTTTCAAGGTCACCTAAAATAATATTGTTAGAAAATGGCACACTATGATTGATGAACCACTATTGATGTATTGTTTTACTGTGTGTTTCCTAGAAGAAGCGGGAACCGCAGATCCGGATCCCGTAGCTCCGGAAGAAGGGTTGGAGCCCAAACTTCCGGAAGTAGATCTCCTGTGCCAAGAGAGCTTCAACGAAGGCAAGTCCATCCTTCCCTTGATGCATAAATTACCTATTCTCTCTACCACTGCCTAGGCCGGGAATCATGGGGGAATAGTGCATTGTGAGTGAGAGATGGCCCGCATTAACATATGCTTTCTGGATACGAAATGTGGTTTGGAAAGAAGGGCAAAGTGTTTCTTCAAATAAAACCTCTTTTTGAAAAGTTATGCGATGAAGGGTACTCACCCTCATCACCTTGAGAGTGGGGTGATCAGGGACTCCCTGGTTTAGGGGAGGGCCTAAGGTGTTGGCTCAGCTGGTTTAGGCGTGAGCAGAAGGATTGTCCCCTCATATAAGGACCGGCTTGTCATTTTCACTACCTGTACTCCTTTATCGTACAACCACTCGAGACTGTGTGGGCAGTCACTCGATCCGAACTCGTACGGTCCAACCCCAGGGTTAAGAAGGCTGGGGAGCACCGGGAGGATAAGGAGGGGGAAAGTTTTGTCCGGTTTGGGCATGGTGGTGGCCTGACTCCTTCCGGATAACCGTTAAGGTTAGGACGTATGGGTAAGGAAAGAGATCCGGCATTCGGGTCTCGCGACGGTGAGATCGCAGAAACCGGGCTAGTGGTTAACGTGTACCCCTCTGCGCAGAGTTGAAACCTATTCGAATAGTCTGTGTCCACTTGTATGGATGAGTCCGGTATGGTATGACAATTAGAACTTTCTCTATGAATTTCAAGAAAAGGGGGAATGTGTGAATGAGTAAGTGTTAAGAAAGAACTAAGGCCACGGGAGCGGGAAGCTCAGTGGTGGTTGAGTTTTTGGTTACTTTTAAAGACTATGGGGTAAACCTTCAAGCAACTGCCTTTCTCTAAGAAAATGATGAGTGACATCAACTCCACCAAATTGAGCATGTACATCATAGGTCTCTTTCTCTCTACGGGAGCGGGGTGGGCTTGCGGAATACCTAGTGTATTCACCCAGATTTATTTATGTTTTTCAGCAGCCGAGGACTTCTTTTCTGCTATGCTTGATTAAGAGGGCTGTGTCTGCACCCAGTTCTGCCTGTGGCTTGGGCTAGTGTGTTTTCCTACTGCGCTTCTCTATTTGGCTCTCTCGAGCTTGTACCCCGGTATTGTAATAAATTTATCTAAACTCTATACTATTTGAAGTAAGGAATGTGTTTACTAGCCTCCTGGGACTAGTAATTGTTTCACATTTGAGTCCCAAAGGATCGGGACGCTTCAACCGTCCAGCCTCTTGCCACGGAGGGTACACGCTACTCTCGCCATCGCTCCACTCCCATTGCGTGTTATCTTATTCTGGCCTTAGTCTGCCCGAGGCAAAGCTTACCCATGACGAGGCATGTGACTAGTTAAAGGGTCCTCGGTCATCAAGCCTACATCGACACGGTCCTTAATCGACTTAGACGGAGACACTACACCGAGACTCCTTTCTCGTGCAAGTCACCCGCCCGGTCTCAGCTTAATCATTTCAAACCCAATGTTTGGTACCTGGCAGAGGTACATCTTTTCCAATGTTGAACCCATCACGGCCATGATGGATCCACCATCAAGTTTTATTTTCAAAAACATCCCACCCACTTTTGCCACATCATCTTTTGTAAAAACAAAACATTTTGTTTTTCTAAAGCAAGGCTAAGCATCAAAAAATCTTCTGTAAAACAGGTGATCAAGGTAATCAAATTCAATGAAGCTAATGCAGGAATTGTTTTAGCAATCAACTCCTATCACCTAATGCATCAAGCAAGTGAAAAAGATTTTTAAAACACAAGGAGGTGGCAAATGCACCGGGGCTTGCCTTCGTTTATAGGTGAGTCAGGCTCGGATCCGCAGATGTCAAAGTAAAAACAATTTCCTGCCTGATGTTCCGCAGGTGGTGGCGGTGAAGTCTTCTCTTCTTCTACTTCAACTTCTTCCTTGTTTTCTAAATATAACCATATATATATATATTAGAATGAATGCTCATGAAATGCTTATGAGTGTGCAAAGATAGTAAAGGTTTATTTCTAAAGTCTTGAATACAACGTTCCTTCACGGTTTTCCGGGAAACTAGGTTTTCCAGAGTCAGTAAAGGAATTCAAAGGGCAGGGGTAGGGTGTTGGGTTCTAAGTATCAAACAAGGTTCAAATCATACCAAACTCTAACCAAGGCTTCTAAATAATGTATAAAGTTCAAATAAAAAGTTTGGAGATTTTTGGAATTATTATCTATTTTCTAAAAATCCAAAACTAATGTTTTAAGCTATTTTAAATGCTCCAAAATTCCTTATTTGATCTAAAAATCATGGCACTATTTTTATTAAATACTATGGAAAATTAGGAATCTAGGAAAATCGGTTTGTTATTTTTGCCATTTTTCTGCAATTTTCTACAAATTTCTAAAGTTGAATAGAAAAAGAAAAGAGAAAAGATTAAACAGTGCTGGGCCGAAAGCAGCCCGAGCGGCCCAAACCTGGGTGGAAAGCGCGCACCCGCGCCTGCATTGCAGACTTTGCATGGAGGCCCCTGTCTTTTCAAATAATCCAAAGGAGTCCAAAGCACTATTTAAAACAGTCGCTGACATTTACCAAAGAACCCCTATACTTTCTCCCCTTTACAACTTAAAGTCCTCAAATACGAGCTCGCGTACCGGCCGAATCGCTCAAGGACCGACGCCCTACTTTGGTAGAGATCAAATCCAAGACCTAACGAGGGTTTCCCCTCAATCAATTTCACGATTGGTGATCTACCTTGCTCTGCCCACGATGACAGCGGGCAGCGAGGACATTCACTCGTGTTCATGACTACCTAGGGTGGTTTAGCGCAATTGGACAGGTTCACGAGCAACAAGGGACTTAACAGAGACTAGAACATTAAGTAATTGGGTATGTTTTAACCTGAGGAGCGCTAGCCACGAAGAGGTTGTTGTTACGGTGTTCTTGAGCAGATTTGGGGGAAGTCCGAAATTCGAGCTCCCTGGTGAACGATTGAGGGTGATTCTTGGTGGCTGGGTGCTTGACTACCCTACGGAGCTCACGGTGGCTTCAATTTATAGTAATCTTGAGCGGTGGCCAGTGAATTTGGGTTGAGCGCAGCGGCAATTGGAGATGGGATGAGTCATTGGTGTGGTGATTCGTGGCCATCACCGTGGCGGCCTCACCGGCGACGAACTTATGCTACAAAGCGGCTCCTAGTGACTGAAAGGGAATGTGCCCTTGGGCCATTTCTAAGTATTTTGGTGGTTTAGTGTCCAACACAAGTGTCTAAGTGTAAAATGGTGGACAAAGTACAAATCAAGGATAAAGGTATGTTTCTCAGACTTAGTACATTGTTTTAGAGACTATTGTATTGTGTCTAAGTGCTGGAAATAGGAAAAGATCAACTGGAAATGTCTTGGCTTGAGCAGCCAAGACTCTGCTGAGTCTGGGAGCACCGGACTGTCCGGTGGTGCACCGGACAGTGTCCGGTGGTGCACCGGACAGTGTCCGGTGGTGCACCGGACAATGTCCGGTGCGCCAAGCTGGCTCAAGCGAAGTGGCCGCTCTCGGGAATTCACCGGCGACGTACGGCTATAATTCACCGGACTGTCCGGTGTGCACCGGACTGTCCGGTGAGCCAACGGTCGGCCGGGCCAACGGTCGGCCGGGCCAACGGTCGGCCGCGCAATCTGCGCGGGACACGTGGCCGAGCCAACGGCTAGAAGGGGGCACCGGACTGTCCGGTGTGCACCGGACATGTCCGGTGCGCCAACGGCTCTCAGGCTGCCAACGGTCGACTGCGCCATTTATGGAAGGAAATCGGGCACCGGACAGTGTCCGGTGTGCATCGGACTGTCCGGTGCACCAGCCGACAGAAGGCAAGATCAGCCTTCCTTGATTGCTCTCAATGGCTCCTAGCTGCCTTGGGGCTATAAAAGGGACCCCTAGGCGCATGGAGGAGTACACCAAGCATTCCTACAACATTCCTAAGCACCAAGACATCGATTTCGCGCATTCGTTTCATTGTGATAGCATATAGAGCTCTTGTGGAGTTGTGAACTCATTGAGTTGTGTTGTGAGCTCTTTGTGCGACTTGTGTGCGTGTTGACACTCTGATTCTTGCGTTTTGTGTGTGGTGCTAATCCCTCCCTTGCTCCGTGTTCTTTGTGAATTTCAAGTGTAAGGGCGAGAGGCTCCAAGTTGTGGAGATTCCTCACAAACGGGATTGAGAAAAAGTAAGCAAAACACCGTGGTATTCAAGTGGGTCTTTGGACCGCTTGAGAGGGGTTGATTGCAACCCTCGTCCGCTGGGACGCCACAACATGGAGTAGGCAAGCGTTGGTCTTGGCCGAACCACGGGATAACCACCGTGCCATCTCTGTGATTGATCCTTGTTGATTATTGTGTTTTGTTGAGAATTCCTCTCTAGCCACTTGGCAATTATTGTGCTAACGATTAACCAAGTTTTGTGGCTTAAGTTTTCAAGTTTAACAGGATCACCTATTCACCCCCCCCCCTCTAGGTGTTCTCAATTGGTATCAGAGTCGTTCTCTTCACAAAGGGACTAACCGCCCGAAGAGATGGATCCTAAGGGGAAGGGAATCGTGATCAACGACAAAGAGAAGGAATCCTTCGTCAACGAGCCGAAGGACGACAAGCCTACCGACTCCGGCTCGGGCCATAGACGGAAGGAAGGGAAGAAGAAGAAGACGAGGCGCATCAAGGAGATCGTCTATTACGACGACAGCGATGAGTCTACTTCTTCCCAAAAGGACGACGACCACAACGACTACGAGAGAAGGAAACCGGTTAATTCGAACTTTTCTTTTGACTACTCTCGTATTCCGCAAAGTTCAAATTCACATTTGCTCTCCATTCCACTCGGCAAGCCCCCACACTTTGATGGGGAGGACTACGGATTTTGGAGCCACAAAATGCGTAGTCACCTATTCTCTCTCCATCCTAGTATATGGGAGATTGTAGAGAGTGGAATGCACGTTGATAGTTCGGATAGTCCCATGTTCATTAATGAGCAAATACATAAGAATGCACAAGCTACTACTGTTCTTCTAGCTTCCTTGTGCAGGGATGAATACCACAAAGTGAGCGGCTTGGATAACGCCAAGCAAATATGGGACACCCTCAAGATTTCTCATGAGGGGAACGACGTCACCTTGCTCACCAAAATGGAGTTGGTGGAGGGCGAGCTTGGAAGGTTCGCGATGATAAGGGGCGAGGAGCCAACTCAAACATACAACCGGCTCAAGACCCTTATCAACAAAATAAGGAGCTACGGAAGCACGCGATGGACAGACCACGACGTCGTCCGACTGATGCTAAGGTCCTTTACCGTTCTTGATCCTCATTTGGTGAATAATATTCGTGAGAATCCCAGGTACACCAAAATGTCGCCCGAAGAAGTCCTCGGAAAATTCGTTAGCGGGCGAATTATGATCAAGGAGGCGAGGTACGTGGACGATGCTTTGAATGGTCCGATCAACGAGCCGCAACCCCTTGCTCTCAAGGCAACAAGAAGCAAGGAGGCGCTACCTAGTAAGGTGGCACAAATTGAGGCTGCCGGACTTAATGATGAAGAGATGGCCCTCATCATCAAAAGATTCAAGACGGCGCTTAAGGGTCGCAAGGGACAGCCAAGCAAGACCAAAGCTAAGGGGAAGCGCTCATGCTTCAAATGCGGTAAGCTTGGTCATTTTATTGCTATCTGTCCCGACAATGATAGTGATCAGGATCAAGGGAACAAGAGGGAGAAAAAGAAGAACTATAAGAAGGCAAAGGGCGAGGCACATCTTGGCAAGGAGTGGGATTCGGATTGCTCCTCGTCCGACTCCGACAATGAAGGACTCGCCGCCACTGCCTTCAACAAGTCATCCCTCTTCCCCAACGAGCGTCACACATGCCTCATGGCAAGGGAGAAGAAGGTATGTACTCGAGACTCTACTTATGCTTCTTCAAGTGAAGACGGATCTAGTGATGAGGAAATAGATTACTCTAGCTTGTTCAAGGGATTGGATAGAAATAAAATTGATAAAATCAATGAATTGATTGATGCCTTGAATGAAAAGGATAGGCTTTTAGAAAACCAAGAGGATTTGTTGTATGATGAGCATGACAAATTTGTAGAGGCACAAAAATCCTATGCTTTAGAAGTTAAAAGAAATGAAATGCTTTCTTATGAACTATCTACGTGTCATGAAACCATTTCCACTTTACAAAGTGTTAACAATGATTTAAATGCTAAGTTAGAAGTAGCAAATAAATCTAATTCTTGTGTAGAACATGTTATGATTTGCACTAGGTGTAAGGATTTTGATATTGATGCCTGTAATGGACACCTAGTTTCAATTTCAAGATTAAATGATGAAGTAGCTAGTCTTAATGCCCAACTTAAGACTAGCAAAAGTGATTTCGATAAGCTAAAATTTGCAAGGGATGCCTACACGATTGGTAGACACCCCTCAATTAAGGATGGACTTGGCTTCAAGAGGGAAGCCAAGGACTTAACAAGCCATAAGGCTCCCATCTCTGCCAAGGAGAAAGGGAAGGCCCCTATGGCAAGTAGCACTAAAAAGAACCATGCTTTTATGTACAATAATAGAAGACAGTCTCATAGGAGTTGTAATGCTCTTGATTCACATGCCTATGATTCTTATGCTATGTATGCTTCTAGTTCTTCCTATATGCATTGTAGAGATATGCCTAGGAAAAATATTCATCATGTGCCTAGAAAGAATTTTGCTCATGCTCCTAGGAAAGTTATGAATGGTCCCTCTACAATTTATCATGCTTTGAATGCTTCCTTTGCTATTTGTAGAAAGGATAGGAAGATAGTTGCTAGGAAATTTGGGGCAAAATGCAAGGGTGATAAAACTTGCATTTGGGTCCCTAAGGAAATTGTGACTAACCTTGTAGGACCCAACAAGAGTTGGGTACCTAAGACCCAAGCCTAAATTTGCCTTGCAGGTTTATGCATCCGGGGGTTCAAGCTGGATTATCGACAGCGGATGCACAAACCATATGACGGGGGAAAAGAAGATGTTCACCTCCCACGTCAAGAATAAGGATTCCCAAGATTCAATCATATTTGGTGATGGGAACCAAGGCAAGGTGAAAGGTTTAGGCAAGATTGCAATATCAAATGAGCATTCTATCTCTAATGTGTTTTTAGTGGAGAGTCTTGGATATAATTTACTATCTGTTAGTCAATTATGTAATATGGGATATAACTGTTTATTTACAAATGTAGATGTGTCTGTCTTTAGAAGAGGTGATGGTTCACTAGCTTTTAAGGGTGCACTAGACGGCAAACTTTACTTAGTTGATTTTGCAAAAGAAGAGGCCGGTCTAGATGCATGCTTAATGGCTAAGACTTGCATGGGCTGGTTGTGGCATCGCCGCTTAGCACATGTGGGGATGAAGAACCTCCACAAGCTTCTAAAGGGAGAACACGTGATAGGTCTAACCAATGTTCATTTCGAAAAAGATAGACCTTGTGCAGCTTGTCAAGCAGGGAAACAGGTGGGAGGCTCTCATCACACAAAAAATGTGATGACAACATCAAGACCCTTGGAGATGCTGCATATGGACCTTTTCGGACCCGTCGCCTATCTGAGCATAGGAGGAAGTAAGTATGGTCTAGTTATTGTTGATGACTTTTCCCGCTTCACTTGGGTGTTCTTTTTGCAGGATAAGTCTGAAACCCAAGGGACCCTCAAGTGCTTCCTAAGGAGAGCTCAAAATGAGTTTGAGCTCAAGGTGAAGAAGATAAGGAGCGACAACGGGTCCGAATTCAAGAATCTTCAAGTGGAGGAGTTCCTTGAGGAGGAGGGGATCAAGCACGAGTTCTCCGCTCCCTACACACCTCAGCAAAATGGTGTGGTAGAGAGGAAGAACAGGGCGCTCATTGATATGGCAAGGACTATGCTTGGAGAGTTCAAGACCCCCGAGTGCTTTTGGTCGGAAGCCGTGAACACGGCTTGCCACGCCGTCAACAGGGTCTACATTCACCGCCTCCTCAAGAAGACTTCATATGAGCTGCTAACCGGTAACAAACCCAATGTATCATACTTTCGTGTATTTGGGAGTAAATGTACATTCTAGTGAAAAAGGGTAGGAATTCCAAATTTGCTCCCAAAGCCGTAGAAGGGTTTTTATTAGGTTATGATTCAAATACAAAGGCATATAGGGTCTTCAACAAATCATCGGGTTTGGTTGAAGTCTCTAGCGACGTTGTATTTGATGAGACTAATGGCTCTCCAAGAGAGCAAGTTGTTGATCTTGATGATGTAGATGAAGAAGATGTTCCAACGGCCGCGATACGCACCATGGAAATTGGAGATGTATGGCCTCAGGAACATTTGGAGCAAGATCAACCGTCTTCCTCGACTATGGTGCATCCCCCAACCCAACATGATGAACAGGTACCTCAAGTGGAGGTGCATGATCAAGGGGGAGTACAGGATGTTCAAGTTGAAGAGGAAGAAGCACCTCAGGCACCTCCAACCCAAGTTCGAGCGACGATTCAAAGGGATCATCCCGTCGACCAGATATTGGGTGATATTAGCAAGGGAGTAACTACTCGTTCAAGATTAGTAAATTTTTGTGAGCATTACTCTTTTGTCTCTTCTATTGAGCCTTTCAGGGTAGAAGAGGCCTTGCTAGATCCGGACTGGGTGTTGGCCATGCAGGAGGAACTCAATAATTTCAAGCGCAATGAAGTTTGGACACTGGTGCCTCGCCCCAAGCAAAATGTTGTGGGAACCAAGTGGGTGTTCCGCAACAAACAAGACGAGCACGGGGTGGTGACAAGGAACAAGGCTCGGCTTGTGGCAAAAGGTTATGCCCAAGTCGCAGGTTTGGACTTTGAGGAGACATTCGCTCCTGTGGCTAGGCTAGAATCAATTCGTATCTTGCTAGCATATGCCGCTCACCATTCTTTCAGGTTGTACCAAATGGATGTGAAGAGCGCTTTCCTCAACGGGCCGATCAAAGAAGAGGTGTACGTGGAGCAACCCCCTGGCTTCGAGGATGAACGGTACCCCGACCACGTGTGTAAGCTCTCTAAGGCGCTCTATGGACTTAAGCAAGCCCCAAGAGCATGGTATGAATGCCTTAGAGACTTTTTAATTGCTAATGCTTTCAAGGTTGGGAAAGCCGATCCAACTCTTTTTACCAAGACTTGCGATGGTGATCTTTTTGTGTGCCAAATTTATGTTGATGACATAATATTTGGTTCTACTAATCAAAAGTCGTGTGAAGAGTTTAGCAGGGTGATGACGCAGAAATTCGAGATGTCGATGATGGGCGAGTTGAACTAATTCCTTGGGTTCCAAGTGAAGCAACTCAAGGACGGCACCTTTATCTCCCAAACGAAGTACACGCAAGATTTGCTAAAGAGGTTTGGGATGAAGGACGCCAAGCCCACAAAGACGCCGATGGGAACCAACGGACACACCGACCTCACCAAAGGTGGTAAGTCCGTTGATCAAAAAAGCATATCGGTCCATGATAGGTTCTTTGCTTTATTTATGTGCTAGTAGACCGGATATTATGCTTAGCGTATGCATGTGTGCTAGATTTCAATCCGATCCTAAGGAGTGTCACTTAGTGGCTGTGAAGCGAATTCTTAGATATTTAGTCGCTACGCCTTGCTTCGGGATCTGGTATCCAAAGGGGTCAACTTTGACTTGATTGGGTACTCGGATTCCGACTATGCTGGATGTAAGGTCGATAGGAAGAGTACATCGGGGACGTGCCAATTCTTAGGAAGGTCCCTGGTGTCATGGAACTCTAAGAAACAAACCTCCGTTGCCCTATCCACCGTTGAGGCCGAGTACGTTGCCGCAGGACAGTGCTGCGCGCAACTGCTTTGGATGAGGCAAACCCTCCGGGACTTTGGCTACAATCTGAGCAAAGTCCCACTCCTATGTGACAATGAGAGTGCTATCCGAATAGCGGAAAATCCGGTTGAACACAGCCGCACAAAGCACATTGACATCTGGCATCACTTTTTGAGAGACCACCAGCAAAAGGGAGATATCGAAGTGTTTCATGTTAGCACCGAGAACCAGCTAGCCGATATCTTTACCAAGCCTCTAGATGAGAAGACCTTTTGCAGGCTGCGTAGTGAGCTCAATATCTTAGATTCACGGAACCTGGATTGAATTATAGCATACATGTATTTATGCCTTTGATCATGTTCATTCTGCATTTTTGTTGCTTATTGTGGTGCTCAAGTTGTACAAACACTCCCTGGACCTCACAAGTCCTTTTTGCAAGTGATGCACATATTTAGGGGGAGCTGTGCTACAACTTGACCCTTTGAGACTAACCATGTTCTTGAGTTTGGTTGTTTTAGTCTCCAAGGAGAATTGAAAGGAAAAAGGTGAACTTGGACCATGCAAGACTTCCACTGCACTCCGATGCAAAGAGTAACTTTCCAAGTTCATCTTCATACTCTTATTGCCTGTGTGTTCTCATTTGAAGATTTTAGTGAGGCAATGGGGTTAAAGGGGCCAAGATTGATCCCGTTTTGGTGCTTGATGCCAAAGGGGGAGAAAATAAAGGCCAAAGCAATAAGATGGATCAGCTACCACTTGAGAACTCTTTTATTGTCTCCTGTGTCAAAAGTTGGCCTCCTGTGGGGAGAAGTGTTGATTATGGGAAAAAGGGGGAGTTTTTGAAATCCTTGATCAAATTTCTTTGGAAAACCTTTCTTTATGTCTCTACAAGTGAATTTGACTTAGAGATAGGAATTCGAGTTTGATTTGCAAAAACAAACCAAGTGGTGGCATAGAATGATCCATATATGTCAAATTTGAATCAAAACAATTTGAGTTTTTATTTGAAGTGATTTTGTACTTGTTCTACTTGCTTTATGTTGTGTTGGCATAAATCACCAAAAAGGGGGAGATTGAAAGGGAATGTGCCCTTGGGCCATTTCTAAGTATTTTGGTGGTTTAGTGTCCAACACAAGTGTCTAAGTGTAAAATGGTGGACAAAGTACAAATCAAGGATAAAGGTATGTTTCTCAGACTTAGTACATTGTTTTAGAGACTAATGTATTGTGTCTAAGTGCTGGAAATAGGAAAAGATCAAATGGTAATGTCTTGGCTTGAGCAGCCAAGACTCTGCTGAGTCTGGAGCACCGGACTGTCCGGTGGTGCACCGGACAGTGTCCGGTGGTGCACCGGACAGTGTCCGGTGGTGCACCGGACAATGTCCGGTGCACCAAGCTGGCTCGAGCAAAGTGGTCGCTCTTGGGAATTCACCGGCGACGTACGGCTATAATTCACCGGACTGTCCGGTGTGCACCGGACTGTCCGGTGAGCCAACGGTCGGCTAGGCCAACGGTCGGCCGCGCAATCTGCGCGGGACACGTGGCCGAGCCAACGGCTAGAAGGGGGCACCGGACTGTCCGGTGTGCACCGGACATGTCCGGTGCGCCAACGGCTCTCAGGCTGCCAACGGTCGACTGCGCCATTTATGGAAGGAAATCGGGCACCGGACAGTGTCCGGTGTGCACCGGACTGTCTGGTGCACCAGCCGACAGAAGGCAAGATCAGCCTTCCTTGATTGCTCTCAACGGCTCCTAGCTGCCTTGGGGCTATAAAAGGGACCCCTAGGCACATGGAGGAGTACACCAAGCATTCCTACAACATTCCTAAGCACCAAGACATCGATTTCGCGCATTCGTTTCATTGTGATAGCATATAGAGCTCTTGTGGAGTTGTGAACTCATTGAGTTGTGTTGCGAGCTCTTTGTGCAACTTGTGTGCGTGTTGACACTCTGATTCTTGCGTCTTGTGTGCGGTGCTAATCCCTCCCTTGCTCTGTGTTCTTTGTGAATTTCAAGTTTAAGGGCGAGAGGCTCCAAGTTGTGGAGATTCCTCGCAAACGGGATTGAGAAAAAGTAAGCAAAACACCATGGTATTCAAGTGGGTCTTTGGACCGCTTGAGAGGGGTTGATTGCAACCCTCGTCCGCTGGGACGCCACAACGTGGAGTAGGCAAGCGTTGGTCTTGGCCGAACCACGGGATAACCACCGTGCCATCTCTGTGATTGATCCTTGTTGATTATTGTGTTTTGTTGAGAATTCCTCTCTAGCCACTTGGCAATTATTGTGCTAACGATTAACCAAGTTTTGTGGCTTAAGTTTTCAAGTTTAACAGGATCACCTATTCACCCCCCCCTCTAGGTGCTCTCAGTGACTCACCGCGATGTGGGATAGCTTCGTGGCACAGTTGAGTGAAACGGCGAGCTCCGGTGAGGATAAACTCGGCAGGCCGTGCGGCAAGTGGTCAGGATGACCGGACCAGCTAGCAATCGTGATCCATCCCGCGCCAGATCTTTTCACCCATCCCCAGTGTTATCCATTCTTCCCCGAGCATGAATCAAGACGCCGGCGACACGAATCGCGGTGGAGATCGTCAGCGGCGAGTTGAGCTGGCGTCCTGATCCACTCAGATACTGTACCATGGCGTCCTTCATTCAGTTGGCCTGACAGATCAATTTGAAGCTTGATTTTCTCCTATTTTTATTGGGCAACCTATCTAAGGCTCTGCAGCAAAGTTGTAGACCAACGTTTTAGCAACAATCTTGCCATAGCAACTATAGCCAAATTCTCGCTAGATCAAGGTTGAATCCTAGTCCAAAGATGGCTCTGTTACACTGTCAGTCTGAAGTTCAGAATTCAAACAGCCTGACACCCCAACTTCAGGCTCACTTATCTTTAAATTATTCATAACAACAATGCTTACTCCCTTAAGCAAAGTTATTCTCCTTTGATAGGTCTATAATATTGATGTGGTGACCTAGGGTAAATTCTTAATAATTTGTAAGATATAGAGCTCCAAAGTTAAGCCAATGCCACTGAAATTCAGACTTAGGTTTAGAATTCAAATAAGGTCTTTTTGCAAATAGATCAAAAATTCAGGGTTTAGCTTGCAAATCTTCATGATTGTGAACCATATGACTTTATATGCTTTAACATCATAGTTTTTACACTTTAGTCCAAAAGTGCACTGATTTTGCATTTAACCCCCTAGGGTTTAGGTTTAGGGTTTTCCAGGGTTCCAATTAGGGTTTTTGGTATTTCAAGGGTGTGAATGTATTGCAAGTCCCTTCTTAATAACATTTTATGACTATTTTACTTAAACTTCAGGGTTTACTCTATTTGGGTCTTTCTTTACCCTTCAGATCCCTGTTTAGGGTTAAGTATCCTATACTAGGGTCTTATTTGCAAAATGCCACAACAATACAACTTGTTTGAATTTTTTGCCTAGTGAATGCATTCTAAGTGTATCAAACATATGAAATGCTAATGCTGATGATGTTATGCTCAAGTTTTAGTAACAGTAACACCAGGGGTGTTACAGAATTCCTCTTAGCTATCCAAGAGTTCATCCTTCTCATGAATTTCACCTATCAATTCATTCAATTTTTCTTTTTGTTGCATGTTTAAGTTGGCAAAAAGAGCAAGCAAATCATCTTCATCATCACTAGAGCTACCATCATCACTAGATGTCGTATATTTAGTGAAGGCTCTAGATTTTACCTTCTTCTTTTTGTCGTCCTTTGCCATGAGGCACTTGTGGCCGACGTTGGGGAAGAGGAGGCTCTTGTTAACGGCGATGTTGGCGGCGTCCTCGTCGGAGGAGGAGTCGGTGGAGCCCTCATCGGAGTCCCATTCCCGGCATACATGGGCATCACTGCCCTTCTTGTAGTATATTTTCTTTTCCTTCCTCTTTCCCTTCTTGTCGTCGCCCCTGTCACTATCACTAGATAATGGACATTTAGCAATAAAATGACCGGGCTTACCACACTTGTAGCATACTTTCTTGGAGCGGAGTTTGTAATCCTTCCCCCTCCTTTGCTTGAGAATTTGGCGGAAGCTCTTGATGATGAGCGCCATTTCCTCGTTGTCGAGCTTGGAGGCATCGATGGGGAGCCTACTTGATGTAGACTCTTCTTTCTTCTCCTCTCTCGCTTTGAATGCGATGGGTTGCACCTCGGGTGTGGAGGAGCCACCTTGCTCGACGATTTGCTTGGAGCCTTTGATCATCAACTCAAAGCTCACAAATTTTCCTATCACTTCCTCGGGAGACATTAACTTATATCTAGGATCACCACGAATTAATTGAACTTGAGTGGGATTACGAAAAACAAGTGATCTAAGAATAACCTTGACCATTTCATGGTCATCCCACTTGGTGCTCCCGAGGTTGCGCACTTGGTTGACCAAGGTCTTGAGCCGGTTGTACATGGCTTATGGCTCCTCTCCTTGGTTGAGGATGAATCGACCGAGCTCCCCCTCAATCGTCTCCCGTTTGGTGATCTTGTTCACCTCGTCCCCTTTGTGCGCCGTCTTGAGGACGTCCCAAATTTCTTTGGCCGTCTTTAACCCTTGCACCTTATTATACTCCTCTCGACACAAGGAGGCGAGGAGTATAGTTGTGGCTTGGGAGTTAAAGTGCCGAATTTGGTCGGTCTCGTCCGAATTGTAATCCTTGTCCCCTACCTTCGGTACCTGCGCTCCATACTCAACAATATCCCATATACTTTTGTGGAGTGAGGTTAGATGATGCCTTATTTTAACACTCCACATACAATAATCCTCACCATCAAAAAATGGTGGTTTGCCTAGGGGAAAGGAAAGTAATGGAGTGCGTTTGGAAATGCGAGGATAGTGGAGGGGCATCTTACTATACTTCTTGCGCTCATGGCGCTTAGAAGTGACGGACGCTGATTCGGAGCCGGAGGTGGATGGTGACGAAGAGTCGGTCTCGTAGTAGACCACTTTCTTCATCTTCTTCTTCTTGTCACCTCTCCGTTGTGACTTGATGGAGGAAGAGGATTCCTCCTTGTGCTTGTGGTCGGACTCCCTCGAGTGGGTTCTCCTCGAGATTGCGGACTTGTTGCCGCCGGTCACGATCTTCCTCTTGGCATGATCTCCCGACATCACTTCGAGTGGTTAGAATCTAATGAAGTACCAGGCTCTGATACCAATTGAAAGTCGCCTAGAGGGGGGGTGAATAGGCGGAAACTGAAATTTATAAACTTAAAGCACAACTACAAGCCGGGGTTAGCGTTAGAAATAAAACCGAGTCCAAAAGAGAAGGGAAAACAAATCAACCAAGGAAATAGAGCGGATGACATGGTGATTTGTTTTACCGAGGTTCGGTTCCAAAGAACCTAGTCCTTGTTGAGGTGGTCACAAAGACCGGGTCTCTTTCAACCCTTTCCCTCTCTCAAACGGTCACTTAGACCGAGTGAGCTTTCTCCTTAATAAAACCGGGTCACTTAGACCCCTACAAGGACCACCACACACTTGGTGTCTCTTGCTTTGATTACAAGTCACTTGAGAATAAGAATGGGAATAGAAGAAAGCACGATTTCAAAAGCCAAGCGACAAGAGCGACAAATAACACACATATCACTCTCTCTCAAGTCACTAATCACTAATGATCACTTGTCTCAATTGTGAAACTTGGAGAGGTTGGAAGCTTTGATTGTGTCTTGGAATGGATTGCTAGCTCTTGTATTGAATGTGAAAGAATGGAGTGCTTGGGTGAAGTGAATGGAGGTGGTTGGGGTTGTATTTATAGCCCCCAACCACTTCCTAGCCGTTGCTCCTTTTCTGCCGACCGCGGACGGTCCGCGCCCCTGGTCCAGACGGTCCGCCTCTGCACATCAACGGCTGAAATCACAATGGTCAGCAGTAACGGCTATATCAACGGCTATTTTGCATTTAATGTGTCGTCAGATGTCAGATAAAGGCAGTCGCGGAAGGTCCGGTCGTGCACCCCGGACGGTCCGTGAGGACGCTATAATTCATTTTACCGAACCCGTCACCTTCGGGTTTTTCGGTTCTGCGCCGACCGGACGGTCCGCGCCTGAGGCCAGACGGTCCGCGCTTAGTTTCGGACGATGCTCGCTTCTCCATCGGACAGTCCGCAGTGTTGACTTGCGTTTATGCAGTGTTCCTGTCCGAGGCCCACTTTGGTGTCGTGGATGGTCTGCCGCAAGGGCCCGGACGGTCCGCACTTAGTCTGTTTTTCCAAAAAGTTTCTCCTGTCCGGAATAATCTACGGTATTCTGGACAGTCGATTTAGAATAGTTGTAGATGAACTTATGCACCTGTGAAATGATCAACTAGGCAAACTTGTTAGTCCACAAGGTTTGTGATGGTCGTCAAACACCAAAATTGATTATAGGAAATGTTGAGACTATTTCCCTTTCACCACCCATGCTGACCCTGAAGCCATCACCTGGGAGGAGTTCAGGGACAACTTCTGTCGTTACCATGTGCCTGAAGGACTGATGATAGTAAGGAAGGAGGATTTTCTAGCATTGAAGCAAGGTCCGCTGTCTGTCCATGAGTACAGGGACAAGTTTCTGCAGTTGTCATGTTATGCACCAGAAGATGTCAATACAGATGCTAAGAGGCAGTACCGCTTTCTGAGAGGTTTGGTTTATCCCCTTCACAATCAGCTGATGAACCACACTTTCCCTACTTTCCAGCATTTGATCGACAGAGCCATAATGACTGAAAGGAAGCGCCGGGAGATGGATGACAGGAAACACAAGATTGGTGGATCTCAGGCCGAGAGTAGGAGTCGTCCCTGCTATTCAGGCAACCCACCTTAGCAGTTGAAGCAAGGTCACCAGCATCAGCACCACCAGCAGCAGTATCAGAGGCAGTTTCTTTAGTAGCACCAGCAGTACCGTCAGAACAACCAACAAGGAAGAAATTCGTACCAGTGCCAGAACAACCAGGCACCTTGCCTTCCTGCCCCAGCAACCAACCAGAACTACCAGGCAGCTGCAGCGCAAGGAGGAGGCCGCGCATGTTTCCACTATGGGGAACAAGACCACTAGGCGAATCATTGCCCAAAAAGCAGCTCAGCAGCAGCCAGCTCCCAATGCCCTTGCCAGACAGAATACATCGCAATAAGGAGGCAACAACTGTTGGCAGCCTCATGCCCAGTATGGAAAGGTGAACCACTTGGTGGCCGACACAGTCCACGAGACCCTAGGAGCGGCACTAGCTACGTTCTCAGTCGGGTATCATTCTGCAAATGTGTTATTTGATACTAGACAATGCATTCTTTTGTGACTACATCTTAGGTAGAATCACACAATATACCAGTAACACCCATGTATCCACCTACGAGGGTTAGTTCAATTGGTGGGAGAACCCAAACAGATAGATTTTTCCATAGTGCAAGAGTTCAAATAAGGGAGATAGAGTTCTCCGCTAATCTAATAGTAATGGGTAATTGGGATGCAACTATAGATGTCATCCTAGGGATTAATTGGCTAACGAAATATCAAGCAAGTCTTAGCTGTGACAAGAGGACTGTGAAGTTAGTGTCCTTGTCAGGAGAGGAAGTGTTAGTGGAGTTGGTCTTGTCTGGACCAAGGAAAGGAAGTTGTCACCAAGTCACCGCCCATATTGAGGAAATCGAACCATCAGGAGCTATCAATGTAGTATCAGAATTCCCAGATGTGTTTCTTGAGGAGTTACCAGGCATGCCACCTGAAAGGAAAGTTGAATTTGCCATAGAGCTTATACCTGGCACCGCCCCTATTTCCAAGAGAGCTTATCGAGTGTTCGGACCAGAATTGGTGAAACTGAAGAAGCAGGTTGATAAATTGTTAGAGAAAGGCTACATCAAACCAAGTACCTCGCCTTGGGCAGCCCCAGTGTTATTTGTGGAAAAGAAGGATGGTACAAAGAGGATGTGCATTGATTACAGATCTTTGAATGAAGTCACTGTCAAGAACAAGTACCCCCTACCCAGGATTGAAGATCTATTCGATCACTTGAGAGGAGCTAGTGTGTTCTCAAAGATAGATCTGAGGTTAGGTTACCATCAGCTCAGGATCCGGCCTTCGGACACACTGAAGACCGCATTTATTACCAAGTATGGTCTATATGAGTTCATAGTCATGTCATTCGGTTTGACGAATGCACCAGCTTATTTCATGTACTTGATGAAAAGTGTGTTCATGGACTACCTCAACAAATTCGTAGTGGTGTTCATCGATTATATCCTCATATATTCCCAGAATGAGCAAGAGCATGAAGAACACTTGAGAAAAGTATTCCAGAGGCTACGAGATTGTTAGCTGTACGCCAAGCTTAGCAAGTGTGAGTTCTAGATCGGTGAAGTTCTATTCTTAGGACATATTATAATCCGAGATGGATTAGCTGTGGATCCAAAGAAGGTAGCAGCTATTCTGGACTGGAAAGCACCAAAAGATGTCTAAGGAATCAAGAGTTTCATTGGAATGGCCGGCTACTATCGGCGTTTCAATGAAGGTTTCTCCAAGATCGCTAGGCCAATGACAGCCTTGCTGGCAAAGAAGGTTGAGTTCAAGTGGACCCCAGCGTGCCAAGAATCCTTTGAGACATTGAAGAGGAAGTTGACAACAACACCGGTATTGATTCTGCCAGATGTTCACAAGCCATTCTCAGTGTATTGCGATGCTTCATACACTGAACTGGGATGTGTGTTAATGCAGGAAGGGAGAGTAGTGGCTTACTCGTCCCGACAATTGAAGATTCATGAGAAAAATTACCCCACTCATGATCTGGAGTTAGCAGCAGTGGTTCATGCACTAAAGACCTGGAGGCACTATTTGTATGGGCAGAAGTGTGATATCTACACGGACCACAAGAGTCTTAAGTACATATTCACCCAGTCAGAGCTAAATATGAGGCATCGATGATGGCTAGAACTAATCAAAGACTATGAGTTGGAGATACATTATCACCCTGGCAAAGTTAATGTGGTTGCAGATGCTTTGAGCAGAAATAGCCAAGTCAACATGATGGCTGCTCACCCGATGTCGTATGAGCTAGCCAAGGAATTTGACAGGCTGAGTCTCGGATTTCTAAACAACACTCAAGGAGTGACAATCGAGCTGGAACCCACTCTAGAGCAAGATATCAGAAAGGTTCAGAAAGATGATTAGAAGATCAACGAGATTCGACAACTAATCATAGATGGAAAGGGCAAAGACTTTTGTGAAGATGCAAAAGGAGTGGTGTGGTTCAAGGATAGAATGTGCGTTCCCGACATCAAATCGATCTGGGAACTGATTCTCAGGGAAGCTCATGAGACAGCATATTCCATACACCCTGGCTGCAAAAATATGTACCAAGCCCTGAAGAAAAGATTCTGGTGGTATGGAATGAAAAGGGAAATAGCAGAGTATGTGGCTATATGCGACAGTTGTCAGAGAATCATGGCAGAGCATCAGAGACCCACAGGTTTGTTGCAGCCGTTGTAGATTCCTCATTGGAAATGGGATGAGATTGGGATGGACTTTATAGTTGGTCTGCCCCGCACTCGTGCTTGTTATGACTCCATCTGGGTAGTAGTGGACCATTTGACAAAGGCGGCCCATTTCATACCATTCAAGACTACCTATAACAGTGCAGTGTTGGCAGAACTGTATATGTCTCGGATTGTATGCTTGCATGGTGTCCCAAAGAAGATAGTATCCGACAGAGGTACCCAATTCACTTCTCACTTTTGGCAGCAGTTGCATTAAGCTTTGGGCACACATTTAAAGTTCAGTTTAGCTTATCACCCGCAGACAGATGGTCAGACAGAGAGAACCAATCAGATTCTTAAAGATATGTTGAGAGCTTGTGCATTGCAAGACAAGTTAGGTTGGGACAAGAGGCTATCGTATGCAGAATTCTCGTACAACAATAGCTACCAAGCCAGTCTAAAGATGTCACTATTTCAAGCACTCCATGGGAGGAACTGTAGAACATCGTTGCATTGGGACCAGCCCGGCGAAAGGCAGGTGTTTGGTCCACATATTTTACTTGAAGCTGAAGAGAACATCAGAATGGTTTGAGAAAATCTAAAGACAGCGTAGTCCTGGCAACGAAGCTATCCTGACACCAGAAGAAGGGAGTTGAGTTTTTATGTGGGAGATTATGTCTACTTGAAAGTGTCAAATATCAAAGGAATCAAAAGGTTTGGAGTCAAGGGTAAGTTAGCACCCCAATACATCGGACCGTACCAAATCCAAACAAGACAAGGAGAAGTGGCATACCAACTCAACTTACCAAAAAGTCTGTCAGTCATGCATGATGTGTTCCATGTGTCTCAGCTGAAGAAATGCTTGCGAGTACCAGAAGAGCAGTTGCCAACAGAAGACCTTGAAGTTCAAGAAGATCTAACATATATTGAGAAGCCAACTCAGATTCTGGAGACAGCAGACCTAGTCACTCGAAGAAGCACCATCAGGATGTGCAAAGTCAAATGGGGCCATCACTCAGAGGAAGAAGCAACCTGGTAAAGAGAAGATGATCTAAAATCCAAGTACCCTGAACTCTTTGCTAGCCAACCCTGAATCTCGAGGGCGAGATTCTTTTTAAGGGGGATAGGTTTGTAACACCCTGAATTTAGGGGTATAAAATTTCTTATCTAAATGCCTACCAAATTCAGGTGTTACCCTTTGTCTTTCTCTAGTCTCTCTTTCTCTTTTTCTTTTGAGTATATTTAGCTTAATTAGTGAGGGATTAATTATTTTACTTTGTCAAAACTATGTGAGTCATAAATTGTTGCATCATGCTGAGCCTAAATTATTCTTTGATTGGATGCACATGTTTGAATCATTTAAATTTGGGTTTGTGTTTGAATTTGATTTGAAAACTCTAGAGAAAATAAAATAGAAAAGAAACTAGAATTTCAGAAAAAATAGGGAAAAGGAAAGCAGCCCAGCCGCCCCCTTTCCCCGGCCTTTCGACCCATCTAGCCCCGCGAGCGCTCCTGCCTCTCTCCTTTTCCCCCCGCTCTCACTATCAGCTGGGCCCGCCTTGTCGGCGCGGCCGCGCCCACATGCGCCTCCTCGCTCTCGCTGCCGAGTGGGACCCGCTTATCATCTCCCCCCTCCAACCGTCCGGCCATCTCGCGGAGCTCCACGCTCGCCCATGTCTTTGGGAAGCCGGCCTCACCCCCCCCCCCACACACACATCCCTGGTCCGAGGCACCTCACTCTGTTTCTCCCCCTCCGCGCACTTTTTGGCCTCACTCAACTCCCACCCCGTTCACTCTCACGCCCTGCCACACCCGTGCCCGAGCTTCGTCATGCCGCACCGTGCTCGAGCTCCGCCGCGTCTGTGCCAGTGCCCATTTCCGCCTCGTCCGGTGTCGCCATTGCCTCCGTGCCCACGCTCGCATCCCGCACCGGGGATGCTGAAAGTCGCCTAGAGGGGGTGAATAGGCGAAACCTAAAAATTATAAACTTTGAATGTGCACTATGCCCGAGGTTAGTTTTATAAAAATTCGGAGTGCTGAAGATAGTTCTCCTTGCTATGAGTTGCTCAATCAATGCGGATAACTTTGGGAGCAAACTCAAATCAATATGAGCAAGGAAACTTTTAGAGAGAGGAAAGAAAGGGAAACAAATCAATTGGAGATCAACACAAATGAACACAGTGATTTGTTTACCGAGGTTTGGTTCCAAAGAACCTGTCCCCGTTGAGGAGGCCACAAAAGCTAGGTCTATTCCAACCCTTT
Source organism: Zea mays (assembly GCF_902167145.1). Classification (NCBI taxonomy): domain Eukaryota; kingdom Viridiplantae; phylum Streptophyta; class Magnoliopsida; order Poales; family Poaceae; genus Zea; species Zea mays. Next base: position 28,723,371 of record NC_050103.1, read on the forward strand.
CCCTCTCTCAATCGGTCACACAGACCGATCGAGTGCTTCTCCTTAATCACTTGGGTCACTAAGATGTTGCAAGGATCACCACACACTTAGGTGTCTCTTGCTAGCTTTACAAAGCACTTAGAAGAATTAGAATGAGAAAGAGAAAGCAATCCAAGCAACAAGAGCAACAAAAGAAACACTAAACACCCTCTCTCAAGTCACTAAGGAATTGAGTTGATTTTGAGGCTTGGAGAGGATTTGATCTTTTGAATGTGTCTAGGAGTGAATGCTTTTGCTCTTGTATTGAATGTGGAGTTCAAAAAACTTGGATGGCTTGAATGGTGGTGGTTGGGGGGGGATTTATAGCCCCAACCACTATTCCAGCCATTGGTGTCGATGGGCACACCGGACAGTCCAGTGGTGCAATGGACATGACACTGTTGTCACACCCGGATTTTAGGGGTCCAAAACCCGGGCGCGAACATAATCACCAGGTGTGCTGGGACCAAGTCTCACACATATGATGAATCATGGCACAGGATCGAATGTCACATCTTTACTACATAATAGGAGTTCCATACAAAATAAATAAATAATTACATTATAAGGAGACAACGGCCCAGCAACCCAAAGTTGACTGGAAGACGACGGCCTAGATCTCTCACGAACTCATCGCAGCATCCTCCATGCGCCTCATCCTGCGGTACCTGTTCTTGACCTATGGGGGGTGTGAGCAGCAAGAGTGAGCTCACATACGTTCATCGCTCAACAAGTTGTGGGGAATAATGTGCATGAACTCGCCAAAGGTGGGAGCTCACGTGAAGTGTAAGGCTTAACAAAGAGGATGGTTAGAGCTGAGCATTGCTTTTAAAGTTGGTCAAAATTTTATTAGCAATTACTAAGTATAAGTAAATACCAACCCAATTAAGTAGTAGAACAAAAGTAACAACATCACCTGCGATGCAATGCATATGACAAATTGAATTTAGTTCCATAAATTAATCATGTGAGGGTCCGAGCTGCTCATGACCGTGAGCACGGCTAGTATACCAGTTTTACACTCTGCAGAGGTTGCGCATCTTTACCCACAAGTCATGCTACCCATCTGCCAAGGGATCGCGACTTCCCATACACCTCTACCGAGGAGGCGAGGCAGGATAACACTACGAGGCCTTTACAAAGTTCCACTAGCTTCAGAAAACCCGCTACAGTTTATAGGAAGCTCCAATGCAGGGTTCTTGCCTGACCGCCATCGCAGCAAAATCAACCAAGGACCTCCCTACACTGACCACTCCCTTACTGCCCTTGCCCCTTTCGGGTAAGGTAGTCCTCCACTAGCTTTCCTAATTAATCAGCCAAGGGCATCCATAAACCCTTGTAGTAGCACTTTTTCCCGGGTGGTCGCTCCATGTTCCAATTAACATAATGATCTTATCATGAACAGTGATAATAAACAGATAATAAAAGTATAATCGTGAACAATGTATCTTCATACCCAAAACCACATAAAGCACTAGCAAGTACTACCCAAAAAGTTCAGTGGTAAACAAGGTATAAAGATAGACAAACTAGGGTAACCTATTGGGTCCCATCAAAATTAACCTATGCAGATCATTATGATTAATCAGAACATGGCTGGGTAAAAAGAAGTGATCAAGGGAACAACTTGCCTGGGACATGAGATTCTAGGTATCAGGATGATCTTCATGTTCTCGTGACCACACTACTAGTCGTAGCAATACAAACAAACATAGTATAGACAAAATTAACATCACACCAAACATAAGAATAAACTGCATAGTAATAAGATACGCGTCGTAACGAGATCGTAGGAACAAGAATCACTAAATTTGGAGTTACAGTTAAAAAGATATGATTTATGAAAGATCTATGTGATTAAATATTAAACTATAGTATAAATTGGTTATTGTACTTCATATGATAAAGTATACTACAAATAATTAACTCACTTTAATCTAGATTAATACTTGATTAGAAATCATAATTTAGTCCAATTACAACTAGGAAGTGAAAATACTACTTTAATTTTTTTAATTAAGTAAGTTAATCCAATGAGCATAGGGTAAACAAAGTATTTATTTACAAACATGTTTCATGATAAAATAAGGTTACCAAGGTGTAGATAACTCTATTACGAAGTTAATGCAACTTGAATGGGTCAAATCGGAGTTAAAACGTAGAAGTTATGAATTTTGTAAGCATTTAGTATTTCCTTTACACAAGAAATCATTTTCTAGGTCTATTTTATTAATTCCAGCAAATAAGTGTACTACAGGCACAATTTAATAGGAGTTCAGGGTTCATTTTGTAAATCCAAGGTCTTCTCTGTAATGATCTTAACACTGACTCGGGTGGCGGGTTGATTTGAGAAAAGTCGTGGGGGTCTTTAGAATAAATGTCGAGGCGAAGGGGTACGCGCCATTCTGGACCGTTGGATCAGAGTTGGACGCATGAGATTAAATCAAGTCCCCCCTGAACCGGTACGCCATCCGGACTGTCCGATCCCGATCGGACGGTCGCGATTTTAAAACGGCGCCCAAGCTTCACCCGCCCAGGATTAGAATTGGACGGTCGGTACCCAATCGGGCGAAGGGATATCCTCCCACCTAATCCTGTTCGTCCGTGATTGGATCGACGGTCCGCGATCGTCACCAACCCCAGACAGTAGAGAACCCAGCGCCGCCACGGCAATAGAGCCATTGCGGCGGCGCAACGCCGGTGAGGTGTCCAACCGAGGCGCCCAGGGCACATACTTCCAATCTACGAGACCTAGAGAGAGAGAACCCAAAAGCGAATGCGTTGGTCTGCTACTTACAAGTGGTGCGTACGGCGTTGAGGCTGTCCTCGGAGCGAAGCGATGGTGCAGCAGCGCGACAAGAAATTCACACAGCGCCAGCGCCCAATGCGCGAAATTTGCGGTGGCCGAAGCTCACCGAAGCTCCCACATGGCACCCGGAGAGTTGCAATGGCGGGGTGGGTCCCGACGTCGTTTGGTGGAGGAGCACACCAGAATGGCTGTCACGGCACCGGTCCCCGACACGGATGAGGTGAGCGAGGGCAGGAACGTGCCAATTTATACCTCGTAGTAGCACGCGGAATTCGGTATCCGTTGCGCAAGAGAAGGGCTCGGTCTCCGCACGAAATCCGCGGTGATTCGTTGTGCCCACCGGAGTTCGCCGCGGAGCAGCGAGAGAGGCCGAGCTTGGGTCCACCACACAGCGAGTGTAGTCGGTGCGTGGCCGAAAACTCGACTGGCGAGTGGGGTCCGCGGCCAGCGCCCCAGAGGCGTGGACGCAGATCCGGCCAGGATTCACGGACAGCCATGAGAAGACCACGATGCGACTCCGATATACCTGCGCGACTTCACATTCTGTTGAAAGGAAACGGAGGGGGAAGAGGATAGATCCGATAGAGAGGGCCCACATGGCGGTGTCTAGATCTAGCCAACGGCAAGCGCGCAAGTAGACCGCACGGTGGGACCCGCGCGTCGGCCAGATAACACAAGCGCGCTGTTGGACGAGTGGCTGAAGGCTGGAGTAGGCTGGCGCGTGCAGAGGTGTTGGGCCGGAACAGGAGGAAATCGGCCCAAGGCTGCCCGGTGAGCTTTTCTTTTTCCTTTTTTTGTTTTATTTTCTATTTTATTTCCTGTTTTCTATTTCAATTCAAATCCAGGTTTAAATTTTTAAGTTCGATGCACAAACAAACCCAACATGATGCAAGTACAATTTATAATAATTAATTTATTCATTTATTCATGCAAATAAAAAAATGATCCAATTATGCAACCCATACAATATTTTTCCCATAAGTTATTATTTTTTAAGGAGTGCATTTGTATGTAGTTCATAAAGAGAATAATAAGTAGATAAAATTCTTCCTTGTGTTTATGGTTCCAAGCTTTTAGTTTTTTTTAGAATAACATTTAAAAATGAGGATTCTTATATTAAAATACCTTTTAACCCTAAACCTTATCAAGAAATATTTATAAATCTTATAATAGGATTTTGGTCGTTACAAATCCTACCCCCCTTAAAAATAATCTCGTCCTCGAGATTAGTAAGAAAGGGTTGTAGAAGAAATTGTTTGTAGTCTATGGATTAGTTTCTAATTGATTTGAATACCAAAACTCTTCTTTTTTTTCTATATCGCAAATTATCTGGTGATTAGGAAAACATGGGTATATATGGGTATAGCCACTTTAATTATGCAGGATAAAGGATATCTTTAAAGCATTTATAGGTTTGGGTAAGAAAGAGTAGGGTAAGAAAAGACTCCATCCAAGATTGTGGATCTTGATTCCTTTGGAGGTATGGCTCGACTCTTATCATTCCTCAACGAGTTTGATCTCCTCCTTCTCGAGTCTTGGTGTCTTCATCCGGATTAGGGACAAGAGTTTTAAGATAGGTCTGTAGGTAACACATTAGTAGGTTGAGTAGCTAGTTTAGTAGGTAGCTATAAGTTGAACAAAATTAGTCAGAATATAGTTTGGTTATTTGCTTTTAGATTGGTTGGATAAGTTATATAACCTATTATTTAGGTCAAGTTGTTGTGTATGGCCGAGTCAATCTAAGTCACCAATTTAGGTGTAAGTGAATTAGGGTATGGCCTTATCTTTTGTACCAGTATCGAGTAACTTACTCTAGATTAGATCATAATAGATTAGATGAAATCTAGATTTGGATATGACTAGATTAGACTAGTTTAGGTTAGATAGATCTACTAGGGTAAGATAAATATCATTTGGATATGTTAGAATCTTTTGAGATAAGATGGATCTATTAAGATAAGAGAGAATCTCTTAAGATAAGATGGATCTATTAGGCTTGATATATTTTAGTGGGGAATATTCTTAGTTGGTCTAGTTTATCTTATATACAATTTTGTATATGTATATGCAGATGTAATTGTGGACATTACTCCACAACTCATCGCACTCAATCAAAGATCCAAATCATACAAGTATCATAAGAACAAACACTCAAACATACACATATAAAAAAATAGTTTTGATTTTGTTTCTAAGAGTAGGTCTCCTATTCCTAAAGGTCACTTTAGGCACAGGATTTCAAATTGTGGAATCCAAGTTTGTCTTTAGAAAAGAAAAGATAAGAATAATCAGAGTAAAGCGGAAATAGATGAGAAAAGATTAAGATAAGTTTAGAAAGAATCACAGTAGCAAAGGTAAGTAGACAATGGTTGTCCAGTTCTATCTAGGTTTCATCCTACAGTCAACATTCCTCTGATACCACTTCTGTCACACCCGGATTTTAGGGGTCCAAAACCCGGGCGCGAACATAATCACCAGGTGTGCTGGGACCAAGTCTCACACATATGATGAATCATGGCACAGGATCGAATGTCACATCTTTACTACATAATAGGAGTTCCATACAAAATAAATAAATAATTACATTATAAGGAGACAACGGTCCAGCAACCCAAAGTTGACTGGAAGACGACGACCTAGATCTCTCACCAACTCATCGCAGCATCCTCCATGCGCCTCATCCTGCGGTACCTATTCTTGACCTGTGGGGGGTGTGAGACAGCAAGAGTGAGCTCACATACGTTCATCGCTCAACAAGTTGTGGGGAATAATGTGCATGAACTCGCCAAAGGTGGGAGCTCACGTGAAGTGTAAGGCTTACCAAAGAGGATGGTTAGAGCTGAGCATTGCTTTTAAAGTTGGTCAAAATTTTATTAGCAATTACTAAGTATAAGTAAATACCAACCCAATTAAGTAGTAGAACAAAAGTAACAACATCACCTGCGATGCAATGCATATGACAAATTGAATTTAGTTCCATAAATTAATCATGTGAGGGTCCGAGCTGCTCATGACCGTGAGCACGGCTAGTATACCAGTTTTACACTCTGCAGAGGTTGCGCATCTTTACCCACAAGTCATGCTACCCATCTGCCAAGGGATCGCGACTTCCCATACACCTCTACCGAGGAGGCGAGGCAGGGTAACACTACGAGGCCTTTACAAAGTTCCACTAGCTTCAGAAAACCCGCTATAGTTTATAGGAAGCTCCAATGCAGGGTTCTTGCCTGACCGCCATCGCAGCAAAATCAACCAAGGACCTCCCTACACTGACCACTCCCTTACTGCCCTTGCCCCTTTCGGGTAAGGTAGTCCTCCACTAGCTTTCCTAATTAATCAGCCAAGGGCGTCCATAAACCCTTGTGGTAGCACTGTTTTCCCGGGTGGTCGCTCCATGTTCCAATTAACATAATGATCTTATCATGAACAGTGATAATAAACAGATAATAAAAGTATAATCGTGAACAATGTATCTTCATACCCAAAACCACATAAAGCACTAGCAAGTACTACCCAAAATGTTCAGTGGTAAACAAGGTATAAAGATAGACAAACTAGGGTAACCTATTGGGTCCCATCAAAATTAACCTATGCAGATCATTATGATTAATCAGAACATGGGTGGGTAAAAAGAAGTGATCAAGGGCACAACTTGCCTGGGACTTGAGATTCCAGGTATCAGGATGATCTTCATGTTCTCGTGACCTCACTACTAGTCGTAGCAATACAAACAAACATAGTATAGACAAAATTAACATCACACCAAACATAAGAATAAACTGCATAGTAATAAGACACGCGTCGTAACGAGATCGTAGGAACAAGAATCACTAAATTTGGAGTTACGGTTAAAAAGATATGATTTATGAAAGATCTATGTGATTAAATATTAAACTATAGTATAAATTGGTTATTGTACTTCATATGATAAAGTATACTACAAATAATTAACTCACTTTAATCTAGATTAATACTTGATTAGAAATCATATTTTAGTCCAATTACAACTAGGAAGTGAAAATACTACTTTAATTTTTTTAATTAAGTAAGATAATCCAATGAGCATAGGGTAAACAAAGTAATTATTTACAAACATGTTTCATGATAAAATAAGGTTACCAAGGTGTAGATAACTCTATTACGAAGTTAATGCAACTTGAATGGGTCAAATCGGAGTTAAAACGTAGAAGTTATGAATTTTGTAAGTATTTAGTATTTCCTTTACACAAGAAATCATTTTCTAGGTCTATTTTATTATATCCAGCGAATAAGTGTACTACAGGCACAATTTAATAGGAGTTCAGGGTTCATTTTGTAAATCCAAGGTCTTCTCTGTAATGATCTTAACACTGACTCGGGTGGCAGGTTGATTTGAGAAAAGCCGTGGGGGTCTTTAGAATAAATGCCGAGGCAAAGGGGCACGCGCCATTCTGGACCGTTGGATCAGAGTTGGACGCATGAGATTAAATCAAGTCCCCCCCTGAACCGGTACGCCATCCGGACTGTCCGATCCCGATCGGACGGTCGTGATTTTAAAACGGCGCCCAAGCTTCACCCGCGCAGCATTAGAATTGGACGGTTGGTACCCAATCGGGCGAAGGGATATCCTCCCACCTAATCCTGTTCGTCCGTGATTGGATCGACGGTCCGCGATCGTCACCAACCCCAGACAGTAGAAAACCCAGCGCCGCCACGGCAACAGAGCCATTGCGGCGGCGCAACGCCGGTGAGGTGTCCAACCGAGGCGCCCAGGGCACATACTCCCAATCTACGAGACCTAGAGAGAGAGAACCCAAAAGCGAATGTGTTGGTCTGCTACTTACAAGTGGTGCGTACGGCGTTGAGGCTGTCCTCGGAGCGAAGCGATAGTGCGGCAGCGCGGCAAGAAATTCACACAGCGCCAGCGCCCAATGCGCGAAATTTGCGGTGGCCGAAGCTCACCGAAGCTCCCACATGGCGCCCGAAGAGTTGCAATGGCGGGGTGGGTCCCGACGTCGTTTGGTGGAGGAGCACACTAGAATGGCTGTCACTGCACCGGTCCCCGACACGGATGAGGTGAGCGAGGGCAGGAACGCGCCAATTTATACCCCGTAGTAGCGCGCGGAATTCAGTATCCGTTGTGCAAGAGAAGGGCTCGGTCTCCGCGTGAAATCCGCGGTGATTCGTTGTGCCCACCGGAGTTCGCCGCGGAGCAGCGAGAGCGGCCAAGCTTGGGTCCACCACACAGCGAGTGTAGTCGGTGCGTGGCCGAAAACTCGACTGGCGAGTGGGGTCCGCGGCCAGCGCCCCAGAGGCGCGGACGCAGATCCGGCCAGGATTCACGGACGGCCATGAGAGGACCACGACGCGACTCCGATATACCTGCGCGACTTCACTTTCTGTTGAAAGGAAACGGAGGGGGAAGAGGATAGATCCGACAGAGAGGGCCCACATGGCAGTGTTTAGATCTAGCCAACGGCAAGCGCGCAAGTAGACCGCACGGTGGGACCCGGGCGTCGGCCAGAGAACACAAGCGTGCCGTTGGACGAGTGGCTGAAGGCTGGAGTGAGCTGGCGCGCGCAGAGGTGTTGGGCCGGAACAGGAGGAAATCGGCCCAAGGCTGCCCGGTGAGCTTTTCTTTTTCCTTTTTTGTTTTATTTTCTATTTTATTTCCTGTTTTCTATTTCAATTCAAATCCAGGTTTAAATTTTTAAGTTCGATGCACAAACAAACCCAACATGATGCAAGTACAATTTATAATAATTAATTTATTCATTTATTCATGCAAATAAAAAATGATCCAATTATGCAACCCATACAATATTTTTCCCATAAGTTATTATTTTTTTAAGGAGTGCATTTGTATGTAGTTCATAAAGAGAATAATAAGTAGATAAAATTCTTCCTTGTGTTTATGGTTCCAAGGTTTTAGTTTTTTTAGAATAACATTTAAAAATGAGGATTCTTATATTAAAATACCTTTTAACCCTAAACCTTATCAAGAAATATTTATAAATCTTATAATAGGATTTTGGTCGTTACAACTGTTCACTGTCCGGTGCGTGCCACATCAGCAGATCGTTGGGGTTTGGAGCAGTTGACCGTACAAGTCCTTTGTCCTCTTGCGGCACTGGACAGTCCGGTGGCATACCGGACAGTCTGGTGCATTCTTACTTCACTGCTTTGACTTCTGACTTGCGCATTGTTCACTGTTCATCTGACATCACAGTCGATCGTTCGGCACAGTTGGCCATTGCTCCGTTGGCTCACCGGACATGTCCGGTGCACACCGGACAATCCGATGAATTGTAGAGGAACGACTTTATGAAAAACCCGAGAGCGGCCAGTTCGTGGGTGCCTTGGCCTGGGCACCGGACAGTGTCCGGTGCGCCACTAGTAGCACCTCTACTTGTCTTTGCTCCAAACTTTATAGAGTCCCCAACTTATTTTCTTTGTTGGTTTATGTTGAGCTTTATGCACCTGAGATAAATGACAACTAGCCAAACTAGTTAGTCCACGTGGTTTGTGATGGACGTCAACCACCAAAATCGATTATAGGAAATGTTTTAGGCCCATTTCCCTTTCAATCTCCCCCTTTTTGGTGATTGATGCCAACTCAAACCAAAGCAAATATAAAGTGTAGAAATGTAACTTGTTTGCAATTTTATAGTTGTGCATAAGTTACTTTGAATTTAAACCAACTTAAAGTATTTCTAAGTATATATGATTGCTTTCTTCTAGTTTAACATTTTGGACCACATTTGCACCACTTTGCTTGTTTTTGCAAATCTTTTGGAAAAATCTTTTCAAATTGTTTTGCAACTAGACAATGGTATAAGAATATAATTTCAAAAAGCATTATCAAGATTTTGAAAATTCTCCCCCTGTTTCAAATGTTTTTCCTTTGCCTAAATAAAAGCTCCCCTGAAGAAGTTCTCCTCTTAGTTGTCAAGAGAGTTTTTGTAATGTGAAAAAATTCTCCCCTTTGTGAAACAGTTTTTGAAAACGGGGTGGTGGTGCGGTCCTTTTGCTTTGGGCCTATTAATTTCTCCCCCTTTGGCATCAAGCGCCAAAAACGAAGAAATTTGAGAGGCCTAATACTTCTCCCTCATTGAATATGAATGAAAGTTTATGAGGAGGGCAAAGGATAAATGACACCGACAGAGTAGTAGTGGAAGCCTTGCCTTTGCCGAATACTTCATTTCCCTTTCAATCTAAGACTAATCATAGGCATACTCGTGGAAGCACATTAGTCTTAGCTTTGGCACAAGAAGAATAAGAAATATGCATTTGTACCAAATGAAAGAGACATGATCAAAGATATATAAATTAGCTATGTGTGCAAGATTTCAATCAAAATTCCGAGAATCTAAGACATTTAGTTCATTCCTAAGCTTGCTAAAAGTTTTTTCATCTAGGGGCTTGGTAAAGATATCGACTAATTGGTTGTGGGTGCTAACATAAGCAATTTCGATATCCCCTTTCGTTGGTGATCTCTCAAAAAGTGATACCGGATGTCTATGTGCTTAGTGCGGCTGTGTTCAATGGGATTATCCGCCATGCAGATTGCACTCTCATTATCATATAGGAGAGGGACTTTGACCAACTTGTAGCCATACTCCCTAAGGGTTTGCCTCATCCAGAGTAATTGTGCACAACAATGTCCAGCAGCAATATACTCGGCTTCGGCAGTGGATAGAGCTACTGAGTTTTGTTTCTTTGAAGCCCAAGACACTAGGGATCTTCCTAGAAACTGAGAAGTCCCTGATGTGCTCTTCATGTCAATTTTACATCCGGCATAGTTAGCATCGGAATACCCAATTAGATCAAAGGTAGATCCCTTGGGGTACCATAGCCCAAACTTAGGAATGTAAACTAAATATCTCATGATTCTTTTTATGGCCCTAAGGTGAACTTCCTTAGGATTTGCCTGGAACCTTGCACACATGCATACAAAAAGCATAATATCCGGTCATGAAGCACATAAATAGAGTAAAGATCCTATCATCAACATGTATACCTTTTGATCTACAAATTTACCTCCCATGTCGAGGCCGAGATGCCCGTTTGTTCCCATGGGTGTCTTGATGGGTTTGGCATTCTTCATTCCAAACTTCTTGAGTATGTCTTGAATGTACTTAGTTTGGAAGATGAAGGTGCCCTCTTGGAGTTGTTTGATTTGAATCCAAGGAAATACTTCAACTCCCCCATCATAGACATCTCGAATTTATGTATCATAATCCTACTAAACTCTTCACAAGAGGACTTGTTAGTAGACCCATATATAATATCATCAACATAAATTTAGCATATGAATAAGTCTTTAGCAATAGTTTTAGTGAAGAGAGTAGGGTCAGCTTTACCGACTTTAAATCCATTAGCGAGAAGAAAGTCTCTTAGGCATTCATACCATGCTCTTGGGGCTTGCTTGAGCCCATAAAGCGCCTTTTAGAGCTTATAAACATGGTTAGGATACTCATTATCTTCAAAGCCAGGAGGTTTCTCAACAAACACCTCTTCCTTGATAGGGCCATTGAGGAAGGCACTCTTCACGTCCATTTGATATAACTTGAAGCCGTGGTAAGCAGCATAGGCAAGCAATATACGAATTGACTCAAGCCTGGCTATGGGTGCATAGGTTTCATCAAAATCCAAACCTTCGACTTGTGAATATCCCTTGGCTACAAGTCGGGCTTTGTTCCCAGTCACCACACCATGCTCATCTTGTTTGTTGTGGAATACCCCCTTAGTACCTACAACATTTTGGTTAGGACATGGAACTAAATGCCATACCTCATTCCTCGTGAAGTTGTTGAGCTCCTCTTGCATTGCCACCACCCAGTCTAAATCTCTTAGTGCATCCTTTATCCTATATGGCTCAATAGAAGATACAAAAGAGTAATGTTCATAGAAATGAGCAACTCGAGATATAGTGGTTACCCGCTTGTAGATGTCACCAAGAATGGAGTTAACGGGCTGATCTCTTTGAATTGCTTGGTGGACTCTTGGGTGCGGTGGTCTTCGGTCTTGAATTTCTTGATCATCTTTCTTGTCTTGATCATCTTCATCTCCCCCCTGATCAATGTCCTCCTCTTGAGGTAGCTCATTGTCTTGATCTTCATCCTCTTCTTCTTGAGCCATTTCCTCATCTTGAGTTGGTGGAGATGCTTGTATGGAAGATGATGGTTGATCTTGTGCTTGTGGAGGCTCTTCAGATTCTTTTGGACACACATCCCCAATGGACATGTTCCTTAGTGCGACGCATGGAGCCTCTTCATCATCTAGTTCATCAAGATCAACATGCTCCAGTTGGGAGCCATTAGTATCATGAAACACAATGTCACAAGAAACATCAACCAATCCAGTGGACTTGTTGAAGACTCTATATGCCCTTGTGTTTGAGTCATAACCAAGTAAAAAGCCTTCTACTGCTTTAGGAGCAAATTTAGAATTTCTACCTCTCTTAATAAGAATAAAGCATTTACTCCCAAAAACTCTAAAATAAGAAACATTGGGCTTTTTACAAGTGAGGAGTTCATATGATGTTTTCTTGAGGATTTGGTGTAGGTAGAGTCAGTTGATGGAGTAGCAAGCAGTGTTAATCGCCTCCGCCCAAAATCGATCTGGTGTCTTTGTACTCATCAAGCATGGTCCTTGCCATATCCAAAAGAGTTCTATTCTTCCTCTCCACTACACCATTTTGTTGAGGTGTGTAGGGAGAAGAGAACTCATGCTTGATGCCCTCCTCCTTAAGAAATCCTTCAATTTAAGTGTTCTTGAACTCTGTTCCATTGTCGCTGTTGGGGGTCTGCTTCATCGCCGAAGGTCCCATAAGAAGAAACACCTTCGGAAGACTGATACAAAGTCGAAGCTATCAATCAGAGATCTTCGTAGCGTATTTCCAGATGCACCGACTTAAAGATGAAATGACCAATCGGCCCATGATAACTTGTATTGTGATTGTAATCATTTGTAAAGGGCATGAATGTAATTTCTCGCAGGCTGCGTTCTGTGCCTATAAATAGATGAATAGTACCCCTGTACTGTTCACGCTATCTGGTATTCGCTCGAACGCCACGTTTGGATTTTTTGCCTTCTATCAAGCCGAAGGTACAAATGTAATTAAATATTATCTTTATCTATTCGAGATTATATAATGAAGGCATGTGAATTATGTTATATGATTATTCATGTTATCTTTCATGTTTCATATGCTCTATCTTTCATTAACGTATATCGTGATGATGAAGGTACATCCTTCATGACCTTCGTCCGAAGATCGTTATATCCTAAGGGAAATAATGCTTCGAAGGACAAAGGACATTAACATTCAATATTTTGTGTTGCCTTGTTCTTAACTCATAGCATTTGAGAACAAGTCCCCAACATTGGCACCCACCTCCGATGAACTCACTTCCACTGTTGAGCTGGTGGCTTCGTTCAACAATCAAGCTGAAGTTGCTTGGGCTACAAAGCTGGTGCTCCCGATAACAAGTTGTTCATGCTCAGAACCGGCCAACAAGAAGAAGAAGAAGGAGGCTCAGAGAAGGGTACATCATGTTGGGGTGCAGGGACCCTTCATCAAGTCAAAATGGTCTCACATCCCAATCACCTTCTCCCAGGAGGACCTTCAGCTCAAGGATTACCCTCATAATGATGATATGGTCATATCTTGTGTCATCAAGGGATTTCTGGTCCACAATGTTCTGGTTGATACAGGTAGTGCAGCGGATATTGTAACACCCCAGGTGTTACCAAGGGCTGGCTTCCTAATGACACGTACACCTATTATCACATGTGGTTAAGACTTGGAGGAGAGGGAGCACCTAAGACCTTGGAAGCATGAGTGATTTAAGAAATGCTAAGGACCAAAGCATTACCCAAGCTTTTAGGCAATATCACCTTGGGCAAGGTAGGATTGAACCTTGGGTCCTCTCTCTTAAAGCCTTTAGTTGAGAGAAAGATCAAGCAAATGCACATTTCATAATTTAAACCTTAACCAAAGTTTAAGAGTACCAAAATGTTTACAAAGACAGTAAAGGAACTTTGCAAAAAGACCCCTAAAAGACCCCTAAATCAGCCCCAAGTGGAGGACACTATGGAATCACCCCCATTCCCTCTAAGTCCAAAATCAGCCCTAATCTAGAGATCAGGGGTGTTCACCTAGCTAATGGCACCAAAACCCCAGGGTCTAAATAACAAAAAGGAGCCAAATTATCTAAGGAACCCCCTAGAAGAGTTTGAACCCAAGCCAAGACCGTTTGACACGAGTTGGCACCTGTTTTGTCTCGGGTTGAACAGTGCAGACAAACAAGACTTTGCGCCACCATATCTTCTAAACTAGACCCGATCTTCCCTTGGAACTTACATGAACTAGGTAGCCCTAGGTGCAGGGAAGAAATCTTACACAAGCCATAGGGCGAGATTCGCACGTTTGGCTGCTCAGCAGGCGCAAGAACAAGGGCAGAAAACAACGGCCACGTGTTGGACGCACTCTGGGCTCGCCAGAGCACGCCCGACGCGCGCCCCGCGTGCCCCGCGTCGCGCCAAAGCCCAGCCGGCGCCATGGCCCGCGCCCGCGCCCGCGCCTATAAAGCACCAAGGGACCGTGACCGTACCTCTCCGCACGCGCTCGACCTCACCGGAGCCCAAACCCACCGGCGTTTGCCCGTGCACGGCGTGTCCGCGGCCACCCGATCCCCCTGCCACCGTAGACCGGCCAGCAGAACCCTTCCCAGCCCCGTCCAGCCCTCAGAGAAGACTGAGCACACCTCGGTGAAGCTCCCCGAGCAAGGAATCGGAGTTTGCTTCGCCGGAGAGGCCAGTCCACGGTAGCCGGACTCCACCCGACCGTCGGCGAGCGTAGACCGGGTAATCCTCTGCTCCATTCCTCGATTCCTTGTGCACACAGCCTCTACGTCACCCCGTGAAGCTCACTGTGCCATTGGATTGAACTAGGTCGCCGTGGTTTGGCCGGCACACCCGCCACCGACGAGAGCACCCGCCTGCGCACGTGGACCGGACGATTCCGGCCACCACCGCCGTCGAGCCGTACACTATTGTGACCGCCAGAACCTCCCGGAGCCAACCCCGCCCCTCGCCGGACCTCTCTCGCCGCCGGTAAGCCGCGCCACCCTTTTCTTTCTCGCGGGTACTGTTTAAACCTAGGGAGGGACCGCGGGGGAGAAGAAGAGAAAGCCAGGGGGTTTTGCGCAATGTCAGTGACTCGGATGAATAGTAGCGCGAGGGTATAACTGAGAGAGTTAGTTTGGAAATAACCCGAGGACTTAAATTTGAACAGCACTTGAATAATTCATATCTTCTGTTTTATTCATCCAAATTGAGTCAAACCAATTTTGTCAGATCTTAAATAATGTAAAATACTGAAGAAAAATATAAAACCCCTATGTGCTACAGAAAACTTTAGGGTTATGAATTAAATACTGATTTGGCCAAAAGATAAATAATGGGAAGAAAAATAGTTGCACTACTTAACTGAGGTTAAGAAAATTTGGAGAAGTACATGACCACCTACTAACCTATTTAAAAATGGTAAACCCCTATGTCCACCCCATTAAGGTAGAGTTTGCCATTTATTTTACATTGTGCTTAAGGTTAAAGAAAATAGGAAAGGTAAATTAAATAAAGGATCAGGGAGCCTTCAATTTTTTGTTAGTCTACTTATTCAGTATAGTTCACTAGAAAAATTTATTACACTCTGGTTTAGTACAAAATAATTGGGATACATTTTATTTTGAGAAAACAAGGGAAACTTAGAAAAACCCTAGAAAAATAACCCCAAGGCAAAAACACCCCAAACCTTGGGATGATTAATGTTTTGTTATTAAGAACTTAGGAAAAATATGAAATCTGCTGTTTGACATTTTTCAAATAGCAAGGCAGTAGAAAGTGCCTTTTTGACATTAAACTTTAAAAAATCACAACTAAATAACCATCCCTTAGCTTTCTGTGATTTTCGGCACAGAAGCTTATTATTACTGTTAGATGCCAACAAAAATAACTCTTAGGACAGAACCCACCCATAGTTAAGAGTTGTAGTACAAAGTGGCCCATTTACACAACTTTTGTTATTTTTGTCTAAAGCATAGCCTTTTGATTTTTGAACCTCAAATTCCTAGAACAAGCTATTTTGATTAATGACAAGCCACTGTAATTTTTACAGAATTTTTGGAAAAAAATAAACCACTATTGTAGTTCAAACCCAAACTAGAATTCATAATTAAAAAAATGAAAAAGGGGAAATTGATAATAGAAACTTGTGTCACCCTAGCCCAACTAGCAAAACCCTTTTTAAATTGCCCACTGAAACATGTAAGAAGAAAAATACAAATCCACTATACTTATCCTTACCAAAACCTAAACCTAGAATGATAAGTATAAACTACTAAAAGCCACGTATAACCAGGAAACCCTAAGTTACTAACTAACTTAGTTTTCCTCCCTTTAGCATAATGTTGTTTAATCCTGCATAATCATGACATACATATTCATTGCATTTCGATAGACTGCAACCTCGCTGACGGAGAGTACATCCTCGTGCCGGAGCAAGGAGCTGCTCAGGAGGTAGCCCCGGACCCAGCACCAGAGCCTGCACCAGAGGATCTGCATGCCACTGCTTTGGAAGGCAAGCCCTGGTTTATGCATAACCTGTTATTTATGCTATTTTACTATACTTAATGATTGTAGGATTGATTGTGCACTTAGGTGTAGGAGTTGTTTGAAACCATAGTTGCATGATCTCAGGAATCCTGTTGAGATGAATACTAGTATGCTAGGTCGAGGTAGCTGCTTTATTAATTAGGATCTCGGTAGAAGTCGAGTGATTTTTCTAGCACTCGCGCGAGGTCAGGAAATTGGTTGTATCCACTTTCTTCTCATAATGATGCTGGTTGTGGACAACAGTCCATGGGGATTGGTTGTCCACGGGATAAAAATTTGAATAAGGATTAAGGTGTGGTACCGTGAGTCAAGCGTTTGAACGTACTAAACATATACCGAGAAATATGGTAAATCGGTAAGCCTAGTACCTGATTGAACCTGGCAGCAGATTGCCCTCCTCACGCGACCTGAGACGAGGTCTCCCATTCCGGTTATGGTGGGTACAAGTGCGGTCACTGCACGACGGCAGTCGGGGTCAGTGAGGCATTGTACGCCAAGTTGGTGAGCCCCTCTCTGCTGACAGGGAATCGATGGGGACGGTTCATGTGTGTGGGGACGGAGTGCCCCTACATGTCATGTGTTTAGGTTTACCTTGCAAGGATAAAAACTCGATTCGAATCGTCTGCTTCTCGCAGCTAATGAGACTGCTTGATCCATGCTGCTACATTGAGTAACAAGTGGAAATATGTTGAGTTGATACAAGATGTTGATTGCTAAAATGTTTGCTACTATGTATGAGTAGATAGTACATATTTAGCCTTAAGAGAGTCACACTTAAATTTGACCAAGTTAAAACTTGATGTAGAAACTCAGCTAGTGCTTTTGGCAACCAAACCCCACAGCCAAACAGCTGCATGTCTAGAGGTAGAGGAGTAGACTCCTCACACTGGGTAAGTCTAGCTAAGTATTAGTATACTCAGCCTTGCTTGTGGCACAATTTACAGGTTCTTTGGAGGACATGGTTGCTGGAGTGACTTGGCCGTCCATCTTGCCACCGGTTGGACTGTCGAGTGGGACCCCGCCTCGGCTGAGGAGGAACATGAGGAATGATGGGACAGGCTTCCCCATCCCTCCATTTATTTATCGTTAGTTTTATTCCGCTGCACTTCGAACAATGATGACTACTTTTGCAAAACTCCGATGGTGATGTAATAATTTAATACTCCTTAATGTATGGTTTTATGCTTTATTGTATTTGCTCTGTGACTCACCTTCGAGTGAGATTGTGGTACTTGATCATGTCAGTGGCCTCGTTGGACTAGATCCGAGGGATTGACGGGTTATTCCCATTTAAGTGTGGTCTAGCCTCTAAGGTGGGACTTAGGCACTTATGTCAGAATAATTCGGGCAGTTCCGCCACAGCTGGTATCGGAGCTTGTACCACCACAGAGGAATCAATAAAATATAAATACCATCCTTTTCCGAAGTAAAACTTGATAGAAACAATGTTGGATAGATCGTAGGACGATCAGGATAGACCTAGGACGTGAAGCCTTAGGATGATAGAGGGGTAGTTAGGTGGCTAAGTGATTAAGCCCTACAGGCTACTATAAGGAATGGGAGTTCTTCCCTATTCCCTTTATATTGATGTGAGGTCATTCAGGACGAGCATGCATGCATTCTTAAATTGAACAAATGGATAATTGAGTAAGGCTGAGTTGTGTTTCTTTTTTTTCTTTTATAATTCTTTTTCTTTTACTTACGCTTAACCGTACACAGATGACTTCCCACGGATCCTCAGACGACGGGAATGCACTGTCCCACACTGACGGGCTTGCACGAGAGGGCTTTCCCCGTATTTTGTGGGAGGTACTTCAGGGGGCCGGATACACGACATCTCCTCAGTACGCGGTGCAGCAGTCCGAGAAGCACCGAGTACCCCGCTGTAGGGTGAGGATGACCTTGGAGCCTCATCCCCTGCAGCCAGGCTGGCGTTCGCTGAACTCTGAGTCTTTTGGATACCGGGCTGAGGACACGATCGAGGCGATTGCTCTGCACGGGTTGACCACTTTCTGCGGATTCCATCCCTTGGAGCTGTCCACCCACCCCATTGGTTTGTTCCCCGCTGAGAAGGAGGACGACCCAATGTGGAAGGATCGTGTGGAGCATGCCAAGGACATCTGGGCTATCTACCCGGGTCAGACTGCTCACTTGACATTGCGGTGCATGAATGCCCTGTACTGTCTGCAAGTGATGCGTGGTGAGGCAATGTCCCATCTGATGGCACTATTGGAGGCAACTAAGATTACCCTGGACAACAGAGAGGAGCTTGTGGTTGATTTGTCCACTGAGATGGTGGAAAAAGACTTACAGGTGGAGCAGCTATCAAATGAGATCCAATAGCTGGAGGAATTAGTGGGAACAAGGGAGAACACCATCGAGGTTCTTGAGGATCAGCTTATCAACACCCAGCAGCAGCTTGCCGAGGCTAATGAGCACCTGGATATGCATCACCAAGAGATCTAGGATATGGAGGCCAACGGGGACGTCGACATTGAGGGAGGAGAGGAGCCTGCCTCCAGCTTGGACACTGCTGGCTCAGGGAGACCACCTTCCCCCGAGTCGAGTGTTGCCTCGTTCACTCACTAGGTATCAGGAGTAGGGCTAGAAGTCGGTAATGGTGGGACTCCTCAAAGCTAGCTTAGCTTTTGCACCCTTGGGGTACTAGGCTAGATAGAGTTGAGTCTTTTGGGCCATTGATGTAATCGTGATAAACTCTTTTGGAAGCATGGTTGATGGATGATGTTAGTCTTAATTTGGGAAGAAAAGTTTATGCCATGTGAAATCCTTTATGTTTATGCAATAATCTATCACTTCGCCTTTTGACTCTTTCTTCGCGATTGAACCTTGAACCTTAAAGATGTGTTATTGAGAATATATGTGATTTTTCAGATGGCCGGGAGAGCGCGTCGTGGTCAGAATGAGTGCGTTCCTCCACCGCCGCCACCGCCTCCCACTCTGCAGGAGCTAATGGCTCAGCAGAATGAGATCTTGAGGCATCTAGCTCAGCATCAGCCACCACCTCAGCACTATGGTGGTGGAGATCATCAGCGTCACCCCGCAGCAGCTACCTACCAGGAGTTCCTCAGTACACAGCCTCCATTGTTCACCAGGGCAGAGGACCCACTTGATGCGGATGTATGGTTGAGAGTAGTGGAATCCAAATTCCCGCTACTCCATGGAGTTTGCTCAGAGGTCACTAAGGTCAGGTTCGCCACCCAGCAGCTTCGCGGACCCGCAAGGACTTGGTGGGAACATTTTCTTGCCATGCAGCTAGATGACCGAGAGGTGGAATGGAGAGAGTTTAAGGCAGCTTTCAGGGGGCACCATATACCAGCAGGCATTATGGACCAAAAGCTCAACGAGTTTCTGGCACTCACTCAGGGCAACAGGACAGTGTTGCAGTATGCTCAGGCTTTTAATGACCTGTGCCAGTATGCCGGATATCATGCCGACACGGACGAGAAGAAGAGAGAAAGGTTCAGGAGGGGGCTCAGCACTAAGCTCTGTGACCGTCTCAACACCGTCAGGGCCAACAGCTATAATGAGTTGGTCAACATGGCCATCTCCCAGGAGGACTGTATCACCGCTCTTCAGGCAGAAAAGAAGAGGAAGACCCCTATGGCAGGACCTTCAGCTCAGCCACAGCGTTTTAGGATTGTGTCTGACACTTAGAACAGGGGCCTCAGCAGCAGCAAGGGCGATGGGTGATCCGACCACAGCAGCAGCAGCAGCAGGTACCCAACCGCACCCAGTTTCAAGCTCAGAGGAAAAATCAACAGCAGCAGCAATATCGCCAGGCAAATGACAACAGGTGTTTCACATGTGGCAACACCGGACATTATGCCAAGAATTGCCCCAGGAACCAGCAGAGGCAGGGGCAGAATGTTAATCAGAATCAAGGCAAGAGACAGAAGGTGCAAGTGAGGCAGGGCAGGCTGAACTTCACCACCATGGCTGATATTCCAGAGGGAGCACCCGTCATGACTGGTATCTTTACAGTTTTGAATTATCCTGCCATTATTCTTTTTGATTCTGGTGCATCGCATAGTTTTATCAGTGCCAAATTTAGTGCCAAGTGTCAGTTACCTTTTCACCACACCGATGGGGGTATTACAATTTCGACCCCAGGAGGCAGGGTTGCCACCTACCAAATCAACAGGCAAGTGCCTATAAAATTGGGGAGTATTGTGATTAGAACCACCCTTCTCATCTTAGGATTGGATAGTGTGGATATTATATTGGGAACTGATTGGTTAACCAGGCATCAGGCAGTATTGGATATTGCAGCAAGGACCATTGAAATTCACTCCCCTGCTTATGGCGAGACTGTTTTATATTTGCCTGGTCAGGGTTGTACCCGTTCTTGTGCCTTCGTTATGATAGAATCCCCAGTAGAAAAGATCCCAGTGGTTTGTGACTACCCAGATGTTTTTCCGGATGAATTGCCAGGAATGCCACCTGATAGAGACATTGAGTTCGCCATTGAATTGCAACCCAGGACTGCTCCTATCTCCAAGAGACCCTATAGGATGCCTCCCGCGGAATTGGCAGAATTGAAAAAGCAACTGCAGGAGTTGTTGGACAAGGGGTTTATTCGCCTAAGTACTTCACCATGGGGATGTCCGGCCTTATTTGTAAAGAAAAAGGATGAGAGTTTGAGAATGTGTGTCAATTACCGCCCTCTCAATGCGGTGACTATCAAGAACAAATACCCACTGCCCCGCATTGATGTTTTGTTCGATCAGTTGGTGGGAGCCAAAGTGTTCTCCAAGATAGATCTTCGCTCAGGTTACCATCAGATCAAGATTCGTGCCAGTGATATTCCCAAGACGGCCTTCTCAACCAGATATGGGCTTTATGAGTTTTTGGTGATGTCTTTTGGGCTAACCAATGCCCCGGCTTATTTCATGTACTTGATGAACTCAGTATTCATGCCAGAGTTGGACAAGTTCGTGGTCGTTTTCATTGATGATATTCTAGTCTATTCTAAGAATGAAGACGAACATACTGAGCATCTGCACATCGTGCTTTAGCGACTGCACGATCATTGTCTTTATGCTAAGTTGTCTAAATGTGAATTCTGGCTGAAGGAAATTAAATTTTTGGGTCACACAATATCTCAGGATGGGATATCTGTTGATCCTGAGAAGGTACAAGAGGTAATGAATTGGAAACCCCCAACTACAGCGAGGCAGATTCAGAGTTTTCTCGGATTGGCAGGGTATTATCGACGATTTATTCTGGATTTCTCCAGAATTGCCAAACCAATGACTGAACTGTTGAAGAAAGGAGTCAAGTACGATTGGAGCCAGAAGTGTGAAGAAGCCTTTCATACGCTAAGGCAATATTTGACAACAGCCCCAGTGCTGGCTCAACCTGATAACACCAAGCCCTTTGAAGTTTATTGTGATGCTTCTGGTACTGGATTGGGATGTGTATTAATGCAAGATAGCAGAGTAATTGCTTATGCCTCCCGAGCACTCAGACCCCATGAGCAGAACTACCCTACACATGATCTGGAGTTAGCAGCTGTGGTTCATGCTCTCAAGATATGGAGACACTACTTGATGGGAGCTCACTGTAACATTTACACAGATCACAAGAGCCTCAAATACATTTTCACTCAGGCAGATCTGAACATGAGGCAGAGAAGATGGTTGGAGTTAATCAAGGACTATGATTTGGAGGTGCATTACCATCCGGGCAAAGCCAATGTTGTGGCAGATGCCTTGAGCAGAAAGGCCCAGTGCAATTGTATGAGCATGGATGCAAGAGTTACCACCCTGTGTGATGAGTTGTGCAAATTGAACCTGGAAGTGGTTACTTCGGGTGATTTAAATTATATCTCGGTGGAGCCCACACTGCAAGAGCAAATAGTCAGGGCACAGATTGAAGATAAGGGTGTACAGGTTATCAAGGAAATGATTAAGCAGAAGGCGGAGAAATACAAGTGCTTCCGTCAGGACAGCAAGGGAATTCTATGGTTTGGAGATCGATTGGTTGTTCCCAAGGACCCTGAGCTCAGAAAGAAGATATTGGATGAAGCTCACCTTTCAAAATTCTCCATGCACCCGGGCAGCAACAAGATGTACCATGATCTCAGATCCTTATACTGGTGGACCAGAATGAAGAGGGAGATTGCCAAGTACATATCCGAGTGTGACACCTGCCAGAGGATCAAAGCCAGTCATTTGAAGGCAGCAGGCCCTTTGCAACCCCTTCCCATACCATCTTGGAAATGGGAGGATATTTGCATGGACTTTATCGTGGGATTGCCCAATACCTCCAGGCACCATGATTCTATTTGGGTCATTGTGGACAGATTGACCAAGTCAGCTCATTTCTTGCCAGTACACGCCACCCACAAGACGGAGAAGTATGCAGAAATCTACATTGACCAGATAGTTCGCTTGCATGGGATACCAAGGACTATAGTATCAGACAGAGGAGCACCATTTGTGGCACGATTTTGGGAACAATTGCAGGAATCACTTGGGACCCATGTAGTCCGAAGCTCAGCATATCATCCTCAAACAGATGGCCAGACAGAAAGGGTAAACCAAATTTGGAAGACATGTTAAGGGCATGTGTGTTGCACTACGAGAAAGATTGGGACAAGTGCCTTTCTTTGGTAGAGTTTTCTTATAATAACAGCTACCAGTCCAGTTTGAAGATGGCACCTTTTGAAGCCTTATATGGGAGAAGGTGTAGGACCCTATTGAATTGGTCTCAAGTAGGAGAGAGGGAATTATTTGGACCAGACTTGGTACTTGAAGCAGAGGAAAAGGTCAGAGTTATTACAAAGAACTTAGAAGCTGCTCAGGCCAGGCAAAAGAGCTATCATTACAAGAGGCGGAAGCCTCTACAATTTGAAGTGGGAGATCATGTTTATCTTAAGGTGTCACCCACCAAGGGTGTCCAGAGATTCAGGATCGAAGGCAAGTTAGCTCCTCGCTACATTGGACCCTACGAGATCAAGGAGGCTTGTGGACCTGTAGCCTATCAATTGAAGTTGCCACCCAGCATGTCATCTGTTCATGATGTGTTCCATGTATCTCAGCTGCGGAAATGTGTCCGCCTACCCATTGAAGTGCTACCTGAGCCAGACATTGAGATAGAACCAGACTTGTCCTATCAAGAGTACCTCGTCAAGGTATTGGATCAAAAAGAGAGGTCAACGCGGGCAAAGTCGATTAGAATGGATAAGGTTCAGCGGAGTCACCATTCAATAGAAGAAGCTACATGGGAGACTGAGGATTTTCTACGCTCTCGCTTCCTCGACTTTCTGCCCAAAGGAGTCGGTACGTAACCCTAAACCCCCACCTGCCCTTTGAAAATAATTATAAGAAAAACTTAGATAACAAGGGTAGTCTAAGTTGTGGATTTAACTTAAAAAGGACTTCCTTCTGAAGTTGCAAAGAGAATGACATTCGAAGAGCAGATAACAAGAGAAACTTGGATAAAGGGAAGGGTAACACACCATCACACCTTCATAGCACCCCTATAATCTCGGGGCAAGATTCCTTTAAGGGGGGAGGGCTGTAACACCCCAGGTGTTACCAAGGGTTGGCTTCCTAATGACACATACACCTATTATCACATGTGGTTAACACATGGAGGAGAGGGAGCACCTAAGACCTTGGAAGAATGAGTGATTTAAGAAATGCTAAGGACCAAAGCATTACCCAAGCTTTTAGGCAATATCACCTTGGGCAAGGTAGGATTGAACCTTGAGTCCTCTCTCTTAAAGCCTTTAGTTGAGAGAAAGATCAAGCAAATGCACATTTCATAATTTAAACTTTAACCAAAGTTTAAGAGTACCAAAATGTTTACAAAGACAGTAAAGGAACTTTGCAAAAAGACCCCTAAAAGACCCCTAAATCAGCCCCAATTGGAGGACACTATGGAATCACCCCCATTCCCTCTAAGTCCAAAATCAGCCCTAATCAAGAGATCAGGGGTGTTCACCTAGCTAATGGCACCAAAACCCCAGGGTCTAAAAAACAAAAAGGAGCCAAACTATCTAAGGAACCCCCTGGAAGAGTTTGAACCCAAGCCAAGACCGTTTCACACGAGTTGGCACCTATTTTGTCTCGGGTTGAACAGTGCAGACAGACAAGACTTGGCGCCACCATATCTTATAAACCAGACCCGATCTTCCCTTGGAACTTACATGAACTAGGTAGCCCGAGGTGCAGGGAAGAAATCTTACACAAGCCATAGGGCGAGATTCGCACGTTTGGCTGCTCAGCAGGCGCAAGAACAAGGGCAGAAAACAACGGCCACGTGTTCGACGCACTCTGGGCTCGCCAGAGCACTCCCGACGCGCGCCCCGCGTGCCCCGCATCGTGCCAAAGCCCAGCCGGCGCCATGGCCCGTGCCCACGCCTATAAAGCACCCAGGGACCTTGACCGTACCTCTCCGCACGCGCTCGACCTCACCGGAGCCCAAACCCACCGGTGTTTGCCCGTGCACGGCGTGTCCGCGGCCACCCGATCCCCCTGCCACCGTAGACCTGCCAGCAGAACCCTTCCCAGCCCCGTCCAGCCCTCGGAGAAGACTGAGCACACCTCAGTGAAGCTCCCCGAGCGAGGAATCGGAGTTCACTTCGCTGGAGAGGCCAGTCCACGGTCGCCGGACTCCACCCGACCGCCGGCGAGCGTAGACCGGGTAATCCTCTGCTCCATTCCTCGATTCCTTGTGCACACAACCTCTACGTCACCCCGTGAAGCTCACTGTGCCTTTGGATTGAACTAGGTCCCCGTGGTTTGGCCGGCACACCCGCCACCGATGAGAGCACCCGCCTGCGCACGTGGACCGGACGATTCCGGCCACCCCCGCCATCGAGCCGTACACTGTTGTGACCGCCAGAACCTCCCGGAGCCAACCCCGCCCCTCACCGGACCTCTCTCACCGCCGGTAAGCCGCACCACCCTTTTCTTTCTCGCGGGTACTGTTTAAACCTAGGGAGAGACCGCGGGGGAGAAGAAGAGAAAGTCAGGGGGTTTTGCGCAATGTCAGTGACTCGGATGAATAGTAGCGCGAGGGTATAACTGAGAGAGTTAGTTTGGAAATAACCCGAGGACTTCGGTGCAAAGTGGTTTTCCAGGAAACCTTTAATTAAATCTGATTTAAAATTTGAACAACACTTGAATAATTCATATCTTCTGTTTTATTCATCCAAATTGAGTCAAACCAATTTTGTTAGATCTTAAATAATATAAAATACTGAAGAAAAATATAAAACCCCTATGTGCTACAGAAAACTTTAGGGTTATGAATTAAATACTGATTTGGCCAAAAGCTAAATAATGGGAAGAAAAATAGTTGCACTACTGAACTGAGGTTAAGTAAATTTAGAGAAGTACAAGACCACCTACTGACCTATTTAAAAATGGTAAACCTCTCTGTCCACCCTATTAAGGTAGAGTTTGCCATTTATTTTACATTGTGCTTAAGGTTAAAGAAAATAGGAAAGGTAAATTAAATAAAGGATCAGGGAGCCCCCATATTTTTGTTAGTCTACTTATTTAGTATAGTTCACTAGAAAAATTTATTACACTCTGGTTTAGTACAAAATAATTGAGATACCTTTTATTTTAAGAAAACAAGGGAAACTTAGAAAAACCCTAGAAAAATAACCCCAAAACAAAAACACCCCAAACCTTGGGATGACTAATATTTTGTTATTAAAAACTTAGGAAAAATATGAAATCTGCTGTTTGACATTTTGCAAATAGCAAGACAGTAGAAAGTGTCTTTTTGACATTAAACTTTAAAAAATCACAACTAAATAACCATCCCTTAGCTTTCTGTGATTTTTGGCACAGAAGCTTATTATTACTGTTAGATGCCAACAAAAATAACTCTTAGGACAGAACCCACCCATAGTTAAGAGTTGTAGTACAAAGTGGCCCATTTACACAACTTTTGTTATTTTTGTCTAAAGCATAGCCTTTTTATTTTTGAACCTCAAATTCCTAGAACAGGCTATTTTGACTAATGACAAGCCACTGTAATTTTTACAGAATTTTTGGAAAAAATTAAACCACTATTGTAGTTCAAACCCACACTAGAATTCATAATTAAAAAAATGAAAAAGGGGAAATTGATAATAGAAACTTGTGTCACCCTAGCCCAA